>NC_066374.1:20011714-21338221 GCF_013377495.2 Cygnus atratus
CGTGTCCCCGAGCGGCACTCCGGCTGAGCTGCCACCGCTCCCGCTTCCTCCCCCAGGCACAGCGGGCCCAGGGCGATGCCAGCGGCCTCGCTGCCGTGCGCTCAGGTGGTGGCTGCCACCCGTGTCCCCTCCTGCGGCCGCCGCTGCCGGCCCTGCAGAGCCCCCCGGCCCTCCCCGTCGGGGCGCGGGACGGCCCCAGCTGGCTCCTGGTGCTCCCCCCTCCCCGGGCTGTGGTGTGTAAGGAGAGGAGCCGCGCGCGGCAGCGCGAATTTTTTCGCTGCCCCCAAAGAATCAATGCGCTGGAATTAAGCAGCAGGTTACATTTCTTCAGCGCGGAGCAGCAAATATGTTTTAAATTTGGCAGCCGGCAGCGAAGAGCGGGTGGGAGAAATTTTCCAGGTATTGCGTTACACTTTCCCCTAAAAGGGCTCTGCTTTGGCGCTTGGGATTAAAGGGAGGGGGGCAGCCCTCGGCGCGGGGAGCGGGATTTGGCCCTCCGTGGCCAGGGCTGGGGGCAGCAGTGGCTGTGTCCCTGGGGGCCACCTCGTGCGCTGTGCGTCCCGGTGTGCCGTGGGGGCCCGCGGCGTGCCGGCCCGGCTGACTCACGGCCCGCCGGGGCCGGGGAGCTCTGCGGGGGCCGGCCGGGATTAATTCTGGGCTTCCTCCCTCTGGGCGCGATGGGAAATTTCCACCTGGCGCTGCCTCCCCGCGCGGGCACCGCCCGGTTTCTCTGGCTTGCCCGGTGTTGTGATTTATCCTAATCTCCCGCTCTGATGTATTTAATAAACACTTCATGCAAGAGCGAGCCTGGAATTCACTCCGAGCACAGAACTGGGGCTTGGCCAATTAGTCAATTAGTTCAGAATAAGAAATTTTTTAAGAAAACATGAAAGAAAACCTGTCCTGGGGTGGGAGGGGAAGGCCTGGCCGATGCATCAGCGAGCAGCCCCTCTCCTGCGGGAGGCGTGGGGGCCGGAGCGCGGCGAGCTCGTGCTGCTGACTCGAACCCCGAGCAAGCACGGGTCCAGCCCACGCGTCTGCTGCGTGGCCCGGGCTCTGGGAAGTGCTGTGGTGGGCAGGGGGCTCTGTGCAGGCACTGCTGCCCGGCGAGACAGGGTGCTGCATCTCGCCTGTGCGGAGCAGGGGCTGGGGGCTTGGCTCTGGGCTTTGCTCCGGGCTCGCTGCGGTCCCCCCGCACCTGGCTGCCCCCTGCACTGTCCTTCGGCAGCCGTGCGTCACGGGCTGTCCCTCCGGAGCTGGCAGCAGTGTGCCACATTGTTCGAGGTTCCCTTGGAGCAGCAGCAGGAGGAGATGCTCTGCTCCGAGGTGGGGCAGGGCCCCCCGGTGCTGTGGGCAGTGGGGGCTCGGAGCTCTGTGCCCCACATCGCTGCGGTGCCCGAAGCCCCGTCCTGGCTGGGGAGAGCGGGGGCCTGCTTGGCTTAAAGTTTCAGGAAGCGGCTCGGAGGTGCGAAGAGCTGAAGGCGGCTGGAATTTCCCCTTCAGCTGTGTTTGTTTTTAAGCTTGTATTATTCTTACTCGGCGTAAACTCTGCGGAGACACGTCCTGGGTGCGCGCCCCTGCCTGCGTGTCCGGAGTGGCGTGCGTGCCCACACCGTGCTCCCCCCATGCTCCCCATGGTGGCTGTGGCTAATTGCTGGGCTCAGGACAGCGACAGCCTGGCCAGGTGGCAGGGTCAGGGCTGGCAGAGGCAAGGACAGGAGCAGGCATCATGTGCCGAGCTGTCTCCCGCCCCTCTGGAGCGCGGGTGCTTGCTCCTGCACCAGCAGGGCGGCGTTCCCGAAGCTCTTGGGAGAGTGCAGATGTTGCTGCAGTTGGATAACTGGTTTTATTTGTTCTTTTTGCTCACCCAGATTTAAACAAAAGCTCATCGGTAGAGATAGGGGATGGAGGAAAGCTGTGGGATGCTGGAGCCACCCCTGTAGCGGTGGTGAAGGCAAGGAGAGGGGCACAACCCCGGCAGCTTTGGTGGCTGCGGGTGCTTGGGTTGGCACCCAGCACCCTGGTGCACGAGGCAGCCTGCCCACCTTGGCTCTTGGGTTTTTTCCTCCCTGGATCGGCCAAGGAAACACCTCCAGGGCCGCTCCTTTGTGCGCGCCTTTGTGAAATTAAACTTTGGTCCCAAAGGGATGGGTAGGGAACGGCACCGGGGACAGTGGTGGGAGCAGCCGGTGCCCTGAGCCCTCCCAGGGACCAGCTCTGGTGACAGTCCCGTGTGACAGGGATGGGCCCTGCACTGCTCCTGGGGTCGGGGGGGCTTGGTGGCGTGCGGGGGGACAGCGAGTGAGGGGGGGTCCCATGCGAGTCCCTTCGGGAGGAGAGGTTCCGGGTAGCAGGGAGGTTTAATGCTTGGTTACGCTTTTGATCTTTGCCCTGACTTGGTTAGTGATGGGAGCTGCTTCCATAATTACCCCCTGTGTGTAGGGCTGTTGGGGTTGTTTATGCTTATCCCATCTCTCTCAGGAAAAAATAATAAAAAACCTGCTGCCAGGGTGTGTGTAGGGTGGGGGAGAGCAGCGTGCTTTCCCATACAGCGCAGGAATCCTGGAGCACTGTTCATATAGCCCTGGGTGTTCCCACCCACGGCAGGCAGTTTCGTGCTCCTTCACCGGTTTCATAACATCCAGGAGAGGCACGAAAGTTTTCCAAAACCACCTCCCTTTGTTGTGCTCCGAACAGAGACGGGTGCCGGGTGCCCCCTGTCCGGCAGCGGGGCTGCCCGCCTTGGTTTGCGGGGGGACGTCCCCGCACCGCTCCTGGCTCCGTTCCTCCTCGTTTCGGAGCGGGGCACCCGTCGGTGCTGGGGGTGCCGGTGTGAGGAGCGGGGAAAGGAGGCGTTTGGTGGCAGGTGAGGGCTGCCTGTCCGAGGAGCAGCCCTTTGTCCCTTCCTTGTTTCTCCTTTCTGAGCGTGGAGGTGCAGGGGTTGGGGGTGGAGGTGCGCAGGCCCTGCCGCGGAGCTGCCGGAGTTAATCCATGCCCGCAAAGCAGTTCGAGATCTGTAGGACGTGGGGCTTGCAAGCAGGGCACGAGCATGCTGTGGCTTCGTACCGGCGTGCAGGCAGAGCCGAGGAGCTCCCGTTTCCCCGTGGCAGGAGCCGTTCTCCTGCTGATGCCCCCCGTGCGCCCCGGTCACCCCCGCGTCCTGCGCCCGGCGGGAGGGGTCCCACCCGCACCCCCCTTTGGGAAGCCGACGTCTCGCAGGGGCTCAGGGAAATTGTGTTCCCCGTTTATGGAAGATAAAGAGATCTGTTGATAGTACGAACGGTTTCCTTACACAAGTATTGAGAGAGGGTGACAGATAGCGAAGTGGTGGGCTAATTGCTTCCAGATGCTCCCTCCCCTCGCCGGGACACCGGTGCCGTGTGTGTTCCTCCCTGCCAGCCTCGCCGAGCGCGGGACTCAGCCAAAAGCCGGGGCCGGCCCCAGCGATCTCGAATGAACCGAAATGAATCACGTCGGGGTGGCTCCGGGTCCCCCCGCGGTGCCGGCTCCCCTTTGGTGGGAGCGGGGCGGCTCGCGGGCTGCAGCTGAGCCCCTGCCGGTTACATGAGCCCCCGAGCTGGGGCTTTCTGAAGAATGCGGAGCGCGGTGGGACTCGTGATGAAATGCAGAATTGGCAGCGCTCGCTCCATTGTGCTCCGCGGGCCGAGCTCCGAAACGAGCTCCGAAGCAGCCTGCCCTCCTCTTCTCCCGCGGCCCTGCGGCTCCCGTCGCCTCGGGCTGTTTGTGCTGCGGAGGCTGTGCTTGTTGGCATCCGGGCTTTCTGCACAGAGCATCGGCGCTGGCAATAGTATTAATGATTATTTATTGGTTCTTAATGCCAAGTAATGTAAACGTCTGGCTAATGCAGTGCAAATGTGCTGGTGCGGTGGGACGCGGGCTTATCTCCGGCGTTCAGCGCCGGGCTCGAAGCACTTCATGAATTACTCAAAGGAGGTGGCGTTGCCTTACAAATGCCTTGTTTTGATAAACTTTCCTCAAGGTAGAGATTCCCAACCTGCTTCGCTGCTGACCTTCCTGGTAATTATCGCTGTGCGGCACCAGGGCTGTCAGGTGAAAGGGAGGAGTGGGGCGCTGCTAGCCGCTGCTCCCAGCCCAGGAAAATGCCTTCTCCCTCCCGCGCCTGCCCCTGCGCATTTATCGAGCTCCGCTGCGCTCCTTCCCCCTGCCTGGCAAAGAAGAGCCTCGGTTCCTACGACCTATTTTGAGGCTGCGGCTCTGACCTTGATTTACACCGGCAATAGGTATCGATGCTGTGGGTTTTTTTTTTTTTTTTCTTCTTTTTGTTTCAGGCTAACTGTAATGAGGGTAAATGTAGCCTGATGAGAAAGGTGCCGGGAAGAAGAGGGAGCAAAATGGCTCGCCTCGTGTTGCTGGCTGATGGGCGCGGGTTCTGCTGCTCCGCAATTTCCCCTGGTTTTAGCCCTCGACAAAGCTTGGTGAGAAGGAGAAAGGAAAATGTGAACGGAGAGAAATTTACGACTCCCGTGCTTTCTCTAGTGCTTCTGAAGGTGAGAGTTGAGTCACTTTGCCATGTACAAGCTCAGCAAGTCCAGACCATCCCCAGAGAGTTTCTGAAGCCGTGCGGGGAGAAATAATGCTTGGGGTTAAAAATAGACACTTGACAATAGGAAGGAAGGACTGAAAAAGCTCCGTGCTAAGGGAAGTGGACAGGAGCTGGGTGAAAGGCATCTGGATTACGCTGCGCTACTACAGCTTGGCTTTAATGATTTCAGACTGGAATTAAAGCTCGTTTGCACTTGTCCTAACCAGAAGCAGGTTTTGCTCTCAGCTTTGGATGTCAGTCAGCCCGGGGGAACTGCCCCTTTTTCTAAGGGTGTCCCAAAAGTTCCCTTTCCCTGCCACTCCCCCTGTCGCTGGTGGATGCTGCGCCCATCTCGCTGGGATGCGGAGCCCAGGGGTCTGGCCTGGGGGAAGAAAGAAGTTAATTAAGCCCTAATGAAGGAGGGCAGGTGGGAAACAGCTTCCGCTGCCAAACAGCAAAGAAAAATCCGGCACTGGAAGCAAACGCTCCAGCTCCTCTGCGTTTTTAACCCCTGATCTGGAGGGGGGGGGACCCGAATCCAGCGCTGCCCACCCTGGGCACTTCGTTGCCGGCTGGGATTTGCAGCGATGCTGCCGGGCTGCAGCGGTGGCACCGGCTCGGGACAGCCCCCGGCAGCCCCAGCTCGGGGCCGGGAGCGTGCGGCCGCGCCGAGGGGAGGCGGAACGAGCGGCTCCGTGCAAGGTGCAGGGCTGCTGATTCCAACCCCGCTGCCCGGGGCTTTTGTTAAAGCTCATTAAAACCATCTGTGGCTGCCGGAGCCTGACCAGAAAGCCCGAGCGGCGACGGAGGCTGGGCCAGCTCGAGTCCCCCGGGCTGGGGACACGGCCAGCGCCGTCCCCCCGGGGCGGCCGCCAACAGCGGGCACCCTCGTGCCCCGCTCGGATGCTGGAGCACAACCAGCAGCGATTCCGGCTTCTTGCTTAGTTTAAAGCTTCATTCTTCCTGTCCTGTTTCTTTAACTTTGGCAGCTTTCTTGGCCTTCTCCGTGGCACGAGGTGCCGCGAATGCTGCGCGAACAATAGAGCTCAGAGGTGGGGTGGGAGGGTGGAAGGAGATGAAAGAGGAAAAGTAAAATTGAAGCATGTCTGGAAGTGCATTTTGATGTAAATGGGACTTTTTGATGGACTTTAAGAAACACCAGCAGAAAGGGCACTGGCCCCCTTCAGCGTGCAGAGCTCCGGGGCTCTTTATGTGGTCAGGAAAGGGCACTTTTTGATCACCAAGGCGCTTTGTCAGGTGCACCTACAATTACCCAATGTTCCTCCCGTCCTCATCGTTGCCCGTGTCCCAGCGAGCGGTGGCCCCACGTGCCCGGCAGGCGGGCAGAAATGGGATGGGGACGGTCACACTTTGCAGGGACAGACCTCCAGCCGGCGGTCACCTTCCCCCTCCTCCTCCTCCTCATCTGCCTCCTGGCAGGGCTTTGGGAACAGGGCAGAATTTAAGGCTTGGTTTGGAGAAGTGTTTTTGCGAGAGAGGAAAGGCAAAGGGGCTGGGTGCTGGGCAGAGCCCCCGCATTCATCCTCGCCCACCGCTTCTCAAAGCAAACGACTGGAGAGCCTCATTCGCTGAACCTCAGGAGGGCACGGCTGCGTCCTGGCCGTGCTCCGAGCGGCTCCCACAAACCAGTCCCCGCTCTGGGGAGGGTTGGCTTTGCAGCCCCCGTCGTCCTTTTGATCTTGCCCGGTCCCAGCCCTTGTCCTTGGCACCGTCTCACAGCTCTCCAGCGCTGGTGGAGATGTGGCATTGTCGTGAGTCATTCTTCTTCCTTTCTGCTGCATTTTTTTTGGTTCTTCTCCCAACAGAGCATTTATGAAAAGGAAGCAGCAGATTGATCCAGTAAACCAGAGCAAAACAAATGCACGGCATTTATTGTGCAAAAGGCACCTCCATCCTGCTTGGCACGGCTCGTCGGGACCAGGGGAGGGCTGGGGGCGGTCGGTCTCCTCCTGTCACCTCTCCACGTGCTCGCCTGCCTCTGCCTGGCAGCCGCTAACCTTGCGAAGAGGAGAGGAGGAGAAACGAGGACAGAGCTGCTCCCTGGGAGGGGGATTTGACAGGTGGGGGGAGAGGAGCCGGGAAGGTCGGGCAGTTCTGGCGGTTGGCTGCGTTTGTGCTGTCTCCAGCGATCTCGACGGGAGAGGACCGCCCGTCACTTCTCGTCTCTGCTGCCGGAGCTGAGCGCCGGGCTCGTGGCTGTCCCCGCATCGCCCCGCGGCTCGCCGCAGCCTCCCTGCTCCGAATTTTGTCCATGTGCATTGTTTTCCTTTGTTGTGGCACTTTCCTGTCCCGTGGATTTGAAGCTCTTGGATCTTTCCCACCGGCCCAGCCTCGTGGGCTGGGGTCTCTCCGCTCACTGCTGCCTGCTCCCAGCTCGGCTCCGGCTCCGTTTTCCTCCCCTGCCCGCAGGACGCAGGCGCCGCCTTCACCTTTGCGGAGCTGTCGCTGCGCGTGAAGCTGTCGGCAGCCGGGAAATTTACTGCTGGCGTAAAAGCGTCAAAAATGAACCATTTGTAACAGCCATTAAAAAGTGCAAGGCGGCTGCAGACAAACTTGTTTCTTCCTCTGACAAACTTCTGAGTCAGTCCTTTAATCTCTAATCTAGGTTTATGGTCATCTTTATTGAAATGCTGGGCTCCGTGAAAAGTTGACATGTATGACCATCATAAAACAGGAGTTATGGGAGCCCGGAATTGCCTTGATGGTCCAAGTGTCTGCAGGAAGCGTTTTTAAAATCTGTAATCGGGATTTATTGGCCTTCGCGGCTGAAACTGTCAGTAGAAAATAAAATAATCAGCCCAGGACATTTTTTTTCCCCTTCTCTTTGGCGTTTGACTCCCGTCCCCCATATCCTTACGTGACGGCCTGCCTGCAGCGGGGCCGGGCAGGACCCTTACGGCCCAGGCCACCCGTTTGCCTCTGGTTTCAGCAGCGGTGAGGCTGGTGCGTGAGGCCAATGATGCGTTTTTCTACAAGACAACTGATTTATTTCAGAGCTCTGGGGGAAGGGGAGCGCGCAGCCAGCATGCAGCTGCGCCTCCTGTCCTGGCTGGCCTCTCCGCATGGAGACTTCGGTGCCCTAAAGTTTCTTCCTATGGAGGGTGCTGAACCTCCTTCTGGGGGATTTTTTTATTTTTATTTTTATTTTTTGGATTAGCTAAGTGCACCCAAAGCTTTCCCACTTTTTTCTCATCCTTGAGTCACTCCTGTGCTCTGGGGTTGCGGGCAGTGTTGCTCTCTCCATGGCCCGGCATTTCCCCGTGTGTGCATCGTGGGCGCAGGATCTGTCCTGTGCTCCTGGCACCCAGATCTCTGATGTGGGCTCCAAGAAGCTGAAAAGACGCTCGGAGCCCTCCCTCTCGCCCGTCATGCTGTGCTAACCTTCCTCTTCTCCCTGGCTTTGGTGAGCAGCGATGTTCTGCTTGCTTCCAGGCGATGCAAACTGGGGATGAAATCAGGATTCGCCCCGGGCACTGGGGAAGCTCGGGTCCCCAGTGCCTCCACCAGCGGCCCCGTGCTGCTGCTTGCTTGGGTTGGGTCGGTGCCGTGCTGCAGTCGGTGCTTCAGTGCAGCTGCCTTATCAGCTAAACGTGTAATTTC
Source organism: Cygnus atratus (assembly GCF_013377495.2). NCBI lineage: Eukaryota > Metazoa > Chordata > Aves > Anseriformes > Anatidae > Cygnus > Cygnus atratus. The sequence continues at coordinate 20,019,900 of NC_066374.1, forward strand.
CTCGCGGAGCGATGTCAGGTTTGTCAAACAGAGCCATTCTTTGTAAGGAGGTGTGGGCTGCAATTAATTGGTGTGCATACAAATCTATGCTAAAGGCTTTATTTGAGACTGAAGCGTGCTTATAATTTTTTTCCCCGTCGAACGTTTGCGGTGGAAGGCGATGATTTCTCTGAAGGCCTCAACTTGGCTCTGCCCTGAAACTTAGATCCGAAGCGCAGGAGCGCGGCGTGGCTGCCGGCGGAGGTCCGAAAGCCCCGCTGCGGCACGGCGAGGGCTCTCCCGAGGGTGCCGGCAGACGTCCCTGCCTGCTGCTGCTGCTCCAGCCGCCTCGGCTCGGCCCTTCCCGGCTGCGTGGCACCGAGCTGGAAAAAGCCACAAGCAAGTCGGAGCCTAACCCGCAACTAAAAATGACACCCGAAAGCGCCGAGTCCGGAAGCGGCCTGCACAAGTTGTTAAGTGCCTGCTTCCCTTTAGTTTAACAAATATCTTCTTTCATAGAAAGGCTTTTTTTTTTTTTTTTCCCTTAAACTTTCTCATATTATCACCCTTAATCACGCAGGGTGACTTCTCAAAGTACTTTTTTAAATGCCAATTTTTATCCAGGTTTTAAAATTGAAATTCATTTTTTATCCAAAGGCAGGATTTAAATGACTCCACTAAAATTAGATTAATCCTAATAAGAATGTCAGTTATCATTTCTGAATACATTAATTTTTTTTTTGAAATTTTACATGCCTCTTTAGCTATAATTGCTAGTGTAATTTCTTACATAGACATAGTCTGTCCTCACGGTTGACAGAAATACTTAATGCAATGTCGACACCGCAGTAAGTTCTAAATTAGCGCGTCGCAGACATTGCAGGCGTTTTGAACTTTCTCCTTAATAAGTTTAAAAAAAAAAAAAAAAAAGGAGAGACCTCAAGTGCAAAACATGATTAAAATGCACTCGGAGAGCGGGGCTGAAGGAGGCAGAGGCCGGGTGGTGGTGGGTCAGGGCTGGCTGGGTTGGTCCCTGGGTGGACACGGCTGCAGCCCCTGCGTCAGGCATCGCCGTGCACCCCCATGGGCTGAGACAATACCGGCCAAAAGCTCCTCGCCCAGGTCTTTCTGGCGCTAGCCATCTAGGCGTCTGCTCTGCAAAAACTGGTTATTCCTGGTGTGTGTGTGACCTCTTCTTCATGTGCGAGAGGATGGAGAGGCGCCGCAGGGCGTGCGGGCTGGCGCTGGGTGACTGCAGCAATGCAAAGCCTCCGTGTGCCGGGGCGGGTGGGTTCGGGAGCCTTGTTCAGTGTGCAGGGGGCGTGCGTCTTCCGAGGGCCCTGAGATGTCCCCAGTGTTGTGTTGTGGCCAGCGCCCGCAGCTGTGGCTGTGCCACATGCCAGGGGGACAGCCGGGTGACATTGCTGCGCAACGTCCCCGTGCACACAGCGGGTGCGTTGCGATAAAATCCCTGCTGCAGTAAAGCAGAGGAGAGGGTTCTGCTCCCGATCAAATGCACCGAGCACCCCACGCGAGGCACGGCCTCCAGCGTGGCAGGGGAAGGGCTGGCAGCGTTGGCACGGCGGGGACGTGTCCCCAGCTTGGTGGCACGGCGCGTGGTGGGGAGGGGACCGCAGGCGGGAGCGCCGTAACTAGCGGGATGTTGGGGCATGGCCCCGGGGAATCGCATCTGGCAGCGAAACTGTGGGGGAGGAAGTGGTTGGGGGGAATTCTGGTCTCTCCTGCGGCATCTCGTCAGCTTTCTTGCTGCACGTGGGTGGCAAGTTGGAGGGGTTTTGTCTCTGGGGTGGGGATTGTGCATGCTCCCCGTCCGCAGGCTCTGCTGCCGGCAATTGGAAACTGCTGGCGCGGGAGTGGCGCGAGGGCGGCGGGGGAGCGGGGACAGCCGGTGGGCTCGCAGCGTGCTGGGGTGGCTCTGCCCCGCTCCTCCTCCTCCTCCTCCTCTTTGTCCTCACCAGGGCTGGTCCATTTTCAGGTTCAGAACAAGAACAAACAGGAGATGCCAGCCCCAGGCGGGCTCCTTGGCCTGGGGAATGCTGGGGGGCTGGGGCCGTAAGAGAAGCTGTCCTTCCAAGAGACAGGCAATTTCTCTCTCCCTGCCCTCTCCCCTTAAAGCAAATAGCAGAAGGCTCTGCCAACGGGGACTGCTGGCTTTTAACTCCTTTGCTATTTGCCTAGAGCTGCAGAGGAAAGGCCAGCCAGGGGGCTGAGGCTTACAGTCCTCCCCGGTGTCTGGTGTAATCCCGTTGCTGGAAGGGCAGCAGGAAGGTGAAGGCCCTCCCCAGGCTGCTCTTGGGACACAAGCTGACCCTGATGGGTGCCCGTCACCCGAACTGCTGGGGTTTCGTAGAAGTCAACGCCTGGGACTAGCCTGAGACCAGCAACCCCATTTCCCTTTTGCAGTCACAAGTCCTGCCTTGAAGACAGACGAGCCGGTCTGCAGCGTGACCGGTTGGTGGGGCAGGAGCAAGTCCGCGGAGCTCCTAATGACACGTCTGGAGAGCTGAGCGTTGTGGTGGTGGCCTCCCTGAAGAAAGGCTTGCTGCTGGGCTGGGGAGAGCTTTCTTTAGCGTGCTGCTAAAAGTCTCTTTCGATGAGACGCTGCTTTGCTGGTGAGGGAGGAATTCTTGCAGAGATGCAGGTCTTGGCACCGTGCTGCTGCGAAGGGAACGACTTGGAGACTGAAGGAACGGTTGGGTTTGGAAGGGACCTTAAAGATGGCACGGGCAGGGACATCTCTACATCAGGCTTGCTGCTGGTCTCCGTGCTCAGCATCGTGTCTGCTGTGGAGCTGGAAGCTCTTTGTGTGCTCTCCCAGCTGCAATCCCTGCGGTCTCGCCCGCCGCCGTGCGCCCCGATTGCACCCAGGCTGGGTGCAGGGGGCTCTGCGCCCACCCAGCAGCTCTGCACCGCGTCCCTGAAGAAGGGCAAAACCTTCGGGTCTGGCAGCGTCTCCGACACCTGAGACAGTAACGCGCTTTCTTGTTCCTCTCTTGCTTCTCATATTCCCAAAAGGAGGTTGTACATTTTATTAAAGTTCAGCCGTACGTGTATCCAGCCTAAAAATAAAAGCGAGTACGAGCCAGATCTCCTTCAGCAAGGGGCGAGGTTTAAACCTGACACTGCCGTGCTGTGCCGGCTCTGCCGCCTGTGAGCGGTGCTTGGAAGGGGTTTTGGGGAGAAAAGGGCATTTTTCCTCCCTGCTGAGCAACTGTAGGGAGCACGGCCCAAGGTGGAGGCTGGCTTTATGCTTTCTTGTGGAACTGGCTCACCGGTCCTCGGTGATCTCCTACATTTTGCGTGCATGAGGAAAAGAGGGGGGGGAAAAACAAGTCTTTTGAGCTCTTATGACTCATCGTCGGCTTTTTCTCCTAGACCCATCCAAACCAGCCTGTGGTGTGGGGCTGAAAGTCCTGTACAGCCAAGTATAGCGTGAAGATTACAGGGCTGACTCAGAGGGTAGGAATATTGTGTGACCTGGTTACCGGGGCAGTTATTACATGGCTGGAGTGGACAGTCGTTATGGTTGTTGTATGCGTGCATTTCGCTGTAATGGGGTGGTTAAGAAAGTCTGAATAAGTTAGAACACGGCCTCTAGTCGAGCAAGTTCCCGGTAATGACACGAGGGCTCGGAGAGACGGTGATTTACGGCTGCCTGGGAAGACGGTGCTTCCAGACTTAGCCCAAATTACAAAACTCGTTTCGCCACCCCTGGGAGTCAGGAGATCAAAAGGAGCGGGCGTGAGTCACGCCGCAGCCGCAGGAGGGGAGCCCCGGCCGCGGCGCTGGCCCTGCCCGGCCGGCTGGCAGCCGCCACCGGAGGGGCCGCCGGAGCCTGCGCGACCTGTCGGAGCGGGGCACAGCACCCCCTAATTGCGCTGCGGGTAACCGGTCGGGGGGTTTTCTCCTCCCCGTGCCCAGTTCTTAATGTCGGGATTAATCTTTTTGAACCGCAGCGGTGCTTACCCAAGGCAAGCCGAGCCCCAGCTGGCCCGGGGACCGGGGTCGGCACATGGGGCGCGGGGAGCTGAGTCGCCTGGGGAGCCCTCCCGCGCCCCTGGGGTCTGCGGAGCGGGGATGTGCTGAGCCTTCTCCCTGCGGGCCCCCCGTGCGGGGAGCCGGCTGTTGCCATGACCTGGTTTTGGGGGTTCCCACAGCTGGGACCGGGCAGGTTTGTGGGGTGCAGCAGTCGCTGGGGCACAGCGTGCGCCTGCTGGAGCCCCCGCGTGCTGGTGATGCAGATGATGGCTTCCCTGCACCGTGGGGCCTAACCACAGCCCGTAACTTCATCTCTTCCCTTGTTTGCTTTCACTTCTTAATTTTTGAGGCCGACTTTGCAGTTAAGCAGGCAGGAAGGGCTCTCCAGGAGGTGCCAGGGTTGGAGCCAGGCCTTGGACCCAGCGAGCGGTGCCGTCCCCTCGGCTGAGCCCCTGTGCAGGGGTCTGGCGGGCGGAGGGCTGCAGCACGCCTCCTTTCTGCTCTGGGGCCGCATCTGCATTACAATGTGCGGGGCTTGGCGGGGAGGTCTCGCTCTCGGCTTCCTTGGGCACAGGAGCGCTGCTGCCGTCTTCCCTTCCAAGTGGGCGCGCAGCCGCCACGGTGTGCCATGCCAAAGTAATTCTTTGCTTTGGAACTGGGAGGCGAAATCTCCTCCGTCTTACTTCAGAGGGGTCAGGGAAGAAGTGGGAACCCCGCTGGTTGGACCTTGTTCCCTTTTAACCTGTCTCTCCCTCTCCCCCTGGCCTCCAGATGAGTGGAGCGGGAGCGGGGCTGCAGCCAGAGCACGGGCACAGGCGTTCCTGGGCCTCCCCCAAACCAAAGCAAAACAGAAAAACAAATGGAGCCGAGCGGGGAACCTGAGCTGCTTCCGGCAGATCACTTCATGTCTGCAGCATCCAGGCCTCGGGTTTTGGGTCCGTGCCGCTTCGGAGGAATTCTAGCTTTAGGAATTCCTGGTGGTGAGCGGGGCTTGGCTGCGGGACGTTTTTCCTGGCCGGGGTCCTGCAAGAAGAGCCCGGGCTCTTTGGGGGGCAGGAAGCCCCCTCGCCGACCAGGTGGTCTCGCTGCGCTCTGGGGCGACGTCAGGAGAGCCTCTGCACGCCCTGCCCTTCCTGCTTGCCTCTCCCCTCGCCCTCTGTTTTTGGGAGGGTGCCTGAGCTGGTCCCTGGGGCTGTTGAATGCAGATGTTGACCTCAGTAGGACTGGTGGAGCTCAAACGAGGGTGTAGGGCTGCAGGGAGCAGCAGAAGGGGAGCGCTCACTCCTCCGTGCCTCGCCGGGCTGGGGCCCCGCGGCCAGAGCCTGCGCCTCATTGTCTCACTTTTCTCTCCATTCCTACGCCAATTAAAGAGCCGTGTTGCCATTCATGGCCCTTATGGTTTTGTTCAGTTGTCTGTCAGCTCTTGTCAAGCCCTGTTCCCTTCCCCTCCCCCATTTTAAAAAACAAAACCCCTTACAAACCCCGCTTTGAATCGCATCTTACCTCATGCGCAGCGTGGGGCCCCATTGATGGCGGCGGTGCGGGAGATGCCGGCCGCGGAGGCAGGGAGACCGCTCCCCACGCCGCCTTTGTGGGCCGCCGCCGCCGGCCCCCTCCCCGCGGCCTGACAGCATTAATTAGATAGCTCGGCTTGTCTTCATTTCTCTGAGGGGAGGTGCGGGACGGCGCCACTCGAGGGAGGGAAATGTAGCCGCCCGCATTTATTTATTTATTTTATTTTACTTTGGCCAGCTCCTGGGTTCAGCCGCTTATTGTCCTGGAGGAATAACGAGTTTGCAGGAGTGCCTCTGCGTGCGGGGCAGGGCTGGGCGCCCAGGCAGCGTGCTGTCCCCTTGTCCTGCCCTGCCAGCACCTGCGACCCCCCCGGAGCAGGGTCCGGGGCCCGTGGTCCCCCCGGAGCCGCTGCCACCGCTTGCGGAGAGCGCTGCAGGTGGCAGCAGCAGCCCGCGCGAGTGGCCTGGCCCCAATTAAATCTCCTCCAAACTGCCTCAATTACGGTCTTGTTTTTAATTTTCCTCGCGGGGTTGGGTAAATAGCATTTGTCGAGATGGCTTGGGTGCAGCATCTGAGTGCACGGGGTGCTGTGCGGAGCTGGGAGCAAGGAGCCTCGGCAGGCTGCTCACATCAGCGCCTGGCTCTGGTGAGGGCCGTGTGCCTTCCTCCTCTTCCTCCTCCTCCTCCTTGGGCAGTGGGAGGCCGCATCTCCCCCACAGCGGGTGGCCCAGGCATGGCTTGCCCTGCTCGCCCGTGGCCGCGGACGTCGCTCACAGCCATTGCATGCAGGCGGCATGGTGTAGCGGTGTAGCTATAAATAAGCTGCTTCAGAGCAATGCCTTTGTGCAGGCTGGAGCTGGGAGGCGGCTGCAAGGCGTAACAGCGGCTCTGTGACTCCTCGATGAAATGAGCACGTGGTCAGCGCTGCCTCAGCCACATCCATCCTGCTTCACGGCCTTGCTGGAGATCTGGTGGGGGCATCAGAAGAGCACCCAGTTTGCATCAAAGAGCGACTGCATCCAGACGAGGAAAGCCCAAAGTTACCCCAAGACAATAAAAACCCAGAGATCCCCCAGCTCTGAGGGACGGGGCCACGCAGCCTGCCTGGGTGTCTGTGGGCACCACCACCCTGCAGCCTGGACGGCCGTCCCGCTTTCTGCAGCATCCTCATACCAAGACCCCTGGAGCCCTCTTCTACTCGCCTGGTGCTGCTGGTGGCAAGTGTGGTGCGGTCTGGAGCCTCGAGTGCTTGCGGACTGTAAGAGTGGAAGGAGATCTGAGCGTGGGTAGGAAAGCCTGCTTGGGGGAACAGAGCGAGCCCGAGGCTGTGGGAATTGTCCTTTTTGCCTGGTGACCTCTGCTAGTTGCTCCTGAACCAGACTTCCTCTGCCATGTCTTCTGGTGCAGCGATAATCAAGGAGGAATGTGCCTCCACGTTGGAGGGACTGTGCTGTCGCCTGGCGGATGGCTGTCCTGGATGAAGAGCACCTCCTTTGATGGAAATGCCGGGCGATGGCAGCGGGTGAAGATTTGGGTTCAGCTCCGGTTCCACAGCCTGCCTGCTGCTGTGATGGATTTATTTTCTCCTAGAGAAGGTGTTTGTGCCTGGAGAGGGGAAACCAAAGCCTCCTCCGAGCTGCAGGTTGGCAGGGGGGACACGAGCCCTCCTTCTGGCTTCCTCTTGCAGCAAACCCTCCACATTGTGTGTTCGTGGTAAAGGAGGGTCTCTCTGCTCTTTGTCCTTTTCCTAGTCGGGCACAGCCGGCCGTGAGGGCAGAGCAGCCCCCGACCCCGCTCACGTTTGCTGTTCAGCGTTTCGGCGGCCACCGCGCACCTTGCGACCAAAGCTGCTGGTGGTGTTTATTAGAAGGCTGCTGTCACATTCACTCGCCGAGGTGTGAAGAACGCCCGTCGCGCTTAAATTGAGGTGGACGGGCAGCTTGTTTGATCACCTTGTACTTGACATTTGCAATCACGCTCCCTGGTGCTGCTGGGCAAGGATGTGGCCGTGGAGGCCAGCCCAGAGCGAGGCCTCCGTGCCTCGGCGAGGCCTCTGTGCCTCATGGGAAGGGGCTGGCACTGCCGGGCTCCTCCATCCCCCCGATGCAGCGGTCGTGGGCGGCAGAGGGGAGCGTTCCCCCCCCTTGGCCTTCCCGTCACAGCCTCTGCCTGGGGAGCCTTGGGTGTCCTCCTCGTGTTTTTCCCCTTGCAGCTGGTGTTTACTCGCCTGCTGCTTACATTTTAGCTCCGGTTTGGTAATAAACCCCAATCAGTCATCAGCGCAAAACTTGCAGGGGATTACATATGCTGGAGAAACATTTACTTAAGCGGATTTAAGTTCATCGGAGGAGATGCTGCTCCTGGGAGGGGGGACACTGGCCCTTCAGCGGCCAAGCCGTGGCTGTGAGGTGTCGCAGGGCGATGAGTTGGTGGTGCTGGGGGACATGTCCCTTCTGTCCCTCCCTGCCACTGCGAGGACCCTCCTCAGGGCCGGGGGAGCCTGGGACAAGCAGCTCCTGCTTTGGGGGGGGGGGGGCACAGAGCAGGGACCCCACGTTCAGGGGGTCCCGAGGGGCCTCGCATCTCCGCTCCCTAGGGCATCCCTCCTGTGTCTCCTCCAGGGCCGATTTTCTTTCCCATCCACCTTCCCCAGGCGTGCCCCTAGTTACAGCAGGGGGGGTTTGGGGGAGCAGCGGAGTTACAAAATGGCAGCCGCCTGCGGGGGGGGGGGGGGGGGGGGGTTGCCATGGCGACCCGTTTCTGCCTCACTGATGCTGTCGTGTAAATCCATTTAGAAACGAGAAGGGCCTTTTGTCTTTGGGAGGGTTGAATGGGCCTCATTAAACCTGAAATGGGGAAAAAAAAGGCCTTAAAGTGTGTCTGGGAGGGGGACGGGTCGAGTGGGGAGCGGGCTCCTTGTGGTGGTTTTGAGAGGAGGAGGCAGGGCTGTGGGACGAGGGCTGCCCTTCCCAGGGGCCGCTGGCACCCCAGCTCCGTGTTTAAGTCAAAAAAGTGTGGATTCTGCTCATGCTGCCCCAGCTGATGCTGAAAACGGGCGAGGGGCCTCCAGCCGGGGGGCAGTGGGACGCTGGGGGGCACCAGGACGTGGTCACCCCCAGCGCCTGCCCTCGCGCTGCTGCGCCGCTAACGAGGTGGAATCCCTCGTTAATTCAGCTGCTCTGCTGGGGGGCGGGCAGGGAGCCAGCATTGTGTTTATCATTAAAGGTATTAGGAATGATCCTGAGAATTATGGACTGGGGCGCATTGCTACAGAGCCAGATAAATTGCTGGAAGGAGCCGGCTGGGGAGATTAGCCGGCCACTTAACGCGGGGGGGTAGCAACCAGCCAGCCTTCCTTGGTCGTGGTGACGGGGCCGAACCGGTGGGTGATTCCTTTGCTGAAGTCCTGGTGGTGTGAAATGGCCCCCAGGAGCCCCCCGGGCTCCCCTAGGACTCGGGGTGGCTGGAGCAGGGGCAGGAGCTCGCCGTGCTGTGCCATGCCGTGCCTTCACGAGTGGGCGATGCAGGACTTGCAGAGGCCGTGTGGGATGGCAAGTGGACCATGCAGGTGGCACAAGCGGTGGACAAAGCCAAGCCAGGCAGAGGTGCTGGGGTGCACAGCACCTCCCTTCGAGCAGCCGAGGCCAAAGGCACGAGCACGCTGCCGGGCTGGTTCAGGACTCACCCAGATCGCTGCGTTCTGCTCCCCTCGCAGAGCGGATGCAGCCAAAATAGAAGAGGTCTGCAGAAGGGCAGTGGAAATAATTATACCGAGATTAGCAGGAATAAAAAGATCGAAGGCTCTTCTTAAAGGAGACTAATAATAGAAGAGCACATGAAAGAAGTGGGATCTGAAAGCGCGGGGATAGGGAATGGCGTGCTCCTATTTACCCTTTCTTGCAGCGACGAACAACTTGACTGCACAAATGGGAAGGCGACAGACACAGATGGGAGGTAGAGGAGAGCCGGGTACCACTTCATTCAAGTTGTAATTAACTTCCTTCCACAGCATATCTTTGTTCCCAAGAATTTAACAAGAGTCAAAAGGAAGGAATTGGACTGTAATAACACTAGACGTTGGAAAAGAAAGTTGTACGAACCCTCCTGCTTCAGTGCATGAACTGGCCTCTGGTAACGGCGGGGAGGAACCTGATTTTTTTGGTGCTCCAGCACAGTGCTGCCGCTCTGGGATGGATGTGGGTGCTGGGCTGGGCTGTGTCTGCTCTGAGGATGCTGTTTTGCCATGGCAGGGGTGGTGTGAAGGTGCTCTGGCGGTCCCAGAGCTTGCTCCCAACCCCTTGGTTCATCTGGCTTGCAGAAAATATGGCTTCTGCCTGTGGTTGGACACCTGCACAGCTCTCGCAGATTCCGTATGCTGCATTAATGCTTTTCAGAAGTTTTTCATGGATTTTCCAGCGTTTTTACTGGGTCATTTCAGCTTACAGAGCTGTTGGCTGTTTCCCGTGTTTGATCTTGTTTCCCAGCTCCCGCGAGCTGTGGGGACCTGCAGGAGCTGAGGCACACAAAATGGCAGCAAATGCCCAACACCGCTCAGCTGGGCGCTTCTTCCAGCTGTTAATTTCATTCTTGAGGAGCTCATGAAAGGAAGAAAACTCCAAATCATGCCTGTGTGCTTTTCGGATGGTGAGCTCTTCTAATGTGGTCTTCAAGTCCTGAAAGCCTGGACGAATCCGTAGCTCTTGTGTACCAGTAAATGCCCTCTGTAAATCGGTGTTTGCTGTCCTCTGCTCGCTGTGCATCACTCTGCCAGGGCTCTGCCAGGCCTCCTAAGCCTTCCTGCAGCCTCAGCTGCTAAAAGTAGATGTCCTCCTTGTAAGATGCTTATTTTTGGATTTCTTTGAAGAAAACAGCATTTAGCATATGTCATCTTCTATGTATGTCAGAATTAATGCTTTAGAGTATCTTATCCAGTGAGGGGGTTGTTGTTCGGTGTTGTTCTGTTTTCTGCGAAGCTGGAGATAAAGTGAAAGGTGTGTTTTGTTCTTCAGACACAGGGAAACGTGATGCCTGCCCAGACGTTTTGTAGTTCCCAGGATTCAAGGAGCGCCTGGGCTGGGAGATGGGTTGCTTGAAAGTGTGTTAACCCATTCTTTTAAAAAAACACACAACACATGTTCAAGCAATTTACCAGTCATGTTCTCCCTAAGGAAGAACTGCCTGACCACTGACGTGTTCCTAGAGGTGCCAGATGCCCTATCTGCAGAGCATTGGGGTTTGCAGGTGTTGTTTTGACCATGTTAGCCAGTCCACTTTCAAACGTGACCTGGTCTGCTAGCCCGTGCATGCCCACGGGAAGAAGGAGAGCCAGCACTGCACGTGCACATGGAGAGGAGGAGCAAGGTGCTGTGCCCACAGTGACTCCTGAGCCTGCTCGGGTCAAGCGTACATACGTTTCCTCCTCGTCCCCTTGTTCCTGGGCTGGCTGATGTGGCTGGTGTGACTTGTGGTCTTGCAGGTGCTGTGTCAGGAGCCCCACCAGCCTCCTGTGGGGCTGCTTCTCCTTGAGGCTGAGGTTTGAGCATCTCAGCTGCTGGTGGAGGTGTGCTCCCTTGGTGGGAGTGCGGCTGGGATGCCCCCTCCTGCCTGTCATCATGCTGGGTCTGTGCCGTTCCGGCGCAGGCAGGCAGGGCTGGGGGCTGGGATGCCGTGGTGTGGACCCAAGGGGGAGGAGGTAGCAGGCCCCTTCCTTCGCTTGGGGAAGCTGCTGGGGCTGCACAGTGTTGTGTAAACTCTCTCTTGGGCAGTGAAACAAAGGCCACTGAAACCCCCCCAGGTAGCCCAGCGGCATATTTTGAGGGATTATCCCTTATCACCCCGGTCCTCTTCCTCTCCTGTTAAATCTCCTCTGCGATACAAGCGTGGCTACACCTGACACCAGACACTCCAAGGCGGGGAGCACATCACCCGTGTCACTCCATCGGGTCCCACTTGTCACACCCGTGTCACTCCATGAGGTCCCACCGAAGCTTTTTGGAGCCCAAGCCCCTGCACAGAGAGGGGGTGGCCCTGGGAGAGCCTGGGCTGGAAGCCATGGGCTTCCAGTGGACTTGCCCCTTGGAGGGACTTGCCCATGGGCTTGCCCCTTGGGTTCCAACTGCAGGGGGGCTGGGGGCTCTCCCAGTGACCCCTGAGCCCCTGACTGGGGCCGGGGGGGCTGCCCCTTGGTTGGGTTTCTCTGCTCAGGCATCTCCGGCTCGCAGAGGCTGGCTGCCAACAGAGCTCCCCTTGTTTACCCAACTCGGAGGAATCGGTTTACAAGGCTCACAAATACCCTTTTCACCTTTCCCATCAGAAAACACCTCCCGAAACAATGAGGAAATTGGACGCTGCCACCTGATAGCTCCCAAGGAACCTGCAGGGCCAGGAATTTGCGGGGCCGCAGGGCCGGCCGGTGCGCGGGGCCGCCTCGCCGGGATGCTCCTCGGCGGCACGGGGAGCCCCAGCGGGTCTGCGGGTGGCAGCTCCCGGTGCCCCCCAAATCACCCCGGGGGCCTTCACATCATGAGCCTGCTGGTAACAGCTCTGTTCCAGCACATGCGTGCAGCACCGGTACATTATTTTTATTTTTCGAACTGGAATGGCTGCAGTTAATCCTTCCCACCTTTGACACCAAAAGAAAAGGTGCTGAGATGTTTTCTCTGAGCTCTTAACCGGCGATGGTACAAACGGCGAGTGAATCAAAGCAGAAATGTCCTCCTCCTCCTTGGGGGGGGCACAGGGGGGCAGCGGGGAAGAGGAGCCTTGCGGTGGGCAGGCAGCATGCTGCCCGGAGAGGTGCCTGCTGGCGGGTACAGATGGAGCTGAGCTCGAGTCGGCTGCATGGCCTGCTGCCCGGTCACAGCAGTGCTGCACTTGGGGGTGACAAAGTCCTTCAACCGTCTCCTGTGGCTGCGAGGCTCGATCTCATGAAGCACTTGAGATTTCCAGATAAAAAGGAGGCCCAGCTGAGCAGAGCACGCTTCCCGATTCGCATCGGCTTCAAGTGCCTGCCTCTGGTTTTGTAGCGACTTGGACGGCTTCAGCCTTTAGACTTGGGAGGTCCTTGGGGAAGACACGTCTTGGCATGTGCGGCAGCCCGGGCTTCTCCTGCCTTGCAAAGCTTTTGCTTCCTCTGCTGCGTACCTGGCGTCCGTGGTGGCACGGGCAGACCTTGCTGCAGGACAGGCGCCGTGTGCGCTCCCCATGTCCCCGGCACGAGAGCATCCCCGCGGGGCGCTGGGAGAGGAGAGGGGGGCACGGGGTGGCCGGGCAGCTCAGCACCGCTCACCCCAAGCCATCGTGCCGCAGTTCGCGTGGAAGAGCCAAGAGGGCTGGGGGCTTTGGGAGGCTGGGGGTGTCGGGGAAGGTGCTGCGTGCGTCTGGCCAGGGGTGCCCGCTGAAGACACGTGGATGTGCTCGCTGTCACATTTGCAGGAGCAGGAGCAAGCGAAGGCCTGCTGGGCTTGCCCATTCATGGTTTCCATGGCTTGGCAGGGGAACACCGGTGCCAGCGCGCACGGTGCAGGATTAGCCCCCAGAGGGACACCACGCGCTCGCTGGTGGGGCAGCGGCTGCGTGTCCATCTCCTGCCAGCCTTGCTCTGCTTGCGGGAGCCGTGCCGTGCCGTGCTGTGCCGTGCCGTGCTGTGCCGTGCCAGGCCGCCTGCTTTGGCCAGCTGCATGCTGCCCGCTCCATCCCCGCTCCTGCAGTGCTGGTGCGGGTGGCCACAGGGTCTGCGCGTGTCCCCGGAGCTGGCTCGCGCTGGCTAGAGCCATCTGAGGTTGGGATGTAAGTAGGTTATTGCTGTGAGCAACAGCCATCCTCCTTCTCAGTGCTTCGCCAGTCTGCCGTATCCTAATTTAAGTTGTCTAATACACTGCATGTCTCGAAGAGCATCCCAGAGTGCTTTATTATGCAGATGTCAGTCACAGTTTCGTCGTTAAGGTCGAATTGAATTTGATTTCCCCCCACACCTTAGAGCAGGGAAATCAAGCTCTGTCTGTATGAGGAATACAGCAGATCCTCCCCAAAATTACAGCGTGTGCTCTCAGGGCTTAGCGAGTTTCCCTTTTAATTTAAAAGTAATCTGCTCATTCCTCCCAGTTAACCTGAGTTTGGAGATGTGTCCTTGTAAAGACAAGTCCCCGTGTGCCAAGAGGCTAAGCCTGGTTTGGCCCTTAAGAAGTAAAATTTCTCAAATGCAAAACTTGCTGTAATAACGTGCGGAGGCGACTCCCCAGCCTGTTTGGATGCCTTTCCCTCTGCGGTTCTGGTGATGAACGTTGCTTTTCACCCTCGCTATTGCACAGGAGACTTTCCTGGAGAACTGGCCTCTTACCTAATGGGAGCCATTTTCAGTCTTCCCTAGAACGACTGTCACCAGCCGTGGCTTGTGACAAAAAAAAAAAAAAAATAGGGGGAAAAAATCTTGACATAGAGTTAAGAGTTCAAAGCACAACGAGGGAGGTGTTGGGAAGGCAGTTTCAGGGGTTTCTTATCATCGCTAATGCTGAACAGCCTTTTAGCTTGGAAACAGCCCTACTTTTAGAGAAGAGAGGGAGTGCACTAAGGGGGAAATGGAGGAGAAAAAATCAGGGAAATTGAAGGACAAAGGGCAAAATGTGTACGCGCGCAGGAATGCTGCTGGCAGGAAGCAGCAGTTGGAGGGTGCGCATTGTCTGAGCCGCGGTGGGCCGTGATGCAAAGCAGATACCCATGCAAAGCAGATACCCGCCTGGCCTCTCCCCAGGGGGAGCTGCGGGGATTGCTGCGGGGATTGCTGCGGCCCCGGGGCGTGCGAGAGCCCCCGGGCTCCGTGGCCACTGCGGCCGGCAGCTGGTTCGTGCTTTTTTCTCACGTAGGAAGTCTGGAAAGCCTTCCTAGGCTAATCCCCAGGCAGAAGCTCCGCGCTGCTGAAGTTGAGGCTGAGCGCCGATGTAAGAAAGTTGGTTTATCGCTTTGTCCTTAAAACAAATAAAGCGCGCCCTGGCCTCGTTGCTGAGTTCTGGGAGATGAGGGAATGCCAACGGGACGTCGCGTCTGGTTGTTCTCAGCCGCGTTGCCTTGATGCCTTTAGCGGCTCTCCCCTCCCCGCGTCGCTCCAGCCCTGCCGTGCTTGAAAACCAGCGTGACCCGCCGTGAGCGCGGGTGGAAGGCACGCGGGCTGCCGGGCTCGCGGGCGCTGCAGATGCCCCCGCTGGCCCAGGGGGTGTGATCGGCCCTCCTGGTGTGGAGATGGGAGGCGGATAGGAGCTCTCTGCTCTCACTCGGGAGTTGCGAGACATCTGCTTGACTCGTTTGTGGCTTCCTGTTTGGCATCTTTGGGGCAGGAGGGAGCTGGCAGAGGCTGAAGGAGGGAATTTGAGTCACTTGGGAGCCCTTTGCCAGAAAACGTCTGACTCAGCCCAACTGCGGAGAAATGAATGTGGGATCCAGCTGCCTCTTAGGGTGGGAACCTGTGAGTGAGCATGCAAGTGTTTACTTGTGTTGCATGTCTGTGGCCTCGCAGAGGGTGGGGATGGTGAGCAAGGGGAGGGAGGGGCAGGGGCTTCTTTGCATCTTTGACTAAACGTCTCCGGGGATTGCATCAGGGCGCAGGCAGTGGGTGGGGGAAGCCTTTATCGCGTGTAACGCTTTGGAAGCGCGCTGCTGGCCGGGGGCCAGCTGACCTACTTGGTAGCTCACCTGCCGGCAGCCGGGGCTGGAGCGGCGCTGCCTGCGCTCGACCTTCCCGGCGGCAGCGGGGCCTCGCAGGGCTTGAGGTCCCTGCTCTGTTTTGGGGCTGCTGCAGGAGAGCCTGGTTCCAGGAGTCGTAATTGCTTCCTGCAAGCTTACATGGCCGGTGGAGCCGCCGTGGTGCCGGGGTTGGGATGGTCCCGGTTATCCCCATGTCTGGTGCCATGGCAGCTCTCCTGCTGCTGGTGGAGAACCTCAGCTCCTCGGTCCGAGCCGGAGCTCCCCTGATGGGCAGGAGGGATGGGGCAGGCAGCACCCCGTAATGCAGCCCGCTGGGGCTGGGGGCAGCGTGGACGGAAGGCGATGCTACCTGCTGGGCCTCTGCCTGTGGAGAGGTGCCGGTGACGGGTGCCTCTCCTGGCTGCCCTACAGCTGAAACCCGGCCTGGGAGCCCTCGCCAAGGGCACCGGGGTGTGTGTGGGCTCGGGCTCCGCCTGCCTTCTCCGAGCCCGGCCGGCGTGGAAATGTGCCGGAGCTCGCGCGGCGAGAGGCTTGGGGCCTGGGCTGCTCGGGCTCTGGTTTCAGCTCCTTGGCTTCTTGCTCTGACTTGCACAGGAGCCACGGAGCAGGTTGGTCCTGTATGCTTGATCCTGTTCCCTGGTGCCTGCAGTCTCAGCCTGCGCCGCTGACGCTGGGAGGAGGCAGCCCCAAGGCTCCGGCCCCGCTGCCACGGGAGGGGGATAGGCAGGGGCTGGCAGCGCCAGGAGGAAGGCAGGGGAAGCCGTGGACGTGCAGCCCGTCGGAGCACGTGCTCTGCTTTTCACCGTGCCCAAATTGTGCGAGGGAGTTGCAGCAGAGATAGCTTTGCAGGAACATCCATTCCCACGTTATCTTCCATCAGGAACGCATTATGTTGCCTACATCAAAGTGGGTGCTCTGCTGCTTCCCTCCTAGTTGCCCTAATCCTCTACTTCACGGTGAAAAAAAAAAAAGTCAGAGTATTGCTCTGCAATAATGAAATCTGAATGTTAATTATCAGCACATTACCTTCCCTCCCTTCCCTTCACAATGCCCTGCCTTCCAGCCCCAAATAGCTTTCCTCCCTCCTTGCTCCTCTCCACCCGGTCCTCCCACGCTCCTGGGCACGCCGTTGAGCTGTGGCAACCGCCGGGTGGGTAGAAGTTGTCCTGCGAGATGCTTCCTTCCCTGCCATGTAAGGACAGGAATTCCTCCGTAACCGGGGCGTGGAAGGGATCCCTCCCCGCGCCCCGTCCTGACGACTGCTCCCGTGCCTAATTACCTGCTGTCCCTAATTACCTGCTGTCCCGCAGGAAGCTCGCTGCCTGGCCCTGGGGCACGGCCGCATGGGCAGAGCCGCGGTGTCTGCAGCCGGCTGCACTAGGAAGGGCAGCGGGGGGGCGGCTCGGCTCCCTCTCCGGCCACGCTGCTCACTGGTGCGTGGTGGTGCCATACTGGAGCAGGGCTGGACCGGGCGAGCCTCTGGTTCTGGTGGCTGATGTGCTGGTTCTTTGTGCAGTGATGGTGAAGGAAGAGGAGAACTTGGTGTTGGTGACAAATAAAAAGGCGTTTTGTGGAGGGAGAACAGCTGAGTTTATGGCTGAAATAAATTGTGGGGGAGCGGGGCTGTGCGCGGGGTGGAACGCCTGGGCACGAGCGTCGCTAACGTCTCGCCCTCTCCTCTCCTTGCAGGTTCATGACTGGGAAGGGACTGGTCATCTACCCAGAGATCGGGGACAAACTGGACATTATCTGCCCCAAGGCGGAGCCGTCCAAGCCTTACGAGTACTACAAGCTGTACCTGGTGAAGAAGGACCAGGCCGATGCCTGCAGCACCGTCATGGACCCCAACGTGCTGGTGACGTGCAACCGGCCCGAGCAGGAGATCCGCTTCACGATCAAGTTCCAGGAGTTCAGCCCCAACTACATGGGCCTGGAGTTCAAGCGGCAGCAGGATTACTTCATCACATGTGAGTCGCCACGCTCTTCCTCGCCGCCGGCCGGACCCCGCGCCGCAGGCTGGGGGCTGCGGGGGCCTGGACAGTGTTGCCAGGCGCTGCTCTGGGACTTGGCTCCTGCTCAGAGCTGACACGCACGGAAAATATTTCCCGCTGGATGGGAGAAGGGGAGGAATGCGCTGCAGGCCGAGGGGTCCCGGCCCTTATCTGGCCGCTGCGCAGAGCTGGGAGCAGGAGTGGTCCCTCCAGCAGGGGTGAGACCTGCCCACAGCCGAGTGGGTTTGTGTCTGGAGCGGTTTCGCAGCTGGAGCTTGGTGCTGCGGGGCCGGAGGTGCTGTGGGGCCGTTCTCGTAGGGCTGCCCTGGAGCTGGGACGCTCCCGGTATAAAGTCAGGGATTGGGAGCGATAGTGGCAAATGCTACCGGCTCGGCCGTCCTCGCTGACCGCCGTGGGAAGCAGCCTGGAGAGATGCTCCCAGAACTTGTTGCAGTTTGAAATGGCTGTCAGCACGCGGGCCGGGTGCTGTTGTTTCTCTGTACAACTCGGCTTTGTAGGAGGAAGGAGGCGGAATTTTCTCTGAGCCCATGGTTCGTGTGTGCAGATGGTGCACACGGGGTGCGTCCGTGGGTGCCGGCCGGGACATCTCCATCCTCCCTCGTGGCCGTGGGGTTGGTGCTGGGGCTGGGCGATGCCTGCCAGCTCCCTGCCAGCTTTGCCCCGTGTCGCGCTGTTTCTGCTCGGCGTGTGTGAGCAGCAGGGAAAGGGCACGGTGTGGCTCTGCTGTCCCCTACTTGCTTGCTGTCACACGCCGCGGGCTCGCCAGCAAGTGGCCCAGTGCAGGGGTCAGCCGGCCGCGTGGGAGGCCAGCGCCGAGACGTGGGGGCTGGTGCACTGGGGTCAGTAAACACGGTATTTTTGGCCTGAGATCTTTGCCGTTGGAGGGGGTGGTGAGGATCCTACAGGCAGCCTCTGGCTCGGGGCTGAGGGGCAGGAGGTGCTTGGCTGTGGGGCGGCGCGAGGCTGCCAGCCTGGGTGCTCCCTCGTGAGCCCCGTCTGGTGTTGGAGATGGCTTTCTTTTCACTGCAGCACAATTTGAGCGTGCCTGGTCCTGAGAAAGCAGCCAAATGGGCTCCTGCAGGTCAGATTTCAGCCCGCCCTTGGATCCGTAGCGTACACGTTGCTCAGCTCTAACGCTTGGCTTGAGCATGGGATGGTGGAAAAGGGGCTGCAGCAGCTTCTAAACAAAATGTCCCTTCTGGTCATCTGCTCCCAGCACCGTGTAGCAGGGGGTCCCCATCTTTGCTGCTTTTGGGGTAGAGGCGGGGCTGCCAACAGCCGCCCTGTGCCCCATTCCCCCGGGGCTCCCCCTGTGCTGCCCGCTCGCCTCCTGCCCGGCTCCTGCTGCCTCTTGCAGGTCCCCGCGGTCCCGTCTCGCTCGCTGCAAGTGACCAGGGCTGGCTGCAGCCCGGTGGCTCTGGGCTCGGAAAGGTCAGCCCTTCCTGCAGCTCGCCAGCTGAAGCAAGGCTTAATTCAGCTGCGAGCTTTCCCTTCAGTAGGCAGAGGAGAAGAGGAGGGAGAGGGGCTCAAGGCACCGCCACAGATCTGCCTTTTGTATTTAGGGCAAACATCCTGAAGCGCTCGGGCAGCGGCTGCTCTGCACGCAGGGTCAGCAGCCCTCCGGGACAAACACGTGCTCCAGAACGAACTCGGGAGCCTAAGGAAGCCCCGGGGAGGAGAAGAGCACGGGTTTCCTCTTTGCCACCCCATAGGAGAAGCCCCGGTGCCGGCGGAGGGCAAGGCCGGGTGGGCAGAGGCTTTGCCAGGCTCTGCCTTTCCCAGGTGGCGGAGCAGCGTTGCACGTCCTACCAAAGCTGCTGCTCGGCTTCCTCAGCGGCCCGGGGCTCTCGGTGGTGTTTTCACAAGCAGCCGGCGGCGCTGCGGCGGGCGAGCGCGGCTCCCAAGGGCCGGTGGCTTTGAGCTGGGCCAGCCGCGGGCGCACCTGGGTCTCCATCGCGCCGGCTCCGGGGCTCACACCGTCCCCACCGTGCGTCCCGTCGGGGGCCTGGCCGAGCCTCTTAAACTCCTCGCATTTGTTTCATCTAACTGTAGTTTCTGCCTTGTGAATGCACTTTTATTTATTCCCCTCCCCTTGCTTTGCAAGCGCACCTCCCACCCTGCTTTTCCTCTCCCCTTGCAGAGGGAGAAAGCTGGAACTGCACTCTTGATTCCGCCACCAGAAACCTGAATCCTGTCCCATACGGACAAATTTTCTCTATATCCATAACAAAATCCAGTTCTCACTCCAGCCTGGGGAGTCTCCCTGGAGGCCGCCACAAAACCCAGCACAACCTCCGCGTCCCGGTGCCCAGGTGCCGTCCCCGTCCCCCCGCGGGCTCCCCCCGGCCCCGCTGCCCCCGGCGGTGCCCCCTGCCCGCCGCTGCTCTGCCCCCGTCTCGGACCGTTTCTGACTTTAATTTCTCTTGACTGCTCCGCGCTTTGAAGCGAGCCTCGGCGGCGCTGGGACCGGGCGGCCGCTGTGCGCTGAACTTTGGCCCCTGGGTGGGCCGGGGATGCTCCTGTGATCTGCCCGTAGCCTCTGCCCGGCAGCCCCAGGAACCCTTTCTGCCAAGAAAGAAAATAGCCAAAAAAACAAAGTCAAAAGTCTCCCGAGCAGACCACCCACGTGTTGTCTTTTTTTTTTTTTTTTTTTTTTTTTGTTATTCCCCTCTCCCCAAGCTCGCCTGGACACACAAAAGGTTTTTTCTTTTCTTCCTTTTCTTTCGCCGGCAGCCCTAAGCCGGGGGAAGCGGCGCTGCCGCAGCCGGGAGCGGGCGGCCGCGGGTCGGTGCCGTCCCCAGCCCCGCTGCGAGAGCCCGCGGCCACCGCACGGCCCCGTCCCTCCTCATTCAGGGCCGCCCCCCCGCTCCCCCGCCATCACGTTGGATATGCCAAGCCTTGTTTAGGGCCACTTTTATCACCGAGGGACACTCAGCCCTCGGCTTAGGCTGCTTTAGCGATGAAAAAGGCTTTTGAAAGCAAACGTAACCTCTCCCCATCCTCCGAACCCTCGCGCCGAGCCCCTCAATGCCAGCTGGAGGCTTTCATTAAAAGCATCTTTTCTCCTGCGGCTGGACAGGGGAAGGTGATTCCTCTTCCTAAGCCTTTTCATAAAGAAAAAGATGCGGGAGCTCCTGGCTGCACGTCCGTGCCGCAGACAAAGGCTCGGTGGGGCTGCTGCCGGCTGCTGGGGCTGCGGCGGGGCGTGGGGAGGAGGAGGGCCGGCGGTTTGGGAGCGGGGCGCTTTGCTCCTCTGTTTGCTCCGTGGCCGATGGAGGTTCAGGCAATCCTCGGTTTCGTGTGCCTTTGGTCCCCTGCAGGCTCCCTCGCTGCCGTGGGTGTCTGGTCGGTGCTGGGAGGGACGGGGAAGGGGAGAGGGTTCTCTCCTGTGGGGTTCCCGCATTGCTGTGTGGGAAGGTGAACGAGTCTTTGCTTTTTGCCCCCTAGCAGAGTCCATCTGGGGCTTCCTCTGCGAGGCACGAAGCCAAGCCCGTGGGCAGGCTGCTGGGAAGGTAGAGGAGGACTCTCGGGGGGCTCCGCTGTGTCGCTGTGGGTCCTGCTTCTCGCCCGCAGGTCACCTGCTGCGGGGTCCCGGAGCCTGTCCATAACCACATTGCTCCTCAGCCTTAACTTTTCCCAATTTCCTGTGGTTTGCTCTGCTTCCGCCGCGTCCTTGTCCCACGCGAATCACCTTCCTCCCCCCTCCCTGGTGGCTGCGCTCTCGGGATGCTTGTGGGCAGCGCCGGCTTCCCCGTCCCCGAGCCAGCCGTACAGGTTTAGCTCTCCTCACCCCCCTCCGTAATTCTCTCCAGCTCTTAATTGCGTTTGCTGCTATTCTTTGAACCTGCTCCAGTTTTGCTATCTCTGGTAATGAGGTGCCTAGATAGAGATATGTGGATCCAGCTGTCCTGGCAGCTCCGGGGCAGGAGCCCTGGCCGCAGCCCAGCAGTGCCCCAGCTGCCGCCGGTGCCTGGCAGGGGGATGCCTCGGATGCCGAGTGCCTTCAGCCCGGCGCTGGCCGTACCCTCGGGCACGCCTGCCCAATTTGTTCTCTGCCGTTGCCGTGGTTGTGGTTTGGTGGGGACCCAGTGCTCCAGAAGAGCCAAGTCCCTCCAGTCCCGCTCAGTCCCCGCTGGCACACGGGGCGGGCAGCGCCCTGTCCCTGCGGCACCGCCTGGGTTCCAGGTGGCATCTCTGGGGTACCCCGTGGGGACCCCGGGCACTCTCGTGGTGCCCAACCTGTCCCCCCCAAGGAGAGCAGCGGGGAAAACAACTCATAACTAGCCGTCCTTCTCCTCCAGTTCGTTTGCAGAAAATGCTAAAGCAGAGGCGAGGCTGCAGTAGACGCTTGCCCCATAAATCTCACGCGTTTCCTGTTGATTGTTAGTCTTTAAGCCCTTCAATCCATTTTTGATGTAATGATGTTCGTAATCCAATCTAACAGTTTTTGGCAGCGGGATTCAGAGAGCCCTGATATATTACACCGACTGTTCCTTTAAACCCCTTGTCTTGCATTTCTGTTTTTAGATGCAATTAGGCCCAACCTGGCAAGAACTATTGTTGTAGGCCATCGCTGCCTCTGCGACGCGGGTTTCATCCCTGGCCCTTTCTTCCTCAGCATTTTTCTATTTCTATTCTAGTTGGAATTTTAATGTGGAGAAGGGGGTCACCTGTGTACTGCCAAGTGCCAGACTCCTCTTTTCTTTCCTTTTTTCTCCTTTTTCTCTATTTGTTCCTCTTTTTCTCTGTTTTTTTTTTCCTTTCTTTTCCTTTTTTTTGTTTTCATTTCCTCTTTTTTTTAATTTCTTTTTTTTTTATTTCTTTTTTTAATTTTTTTTCTTTTTTTTTTTCTTTTTTTTTGTCTTTGAGACACGCTGCCATACTTGTTTTTCTGGCTCCACCCTGACTCCCGAAATAGCTGCCATGGGTTTAGGAGGCCTGAGAGCCAGCTGGGAGTCGCAGCCTGCGCGAGGGTGTCCGCGGAGCTGCTCCAGGAGCCTCGGCCTTTCTGCAGCCCGATTGTTTCCTCCCTCACCCCTGCTGTCCCCATGGACACTGAGCCCTCCTCCCTCCCTCCCCATCGGCCGTGTGGTGGGTGCCGTGTGTGGTGGGTGCCGTGCCGGGTGCCCGCCGGCCAAGCTCTCCGCCAGGTTTCTTTGCTGACTGCATTTGAATGTGGCCACTTTCATGTACTCCTCAGCTCCCGTCCCACGACTTGTTTGGTGAAGATGAGTTGAAAGCAGAAGTGCTGTTTGATGCCGCGATGAGAGCTGTGAACTTCTGCTGATATAAAACCCAGTTAACCAGCTTCCTCATTCTTCACCCAAATGGGCTGGCGCGCTGCGGGTGCGCAGCCTCTGCGTCTTTGCGCCGTGGTGGCGGGGGCGCACGAGCAGAGCCGAGCTCCGGGACATCACCGGGGCCGATGGGGCTGGGGGCGAAGGGGTGGCGGAGGTGGTTTTGGTGGGGAGGAGATGCCCCGGCCGTGGGGCATCCCACGAGAGGCGCTGGGCGGTGTGGGAGCCGTCGGGCTGGTGCTGGGGACAAACGGGCTCTAGCGGTGCCCGCCTCGGAACTTCAAAGTCCCTGCGCTGGACATGTCAAACCCAAATAATGGCCCTTAGACAACACGCGGTTACTTGTCTCGGGGGCTTGTCTGAAGACCGTGACCACAGTAAATGCGATTTTGTTGAGCCCTGTCCCTTAAGCCTCTGCCTCTTTTCTCTTCTCCTCCTCCCTCCTGACCTTTTCGGCTCAGCGTTGTCCCTGCGCAGCCCCTGGCAGCTGATCTCATGGCTCAGCCTTTCATGGCGCTAATAGGGATGAAAAGCCCTATCAGAAAGGGCCAGTGTCCCTGCGCCCGGCCAGGAGGTAAATACCCAGCGCTTTGATCTGCTGCTGGCCGGGGGCCCCGCGGGGCCGTGCCCGGTGCGCGCTGCCAGCCCGGCCCCTGCCCGACCTCCTGCGTGGCCACGGGAGCTGGAGCCGGCTCTGCCCGGGGCACGGGGACCCCGGGAGGTCTCGCAGGTGGCAGGGCTGTGACACCGGGCTTTGGGCTGAGCCCTGCGGTCTTCGTCCAGCAGCTGGGGGATGCTCCGTGGTGCAGCAATTCAGCGGTGCTTCTGTCTGGCAGGCGGTGTCAGGAGGGACCCTGCTCTTCAGCGGTGTGCAGTGCTGAGGGCTTCCTCTGCAGCGCTGGAAAAGATAAAAACATGACTGCGATTTGAGTAAATTTTTGCTAAGACACTTGAAAGGCTGAAGAAGCCTTCAGCTTGAAGATGGCTTGAAAAAAACTCACAGCGTGTAGGCACGTCTGGGAAGGGTGTGCAGCTGATAAGCGCCGGCAACCACTTGCTTGGTGTATTTTTAAAATAACTGCTCCTGCCTCGAGACCCTCTTGCTGCTTTTCTCTTTGTTGTCTGTGCACCTGCAGTGCTTTCTTGTCCCTGGGGAGCCGGGACGAGGCTGTCGGAGGAGCTCACTTCTGTGTGGGAGCGGGGCTCGCCTCCGCCGGAGCTTTCTCCCTCTTTGCATTTTCATGGGCTTGCAAACATCTCCTCAGCTGTGACCTGGCCTGTCCTCACATGGAAATACCGTGATTTGTATCTTCTGCTGCGCGGTGGAACACTGGGGGCTCGCATGGGAGCTGTAGGCGCTTGGCTGTGCAGTGGTGGGGAGCTGCAGATCCAACTGGAATTTGGATTCTGCAATTCTGTGGAGCGAGAGCACGCTGGGGCTGCGGGGAGCATTGCAATGCTTGGGCTGCGAGACGTGCAGCCTGCAAGCCAGCTTGGCTCCGGCAGTAATGAGTTGCGATACGTAGCTCTTTTCCATCTTTTTTTAATTTCTAATGATCTGTGTTTTGAAATCCTCTTGGCCGGCTTGCCTGTGCCGGTGGAGGCTCCCCAGGTTGCGTGCTGCACCTCTGGAAGCTCGCCTTTCCGGGGAGGAGGACTTTGAGTTGCTATTTGAAGTTTCTTTGCCCTAGGAGTGATGATTTTGCTGCTGCTGCTGTGTAACGCCGCCGCTCTTTGATCCCGCGGCGCTACGCGGGTGTTGGCACAGGTAATTGCAGCCGGCGCGGGGCTGCGGGGGGACGGCAGCGGGTGCCTGCTCCCCGCTGCCACGGGGCCGGCCCTGCCCTGGGGGGCACAGGGGGCCCTTCTCCATCCTTCCCATATCTCTGCGGCTGCAGGACCAGCGAGCGGGCACGTCCTCCACTGGGTAGCTGGGGGGACTCGGTGTCTCCTGGGAATGCCCGGGTGCTGTGGCTCGGGGGACGCCAGGTCCATGTGGCAGCGCCCAGCAGCAGCACTGAGACCTGCAGGAGGGCGGCCGGGGCCGCATCCCATCCCCGCCGTGGGGTTGTTTGCCTCTGCGCACCCGTGTAAACTTCCCCGCTGCCGGCAGGTTCCTGATGCTTATGCAAAGTGTGCCTGTAATTGCAGGCGGGTTTCCTCCCGGCTGTCCCGCAGCGCACCCTGAGCTCCTCTCCCCCCCGGCCGCCTTACGCCTTCCACGTCTCCGAGCGCTCTCCCTCGCTTGTGGCTCCGCCAAGCCAGGCGGATTCCACTTCCAGGACATTTGCACATAAATCAGCCGCTCCGGTCCCTGATAACTTTGATTTTTTTCTCTGAACCGCCTCCAGTTCGGCATCCGGGTAGCGATGACGCAGCCCTGGCTAACCCCGCTGCTGCAGCTGCAGCCGGGAGGGGAGCGCTGCTCTGCACGTCCCCGTCCCTCTGTCCCTCCATCCCTCCGTCCCTCTGTCCTTCTGTCCTTCCGTGCCACCTTCCTGCTCGCCAGGGACCCGCACTCTCCCCCGCCAGCCGCTCCCCGTCCCCGCGACGGCAGATTGCCCCGGCAGAGTCACAGATGTTTTGCTACCTAACCGAGGAGATTTACACCCTGTTAAAACTCAATAAGTGCTTTCCTCCTCCCTGGGTCCCAGCGGGGCCCACAAATGACTCTGGCAGAGCATCAGGTGGAGAATTACGTGGCACTTTTTTTTTTTCCTTTCTGACATGTAGCTAGCTGCTTGGGGCTGCCACGGAGACGTTGCAAATAACCTTTCTCTCCTGCTGCTGCTGTCTTTTTTTGGAAGGGGGCGGATGGACCTTAAGTGAAAGGCTTCATTTTGTGACCTGATCCCACGTGGACGTCTCAGTAGAGTTTGATGCTGAAGGGCATGTGGCTGAGTAAGCAAGCAGTGGTCTTGCAGCCGAGAAGCTCTTTCTGGCCTTGATGAGCTTACCTGCCATGTGGCTGTGACTCTTAATTGCACTGCTAATTAGGGCTGATTATATTTTTTTCCATCAAAAAGCTGTTTTTATGGGAAATTGGGCTCTTGATGTCATTCCCCGCGTTAAAGCATCTTCCTTTGTGCAATAGGAGTGCTGCTTGCCCATTGCCCCAGAGCACCCGGGGCGGTCCCAGACCAGTGCGGGGTACACGAGGTGTGGGGGGGGCCTGCTGCTCTCCCCCCCCGCCCCGAGACCGCAGGGCACAGCGGGTCGCTGCCCGGCTGGCGGGTCCGAAAGCACCGGAGCTGCCGCTCGCGGGGGGCAGGCAGAGCGCTAGGCAGCGTTACGGTTGAGGAGGTAAATGTGCAAGCCAGAACATTAAAAAACCCGAATATTTTGTTGTAGAATTGCCTCTGCCACATCGAGCACACCGCCCGCTTTGTGGTTTGCATACAGACGTGGAACGAGTGGGGGGTGGAGGTGGGAGCCCGGCGCGGCTGCGGCACCACGTGCCCGGTTTGCAGGCTGACGCCGGTCCCTCGGTTTTACCCTCAGTTTTCCCCTCGGTTTTCCCCTCGGTTTTCCCCTCCCGTTTGTGCCCCTTTATTGATCTTTGTGGTGGTTTGACCCCGGCCGGCAGGAAGTAAACTCTGCCCAGCCAGACCCCGCGCAACCATTTTGATTAGAGTTGTTCAAAGCGTCTTTCAGCCTTCTGATTTTCACCAGGCGTTTGCTGGCAGTTTGCGGCAGCAGAAAAGGCAGCCTGGAAAGTCCCAAGTTCCTGCCGGCGTCCAGCATAGGCTCCGTTTTGGACAGTGGCTCTGGCTGCCTGTCCCTGCTGTACGAGAAGCAGGGAGAGCGTGTGGTGGGGTCGGGGCACCCGGCATCGAGGCTGCTGCGAGCCCCCGGTGCCCTCTGCCCCAAGGGGGCCGCGTGCCCTGGCCCTGCTGAAGGGGTGAATCCGAGCAGGGCTCCCGCCAGCCGGGAAATTCAGTGCAAAACCACGAAATGCTGACTGCAGCCGACCCGGGCTGGAATCAGCACCGTCAGGTCATTTCCTCATGCCGTGCGTGAGGCCGAGCGGAGGCTGGCCGTGGTGCTGCGAGGGCTCGGCCCCACGCTGCGGCGGGCAGGAGGAGGTCCGGGCTTGCATTTCCCTCCCTGGCGCTATATAGGGCTTTGTTGGTTCAAAGGTTATTTATTTATAGATAAGCTTGTTTATTTGTTTATGCGTTTCATTTTTAAATGTACATTCATGCATTTATTTATATAACATGTATTTATTTAACCGGGTACGTCCAGGGCTGGGCGCGTGCTGCTGGTGGGCGTCAGCAGCTCCCTCCCTGCCGGCCCGTGCTCCCCGGGAGGATGTGGTGCTCCTGCCCGCCCAAATCCCCCGCGAGCACCGCTGCGATAAATGGTGCCTTTGTGTCGGCCGGCAACTGGCTTCGCCTCGCGCCCTGCCCGGCCTCTCCGCTTGCCCCCGCTCCCCGGACAGCTGGAGCCATGTGGCCATCGCCGGCACCGGCTCCGTCCCCGTAGCGTGGCGCTGGCTGGGGTGAGGGTCCCCAGCAGACGTGGCTGTGCCGGCGGGCACTGTGTCTGCAGCATGCTCCTCGTCTCGGGGCTCTCACCACGCCAGGTGAAGCCATAAAAGCCGCCTTTGCTCGCGGCTCCCAGCTGTTGCTCGAGGTTGATGCCGTCAGCAAAAGCCGAGCGCTTCCAAACAGGAGCTGCGGGGACGCGGGGTGCCCACGGCTGCGGTGTGCGCGGGAGGTGGGGGCGCTGGGAGGCTCCTTCCTCGCTCGCAAGCCTGCCCTGAGGGTTTCGCCCTCAGCTCCGTGCCCGGCCCACGAAGGAGCTGTGGGTGACAGACTCCAGGCAGAGGGAACGTGAAACCAGCTGCTGGGAACTGAGAAGGAGTCGCGATTCCTGGCTGTTAAATTCCCAGCTTCTGCGCTCCTGGGATGGCGTTTTCCAGCCAACACCCGCAGGTTTCTGAACTGTTTGCATTTGGGGGACCCCGAGGAGCGAAGAGGAGGAGGCAGAGAGCGGACGGGGAGTGCTTGATGTGAAACGCAAGCTCGGGGTTAGGACGGTGCTGGGGCTCCCCGTGCTCTGAGGGTGCCCAGGGGAGCCGCAATGCCGGGAGCGAGGAGGCGCAGACCCTGGCACCGTGGGGGCTTGGCGGTGCGGGGCAGCATGGGCTGCTCTGCTCCTTCTCTCCCTAGCAGAAAGCAGGGCTGGAGCGGCTCGCCGGCTGCCAGGAGGGTGTGTGAAATCCTAGCCCCGCACCTCCTGCAGGAGCCTGGGGAGGGGACGGGGCCGGCCTGGCTTGCACAGGCGTTTCTGGGGCTGCGGGGCCCCTTCCCAGCGCAGCTGCTGCTGGGATCGGGTCGGAGGCGGCTCCCGGCCCTGCTGGCAGCGTGACAGCTCGGGGCTCTGGCAGCCGACCCGCCGGTGTGCCGGAGCCGATGGGAAGCGTGCTGGGGTGACGTGTGCGGGGAGAGGGCGTCGGGCTCACCGCCCTCCAGCACGGCCCGGGAAGGAAACACAAATAATCAGAGCAGCAGCGGGAGCGTGGGCTGGTGCCGCGTGGCTGCGTGCCGGTGCTTCAGCAGGGATGGGGCTGCGACCAGCCAGGCGCTCGCAGAGTGTTCACGTGCAGCCGAGCACACGGTGCTGCTGCCCGGGGGCCTGGAAGTGTCCCTGCGGGTCCTCCAGGGCACGGGGAGGGGTGCGCTGGCCCCGCTGGGAGGAAGAAGCTGGGTGCTCCGTGACGGGGCTGAGTGCTGCTGCAACACCTGCACGGATGCGGCACCCACCTGCAGCGATGCAACACCTGCACTGTGGTCTTTGAGGGTGCAGAAAACAACTTGAAAGACTGGGAGGACAGGGAGGATGGCACGAGCTAGGTTTTTATTTTAAATCCTCCTAGAGTTTGTTTGCAGATCTGCACAGGAGGATGCTGGCGTGGTGTCTGAGCACATTGGAGGTGTACGAGGAACGTGCTCGGGGTCACAGGTGACCCGAGTGGACAGGGCTTTCGGCCTGGTTTGGGTGTCCTGGGTGAGCTGTGCTGGATCTGAGCCGTGTGTCGAGGCTGCTCTATGCCAGCTGCCCCTTAGCAGGCTTGAAGATGCAATGCACAGAGTGCTGCTGGCCTGTGCCTCCCCACCGCCCCTTCTCTGTGCCCAAAGTGCCGTCACCACGGGCTGCGAGGCCACTTGTCACCGCAGGGCACGGTGCTCCTGCGCCCGGGGCTCCCGCAGCCTTCCGGAGGTGGGAGCTGGCGGCAGAGCCCCGGCACGAGAAAAGGAAGGGAAATCCTCTGCGAGCACGGGCCCTGCAGCGGGCTGTGAGATAAAATAGGGAAACTTGAGTCTTTGACACTTCGGGGGCGAGGGAAGGGTTGCGGGGCCAGCGTCCATGCTGGATCCATGCGGCGCTTGGCTGAGCCTGGAGCAGGGCCGCTGTACACAGATGGAAGAGTAATTAAGAATAATAAAAGGAAAGAGACTTGGATTCGCTACAGTCTCAGCACATTAATTGTGCTTTGGGGCCCAAATCATAACGGAGTCCTGCTAGAGGGAATCCAGAAGAGAAACCAAACGTCTCGCTCTGTCCAAAGCTGACCGTTTAAGAGACCCTTGCCTTTATCTGCTGCCAGGTATTACTTCCAGAGTTTCCAGCCTGCCAAAACCAAGTTCTTGTTTGAAATATTTTTAGTGGAGGAAGAAAAACGATGGTGCAGCTCTAAGTCGTAGCGGTGGGAAGGCAGGGTGTGATGAATCGGGTGCGCAGCTGCGGGCGGGCGGGCGGGCGCCGACAGAAAGCTGCCGGTACTGCTTGCTGCCTTGGAGCGGAGCAGAGCAGAGCATGAGCATGAACATGAGCATGAGCACGAGAACAAGCATGGCTCGCCCCCATTCCCCGCAGAGGGGCCGTGCCAGCTGGTTGGCACCGGGGCTGGGCTGCCGCGTGGCCACCTGGGGGGCGCCTGCACGAGGGTTGGGGTGAGCGGCGCCAGCAAGCTCAGGTCCTGCCACTGCTTCCACGCCGCCTGAGCATCTCCTCTGAGTTGACAAGCAATTACATGGTTAATAGTATCAATGTTAAATCCTCATCACTCGGCAGCCTGGGGCTTAATGCTTCATTAAGGCAAAGGCATCTAATAGCTCTCCGGGCTGGGAGCTGCGCTGCGTTAAGCCTGTGTCGAAGTCGTTTGTCCAGAGGCTGCTTTTGTTCTCCTGCTCCTACAAGACGGTGCTAGTCCCTCTGAAATCGAAGGGGATGCGGGCACGGGGCCCTGCACCTGCCGTTGCTGTGTGCCCCCATCGGCCACCCGCCCTGAGTCCCCGCCGATGGACGGAGCCCAGCGGGCTGGACCTGCCCGGTGCCATGCGTCACCTCTGCATCGTTTCTAACAGCGTCCACCCCTACTGACACCAAGGTGTCGTTTGGAAAACGATCCTTCCTGTCTCCTGCATCGTGCCCGAGCAATAGTTTTCTCATCTGAGCCTACGATTGTCTATTTAGCCTTCCTCTCCTGTGTGTCACCTTGCGTTTGGTGACACTGGATTTCATCTGCCATTTAAAATCGGTTGCTCTGTGCTACCCAGTGCCGCCACAGCTCTCCACTTGGCCTAGCAGTTGTTATCACAGGTACTTCGGGATCGCTCGTGAGCTTTCGTTTCACTGCTTGCAATGCGCTTCCCAGGTTGTGGGCAGGTGCTGCTGCTAAATCTTCTTCCACCATGAAAACAAGAAACAAAGTGCACAGCTCAGGTGTCCATTGTGAGCTGGTTACGTGCCCCCGAGATGCCCTTTCCTCTTCATTCCAGCTGCATTTTTGGGCAAAAGGAACGTTTTCAACGGGAACAGCTTTGTGCGTGGCTCCCCGCAGGAGCCCTGCTGCCCGCAGCAGGCACCAGCTCCCACCACCCCTTCCCGCACCCGCCTGCGGGGCCATCTGAGGCCCTGCCGGGTGTTTACATAAAGCCTGTCAGAAGCTGTGCTCTCCTCGTCATCTGGATGTGGCCCTGGCTTTGTGCAGCATGAGGAGTAGCTCGCTTTGCTTCGGTTGTGGCCTATTTCGGGCCTGGAGAGAGCCGGGCCCTTCACGTCCTTGTTTCAAGCCTGTTTCAAGAGGCTGTACTGGAGACGATCGCCATGGTTTTTGCAAGCGTTTTACCCTTTTAGCTGTCCCTTTTATGTTCCCTCAAGTAGCTTCTTCATTTTTTTTTATGTGGCTCCCCTTTCAGAGCTACTTTTTCTCCTCATAATTATTATGATCAGAATGAGGAGAGGCTTCTTCAACAAAGTCTTGTGTGCTGCTTGGGAGAAAGGACGCTCAGCTGTGTCCTCTTTAGTCCGGCCATGTGATTCTCCAGCTGGCATTCTTTTATATTGTTTGAACACTTCATATTTCTGTCGTATCTGAATGCGATGTCTCGGGAGTTATTTTGGAGGAGATGTCTCCCGGTACCGCCACGTGCTCCACCTTTGCAACATCTCCAGCGGTCCCGTGCACCGAAGCCCTACTTTCTCTGTAGATCGTTTTGGTATTATTTGGGTATTACCTTGTAAATACACCTCTGTAAGGTCTGCTGGAGCCGGTTGTTGCTGACTGATGTTTTCCCTGGCCCTGCTGGGCTGGCTCCTGGCTGCAGAGAAGCTGCTGCCACGTGGAGCAGGGAGCTGCGATGCTCCGGGCGGCGAGACGTGCAGGTGGGCTGCAGTTTGGGGTGAAAGCAAGCATAAATGGGTCCGTCCCAGAGAGATGCTACAGCTTTCCGGGCTGCAACAGGAATGGGTGAAGTCTGTCAGAGATGGAGCAGCCCCCAGATGTGTGTGTGCTGCCTGTGGCCCCATTCCATGTGGCATGGTGCTGGGCTGGGAGGCTGTTCATGAAACTGCTTATTTTGACTTATTTTATCCCGAAAAAGGCGCTTCTGGTCTGGGAGAACAGAGCTGCTGTTTGTTTGTGTTGCAGGAATTAGCTCCCTAAGATGATTTTATGGCGTTTGAGCTCGGGCCCTACCTCCGGCTTGAGTTGGGAAGAGCCTGTGCAGGCACTGAGGGGATGTTTCTCCCGTTTCCCCCTGCATTTGCACTGGGATTTATGCTGACAGTGCTCCTGTCAAAGCCGAGGCCGGCGAATCCCAAGCGTGTGGATATATGACTTTCTCCGGTGAGCTGCTGGCAAACGAAGCTGCTGTCGCTGGAGAGGCGATAACTCCGCAGCTGCCCGAGCAGCTCTCTGATTAGGAAAACATTTGCTGGGGTCTCATGCGAGAGGCTGGATCGCAGAGACGGAGCCGACGTGCTTGGAGCCCCCACCCTGCCCTGCTCCAGGCTCACCGTCACCCGCAGGCAAGGCAGGGGCGATGCCGGGGAGCGACGTGGTGCTCCCGAGCCCATGCCCTGCTCTTGGTGAATCCAGCCCCGTGGAGGGGCAGCGCCAGCCCTCCCTGCACGGCCTTCCAGACCTGCTTTGGCTCCGCGAGCCTGCGCCTTGCCGCCAAGCAAAAATTTCCCATTCCTCGCCGCGGCACCAACCGAACGCCCCGAGGCCCCCGATGCTGGAAGGGGAGCCCAGAAGGAAAGGAAAGACCTCGCTTCGTAGCTGGCCTCCTCCCCTAACGTGCGAGCTGACAGCCAGCGAGGGCTGTCTGCTGGATTTGTCCCAGCCGACCGTCAGTCATCGCCCCGCTCCCCGGCACAGCGCTTGTGCCGCCGGCCGAGGCCGGAGCTCTGCGGTAACCCGAAACTCCGGGGCTGAGTTTTGGCACCGAGGCTTGGGGAAGGTGGTGGCCGGATCCTGCCTGGCTTCGCTGCCTTGTCTCGGTTGAATTCTCCAGGCGGCTTTGTGGTCCTGCGTTGCGCATCCCCCCTCAGCCCCCTCGCGCCGTCCCCGTGCTCCCCCCGGGTTTTGGGGCTCCCCTGCGTGAATAAATCCTCGCGCCTGGTTCTGGTGGGCGATGCTGGGCTGGATGGGGGTCAATTCAGTTCGGTAGGGGCCATGAGCCAGAGCCCCCCTGCATCCATTGGCACCCATTGGCACCCAGCCCAGCACCCTTCCTCCCCGTGCAGCACCTACTGGGCGCTCACTGCCACCTGGCACCGGGGGGCCCTTTTGGGGCCAGAAGCCATTTTTTGATCCTGTAATGCCTCCTTTTGCCATGTGTTTTCTCATCCCCTGCCCACTCGTGCCCCCTGCCCCGGCGTGGGATCGGGCGGCTGGGCGTGTGGGTGGGGGGCTGCCCGCGCGGCAGCATCGGGGGGGGGCGGCGCGCTGCGCTCCCACGGGAGAGAGAGCCTGAAAAAATCCGTGCCGGCTAAAGAAAAAAGTTAATGTGAATTTAACTGACTTCTGCCCTGCAATTAAAGCCATTCGAGCCCATTGGGGCTCTGAGTTTACATTCTTTACTGAGGCACAGTGTGTAATTATATATGTATAATTTAAACTGTGCATATGCATGTGTTCCTATTATACACCGAGGAGCAAAGGAAATTATCCAGGAATTAAAGGGGGAGGAGCGCGCAGGCACTGAGAATGGCTCGCTTGTGTGGATGTGGCGGCGAGGGGAAGCTGGAGGTATCACTTCTTCACCACTGCAAACATCTTCTGAAGAGGCGCGCCCGTGCTGCTGGGGCCTGCTGGCAGCACGCTGCTCCGCGTGCCAGAGCGGGGAGTAACCCTTGCGTGCTCTCCTGCCTGTACCCGATAGGAGCTGCTTTGCAATCCAAAAAAATGGAGCCTTATTGGTAAAAACTCTCTGAATTTTGTTCCCCCTGGCGTGGGGGAACAAACCTGCCCCGTGTGAATGCAGCATCGCTGGTGCCATTTGGGGCAAGGGTCTTCAGGCTGGGGAACGCGAGGAAGCACTCATAATTTTTTTTCCTCTGCTCCTTGGGATTTTTCTAAGCTAGCCCAAAGGGACTAGCCACGGATGGGAGAGCTAAAAAAAGCCTTGACAGTGCTCTTGCGTTTCCTGCAGAGTTCTTAACCGCCCGTCTCCTTCCCTTACAGCCACCTCTAACGGGACGCTGGATGGCCTGGAGAACCGAGAGGGGGGGGTCTGCCAGACGCGCTCCATGAAGATCGTCATGAAAGTGGGGCAGGGTGAGTGTGCTGCGGGTGTGAACGTGGGGCAGGGGGAGTGTGCTGCGGGTGTGAACGTGGGGCAGGGGGAGTGTGCTGCGGGTGTGAACGTGGGGCGGGGGAGTGTGCTGTGGGCATGGGAGTGGGGCAGGGTGAGTGTCCTGTGCCCAGGCACTGAAACGCCGGGAGGGAGGAGGGCTTCCTTTTGGCTTCGTGTTATCCCAGGGCAATGAGAAGAGGAGTGAGGAGCTGGTTTCATTTCTTGATAACGTTATCTATTTGATTTTTTTTCCCCTCAACAATAAGTGCCCAGAGCCCCCAGCTCGCAGCCAGCTGCGGGACACCATTCCCGGCATGCCCCATCTTTCCTCCATGCCTACCAGAGGAGCAGAGAAACCCTCCCAAATCCTTCTCTGCCCAAGCACCATCTCAGACCTGCCTTTTACACACCATTTCTAGTCTCCCCAGACTCCTCCATCCAAAAAACGCTTAGTGCCAGCTAGGTATTGAGCAGTGCTCGGTCACTGCAGTTGAATGACCGGGCGAGACTCCGGATCCTGATGCAGGCCAAGCGTCTCCTTGGCCCACCAAAACGTTCCCATCAGCCTGACTTTGCTTCAGGGGAGCGAGGAGGAAAAGCAGTGTGCGAGGCAGGGCAGGGCTGCAGGTCACCCTCAAACTGCTTCGCTGCCGCGATGCTCTGTGTTACAGCAGCCCCTCTTTTCGGTGGGGAATCTGAGCCATGTATGCCCGTGTCCTGGCATGTGGTTGTTTCGGGATCCTGGGGAAACTGAGGCCAGGCCAGTGGCTGTTGGGAGCCAGGATGGCTTCCTGAGTAAGTTCAGCAGGGTTTCATTGTTAGGTTCGTCCTTTCTTCCTTCCTTTCTTTCTTTTTTCTTTGGCCAACACTGGCACATGTTTAGCGCATTAGGATTAGGACTGCGTAATTGCCAGTTCCGCAGTGCCTGGTGTTTTTTGCCCAGGCTGGAAGCTAGCAGAGCACAAGACCCATGCGTGCTGCAAGGGCACTGAGGCAGGAGCAGCTCCCTGGTCC
The DNA here is from genome assembly GCF_013377495.2 of Cygnus atratus. Lineage (NCBI taxonomy): Eukaryota > Metazoa > Chordata > Aves > Anseriformes > Anatidae > Cygnus > Cygnus atratus. The sequence continues at coordinate 20,054,505 of NC_066374.1, forward strand.
ACCCAGGGCACGGGCTTGTGCACAGCATCCAGCACCGAGGCCTCCGTGCCAGACGCTGCCCACGAGCCTGTGCCCCTGCCCCTCTGCCCAGTGGGGTGGGCTCCGCTGCTGGAGATCACCCCCCAAAACCTCCCTTCCTGGGCTGTCGAGTGCCTCCTGGCCCCAGCCATGCCCTGGGCTTGTTTCGGCCCCCTCTCGGCTGTGGAGCTCCTGGTGCCTGCTTCTCATTATTTTGTTTTCACTCTGGGGCCAGTATTTATAATAAACAAAAGAAGCAGCGCTGCAGCCTTGGCAGCCTCCCTTCCCTTCGTGTTCCTCCTGCTGCCCCTGCAAGAAACTCGCTCCAGCCCACGCGCAGGAGTTCAGAAAACATGAAAAGGCGTCGGGGTGCGGGATTAGGGTGGGGACGCTGCTTCCCTCCGTCCTCCTGTCTCTTCCAGGAGGGAGGAGGCAGCCAGGGCAGCCCAGCCTGGGGTGATGCTGCTGCATCTTTTTTCCTAGCTCTTGCCATTGGGCTCGCCCCAGTTCTCACACGTTTAAGACACGGCAGAGGGCAGGATCCCTCTTGCTTCCCAAAAAGCCACCGTGATTTTTTGGGTTGTGGCGGAGGGCGCAGAGCGCCTGGGAGCAGGAGCAGGGCTGCGTCCCATGGCTTGCAAAGCAAATCAGAGCTTTGAACACAGGGTTTGCCAGGGAGGTCAGAGGTTTGAGGATGGAGGCTTCTGTTGTGGTGTGATTGGGTCCATCCCTTGCTACCAGCACTGGGGGTTTTCATGGAGCTTTGTTATTTATGGAGCTACGCAACTCGGTCATCATCTAAGGCTTGTTGTTGGCCATGGGCTGGCATCTTGTCCTGCAGAGAGTCTTGTGTCCCGCTCAGGTCTGCCACTGCTGGCCCTGTGCCCCTTCCTCCGTCCCCCCGATGCCTTCCCAGCTCTGTGCAGACGGGCCCTGTGCTTTCTGCTCCGTGCACCACGCGTTGCTGGCTTTGCCCCGCGGGGCGCCTGGTGGCTGCGATCCGTCTGAAACCCCCGGCTCCTGGCACTGCGCCGCAGGGTGCTCGTGCTGCCTTCTGCACCTGCCTCCTCTCCGCCGTCCCCCGCGTGTGGCTCCACAGGGCTTTGCTCTTCTTGGCAGCTTTTGGAAACAGCATAATTGTCTGGGCTGGTGCTACACTAGGGACGGACTGGCCTAAACAGGGGAGGGCGGTTTTTCCATCGGTGTGCTACAGCTGCTCCTCCTGCGGCACCGGGGTGGATGGCAGGCTGAGAGCCTTTTTGGATGCAGGGTGGCCAGTAGGGATGGAGAAAGGGGTTACTTATTGGGGTGGGAGCTGCCTTTGTTGAGGTTCAGTCGAGGTTTCTCATCCGTTGCCTCTCTGCCCGCCCAGATCCGAATGCGGTCATCCCCGAGCAGCTGACGACGAGTCGGCCCAGCAAGGAGTCCGACAACACGGTGAAAATCGTCACGCAGAGCCCGCGCCACAAGGTCCCCGCGGTGGAGGAGCCCGGCAAGCCAGGTAGCGTGGCCACGGCGTCCCGGAGAGGGGCTGGGAGCCGCGGAGCCGGGCGGTGCTGGGCGCTGCGCCCCTGTGCCAGCTGCACCCCCGTCCCCCAGCATCTCCTCGCCCAGGTCTGGGTGTTATGGGCAAGGCGCTGCTGGGCTGTGCCGGGGCAGGGAGCCGGCTGCGAGGCTGCTGAGCAGAGCAGCTCGGGCTCCTGGGCTCCTTCTCCCAGCGCCGGGCTGTGCTGGCAGCAGCGTTGCGGAGAAGCGCTGGTTCAGCACGCCGCTCCTCCTCCTCCCTCTGCTGCCCATCTGTTCCTCCGTGTGCATCTGAGAGGGCTTGGAGGAGTTGAGGTCCTTGGGTTTTTGAGCTGAGCCAGTGTGAAAGCCCTTTGAAGGTGGTTTCCTGAGTTCCTGACCCTGCTGAGAGAAAAGTGAAATCAGATGAAGTCAGGAAAAGTTGCTCTTTTCTTCTCCCGCGGTGCAGCCAGCCAAGTGGCCTCCCCTCGGGGGCCCGGAGCTGCCCGGGCCGGGGTCAGGAGGAGGTGGGGGTCAGTAATCGGATATTGCAGGGCTCCGGGTACCAGGCCCCACTTTCATTACGCCGTTCAGGTCAGCTGCGGAGAGCAGAGGCTCCTGGGGCGTGTGCTGGTCGCAGCCCAGATTTGGGTCCAGCCAGCCAGGAGGGGATGGGCTGGCACCTCCGACATGGGTCCCCAGGGCTCCGTCACGTTGTGCCTGGCCATGGAGGCAGGGGTGAAGGCACGCGAGGGGCTGAGCAGGGCAGGAAGGTGGGGTAGGCCACCCGTGCACGCTGACGCCCGTCTCCCCTTGCCTTGCAGGTTCCGTCAACCAAAATGGCCAGGAAACCCAAGGTCCCAGCGACGGGTTCTTGAGCTCCAAGGTCGCCGTTTTTGCGGCGATCGGCGCCGGCTGCGTCATCTTCATCCTCATCATCATCTTCCTCGTCGTCCTCCTGATCAAGATCCGCAAGCGGCACCGGAAGCACACGCAGCAGCGGGCCGCAGCCTTGTCACTCAGCACCTTGGCCAGCCCCAAATGCAGCGGGAACGCGGGCTCGGAGCCCAGCGACATCATCATCCCCTTACGGACTACAGAGAACAACTACTGCCCGCACTACGAGAAGGTGAGCGGGGACTACGGGCACCCCGTCTACATCGTCCAGGAGATGCCCCCGCAGAGCCCAGCCAACATTTACTACAAGGTGTGAGGAGCAGCCTGGGCACGCCGCCAAGCAGGGGAGCGCCGAGCGGCCGCCGGGTCCGGCTCCGGGGGAGGCAGCGACCCCGGCCCCGCGGCACGGCGCGGGGAGCGCAGGGGGCTGGCGCCCGGCAGCGCGCCGCTCGCTCGCGCGCCGCCTCTCCCCCTTTGTATTTAGTTTTGTAGTTCTCAGCTTTTGTAATCCCAGGACTTCGAGGGTGAGCCGCCAGCGTCCTCCTCTCCTGCTCCAGACTGCGGCCGGCCGGGGCGCGAGCCAAGCGCCCGCCGTGGCGGGCACCCTGCCTTTCCGCGCCCGCTCGGACACCGCCGGCGCCCCCGCAGACTCTGCCTCCCCTTTTATGTTTTTGGGATTTCCCCTCGTCACCTCCACGTCCTTGTGTTAAGTGCCCGTGCACCTGGTGCTGCAGCGGCCGCCGCTTCGGGCCCGGAGGGTCCCAGGAGCCCGGACGGACGCCGGGGCCGCGGAGAGGAGCTGGGGCCGACGAGGAGCGAGCGGCCTTGGGGGGAGGAGGAGGATGCTTCGCCTAGGTGCCAAGATGCAGAGAACTGTGCAGGGAGGAAGCTGGCAAACCCGATTTACTACTACTACTATTATTATTATTATAATTATTTTAATTTTTTTTGTAACATTTTTATTTTTGTGAATCCCGGGCGGGACTCCGGCCCGCCGCCCGCCGCCTCCGGGCACATGCCGCCGCCTCCTTCCAGCACGCCGTCCCGCCGGCCGCGGGGCAGACCCGCCGTCGCCCGCCGCTGCCGTTTTAAACTTTTGTGTTCGTAGCTGTTGACTCTTGTTTTAGTCTCTTTATAAAAAGAAAGAAAGAAAAAAAAAAATATATATGATGTCTCAAGCATTCAGCGTGCGAGAGTCCGAGCGCTCCTCCTGCCCTGCGGAGGCTGCAGCCTCGGCGGCGATCCCGGACCTCCCCAGGGCGTCCTCCCGCCCGGGGCTCCGTGGCAGCGAGGAGCAGGGGAAGCCTCTGCTGCTGCTTCCCGTCGGGCCGGGACTGCTGGAAGTGAAGCGTGGGGCAGCCTGGGGAGGAGGGAGGGCAGGGCTGGCTGCACGTCCCATGTCACCCGTGTCACCGGTCCCGTCCCGCGGCTGGTGCTGGGGCAGTGCTGCAGTTGGCCGCCCCGGGGTGCAGCCCTGCGGCGCTTCTCCTTGGAAGGGAAACTGGAAAACGATGGTGCTGGGCTCGGGGCCGGGGCGGCGGTGCCAGGAGGAAGCCAACGTTTGAGAGACGGTGCTCTTGGGTCTCCACCATCCACCCAGGCAGGTCTGCTCAACCCTGCTCCTCCTTCTCCTTCTCCTTCTCCTCCTCTCTTTTCTCCTCCTCCTCGTCCCCCTCCTCCTCGTCCTCCTCCTGGCTGGGAGCTGAGCTGGAGGCTCTCCTTTGCCCTCCTGCTGTGCCAGGACCCCCTGGTGCCCCCCTGCACCCTGCCTCCAGGCCCGACCCGAGCCTGGAGCTCCCCTGGGTGATGCTCTGGGTGTAGGAGCCCACCCAGCCCCACCAGCTCCTGCAGGGGGTCACCAGCCTGGCCGTGCTCTGCTGTGGTCTGGCTCGCCTTGTGCCCGAAACGGGAAGGGTTGGAGCCTTGGGCTCTTCTGGCAGGCTCGCTCCTGGCTTCCTCTGCCCGGGAGGGCCTGCCGCCGCCGTAGCTGATGCGCGGTCAGGTTGGAGGTGACAGCCCTGCCACCCTGCCTGTCCCAGCCCGGGGCTGGCGGCTGCGTGCGCCTTCCTCGCTTTCTTTTCCTTTCAGAAGTAGCTGCTTTTGCTCAGGGAGCAAGCGCGGGGCAGGAAGGGGCTGCTGCTGCCCACCGTGGTGCGCCCCCCTGCCCGGCTTCTCCTCGCCTTGCCCCGGGCACGCGTCCAGCGCCGGCGGCCCTGGGTGCTGGGCTGGGACGTACCCAAAGAGCGAGAGAGCTGCTCTGCAAAAGTGCCTTGATGAGGAGAGGGCCGGGGGTGGCAGGAGGGCAGGGCTGGAGCTGGGGGGGCCCCGGAGGGGACAGCCCCGCGGGGTCTGCCCTCGCTCGGGGCAGCTGGGGCAGGAGCGTGCTCGGCTCTGCGCTGCCTGTGGGCCCGAGCAGAGCGTTTGTTCGTGTTGCTTTAGTTATTTTTATTTTTATTTTTTGGAAAGGTGGGAGTTCGGGATGGAGCAGCGTGGGCTGCCCCAGCTCCCCTCCCCGGCCTGAGCATCCCTGCGGGGGGACGGCTGCAGCCCCGGGGCAGTAACGCAGTCACTGCCTGTGGCCGAGGGGAGCCGGGAGCGGGGGCTGCCCTGCCCAGCCCTTCTCCTTGCTCCCCCCGCCAGCACCTTTCGGACCCCCTCCTCCCCGCCCCCAGCCCCTTGCCTTCCCCTCGGGGCGTCTATGCAGATGCTGCGCTGTGCCGGCGCTGCCAAAGGGGACGGGGTCTGCTCTCCATCACGGAAAATTGTGTCTTAAAAAAAAAAAAAAAAATCCCCCCCAAATTCCGACCTGGAGGTCCCCAAGGGAGCAGAGCCCAGCGGGCAGGAGCCGGGGTGGGTTCGGTGCAGGAGTTTCACGTGGCGAAGCTGGGGCAGTGGGGGGGGGGGGGGGGGGGGCAGGTTTTGGGTTGATTTGCCGAGGGTCTGGCCACGCAGCGTGCCAAAAGCCAAGCAGCGAGTCCTTGTGGCTGGCCCTGCTGGCGCTCCGGGGTGGCCGCTGGCCCCGGGCAGCCCAGCTCCTTCTGCGGCGGGCAGCTGAAAAAAAACTTGTAAATATGTGCAGAAAGGGTGAAATCTGAACTCTTGATTTTTGCTGAGCACCTCGGTCTGCTGGGTCCTGAAACTGAGTGTCCCTTCTGTTCTTTTCATTGGAAGCGTTGAAGTTCTTTTTTTTTTGTTGTTGTTTTGTTTCGTTTTGTTTGTGTAAATACTAGTCTTTTTTGGGAGAAATAATGTAAAGATGTTTTGTATAAACTCCGAATTATTTTCTGGTTGCTTTTTCTTAGAAAAACAAATGAGAACTAAAAAAAAAAAAAAAATTAACCATGAGAACGGGTGTAAAACATTGTCATACTGCGATCAAATCCAGGAGCCGCACTGCGGGGTCTGTGCTGGTGTGCGGGGGTCCCGGGGGCCAGTCCTGGGGTCGCCACAGGAGCCCCCAGCCCCAAAACGCCCCTCGGTGAGGGGAGGGGTGCTGGGCGCTGCTGTCCAGGAGTGCTCCTGGCACCCGAGCCGCCCGTGCTGGGGCAGGATTGGGATCTGTACCCTCGGTATAATGCAGGATGTGCCGGGCCCCAAGCAGAGAGGACGTCCCACTCCCCCCGCTGTGGTGTGGGGCTGGTGCCCCTCTGCCCCTGGGCGCAGCTCCGGACCCCGCGGTGCTCAGGGGGAGCTGGACCTGGTGCGTGGAAAGCTCCTTGCTGGGTCCAAGCGGAGCTGCTGGGCACGGACCTGTTAACGCAAAGTAAATGCAAGCAGCAGCAAATTGATCTCCTTTTATTCATTTAACAGAAAAAAAAAAAAAAAAGAAAAAAAAATAAAACAACACAAAGCAAAACCAAAACCTCAAGACACGTAACTCCATGCAGCATCTTGAGATCTGCTTTTTCCAGACCTGTGGATCTGCTCTGTCGCAGAGCCCTTCTCCCCCTGCCCTGTTTTCCAGCTGCAGGCTGCAGCCCGCTCTCTGCTTGGTGCCCCCCCGGCAGGCTGGAGGCGGCCGTCCCCGCTGCAGCCATCTCGGTGCCACTGTCACACCTGGCACCTGGGCGCGCTCCGCGGTCCCAGATGCCCCCAGCAGCCCATGCATTAAATCCGCATTATATCAGCAGGGTACCGGGGGGCTGCGGCAGCCCCTGCTGCTCGGGGAGCCCCCAGCAGGGCCGTGCCCCCGCCGCCCCGCACACCAGCACCCCCGTGCCCGCTCCCACATTTCAGTGCTGCCACCACGCGCGCATCCCTCGCCCGGTGCCACGCAAGAGGGGGCTCGGCTGGCGCAGCCCCGGGGGGCCGCGGGGGCTTGGGGCGGCCGTGGCGTGGAGGTGCCCAGGACCCCCTGCCCCGGGGGGGGGCCGCGTGGCGTGGGGCGATGCCAGCAGCCTGGGGTCGGGGCTCAGCATCCTTCACCGCTCAGCATCCGTCAGCACCGGCCCCGCCAGCCGCGCCGCCCCCAGCGCTGGGGGCTTTTGTTTCTTCTCGTCATTGTTCCTCCTCCTTTCGGTTCCTTTCGCCCTCGCCCCAGCTCTCCCGCCCAGTAGCATATCATCGCCATCGGTAACCAGCTCTGTGGCATCTGAACCCCATGGAGCCGTGATGGAACCTGATATATTGTTAAATAAAAGGTTTTTTTCCTATGGAAACCCTGGCTGTCTCCCGTGTGCTTTTTTGCTGCCCCGGGTCGTCCTTTGAAGCCACAGCCTTGGCTCCAAGGAGGCCAGGGACAGGGCAGCTCATCACAGCGTGGGGGGAGCTGTTCGTGTGCTGGGGTGAGCATTACACCCCCCCTTGGCACCCTACCTGCAGCTGGGTGCGTGCTGAGCTGCAGGGTGCTCACTCCCCAGCCAGGGAGCAGGGTGGCAGGGGATGGGGACAGGGTTTGGGGTCTGCTTCCAGGCTGGGGAGCACCCAGAGCCACTTTGTGGATGGCTCGGGGCAGGAACATCCATCCCTCCTGGTGACCGATATTTATTTAGTCATTCCTCAGCGTACCTTCATTTAATAAGTTATTAAAAAGACGTTTTAGGAAATGGGATGGCAATAAATCCTTAACAGATGGTGCTTTAACCGGCTCCGAAATGGGCTCCACCGTAGTCATCATTCTTGCTCTTTATAACCAGCTTTAATGTGGCACTTTGCATCACTGCACGGCGATAAATTCGGAGCGAGGGATGTGGGAGGTGGGAGGGAAGCGCCCGGTGAGGCTGGTCACCCGAGGTGCTCAGCCTGGGGCCCGCATTTCGGCTCTGTGGGCTCCCTAGGGGACAGGACCAGGCTTTGGGCTTGCTCCAGGGGTAGCACGCAGGGAGCCTGGGGATGCTCAGGAAGAAAGGTCCCGGGGGAAAGCCCTGGTGGGGAGGTTACAAATAATCCTCGTCACTGGTGAGAACCGGGAGAAGGACTTGCCTAGCCTAAAATGTTTTATGAAGTAGGAAGCTGCCGTCAGGGGCTATGAAATCCTTTTTGCGATAGGATGGACAGCAAATGAGCATGTTTCCTCTAAACCCACCATGGACTTAATGCCAGAGGAGGAGGTGCCACGGCCAGCACTCCATAGGGGCACAAAGGACCTGGGGGGCAGTGGGCTTTTGGGGGGGGGAGCCTGCCGGTGAGCAGAGGCCAGCAGGGGTGTGCGGGTGCAGGATGCAGGGTACGGGATGCAGGATATGGGATGCGGGACGTGCTCTAGGGGTGGGGGGCACTCAGGGACCTGCGTGGTGCAGCCCCCGCCTGCCTCAAGCCAGGCTGCCCGGTAAGGGGCTGTGGTGCTGAGTACGGTGCTGGGATGGGCTGGGTTCCCGGGGTCTCAGGGGAAAAATGAGGCCAAGGCACTGAGAGAGGGTGGAGGAGGAACTTCTTCTGGGCCAACGAGCAGGGGGTGGGAGGCGAGGTGGGGCGAGGAGATCAAACGAGGCAGGCTGGTCCTGGGGTGCTTGGGGAGCAGCCCGAGACGCAGGGACGGTGCCAAGGCATCTGCAGGAGCGAGCAGGGGCTGCTTGGGATCGGGGTCAGGGCGGGGGGAGCGGGCCTTTGGGTGTGACAGCCCTGCTTGTATGTGGTTTGCTGGGCTGAAAAATCCCTCTCCTCTGCATGCTTTGATCCCAGGGTGAATTAAATAATGCTTTTAATTTCAAACAGCTTTGCTGGTCCCCGATGCCCGAAGGGTAAAACTCTAAGTGCCAAACTTGCTCGGACCTGCCAGAGGAGGAGGAAAGCACTTTAACTGGTTCCCAGAGCCCAGCGCTGAGCCGGGGAGCAGCAGCGCCGTGGGTCCCTCCCAGCACAGGCGTGGGGCACCCCCAAAAGCACCCGGTGGGATGGAGCACATCGGACCCCGGGGTTTTCCTCCCTCTGTGTGTCCTGGGGCATGGCACAGAGCAAGGCCAGCCCCGGGGGTCCCTGGTGCATCGCCCCCATTGCAGGGGCTCGGGAGAGCCACCACACCTCGCCCTGTTCGCTGCCCTGGCCACGGGAAAGGCTTTGCTCCGAGCATCCCCGGCCCTGGCTGGGGCACAGGAGGACAGCGAGCTGTGGGGCTCAGCTCCCCAGGGCCGGCTGGTACCGGGGGGATCGGCGGGATCTCACCGAGGAGCCTGCGGGTCTGCAAAGTTCATTAAAGCCGTCGATGCTTTTGGACATCCGTCAGGACTGGCTAAGTTATTTTAATTATTTAACGTAAAAGGAGCTTTCTGTCGAGTTTATTAACTCGCCCTTGGCCAGATCCCGCTCAAAGCTGAGGCAGCTGCCAGCCCAGCGGGCCCGGCGGTGTTTGTGAAGGCTGCGTGCCCTGAGCCATGGCCACGGGCAGGGGGCTGAGCTCAGCGGGTGGGCGAGGACAAAACCGTCTGCCCAGCTCCGGGCTGAGATGGGACCGACCAGAGACAGGCATCGTGCTCGGGGAGCCGCAGAGCATCAGCACCCAGGGGAAGGCAGGGATGCTGCAGCTGCTGGGATGCCCTGGGTGCTGGAGACGTGGCTGGATGCTGGGGTGCTGCTCCTCTGCGTGCGGCTGCAGCATCACCGCTCCCTGCCCGCTGCGGTGCGCAGCATCCCCTCCGTGGGGAGCGTCCGGCCAGCCTGCGAGAGGCCACAGAGCAGCGATCCCTCGCAGTAAGCCTTGGCCGGGCCAGCTGCTGCAACGAGGATTGGGAAGTTTATCCTCATTTTCCCTGTAGGATATCCGAAATAGCTAACAGGTTCTCCTGGTCGAGGCGATGGGCTTTTCCCACACCGCGGGCTCTCGCAGCGCGCACCACCTCGGCTGCACCTGGTCTCCGCGCGCACGAAGAGGAGCCTGGAAGATCCATTAGGCTGTCGTGGTATGCAACGAGTCCCACGGGCTCCGTAATTAGAGCAATAACTGCAATGCACCGGCGGGCCGTTCATCACAGGCCCATCGTGGAGGCTGCCGGACAGCAGCAGGATGCCTCCCGTGGGGCTGCGCTGCCCTGGGGCTGGGGACCGTCCCCGTGCCAGCGCTGGCCACCGCCCTTGGCTCGCTCTGTGCCTGCGATGCTCTGCGTGGGGTGGGATGGGAACGCTCATCCTGGCTGATTTCTGCAGGTTTGTCCCCCAGGCTGCCATCCCCAAGCCTGTGTCCGTGTGTCCTGCTGCTGGCGGCTGGGCAGCGGGCACCAGGCACCACGTGGAGGCTCGCAGGGGCTCGCACGTGTGAGCAGCCCGGCTGCAAGCACCCTGGGGTGCAAGAGCTGAGGGAAAGTTGTAGGCTGGTGTGGGGAGAGTGCGAGGCTGGAAGGAGAGTGAGGCAGCCTAGAAAAGGAACTGGAAAGTGGAGGAGGGAGAGAGATTTCTTCCAGGGAGGTGAGGCCCAGCGAAACAGGGAGCTCCAGGACAAGTTCAGTAGTTTTTCATTGGTAAAAAAAATGAACGAAATGCAAGTATTGCTCTGCAGCAAATGTAAATTAATTATGTGCAAGGTTTTAATGTTATTGAAACAAAACACTTGGAGAGGGTCCCCTGGCTGCTGGAGTAGGGCCTGAAGGAAACAGAAAGCTTTTCCTTTCTCTGGCCGTGACGGAGGATGGGAGGTAAACGGGAAATGTCAGCGCTGCGGCCACCGGGGCAGGGTCCTGCCTGGGCCAGGTGCAGCCGTGGCAGGGTGCTCTGCGGGCTGTGCTCGGCTGCTCCGCACCTCAGGCTGCACTGAGTGCCCTGTCCCCAGGGCACGGGGCACATGGACACCAGGACCGCGGGGTGGGCATGTCCTGGGGGATGCGGCATGAGCCCTGCACCCATCCTGCAGCCCCCGTCCTGCCCCGAGGCTGGAGGAGGGTGCTGGGCTGCCTCCAGCCCTGCCCCGGCTGGGAAGGGCCGGCCGAGGCTTCGGTTTCAGCCGGGCTTTCCCCCTCCCAATTCCTGCAGCCTGGTGTAATCCTCCCGAGCGAGCCCAGCGCCAGGTTCTTGCTGGAAATTGGCTCTTGCTGCGGCTCTGGGGTCTGCGTAAGGCAGCTGAGCCAGAAAGAGAAGGGAGACGGCGATTCCAAGGGAAGTGGGCTTGGGGGGGCTTCGCTCTCCCCTCCGCCGGCCGGGGGACCCAGGTGAGGAAGTGTCCCCGCTGGTGCCTGGCCTCTCTCTGCCCCCGGGCTGTGCCCATGTTGGGGCTGGGCTTTTCTTCCCCCCCAGCAGGGCTCTGGTGACCCGGGGTCCGTGTCCTTGCTGGGTTACAGCCGAGGGGAAGGCTGGGTGGGCACCGGGGCAGGGCAAAGCCTGGCAGAGACGGGGCCGTGGAGCCAGGCGCAGGAAGGCAGGTGGCTGCGGGGTTTATTTCCCTTTGCACTAATGAGAGGAAGGAGCTGGGGCCTTCCTCCCCCTGCTGCTGGCAAGTGGCTCGTGCCACACCGCGCGGTGGCCCTCGGCCACGGGTGGGCTGGGTGGTGGGTCCGGGCACGTGTGTCCTCCTCGGAAAGAAGGCACCATTGCCCTGGGTGCCGCAGGACGATGCTCGTGTGGGAGCACCCAGAGCCTCTTTTCCCCATTCCCATGCCCTGGGTGATGCCAGCTCGCTCCACCTGCCTGCCCCGTGCTGGGCAGCGGTGCCTGGTGAGGATGGGACCCGCGGGCTCGCAGGCAGCCCCGTCCCTCGCTTTGGTCTCGCTCTAAATGAAAAAGCAGCGCGCGAGAACGATGCGTGGCGATCTTTGGCTTCCTGCTGCTTAATGTAATAAGGTGTCGGCCATTAATTATGTGCTTAACAGGCAAGCCTGGGGAGGAAGCTGGAGGAGCGGGCCGGCGGCTCCTGCAGAGGGTTGAGCTGCAGGGAGGTGGCTCCCCGGGGACAGGGGGACCGGGGTTTGGGGAGCGCGTGGGACGGGGTGCCTCCTCCCACCCCCTGCTCCTCGCCCTCCCCGGACTTCCAGTAATGATCCTGGTGCCTGCTGGGCTCTGCTGCTCCTGGCAGCCTCGGTGGGGCTGCAGCGCCCGCACGTAAGGAGATCCTGCCCCAACAACCCGGCCGAACAAAGCCCCACTGTCTGCGCCCCAGCCCGCGCTCCCGTCGGGCGCGCATCGCCCAGCGGGGTCAGCAGGAAATTAATCCCAGGCTGGGGTGAAAGGGTTAATGAATGCTGATTTTACAAACATCGACACCATCCTTCCCCAAACTAATAGAGGGGTAATTAGTTCTTAATAAAAGGGAAAGACGAGCCCTGCCATCCTTGGCAGAGCTGCTGAGCTGCGCGCAGGGGCGGGTGTCTGTGAGAGCCAGAAGGCAGCCAAGGGCCGGGGTCACATCCTGCACCCCAGTAACAGCCCAGGCAGCGAGCTTCTTGCAGCTCCAGCAAAGGCAGCCAAGTGCCATGCTCCAGGGAACACAACAAGGGCTGCATTTTGCTCCACGTCCCGCAAGGTTTATGTGCTGCCAGAGGTGGGGTTTTGCTCCCTCCGGCCCCGAGCCCTGCTCTGCCTTGGTGAGCTGCTCCGGCTGTGCCCCGCCGGCCGTGCCTGTGCCCAGCACCCTCCGGGCATGCGTGCAAGCCTGGATGGGATGCATGCGCGGTGGTAACTGGGCAAATCCTGACGTGGCCAGCGTGAATGGGAGAGAAAAGGCCTTTCAGGGAGTGCAGCCATGCACGCTGCTCTGCCGGGGGCTGGCCCCAAAACCCCGAGCGATGTGTGCAGGGAGGGGGATGCTGCCACCCCTTTCCCCCTCCGCTGCACCATAGCTGCATGCACAGGGGGATTTCCTTACCCCCAGGGTGAGAAAAATCTGCAGAGCAAGGACAGATGGAGGCCCAGGAATTGCTGCTGGTGGGGGTTAGTGGGATGCCTTGCAGCACCCTGAGGGCTGGGAGCCATCCCGGTGCCCAGGCTGTCCCCGCAGCGGGTGCGGTGCTCAGCTCCATCCCGCTGCAGGGCCACGGGGTCACTGCCTGCCTCCCTACAGCTGGGGCCAAAATCCCATTGTGAGCCCGCTGCAAAGAGCCGCCGGGATGGGTGTTCGGGCTCTTGGAGCGAAACTTCCCCAGCCCCCTTCGCTGTGCCACGAAGGGGCACCTCCCCGCTCAGGAAGGCGAAAGGAGCTGGAAGCAGCTGATTTTCTTCCCCGTGTTTACGCTCCCTGCCCAGCCTGTCACTCTTTCGCAGCTTGGGTGATGAGAGAGGCTTCGCGGGCTGCACTTTTGTTTCTGGAGGAGCCTGGTGAAACATTTCCGACGAATGCTTTGCTCGACAGAAATATGCAGCGTTGGATGGGCCTGAACTATTCATGCATTCTGGATTCGTGGCCAAAATAACGGATTTTCAAAAATATAAAAATGTCTCACTTTGACATTTTTTAAGCACAATATTTTGGCTTTGCCTTTGGAGACTTGTTGGAGCTCAGGTTAAGCTGTAGGGAACATTTTTTTAAAGATAACTCTCCCTTCCCCAAATAAACTTGACTTTTTCGTCAGCTGTACACAACGTGCTTGTTTGTTTACCCTCGCGGAGACAAAGGCATTCCCTTTTGTGGTTATTTCTCGTTTGCTCCGGGTCTGCTCAAACAGATTTCTCTCTCGTATTCTTATTATTGTTTGGTGGCTGAACGGAAAACAAAGTCAGTCATTTTCACAGCTCTCATTGCCCTCGGTTTTTCTTCCACTTTCTGCCGCAATGGTTTCTCACCGCCTGCCTTCATGTGCCGGCAGGATGAGTGGCTCGGCGCGCTGCTTCCCCGTCGCTGATCTTTTTGGGCTGCTTCGCAAGGATGTGGCCTCCAGGGCCAGGCTCCGACACGGGCTCACCTCGCTCCTCGTGCCCCGCACCCACGGAGGGGCTGCTCTGCGGGGAGCAGCCGAGGGCCCCCCGGGAGCCGAGCCCCTTCTCCGCGCTGTGCCCCCACCCCGTTGGGTGCAGGCGGCGCTGCCTAATGCGTGCTGGCAGCTGCTGCCGCCGGCTCCCCGGGGGCGAGGGGCCGCGCAGCCTGACGAGATGCGTCCTGACGGCCTGGCCATGTTATACAATGGGCTGCGGCGGGAGGCGGGGGGCTGCGGGCACCGGGCCCCCCCTCCGTGGATGGCCCCGGATGGGTCGAGCATGGGCTGGAGCTGCGGCAGAGTCGGCTGCGTGGCGGGGGGATGCGGGCGGGCGAAGAGGTGCCCATCGTGACCCCTCGCAGCCTGCAGCAGAGGCAGCCTGGCACGAGCGGAGGCTGGAGACGGCACCAGGAGGTGATTTATTTATCCCCGGGGACACGGCAGCCGTGGGAGGCGGCTGCTCTGGGAAAGCCCCTGCACCCGCCGGCGGCTCCCTGGTCCTCCGCAAGCGCCTTGGCTGCGGTCGGGCCCCTGCTCCCCAGCCCCTGGGGACTGCCCCAGCACCGCTCCAGCAGCATCCCCCGGCCGGCCGCGTCCCCCGGGACCGGCTCCGCTGGTGTGACAGGCGTGAACGCCGCGGCAGCGACATGGCTACGTGCCCTCATTCTTTACAGTGGCCTCTGTGTGCAACTTTTAATTGCTTTTGTGCTGTGGGTGGTGAGCCTGGCTGCCCAGGATTCGTGGCGCCAGCGAGAGCCAGCTCTTCCTCGCTATTGTTAGCGCTGACAGCGCTGGGTCTCGCCGAGCCACAGGCACCGGCCGGGAGGGTCCCCAGGGGCCCCAGAGGCAGGCAGAGAGGAGAGGGGACAGCCCTCGGGCTGGGGTGCCAGGGCACTGGGAGCCAGGATGCTTCCGAGTCATTCCAGGTGCAGGGAGGCGTTCCCAGCCCTTTCTGCCCCCTCTGTCCCCGTGCAATCTCCCCCTGCCCCACTGCAGGCAGGAGCCGAGAGGGGAATGTGAGGAGCTGGGGGAGTTGGGGAGATGCTCGTGGGCAGCTGAAGGTCTCTCATTCAAACACCTGCTCGGGCCTGGCCAAGCTGCAGGCACAAAACATGAATTGGAGGCAGCAGTGCGGCTCTGTCCCACTGGCCAGGGGAGGAGCCCTCAGCTGGCGCGGGATGGGGATGGAGGTGGGACAGGCTGTGTCACTGCGGGGACAATGGGACGGCACTGAGGGCTGGGGGCACAGAGAGCCCCCCCCGTCTCCTTCACTCCAGCCTCCAAATGCTCGCACCTGGTGTGAAATTGCATCTTCTTTCCGGGAGGAGCAGGAGGATCCCGCAGCTCTCAGCATCCTCCCTGGCTGGCAGCTCGGAGCGGCTAGAAGGAGCCACCGGGGCCACCTGGAAGGCGCCGGCAGTCAGCCTGGCTTGGAGCGGGTTGCCCTGTCCCGCTCCTGCACGCGCATCACGCCGCGGCACGGAGCCGGGCCCAGCTCCAGCCTGCCAGCTTTGGGTGCCCCAGGACAGGGCCACCCCACCTCTGCCGTAGGAGCCAGCCTCTGCTCGCCCTGGCCAACATCCCTCGGGTGAGGCGGGGCACAGGATGCTCCTGGCCGCACGTCTCACGGCAGGGTCCCTCCTATGCCGTGGGGCTCTCGGTCCTGCTGCTGAGCCCCCAGCCCCGGCTGTGCCCGAAGTCCTGCCCGTGCCGTGGGGCTCTCGGTCCTCCTGCTGGGCCCCCAGCCCCAGCTGTGCCCGCAGCGCCGGCCGAGCCTCCCAGCCTGGCGCTTCCCGGCAAATCTCCAGGCTCCCCGGGAAGCCTGGGGCGAGAGCACGCCGCGGCGTGCAGCGAGCAGGCTGAGACCTGGAGGAGCCCCTGGCAGACGGTGACAGCTCCCAGGCCCCATGCAGTTTCGTGCTTGGTGTAATTAGTGTTACTGGGGATTTCAACCTCTCCTCCGCTCCCCGCTGCTCTGCGAAGCGTGTCTGGGCTCCGTGATCCGCAGCTGATGGCTTCCAACTTGCACTTCCTTTTAAGGCCGAGGCAAGCAGGTTTCTTACTATTATTTATAGCAGCCAGCCGCGGCCGAGCCCCGGCTCCCCTCTCTCCCAGCTCCGTGCGATGCTGCCCGCCTCAGGACTGCCGAGCTGCCGGGGATGCTGGCGCTTGCTCGCCGAGGACCGGGGCTGCTGGCAGATGCCGGGCTCAAGCGTGCCTTGGGGACATCTGCCTCCACGCCTGGCCTCGCTGCGGCTCCCGTCTGTTCTGGCCCGGCCCTCGGCTGCCGTGTGAAGGAATGTTAATAAGTGCCGAAACGAGAGAATAAAAATATAATTGTCCCCCTCTCCAGCGCATGCCGGCTGCCGAGTTGATGTAAGGGCCCCTTTGTGCTGAGCTGGGAGCAGCACGAGCTCCGCTGCCCCCCGCGCTCAGCGGCGCTTTGCCCGGTAATTGCAGGTGTAGGGCGCTCGCCAGCGCTCCCCAGGAGGTAATTGGAAGCAGTTGTGGGGCCGGCACGGCACGGCACGGCACGGCACGGGCTGGCCATGGCCCCCTCTCGCCCCGCTCAGCGGGAAGCTCCCTCCTCAAAAATGGGTCCCGGTGCCCCTGTCTTGCTCCCCTCGCTCCAAGCCAGCACAGCCCCACGTGTCCCCTTGCCCCGTGATGGGTGCCCGCAGCTCTCCCCAAGGCAGGGGCCGCGATTTGCTGTCCCTTCGCCGACACCAGCAGCGCTGCCCTTACCCCTTTCCCTGCTGCCACTTCAGTGACCTACTTCAGCCAGGGACTGGGATCAATCAGAGGCAGAGAAGGCCCAGGAGAGGTTTTGTTTGGCATTTTTGTTCCTTCTTTTTCCTCCTCCGGCTTTGGGCAGTGCATCTGGGAGCCCCCTTTGCTCGTGGGGATGCTTTAAACCCTGCTCCTTGAAAGACTCCCCCAGAGCAGCTTCTCTCCCGCTCTCTTTATTGCTGTGATTAAGCTCCTCTCCCCACCCCTGTATCAAATCCAGCTGCAGAGCTGAAGAGATTCTTGGCAGGAGGCTGAAGACAGAAACAATACTTCAAGTGGAAAAGGGGGGCCAAGGGCCAGAGCTCTTCCTAAAGCCCCGGAGAACTGTGGGGCTTCATTAAGGGGATTTTTGCAGCCTGTGGTCAGAAAATCCTTCAACTTCATAGCTATAAAAAGTACATTTCTGCAATCTGTTTTGCCCAAGCAAATTAACACGGGCGTTCTGCGCCTGGCGCCTTGGCCGCATCGATTTTTGACAGGAAGGGATGGGGCAGACCTCCACAGGTAGAAAGCTCAGGGCGATGGCAGCGAGCTGTGCCCTCCTCGCTGCGGGATGGCTGCCGGAGAGCCCCCGGGAGCCAGAGGCAGCTGGAGCAAATGGTGCAAGGTAAAAGGAGGGTAAAAACATTCACACTGAGTCCTGCCCGGCCTGCGGGAGGGCTTCCTGCGGCACCAAAGAGGAGGGAAGCGGGGAGGGAAGATCCAGGGGCATCTGCAATGCGTTTCGGAGGTGAGGCTGCCTGGGGCGAGAGGCAAGAGCAGACCCAGTGCAGAACTGAATGTGAGAAAAGCAGACTTTGCTCTGGGTGGGGAATCACCGAGGGATTAAAGGTTTAATAAGATCAGAGGGACAAAGCAATAATTAGCCTAAATTATGCTGTAATTTAGGAAATTAAAAACAAAGCCTCTAATGCCAGAGTAATAACCACGCCAGCAAACAGGGGGGAGAGATGGAGCGCAAAGGGGGGACGTGACAACGCGCGGCTGCCTGGCGGGCCCGGAGGGTGATGGGGGGGGCAGTGGGAGGGGGCGAGGGCTGCCCCCGGATGAGTTTGGGGTGCGCCCCCCCCTGCCCCAGGGCTGCTCTCTGCCTCCAGCAGCCCCACGGCCCCTTCTCAGGGTCTGCACCCGGGGCTGCCCGGGGTCCCGGTGGCACCACGGGGCTGGGGGCGATGTGCTCGCTGGTGCTCAGGAATGTGCCCGCGGAGACAACCAGCGCAGACCCCAGGCCCTAGCTCATTACAATAACATCAAGATTAAATGGGATATAGAAACATCTGTCCTAAAGCTCCTTAAAGGATCCGAACAGATGTAACAAAAATAGATTTACATTTAATTTATTAAGCTTTTCCTCCCTTAACATTTAGATCATTTGTTGTTTTTCTTTTTTTTTTTTTTTTTTAATAGTGCTTTATCTCTGCCTAGGCCTCCCCAGCTACTGCTGGCTGCCCTGTTAACAGACTTCCCGATTCTGCAATGTGGTTGTGGGGAAAAAGTCTCTTTTGGGTACACCTGCATTTGCAAATCGAAGTGTGAAGGGCAGAGCATCTTTTGACTTGACCTTGCTCATGCTGGGTGCCTTCCCTCGGACTGGGTGCCTTCCCCGGAGCCAGGCCAAAGCCCAAGGTGTCCCTTGCTGCAGACCCAGGCAGCATCGTGTCGGCTGCTGACGCAGGCTGGCACCCCGAGAGGATGGCTGGGGAAGAGGATCTGCCTTATCTGCCCCATGCCGAGAGATGAAAAGAGGTGATTTGTTCAGCCTGGCCAAACGGAGCTGGAGAGCGGATGTAATGACTCTCAATAAACAAATTTGGAGGAGCACTTGCCAAGGAGGGAGACAAACCATTTACATTAAGTGATAATATCAGCACAAGATCGAATGGCTGTGAATTAGTCGTGAATAAATTTAGGCTAGGTATCGAAAAAGGGTTTCTGACCAGCTGAGGGGTGAGTCCGGAGCAGTCTCCGGGAGAGGGATGCTCTGGCCAGGGACCAGCTGGGCCCAGGAGGGAGCTCAGCAGCTTCATGGGGAGTTTGTGCCCACCACGCACAGGGAAGTTAAACGGGAGTACACGCATCAGATCTGCTAGATCGAAGCATCCAAAGGAAGTGATTTGCTCCTTGTGTGTAAGCTGACTTCCATGACATTAACCTTACCCTCTACCTGTGGCAGTCAGGCGTGGACCCCTGCGCGCATCCATACAGATGCATCCACATTAAACGTGGCACGCTGAGCACCACCCAGGAGCCCAGAGCCAAGCGAACAGACACTGCGACACGGGAAGATCTCCTACCCTGCAATGCATGAAGGAAGGATGGAGCATGAGAAAAGCAGTTTGGGATTCTCAGGGGAAAGGTGTCAAGGTGAAGCCGGGTGCTATTTTTAAATAATATTTCCCCTCTACTCACCTTTGCAGACGCGCTGTTGCTGCCAGAGCGCCTGCCCCACGGAGTGTCTTGCAGAGCTCACAGATGTCACTGAAATAATCCTGCCCTGCCAAACCCTGCCCTGCCAAGGCCCGGTCTGAGGGCACCTGAGGAGCAAGAGATTCAGCTGGGTGCTGGCCGAGCTCGATCCCCCCGCCCTACCCACAGCAGCAGGCGCTTTGCTGTCGGTCTGAGCACGGATAGGCAGCGAGGGGCTGTGCACAAATCTACCTGCCTGGCTGAAATAACGCTGGAAATAACCGAAATAACCTCCTGGCAGTGGTCCCAGCCTTTGGACGCAGGGCGCAGAGCACCAGGCAGCTCCCGTCCGCTCTCCCCCTTCCCTCGCCCCCTCCCCGGCGCCCAGCCCTTGCCCAGCACATGCCTCTGGTGCTGAGCAGGATGTTTTTGTTTTCCTTCGAGTTCCTGTGTTTGTGTTTTTATACCGTTTGGAGCTTGCTGGCTCTTGCTATGTCTGTAGTCGTAAGGCCTGTGTTTACCAGGATTTTTGGACTGTATTTGCTAAGGTGCTGGAGGGCTTGGGCACAGGGAAGCCACAGAACAACATCTATCAGAGCCTCTCTTTCCTTCGCTACCTCGGCTGCATTTTTCCCATTCTTTTCTTTGTCTCTTCCTTCCCCCCTTCCCAGGCTCTCCAGCCTTTTTTCTTATCTTTTGTTTCACTTCCTCCCTCGAGGAGGTAATTTTGCTCAGATGTCCTACGCATTTATCACAGGCGCAGCCGTTCTCCAAGGCCCTTCGGTGGGACTCCTCGTTCGCTGGAGGATCTGCCAAGTAAATTGCTTGGATGGGAAATGAGCACCTGGCCTCATTATGACTACCCAGGCCAGGAGATGGTAATTATCTGCCTGCAAGGGACCGGGCCCAGGGGGTGGGAATGGCACGGGCTGGCTCGGGATGCCACGGTGCTGACAGCAGGTACCCGTAGGGTCACTGGGCAAGGGTGGGTGGAGGCTCAGTGACTGGCCAGCACGGAGAGACCGTGAGGGACTGGCAAGGGAGATAATTCCCCATCTGAGGCCTTTCTTTTTGGGAGAGAAAAGAAGATTGGCCGTGTGCTTGCTCATTGGCAGGTAGGACGAGACGAGGGCAGTGCTGTGGGAGCCCTGCAGCAAGGCTTGTAATCACTGCCCATGAACACAGCCGCAGCGTGGAGAGGTTTTACACAAACCACCCTGGCTTGTAAAAGTGGCCTGGGTGGGGCTAAGCAGGGCCTGGCCTGTATCCTGGGATGCTGACACCTTGCAGCCTGTGCTGGGCAGGCTTCGGGCAGTCGGCATGGGGCAAATGATGGGAGCTCCTCTGGCTCACCCCACCTGGGACATCCCCACGCTGATGGCAGGTGGTGTCAGGGAGGATGGCTGGGATTTTCGCCAACCCCTGTACACAGAAATGGGCTTTCCAGCTTGTATAGCCTCTGCACAGTTTGCCTGCCCAGCCTCTCAGCACCCCGAGCGTCACCCATGGCGGGGCAGAGCGAGCAGGGCCCGGGCAGGGGAACCAGGAGGGAGCTGTTGTCCCTCACGGTCGTTTTCAGATGACAGGTTTTTCTGCTGAGTGTTTCTGTCTCTCCTTGATGACAGCTGCTGAAAGACTGCCAGGCTGGGTGGTGGCTGCTTGCCCCCTCCTGCTCTTTTATAGAGGGTTTCAGGAGCGCCTTACGCGGATGTGCTTATCTGTGGTTTTCCACAAGCTGGGGAAAGCAGCAGCACAGCACACTGCTGGGCAGGCTCGGGGCCAGTCCTCCCCAGCCCGGGTTTTAGCCCAATTTCCATCCCTCCACCATCCGCCAAGCCCACCCGATGTGTCTTGCAGGCTCTGCTCCCAAGGGACAGGCTCTCAGTGGTTACGTGAGCGTGGTTTCCTAGAGGTACTGGGCACAGGCAGCCACGCTCTGTGTGCGCACCAGCGTCCATCTGTCCCCCGGTAATAACGCTGAGTCCATGGGCTAATTTTAAGCAGACCTGACAGCTCTCTCAAGCACGTCATTCCAGCAAGTTTCCAATGAGACAGATGCATAACAGCGAGGCAGCAGTTTGGGGTCAGTGGAGATTGCAGGGTCTGGAGGGTCGGGAGCCCTGTATCAGGTGCCCGGCCAGGGCAGAAGCGATGCTCAGTGCCTGCATGTCGCGGCAGCAGCCAGGGATGGCACATGGCACTGTCTGGGCCTCACATCTGCCTCCTTTGCGGTGGGAAGCTCTGGACCAGGCCCCCTAAATGTTATGAGGGGCTTGGGGTTAGAGCAGCTTTTTCAAAGCATGTGGGCAACAGAGCAGCTGAGTCCAACTGCTGCCACCAAAAGGAGACACCTCTGCAGCTTCCCCATGGGAAATAGCATTGCGCAGGGCACAGCGTGTCCCACCTCTTGGGTGGGGGCAATGGACGAGCTGCTGAGTGAAATGAAGAGCTGCCTAAATCCAAGTGGAAGCCTCTGGGAAGCGCTGCGGTCGTCTCTCCCTGGCCCTGCCCGCACAGCACCCATCTGTCAGCTCCTTGCCCTGGGCCAAGCCATGCTTCAGCACCAGCCTCTCCGCGGCAATGAAACGGCCGCTCGGCCGCCTCCGGGCAGAGACACTGACCCTGTGTGTCCCTATGAGCTCCTGGAACAGCATCTGGAAGATGGGGACAAGGTCGGTGACTCCTGATGGCAGTTTTCTTGCTGGGGAGGAGTGAGGGCTGCTCTCCAGCCGTGCGTTTCTGTGCTGCTAACGCTGCCTGAGCTGCTGACCCCTGCACCTTCCTGCCCTCTGCAGCTGCTGCACTCACAGCGGTGGGGCTGTGGGGGCACAGCAGAGGGGTGGGGACACCGTGGTAATCAGGGGTAGCACCCAATGCCTGATTTAGAGTCCAAGTGGGCTTTTTTACTGCTGTATCATGCTGCAGGCACCGAGTGACAGCACTAACTATTGCAGGGGACTGGGGCTGTCAGCGGGGGAAACCCTACAAGCGCTGATGCTACCTGGAGACCAGCACCCTGCAGCTGCCCCGGGCTGTCTGGAGCTCCGTTCCTTGCTGCAGGAGCTGGACGCATCCTGCAGGACAGCTGCGTGCTTCGGCTGCCCTGCTGCTGTGGGCCTGGCTGAGCGGGCTCCCTCTCCATCCCCACGCAGCCGCGGCTCCATCTCTCCCTTTTCGCCTTATTCCTCGTTACATCAAAATGATCTCAGTCCTTCCTCCCCTGCGGGCACGCAGGGTGTCTGTGGCGTGCTGACCGAGGTGGATAATCTCACCAGCTTCTACATGCTAAGTGGGAACTGGGTCAGCCGCGCGGCGCGGTGGGAGCAGGCGCTGGCGGGCAGCGGGGCCGCGGTTCGGGGTGAGGCTGCCTCCTCTGAGTCAGGGCTGATTCAGCCGTGCCAGGCGCTGAGCTGCTGCGGGCACCGTCTTTTGGGCATCGCCTCTTCTTGGAAACAAAGAGGGTTTTGGCTAATTGTACCCGGTTAAAGCAAGCGGGTTGCTTTCATGTTGGAGAGGGAGGGTCTGGCCATGCTGCTCCTGTGTCCAGCCGCTCCTCTCTGGGTGCTGGGCAGCTCGCACCCTGCTGACCCCATGTCCTGCAGGCTCCTGTCCCCTTGGGGTCCAGATGCTCTCTGAGGCCCCTGGCAAGGGAAAAGTCTGGTCCTTGCAGCGATGCTCGGCTGGCACCCCCAGGTTGGACCACGTGCCCTTGCTGTGTCACGGTGCAGGAATGTCCCTGCTGTCCCCTCCTGGGGCTGTCACAGTGCCTGTGACCAGAGCCAGACATGGACATCACCGTGATGGGGCCTCGGAGACAAATACTGTGCTTGCAACAAAACCCCGCTTCAAAGAGTTGCCACGACTCCTGAGATAAAAAAAGAACTCAACTGCCTGTAACAGTTTTAAATCCATCACTGGGAGATTAAATTCTGAAGGGATTTTAGCTTTCAATATAAACAGCAGATTCTTAAGTACCTCTTCATTTTCTGCATTTGTGAAAGACACAGAAAGGCCTAAAATCCTCCCAAATCCCTTAGCATTATTGCGGCCCTGAGCAAAGATGGGCCAAGCCTCACTGCACATTGCGATGGGTGGAAAGCTGGGTGCTTAGCGCCTGCAAGAGCCACCTGGCCATGCCCCAGAGGGGTGAACCTCAGCTTTTTGGTGGTATCCTTCCTCCTGGACACCGAGAGTGGGAACCGAGGTGGCTGAGCACTCATGGAGCCTCACACCCTGTTTTCTCCTTCCAACAGAGTCCCCCCATGCACCAGCCCCGCCGCAGCGGGTGCTCCCGGGAATCCTGCTCGGTGGCTGCACGGAGGCTGCGATGACTGGGCTGAATTTCCTGACTAACCGCATCGGAACAGGAGAGCTGGAAGGTCCCCAGCTCCCTCGGGGCAAAGACGCACCAGAAATACCAGGAGCATGACGGCTGCCTCTGGGATTTGCGTGTCTGGAGCGGAGGAGAAGGGGAAAGGTGTTGGGAAAGCCCATGAGGAGGGACGGGCGTGGAGCATCCGTAGGGTGGGCGAGGAAGGGGCCAGGTGCCGGCGGGCTCCCCGGGAGGCACACACGTCTCCCAGGAGCCCCAGACGAGGCCGGCATGACGATGCCCTGACGAGACAGCAGCCTGCAGTCAAATTCCTTCCCTGGCTCTTTGTCTTCTCCTGGGCGCGGACCCGAGTCGGAAACCACGGCACAGGGCGTGTCGGCATCCTGATGTCTGCGGGTGTCTTCCCGGCCGCCCGCTTTCATCTCCTCCACCCCCAGCTGCGCTCTCAGGGCCGGTGGCTGGTGGCTTTCTGGGCTTGGTGGCTGCATGGTGGCCGTCCCCGGAGTCAACCCACTGCTCTGTCTCGCCCCACTGACACCTGCTGATGGGGTCCCCATGGAGCCCATCGCAGCCTTGCATGGCCACAGCTCCCCTTGCTAATATCATGGGTCCCCCAGCAGCAGAAACCAGCCTGGAGGCTACGGGGATTCCCCTGGATTTTGGGAGCCTGTGCTTCTGTCTCCTCACTCATCATTGCCTGCCAGAAGCCATCATTGCTGCCCTGTTGCCTTTTGCAACAGGGATTTACCTGCAGTGCTGGGACTCACAGGCAGCGAGGGGTTAACGGAAATGCCACTTTGAAGGTGATTTCTCTTTTATAAGAAAAAAAAAAACACAACCAACAAACAAAACCACACACAACAAAGCAATGTATTTCCGTATGAAAATAGCCCAACCAATGAAAGAGGAACTACCTGAATGCTAAAAGCTTGCTCTGAACACTTTTTTTCCCTCCCCAAGTAACTCGTTCTGCATATTTGCTCCGAAACCAGCCGCAAAGAAGAACTGTTTGGTCATGTAAAATCCTGCCCCAGTAGCCAAAGCCCAAGCAGGGATGCCCTCGAGCACCGTTCCCCCAGACGCCGTGGCTCCCCGGCCGGGCGCACCTGGAGTTTCGCCCCAGCTCCCGCAGGGCAGGGAAAGGGGCTGGGGGCTGGAGCCTGCACCCATCGCTCCTGCGGGCTGTGCTGGCTGAGGAAGGCTCCTTCTCCTGCAGAGGCTGAACTGAATGCAGCTCCAAGAGGGACCCGTATCGAAGTTGTGTCCTTGGCTGCCTTGCTGGTGGGAAAACAGAGCTCCGTCTTCCCTCCGGCATCCGGGTAAACCCACGCTCTGGTCCCTTTGCGTTGCACTAGGGACAAAATGCGGCTAAAGTGGCAATCCCAAGGCTGGAAGCAACAAAAATAGTGGCTGGATGTAATGGAAGCTGTTTGCAATCAGCCCACATGCTGGAGTCGATGCACATGAAACATATTTTGGGCAATTAGGAAGAGTGAAGAAATTAGTAAAGAATCGGAGTCTGTTCATGAACAATTCACAAGCAGGAAGAAAGAAGAAAGGGCAAAATGCTTTGAATAAATCGCTAGCTATAAATAGTTTGCCCAGTTCGACGAGCGAGTGACAAACACAGTCAAGAGAAAGCGGGGATAATACATCACAAAATGTACTTTGTTCATTTATTTGACAAGTGTAGCAGAGTTTTAATTATTTATGATTATGCTTCATAATGCGCTAGCACATGTTCTGAGGAACATTGCAGTCTCGGTAACCCGAGCCCTCGCTCCGGCACCGTGCTGGCCACCGAGCCGGGTCCCGGGGGCGTCCCGCAGCGTTACAGCCCAGGTGAGGAGGCGCGAGGTTTGAAAACAGGGAATCGCGAGCCCGGGGATGTGCCTTTAATCTTTGTCACTCCGCATGCCAAATCCCAGAAGTGCTGAATTATTAAGTCTAAAGTTCCAAAATAAACTCTCACTCAGAAGATTATTTCCATATCATTTGAAATTTCCTGCTCTAATAACTCCTGCGCTCTCTCTGTCTCTTGCCCTAATCCTGTTCCGAGGGCTGAGCCCAGCCCCGGGCCGGAGCGCAGCCCCTGGGGGGGCTCACCTTCCCCTTTGCTCCCCAGACAGCCCTGCAGCCCCCAAACTGCTGACGGCTTAATTATTGCAGGGGATAATTAGCACGAGGAGCCAGCCTGAGTCCTCTCCAAACTCATTTCACTGAGGAAATCAATCCGATCCCTCCCAACGGGCTCGGCTGCCAAACTTAATTCCAAATAATTTAACAGAAAAGTTCCTTAATGTTTCAAGGGGGTAAGTGCACCAGGACCGCGGCTAGCCCAGGGCATTTTGCGAATGGCACGGAGCAGCCCCAGCCTGGCCCTGTCCCCTTGTCCTCCTGCAGCCCAAATGCCCCATGGGACATGGATGTGGCCCTGGGGCTCAGTCCTGGTGGCTCTAGGGGCAATGGGTCCAGGCGATGCAATGCTCGATGTGATGCGATGCTCGATGTGATGCTCGATGCTCACAGGCAGCAGCAGGCAGGAGGCCGGCACTGCGGGACGTGGGTGGGCGCGGGAAGGATTGGACCCAGGCAGGGCTATTTTTTGCCATGAAAAGGAGAACCACGCCTTTGCTCCCTGGATTATATATATGTATGTTTTTCCCCCTGCAGTAACTGGAGAATAGAAATAAAATACTGAATTATTAACTCTAATTACCCCCAGAATTACTTCAATAACAGTGCAATTTCACAGACGGCTGCTGCGAAGACAATATGCAGGGATAAAAGGAGGCAGAGAATCCACTTCCACCACAGGAATGTTTGCAATTTATTATTTTCACATTAGCCCTTTTTATTTTTTTTCAGTTTCCTCATCTTTTCCTTAGCGGTGGTCAAATTTTGAACACTCTGAAGCATCATCCCGATGTGTGGCTGCATCTTGGGAGGATCCCGACCTCTCAGAGCTGCAGAGCTGGGCTGCAAGCGGCGCAGGAACTGGCTTGGCGTGGCAGAGATGCTCCTGCACGCCTGCCTCCCTGCTCAGGTCTCCCAGCCCTGCTGGGGCACACCCAGTGCAGTGCTCCTGGGCCCGGTGCTGCAGCTTTCCTGGGTTTCCTTACCAATCCAAAAGGGATCCTGAAAATGGTTTAATACCACTTTGCATCTATTGTAAAGGTGGTTGGGTTAAGGTTGCGCAGTGCCCTCCGCCCTCCTCAGCGCAGCTGTAGATGGCTTTATTTTTCTTGGCTTCTGCATGTGCACAGTCTCTGTGAAAATTTCCAACTAGCAGGTAACTTGGGGAACTTGAAAAGATGAGGAGAGACTGGGGAGAGGTCCTGTGAGCCCGGCAGAGGCTCCTGGTGCAGCCCCACCAGCGCCTTTCTCCCCTGGGTATCACGGGGAGCACTTTGCTCCTGCAGTGCAGAAGAAAAGCTGCTGCCCCACACCTCTGTGGGGCTTTCAGTCCCAAAGGAGGAAACCCTGCACTTCTGGGGTTGGGGGCAGAGAAGAAAATGCTTTGAGGTGAGACCAAAAACGTGCTGAACCCCGCTGCTCTCCCCGGCACATCTCGCTGGGACTTGGGCTCAGCCCCTCTTGGGATGGCTGGAAGTCGGCGCTCCTGCTCCCATCCCCAGTGTGAGCTTCCCATGGCGGGGATGCTCAGGCCCCATTTCCCCAGGGGGGTTAATCCCCAGCAATTTGTGCTCCGCTCCACTGCTCTTTACCTGAACCGCAGCTTGGGGCCATGTCCTGCAACTTTTCACAAGCACTAAATCAAAGGGGGCTCCTGCGAGGGGGGCTAGGGGGAAGGGGAAGAGAGGGGGAAAAAATGCACTTTACACTGGAATGTGACCAGCCCGGGTAACTCAAACCAGAAGGCAGCCAGTGGCAAGCACGCAGCTGGCAAGCGGCTCGCCGTGCTGGCATGGCCACAGAACTGACCTGCCAAAAGCCTCTCAGTGCTGGATAAAAAAAAAAAAAAAAAAGAAGAAACCCAAACCAAAGAACGTGCTGACTTGGAGAGCAGCATCCCTCTCCTCTTTCCGCTCCGTGCCGGCTGGGAGCCCTCCTACGCCACGGCACAGCGAGCGGTCCCAGCGTGGCCCAGTAACGTGGGCACGGAGCTGGCTGGTGGGGGATTTGGGGGATGGGCACAGGGTGGGGGCCATGGGGTGGGTGACGAGAGCTGTAGGGTGCAGGCTGTTTTTTCAGCCCCCAAGGCAAGCCTGGGAGCGGGACCCAGCACAGGATACTGCCTGCACGCCCGCCCCAAGTTGCCAGAGGGTGGCCAGGGGTTGTCTGAGGAGTGTCCTGGGGACAATGGGGATCCCACAGGATGGGTGATGATGGCAGCACCATCGGGAGCGGGTTCCCACCCTAAAACAGTCTCTCTTTCTGCATCTGGCCCCCTTTCCCCTCCCTTTCTGCCTGTTTCACCTTTTCAGCCCCTTTTCTGGCTCCTGGCAGGGCTGAGGGGCTCCAGAGGGTGAACGAGCCAGCGGGGCGCACACCACCAGCGGCTCTGGCAGCCTGCTCGGCGTGCCGTGGGTCTCGGGGAACTACTGGGGGGCGAGCTGCATCTCCCCCCCACCACGCGCACTGCCCGGCCGCGCTGGAGTGGAGCGCAGCCAGCATTCCCCAGGGAGCAGGCGCTTCGGCTGGGATCAGCAACTTGAGCAGTTGGCTTTGAAACGGGAAGGGAAATCCCCAGACTCTGGCAGGCTGCTGCGGATGCTGCTGAAACTCTGTGAACTCTGCACTCGAGGGCTTGCATGTATTTTCTCTTCTCTCTGCTTTTTCCCCATCATCTGCTGGCGAGCAAGCCAAGAGACAGTGATGGATCTGGGAGCCCTTCTGTGTGAAGGGGAAGGCGGCTTTCCAGGACAGGAGCACCTCTGCCCACGTTCCCCCTTCCCGGGGGTATCCTGACGCTGATTTGTGTCCCACGTGCCCCCCCCTCCTGCAGCACAGCCTCCCTGCACCCAAAGCAGGCAGCTGGTTCTGCTTTCAGGATCAAAGGGAAATCTCACTCCAGCGTTTTCCCCCATCACCTTTCCCCACAGAGGAGGAGAAAAGTGCAGCAGGCAAACAAGGGGGGGACAGAGCTGGGGCACGGGACACCCTGCCCATCACAGATGGGACATGTCACACAGGGGGGTGGCACTGCACGCTCCCCTCCTGCCTGGCATCTCCCACTTGCACCTTCATTCTCCTTTGGCTGGGCCCCCCCAGCCTCTTGGGAACACCACACCGCCTTCCCGCAAACCCCGCTGGCCTCACTCCGTCATCCCTTCGCCACTAGGAAACCATTTCACTTGATAATGCACTAAAACGATCGTTATTTTAGTGATCGTTCTCATATTTCCCCCTCTTTGTTTCCCTGCCAGGCCGTAGGGGAAGCGCAAGGAGATAAATCAGTGCTCCGAGCAGGTGCGGGAGATAGGTTTTCCCGTGCTGCTGGGAATCGAGTGGATGCTTTGAAGCACGGACCACTGGATCCAGCAACACCTGCACAGCCCCTCGGAGGACGGTGGTTCCCTCTGCCCAGCGTTGTCACCCCAGACCTCCTTTCCTGCAGCACTATGAGCGTGCTCCCAGCGCTGCCACCGCCTCCGACCTCTGCAAACTGTGGCGGGGCTCGGCAGCCCTGCCTGGTGGTGGCCCCACGGGGGGTCCTGGTGACGGTGGCTGCCACAAGAGCTGCTTCACACTCTGGGTGCTGCTGTCCTGGGAAAGCGCCTGCGGCCACGCGGGGCCGGCAGCCTGGGAACGGGGCTCGCACAAAGCCCGCAGCCCAGCGCCGGCCCGGATCGGCCCGCTCAATGGGGGCTTTCAGCCCTTCCTCCCCTTCCCGTCCCGCCGTGCCCCGCAGCCAAGTCAGAGCCCCGTCTTTGTTCACATTTTTCAAAATAAATCATTTTGGGGGCGAATTTCTTGCCGGCGAACAATGGCAGCCGGGCCGGGGCGCAGACTATAAGGGCTCCGTTATTCGTGGCAGGCGCCTGGCATGGCTGGCGCTGTACTGGGGAGCACTGGGACACGCTGGAGGAGGGACTGGGAGTGAGAGGCAGGACCAGGCGAGGGAAGGGACCTGGAGGAGCGGGGCCCATTCCCAAAACACAGATAGCTTTGATAATTAGCCAGGGCTGTGAAGGGAAATGATGAAAGGTAAAGAGGATTTGTTTAAGCATGGCATGTTTTATTGCTTTCCTCTCTCAAAGTCTCTCTTTAAAGTGGTTGGAAGATTTTTGCTCTTATTTTGCCTCAGATGTTGAACTTTAATTACAGCCAACGCAGTGAAATACCTGGAATATGAATAAATCATGTAAAAGATTTTCCCAGGGATTCCCGCTGTCCCCCAGCTCTCCCCACCACACATGGGGCCCTGGGGGGACCGGCCCAGCCGCCGCAGCCCCCAAAACACGGCGGTGCTGGGCAGCCCCCAGCCCTGCTGCGCTCAGCACCCACCTCCACACACCTCTCCCCTGCCCGCAGTTGTTGCAGGGGATCATTAGAGCCTGCGCGTGCTAATTGCAGCCCTCGTTTCTTTCCTGGGAGGAAATCCCAGCAGCAGTCCCTGGCTGGGTTCCTTTCCCTCGGCGCCGTGGGGACACAGTGAGGTGCTTCGTGTGTGCTCAGCCTGTGTCACCTGCACATGTCCGGGGTCCCTCAGCCCCCCCGGACTCCTCCTGGGATCTGGCACAGGGGGCTGCCAACATACACGGGCGGCAGAGCAGTGCCAGCCCTGCCCTGGGTGGAGAGGTGATGTCCTGCCTTGATCTGGGGGGGAATTGTGTGGGGAGGAGAGGCACGATGCTGTCGCATCCCCCCGGCAGCCCTGACCTAGCCTCCACGTATCGATTATGCAGACGTATTTATTATTCATTCTGCAGCAGAAGGGCTTGAGGACTCTTTTAGGCAAACAAAGCTGGTGGCCATGCCCCAGGGCACCGTATTCCCAGGAGGGACCCGTTGTCAACTGCCCGTGTCCCAGTGTTGCCACTGCCAGCCCCATCGCCACCCACCCGGGGGGCACAGCTTGGGCACGGGGACACCCCAGCAGCGAGGGGACCGCGGCTCCGTGCCGCTCGCGCAAAGCCAGGGAGATGCTGCACGAGGCTGGGTAGGCAAGAGCCCAATTAAGATAAAATCACAGGGAATTGATTAATAATTAGCGGGTAATTAGTTATCTCCCTACCATCTGGAGGGCTGAATCTGCCTGTGAGGCAAGTGGCTGTCTGTGGGGTGGCCAGGGCCACCCCTGGCTCTCCCCAGGGCTCCTCTGCCCCATGCCACAGGCAGGACGCTCTCGCCGGAGCCCACCTCTCCTCCGGCATCCCCACACTGTTCACATCTCCCTACCCTGAGCACAGGGAGACCCCCACCCGCTGCCTCAGCTCCCACTCTCCTGGGCTTATTCTGCCAGGCTGCCAAGGGAGAGCGCACCCATGGGCCCATCCGTGGCGCAGGGTGCCTGAATTATTGAAGAGAGCCGTGCCACGTGAATTACGTGCCGTGCCACCATTTTAAAGCTGGTCGTTTCTGCATGGCTGGGTCTCCATCCTGCCTCTGCTCGAGAGATGCCACAGGGCATGTGGCCTGCCTGGCCCCTGCTTCTCTGTGCCCTCTCCTCGGCCAGGCGAAGGCTCCCATCTCCCTGAAGCCTTCTGTGAGCTCCAGGGGAGGCTTGGCTTAAGGATGGGCATTTTTGGAGCACAAGAGCAATTGTCGGTGTGCCTGAGAGCCCCGGGGGAGCGGGGAGGTGAGCCAGGAACCTGGGATGCTGATTTCCCTCAGAGGACTCGTCGGGAGGGGATTTGTCTGACGAACATCACCCATACAAAAACCTGAAAGCTTTCCTTTCGGGGGAGGAACAAAAGGGCTTTGGAGATGCAAGGAAGACAAACGCCATCCAGAGGGGCCGTGAGTTATGGGGTGCAGACCATGTCCTCTGCGGCCTACATCTCCAGCTGACTTCATCCTTCCCTGGCACGACTGGGCGGGCTGTGCCCCGGGTGGTAGCACTCTGTGGGTGTCCCACCCCGGGGGCAGGACGTGGGGCTGGCAGAACTTCGCATTTCTGCAGGACGGGGGAGGCTCAGGCCTCCCCACGCGGTTTCGAGGCCCGCTGCAAGAGAGGCAATCCTGAAATGGGGCCAGGGAGTTTTCTTTGGCTCTCCCTGCGGTAAGAGCGCGCTGGAGAACTTGAGGGCTTTGCAAGACCTTCCCGGGGCTTTGCTAATGAACCCCTCCCCATGCCACATATTTCATCACAAAAACAGAAAGAAACCACAGAAGTCCGCAGAGAGGCATTTCTGCTGCTCCAGAGACAGCAAAAATGTTCACATGCAAACATGTCTGGTTTTCGCTTCCATTTCAGAGCCCAAAGTAGCTTCATGCCTCCTATTTTCTGGTTAACAGAGCTGCCCTGGGCAGAAGCCTGAAATCTGAAGACATGTATTGTCTTTCTTCTGGGAAGAAAACAGAGGGGACCCGCTGACTCATAATGTGGAGGAAATCAAAGCCCTATCCGAAGGGAAGGGGCGAGCTGTGCTGGCTCTCCTTCCCTCTCTGTGTCATCCCCACGTCTCTTGTCCCATCTCAGGGGCCCCACAGACATCCCCAGGCGAGGTGCGGGATTTTTCCACTGCCGCTGCCAGTGTCCTCACAGCACATGATGTATGTCCTTGGGGATCTGGTGCCCCATTTGGGGAGGATCCTTTCGGTGTAACCTCACCCGGGGGCATGCTGGCAGCCCCGCGCCGCGTGCCGTGGTGCGCTGCTTTCCTCAGCACCCTGCCTGCCCTCTGCTTGGGTGTCCCTCCTGGTGCGAGGCTGGATGGAGGATGCCTCCAGCATTATGTGCTAAAGGAGTGATGGAAACCTGAACCTGCATCCCCATCACATTGGATAATTGTTAATATTTCAGGGCAGGTACCGTGGCTCTCATTATCTCCTCCTCTCTCCTGCACTCCCCCATCCCCAGGCACGGCGGTCCCACAGCTGCGTCTCTGCTCCCTGGCTGGGCATACTCTTTCTTCCCAAAAAAGTCATCCTCCGCAGGGTGCCTGGATATGGATGGGTGAAAAAGGCATCCCATGATGAGCACCGGTGCTGTGCATGCACACACGCCTGTGGCTGGGGTGTCCTCTCCGTGGCGTGCTCCCTGCCACCACCACTGCTCGTGGTCTGCCGGGAGAGCTCCAGCTCAGCCCTTGGGCTTTAAGGACAGAGGGGGATTTTCTGCACCTTCCTCCCCTGGCAGAAGAGGCATGGGGAAGTCATGGCTCGGGGCAGGGAGGGAAGCTGGAGCTCACCTGCCTCTTCTTCAGCTCCTGCTGTGACCAGCAAGGGGATCGTGCCACTTTCTGCTCTGCTTCTAATTTCTGCCTCTTGCAAGATCCGAGTCGTGCCAAAGTGGTCAGGAGACTTAATCACATTTATTACTCCTTTTGAGGGAGAAAAATGGCTCCGTGAACGCTGGGCATTAGCAGCTCAGATGGACAGAAGCCACCAGAAATCCTTTGTTCAGCCAGGCTCGGGATCATGAAAGCCTGTTTGCATCCTGCCCCATGACTGCTCAGACTGTTCCAAAATGGCTGAATTTCTGAGCCCGTGTTGATTTGCTTCTATTTTTTGGCTCTTACTTCACCCCTGACTAAGTTTTGCCCTCTGCAAACAGAGCAGGGCAGAGCCAAGAGCAGGTGGCAGGGCATCAGCTAAATCCATCAAATAAATGGGAAATTTCCTACGAGCTCGAGGGTTCGAGCCAGGTTCTTCTGTTGATATTTTAATGACGATAAATGCAATTAAGGATGAGAGAGAGGAGCATTAAATTAAATAAAGTATCAAATGCTTGAAGATTCTTAGCTGATGGGGTCATAACCATCTCTTGGGTTTCCGTGGCCAAGTGGCAGGTGTTCCAGGCTCGGCTTCCACCCACCGGGCTGCCGTCCTGTCCTGCCGTCTGTCTGCTGCCCGCCGTGCCGCAGCTCGGCGGATCCTGCCACAGAGACGGATGCTTTGGGGCACACCGCTGCCTGGGCACAGATGCTCAGCACGAGGTGCCACCGAGTCCCCTTGGTGTCTCCCCGCTCTGAGGAAGGGTATATGGACGTGTGCCACCTCGCTGCGGTCCCCACGGCAGCTGCAGGGCCCAGCTGGTGGCAGGACGTGCCGCAGCCAGTGGACGTCCTTGGCCCTGGCAGCCCCTCCAGCCACCAGCTGCCTTGGGCATTGGTGTCCCCGAAACCCCGGAGCCTGAGTGGGGTCAGACGGGGGTGAGATGCAGAGCCCAGAGCCCTGCCGAGAGCTTCCCATGTGCAGTGCCCGGCCAAAGACGTCCCTCGCCTGAGCAGTGGCCGTGGCCAGTGTTGGTGCTGTGTAGGACCAAGGTGCTGGGTCCCAGCGGAGCACTGCCCTGGGTAGGGTGGCTCTGTGCCCCCCTATCTCCTTTCCCTGCTCCTTCAGCATTACTGAGGGTATACAATGGGAATGGTTTTTTTTTTTTTTTTTTTTTTTTTTTTCGGAGGATCGTGCTAATTGCCAGGCTTCGCTCTGAGCCGTGCTGAGCAGCAGCTTTGCGATCAGGCTTCGTGTTCCTAACGAAGTCCCATGGGCTTCCCACCTTCTCCTGCCCCTTTTATAACAGTCACCACTCCTTGAGACTTTAAAGCTCCTTTTGTTTGGGCTTAAAAGCTGCCTTAGAACAGCCATTAAAACCAGATTTAAATTAATTAAGAAGGAAACCATTCAACATTGGCTTTCCTCTAGCCGTGACGGGTTTTCTGCCTGGGTTTACCTCTCCATGGGCAGGCGGCTGGGTTGTGAGCCCAGATCTCTCAGCTCTGGCTGGGGATGTCCCCCTGGGAGGACAGCTACTGTCCCCTGACGTGGGGACTTCTCGTGGCTGCAGGGCATGGGGACATCGCAGGGCAGAGACCTGCCGTGGTGGCCTCGGGGCTCCGAGCTCTGCCTTGTCCTCGCCTGTCCAGCATGGGCAGCAGAATGGGCTCCAGCATCTGAGGACCTGCAAAACCCAATGCCCAGGGCGGTAAATGCTCCAGCCTGGGTAATTTTTTGCCCATATCAGAAAATTTGAGCACAATTCATGGATGTTCAGGCCAGAAGGGCCCTTTGCGACTGGCCGGGCTGACCTCCTGCATTCCACAGGCCGCTGCCTTGGCAGAAACCTCCCAACTTTTGCTCAAGCTGAAACATATTTTTTAGAAAGATACTTGGTCTCCATTAAGAGACTTCGAGTGATGGAGATCCCACTCTGTCCCCAGGGATACAATCCAACCCTTAATTGCTCTGACTGCTAAAAATGTGCTTCTTATTTCTAATCTGGATTTGTCTTGTTTCGGCTTCCAACGAGGGATGTTGTAATGCCTTTTCCTGCTAGATTAAAGAGCCGTCTGCTATCAGAAATCTCTTCCCCATGCATATGCTCATAGACCGTGAGCAAGCCACCTCTTGGTCTCCTCAATAAACTAAACAGCCGGAGCTTCTTCGCTCTGTCACTGTAATGCATATTTTCCGCTGTCTTGACTCACTCCCAGCTCTTTTCTGAACCCTGTCCAAGTTCCCCTGCTCCGGTTGGGAGCGCGGGCGAGAGCGCTGAGCGTAGCATCCTTGCAGCGGGCTCCTCGTGCCAGGTGGCCGGGTAGCAGCGCTTCTCCCTCCTCCTCTGTGGCTGCAGCCAAGAATTACGCTCATCTCCGTGGCCTCCCTGCGTGCAGCGAGCAAGGGCTGAGCTCTGTCCTGCCTGCTGCAGAAAGGGAGATCTGGGGGGGTTTCAAGCCCAGGGCAGCCCAGGGATGGCAGATGCAGGTGTGCCTGCTGGGTCGGTGGCACCCAAAGTGCCCAGGGGCACCTGCAGCACGTGGGCAGGCAAAGGGTGATGAGCTGGAGACAGGGATGCTGGGGACATGCAGTGCCACCAGCTCTGCTCGAGGCTTGGCTGATGGAGGGCTGCCCAGGGGACAAAGGAGAGGGAGCCCAGCCACCCATTGCCACCCCGGTAACTCCCTCCTAGCCCTGTCACCTTCCCCCTCGTTTCCCAAGTCTGGTGCTGAAGCGAGGTGGGATTTGATGGCCAGGCAGGGCTCAGCAGGGTTTGGTAGGGGTGGCTGTGGGAACGGCGAGAGGAAGGGCTGGCTCACATCCAGCTCATCGTTAAAGTCTGCGTGGGGGAATTCACCCACCGGCTCATTAGTGCTGGGACTCATGTAGCTCTTGGAGCTGGGAGAGCGGCTCCCTGCGAGATTAATCATCTGTGACCCATCCGGGCTGTGTTTTGGTCTTCGTTCTGAAGCCTGTCCTGTTCCTGTTCCCTACCCTCCCAGCGAACTTGGCTCTGCGGCCGGCCAGAGGTCGGCATTTCTCTTCCCTCCAGAACAATGGAGCAATGGGCTGCAGCAGCCGACGCAGAGCAGCGTGCTGATGGTTGCCAGCTGTGTTGCCTTAACATCTTCCCATTATCTCCGTATTGCTGGCTAACCCTATCTTGGGGGAAGCTTCGTCCTGACTTTGGCAGAGGAAGGAGTCTCCTTCCCAGCATGGAAAGCTGGCCCAGTGCTGGCTAGCGCTGCCCCGAACATCTGCTGCTGGCTCGGCGGGGAGCAGGGCTGACACGGGGCTGCAGGAACACACACAGACGTGCTGCTGCTGCCTGTGCACGGCCAGGCACCCGCAGACCTGGGCACCCGCAGATGTGGGCACCAACTGCCCTGGGCACCCACTGCCCTGGGCACCCACTGCCCTGGACATCCCCAGCCCTGGGCATTACATTCCCAGTGCACATGCCCCGCGCCACGCTCAGCCCCCACTGCACACATGTGCACTTGCACACGCATGAACACACGTGTGCCCCACCCCGCTGGCCACGCGCACTGCTGCAGAGCAGGCTCGGTGTCTGGGTGCATGAACTGCTCTACATCAAAGCAGGAGCAGCTGGAGCCTTGGATAAGTGCAAACAAAGCTTTTTTTTTGAAGCCCTGGGTGGCTGCAAGTGCATGTATTTCCTCCTGTTACTTTCTCATGACTTGCTCTACCATGTGCAGGCTGGGACCAGGCTGGGAGAGGCAGAATTATGCCAAGAAAAGCTCCTTCCTGCTGGATGCAGATGTCTGAAATGCAGGGGGTCAAGCCCATACACTGACAGCGGGGTGGGCTCTGCTAAGGGGACAGCAGCTCACCTTGGACAGCCCCCTCCTCCTGTCCCAACCTTCCAGAGATGGAGAACGGACCCAGGGTCTGTCCCAGCCCCTTGGCAGGAGCTGGCTTCGTGAGGACCAGCGCTGTGTTAGGGGTCCCAGGCAGGGAGGAATGGGGTCCCCGAGCTGGCAGCTGTGCCTGCAGGAAGGGATGGGTGGCATGGGCTGCATGGCATGACTCCAGGCTCTGCCATGCAATGCACGTGGGGATTTCGTCTGATGAGGGTGCAGCGCGTTGCACGGAGCTGTGGCACTCCTAGGGCTTGAATCGCCGTCCTGCAAGGACACCGAGGGGCCCTGCCGACGCTGCAGCACGAGAGGGAGAGCGAGAGTCCCAAATAACTTGAGAACCTGAGCGTCTCTCGCTGTTCAGGTTTTGTGAACATCCTTAACGGAAACACATGTGAAACGCGTTCTCTGCGGATCTACCCGAGAAGCCTTTTCCGTTTTTGCTGCGTTAGCAAACTGCAGACGACTCTTTCTCTCCACCGTGAACTACTGAGCAGGGACCCTGGACTCTCCGCTCCGTTTTCATTCAGAGCCTCTGCCAGCGTCATAAACCCAGTAAAACGTTATGGCACTTTGCACCCACTGGGAAACCAAATGTATTTTAATGTATATTTAATAGATTTCAGGTCTTTCTGTTATTAAATTTGCTTTTCATTTGCCCCCTCCCCCTCTCTTTGGTGCATGAGACTGAATGGGAAATTTTAAGTGTATTAAACCAGCATCTCACAGAAACAAATCCAGATGGCCTGGTACAAATCAGGAAAAAAAATCGCATCAGAATCTATTAGAATCTCAGCCCAAATGCGATGCACATTTCACCAGGCAGAGACCGCCCCGTTACTCGGCTCCTCGCTCCCTGGCGGTGAGGAAATGCGCTTTCTTCTCAGGGCTTCCCGGGAAAGTGATGGGCCTGACAGCCTGCATGCTGCGGGACGGATCCCTCCTTGGTCTGTAGTGGGGTAAATGCACCCTGGGCCTGAGCTGGGCTGGATTTCTGCTGCTATAGCCAGGGCTGAACTCAGCTCGGGGCTGTCTAGAAGTGACGGTGCCCTGCTTGTTTCTTGTGTTCCCAAGGGGGGAGCAGAGGAGGGAGGGACATGCCTGGGGTCCCGACATTCCCATTTTCTGGAGCCAGGTGCTGCAGGGATGGAGGGACGGAGCTCGGTGAGCCCTGGGAGCAGGCACTGCTCTTTGCTTTGTTTGTGCTGGTGTTTCTGAAGCTCCTCGGCCGAGCTTCCCCACAGCCCCCGTGCCCGGTGCTTTCCCGCACCCCTTCCCTGTTTGCCGTGGGTTCATGTTCAAGCAAACAGACCAAGTTACCAGGAGGAATGTCCATGGAAACAGTGAATTTTAAGGCACTCTTGTAAAATATTCATAGAAAGCAAATTTTGAATTAATACAAAATGTGTGCACTGAAGACTCAGCGCTAAGAGTCATCTGCTCGGGGAACGGAAATAATCCCATATGACCTATACGGCCAATAAAGCAGCTTGACTTTTGAATTCTTGCAGTAAACTGCCTGTGAACAAGACACAGGCCAAGAATTATTTGCAGAAATTATTCATTAAGGGCCTAATCCAAAACCCAGCTAAGTCAGTGGAAAGATCCCCCTATGTTAGGCCCCCAAAAATTTTGGATAATGAATACATTTGAGAAAACAGTGATCCTTTCCCGGACAACTCAACAACCAGCAAAAAAAAGAGAAGCAACCTTCCCCAAACAGCGTTAGGGGCTGTGCATACCCGGAGAGCTCCTGTCCCGCTGCGTCTGCTTGTCCCCGGGCACGGGGGACACTCAGGGTGCACGATGTCCCTTCCTGCATGGCTGCAGCTCCCAGGGGAATGGGGACAGGGCAGGACCCCTCCTGTGGGGACAGCACCAGTGGGACTGACTGCACAGTACCCTTGGGGAATCGGGAGGAATTGTACGGCAAGAAAATATATTACTATTGTTATTATTATTGCTGTTATTATTATTATTATTATTATTCCTATTATAAAGTGGCTGTAATTCCATCAACAGATCATGGTGACGATGAGAAACACAAGAGCAAGCCTTGAAGTTGCCCGAGGCCCTCAGCGCTGGAATGACACCATTAATAGCTGTATAGTTTTATTGCCACGTTTAATACTACACATTAAGCCCCACAAATCTTGCCGTCTTGTTAAATGTTTGTTCTTACCCAGCTGCGGTCCAGTTTGCATTTGTTTGGTGTCCAGGATGATGCTGGTGGCTGGGGAAGTTTGCTTTGTGTCTGAGTGCTGCATCCATCCTCATGCAGGGATGGAGAGGGGAGCACAGCGGGGGTGCAGGAGCTGTGGCTGCCACCACGGGGGACACGGCTCTGCCACTCGACTGTCCTCGTGGGACGAGCTCGGGGCCATGCGGGGAGCCCCAGGCAGTGTGGGGTGTTGTGGAGCTGGGGATGTGGCACAACAGGGGCTGGTGGGGGACGTGGATTATAAAAAACCTCCCCGAAAACAACATTGTGCTATATTTGTCAGCTGGCTGCATAAACCATATCTGCATTCAATATCAGAGTGATGGGAAGCCAGTGTCAGGGAGTGTGACCCCGAGTCCATCTGGATGCAATTCCAGCTTCACATCTGAAAATCAAATACATATTTTTGAAGCACATCGGACAGAAAGGGCTCATTTTTTTTGCTTCTCCCGCAGCGTGAGTGTGTCTCTGATGTGTGTGCACGCTAATGGGGTTATTGTCACACGCATGTCACACAGCCGTCCGCAGGGCTCTGCGCTCCCCTCCTGGCGGGGTCAGCCTCGCGCCCCGGCTCTGCCCCATGGACTCTGCCCGCCCCCGGCCCTGGGCTTGGTTCTGTGCTCACTACCAGGGCACGGCACCCCTCTGGCTCTTTGCGGGACGTGGGGCTGGGAAAGCTTTCCTTTCTTCTGCTTGAGGTCAGGGTTATGCAGCGAGAGTGGAAATTTGTGTTTGGAGACCCCCCTGTGCTCAGAAAACGTGGAGGAAGAAAGCCGGTCCTGTCTGTGGGGCTGGCGAACCCCCCACCTCTTCTCCTCCAGCGCTGCCCCCGCATCGTACGGGATCTCATACACTGACTTCTTACAGAGATTGGCTTTCCCTGCTCGCTGCACCGAGAGGGGAGCGGGGGGAAGCGCCTGCAGCCGGCAAGCGCGGCGCTGGGGCGTGCGAGCATCGGCGGCGAGCCCCGCTCCGCCAACCCGCGCGCGGCGCAGGCACCACGTGGCCGGTGGCACGCGGCCAACCCAAACGCCATGGTACATGAACTACAAGTAAACACAGCTTGAGTTTCACATGTCAAATATGCTCAACAAACTGCTGGCGGATAGTCTACAGGCCAAGAAACAAGACGTAAAAAGTAGATGATGAATCAGTCGCAACGATGAATAAATTAGGGGCTGGAGCAGTTTGCCCATAGGCGGCCCTGAGAGGGCGAGAAGAAGCCGAGCAAATACACGATCTGTGCGAGCTGCTAGCCCAGCACTCGCTTTTACTCGTAGCAAAGTGTCTCCCTCGTGGCCCCATGGGGCTGTGCTCCATGCAGATGGGGCAGGGCTCCATGGGTCATCTTCTGCCCTTTGGATGAGCAAAAAAAAGGGGTCTGTGCTCAGACGGTGTCAACCTTTAGGGTTAGGACCCCTGCCAGGCAGAGCACCAACTCCCAGCAGCATCACGGTGGCCTCTCTCCTTCCCCCCACTTACGGGCTGCTCCCGTTTTATCCCAGTGCCATGCATGGTGTGACATGTTGGGGATGCTGGGGGCTCAGGCTCGCTCACCGGTGGTGTCACCGCACAGGGAGGGTGGCACCGGCCGTGCCCAGCAGTGTCCCCTGCCAGGACGATGTTTCCAGTCCCCGCTGGTTTAATTGGCCCAGAGCTGCACATGGCAGATGGAAACTAAAGTTCCCATCTTCCAAACTCAAACAGGAAGATTCATTAACCGTAAAAATATACAGAGCCCCAGCCCTTCAAAAGCCTGCAATTTATTTTACTCGAGGCAGCCAAACTTTATATAATCCGAGATGAATGCAGGGATCAGGGAGCAGGCGAGGAGGAAGGGGGAAGAGAGCGAGCACGGGGACGGCGTTGGGACGGGGAGCGAGGGGAGGAGGAGGGCGGCTCTTAACGAACCGGCAGCACTGGGGCAGCGGGGACGAAGGGGGCTCTCCGGGAGGACAGCGAACGTGGGGGCAACGCTGAGTGATTGATGAACAGGCGAGCCGAGCAATCAACATGCCACTTTATCCAGCCAACAAACCTGGAGCCGTTGGTATTTATACAGGCCCCAGCGTGATTATTATTGTAAGGGAGATTTCTCTAATCAAAACTCCAAAATTACACACAGGCCTTTCTGATTAATATTACATGATAACAGCAACGGGGCACATCTGGCGGAGGAGCCATGAGCTTTGCACTGTGAGTGTCCATTTATTTGCCTGACGGGGGAATAACAAACACCTCCTCCCATGCTGCGGGGACACCCCAGGGTGGCCGATGTCCCTCGTGGGGCTGTGCCACCCTGGGTGCGCAGTGCTGCTCCGGCCAGCATGAACATGAGCACAAGCATGAGCAGGAGCCTTGGCGAGAGGGAGCTGGGTGAGGTGGCCATCCCCACTGCACCCAGTTTTGCCCGTGCCGCGGCTTTGCAGAGCCCCCGTTGAGCTGCTCTGCTTCGCCCTGCTGTGATGCTGTGGATGCTAACGTGATTTGTTTTGGAAGTCGGGATGGAAACAGTCTAACCTCGTGTTATAAAAAACAACAAATACGTGCAAGGCGGCAGGGAAAGGACATTCCATCTGGGTTTTGGTGCCGTGAGCTCGGCTCTCCTGCTCTGCAGGGTGACCGGCAGCCCTGGGGACAGTGACAGCCCTGGGGACAGTGACAGCCCTGGCTCTGTGCTCTGGGCACGGCTGCAGAGGGGATGCCTACTCATGTGTCCTGGGGAAACATCACAGATCCTCTTCTTTGCTATGGCTTGTGCGATGCTGGGCTTGATTCGGGCACCGTGCACCCCACTGAGATGAATTGTTAATAAAGCCCTATGTATCACAGGCAGAGAGAGGTAGGCTGTTTTGAGGGAGGATAAGTTGCATAGAAACTGCACCGCGGAGAGGGGTGCACCAAAGGAGAGATGCTCTTCTTACACCTCAAAGAAGAGCAAGCAGGGGTGAATCTTGGTTTTGCCACGGAGGGATAAACTGGCTCCTTCGTGGTCTGAGCAGCAGGCAGCGCAGCAGCTCGAGCACAACTGGAAGTGCCTGCGGGGGAGTGCACTCATGGGAATCTGATGCAACGGGAACCTCACAAGACTTCCAGCACAGCTGGAAAGCTGAAAGGGGCTTAAGTGAACCCTTGGATGAAAACTGCAACATTTGGATGCTCTGACCGAGCCCTCCAAGGACTCTCCTGACACTGGGCTCCAAGTCCAGGAATGGTGGCTCCGGGTGGGGAGCTATAAATGTGCCTCCCCTGCCTGGATGCTTCCTGCTCTGCCCCATGGCACCATGCCTGCAGGCTGCCCCGTGGAAATACCTGGCCCAGCAGCTGGCATCAGGCACAGCGCTGCCTCCCATGCCCGCGGGCACATCCTGCCCTCCCCTGTTTTGGCAGGGCAGGGCACAGTCCTTGTCAGCCTCCTCCTGGCCTTCGCATGCCAGACTTTGTGCTTGACCGGTCAGTGAGGAGCAGCAGCTGTTCCTGAGCCCTGCTTGGAGCACGCAGGGAGGTGATGTCTGCCTCTGGATGAGAGCCCAGGGGAGTTGGGGACGATGGAGTCCAAATGGGCTTCTGCTCGAGGCAGCCAGGTCAGAGTTAAAAATCTGGGGACTGTGTCACGGTTTGCCTCTGACCCAGGCTGGCTGCAACCAGTAGATGATGGGTGTTGCACCATCAGATAAAGCACAGCTCTTCAGAAAGGCAGGCCTCTGCTTTGGGGCTTGAGGAATAGGGCAAAAAGCAGAGACCCTGTGCGTAAGCCGTGCTGGGGAGGGGCAGGGCAGAGCATTCCCATCTCTTTGGGGATGAGGGAGGATTGTGGGGCTCTGCTGGACACAGTGTGCAGGGGCTGGGCGTCCTGGGGCAGCTGCAGGAGGTCTGAATGGGTCTGTCCTGTCTGATTTCCACGGTGCTGCCAAGTTTGGTTCCTCTCTGAGCCATTACCTGGAGCTGGGCTGCAGCCAGCGTGCAGGTTATGCATTATCGGAGATTTATGATGCATGATTTATGGGGCCGGTTGCTGTGCTGGTGCTATATACCCTGACTGAGGAGTCCAATTTTATGCATAAACTCTATTCTTGGATCACCGTACCTCCAGATATAGTGGTTAAATAAAAGCACTTTCCAGTCACCCACTGTTCCCTGGGCTGGGGAGCAGAACGGGGTCTGGTCCGGTGCCATCTCACGGGTCTCGGTGCCAGGAGGGAGCTCACAGCCAGAGCAGCTCTGCTGGGGGGGCAGGAGCTGGAGCTGGCACTGGAAAAACCGCGAGTTTCCAGAAGTGAAGTGGTCTGTACGAGCACTGGCTCTGCTCTCCAGACAGCAGGCCTGGTCCCAAGACCCTTCATCCCCCCAGGGAAGAAGACCCCTCCTGGTGGCACCCAGTTTGGGGTAGGGACAGGTTGCACAAGGGGTCCTGGTGCTCCAGGGTACTTGGACCACATGCTGTGCCACCCGGACCATGCGCCGTGCCACCCCCCCGAAGGAGGCCGTGGGGACACGTTTTTCTGGCAGCGATGCTGAGCACAGGAGCAGCGCTGGCTGCAGTGGTGCTGCCACCCCCTGCGCCGTGCCCAGATCCATAGGGGTGTGTTCATGGCCGAGGCTGGTCCCGCACAAGAATCGCCGCGCGTGGCTGACCCCGGTGCTTGTCCCCACGTCCCCCCGCCCGCCGCCCCGACAGCTGCCCCAAATCCCCACAGGCAGCGAGGGGACAGGGCCAAGGAGCGCTGGGCTCCCTGAGTGACACGGACCATCTGTCCCCTCCGTCCCTGACATTCCAGCAGAGCCGTGCAGCCTGCCTCCGGCTGCGACCCGCTGGCAGTGCCGCCGGTCCTGCAGCCCGGTGGGAAGCGTGCCACGGCCTGGGGACACAGCTGCTCCCCGTGCCAGAGCCCGGCCGCAGGCAGCACGAGCGGGATGTGGCGGTCCCCCAGCTGCTGGCACCCCATGGAACTGTTCTGGGGACAGGGCGAGGGCCGGTGGCTTTTATCCCACAGACAGGGCTGTGCTCGTGGCTTTGCTCTGCAGAGACCGGGGTCAGGGCCGGAGGGGCGATGCCACCTGGCTCCCATCGGGAGGGCTCCTTTCTCCGGCAGAGGGCCGTGTCATTGCCCCGCTGCTGCCAATTCCCCACTAGGTCTCCGTTACCCTGCACAACCCAACCCTCTCCACCCCGCTCCGCCAGCCCAGCAGCCGCC
Organism: Cygnus atratus; assembly: GCF_013377495.2. Classification (NCBI taxonomy): domain Eukaryota; kingdom Metazoa; phylum Chordata; class Aves; order Anseriformes; family Anatidae; genus Cygnus; species Cygnus atratus. The sequence continues at coordinate 20,098,364 of NC_066374.1, forward strand.
TCCTTGCCGAGCTCTTTTTCCAGGCACGGGTCTCGCCGGGCTGTGCACCACGGCAAGCAGCCGCCCCCGCTCCTCCTGCCTCTGCCTGGGGTAATCGATCTCCTTTTCCTCCCTTCTTCCTTTTTTCTCCCCTCCCTGCTCGGCCGGGGCGAGCTGTGGCTCCCTGCTGGGGCTGGCTGAGCCTCAGGCACGCCGGCAGCACCAGGGTGCCGTGAGTCTGCTGGCCCAGAGCTCTCCCAAACGAGTGCATTTGCCTCTCCCTTCACTCTCTGTGCCATCCTGGCTCGAGGGGAGCAATGCACGCTTGGAGGTATTGTCCCCAAGGCCCCCCTTTATGGTTTTTAGAGCAGGAAAGCAGCTCCTGGGCTGTGAGGGTTTCCTCCAGCCCGTGGGCTGCTCTCTGGGGGCTCCACCAGAAGCAGTCTGGTCCTGGGGAAAAAAATGAGGTAGCAAACCGCTGAGGTTTGCTGCATGGCTGCCCTCCCCACCGCTCCCCAGGTACGTGTCACTGTAATCGGATTTGGTCCCTGGAAGCCCTTCTGGGGAGGAGGTGAGGTTTTCACCGCGTTAACTCCTTCCTGCACCAGAGAGGGCAGGACCCTGCCCAGCCCCAGGCTTTGCTGGGAGCCTGGGGCTGAAGCAGGGCTGGAAACTGCTCTCACTGCCCCACAGGGGACACCAGGGTTCTGCATGGTGGGTGCTGGGCTCCCCCAGGGCAGCCCCCGGCCTCCTGCAGACACTCTGGGCTCAACAAAGCCTTTTCCGGATTTCTTCATTCCCATCTCATGGCAGGAGCCGCTGTTTAACAGCAGAAAATACCAGATCAGATCCCTTAAGCCAGCGGATTGAATCTGAGAATAAATTGCCTTTCACGAGGAGGGCTTTTGGCATGCCTGCGCCCGTGGCTCTCCGCTGGCTCATTTTGCTGGGTCCCGGGGGCACAGGCTGGGAGCGGGCAGCACCCGTGGCTGCCCTGCCTGGGTCCCAGGCGGGTTTGTGTTAGTGCCACGAGCACAAACCCAAAGCCCCCCCATCCGAGCCAGCACCTGGGTGAACCCCACAGCTGGGACAATTAGCGCAGTTCCATTTAAACGCCCCTCATCCAGCAGTGTGGAAGGTGCCAGCCCAGGGGGAGCAGGGCCTGGGGAAGGAGGGGTCTCCCTCCTGCGCCCACCCATGCGGGGTTTGCTCCTGGGGCTGGCCTGGGACAGGGCAGCCGTGGAATGAGGGGATGGGACAGCTTCCCTCCTGCCACCCCTGCATCCCACCCACAGCATCGCTGCGTCGGGCTGCGGAGAGGGCGGCTTCCTCAGGGCTCGTGTTTATCCCAAGCAGCCAGGGCTTGCCTTCACGCCAAGCCAGGGGTTATTCGAGGCTGCTGCCTCATTCATCAGATCCTCATGTTTCATTAAAAAGAAATATATATATCCCCTACATCAAAATACCAAGTCTATAATGTCTTATGGGAAAAAAAACTGCCACACATGAAGCTGGAATGCCCAGGGCGAGCATCCCACGTGAGGCTGGAGCCCAGCTCTCCACCAAGGCCCTTGTGAGCAGCGCACTTGGCTGGTCCCTCACCACCCCCGGCACGTTCCCAGGGGGCTCCCCTATGGCCACGACCCCCCATCTCCCCCCGCCTTGGTCGCTGCTGCCACGCAGGGCATTGTGCGAGGGGCTGGGGCCTCCGTCCATGCAGCCCCCTGGGTTGGAAGCTGGTGGGCTGCAGGGTTCCGGGGGTCCGTGGGACCCAGGGGCCCCCAGACCTGAGCGACTGGAAATGGGGAAGAGTCACAGCACAGAGACTGAGACTATAAAGGGAGCTGAGGAAACTCATAAGGAGGTGTAAATTGGAACAATATGGGCTGTGTCGTGTCCTGATTTGGCTTCGGGGAATTAAGAGCTAATCTTTTCCCTGAGACCGGGGTTGTTGGAGCTGTGCATGCAGCACACAGGGGAGTTTGTGATCTCCGGGCAGAGCCGGTGAGTGCCGATGCAGGAGATGCAGGACTGAGACCTCGGATGATTATTTTTACATTCGGTCTTTCTGTGGTTATTGAGGTGCACGTTTAGAGTAAAAGCTTCTTTGTGCAGATTTGCTTCTTTAATAAAGTATCCCCGTGTGCGCTCAGCCGACAGAAACGGCTTACAAATTGGTGACAGTGGGCTGGAAATCGGTGACAGCAGGTTGTAAACTGGAGGCATCTAGCAGGGCTTGCACATGAGTGATAATGGCAATTCCCACCCAGAGATTGGGGGCTGGAAGAGTGTGGGGCAGCTGTGGGGTATGGACACCGTGGGGCTGAGACCCACAGCGAAGGGGTTGATCTGGGGCCGCATCTCCCATGGTGGCACCCAGGGGACACGCAGAAGATGTGCATCAGAGCTGGGAAGAGGTGCTGGGTGGTTACTGAGAGCAGCCCCGGGAACCATGGTGAGTCCAGTGCACTGGTGCTGGGTGCGGGTATTGCAAAAATTTCCATTACTGCTCCTGAAGACCCCATGGTGTCTCTGTGCCATGCCCTGGCAGGATGCTGCTTGCTGCAGCCCTGGCCGGCGCCCCAGCCCCCTTCTCTCCCATCAAGTTTCCTTGCTATCTAGGTCAAAGACTAGCAAGCACAACAACAATAAAAAAAAAAAAAAAAAGGAAGAGAAAGCAAAAGCCAGCATCGTGCCTTTCATGTGGACATGATTTGCTGCTCGCAACAGAAAGCACATCTCAGCTGTGCGTTAGTCTCCAGCCTTCCCCTTCGCCCTGCACACACCGGCTCTGAGCAGGAGGAGGAGGAGGAGGAAAAGGGTTTCATGCACATCGAAGGGATCAGTGTGGCCAGCCTGGAGGCAGGATGGTCCCAGCACCAGGAACGTACTGCAAGCCTCTTACCGCCTCGGGCAGCCTGGGACTGTGGTGCGTGTGGGTGCTGTGGGAGAAGGGCAGCCTGCCAGTCCTGCTGGGTTAAACGCGCACAGAAAAGCCTCCCCTGGAAATAACAGCCCTCCCTGCAAGGCACACGGTGCCCGAGTCCCGTGTGCTCCCAACCCCTGGTACAGGGGGAGGTGGGAGATCAGCTCCTGGGGCTGTGCTGGGAGATAGGCAGCCCCCAGGAAGGTGCAGGGTGATGCTGGGTGCTGGGACCAGGGTGCTGGGCGGCCCTTCTCAGATGCTGGTTGGGGAGCTGCCGTGCAGGAACTGGTGGTGCCAGCTGCAGGCAGCGCGGCCGTGCCTGCCAGCCCAGATTGTTTCAGTCCAGCGACCTCACAAGTGGCTTTGCTAAAGCTGCAAGTTGATCTCATGGAAGGAAATTGAATTGTCGTCGGGGCTGGGTTTTATCTGGGCTTTGGGCTCCGCTGCCTGGCTCGGCCTATTAACGTTTGCTCGTCTGATTACAGACACAGCTCGGGGTGAGAGGTCGGGTTTAAATCATGCCTCTCGCCTGCCTCGTCAGAAAGCGTGTCCGCAGGGGCTGGAGGCACGCGGGGGGAGTGGGGCTGGGGGCGGGCAAGCTGGGGCGAGGGGGTGTTAGAGGGGAGCAAACCGCTGCCAAATGTCCTGGGTTGTGGGAGCTCCAATGGGCCGCAGGGAGGGAGCCCAGGAGGTGCAGGGGTCCAACGGGCTCGCCACAGCACCCCCATCCAAGCTGCCCTGATGGCCTGGGGGTGAACTTTGATGACACAGGGTTTTCCCTTTATCTCCATCCCAGCACTGCTGGGCTCAGGCGAGGACCCCCAGACCCTGAACGGGGGAGTGAGCAGCCTCCTGCTCCTCGGGGACCTCAGCACAGCCCCCCAGGGACGTGGGTTCTCCAGCAGCCACAGCCTGGGCAGGGCAGGGGCTGGGCACCAAGCACGTGGGCACTGCGAGATGGGCTTTGGAGCATCTGGTGGCTGCAATTTTTCACCGGGATGAGTGCTTTTTGTAATGCCTGCCTTATGGTACATGGATCTGTAGGGTTTTGTTTCTGAAATGTCTTCTTATCCCACAGACACAAAAAAAGAGGTGACCGTTTTTATTCCAAAAAAAAAAAAAAAAAAAAGGTGATGCCAAAAGTCACCTTTCTCTTATAATCACAGGACCCTGGGAGCTGGAGCTTTAAGGAACTCTATATGGAGGAGGTGCCCGCTGGCTTCATGGAACCAGCTCAGCTGGGGGATGGGGCAGCCCAGGAGCACGGCTCCGGCCCCTCCGTGCCCCTCCGTTAGGGGTCTTTAACGACCTCAATCACCAGCTCATTTGCAGCAGTCACTTTCCCCACTGCTGCCCTCCCCCAGCATGGGAATAACATCTGCTACCCAACACTGCCCCTATAAACTGCTCCTATTTCACATCACAAAAAATATACAGGGCATTAAACTAGGTATGTTTTATAGGGGAACTGTCAGGCGGCTTAAATCCAGGCTCTGACCTACTTAAAAGTTGTCCTAATCAGGGGAGGCATGTGTGTGTGTGCCGAGTCCACATCTCCGCTTCCACGTGTCACCCCGGTGCTGGGGAATGGAGATGGGAATTATTTACGGGACGGATGAGTGCCCGTGCAACTGGAGAGGAGGGTGCACGTCCTGCAGCTCGGGAGGAAGGGGTGAAAAAGCAGGTGGGATACAAGTGGGTGCTTTGTGCGGGACCCCAGTATTGTGCCCCAGCACGGGGAGCACGAGCAGAGCCCCATGAAGCCAGGCCAGGGCTCTCCCGACACGTCCCAGCGGCCTCCCAGGGAGCAGGAGGCTCCCTCGCCCTGTGTCGGGTTCCTGGTGGGGGGCATTGAGTTCCCCCTGCCCTCCTCTGCCGTGGCCATCTGCAGCCTGAAAGCTCTTAACCAGCGGATATTTATGAAGTGTCTGTAACTCCTCTGATGGCTGGCAGCGCTGCCAGCAGAAACACCCCCTTCCCTGCCCCGCGTGCTCCCGGCTCCCCGCCAGCCCGGGAGGAAGAGAAGTGAGGTTTTACCTCTGTAATTCGAAGCAGCCCTGAGAGTGAAGGTGTTGTGGTGAGGAGGGTGCTGCTGGGGCTGCACCGTGCGCCCGGAGCCTGGCCCTCAGCCCCGGCCCCGCTGGGGAAGGCAGCACCCCACAGAGCATCCTCGCTGAGGCCAAGGGGAAGCTCTCAGCCTGCCAGGCAGGGAGGTCACCTCCAGCCTGTCCCCAGATGTGTCCTCAGCCAGCTTGTGCTGTGCAGAGCACCTCAAGGCCCTGGCACTGCAGAGGGGCTTTGTGCACCTCCGCTCCCATGGGGCAGGCCTGTACGTGACGCCAGGCTCAGCTCCTTGGTGCAGGTGCTGTGCTGGCTGTGTCACATCTCCCAGCCGGGACCCCTCTGTGTTCTCACCTCCCAGTGTGCCACCACATCTTGTCACACGTTGTGGGAGCCCAGGCTTGATGAGCCAACGCTGACACAGCCCCCCTCGTTCTCACAACATGTACCTGCAGCCCGCAACAAGTCGGGAGACGGAGCAGGGGTAGGTCATGACTTCTTCCTCGGCACAGGGGAGGGGAAGGGCCCATCCTGCCCCCGGGACACTGATTCAGCCTCCCTGGGAGCCTGTGCCGGGCCCTGCCGTGAGTCATGGGGCGAGGAGCAGGCATCCGCCCCGGCGCGTGGGAGCAGAGCTCCCGGGGCCCCCACATCGCCTGGCACAATCGGGTGCTGGCACCTCGGCACTGGGGACAGGCACCGCCGGGCACTGTGCATTGCCACGGAGTGGAAAACCATCCAGCTGTGGCCTCCTGGGCTGGCCTGGGGTCTGCTCTGAAGGGTGTCATGGGCCGAATCCCTTTCCTTGCAGCTGCTCAGCACCAGGCAGGGCAGCCCAGCGGCCAGGAGAGCCCTTGCCGTGCCCTGGAGGTGCAGCCTCCCGCTGGGACTGCGCGCTCTCCTCCTGCCGTCCCATGGCCTGGCCATGCTTCCGCTTGGTTCCCACTCCCAGATGTGTTTGGACAAGATAGCAAAGCAGAAAAAGAAGCTGGGGGAAGTGGAGCTCCATCCCCGGGGGAAAGGGCCTAGCCTAAGGTGCCGCCTGTCCCGGCCGCAGCTCTGCAAGGTGACACCTGGGGACTTTCATCCCGGCTCAGCAGGCTGCCCAGTTCAGCCCGGGGTGTACTGGGGTCGTGGCGGGGGCCAGGCGCTGCCCGGTCACACAGCCCCCATGGCCAGACCCTGGCCACCGATCCCCCGGTCCCGGCTGTGCGCAGTGGGACACCGGGGCTGCTGTCAGCAGACATCAAAGGGGCTGCTTTAATAGGGTATTGAGTGTCCAGGGCTAGTGCCCGGGGTATCTGCTGCTTTCCACTCCCCCCCACGGCACTTAGTCCCTAATTAAACTGTACACAGCATTCCTTCCCCATCACACCTCGTAAAAGCAGAGGAACCCACAGAAAACGGGCAGTGTTACGCTGGGGATAATGATTACGGCACGGCGCAGCGAGGGCTGCGGCTCCGGCGGAGAGGAGAGACCCTGCCAGGGAAAGTGTGACCCGGGGAGGGGGGGGGTGCAGTCGCTTTGTGTTAGCATATGTGCAAATAAGCAGTAATCCACTATGATGAGGGGGGAAAAAAAAAGCAGCTGGGACCCGCCGAGGTTGGGTTGTACGGGACTCAGGGTGCTCGGCGAGCCTGATGCTGGCAGCTGCCCACCTCTGCCAGGAGCAGAGCCGGGAACGTGGCCGTCCTCAGCTCCACCAGGGTGCAGGGAGCCAGGGCTTCAAGGGGAATCTAAGGTGGTGGTTATAAAAGCGGTTCTGTAATGTGCAATGGAAGCGCAGCCAGCGCTGGGTCCCTGCCAGGGTGGGGGTGCCTGCGCCCCCCCCGGCCCCGGGGATGGGGACGAGCAGGAGAAGCCACCGCTGACGCTCGGCTGCATCCCTCGGTGCCAGCAGGACCCCGAGGGCTCTGCTCCTCTGTCCCCCTTTAATGTGTTTTACACATGTGATGAATATCGAAGGAATTTGTTTTTTAAAGCCTGTTTTGATTGAAATCGCACACAAACCGGCTCACGCTTGGGGCCTTCCTGTAAGTTATTATTATTTTTTTCATTTTGGGGGAAGATTATGTTTCTTAGGCAAACAGGAAAAACAACAGGGAAAAAAGGCTGTGTTTGTTTCTTTAGCTTGCAGCTCACTATTGGAGCGCTTCCCCACGGTGGGGAGGATGGAACAGGCAGGGCCCTGGCATCGGGGGGAGCCTGCACGTATTGGGGTGAGCGGTGCCGTCCCCTGGCTCTGGCAGCAGGGATGGGGCCTCAGCGGGTGCAAACCCTGCTTATGCTGGGGAGTGATGGCCCAGCAGAGGGTGGTGGGGTTTTTCTTAAAAAGAAAAGTCTTTAAAAGAGTTTCACAGTCACAGCATACTGGGGAAACTCTGCTGCCCTCCCAAAAAATGGGTGACCCTGCAGGGACACAGCTGCCAGCACAGCAGGAGGAGCCTCCCCTGCCCACCCCGGTGGGCACATGGCTCTCTGGAGGCACGAGGCCAATGAAGTCCTGTGCTCAGGTTCTAGAAAAAGTCTTTTTTATATACATTTGGGGGTGATGTTTCTTTTTAGGGGCTGGAGGAGGCCAGCGTGGGGCAGTGCACCCTTGGGGGCACTGAGGGAAATAGGTGCAACAGCTGCTGGTGGCCTCGTCCCTCGTCCTTCTGCCTAGTGCTGCTTGGAGCAGCAGCTCCTCACCACAGCAAGGACATGAAGAGCTTTGGGTCGGGAGGTGCAACAAACCCCCAGGACCATCCAGGTGACATTGGTGCTGAGGTGTCCCTCCCAGCAGGGGACCCGGGAGAGGCTGTGCCCTATTCCTGCTGCTCCAGGGGGTGGAAGGGGCTGGGGGGCAGCGGGGCGTGGGGAGCGCGGGCAGAGCCCTGCCCCTGCTGCGTGCAGGCGGCTGCCGGGGGGAGCAGGAGCCCCTCGCGGTGGGAACGAGGAGGCGTCCGCAGGTCATTTCAGCATGTTGTCCCAGTCAAATATTTGTCTAGTTAATAAATATATTGTTGTTTTTTTTCAGTGAGGAAATGAGGAGGCTGCAAAGAAAAATAATGAAAGGCCTTTCTTGTGCAGTCCTGCTCTGCACGAACCGGGATCAGGCCCTCCTCCTTCTCCTTGGCCCTCACGCTATAAGAAACCCTGCTGCGGATTTCACAACGGCGTGATTGACAAGATTAGAAATTATCTCCCCCTCTCTCTACATATAAGGTTACTGCAGCTCCAGGCACAGTGTGAAATTCCCCTTGCCGGAGCTCATTAAATGGGTCAATGGACGCGTTCCAGCTTCTCTGCAGTTCACAAAGGGCTGAGTCCTGGCCACCCCACCAAACTCTGTCCCAGGCTGTTGACGAGTAAGTGCTTCCATATGGCTCACCTCAGCATCTCCAGAAAGATAACAGAGAGTTAATGGCTTGCAGATTCCACGGATGCTCGTCACGAGATGTGCGGAGGAACTGGGGGCTCTGGGCTGCATTCAATCACAGCTGATTGGGACCGAGGGGACCGAGGGGACTGCAGGCCGCCTGCCACCGGCTGTCCCCACAGACTTTTCCCTCGGGGACAGGGGCAGGATGTTCACACAGCTGCTGGGGGAACATGGTCAGAGCAGAGGGAAGGGCTGGTGGGCAGCCACATCAGGGCTGGGGCGAGGGCAGGGCTGGCTCCGAGGTTACGTGGTGTCCTCACAGCCCTGGGACAAGCAAGGACCCAACAGCAGCGAGATCCTGGTCTGACACTGCAGGCACCCGTGGCCCTTTAGATATCCGCAGGCCTGAAGCCACTGATGAAGTTTTGGTGATGTGAAGCTGGGGGAAAACACAGCGAAAGCATTCCTTCTGAGATTTGCCTTTTCCCTCTTTTTTTTTTTTTTAATGGCACTTCAGTGAGGAGATCGCTTCTCCAAATCATATTTGTCACAAGGAACAATTTACAAATTTCTCCCTGACGTCCCTTCCCTCTGTGGGTCCGCCTGCAGACTGCACGGCGGGGAGTTCATCCTGCAGCTCCTGCTCGTGCTGCCGGCTGCGATCCCGGTGGTCCTGCTCCTGGGGGGCAGCTGGGTGGCTCCGTCACCTACGGCACGGTGAGGATGTCAAACGCACCCAAATGCACCGCTCATAATGCTGCCACTGAATATCTGAGTGTGGAATTTATATTTAACGAGCGTGCGTGCTGGGGAAGTTTGAGCGTCGGCATTATTCATGCAGAAGAGACACAATGGGGTCAAGAGCACAGGTGAATCAAAGAGCTCTCTGTGCCTGAACAAGCTCCCAGGGGACTTGGCTGGTGGTGCTTGGGCTGCTCCCTGCCTCCCTGCGTGCCACCTCTCCCCCTGTCCCCGTAGTTTTGGGGAGCCCTGGGGCACCGTCCCCTGCACTCGAGGAAGTTAGGACATGACCCAGAGAGCAGTCTGCCCGGCTCACCCCCACCAGGGCTTGATGCTGATGGAGGAGGATGAGGAGATGAGGTCCTGGGCTGCAGGGTGGCTCCGTTAGCCCCCAGCCTGTGGCACAGAAGCAGGAGGGCTGGTGGCGAAGGCACTGCTGAGAGCGGTGACCTGTGTGTTTATGGCCTCGTAATTACCCAGATCAGCATCGTCACCACCCGGTTAGGTCCCTTTGGCCCAGGGTACTGGTGTGGCTAACAACCAACTAATGTCCCCGCTTTCAGCTCCCAGCTTCCTTGGGGTCAGGTATTGATGCGGGGCGGTCGTGGTGCTGACGAGCAGTTGACACCGCTTCACCCCCACCCCAGCGGGAGAGCCCTGGGTGCCCCAGCACCACCTCTCCCCTCTGTACCCGCTCTCCAGCAGCCCTACAGCCCCTGTAAGCCCGTTGATAGCCAGTCCCAGGGGGTGGGGGGCTGCAGGCAGGTCCTGCCGCCTGGCTCGGAGCTCTGCTTGCTCCCCTCCCTCCTTCAGCAAGGAGCTGGACCCCCCCCCCTCCCCATCTGCTTTACATGCTGAAGCCGAAATAAGTGAAATTACCTTTAATTATTCTCATTACTTTCCTTGGGAATGCTGGAGTGAAAGGCAGCATTTAGCTGTGAGCCACAGCAGGGCTGTGCCCTTCCTCCTGCCCCCGGCCGCTGCCAGGGGAGCAGCCCCTGCCGCCAGGCGTGCCTCGGATGGAGGCAGGGAAGGGGCTCTGGGGGAGAACCGGGATGGGGCTGTGGGATCAGGGGCTGGCTGTGGGGTGCTGGGGGGCTTGGGGATGGGTTCCCTGCTGCCTCCAGGCTCGGGGAGCCATGCAGGAGGTGGGGGGCTCTGGCACCGTCCCGGCTGGTTGCAGGAGGGTGAGCAGCCCCCATTGAGAGGTGGCTTCCTCAGCTCCCAACCCCGGTGATGCCAGTGAGAAGCTGCCAATTATTCTTCCCTGCTTAATGATTCCTGGACCTGCAATTGCTGCGGCTTTGTTACGTGTTGTCTGGCACCTTCCAGCAGGTGTGTGCTGCGTATTTACCCACACAGGTCCGGCAGGATGGCTCAGGAGAGGCTGCGAGGCTTTGGGCTGCCCTGCTCATGTGCTGCCCAGGTACAGAACCCCTTATCCTGTGAGCTGGGCAGGGAGCACCCCCCTGCTGCCTGCCTGCCTTCCTCCCTCTTCATATCCAAGGGGGAAGAAAGAGCAAACCAAACTGCAGCCCCATGGGACCCACTGAAATGGCACCCCCTGTGCCACAGCACCGGGCAAAAGCCCTCCTCTGAGAAGTGGGGGAGAGGGGCAGGGGGCTGGGGAGCCCAGCCCCAGGTGGACACTGAGCCATTCTTCTGGAGAAGGTCTCGTTACCCACCGGGGTCAGCCGGGAGTGACACCGAAACCACCGGGGCCTTTGGGAACGAACCCGGAGACACGTTCGCTGTCAAATGGAATCTATTAAAAGGGATTAGACACTTTTTTCGTCAATACCCCCGTGACACCGTGATGGGCTGAAATTGCTGCGAAAACATCATTATTAAAAATGGGCCTATTACTATTAGAATGGACAGAAGCTCCTCGCTAATTTTAGCAGCAGCCGCCGGGACCGGAGCTGGGGGGGGGTGTCCCAGGAGGGGCTGCAGGGGGCGAGGTGGGAGGGGAGTGGCGCTGGGCTGCGGGGGGGGGAGAGACCCCTGCACGGGGAGCACGGGGGGCTCGGGAGCAAAACAAACTCATGCAATCGTCTGGGATCCAGCCTGCCATGCTCTGGACATGAGCACCATCAGCGCTAGAAAGAGACGGCTCAAAAGTTGGAGGATCATTATCGAAAAAGGGTTTTAAGGGGGGGCTGCTCCTGGGCACATCCCCTCGCTGCTGTGCAGGGCTGTGTGCCAGCGGTCTGTGGGTATGGGGGCAGCTGGGTGAGCCTGGCATCACACGGCCCCAGCCACACTGGGGGCTTCTCCAGGCTGGAGCGAATTTGCTGATCAAGGGGCCTGTGGGTTAACTGCCTTTTATTGCCAGGAAAGCACAGTTAATGAGGCAGAGGCGTGTTGAGGGTTTCTGCCCATTTGCTGCATGGGGGGAGTCGCAGGCTGCCTCTCACCTCCATCCTACAGCCAGGGCAGGCTCAGGGGCGCAGTGACAATACCAGTGTCCCCCGGTGTGTGCACAGTGCCACGGGGCTGGGGCTTGGGTGGCTCCAGGGGTGCTGGCACCAAGCTGCTGGCACGGTGAACAGCATCTCCCCGGCTTTGCCATCACAGGGACACGATGGACCCGGCACCCCTGGGTGCTCAGTCGACCCCTCTGGCTGCTGGTGGGGTGCCCCAGGATGCTGTGGGCTGTTTTGGTAGGTTGAGCACCTCACAGGGGGTGCAGGACCACACAGGGGGTGCAGGACATTGCCACCCACAGGGCTGGGCTGCAACTTTCCCTCTGGGGACATGCATGACACACAGAGGAGGGGGACACCACCAGCTCCCCCAGCCCCTGGCAGGGAACCAAGCCCCCACAATTCGGGAAATGCCTCTCTGGAGCCATGTTCCTCCTTTATTAGTGCTCAGGCAATGTTTGGAGCTGGCTGAGGCCGCTGACAGGTTGAGTTTTCTACTGAGAAATGCAGTTTTATCGAAATCAAAGTGTTCCCTGGGAATGAGCGGATTTTGACAAAGTTTTTGAGGGAAATGTGTCTGAACAAATCACTTTAACTCTCTTGCTTTATTTTTCACAAAGGTAAAAATAACTCTTTGGATCTTTGTGTGATATAAATCCTATACAATACTATTAATCTAATATTTATAATTTCGCATAACGCATTGACTTTGTCAACTGAAACATTTAGTTGTTGACAAAAGGATTCAGAAATTCTCTTTCATAAAGCAGCCGCCTTGCTCACGAGCCCAAAGCCCGCACACGGTGAGTTTCCCATGCAATAGTGGCTGGGAACCCCCCCAGGAAGGAGCTTGGCCAGGGCTGGAGGTGCAGAGCAGGTCCTGCCCATGGCCCAAACCTGCTGAGGGTGCTGGGGTCTCGGTGGGGCTGCTGCAGGTGAGGGCTGCCCCGGCTCAGCCCTCGACACCTAGTGCTTGCAGTGATTTAACGCGAGGCTGTTCTCTCCTGGCCCTTCCCAGCCTGCTGCAAAGCACCAGATGGTGTCTGATATCCCGCCCTAAACGTTAGCTTTGATAATCAGCTACATCCCATCATCACAATTAAACCTCATTTACGTTCAGTCTTCTCTTCTCTTCTCTTCTCTTCTCTTCTCTTCTCTTCTCTTCTCTTCTCTTCTCTTCTCTTCTCTTCTCTTCTCTTCTCTTTTCTCTTCCTTCATTTCTTTCTTTCTCTTTTTAATTCTTTCTCTTTTTATTTCTTTCTCTTTTTATTTCTTTCTCCCTTTTTCCTTTTCTCTCCCTCTCTTCCCCTTCTCTCTCTCCTCATCTTGAGACCCTGATTCTGCCTGCTGTTGACAGCTGACTCTCAGGGTTGGCTGCAGGGATGAATCCTGCCCTTGAGGACTTCAGTCACCCAACGGATCCACTTTTTCCCAGCAAGGCTCCTTGGAACTTTTCAAATGGGGTTTGAAACAGAGAACGAAAGGCTATAAAAAGCAGGACATACTAACATTGCCTGCATCCTAACTCCCTTTTCCATCTTTCCATGGGGCTCGGCTCCTCTGTGGCCTAATTTTTTGGCAGAGCCCCACAGGTCAGTCTGCATCTCCCCTCCACCAGGGTCAGTCATGGGCAGTGTGTGGTCGGGGCTTCCTTCTCTCCATGGGGCTCATTCCCATTATTTGCACCCAGCCATTTTGGAGCATTGTCTGAGTTTCCCTGTGGCTCAGTCATTTTGTGCAGTAATTAGGTAATTTCCCACATAACTTGGCTGCTTCCCCCGCTCCCTCCTCCCTGCTCTCTGGCGATGCCCTGGGGGCGCAGGCAGGATGGGTGGGTGATGCCCCAATGCCAGGAGGAGGGCGCACAGCCCGGCTGCCCGCCTCTGTTCCCCTGGGCAGTGGTCTCAATGCCCTTCCCTCTGGCACTGGGATTTGTCCTAAAAGTTCAAGGGAGGGAGCATGTGCTGGCAGCGTGGGCAGCCCCTCGGGGTCTGGGGCAGGGGAGGAAGGGTTTTCCCCACCCCTACTCCCTTGAGCCCCCATCTGCTCCTGGATTGCTCATACCTGTGCAGAGGTCCTGTGCAGAGGACCTGTTTCTGCTCGAGGACCACCTCTGGCACGAGCTGGGTTTGGCAATGCGTGTGCACGAGCAGCCGGGGAGCAAGACAGAGCTCCGTGAGCCCTCACCTGGTGTCAAAGAACATCTGAGAAAAAGCAAAAATCTGCGTTTTGTGCACAAAATGCCCCTTCCATTTGAAGTAGTAGAAAAAAATGAGCAGGAAGGCCAGCAGCCCCACGAACAGCAGCGTCTCCTGCTCCCGGTGCCCACCCAGCGAGCGAGGCCGCAGTGCCCCGAGCGGGCTGGGGGCTGGGGTCGGGGGGGCGGCCGAGCAGCGCACCTCGGGCAGAGCCGCCTGGTAAAACAGGCTTTTTAATTAACCGTAGGGATAAAGCCGTGGACAGTCCGTAACCATGGCGACGCGGAGCCAATCCCCGAGGATCCCCAGCCAGCTGGAATATTTGCTGGATGGCAAAGCTTCAGACCAGTGTTTAATGGTGTTCGACTCTATTCGGGGAAACAATTACATGCTCCATTTTCAATGTAGTCAGCTGAACAATAGATTAAATGAAGCAATTTAGGCAGAGGCTTCTCTGCTGCTGCCCGACCCATGGGGCTGCTCCTCTGCCGGGCTGGACCTCTTCCTTTGGAGAGCTGGCACGGGGACATATTGCTCCTGCCCACTGCCAGAGCCGCCCTCACATGAGCAATCCTCGGGCTGGTGGTGGCCCCAGCACCCCTCCTGGGCTGAATCAGGCCCCTGGGCACACAGAGAGGTGGCCCACCCATGTTCATCCCCTCTCTCTGACCATGACTGGTGCTGGATGCTCAAAAGAAGACCACAAACTAGAAGAGCCACCACCACCATGCGTACTTGGGGTGGCTGCTGCCAATCATGGACCTGGAGAGCGAGGTCCCCATGGCTGATTTTCTCCTACCATCCGTGCCAAATGCCACCTGCCTGCACTGGTGGCCCTTCATCCTCCATCATGGGCATCCCTCGGCTCCTGCTGCCCTTCCCCAGTGCCCTGACCTCCTTTCCCGTGCAGGAATATCCCGTTCCCACGCCGCAGTGTCCCAGCCCGCGCGCAGAAACCACTTCATTGAGAGCAGACACGCAGTCGGGAGAAGCGCCTTTTAAGGCATGCTGGGGTTTAATTAATCGCTGCCTTTACTTTACTGGTATAAAAGTGCAGGTCTCTTAAATATTTTCTAAGGTGACATCAGCGTCTTCAGTTTAGTTTGGATTTTATTATGTTATTATTTTAGCTATTCAAGGTATGTGAGGAGCACTGGGGGTTGGTGACTCCTTCCTCGCTGCCACGCCTTGCTTGGGCTTGTTTTTCCTTCTCCTTGACCTTAGCACATCCACTGGCACGACAATCCACTCCGACCTTCTCCACGATGTCCTTTTTCTGCCAGTAATTGGCTTGCTCCCTTGATGGTTCAGCTTATCAAGCCCAATCTGATACTCTCGGCAGCCTTTCTCCTCTGCAGTGCTCTGCGAGGTTTATTATTCCCTACCCCCCTTCCGCAGCCGGCTGCTCCTTCTCAGCCGTTTCACCTCTGGTTTTATAACCATGGGCAGGGCTAGCAGTTTA
Organism: Cygnus atratus; assembly: GCF_013377495.2. NCBI lineage: Eukaryota > Metazoa > Chordata > Aves > Anseriformes > Anatidae > Cygnus > Cygnus atratus. Next base: position 20,113,522 of record NC_066374.1, read on the forward strand.
ATGGACAAGTCTGCTCTTGCACAATTACTCCATGAAAATATTTCTTGGATTCCCGAAGAGCGTTGGCCTGGCAGTTGAAAAGCAGAGGCGCTTTTTTGGTGCCCATCTCAAGACCTTTGAAAGCTGCCTGACGTTGGGAGGATGAGCGCGCAGAATTGATTGCTTTCTAAGTGCTGTCAAGTTGGGCTCACAAAATCACTGGTTGCTCTTGAAAATGTAGGCTGTTATTCTTCTGCTGATGACTCAACTAACACCAAGCATTAATGGAAGAGAGTTATTAGGTAGGGTTACTCAAACTAGGGTTACTCAACTAGATATTTAACCCCATGAGAAGTGCTTTTCCTCCTCTCGCACCCTTTTCTGCTTCTTTTGTCAAAGCAAACTCGAGGGCTTATTTCAGGTTCCAGCGTGTAGCTTCTTGAAGAGAAAGATTTGTCTCTAGGGCAGGATGAAACCATCCCAAATCCACCTCCTCCTCTTCCTCCTCTGACCTTTCTCCACCCGACTGTGGACCTAAGGCACAACCACGCGCTGCACGCCTCATCTCTTGCCCTGGAATGGCTCTAGAAAATAAAGCAAAAATCAATGTTTGCTGGAGGTTTTACATACCTGTGCTGCCGCTCCCTGGCCCGAGCCCTGCCTGGGGACGGCGGTAGCCCGGGGGTGACCACGATGGGACCGTCAGCCCTTCCGTGCAGCCTCAGCCCTGGCCAAACCACTTAGTGCACCAACACCCCAAATGAGTTTGGCCTCTGTTTCCATTCACACGGAGCTCAGCAGAAGAGAACAAAGGAGAAAGAAATAGGGAAGAGCCAGGTTGTACTTGAGAACAAATTGTTTATCAGTATTTTCCATGAGGCATCAGCAGTTCTTTAAAGAGGACAAAACCAGAGGGACCTTATAGAGAAATCCTTGTAGGGACTCTGGTGGTATAATTAGTTTCTATATTTGACCAACGTAAAAGTTTATCTTTAAGCCTCCTATATTCTCTAAGTATGACATCAATGTCTTGGCTTTGTTTTGATCGTTCTTAACCACCAGGTTTTATTTTTTTTTTTTGTTTTGTTTTTTAAACTGTTCACAAAGAATTGAGAATATTTACTCAGGGCATAAAAATACCCCCAAATTCTGATGTCTTTGGCAGAGAAGTGGCAATCCCATTTGTTTTGCACGTGATAAATACTCCTGCTGCCACGTTACTCCCACCACAAATCCAACGATTGTTTAAATTTCAGCTCAATTCTTAAAAACCTAAATGTTCTGAGAGGAGTTAATGTTATATTAATTTTTTAAACCAACAAGGCAAACTGGCTCATAACGTAAATATTTTACCAACCATTTATAAATATTGTGGCTTCTAAAAAAAACAACGCAGTTGGTCCAAAAGCTTCAGCGGCTCCGTGTGCACCAGAGCCAGGCAGGCAGGGGCGGGTGGCTCAGGCAGGAGCGGCGCTGGGGGAGCCAGGGATGCGGTGCGGGGTGCTGAGCGGGGTGCTGAGCGGGATGTGACATGGGATGCAATGTGGGATGTGGTGCAGGATGCAGCATGGGATGCCGTGCAGGATGCGATGCAGGCAGCACGAACCCACTGAAAGCTTTTCAGATCTGCAGGAGTTTCGTTCCCCTTTCTCCCCACTCCCTCGTGCCTCTCTGCCCATCCCAAAGTTGAATATGTGGAAACCTGTGCTCCTGCTGCTTCTGAGTGCAGGAAAGTCTCCTCCCCACTGGCTCCTGCTCCTTCTCCAGCCTAGCCGTGGGCCTGATCCTGTCACTGTGCTGCTCGTGCTTCCCAAATGCCCCTGCAGTGCCACCAGCAATGGCAGTGCCAGCCAGCAGCGGGCAAATACTGTTATTGACGTTGGATTTTCTTCAGCCAGATCAGCAGCATTGCCAGCCGCGGGGCAGCCTCCGTGCAGGTTCAGCACCAAAAGTGGGCTGGGGACCTCCCAGTGCAAGTGGAGCTGGGCACACAGATGAGCTGGGAACCTTGCAAAAAGGGAAACCAAAGGCCCCATCTCGGTGCAGCTTCAAAAGCAATGTTTCCAGCAGGAAAAGCTACAAGTGCCCGCGGCTTGCTCCGTCCCCAGCGAGAAACTGAAGGGTTGGAGCCAGGGGGAGGTGCAGGGAGGGAAAGGGACTTTATAAAATTCACTTTCAAACAAGTGAAAACAGCGTTAAACAAACATGTAGCCTTTTGTAAGGGAGGATAATCCCTCCATTCAGATGTTAACATTAAGGAGTTATAACAAGGCTTTAGCTGTTTTCTCTGCAGAGTGGGAACAGTAATTCCGTAAGTACATCTTGGGAAGGCTTCCAAAGGGTTGGGAAGTGACAGTAATAAAGCTGGACAGGTACCTTTGAGAGGAAGCACGGAGTATAATGGCCAAGAGCCACCAGGACCTGGCCGCGCACCCGAGGCCACCCCGCCTGGGACATCACTAATGGGCTTTTTCTCTTCTGCAGGAGCAGAGCAAGGGAGAGGTGTTACAGGGCAGAAGAATAATGCCAACAAAAAGCAGGTGAGGTTGCAAATTTCTTCTCCAGTTGCAATTGAAAGGGTTCGGGCAGCAGGGTTTTGCTCCCCTCCAGCAGGGGACCCTCACAAGGTGCCCAGCCTGGGTGCTGGACCAGCAGCACCCACTTATTTCTCCCAGCACGGTGTGTGATACAAGTGGTCGTGCCTTTCCCCTCCCAAAGTGCCAACGTGGTCAACTTGCTGTCAGGGGAGGTGCACGGAGGGTGGTGGTGGCAGGAGCAGAGCAGAGGGAGTGGGACAGAGCCTTTGGAGTTTGACCAGCGGGATCAAAGGAGCCAAACCTCCCTCCCTGGCCCTCAGTCTGCTTTTCTAGACCCAGAGGCTGAGCTGATAGTCTGCTCCCTCATGGAAAAACACCAGGGAGGCTGAGCTATTTCCTCTTCAGATTGGGTGATTTTATGGCTGTTTGCACATTTCCCAGTTTGCTTCGGCCATGAGCCAGCCTGAAATCTGCCTGGAAAAGATCCCCACCTTTCTGGGAGCGTGTGGGAAAAGCAAACACCAGGAAATCTCCCTTCCCTACCCTTGTGGGCAGCCTCCTACCTGACTGGTTCTGCCCTGCAATGGTTGCTAATCTGGAGATCGGTGGATCGGCTCCACTGGTGGAGGAACGAGCACCACGAGGAAGACGTCTCTGGATGATGGGAAGCGTTGAATGCACCCGCCATCTGGTGACATCCTCCTTGTGCATGTGGTCGGGGTGTCCGTGCATCCCAGGATGCAAACACCAAAACCACGTGAGTGTTGCTGGAGAAGATGGGATGGAATGAGAAATGCAGGCTGGGTGCCAGGTCCCCGGAGACGTGATGCACTTGGGTCCAGCACAGCCCCTGGGGGAGATGGGCAGTGCTTGGAGAATCCCCCCTCGCATCCCCACCTTGAGCAGGCAGTGCTGGGGGAGATGATCTTTGCAAAACCTCCTCCCAGAGTGACGACAGTGCTCCTGGCTCCCTCTGAAACATGGTAACAGCCTCATCCAGGGCAGGAGCGAGTTTTCTGTTTCCCCACAATAGCTGAACCCGGGCCAGCGTGCGTTCCCTCGGGCCTTCTTCCACCCCATTATCCCCCAAACGTGCCAGGACAGTGGTGCGTAAGGCCAAGCCTGGATGTTTCCTCCCTGCCTGCCTCCTCCCCTCCCATCCCCCCGGCCTGTCTTGTCTGCATCCGATGCTCGGCGAGTATTAATAGAGTTGCAATGTCTGACGTCTCGGAGGAAGCTCCTGTTGGGGGAAAAGCTGTTCCCAGCTCTGGCACCATCTCCTCCCGCAGCAACCCGCGCAGCCAAGGGCTCCGACGTCCCCCAGGCAGGGGACCTCTGCTTGACAGGGCTCCCGAATTCCGGCCTGAATTATAGATCCCTGTGCACCGGGTCCGTATATTTAAGCACTTAATGGGGTTTTACGCAGGCTATTTTTACAACTTTAATGCACTTAGCACTAATTTGGGGAAGTTTAATGCAAAACACATAAATGTTGGATGGGAGACGGCCGAGGTGTTTTACAGCCACTGGGAATTGCACGAAGTATGTGGGGCTCATTTTGACTTCTGATATCACTCAGCACAAAATTACCTTTGCCTGGCCGGGTGCCAGGGAGCCGCGGGCTGCGGCTGGCAGGCGTGATGTATTGCAATGTCACTCTCGGAGCGGTGACCGTGGCCATATATAAACCCCAGACCCAGGCGAGGGCTCAAAGCCCCGCTAATGCCTTCCCTAATCTGGCAGGATCAAATTTGCCCGATGCGCTCGGAGCCGTTCAGACTTACATCCTCTGGTTTGTGTGGTTGCCTTATGATGTGTTGTGGGGAAAGTGGAGACGTCTTCAGTGCATAGCAAGCAGCCCGCGGCGGGGGGCGGCTGCAGGGGAGCCCGCCAGGAGAGCGGGGCAGGGGGTGGCAGAGCAGGGGGCAGTGCCGTGTCCCTGCCCCTTGCTTCATGCCTCTGCCTCACCACAAGCCAATTCTTCTCCATCTTATGGTCTGAGGGGCAGAGGAGGCCGTTTTCTTCATCTGCCCTCTGCCTGGTGGTTTGTCTGCAATCGGGTGAGGTCAGGGACGGCTTCGCTGTCAGCACCGAAAGGAGGGAGGCAGGCACACCTAAGCTGATTCCACCAAGAGCTACAGGTGAAAGCTCCCAAGAGGGCACCTGAAAGCCAGGGGCAGGAGAAGGGACCAGGCTCAGAGCCTCAGGAAGAATTTGGAGGACTTTGCTTAAAAGTCACTGGCTCTTTTGATGGAGGGATTTGTCCGTGTATTTGAGTGAGGCTTCACAGCCTTACTCATCACCTCTGAAATCTCCCTCATTGAAACCATCGCAGTGCCAGTGCCCCAGGAAGCTGCACAGGGAAGCCAGTGGCAAAAGAGACGTCTCGAAGAGAGGCTATAAAGCAATTCGCCTGCTCGTGAAGAGAATTAAGCAATGCTTTTCCTCCCTCCCCTTCCTGCAGCGGTGCCGAGCAGGAGGGCAGGGTGCGCAGCTGGCATGGTGCTGGGCTGGGAGGAGTGGGTGGCATGGGGCTGGGAGTGGGGCTGGGAGTGGGGATGGGAACGGGGATAGGAGTGGGGATGGGAGCGGGGATGGGAGCAGGGATGGGAGCAGCCCCCCTGCCCCGCTCCCCCTGGCACAGGAGGGCAGATCTGCCCCCTGCCTGCACCAGCAGCCCAGCTCCGGGTGCTGTTGGGCTGTGGAAACACCCACCTGCTCTGCCCCAAGCACCAGCAATTAGCAGGATAAGTACCAAGTATTACGAAGGGAGAAATTACACACACAAAAAATTGGTTCCTCGGTTAGCACTTTAATTTAGCAAATGAGCTGCTTGTCCCCGGGATGAGCCGACCTTCCCTTCTCCAGCTAATCCCTAGGAAGCTGTGACGGCTGCAGGAAGTTTTTGTGCTCTTCCCTTCCCAGTCTCACTTGTCTGGAGTGAGAAAAGTCCCATCTTTTCCCAGCCTTGGCCTTGAGGTATTGGCCTCAAGTGGGCCAAGCAGACACCAAGCAGTAACTAATCAGGTCATGTCCATGAGACACGTAGGACTGCTCCCAGGCCTTAGGAGGCAACAAAGACATTAAGTGCTTTATGCAGGGCCAGCAGCAAAGCCACCCGGCTCACTCGGGCATGGACTCGCAGCCCCGTGCTTAATCTGGGAAGGCACGGCAGCTCAGGGGCTGCAGCAGCCCAAATATTGGCAGCTTTGGCCACTTGGGAGGTGGGATGAAGCCCGGGGAGCAGCCAGGGCTTGTGCAGGGCATCAAAGCCAGCGAGCGAGGTCAGACAAGTCGTGCAAGGATGGACCTGGCAGAGCCATGGGGAGCTTGATGCTATCGCCGCTGGCTGTCCAGGGAAAGGGGAGTGAGACGGGATGGGGTGGCATGGCATATCGTGGGTTATGTAGCTCACAGCACCTCTGTGTCTCCGTGAGCTATTGCAAAAGGTGTCCATCGAGTCCCTGGGTATGTGCACCGCTCCTGACATTGCAGCAAGGCTTTCCCACCTTCCTTTTTGCTCCAGGTTGAACCTGCTGCTTTATCACAACAGGCCAAAGGGCACATCAGGCCCACATCTCGGGCTTGGCAGTGGTGATCTGCTGTCCCCACACAGCCTGGTTAATCGAGTTATTCTGTAACTAAACAGCTTATCTATTCCTGGAGGGCAGCCAGGGACTTGTGCTTCCTCAGCACACATCCCCGGGCACGAGACGGGCCATAGACTGTGCAGTGACCCCAGCAGCACGACTTGTCTGAGCGATCCTGGCATTGATTTTTGTCCCAGACGCTTGTCCAAGCGGGGCAGCTGCCCTGCTCCCAGGCGGCTGTGCCAAATTCCTGCCGAGCAGCCGACCTCCCCGGGCACGGGGTCTGCATCCCCCGGGGCTGCTGTCAGGGCAAACACCGCTTCTCCTGGGGGGGAGAGGATTTTACATCCACTGCAACAGGGTGATGTTCTCCCTGGGGAGATGTTCTCCCTCTCAGTCCTGGTGATCGATCCTTCCTTTAATTTTTTGCCTCTTCTACCTTCATCTCCTTTAACTCCTTAAAGAGCACCCAAAAATGAAGTTATAATAAGGACATGTTCCAGGAGAGCCCCAAGAGGCTGCGCGGCTGCAGGGGGGGTCAGAGGGAACACCGACCCTTTCCTGAGACACCTGATGGTGGTGGTGCAGACACGAAGGGTGCATGGAGAGACCTGGGGGAGGAGGACAAGGTGGGCCACCCCTCAGGACACCCCAGGGCAGAGCAGCCCAAGGAGTGCCCACCACTGCCACATGTCCCACGCACAGCCCCACGCATGGGGCACCACACACGTGTATGAGGCCATGTAGGCACTGCGGGCCTCCTGCCCTGCCTCGGCAACTCCCAAGCAAACCCTTCTCTTCCCCGGCAGCTGCTGCTGGAGGGGAAGCGGTTAACACGGTGCCTTGCCCTTCCTGCCCGGGTGACTCAGAGCTGCAGCAGGAGGCCGCAGGACCGGCTGCAGAGCGCAGGGCTGGACGGACCTGCTGCACCGAGCAGAGCGCCGCACGGGCAGGCACACGCACGCACCGTGCACGCCAGCCCCGCGCCCGTCCGCTGGCAAGGATCAAGCAGAAGCAAAGTTCGTGGCGATACACCCCCGCACGCAGGGGGTTGCGATGGCGCGGAGAAGCCCTGCAGCCTCAGAGCTATTTATCCTTCCTGTCCCTGCTCCCTCGCCGCCTTGTTATTAGGTGTCTGCTCTGGGGCTGGCAAAGTAATCAGTGTTCCCTGTCTCGTGTCACTGAGCCGCGGCTGTCTGCGGGCTGCCCTCCTGTCACCTGCTCTCTCTCCAGCCTAATGCACCCATCAGTCACCGTCCCCTGGGAGCCGGGAGGAAGGCAGCGCAGGGCCCCCTCCTGCCGTGCTGCCACGCTGGCACTGTCGTGGCAGCGTCCTCCTGGCAGCAAGCAGCAGGGCCTGCTCTGCAGACAGCAGCGCGGAGGTTGGAAACAGAAGGGCACTTCTGCAAGGTAACAGCCAGACGAGGATGGGACATGGGGCAGGGACGTGGCACCGCTGCAGGACACGGGTCGGTCCTGCCCCAGCCCTGTCCCCTGGGACGTGGCAGCCCCCAGGCTGGCAGGGTGAGGATCTGAGGGCAGTACAGGTGTCCTGGGGCTTGCATGGGTTGTGCTTCCTGGTCCTCACCCCCTCTGGGACCCCACCACGGCTTGGGGACATGCGGGGGCTGCCAGACGTGCACCTGGGCGATCCCCGTGACAAGTACCAGCAATGCAGACAAACACCCCTGGGACCAAGGTGGATGGCAGACAGCTATTTTTCTCTGTGTCTGAGCTGAATCTCCAAGCAGGCTTTGGTCTGGAGAGGCTGCCAGCTTGGCCCCTGCTCTGTGGGTCCACAGTTTTGGGGGAAGCAGAGGCTAAATTCCAGCAGAGCCGGTGATGCTGGTGGCCAGCAGCGAGGGGCTCGGTGACAGCTCCTCCCGTCGGGCTCCTGCTCCACGTCACTCCAGCCTTCCCATGCCACCTGCATATGAATGAAGGGAAAATAGGACATCAATTACTCCAGTCAGAAATGGAAATGGTATTTCAGATGGGCTGGGAGGGCTCCTGGGTGCCGGCTGGACACACCTCTAACCGCTGGGTAATAAAGGAGAGCAAAATGCTAATTGAAAGGGCCCAGAGTTACAGCCCCCAGTCCCGAGCTGCTGCCTGGGAAAGGAGCAGGTATAAGCGCTGTGATGGCAAGGGAAAGGCCACCCAGCCCCCGTGCCACGCTGTCCCCAGGCCCTGGGGCTGGGGACACACTGTAGGGAGCCCCCCCTGGGCCTCTGGGATGACCCCCCAGGAGCAGGGTCAGGGCCAGCCCAGGAGGAGCGATGGGTGCAGGATGTGACACCGCAACCCCGGCACCGCTGGGTCTTAAAACATTGCCCTCTAATAAATTGGGAAATTATCTTTAAAAGAATCCTCTTGGCAAGGTTGGAAGTGGGTTTTGAAGTGGTCAGAGCATTTTGTTTTGACTTCACTGTTCCAACTAACAGGAAAGATGATGGAATTCCAATGAAATTCCTGGACCTTGTAGTATGTTTTCATAATTACTCACAAAACATGTTGATGAAACAGATACGTTTCCAAAAAAGCCGCTCTAAAGTGCGGGATCAGCGTTCCCTGATGACAGCTCTCCCTTGGAAAGATTTGGGTCAGCTCGCAGAAATGCCTGTACTGCTCAGCCAGCCAGGGTGGGCCCGTGCCCCCCTCACCCTTCATTCATCTTTCCCCTATTCCTGGCTTTTAAGGGCAGGGGCAGAGTTGTCTCAGCCCCTAGGCCACTGGCCCGTCCTGCTGCTCTGCTCCGGGGAAGGAGATGCTGGAGAAGCTGGCGGTAAGGATTTTTACTGCCCTCTCTGCCAGGCAGCGGGAGGCTCTGGGGCCATTCCCAGGACGGCAGCCCTCGCCTAGCCCAGCTCTGCGTGTTGGGGCTGCCTCGGCGAGGAGCGTGCCTGCCTCTTTGAAAACCCACAAACATTGCCTCAGCTTGCAGGCAGCCGGCGGCCGGGAGCCTCCCGGGGCTGTGCCTGCGCAGGCTGGGACAGGATCCCCGCTTGCAGTGGCCAGGCAAGGCAGGGGCAGGAGGGATGACCCCCCCCCTTGCTGGGACACCCGGAGCTGGGCTGCATCGGCCTCAGATATCCACCAGCTCCGTGGGTCAGCGAGCTCAGGAGGGAATTGGGACCCCCCATTCCCTGCAGGTTGCTTGGATGAGGACAGGCGCAGCTTGGCTTTGGCTGGTGGCACCCGCTGCCCGCGCTGTCCCAAGGCGGGGCTGGTGCTGAGCTCTGGGCCGGGGCTGGACAGAGTCCTGGCCTCTCCTCCTTACCCCCCAAAGATATCGGGGGAAGCCTCGCCTGTGGCTGGGAGAGGTGGCTGTGGGTCCGTGCGGAGCTCTCCTGATGGCACGGACAGGGAGACACGTCCCAAACGCACCCTGATCCTCCTGGAGGGCAGGGGAAGGGCCAATGTGGTGGTAACCAGGCACCCTGTTTGTTTGGGTGCAGTGCCCATACGGGATGGGAAAAGGATGTGAGCCGACACAGGGATTAGGGAGTATCTGCTCACCGTTTCCCACACCAAATACACCCTTCCAGTTAACAAGAGCTCTTGACAACTTCTTACACCTTGGATACGGAACACACAGAAACAAGATTACGGTCATGGGGCGGGGACTGGAAAGTAAAACTCGGTAAAGAAGTGGCTTGAAATGGCACAAGGTGTATGGGATGTTCTGCGTGCCACCGGGGGGTGAGGAGGGCAGCGCTCACCATTCGGGAGAAGCTGCGCCCAGAGCATTTCAGCTCTGTGCTGGCTGCCGGAGCCCTCAGCAGCCCCAGGAGGCGGAGAGCACCCAGCAGGATGTGGATGTGCTCCGTGCCTGCCCCCACGGGGATATTTGGGAAGGATACTCATGATGGTTTGGTGGGCCTGGTGCAGAGGCTCATGGTCCCTGGCCCCACGGGTGGCAAATGCTACTTGTCCTGGGTGTGCAGCTCTGCCCCAGGACTCTGCAGACACCCCTCAGCATGGGGATGTTGGGATCCCACCGGCAGCACCAAGGACATGCCTGAACTTCAGCCCGGGAGAGTTCCCAGCCAGAGGGAGCATTTCCAGCTTGGCCTCCTTGGGGTCCCTTGTGCCAAACTCCATCCCACACGACACGGAGCCCTTCTTCTCCTCTCTCCGGCTCCAAGAGCAGTTTCCCTGCCCCACGCCAGCACCACGGGCTGCTCTCAGAGCTGGCCAGTGCCTTGCAAGGGCTGGCAGCCAGGAGCAGGCGCTGGCATGGGGAGCCAGGGCACCTCACCTCCGGTGATTAATTATCCCCCGAGCCTGCTGACTCCTTCACCTCCAGACATAATTCAAAGTCTTGAAAAAAATAATCTGTGTTTTTCTTCTCCCTGTACCATTTAATTAGTTACACATGTCCCCAGGACTGTATTTTTTCGTGGTGCACTCGGAAAATTAGCAGGAAGCGGTGATAAGATTTCCTCATTACCTGCTGCTCTCTGCCACTCGCTGCTCGTCCCCTGGTCAGGGGGACCTGGCTGTCCCCAGGGGCTCAGGGGGACACAGCTGGGTCTGGCTGCTTGGGGGTCACTGCTCAGGGGCTGCAGCCTCTCCTGTTGCACGGAGGGGACCAGAGGGCACCACTGCCACCCCTGGATGCCTGCTGGCAGCGACACTGGTGCCCCATCGGCCCCGCAGTGCCCACCAGCAGGGCAGCTGCTCCTGCACAGACCCGTCCCCGCACCCCGGATCCTGGCCACAGCCTCTGGAGCCAGCCCAGCTGTGCTTGCTCAGGATATTCTGCTCTTTGCCAGCGCTCTGAATGCCGTGGTTCCCGTCCAAAAAACACAAGACAAAATACAAACAGGGGGGAAGCGCAGACTGCCTTGCAGCCCTGTCACCAGGGTGGGTGCCATGAATTCCTCCAGAGCGAAATCTCTGTTTGGAGCTTTCCTTGCAGAGCATAAAGGAAGGAATCCGGCCTGTCAGGATGAGGGGTTAGCAAAGTCCCAGCAAGGAAATATTTGCTTTAAAGGAGGAGATCAAAGTCCTCCAGCCTGGCTCTCCTCCCTGCTGTCACCGATGGGGCCAGCATGTGCCAAGTGTCCCACGTGCTGCCGCTGGCACTCAGGGCAGGGGACGGTGGGGTGGTGGCCAGCCTGCTGCACATCCTCCCTGCTGCTGTGTGCTGCCAGCCTGTGCTGGGACCCCCACACCTTGGGAGTGGTGACCCTGCACCGCTGTCCTCTCTTGAGGGGTCCCAGCCCTGCTGCTGGGTGTTGGTGGGAGATGTTCCTCGTGGTCATGGCTGCATCTGCTGCCTCGAGGCCTCACCAAACCCATGTTCACCCAGGAACCCAGCCTGCAATGCCAGGGGGTGGATGAACCCCAACAGGGTTGCCAGGTCCTATGGATGCCTCTGTGCCTAAGGGGATGTGACGGGTAATAGGGCTTTCAGGGAGCAGCTGGGATATAGGGTCTTAAAAAAAAAAAAGGAAATGAACCACCCCAACAACTTGCTGTTGCCCAGTCCCATGCGTGCTGGAGCTGCCAGGCTGCTTCGGGAAAGGGAGCAGGAAAAGGAGTGGGAGAGAGGCTCACACGATTGGGGATTTATGGTCACCAGCGACAAGTGCGACGGGCTTGCAGAGACCTCCGGGTTTTATGAGCAATGCTTTAGAGCTGACTGGCTGCTTAAATAAGTCTGTGCTAATCCCTGGCACAGTGTATCCAACTCAAATTGGAAAAGAAAAAGGGTGAGCAGGAAGACGGGGGAAAATGGGAGCATAAAACATGTTTTACATCGTGTCAGAGGAGTATGTAATTTACGGCAATATTCTGTTGAACAAACACCGGAGGCACCCAGCACAGAGGGGGTGGCGTGGGAGGAGGAGCTGGAGCTGGCTGAGGGCTCTCGCCTGGGTCCAAAGGGACGGGCACGGCGCAGGGCGGTGTGGGTGCACCGGGAGCTGCTCCACCTGCCGTGCTGGGACAGGGACAGGGGACAGCTGGTGGCACCGTGCCCGCAGCAGGGCAGCACCAGAGGAGATTTCCCACGGCAGGGGACCCCGCACCTCCTGAGCACCACCAGGGATCACCGTGCTGATGGCAGCAGCAGCGGGTTTGCTGCAGGGGCTCCCAGAAGCAAGGATTCCTGCAGAAAAGGATCTTCCTTCTCCATCCTCTTGTCCATTACCATTGCTGGAGCAAGGGTGGGGTGGATGTGGGGCTCTGCCTGGTCAGAAGAAGAGCATCTCTGGCAGGATAGCAAGCAGGCGAGGCTGTGCCCCCCGAGGGGTGAGGGCTGCCCTGTGCTGGCCTCCCCTGGGCGCTTGCTGCTGTGGTGCCAACATCTTCGTAACCTCTCCCCGTGCCGCCTTTCCTGGTGGTTCTGCACGAAGCACGGTTAAGGAGATGCTCTTTTCTCACCTTCTCCAGCAGAAGCCCTGCTCCCCTGGGAGCCATCAGCCCAGCCGTGGAGCTGCCAGCACAGCAGGACACGGGGCCAAGGAGCCAGGCCCCGGCTGGGGAAGGAAGATCCGTGTTGTGGCTTCCTGCCTTGAGAAATGTTTGCTTTCACTCACCAAGGTCTCTCGCCAGGCTCCTGCACGGCAGCCCGGCAGCCTGAGGCTACCAGGAAATTTATTAGACTTGTAAAACTTCAGGGCTCAAATCTAATTGTCTCCATCTCCCCCAGATCCCTGGAGGGAAGCTCTTTGATTTAAACCCCAATTCCGAACTGAGCCAGCGCGTCAGCACTTGGCGCTCCAAGTCAATGAGCAATTTGTGCAAGGGCCAAAGGATAATTACAGCCCCTTCGTTCGGGGGTCGGGAACCCAGGGAGCAGCTCATGCCCAGACGGAGGTACCCTCCTCACTCGAACCCCTCGTGCCCATCTCCCTGAAATTCCCCTCTTGGGGCACAGCTCAGAGGGATGCTGGGTCAGGGTGGCAGCAAAGGGCAGAAACGTGGTGCTGGTTCTGCAGAGACACCCTGGAGGTGAACAACAGCCCAACAGACGCGGGCTCTGCTCACATGGCTGCAAGCCCCGGAACTTGCAGAGGATCACAGAAACGAGTTTAATGGGACAGAAGTTGCTTTAATCTCACAAGGACTTCCAGCTGAGCCGGGCTTTGCGTGGTGATACAAAGCAGCACCTGCTGGGTGGGAGGTGCAGAAGTGGCCAAGTGCTGGGAGGCTGGATGGGAATGGAGGGTGGCTCAGAAATGAGGGGCTGGAGGCTTGTTTTTCCCTCTTTGCAGAGAGAGGTGGAGGTCAGGAGCTGCAGGTGGGTCGGGGATCTTTTCCTTGCAGAAAGGTCCTCAACTATTTTTGGAAGAGACCTGCCTGGGACCGATGCCTTCCCTTCGGGATGGAGGAGCTTCAAGAGTTAGCTGGGGGGTCTGGAGGGAGGAAGAGCTGCTGCCAGGAGGAAGGCTTTGTCGGATCCAGGGTACCAGGAAAGAAGGGAATGAGAAAGCAATCACTGCAGTGGGGGTTGAAGGTTTTGGTATGGAAAAGATACACGAGCTTGCCTGGCCACAGATGAAGATAGTGGGAAGGCTGAGATGGGTAACACGGCCTCACCCTGCCCCTCACCCTCTGATTGTCCACTGGGGTATTTGGGGTGGCCCATCGTCATCCCCCAGAGACCTCAGGGCAGCCGGCCCTCCCCAAAAGCAGGGTAAGGGATGGAGGAGAGGATGCTCCGCTGCAGCCTCAGCCGGCTGTGGGAGCTGGGGGATTGTTGCCTGATGCAGCTTCATCGCGGCAAATTTTAACCTCACGTAGATTTTGCAGCTCTGCTTGTGGCCTGCCTGGCAATGGGAAATGTGCTTAGTTCAGCAGCCCCTTTCTTCTTTCTTTTATTCTGTTTTTAAAGAATAACTTTGTTTTCCTGTTCAGGAGCCAAATTTCACATGAGCAGCCTCGGCAGGGCAGCTGGGCTGAGCAGGTTCATGCCTGGGGACATGCAGCAGGGCTCTGCCCTCTCCCTGTCCTTGTCCCTGTCCCTGTCCCAGTCCCTGTCCCAGTCCCTGTCCCCATCCCTGTCCCTGTCCCCATCCAGGCAGCGAGCACTCAGCCCAGGCAGGGGTGCAGAGCCCATCAAGGAGGCTGCTGCAGGGAAAGGACCATCTATGCAGCTCAGCCAGGCAGGGCCAGCTCCTCCAAGTCCTGCTGGAGAAGAATAATGTCTTCTCTCCACCCAGGTCTCCCATGCTCTTGGTGCTTGCTCTCCAGCACATCGGTGCACCCAGAGGAGAGGCAGAGCTCAAGGAGAGGCTGAAGGCTGGCTGCCCAAAGGGGATGCTGAGCACAGAGTCCTGGGGAGCGGGGCTGCTGCTCCTGGTGGCTCGGGGCTCGGCAGACCGAGGAAGGGAAGGAGCCCACGTGGGGCGAGCATCCGAATCTAAACTCGCAGCCTTCCCCAGCTTCTGGATGCCTGCTACTCGCAATCTGCTCACAGGCAATTTGCAAATAAGAAAGGAAGTTTAAATTCAGTCACCAGAAATAGCTCATTTCTGGGTTTGCAAGTTGTCTGGGAGCTGCTCGCAGTTTTGTCATTTGCAGTTGGGTTAAAAAAAAAAAAAAAGCAAAATCCAAAGGAGACAGAAAGCAGAAGTCTGGCTGGGGAACAGAGCTGAGCTTTGCGGTAGGGAACGGGGGGATGCTCTGGGCTAAAGCACCTCAGAGCTGTGGTCCCCGAGGTGCTGTGCTGGGGGGGAGGTGAAAACAGCCCCTCCCTGGCCAGCTCTGGCCTGGCCATCGCTGCGGGGAGCTTTGCTGAGCCTCTCATTAACGGAAATAAATGGACAGGGTGCAGTGAGTGGATCAGGGCAGATTTATGGGGAGGGATTAAAAGAACTAAATAGACATAGTTTGGTGAAGAGACATTTAAAGGAAAGGGCATGTGTGTATAGGGAGGGAGTGAAAAGTATAATAACAGTCTATAAATATTTGAAGGTGTAGGCACCAAGAAGCAGATTGATTTATTCCTGGCGATGTAAATGGGATGCAGTTAGAGAGGGAAGGATACACTACGGGGAGAAGCCGTGGATGTTTCCCTGCAGAAGGAGCAGGGACCCCATCAGAACGCGCAGGGGAAGGCAGGTTTGGCCCAGGTGGTATCCTGTGCTCTGGCTCTGTGCCACTATGGGTCCTGGCCCCCCGTACCCGACCAGGGACACCAGGACACCCCCCCAGTGTCACATTCCCGGCCGAGCACGGCGCTGGGTGCCACAGCCCGGCTGGCAGCGCCGCGAAGGCGACAGATGGGAGCGAGGAAGGCTCGCTCTGCCGGTGCCAGGGTGAAAATGGCTCAGCTGCAGATGAATATTTCCAGAAGCCCCTTCTTCCTTGGTCGGTAATTACGAGCAGATTTTCTTGTGGATAAAAGGGAGGCTGGTTTCAAGAAAGAAATGACCCCGTGTGGGAAGAACTGATTCTTCTTGGAAAAGATGGTGCCTCAAGTGAGTTTAACTCTTCTGCTTCCTCCAGGCACGAGCAGATTCACTGCGTCCAAATCCCCGTCAGCCAGCTCCTGCAACCTGCAGCCATTCAGTGCAGGCATGGAGATCTGCTACGAAACGCCGCAGCCCTCGTGGCAGCCTGCGAGTCGGGAGGGCTGGGCTCCGCCTCACCAAAATCACCTCCCGTCTGCCAGGAACGGCAAGGAAAATTTATGAAACGGACGTGAAAGGCAAACAGGGCCTTGGAACTTTTCCCCAGCGTGAGAGAAGCTCTTGAAGTTTATTCACATAACAGCCATCTTATTAAAGAGTGTCTTGGAGAACTTTGAACAGCTTTCTATATGGAAACAAATCTGCCTCTATAGCAGCAGTTTTCTGTGTTTCTTTTGATAACGATAATGATCTTACATTTCTGTGCTGCCTTTCATCTTGCCGGATCTTAATGAGCTTTACAGACAAATGTGCAAGCTATACGCAAAGATCAATTCGCCCAACAATGACACGCAGCCGTGGCTGGGGTGGATGTGGCAGGTGTTTACACAGCCCGCTGCAGAAGCATTTCAGGCAGGAATGGAGGGGATTGGGTTTTGTTTTGATTTTTGTTATTTATTGAAAATGCAGGCAGCATTTTAGAGAAGCAGAAATTGGCAGGCTAGAATTTGGCCGGGACAACAAAGTTGTCTCCCTGTCTTTCCTCTTGGAGCTGTTCCTCCTTTCAATACATATTTCACCCTTCCCGGTGCCAGGGAAGGGATCGCTTCCCAATAGCTAACGCTCCTGCCTGGCATGGAGGCTTCAGCGCTCCGCTAAATATTTAATGCGTTTCATAGGAGGGGGACAGTGCCAAGAGGAGAGCGCCGTGCCAGAGCGCTGATGGCCAGTGCCCACGGTGCTCAGCTGAGCAGAGGCTGGGACAGAGCTGCATCCATCCCGGCCACCCTCAGCACCGCCTGCCTGTGGGTTTGCTCCCGTTGTTCCCATTATTTCACCTTAAAACCCCGAGTGATGCTGTGGGCACAGAGCTGGTCCCTCATCAGCAGCTCCCGTCCCTGGCAGGGTCTTTCTGGCAGCCGTGGTGTTCAAGGGTAGAGGCATCACCTTGAAGGCAGGATGCTGCCTGTCTGGAGCCTCATCTATTCCCAGCCCATCAGGCCAAATTTAATGTTGTGGTGAGGAGCAGCGGTCCCTGAGCTGAGCACTTCTCCTCCCCATCCATCCAGGGCGTCATTTATCTCCTTCCCACCGCAGCGAGCCGAGGAGGCAGCCTTCACGTGAGAGGATGAGGCAGGAGCTAGGCACATCCTAAGTGCCCCAGGCTTCTGTTTGGAGCCAATATGCTGAATAATGATCACAGGCCAAGGAGAAAGCTGCTGCTGTTATTACTCAGGTGTCACTTGCAGACCTGTGTCGCTGAGGCTGGCCACCGCCTCCTTCTCCTCCTGTTTGAGCATCTCCTGCCAAGAAGTCGCTGTTCCTCCCCATCCTGTTGGCGCTGTATCTGTGTGGCACATTCACTGTGCTTCCTGGGGACGTGCCACCTTGGTCAGCTTGTGGCCCTCCTGGGGACATGCCACCTTGGCAGGCTGTGGTCCGTCAGTTCACAAATTTTTTAAGCCACTTGTGGTTTCTGGGGAAGCAAATTCCTTTCCTCTCCTCTGTTTCTTTTCCTCTCAGGCTGACCACTCCTGATAGCCCTTTTATCCTCCTGGATCTCCATTTTCACCTTTTTGTTTTTGTTTTTGTTTTGGCTTTGCTTAAGTTAACCCTTCCTGTGCTGCTTGGAGTTTGTGCAGCCGTGCTGGCTCAGTGTGTTTTATTTTAATAGCACTCCTTGCCGTACACTAGCTGGCTGCCTCAGTGCAGTGCCCCCTGTAATGTCTGTGCCACAACAGCCCATAGCAGGAGCATCCCCCCCGGAGGTTTCTCAGGTCATGCCTCACTCCCTTGCTCGCTCCTGAGGATTTCAGCTCTCTGCAGTGTGAACGAACGGATCTGGGTTTAAATCCAGAGCAAGATCCCCGCTGTGCATGGTGGCTACAGATAACAGCACAGGGGAGCCGGAGGCACCCTGATGGGTTTTTCCCCCGAGGTAGGGACGCTGGCACAGCACCGTCCCCCAGTTCCTGGCAGGAAAGCCGTAATCTCCCTCCATCCTCAGAAACCTCCAGGAGAGATTGATGGAAGCCCAGGTCAGCCATTAGTGACCGCTGCATAAATCACCCTCATTAGCCGAGCTCCCTTGGCAAGGCGTGCTGATGTATGGGCCTGCTATGTCTGCGAAGCATTAAAAAATCACGGCTGCATACCTGGGACAGCCGAGGATCCCTGCTGCACGAGCACCTTGTCTGCAGGAAGAAGGGATGGATTCTCCTTCTGGCCCTTCCTTTTGTTGTCTGCAAGTTTTTATCCCTGCCCTGAACCACTTTTTTTTTTTTTTTTTATCAATTCCAGACTGTTTGGGGCTGGCTACTGAGATGATTAACAGAAGCAAAGGGGAACCCACCTGGGGTGGCAGCTCTCAAAGAGAGGAAGTGCCCTGAGCCTGAGCAGACATCCAGCCCTCCGCAGAGCCAAAGGCGTCGGAGCGAGCTATCGTGAGAGCATTTCCCAGTGGCAGGGCTGTGGGAAGCCTCTGGCTTTCTCTCTGCTCATCTGGAGGCCTGACACGGCACATGTTGCCGGGTCCTGCTGTAGCCGGGCATGTGCGCTGCCTGCTCCCCTTCCCCTGGAAGAAAATCCAGGTCCCGCTCTGCAAGGCAGGGTCGGACCTCACCTAGGTGCAGCGTGTCTGGCGGGTGTCCTGGGGCTGTGGTGGGGCGATGTGCTGGCATCGTGGGCTTTGCTCAGCGACGTTTTGCCAAGGAAACCCCTGAGTATGTAAGGTGCTTGTTCGGGACCCCGCACCTCTGTCCTGGTGCCCAGGGCTCGAGTGGTGTGGACATGGCCCAGCTTTGGTTTGAAGGAGCGAGGGAAGGGCTGCGGGGGAATGAGCACATGTTACATCCATAGGGATGGGGAAGGCATGGGGGGAGATGAGCTGAATGCTGATAGGAATTCATCAGCCACTGCTGAGTGACAGTAAGGGACATAAACAGCGCTCGTGTGAGGGCTTGTTCCTGGTGGAGGTGCTGGAGAGGCTATCTGGGGAGGGCCTGTGGGTTCGGGAACCATCCAGTCCACAACTGGGCTCAAGTGACTGTTTGTATGGTGGTTGACGTGATTGCTGTGGGAAGAGCAGTGGCCCTATGGCTTCTGTGGGTGTCCCGTGCTTGCAGCTGCTGGCTCCCACTCAGTAATGGGCAGTGCCATGAAATCAGGCAGTCCGCACAGCCCAAAGCCCCGTATTGCCAGGATGAGCTCTCTGCTGCACCAAACGTATGTGTTTGGGTAAGTTGTGTAGCATTTTAATTTGTGATGCCTTTCTAACTAGGGCCTGGAGAGGCTGACGACTGGCAAGAGGCTTTGAACGGGTTGGGTTCGAGTTCACAGCTTGGTGAACCACAGCTGGGTCATGGCTACATGGCTGGGGGCTGAGTGCCTGTGGCATGGGCAGGATCCGTGCCAGGCCCCCAGTGCCAGGGGACAGAGCAGTGGGTGGGAGCAGGGGAGCCCCCTGTGCCTTGGCAGCCTCGGGGTGGGCAAAGGGCTCGTGTCCGGCAGCCCAAGGGCAGGGGCTGGACCAGGGAGGAGATTTTTGTCAGATCCCCGTCCTTGCCGTGCATGTGAGCAGGGCTGTGACTCATGCAGCCCCGCAGGAGCAGATGTGTGAATTGAGGTGAGGCTGGATTTAGCCAAATGCTTTCCCCCTGGAAGCAGAGAAACCTCCCTTCTGCCTTGCCTGCACGGCTGGTGTCTGTATCATGCTCTAGACGTGGCATCACGCACCCCAGGAATAGATGTGGTCATACCTGGAACATCTCAAATGCGCCTCTCCCCACTGAGCGCGGCTCTGGCAGTGCCGCCCGGTAAAAAAGTGCTCTTTGTCTTGGGCTGCTCGTCCCCCCCAGCTCCTGCAGCAGCCAGGTGAATGTCACCATCCCCTTCTACAGGCAGATAGGGAGCTCACAGCCCGTGGCGAGTCAGTGTCAAAGCAAGGGTTGCAGCCTGGAGAGCCAGCCCATCCGCTCCTCCCCGCAGCATTTATTTCTCTCCGAGCAGCATCCACCCTGCGTGAGAGCAGCGCCATAAAGAACAAATAAAGTGCTGTGCAAGCCAAAGGAAATGGCATCATTTAAAAATATGCACAAGGTTAACGGGCACAGGGACGACACGGTGCCTGTGGATGGATGGTAGGAGAGCTGGCAGATGAGACCCGAAGGGCTGCAGAAGGTAAGGCTCTACCGGCAAATTCATCCAAGTGCATAAGTCACGAGCGAACCTGGCTGCTTACCCCGTTTAAGGACTGTCCCTGGGCCAGGGCCACAGGTTGTGTTGGTGCTGCCGTGTCCCCAGGGCCTGGTGGGTTCTCCCCGGCCCCGCACAGATTCATCCCAAGCAATTAGCTGGGAGTGATGCAGCTCCGACCCTTCCCCAGCTGGATAAGACGGAGAGGGGGAAGCGCTCCAAGGTGCTCTGGGGCCTCAGTCTCCTGGGGCTAAGGAGCAGAATTGAGGGATTTTTAGAACATTTAGAAATGTTTGCTCTCTCAGCCCCACCAGCATGGCCTGAGGCATGTTGCCTCTCCAAATTAGGCCACTGTCAGGTTTGCCGACTGAGTGCTGAGTTTCCATTTAATTTTCATCACTGTGTTCAATGACAGCAGCCCGGCGTGGATACCCGGAGCAGGATACGGAACACCTGGGCAGAGCTTGCTCTGGCTGCTGGCTGCTGACACCGAGCCCCTGGGAATATTCAGGCATGTGAGAAGCAGCCAGGATGCTCCTGCAGCCAGGGCTTATGGAGCTGGAGGCAAACCTTAGCTCTGCCACAGCCTTTCTTCAGCTTTGTGGGGAAAGCAGCTCTGCCTTTGGCTTCCTTGGACAAATATTTTGATTCCCCACACCTCACGTCCAGGTGAATACCCAGGCTTGTCCCTCGTGCAGCCTCATGCCCAGAGCACCAGTGCAGTGCCCAGCAGTGCCCTGCGCTCTCCACGAGCTGCTGGTTGTCTGTGCTTGGGTCAAGTGTTCCTCTGCCCATCCTTGCTCCCCCCGTCTCTGAGATAGGGCTAATGATATCCAGGTGGTTTCCCAGAGAGCTCTTTTGTTATAAACAAGGGTTGGCTACGAGGACCACATGTCCTAGGGGTCTCTGTGTGTGCCTGGACTCTTTGTTGGAAATATTTTGCCTTGGCCACGCTTACAAAGAAGAGCTTTCTGTGGTGGTAGCAAAACATGCCTGAAGCTGCAGGTGAGCACCACGGGGGAAAAGGACCGTCTAACACGGGAAACATTGGTAGAAGGAAGCTCAGACAAGTTTCTGTCACCCAGGGCAGTTTTCCACCCCAGTGCCCAGGCTCTGGGGTGCCACTGACACTGCTCTGAGCTGGTGGCCGAGGGTCTGGTGACGAGGGAGCCATGGGCAGGGGCTGTGTGGGTGATGGGTGGGCTTCCCTTCCCAGCCCCTTATTGCCTGACCTCCTGCTTCCTCCCCGCCCGGCTCCCCCACCTCACCTCGCTCATGGGAACAGCTGGATGGGACCTAATTTTTGCTTGCTTTTGGAGAACCAGCGGGTCCTGTAGCCAGTAAAAACATTTGCAGAAGAAATAGTAATAGATCTGCTTCCCTTTCGTCAGGGTGAGGAGGGGAGCTCTGATGTGGAGGTTTCTTACGCAAGATGAAGGAATTGCTGTCTCTAAAAAGGACAACCCAGCGTGTGAGCGAGCTGGAAGGGTGCTGACACCTCCCAGCCCCCTGGAAGCAGCCCAGGGCTTGTGGGGAAGGCCTCTGGCTTCCTCGGTGGCGCTGGGCTTTGAATGGTTATTCCTCTGAAACCAGCACTTCTGTTTAGTGGTTTTCCCTTAATAAAAGAAGCTTTCCCTCTGCAAGGATGTCATTGCTGAGGAATTATTGATGGGCCTGGTCTTGATATCCTTCAAAAGTTGTCTGTTCTCCAAGGCTGTGCACATGGACGTGTGAGCTCAGCCTCCCCACGCTGGTGCTCCCCGAGCCCAGACTTTCCCAGCTGACCCCGTGCCCCTGCCGCTGGGGCTGGCTCCAGGGGTCCTGCACGTCCCCTCCAAAGGCTCTGGTCCTGGTTGGGTTTTGGGGCCACCAGCATCTTGCCGAGGTATTTATGTGTGTGTCTGACCCGGTTCCTGCCGGGTGCGACTCCTGGCTCGGCTGCTGCCAGCCGCGCACTGCTGGGACGGGGTCAGCCGAGCCCCAGGCGGGAGGCAGCACCCCCACCGTGCTGGGAAGGGTTGGGAGCATCCTGTGGTTTGGACGACATCCGTCTGTCTGTCTGCCTTGCTCCAGGCCTTCGTGCCACTGGATTAGTAGCTACACCTCTCCAAGCGTTGACTCAGGTGGGGCTGTCATCTCCAGCAGCCACTGGGCACTGTCGGTGGAAGTGGATTTCAACGCTCATTAATCCCTGGCTGGGTTGGACTCCCTCCTTCGGCTGGTTTTTCCAGGAACCTCATCCAAGCATAATCTCCTCGCTGGGTTTGCAGTGGTTTGGCAGCGACTGGTATCCTTCTTCTTCCTCCCCCTTGCCCACTCTTTGCCCTTTCGTTTCTCGGAGCCGCCCCATGTCCTTTACCTTTCTCTTTTTCTGGTTTTCCTTGCTGACTAGGCACACTAGGAATGAAACGGGTTTCTTTCCCGGTTTTGACCCTTCTGTGGAGAAGTGGGGGATGAGCTCATTGTGCACCAGAGTTTCCGCTCAGAGGAAGAAGAGGAGCACAAAATGCATCCCAGAAATGCTCGTGTGCATCTCCAGCCCCACACCCCAGCACCATGTGGGGCATGCACCCACACAGCATTCCCACAACTTAAATCCCCTCGGCCCCCATACAAGCACCACTCGCTGCTGCTGCCAGCTCTGCTGCCTCGTGCCAGGCTGGGTCTGGCTGTGCAGAAACCTGCACTGTGCAGCAACGCCCAGGGTTTTGAGGGACAAGGAAAACTCCTGGTTCAAGCAGCCCTGGGTAAAGCATCCTGCCTTGGCGGAGACATCTCCTTCCAGACACAGTGCCCTCCCCGGTGATGCCGTCTGTGTTGACCAGAGACCATAACCAAGGAAGAGGACTGGAAACGGGGCGTTTAAATGAAGAGCACAACAAAAAATATTTGTTGGCATCACAGCTGAGGAGGGATGGAGAGTGAGCTGCAAATACTTGTAATGACTCAAATTCCCTTCCCTTGCCTGAGGCTAAGAGCGAGGTAGCTGGGCAAATTTTAAAAGTTGTCAGCATGCCAGACTAGTTTTCTTTTTTCAGAGTTCTCAGTAGCATTAGGTGAGACCTGAAACGTTCCTCCTGGAAGCAGGGGAAACGCTTCCCCCTTGCGAAGAGAAGCGTCCCGTTGTGCTTTGCAGCTGCTGCTGTTGTGGGGTCAGCCCTCAGGCTGCGGCAGTCACGGCAAGGAGCTGCCCCCATGCACTGCACCGGAGGGGGGGAGCCCCGGGTGTCTGGGGGCCAATGAGTCAGCGTGAAACACACAGGGACAACGCACACCCCAACCTCAAACAGAATATTTATTTTTGGCTTTAGGTGACGACATTCCTGCTTTGGCCCCCTTCCCTCTGCGTTGGAGAATTAATCCCAGAGTGAAAAGCCCAAGCACTGTGTGCTGAAAAGGCCCGGCTCAGTTAAGTCTGGGCTCAGCCTAAATTTGCAAATAGTTTCCGTCTCGCTGGAACTGCTGTTTCCAGTCAATGGGGGTTTCACTCCGGTAACACAGAGTCCCCAAACTGGTTAACAGGAGAGTTCCTGCTCTTCCCTGGTGCTGCTCCGCGGTGAATCCGCCCGCCCTGGAAAAGTTTAAGTCAAGAGTGAATATTTCTCTGCGAGCCTTGCCTAGTTTAAACAATGAATTCTGGGAAGTGCCATGGCATATGTTCTGCAGAAAATCAGAGTAAATGACCACAATGATTCCCTCTGGCTTCATGCTCTGTGAAGCTATTGTTTGCAATGTGTTGCATGGGTGTTTAGCTTGGCCCAGCGTGTCATCCTCTCTCCGTTCTTTGAATAGACTCTGCTGGAGGAACGACTGGAATAAGCCTGTTCTGTATTTGCTTTTGGCATTAATTTTTTTGTTGTTTGTTTGTTTATTTCTTAGGGATTATTTTAAGGACCTCAAGGTCTCCGCAGCTCGCGGGGCCGGCCCAGCACATGTGGTGCACGGCTGTTCCCCCCGCCCCAGCCCAGAGCCGTGGCTCAGGAGGTGGAGGAGCCCCGGGGCAGCTCACGTCCACCCTGGTCCCAGCAGGGCCGGGGGAAGGCATCCTCCCCGGCTGGCCAGGCCGATTCCCAGCAGCCGTCCCTCCGAGGCTCCCGCAGGACCGCCGGTGCTGGGGAGTCTGGCACGGCCCCAGGCAATCTGCTCCAGCGATTTGCTATCCTTAGAAAGGCTTTTGTAAACACCGATCTGGATCCTTTTTGCTGCAATTTAAGACTATTGTCATCTGCCCCGCCGAGGCAGACACAGCTTGTTTGCTCTGATGTCTGAAGTGCTGTGAGAAACCTCAGCTCTCAGCAGCCCCTGGTCCTGTCCGGCCCCGTGGGGGCACCCACAGGAGGTGGCCCCCCGGGGAACGTCCCCACCCCACCGCCAGCACCACAGCAGTGGGGCAACCCCAACCCATGCCTGCAGAAGAGGAAACTGGGCTCAAAGAGCCAAAAAGAAAGTTCAGAGCTGTCAGCAAGCCTGCGAGCTCCCACAGGGACCCCAGAGGTTTCTAGACATATGATGGCACTTGGAGGAGGTCACGTCTGTCCGGCTGGCAGGATCCAAGCAGGGGGGAAGGTGTGTGATCCCGAGGGCAGGAGCAGGGCTGAGGCTCATGGTGAGCACGAGAGCAGGGGTCCCTTCGCCAACAGCGAGGGCAAGGAAGGGAAGGAGCAGATGGGGAAAAGGAGGGGCAAGGCAGAGAATGACAAGCGAGAGAGTGGATGTGTAATAAGGAGCTGGGAGGAGAGCAAGATGGAGAAGGAGCTGTAATTAGGGCAGGTTTAGTATGCATGAATTTTGCTGGGTTTGCAGCAGGAGGCTTGCCCAGCAGCTGCAGAAATGATTTATTACATGCTCACTACATTTGCCCTGTAGGAAGGTAAATAAAATGTACACACCGTCCCATTTACTCAGACAATCGAGGGGATGTGACCTAATTTCTATGTTACTAAAATGTTTTCCTCCCCAGGATTGGACCCCTGGGAGGAGGCGAGCGCGCAGTTCCCCCCGCAGAGCTGCACAGGAGTTGCATTTATCTCCCATGCCCTTGTCAGAGGGAACTGCGAGCATCCCGACTGCTCGCACCCAGCCCTGCCTGCTCCTCCTGCCCCCCGGGGGGGCAGTGACCCGTGACAGCAGGCTGAATGTGAAGGTGTCAGGCTGAGCGCTAGGGAAATCCACCCGCACCATCTGCATGTCAGGCCGGGCGATGCTCTCCCTCTGACGGCGAGATGAGAGAGGCAGGAGCCGGCGGCAGCATCTGGCTTGCACATCTGCTGGTGCTGCCCGGGCTCGGCACAGCTGGCAGCACCGGGACGGGGCTCGGAGCCGTGCAGGGAGAGCAGAGCCCGTGTGGGTGCGGCAGGTTGAGGAGCACAACGGGGCCTCCTGCACCCAGGGTCTGCCCTGCCCGGCACAGCCCAGGCTGCGCTCAGTGTTCTGACCCCCAAGATGTGCTGAATGTGCAGCATTTAGCAACAAGGTTCCTGTTTCTGAATATTTTTTCCACCCCTTCTCGTGACCCTCCTCCAGCCTCCCCAGCAGCCCTGGCCGTGCTGAGCCACGGGGACTTGCTGCAGATGCTGGGCAGTGAGGGGCTGGGGCAGGGGCACACGGCCAGCCCGGCCCACCAGCAGTGAGCTGGGCGTGGAGCAACCCTCAAGCTCAGGACCCTCTCCTTGGGATTTGAGTTCAAGGACTTTGCCATGACATATTTCTGGTCTATAATTGTGAGCTGCTTCAGACCCAGCGAGCAGGGACAAATCCTGCCTCCGGGATGAGCAGCAGCGAGCCTGCCGGAGCCGCTTCCCCTTCTCCCTCTGTTCACCAGGCTCGGGACTCCTTCCCTGGCTCTGCACTCATGGTCCCTCCTGGAGACTGCAGACAAAAACCTAATTGCATGACATAAATTATTGCAACTCTCCAAATAAAAGCCCAGGAAAAAAAGGCTGTGGCTGGATGGACACTTGAGGGCTATTAGAAGATGCATAAATTCTTCTCCTTAGGTTTTACATTTTTGCCTGTCTAATTATGGTGAAAGGAGCCTTTCAAGGGCTGCTCAACTGCCAGGGCACTCAGCGGCCCCTGGCAACTGGAGTGGGAAGAGGTGGTGGGGTCGGCCCTCCCGTTTACCTTGGAGAGAGCCTGGGGCTAAACAAATGCCAGGGGCTTGGGAAGAAGCTGGGGGAGAAACCGCTGCATTCCCCTGGGTCTCCCCCGGGAACCCGTCTGGCTGCCGGGGCGCCCATCACTCCTAGGACTACTTGTACACCATCAAAGCCCCTTTTTATTTATCTGATGCTCCTTGAGCATCTTTCAAACTTTAATTAAGTGCACCTCGCAGGGGGTGTCCTTTACCCTTGTTTTACAGGCAGACTGAAGATGAAATGAGCAGCGTTTCTGAGGTGGGTGGGATCGCAGGCGGGACGGGGAGAAAAGTGCTTAAACGGAGAGAAATGCACGGGGTCAGGGGGCAGGAATGCCCCGGGCTCAGCGCACCAGCCCCAGCACCCAGCGCATAACGAGCCGCTGCGATAATTAGGGCCAATTTATACTTCCAGGTCGTGGGGTCACTCCGGCTTGTCATCGATTTTTAGGTAGGTGATAAACGGCCTGGAAGCCGAGCTGCTGGGATAGCAAGGGGAAGATCCCGTTGGAGAGGGAGCTGGTTTTCTGTATGTGAAGGCAAAAAGAGATCCAGGGGAGTTTTGTGGGATTGTCTGTGAACTTATCCCCGCCGCTCCCGGCGATTTGTCACTGCCAAGCCCAGTGGGCTGTGGTCCGGCCGGGGCTGGCTGCACATCCCATCCCGCTGTCCTGCCGGGGGGGGGGATTTTGTCCCTGGCTTGCAGAGCCCTGCTCGCAGAGGCAGATCCTGCTGCTACTGGCAAGCACGGCAAAAGCTTAAATATATTTGCTCCCTCACTTCTTTGCAAACTGCTCCAGCAGGTAGAACCGTTCCCAGCTCCACTCCCCTAGCCAAAAGGAAACAACTGCAGGAGGCAGTGAAGTGTGTGCAGCTTCTCAAGCTCTGCTTGGGCAGGAGAAAGCAGCCCAGCTGCTGCTCCAGGAGAGGCAGAAGAGCAGCAGCAGCCCAACGTGCCGCCCCAGCCGTCCTTTGCGTGCTCTCCGGCTGGGTTTGATTGCACTGATATGATCCCACTCCAGATACGCCGCTGTATCTGGAGCCCAGCTCTGCTTCCTGTAATTAAAGGTGTCAAGTTATGCCACGGACTGAATTCAGCAGTAGCAGCTAATTTCTTCCTAAGTACATTAAATTGTCCAGGCTGGGAAGGGTCATGAAATTACAGCCTCTGCAGGGTGAGGGTATGGTGGTGCTCTGAACTTCTTAGTCTGAGAAGTGCCCTTCTTTCTTCTAAACAGGTCTGAACCAAATTGAAAGTGATGTGTCTGAGGAGAATCACTATGATAAAGGCTAAAATGCTTGGCCTGTGGCTCTGGCCCATCTGCAGGCCTTGCACCTGGTTCTCCCCGGACACGTCCCCAAACAGCAGCTGCTCAGCCTCAGGTCTTGGGGTTTCTCAGCAGCTCTGCAAGGAAGCGAGCTCCCTCACTGCCTTCCTGGCATCCTCCGTGTTGCTTTAGGTGACATCCCCACCTTCCAGAAACCACTCCTTGTCCTAATGGGGACCCAGCTGGATGTGTGCAACCCAGCCGTTTCTCCCAGCAGCTGCAGTAAAGAGCCTGAGCTTGGGCAGGGCCATGGGAAACAGCATTTCCAACAGCAAACAATCTCGTTTATAGAAGCCCATGTTCGCAAACTGGAAATGCAAAATCCATCAGGTGCCAGTGAGCCCCCAGGGAGCCCAGGTACCCATGCCCGTGCCTGCTGAAATGCTGTGCTCAGCCCCTCCGAATGCTCAGCACATCACCTCTGCCACAGAGCATTAGTGAGGATGTTCCTGCTGTGCCACTGAAAATATCAGAGAGGAGAGGGAAGGGCAGCTGCCTGGTTGTGGAAAAGTGACTCCCTGCATCCCAGAGAGCCGCTGCCGAGCTGCGGCATGGCTGCCTCGTGCCTGGAGAAGCCCCTCTCAGCAGCCAGTCACTGGGTGGTCTGCCTCTTAATTACAGGGTTAATGCAATGGTACTATCAGGAGAAGTTTCTTAACCTGATAATGAGTAGGAAGCAGCTGTAGCTTGGAAAATGTAATAATTGCAGAGTGGAGCAATGTAATTATAAGGTGTGTATCAACTGCCTCCATGTTTACTTAGGGAAGACTAAATCCCCTCAAAAGCAGCAGCGGGCGCAGCAGCCGGCTCTGGTCCACGTGCGGGGAAGGGGTGAGCAGGGGCCAGCAATGCCCTGCTCTGCTGTGCTGGGGCTTGGACCGGGCTGTGCCCGTGGCCCCCGCCCCGTACCATCCCCTCCCTGCCTGGGAAGGGCCAGCAGCAGCCCCTGCCCACGAGCTGCGAGCCTTGGGCCTCCCTGCAGCCTCCCACCGCTCTCCCGTGCTCCTCCCCCACCTACCTGCACACCAGGCACTTTTCCCTCTGTGGTCTCCATGCCAAAGAAAATTTCCTTTAGGTAGAAAAACTGCTTCCCTTTCATGCCCTGGAGGCAGAATAAGCACATGAATGGAGGTGCGCATCCCATACAGAAAAAGCATCGCTGAGTCTGCCTCGCACTGAGCACAGACCAGGGCTTGTTGGCTGGAGTCAGGGGTGTAGGCACGGCAGAAGGTGTGCCCAAACACACGTGTGCACACCATAAATCCCTCACCACCAGCCGACGATCAGCTAAGGCACACCGACACGGCAGGGCCATCACTCACCCCTCCCGCTGCGGCTACCAGACAGTGCCTGTTAATCTGTCGCACAGCCAGGGTTTATCATTTCTGTCCAACAGTCCCTAAATCAGGGCAAAACTCGCTCTGGAGCGGGCCTCGCCCTCGCCATCAGGCAGGAGAAGAAGCCACCAGCACAGGAGGCCATGCGCTCCCCGCGCCGTGGGCAGTGCGACACACGGCTCTGGGGCAGCTTCCTCCCACGTGCGCTCACGTGCTGCTGTGCATGTGCATCTTCTCCCACATTCTCACTCCGATTCTGGGAAAAGACTTTTGCCAACTGTTTTTTCCCTTAAAAAACAGAGTTTTGGCTCAAACAAAACATTTGGTACGTTTTGCTGGGTGTACTCAATTATTCTCTCTCTCCCTCTCTCTTTTTTTTTTTTTTTTTATTTAAAAAAGATGAAATATGCCAATATGGAAAATAAAACTGGGTCAAGTTTTAAATGAATTACAGTAATACCAGCTCCGAAGCACAGTCAGACTGTTTCATCAGTCCTTCACAACGCTCTCCTTGAGATCCAGGCACAAAGGCAGAGCCTCTCCAGAAACGTGTTTCTGGGCTTCATTGCCTGTGCAACCTTTGCAAATGTCGTTCTTTGATCTTTAATAATTACCCTTTGCTAACGCGTTTGTGATGTGATGAATGCGATTGAGAGGAGCAGAGCAGGGTGAGAAGAACCCTTACCTTTCTCTTGTCAAGGTCCTCCAGTCAGGGGCTGTGATCTGCTCTTCTGCTGCCCCAGCCATCAGCCACGCTGCCACATGCCTTGTGCAGCAGTTAGGGCCCTGTCACGCTCCGTGATGCCTCCGATTGAGAGGAATCCTCCCTTCTGCATGAGCTAATTAATGGCAGGACATTCTTCATGACCCCGCATGATCCCCAGGCACCCCACTTTTGGGGAGCATGGTGCTTTGCCCCATGGAGCTTTGCTCCGCGGAGCTTTGCCCCGCGGTGCTGGCTGGCAGTGCTGGCAGATGTCCGCCTGGTCACCGCTCTGTGCCTGCAGCTCTTCCATCCCTGCCCTGGCTGAAGGCAGAGACCTCGATACAGAGCCCAGGGGAAGGGATGTCAGATCATCTTGCACAAGCATGAGACACCCCGAAGGACACAGAGCTGAGTTCACCAGGAGAGAAGGGGAGGAGGGAGCGGCTGTGCGGCAGGCAGGAGGGGCAGCACCCGGAGCCACAGGGCTGTTGGCACTGGAGAGGGGCCTGGTTCCTTCCAGCAGGCTCCTTCTGCATGCAGATCCCCCCGTCTGAAGCCTCTGCCCTGCAGCAGGTGACAACAGTGCTCTCTGTAAGCAGCGCTGTGCTGGGACAGGCGTTTCCTCAGGATGGGAGAGTTTGTCCTCTGCTGAGCGCCTGCTCTGCACGCAGTCAG
Organism: Cygnus atratus; assembly: GCF_013377495.2. Taxonomy (NCBI): domain Eukaryota; kingdom Metazoa; phylum Chordata; class Aves; order Anseriformes; family Anatidae; genus Cygnus; species Cygnus atratus. The sequence goes on from NC_066374.1 coordinate 20,143,588, forward strand.
CAGCATCTGTGCAGGAGCAGGTCTGACATATAAAATCCCATGCGCCTGCATGAGGCCTCAGTGTGTGCAAAGGAGGGTCTTCTTTGGGCCAGCTTCCGCAGTACAATTTTTATTTGAGCATCCTCTCTTCCCGGTGTCTTTAGTTGAGCTCAAGCTCTTCATGCTGAAAATCAGCAGTGGAGATTAAAGCTGTGTTTGCAAACGGTTGGTACTGCTAAATCAAAGCAAGCGGATTAGCAAAACCATTTGGCTTCTCAGTTCTGCTTCTCTGCCATGACCGCAACACGGAGCCCAACAACTCCGCTAATCCACGAGCCAGCCCTGTCCCAGGGACAGCCCGCTCCCTGCCAGGCGGTGCGGGGCTGCAGCCCCAGGTCCTGTCCCTCCTTCCCCCTCTGAACACTGACTCCCAGTTAAAGAAAAGGTATGTCCTCAACGTTCACCCACGGCTTTCTTTCCCCTTACTTTATTAAAATTATTCATATCAACAGGGAGATTTTTATATATGCCAAAGGGAATACAAGCAGCAGGCCCTGGAGTTCTGATGGCTTTCCATTTCCATTGCGTGCCTCTGCTTTTAGAGGCTTAAAGCAGTGCTTGCCACAGGAGAGGATGCACTCAGCCCACGTGCTGCTTTTCCGTGTCTGAACGCCTGATTTCACCGTGTTACTTGCTTTTAGCAGAGTAACTCCCTGGATATCATGGAAATGAGCTTTGCGACCTCATCTGCTGAGGGAATTTGTCTTCACTGCCACCTTGAGATGGACTACTTCAAGGAGCTCCAAGCAGACCAGACCCTTTTATGCCTCCCCTGTATCTAACCCACGCGGCAGCACAGTGCCAGGGAAATCCAAGGTGGATCATCTGCCCTTGAAGCCTTGAGAGGCTTCAGACCATCACCCGCTAGAGAATGCCCGTTCCCCAGCTGGCTCCTGACCTCAGCCTGAGCACACAGGTGCTTTGTGGTCTTGCAAAGCCTATAAAAGCAGTGGTAAACCTCTCAGCACAGGGCATTTTTTAAGAGAAACTACTTGGTCATCTCAGCTTCAAGCCAGCCCAGCAGCTACCTCTGGTGCTTTAACTTGCGTGCACCCCAAGGAGAGGCTCTTTGCTTCACAGGCTATGGCTTATCAGACTCCTCTCGTATTTGGCCTCTCCTGATGCTGGCAAGGGTGCCCCTTTTCCCTGGAAGTAGCAGCTATCAGCCTCTGATACAATGCCTGCAGCAAGCACTCGCTAGATATCAATATATATATATCAATACATGCGTGCATGTTTGAGTGCGTGTGTATTTTTATGTATATATAGAATCAATAAAAAATTAACTTTTAAGCAGCTGTAATACAATCTGCGTCATTTTCAGGAAATGTAGCAAGTGTTAAAAGCTTAATGGGCAGTGGAGGAGTGGATTTAAGTGAGTTGTTTGCAGACTTCAGCATGTGGGACGAGAGGGAAATCAAAGAGAGAGAGAACAGAAATTTAGAGGGATTTGGAGATGCTGCCTCCAGAGCTGGTAATGAATAAGAATGAAGAGCCTGAAACACCGGGCTGCCTCCTAACACGGGCCTGGCACCCGCTCTGGTACCCGCTTTCATTTTATGCTGTAGTTACCTGTTCCCCTGTTCCGACCTCAAATACAACACCGATTCCGATGGGAAGGTTGAATTAAATCAGCTGCTCGGCTCCTCAGGATGGGCGCTTTCCTCCTCCCGCTTTTCTCACCCTGGAGATTTCAGCACTGCAATTCAAACCTTTTTTCCTACCCTGGAAATTTCAGCAGTGCAACTCAGACCGTTGCAGACGGACGTGGGGACCGGCGCGGGTTCCCCGGGGAGGTGCAGGGAGGATGCCAGCCGGGCGCGACAGGGCTGCCTGGCAGGAGCAGGGTTTTACAGCATCTCCGCAACCCTGCTGCAGTCCCACGCTCCAGTTTGTGTCCCCAGGCTCCAGCCTGGCAGAACTGGAGGAGGCTGGGAAGGGGCCACGTGAGGTGGGTGGCACAGAGCAGTGGAAGACAGGAGCTGGGGGGCTCCCATGGTGGGCTGGGGATGGCACCAGGGAGGATGGTCCTGAAGGATCTGTGGGGAGGGACAGGGGAGCATGGCAGGGCTGCTATTCCTGGGGGCCTTCTGCACTGCTGTGGACCCAAACCAGCCAACAGAGTCCTGCAGGGCTCTGGGGCTGCCGCAGGACCCAGGACCTGGCCATGGGGCTGTGGCTGCGGGTGCTGCATGGCTCTGGCACTCTGTGAAGATGCAGCTGTATTGACATAGTGGTTTAATGCTTCAGGGCATTGCCTTTAGTGCTGGCAGGGAGGAGGGGTGGTGGCAGGTATGATTTCTCAGAGGATGGGCCATTTAGAAGGCGATGGCTTGTCTAATCCAGTCCTTGGGGAAAACTCTGGGGGCCATTGTACAGCCACAAATATTACTGAGGCTTTGACACCAGCTTGCACCCATCACAGTCCATGCCTTGCCTTTCTGCTGCCCCTCCTTTTCTTCCCCCAGGCACTTCTCTCTGCAAACTTACCTGAGCCTCAAAAGATCCCTTTTCACCTGTTGTTTGGCATGGCCCAGGGCTCATCTTCCCTGCACGGCCAGCATGGGAAGGGTTAAAAGCCTTCTCCCCTGGAGGCTACGCTTCACTTGATAATATCATCAGCTTGTGACAGTGTTAATGTGGGGATCAGGTGTACCAGGCGGCCTGCATTACCCTGGAGAGAGACGAGTTGTGTCCGGAAGAGCCAGGACTGGCTACGTGGCGTAATTGCCCCAGGGCCTGATGATGGCTCCCTGACCCCTTCCCTCTTAATAAACCATTAGCTGCCCCACCGCCCAGCCTCCTGTTGCATGAGCATCCCCTTCTCCATCCCCTTCTCCTTCGTGGCCATATCCATGGCCTCCGACCACGTCCCTGTGCCTCCAGGCACTGCCTCGGCCGAGCAGGCTGCTCCATGTGCCCCGGGAGGTGCAGCCTCTCCCGCACAGCTGGGATGCTGAAGACAGGCGAGCAAGCAGCACCCTTCACCGTGACCACCCCGCTGCCCCCTCAGCCCTCCCGCACCCTCTCCCTGCCTATTTGACGCACTGGGAAAATTTTTCAATATATATTCAAATCGCTGCGGCTGGCAGGGAGCTGAGGCTGCCGCCTCCTGCTCCTTCCTTCCATTTGCCCCCGTGCCAGGGCAGGTCCCATCAGAAGCCCCCTGCCCACCCTGGGAGCCTCTGTGGGAAGGGGCTAGGGAGGAACAGGGCAGTGGAGGGGCAGGAAAGATCATTTCTGCAACTCTGCGTTTTTAAATAAACAAGTAAAAGATGAACAGGGATGGGATCGGAGGGGAACGCTTTCAGATGCGTTTTCTGTGAGTGCTCGAGTACACAAAGCAGACCAGCACGGGGAGTTAGTCCCTATCTCCCTTGTCCTGCATTTTGCCAATAAACATATCTGCAGCTGCCGTGCTGGGTAGCACGCTTTCGCAGGGCTCTGTCAAACTTCTCCAGCAGAAACTTATCTGCTCTGCTCATTGCTGGTTATTTGTATTCTACTGGTGCCAGGAGCGTGTTCGCTGCAGGGCATGGCAAGAAACCTCCCTGCCTTCAACCAGAGCTATCAAAGGAGAAATAAGCCCTTCCTCACGGAGCTGTGCCCCGTGATTTAAGCACCAGGAGCAGCAGAGACCAGAGCTGTGCACGGCCCCGAACTCCCGCTGCCCGCAGCCTCCCCGTGCTGCCCTTGCTCCTCCAGCACCTTCTGGGCCTCCACGTGCCTAAGGGGCCAAGATTTCATCTTCTCGCCATCAGCAATTCTTGGCCTGGCTCTGCCACCTCCCCTGGCTCCAGGTGATGCCAGCAGAGAGGGCAGAGCTCTGCTGGGGCTCTCAGCATCCCCAAGAGCTTCGAGCACCTCCGAGCCATGGTGCAGGATGCACACAAGCAAAACAGCAAGCTCCGAGCATCCCCCGCTGGGGTGAGTGTGCGCAGGGGCCGCGCCTGCTCCCCTCACACCGCTGTGCGAGGGACTCCAGCTGCTGTCAGAACCAAACTTTTCCCAGTTTCTCCTCCTCTTTGGACATGATTTGCCTGAAGGATCTTGCCTGGGGACCTTGCGCATCATCTCTTTGGGGCTGTGCCCCCCCCTCCGCTGAGGTCCCTTTTCACATTTCCATCTCAGCCCCATGGCTGGCCCTGTGCCTTCTCCAGCTGGCTCAATTTTCCCCCATCGCTGCATGGGACCGTAATTATTTTAGACTAAACCTCTGTGTTTCATTCCTCCATCACCAGGCCTTGCTTTCCTCCCTTCCTGCTCCTTGTTCCCTCCCCTTTTGCTGGCCACTGCCAAGCCCGCTCCGTCTCGCCCTGCCCCTGCTCCCACACTCCCCAGCACCTCCGTGTCCTTCCAGGCTGCTCCTTTGCTCCTGGCCCCGAGCTCCCAGCTTCTCCAGCCACTGCTCTCCGACAGCTGTGATGTATCGGTGACAAGCTCCCATTGTGTTCTGCTCTCACACAACAATAGATACTCCTGTCTGTTTATACAAGTTTGAATTTGTCCATATAAATACGGTGTGGAGGAAACAGTAGACTATAGATTGCATGCTGACAGCTGAAAGATTAAGGGAATCCATTAACTAAACCAACTGCCTGGAAATCTTATGCAGAACATACACCTGAAAGCTATTATTGCTGTCCTGTCATACTACTTTATCTCTTTATTTAGGACCCTTTCTGTTTGGTTGAGTTTTTTTTTTTTTTTTTTTTCCTTCCCCTCTAATAATGTAAACTTGTTCTGGAGTAACAGAGGAGCCCTTGATTAAGTATCTAAGTATTTTCTGCTGAAGAATTTATGAACTCTGAGCCAGCACTGTCCTTGCCAGATCCCATGGAGTGTAAGGGGAGGGGGCACTTGCCTGTCTCTGGGCTTGTGCAGTGAATGGCCTTGGATCAGGTTTCCTTGCAATGAACTGTTTGCATTGCTCTCATGGGCGACTCTGTCTCACTTAAATATCTGGCTGCACTTAACCTTTTTTCACCTGAATTCTCTCCATCACTCGAGCGCTCCCCGCCCCTACCTCTCCTGCCAGCTTTCTGCTCTACAATAGCAGCCCACCCTCAACTTTACAAGTGTGCGCAGCCAGTCGGCTTTCCCCGAGCCTCGGTGATCCTGGCTGTGATACTGTTGAAGTTTTTCTGTTCTGGTCTATTCAGGTTTTACACAATGCTCGTCACCATAGTATCTGTGCAAGCGCCCTGCTCTCCGCCGAGCGACACGCCTGCTCCTCTTTCTGGTTGTCCTCGCCTCCTCGCCCCGCGGGTGCAGCGGGGTGCGAGGGGAGGGAGGGTTTTTTCTGTGCACCTTGCTGGGCGCTGGTGTTCGAGAGGGAAGAGGAAACGTGTGGCTCTTTGAATGTTCAGCCTTGTGAGCCTGAACAGGACTGCTTGCTTGTTAACACGCAGCTGAACTGCAGCCTCGCCGGCTGCAGGTTGCCTTCCAGCATGCGAGGTGCAGCCAGAGGAGTTTGTACAGACCAGGGGCTGGTTTTGGAGGCTGTCTAGGAAATCACCCACAGGTTGAAACCCTGCTCATCCTCTTTCTCCTCATCCCTGCTTTCATGTCCCTCTCCTCTGGCGGCTGAGCCACGCCAGTTGCATTCCAGAATTGATTTTGTGGTTATCAGGGTGATATCGGCACCCGTACACTCAGGCTGTGCTACGTACCTAGGACTGGGATTCTGTCCCACAATTTCTTTTTACTGTTTTTGCCGCTTTTCTCCTTCTTTTGAAATCCCAGGGTGGGGGAGTGCATAGAAAAATAAATATTATGGACAATGAAAACACAACCTGCACAAGTGTAAGACTTTTTGACTGCTGCGGTGGTGGCAGCAGTGCTGGGCTCCCCCTGCCCCAGCCCCCTTCCCTGGGGATGTGCGAGGCTTTAATCCTGTCCTGAGCAAAGAATAAAATTTCAGCACTGGCCCATGGGCTGGGAGCACGGCATGGCCCCTCTCCTCCCTGCTCCGCCCTCTACATCAGGACTCAGAGCAGGAGCTCACAGCACCCCACCAGACTGTGGGACTTGGGTGTGTTCAGGGCTTCTGCTTTGAAGCCATTTGTAGGATTTCCTGAAGGATGATGTGTCTGAAGGCACACACTGATGTCCCCTGGGAGCCCTGCAGCCCTATGACGGGGTTCCCCAACCGGGTGTAAATGCAGGTGCAGAGCTGCCTCCATCCCAGCCTGTGTCCCTCCAGGAGCATCCCGGGGCCAGGAGCGGGTCAGCCTGGCTGCTCTGCTGGGAGGCTTCGCCGCCAGGCAGGAGAAAGGGCTGGAGCTGGAGGGGTGAGCAGTGTGCTCACTTCCCCAGCCCATGTAAATCAGCTCGCAATTGTGCCAGAGGAGGCTCCGTGCGGCTCGAGCTCATTTGGGCTGTGCTGGGGGGAGATGGCAGAGGTCGGAGAGCCGAGTTGCCAGGCAACGCTCCCCGGATATTAGGAAGATAAATCCTGTAATAATGGAAAACACTGATACTTTCTGTGCCCAGTGTTCATTTCTTTCTTCCTTGGGGGTTCTGCTCTCCTGGATCCCAGCTGAGGCATCGGGGAGCAGAACGCCCCTTTTGATGCCCCGAAGGAGTGGGGGGTTCGGCTGTCTGGTGGGGCAGGGGGCTGTGGGCAGGAGGCGAGGTCGGGCTGCGGGCGAGAGATCTGGGGACAGGCACTTGGTGGACGGGAAGCCCAGCTTTTCTGGGGAAAGGGATGTCGGGAGAGGCGAATTCCTTATCGCTGGACACATCCTCCTCGTGTACCACTTGGTTCTTGCAAACATTGGTGTGTTTGCGCTGCGCCTATCTCAAAGCGAGCGCGTTCCAGCCTCTCCTCCGGCTGTAGGGCTGCGTTTGGATTTGCACGTGGGGTGTATTTGGCGTGCGAGCGCTCCGTGCAGCCAACCCAGGGCTGGAGGCGGCACCAGGTGACTGCTCTGATCAGTCCTGATTCCCGCTAGAGCACAGCTTGAGTGCTGAGCACCCGCGGGGAGCTGTTTGCAATCAAGCCAAAAAAAAGAAAAGTCTCCCTCCCAAAGATGTTTAAATACTTCCAAACAACAAGAAAAACTGGAGGAAATTGCAATGATTAAAGTGAACAGAAACGTAGGCTTAATTTGTCACATATATCATTTGCTCCAACTTGTTCAGCCGGCTCTACCATTTTCCATTACAGCACTTCAGGGTTGCAGCCGGGATGGGAAGAAGTGACAAAGTCTGAGGAGGGCCTGTGAGACTCCAGCACGACGAGCGTTTGCTGAGCACGCAGGCTCCTGGAGCTAATTCCCGGGATGTGCAGCGGCTGTGCACCTCCAGCACCGGGCGCAGGAGCTGCTGGCTTGTCCTCCTCGTTGTGTCCAGCCCTCCTGGGAGGAGGTGAGGGGGGAGCTGGAGCTCTGCTGGCTTTTTGTCCCAGCACCACTCCTGGCCAGCATCAGCTCCCGGATGGCGGCGGTGCCACTTAGCCTATAGTGCTGGCACTTTGTAGTTTCCATATGCAATTAGCTTACAGCAGCATGGTAAATATTTCATACCTTATAGCAAAGGTTGTTTAATTTTTTATTATTTTAAAGCTGCTCATGAATGTTTTACAAAGTGGAATGGGAAAGTGCAGAGAAAGTTTCCTGCAAAATAGTTTTGGGGACTGTACTCCAGTCACCCAGTGCCCATGGTGGCTGTTAGTTTGTTCTGCAAACGAGTACAGCTGAAGCAGGACATTGAGCAAAGCATATTTAGCAAATAAGTCACTGTGTGAAATAAATTCTTTTACAATCCTGTTTATTACAACAGCAGTTAACTTGTCTTTTACTCCATAGGCTCCGTATACCCACTCAAAAAGGAAAACCTCACAGCTCCTATGTCATGGTCCCTTCCATGTTTGTGTGCTCATTTCAAATTCCACCATTGCTGAGACTTGGAAAAAAGCCTTTGCAAAAAGCCTCTGTGCAAAAGGCAAATGCCTCTGCGTGTTGCTGGATGGTGTTTGTGAAACGAGTCATCTGCTCCTCCCCAGTCCAGGAGTCACCTCCTCGGAGCATCTGCTCCAGCACTGACTTTGGAAGACAACTGGATCTCTGCCTGCTGTCTGAAAGTTAGATGTCTGTTCTAAAGTTAGGCGAGATGAGTTCATTTCATGGTATCATTCTATTTCTATAGGACGAGGAAGCGAAGAGCATCCTTGGTGGTGACATTTCCCACCCGGGCTCTTCATTCTGCACACCTTGGGGTTCCCCTTAGACTCAGATACTTGCCTGTCCCCCTGGAAAGCAAACTGAGGGCACAGTCAGTTGTCTGAATCCAAATTAAGTCTTCAGGAAAGGCCTTGGTACTTTAATCACAGCCGGTAACTCAACCATGCAGGATATACTCACACTGCAGTGTCACTGAAATGCCTGCTCCTGCTCTCCCCCTCCCGCCCAGATCCTTTGGCAGTTTAATAGAAATAGATTTCCCAAAGCCTTAATCATCTGTGAGCCAGATCAGCTCCTTCTAGTTGTGTTTTCTTGATCTGTTATTTGCTGCATGGCCAGGGTTGACTGCACAGGGTCACGGCAGGTACTTGTTTTTCAGAAGCATTTCCTGGAAAAATCTCTTTCCCAGCCTTCCTTCCCCACCTCTCACCACTGCTCTGCAGAACGAAGGGCTGCTGGCGGTTTTCTCCGAAAACACCAACCTTTTTCTGTGCCCCCCTCTCCCTGCCGAGCTGCCCCAAGCAGCGTGGCTGAGCGGGCGCTGCTAATTTGACCTCTCTGAGCTGTGCACATATGGAAATCCTTTTCCTCTACAAAAAGGAAGGAATAGACACAGTAAAGGGCAATTTCTGGGGCTGTCCAATTAGGGAAGTGCCTGGGATCTGGTCATTAGAAGCTATCTCATTTCTCGTTCAACTTTGGTCGTTTCAGACCTTTCCAAGCGAATTTTCTCCATTTCAGCTCACATAATGGTGACCTGCAAGTCTGCTGCAAACACCCAGGGACAGGTTTGTCCCATGGGCATTTTGCTGTAGTGTGGGAAGTTTTGGCCAGGTTTGGTGGTGGTTTTCTGCTGAACTCCAGCAGTTTGGACACCCAGGGGTAACGGGGCTGCTGCTCGTACTTTCACTGCTATGCAAACCAGCAACTCAGATTTGCAGTGGTCTCAGCAAAGAGTGAGCAAAATCCTCACGGAAACATCAAGGAAATGCTGCAGCTGTGATGTGCTTTTCTGACCTTCCCCTGGGCCCTTGGAAACAGCATTTGGTTGTCCTGTAACAAAAGGACTTTAGAGAGAGTTTGGTGGTGGTTTCTTCCCCAGCACTCAACTCACATGTGGGAGGAAGGTGATAGCCGGGGGGCTGCGGGAGCATCTGCCCCTCCTGTACCCCCAGCCTCCCATCCCCAGGATCTTCCTCTGAACTGCGGCATCCCCCCAGGTTGCCTTGGGATCAGAGATGAGATGTGTGAGATGCTCACCATCTGTCACCTCCGCGACACCTAAACAGCACCCGCCTCCGCTCCGCGGGGACAACCCGATCGTCGTTGTGCCTCCATTTCACAGAGAGGCAACTTTGTGCTCCCCCTTTCATGTTTTCAGAATAGCCCTTTATGTCCCGTTCAAAGAAGCCACGGCATACGCTGCACTTAGGCTTAGGTTTCCGCTTTTCCCTGGGGCAGGAGCAGGTAATGAGCCCCAGAGCTCCCATGTTCCCCAAGCTGCTGCCACCGCTGCGCTCGGGGCAGCCGGGGCTGCGTGGGTGGGAGGCTCTGCTGCTCTCCTGGAGCCAATCTGGGGCTCTTGGACGCAGGATCTCAGGAGGCAGTGGTGCTCTGCACCCATCCCTGGTACAAGAACTGGGAAGCCAGGGAGCCCGAGGACGGGCAGGATGAGCAGCATCGGCCTTTCCTAACAGCCCAGAAGCTCCCGGCACTAGTGGGAAAATGGACCCGAGTCAGCCCTGGCTGGCAGAGACACCAGTGCTTCGGGGAGACCGTGACCAGAGAATCGCAGATAATGAAATCATTGTGTCCTACCTGTGTTTCCATCTGCAACCTGCCTTCTGTGTGGTTTTCCTGCATACATTAATTAAGCGCTATGTGTCTCTGAACAGTATTAACAAATCATCACTATGCATTTGCCCATGCTTCCTGTAAGTGTTTGGTATTTGAAAATCTGATTAGGATTGGTTAATTTTAATCAGCCAGCCGAGAAACACGGTATACCTCTCCTTCCTAGCTGGCTGAGTGATGCAGCCACACGTGCTTGAATTGAAATTCAGCTCTCTGTAGCCATTTCCTGGAAATTCATAAGAATCAGGGGTGTGAACTTCTGCTCACCAGATCATCTCCTGGGACACAGCAGAGCAGGGGCATGTCATCCAAAAATCCTAGTGAGAAGTTTTGGAAGCATTTGGCTCACGCTGATCTCAAGCGATCAGTGAGAATGCAGCGAGCTATGAAAAAGGAGTCTAAGACAACAAACACGAGGACAAAATCCTCTCCCAGGCAGGTAGTCAGACGTAGCCAATGGTCCCGTGCGAGCTGGTATCTCCAACAAATGGCTCCAGCAGCCGGGAGAGTTTCCCAGCCACACGTCTTCTCGAGGTGCTCATTGCAATTTGTGTCTATCTAAAATGGCATCGCAGAGTCCATCCGACGAGACACAAGCACGCTGATCCAGACCAGATTTTTTACTTAACCTCCCCTGCCTGAAAATATGCTACTAACAAAGTGTCAGACGGGGAAGAGACTCCCCTTTGTCTCTTCATTCACCAGGAAGAATCCATCATCCAACACTTTTCACCTGCGTCAGTCGCAGGTAAATCCCAGACCAGATTTTTTTACACTCAGCCCCTCGCTGCTTCCTCTCACCTCCCCGAATGAGACAAATAAAACCCAATAGCATGCAGAATCCCGATTTCCAGAATTCCTTCCACTCCAAGATGTCTTCTGGCAAGGAGCCTCCTGCAGAAGGGATGAGCCCCATCCGTGCCAAAACGCAACTCAAGCCCTTGCTTTCAGCTCTGTGCTGGATTTTTATCATAACTTTGCTTTGAATGCATATATGTATGAGAAGAGAAGGACATTCGATGTAAAAACAACAGCTTTGAAATGTGAGCTCGGCCAGGCACAGCTCGGGGGGCTGCTGCGGGCGGCCAGCTGCCCCCCTCCGGACCCTGTGCCCCACCGAGGCCTTTTGTCTGCCTGCACGCTGGGACCGGGGACAGAGGGCTGCTGCCCGGAGAGAGGGGATTTTGTTTGCAAGGAAAAGGGGAGTTTCCTTTGGCTTTTTTGAAAAATAATCTGCTTTTTTTTTTTTTTTTTTTATAACTGCATAAATGCTGCAATTCTTTGTAGGATTTTCTTTCTCTCTCCGCTAACAAATGCTCCAGTGTCTTTCCTGGGATAAAAGGGTGGGGGAGGGAGAGGCACAACCCCCTCCTCCCCAAACCCAGCCAGCAACATGTTTGCACAGTTTAATTTAATAGGGAATTAATACCATTAGCGGATTAAATACGCTGGGAGCCCAAGCACCAGGCATTAATTGCAGTGGCATGGGCTGGTGTGTGCGGGTCTGCCGGGGCTGCAGCCAGGTGGGAGCAGGCGCCTGGGCTGCATCCTGCGGGGATGTGCGTGGCACAGGGGCAGCATGGGGATGCTGTGCATGGGTGGCTGCTGCATGGCAGGGTGGTGGGGGACACAGGCTGGTGGAGACTCAGGGGAAATGGCTCTGTGTGCATTGCTTTGCCATGCCTCAGCTTCCTCAGCTGTACAATGGGCATGAAGATGGTGGTCCAGCATCTGTCGAAGCCCCCTGATGGGACATGCGGGGTGGCAGTGGTGCTTGCAGAGCCCAGGAGCCAGTGGACACATGCTGGACATAAGGACCCGCACATTTCTTCCTCTGGCATGCCCATGCATCCGCTGCCTTCCCTGCCTTTACCCCTCGCTTTCCGATGATGGACTCCAGCTCATGAAATCCCATCACAATGGAGGCAGCCCACTCCTGCCCACAGACATCACGGGCTGCAGGGAGCATGGAGGAGAGGTGGGGCAAAGCAGAAGGTGAGGAGACCCAGGGGGTCACGCAGCTTTCAGGAAGGCTGAGCGGGGAGGTGACGTGAGAGAAATGCAGCGTGGAGAAGAGCGGAGGGAAACAGGCCAACAGAAGCGTCACTGGGGCCGGTCAAACATCTCATTTTTGGCAGCCATGCTCCAAAATGTTCGGGGAGCCAAAAGAAAAGAAATGAAGAGAAACCACTTCAATAAACGCTAAAAATTACAAGAGCCTTTTATTTTAATATGATTTGAACAGCATTTTTGTTAGCGATTGACAGGATTCCCTCCCTCTCTGGCGAGGCACCTGGGAGGAGAGCAGGGATGAATGGAGGAAGCTCCCCACGAACAATGCAGGGACGCTGGCTGGGGATGGCTGGCAGCGCTCCACCGGCCCCAGTGGGCTGAGCTGGGAGAGGATTTGGCCCATTGCTGGCTCTCTGCGGGGAGATGAAGGAGCGGATCAGAGCACAGGGGTGGATCTGGGGTGGGTGCTTTGTCCTGCAGCCAGCAGCTAGGGAAGCTGCCCTTTGCTGTGAACGTGGTGTCACCACAGTAATCCTGACCCCATTTCATGGCCTCATAGCACGAGGCTGGGGAAGAGCATCCTCCATACCAGGACATCGCTCCTGGTTTCCAGAGAGATGTGGAAGAGAGGAGAGAGGTTGGGGTGAAACCGCCTGGCCCCCACCAGACCTAACCACTTTGGTTCACGAGGCATGGTGGTTCCTTGCACCCCTTGGCCACCCCACCCCGGGCTGGGGCAGCCTCCGAGCAAGGGCTCAGCATGGCCACCAGCGCCCTGACACCTCCAGCAGCACTCCTACACCTCAATGCACCCACGTGTCTCTCCCACTGCACCCCCCTGAAGCCCTCAGCCTCCCTGTTTTACATTACGCACATTAACTTTTGGACTCTTAATCCCCTCCATTGAATAAATCACTCCTGCTAGCCTGATAACTTTTCTTCCCCTTAAGCTATCATCCTGGCCTTTCATTCCATGCAAGATTTGAGACTCTCCCCGCTGTCTGCAATCAAGCTGCATTCTTTCAGCAATTATTTTGTGTCGCTGCTCTCCGCTCTAAAATTTCTGGGGCTAGCATCTTTTTTCACTCGCAGGCTTCCTGTTGCTGCTTATCTCCAGCGTCTCCAGCCAAGAGGTCCTTCTCTTCCACCTCCCCTGTCTGACACTAGCCCTGGATATGGAACTTGGTCAAAAATGCTTTCTCAACACACGTTTGTCAGGATGGAGAGCTTGCATCTGTGCTTGGCAGCGCAGTGTCATGTTCCCTGTCGGTGGGGGGACATCAGGGGAGGGGGCCGAGCTAATGGACTGTATCAGTTTCTCTTTGCTGACAAAGATAACAGGAGGAAGCTGTATGTGTGTGCGGGAGAAACTGGAGGGGCAGAGCGAGGGAAGTGAGTGCTGGGGAGCTCGCTGGGGAAGGGCAAAAAGGCTCAGAGGAGCCCTTGCTTCCTTGGGCTCAAGGGCTGAGGGAGACCTCCGCCGCTCTGCTCCCCCTGAGCTGTGTCCCCCCATGGCAGGAACCGCATGGCACGAGTAGGCCCTGCACAGGGACACAGAGCTTGTGTGGTTCGCCGTCACAGGATGCCAGGGCCTTTCCTTTCCTCATGGAGAAGGGCTGTGGGGACAGATGACCGTGTCTGTGCTCCCTGCCCCAGCTCCAGGCTGAGGGACATGGTGCGTGTGGTTTTGGGGGGCTCAGCCGGGCCGGGTGAGCAGAGGCTGGGGCACGGCCTGCGCAAAAGGTGCCTGCCACAGCAACCCTGCAGTGCAGGCCGCAGTGGGTGTGATCATATGTCATGATACAAGGAATAAGCTGATTTACGCAGAGGTTGAGGAAGAGCACACCCTCTGTAGGGCATGATTTATCCATTTATTTATTGCATGCTGGGCAAGGCTTGCACCGGGGCCTGGCAGAAGCCAGCAGGGCCAGCAGGCTGATGTGGTGGGGCTGTGCCCGGTCACCCACCTGCCTGCCCGGCTGGAGATCCTGAACATGGCATTGGTGTAAAAAACAGTAAACTCACAGGACAAACCCTTCCATTGCCCTTTGTTTTTTTTTTGGGGCTGGACATTTCCATCTCTCTCGGAAGGCATTTTGATAGCAATCGTTTTATAAACCACCCGCGGTGCTGGGCCCCTGCTACACCTGCTGTGCCATGAGACCGACCCTCCCTGGCGCACACTGCGACCGTGCAAGCCTGTCAGTGTGCACCAGAACAATCGAGGCCTTGCGGGAAGGGCACAGGGTCTCACTCTGGCTTCTGGCTCACCGGTGGGGTGATCAATGAGCGCTGTGGGTAAAGCCCGAGGGCTGCAGCAGTGCCTGGGCACAATGCAGGGCTGCTCGGCCCCTGCCAGGGGGTGGAAACACACAGGCACTGGAAAGCAGCACCCCAAGGAGCCAGGCTCAGCGCAGCCCACAGGCATCTGGGGGTCCACGGTGACCAGCCAGCCTGGTGCTCGAATAAATCCACCTCTCCCCACAGGCAGGACACCCAAGGTAACTGCAGGAGGATGGAAATCTCCTTTGGAAGGAGCACCTGGCCGTGCAGCAAACCCACTCTCGGGCAGATTTGCTGTGCACGGTGGTTATTTGTTTAAGATGTGTCCTGAGTGCTCCCCCCACATTGTGAAGCCCACTTAAGCAAACACTCCACCTGAAGCAGTAAGTGGTTACCGCAGCACGCGGTGTTTATCACGCCGGCTTTCCTGCCAGCTCCGCACCCCCCCTCTCCCCTTCCTCTCGTACACGCAGGCACACACACGTGCTGGGTAATGCATCCATTAAACCCAGCTACATTCCTCAGACTACAAAGATAACACAAAGTATAAAAAAAGGAGCCCCTTTGTTCAGCCATTTCTCTGCTGCTGTGTGCGAATAAAACCATCTCAGGCAAGTGCACGACAGAAGAATTAAACCTGAAAGGAGGAAAAACATTTCCCGTGCGCTCTCCCCCTTCCAATTCCGTGCCTTGAAAAATGCTGTGTAACACCAATGCTCTGGGGTCCCTGCTGCTCTCGGGTGTGTGACATGCCGTTGCAAGGCCAGGACCCCACGGTGGTGCTGCAGCCTCTCCCTGTGGTGCAGAGGATGCCGAGGGAGCCGCGGGCTGTGCGGGGTGGTCTCGCTGCGTCCGCCTGGCTCCAGGGCTGTGGAGAGCCTCACGCCAGGCAATTAGGTGAGGCGGGCATGTGACACAAATTTGTGTCTGTCTCGTCAGGTTAAGGGAAATGTTTCGGCTCCACTGATAGGGATTTGCCCTTTGAACTGAAGATCTTTGCCCAGGATCCCCAGGAGGCCCAGGAGGCAAAGCAGTGGAGCTGGAGCCGACCTGCACCCCCGTGGGGCCGTCCCCATCCATCCCACTGCTCTGTCCATTGTGCAGGGCAGCTGCTGCCTCTGGCCCTCCCAGGACGCTGGGAGGAATTTGGCCCCTGCGGCCTTCACATGGCGGCTTTCACCTCCTCACTGTCACCACGTGTTGGGCAGTGCCAGCCGTCCGGGGACAGAGGCAAGGTGGCTCCAATGCCTGGCATGGGGCCTTAGCCCTGCTTGGCCCTCCCAAAGGCAACGACCGAGGGTTTCAGCAGCAAGACTGGAGCCAAGTGGTGCTGACACTGTATATGCTGTTCATTATGGTAATGGTGCAGAAAATCCCCGCAGAAAGCAGGTAAGATATGAGCTTTCCCTACTGGACTTTAAAATAAACAACTTCACCGAGCCAGGGCCAGGAGCAAGAACGAAAGTAAAGGGAAGTTGGAATGAAATCCTCCTCTTCTCTCCATCCTCCTCTGCTTTTTTTCACTGATGACATTTACTCTGCTTAATAAAAAGAGAATTTATGTTTGACTCCCATAATGGTGCCTTTTAATCTCTGAGACGGCAATCCTTCAGGGCCACGTGTGTGCGGGTACACAAAAAAGCAAGTCTCAGCCCCGGAGGGGGAGCAGGAGGGGGCAATGGGAATTGTGCTGTGAAATGGGGCATTGCGAGCAGCTTTATGAACTGCAGCTCCCCCCCCTGCAGCCACCAGCCTGGCCCCAGCCCTGCTAATTGCAAAGGGCTGGGAGGGCTCAGAGCCTTTTGGGGGTCTCTGAGTCTGAGCACCGCAAACGGAAGAGGCAGAAGCCCCTTAAAATGAAGCATCGAGGTTTCTACAAGTGACATCTCCAAGTCAGCCAGCGCTGATCGGCTCCAGATGGGATGTCGGGCTCCAGCTATTGCCTCGTGCTGCAGGGAGGGCGAGGGGCTGAGGCGTGGGATGCCAGGGATGGCTTTGGGGCTTGCAGGGAACCTGGGCTGGGCTGGCAGGTGGAAGGGTGCTGGAGGTGGTGGGCAGGCAGATGGTGCTGGGATGGTGCATGGTGGGATGGTGCATGGTGGCATGGTGAGCTGGTGGGCAGAGACCCCTTCTGCATCCCCCAGGCTGGGTGATGGGAGAGAGGAGAGGAAGAGCAGAGCTGGGCAGCACAGCAGTGTGCCAGCCCTCCCATGGGGCTCCCCATGGCTTTCTCTAAATGAAAAATGAAGAAGTCAGATGCAAATCCTTCCCTATGTAAAACACTAAGAAATAGGGCAAGGAGGGGATTATCCACCTGTGGCCACTCTGCGAAGCAGGAGCAGGCTACAAACATGGCCAGAACTGGGGTCCAGCAGGGGTGCGGGCTGCCCCATGGTCTGAACTGCATCCCACGGGCTGGGCTGTGCCCCACGAGGGCTGGCAGAGGGTGGTCTCATGGCTTTGGGGCGCCAGGACACATCTCGGGGGGGCACACTGCCCCAGGGCCCCCTGCTTGCCCCCTGATTAATGGCTTGTTACACAGAGCCCAAGTTCCCTGTGGAAACAAGAGTTTCCGTTTACCCAATTAGAGCTAAAAATGTTATCTCATTTATTCTGGAGGCGGCAACATGCAAGAATTAATTTTTCAGGGTATTTCCCGGGACATTTCTCTCCCAAGGCTGCTTTTGGAGCAGCTCTTGTCAGACAGGACGTATGGTCTACAACACGCATTGCTTTTAAGGCCAGTGAGAGCAGGTCTGGTATTTCTTGTCCGGGTCCCATGAACAGTGTTTTCTTTGGCTCTGCAAATCATCCATTTAAAGTGGATCGTGGCTGAAGAATGACAGGGGTCCAGTGACAAATTTTCAACATTATTTAAAAATCGGGGCAGAAAGCAGGGAGGTCAAGTCCTAACGCGGGCGATGAGGGAAGCAGCGAGGGGGGGCTGCGCGTGTTTCTTCTCACATGTGCTCAGGGGCTGAAAACTGGGAAGAAAAATCGCACCCAAGTTCCTCAGCTCCCTCAGGAACGTCTAATGGGGAAAATTAATGAGCTGGAACGTCACGCCGGAGACGGGCGCGGGGGACCTGACAGCGCCGGCGGCTGCGGGATGACGAGTGGTGGTCACCTTCAAGGGACGGGCTGGCATCGGGGGGTGCGCGCGTGCCATCTGCGGCCGGATCTGTGCACGCTGCCAAGGGGATTTTTCTGCCCGATCTGCTCTGGCTGGCTGCGAGGGGCCAGAAAGGCCCTGGGAGAAGGGGCAGCTGCTGAAGCCACGCAGCAAAAAGCCTGCCTGCACGCGGGAGACGGGACGGAGAGAGCAGTCTGGGCATGCATGGAATGGCTTGGCTGGGCTCGGCCAGCGGGCTCGGCAGCCTCCGTGGGCTCTCCTTTCGGCTGCTTTTCCCAGAGCCTGCCCAGCGACGGGCTCTGGGCTTTGTCATGAGGTCCCCTTGCTGGCAGCAGCCTCCTGTCCTGGCTGTGCTGCCGGCCCCAGCGTCCTCGGTGCCCCCAGCCCCGCCGCTGACCCCCGGCACCCGCCGCGTTCTTTGGACACCGCCGCTGGCCGGGGGTGTGCAACCCCGGCAAAAGCCTGGGGAGAGGCAGAGCGCATTGTGCACATTGCTTGTGCATGGGATTCAAGTACTCGGTTGCTTTTTATTTAGTGCCAGAAGAAACACAAAGCCGGGCAAATCCACCCTGCCAAATACAACCCTGCCGCTCCCTCTCCACTTCCCTCACCCTGTGAAGTGCTCCAGACCAGACCCTGCATCCCTGGGGGTTGGTTAAGATCCTGTTGCTCAAGATGAAAGCTGTGATGGTTTGATGGAAGCACAGCCAGGAAGGCCAACCGCCGTCCCCGGTCGGGTGCATCCACGCCAGCTATGTGTGCAGAGAGGGGAGCAGCATGGCACAGGGTGGGCACGGCAGCACCTTGGTGTTGGCCCCTCTGTGCCTGGCTTCTGGGCAGGGCTACCATGTCCTCGTGAAAGGGTGGTGGAGTTTGGGGGAATCATCGGCCAAATGAAAAATAAATCAGTTTATATCCCAGCCGTCTTGTTGTTTGCTCCATGCTTGGGGGTGTTTTACAATTATTTCATCCTTTAAAGTGTTTTCTGCCTTCTGAGATGTGCCCTGACATTTTGCTTGAAAAATGCAGCTTGCAAGGGTCAGAGGCTTTTCTCTGCCCTGCAGGGTTAAAGCTTCCAGGTTTTCTGAAAGCTCTTCTGAGCTTTTTTCAGAAAGGGCAATTTAAGCTGTTGAGTCTTTTGTTTTCATTCTCCTCTACCCTCAGTGTTGTTGCTGTTGTTGTTTTGGATGTAATCCCCATCCAAAACTCCCATTTCCGTCCAGGCTTCCTTTCGGGGCATCTCAAGCGTGCCGGCTCTGCCCTGGGCTGCAGCAGGTGCCAGCTCCCGGGGCTGGCAGGATTCACCAGAGGGGACACGCGGGGCTGTCCCCCCTGCTGCAGGCTCTGGGTGCCCCCCTCATGCCGGGGATCACAGCAGTGTCACCCTCTGCCTGCGCTCGGCTGGCAGCAGCCAGGCCGGGTCCGCATCTGAAGGCGCTGCTAGTGAATAACCAGCCCAAGCCCCCTGGGAAAATTAAAACAAACTTTCTGAGACTTTAGCGCTCGCTGAACTAATTCCCCCGCCCGCAAATATCAGCTGCCCTCCCTGCTGCATCCCCCAGCTTTTCTGCTTTGTGTGACATGCACTTCCCTCAGACAACAAAACAAAGCAACTCCTCCCAAATGTAATGAAGCGATCTGCATGCGAGTGCCATGGTTTAGACCCACCCATGCTCCGGTCCCTTTCAGTTTTATCTTCCTTTCCAGCCATCAGGTGCCCACAGAGCTGCCTCCCTTTCAGGCTCACCACTCCCCTGCAGTCCCCCTGGGCCGGGGGGGGACTGGGCTTTCCCTCCAGCCCCGACAGCCAGGGTTAAAAATGTTTTCCTGACACCACTCACCCAGAGCCTGCAAACAAAGCAGGCCAGAGGGGCTCAGAGGAGGTATTCAGGAGGGCTCTGAGGATCCTGGTGGAAACACTGCGCTGAAGATTTCCATGCTCCCCCCTTCCCAATGGAAAGAAGAGAACAATAAAAAGGAGGCAGCGCACTTCAGCTGCCCCTGAAGAGCAGCAAAGTGGTGTAGCTCAGCTTTCTCACTTGTCTGTCTTCCGGCAAGGTCCTGGCCCCGGTCCTGCCAATGTGCGAACCCTGCTGGCAGGGAGGGGAGGAGAAAAAGCCCCCTGGTGACCCCCTCACCTGCTGGGCTGGCTGGGTGATGCTGGGGTGTGAGCGGTGCCCTTGGGTCCGCTCTGAGCCGCAGCGGCGTGGATGCACACAGGCATAGAGAAATGAACCTGCAAACGGCACCAGGAGCGCGTCTGCACGCACAAATGCTTCCACAGACACATTTCTAGGTAATAATCCCCCCCCGCTGCTTTCTTGCCTTGATCAAAGCCCAGACGTGAGGGAAGTCCATCTGTGAAAGATTGAGCCATGCGTTTTTCGCGAAGGTATATGGGCTGGCAGCGAAATTTCTCTGACAAGTCCAACAGGGAAAAATGGAGAAATGAAAGCCTGTAAGATGTGCGCATTTCCCAGATGACTGGTGATGTGTGTGGGTAACATATGGGCAGTCTGTGCCCACTGTCCCACAAAACATGCTGATTTCACACTCGGCTTTCTCAGATTCCCTGACAGCTCCGCAGACCGGCTCCGACAGCCTGGTGCTCGGCTCCGCGCGGTCTCGTGGCCGTGTGCAGGGACCGCGGCCCCCGCTAGCGCACGCTGCACGGCGCGCCCAGGCGCGGGGCTTCATGGGGGGGTTAGGGGGATGCAACGTGGCCAGCCGCAAGCGTCAGCTTGAAACAGCTTGCAGGAATAAGAGTCTCGCTTTTTGCTGTCATGCGTTTCTATTTTTCATGAATTTTGCAGCTCTTTTAGGACTGAAATAGCATGAGAGCTGCTGCTTCCCTTCTGTCTGCCAGCCTGGCTCTGCAGCTGCCCGGCAGCCTTGGGACGCGGGGTGCCCCGTGGCAGCCACTGTCCCCCCGTGCTGGGCTGCTCCCGCTCCCACCCTCGTGCTTCTGTCTGGTGCTGGGGGATAAAGGCAGGGCCACCTGGCAGGACACGGGTCTCTCTTTGGCACCAGCTGCGCGGCTGGGAACCAGCCTCAGTGTGCCGCAGGAACGCCTCCGTGTGTCGTGCCTTGCTTTTTCTTCCAGGATGACAAGACCTGGAAAATGTTGGTGGCATGATTCCGAGATAACACATACAAGAAATAATGCAGAATCAAATACGTTTTGCTCTTTTACCTACTGATTTAGGGATTTACTGAGCAGCAAGAGCATCCAGGTGGCTGCACCTAACAGCCTGGGTTGCGTTTCTCTTCCGCGAGTTTGCCCTGCACCTACCTGAGCCTGTCTGCAGCTCTGCAAAATCCTGTGGCGGTAAATCCCAAAGGATAATCTTGCCTTTGTGGGAAAAGCCAATTTATTAACCTTAATGGACTCCAGAGAAACCTGGGGTTTCAGACTCCTGACGCAGGGAAAAGCTGAGTTTTGTGCTGCTCCCTTGCAGTTCCCTCCTCTGCAAAATGAATTCGCTTCTAACCCAAGAAAGGCAAAGCAGAGAAACAGGCCTAGTATTTTTTGATTCCTCCTCTCCTGCACTAAGCCAGTCCTGTATATGGAACCACAGAATTGCCTGTGTAGAAACAGACCTCTCAGATTACCCCCACAGAAGGGAGGCCAGGAAAATGGAATAAATTGCCCAAACTCATACCCCATCTCAGGTGCAAGGCCAGGATCAGGTCCCTGCAGCAATCGAAGGCCTTAGTGTGGCTGTTCAGACTTTGTGCTTGCTAAATGCCTTGGTGCCTGGTCTCTTAAAACCTTGGAGATTTGATTCATGGCATCAGAAGGAGCTCCAGTGATAGATCACGGTGCCTCTGTGCTTGCTGGGGTCTATGATCTTCACCTCTGTGACTGTATAACATAACAGGTCTTGGAGGCATGAAGCAGTTCTGCCTGGTGATATCAAAGTTTTACATGATCAAGGGAAGTGCTGATTCTCCTCCAATTTCTTGGGAGCACAGAAGCAAAAACCTTGCAGTCAAATTACTAAGAAAGTGTCTTGAAGAGACATACTCAAACTGTTCCCTTGAGTGCATCCGTCAGAGGATGAAAATTTTGAGGATGGGGAAATAATAGTCGCATGCTCTATTTTTACATTAACTCGCTAATTCTGGGTATTTGCGGGGCCCCGGGTGGAACTAAAGCATGTTCTCCCTTTATTTATTATTATCTGCATTGTTAAAATATGTACACTAATCCTGCGAGTAAGCCTAATTGGGGCTAGCTCTGAAAAGGTTCTGCTCAGCTGCAAGTCTCATTTGCTTGTGCAGTCGCCATGCTGGAGTGGGCAAACCAGGTAAAACAGCGAGTGAGAGCAGCTAAGTGGCCTCTTCAGAGCACATTTCTCCATTTAGGCACCAAGTGCCATTGCTGGGCTCGCCGATTTAACTTGTGGCTACCCACACGCCAGCATGAAAGACCAGAGCTGCCAAGGTGCTGGCTCTAAGGGAGCAGCCTTGGGCCATCCCGCAGCGGTCCCTGACCCCGTGCTGGGAGGAACGAGCTGAGCCAGGGCTCAGTGGTGCAGCCTGATCCCAGAAGTGCCCACACATGGCACATCGCTCCTGTCCGGGCTGCAGGGACAATTTCTTTGGGGTCCTTGTGACGGGAAATGCATCCGGAACGCAAGTTGTTGCTGATATTGCAATAGGAAGCTGGCTGTTTTGTCGGCGTTTGGCACGCACTGTGTGTGGTGCAGCCCTGTGCTGTGTGTTCAAACTCTGGTTCTATACAGAAATATGTTTTTAATACTCCAATGATGGTATCTAATATTCAATAATTATTGTGGCTCAGTTTTTAAGATGCACTTTAGATTTCCCAGAGCAGTTATTGAATGTGAGTGAGATGCAAATTAAACATTAAAAACATATTTATGGTGGGGTTAGCAGCAGCTACATAATCTTACATACAGAGCAGGCCACAAGAATCAGCTAGCCGTCTGGGAGACCTCCGGGAGGATTTGTTGTAAAAGCAATTGGCACATCATTAGCCTCGAATGCAAATCCTGTTGGATGTGAGGGAAGCCCACGACCAGGCAGATTCGTCCTGTGCTGGATCCCAGGGCAGGCACCATCTCTGGCTGGGAGACGTGGAACTGATGCTGAGATGGAGCTGGGATGCAGGGCCCATCCTTCAGCTGCCTTCTTGGTATGTGCAGAGGCAGGTGAAACCCTCTTGGAAGAGATGGTGGTGTTACTCCTGGTGTTCCACCTTCTCCTCCAAGCTGCAACTTGCTGTTTGAGAGCACTGGGGAGGGCTGGAGGAGGAGACAGCGGGCATAAGCTGGTGCATGAGGGAGTCTTCATCAAGCTCAGCATTGAGCTTGAGTGGGTGGAATTTGGAAACTCAGGCCTAAATCCTGTGGCTGGAGCCCACTGCTGAGCTACAGAGCCAGAACGTGGTTCTGCTGCTTGTAGGGCAATGAGATGGAGATGAAACCAGGACGTGGAGCAGCCTCTCGTCCAGCAGCGCCCGTGCCCCAGGTGCGAGCTGACGCCCCATGGATTTCCAGCCGGTGAGCTCACAGCCACGGGGAGCGGGGCGGTGTGGGGAGGAGAGGAGGGTGGAGGAGACCCGCAGCTGGGGTGGTCCCGGAGTGGGCCTGACGGAGCCGCCAACAGAGGCTGAGTGATGGCCCCTGCTCAGGGCGTTTGGGAGATGGTGCAGAGCACGCTGGCGGAGCCGCTCTCATTGTCTGGAGAATCCCATTCTGGGGAAACCACTGGGAGGATAACGCGAGAGCCATAAAGCATGCTGCTCTCTCTTAATGAACGCGGCTCACGAGGGACCAGGACTATTTTTTACTCCGTCGTTATTCTTTCCTCAGCTCGGAGAAAGTTGCTGAGCCTTGTGTCTGCCAACAGCAAGCCAGATGCTGCGGCGGACCCGGGCCAGCACGCCCTGTCCAGCCGGCCCCGCAGCCCCAGCACGAAGCTCCTGCCTGCTCCTGCCTGCTCCTGCCTGCTCCTGCCATGCCTTGGCTCCCCCCGGTCAGCTCTGTGGGGCCACAGACACAGGCAGCAACATCAGGGCTTTGACGTCCTGGAGCTGCTCTCAGGAGAGCTGGGCTGCAGCGTGCCCTGGCCCCGTGAGGAGCCCTGGTAGTGCTACCACTGAAAGAAGAGCAGTAATTATTCCCAAAATCTAAGCCGTGGAGGTTCTTGGAAGAAAAGAGAGTCTCCAGAGTATGAGGGAAGTGAACTGCATGGGAAGCACTGGGATGTCATTGTTTTCTTCTTCATGCAAAGCTGATCTGCAAGACCCCTCTGGGGTGCCTTTACGGACACTTGCCTCACTGATGAGTGTGGGACTCGAGCACAAGCAGTGCAGGACCTTGCTGTAGGGCCCAGAGCGCACACATCCCTTCCCATACCTCTGCCTTCAGGGAGTTGCTCCAGAGCTTGAGGATCCCTTGAGAAAATACGGATGGAAGAAAAGGCCTGAATGGACCTCTGGGACTGAAATACCCCAAATAAATATTTACTGACATCTAACTCTAGCCTGTGCTGCTGAAGGTGAGCAGCTGCTCGTGGCTGCAAGGTGCACTACTTGCTGCTTCAACCCTACTTGCTTTTCCCATAACGTCTGCTTAACTGCAGTGGGAGTGTTTTCTATGATGGCAATGTTTTACTGGGACAGGAGTGCTGGTGTGTCCTGGCACCACCTTCCTCACCGAAACACACACGAAATGGCATTGCCCCTCTAGCAGTGGCTGATGTGATGTCGTGCATTGATTCTGCTGCTTGTAGGGCAATGAGATGGAGATGAAACCAGGCCTGATGACATGGAAGGACTTTAAAAAGATGACTATGGGATTTATGGGATTCATCTCTTTTTCCCCCTGTGTCGGTCAGGAGCGATGCTGGGACACCCAGCTGGGATCGTGAGATGTGCAGGGTCCTTTGGCTGCCTGTCCGCAGGTACCTAAATCCTAGCACTCTGTCTCCTCCACAGAGACAAATGACATCCTGCAGCACAGGTGCTTTAAAAAGAACAATAAATTGAAAGCTCTTCACTGAGCTCTGCTACAGGGCCAGGATCCTCTTTCAGAGAGTATTTTAGGACTCAAGGCACCACAGCTGTTTGTGGGCTAATCCCTCTGCCCTCCTCCTCAACCTCAAAATGGGACTTTGCAGACCCACTTAAACTGCAAATAAATCAGGAAATGGCACTTTGTCCTTTCCAGAAATAGGCCAGCTCTCCGGAACCCTTTGAAAGAGGCACCCGAGCCCCGCATCTGCTGAGGAAGAGACTTTGCTGCAAGCAGGCTGTACAGCAAACTTTTCCTGAGCAGACGCTGGTCCCAAATGCCAGTTTCAAAGCCTACACTCACAGGAGTTCCTGCGTGGGGACAGGTCTGGGGTCACCAACAGCAGGTCCTCTCTGTGCCAGCCCCACTGGCACAACCTCCCCTGGATTCCTCAGGGGTCGTGGCTGGCTCCAGCAGGACGGTGCTTCATCTCCTCGCTGCAAGAGGAGGCTTTTAGCCAGCAAGCATGGCATGGAGGTGGTGACGTTTGCTGCCAGGGGTCCGATGAGGATTTACATCTCCACTCTGAGTGAACCAGGCTGGCTTTCTCCAAGGCTCATAGCCCCGAAATGGGCTGCACTGGTGGAATTAAGTGGGAGCACAAGTGTCAGCACTTTCAAGCCAGTGAAATGTAGGGTCTGTAAAAGCTGTCAGGAGAGAGCCGAGGTCCCCGCGGTGCTCCTGCCTCAGCCCTTGCCAGGTCACCGAGCACAGCAGCCATCACCTTCCCCTTGCTGGAGCCCAGGCAGGAGCAGTGCCCGATCCTTGCCGCAGGCACTGTGCTCGAGGCGAGGTGAGTGCTTTCCTGGGGGGTTCATACAGGGCTTTGTGGATGTCCCCTGCTGGCACCCAGGACAAGACCCTGGTGTTCCTACAGCGACGGTTGGCTCCTGCCTGAGATGAGGTCTGGTCCTTTGTGCAGAGCATCCCTCGGACATCCCCACCCACACAACCCCACGAAAGTGCTGGGTTCCCCAGGCACTGAGTCCTTGCTGCTGAGACCCATCTGCTGCAGGTATTTCTTCTGCCCCTGTTTATGGGCCTCTTTCTGCAGCTCAGGGACCAGCGAGGCAGCAGGGTGTGAATGGGAATAAAATGAGAACCTAAACTCTGTGACTAACACAAAACCGTCTGGGGTAATGAACGGCCTCTGGGAGTAGAGGATGCCGTGCACTTTTCTCCTCTGCAGAACAATATTTCCAACATGTTTTAAGCGTCATTAAACAGATAATTAAACATTCCCTCACAGTTTAATATATCTCAAATATATGACCCAGAGTTACCTCTGCAAGGGGCGTGGGGTGTTCGAGGCAGCAGCGTGTGCAGGGCTGCAGCTCTGGGGGTCAGGGTGGTGGCGGTGGCCATGTCTGGGTGTCACAGCGCCTCTGTGGGCTGGGGTTGCTGAGGTTTCTCCCGAGTGCCAGGGTTTTGCAGGGGCATGGGGAAGGTTTCAGGGCACAACAGCAGCCCCTGTGCTGGCAGGTGGAAGCGTCGGTGCTAATAACAGCCAGGCAGCGTGAGCAGAGGTGGCAGCTGCTCCCTGTGCCATGCCACCAGCAAGTGCCCTGCACATGTGCGTCCTTACTGGTGTGCAGCAGCCCCTGCCTCACCTGGAGGGTGGGCAGCACGCCCCAGCCCACCCTGTGCAGGTAATCCCACCTGGTTTTCAGGACCAACCTCCTGGTAAAGCCCTGGGATTGCTGCCAATATGTTGTTGGGCTGAGCTGTCCAATTTTATGTGCTTGTGAGGAGCCTGGGTGAGATGCGAGGTGCTGCCAGGGCTGACAGCGGGGTGAGGGCGCAGGGTGCCCATGCACTGGGTGCACTCACTGCAGCACAGCCAGCATGCGGACCGGGAACCTCCGCAGGCAGAGGGGACATCCTGGCAGCCAGGGGGGCTTCAGCAGAGTTTGCTGCAGCTCTGCAAGTCCCCGAGCTAATTGAATCCAAGTGTGCAAGCAGGGCTCTGCCCTCGCGGGCGCGGCGGGCAGGGGAAGAGCTTATTTCTCTTCTGTTCCCTAGTTGCTTTGAGTTCTCTCCCTTTGAAAAGGGAGGCCTCTCGTCTTTATTCACATAAAATGTGGCTTTTCTAAGTTTAAAAGCCTTTTGGTCTCTTCAGGGAGCACTCGGCAGGAGGCTGGGCACAGCCACCCCCGGCACCAGGCACAGGGATGTGCCATGGGGAGGTGCCGGGGGCCGGCCACTGCCTGTCCCTTGGTGTGTCCCTGCTCCTGTCCTGCTTGGCCCTGGTTTTAAGAAACAGCCATGGATTCCCCGACCTAGCGTGGAGTAGAGACCTGAGTCCAGAACAGTCAGCAGGAGGCATCACACCAGAGCATTGGGGGACAGCAGCGGGGTCCAGCAGAGATCGTAGTGCCCACGCATCCGCCGCAGGGGTGCCCAGCTCTTGCTGTGCTGTCCAGCTCTTCCCTGGGGTGATGCTCAGTGAACCTTACCAGGGTGGCTGCAGGGGTTACCGTGCTGCAGGAATCGCTAACAAACTTCGTGATGCTCCTGCTTGGTTTTCCTCTTCAGAGTTCGATGCCTTTGTGAAGTACCTGGCTGGGGCTGCGTGGGTAAAAGGCAATGAGTGATCATTATTTTGATTCATTTTCCCAACAACGTCGACATGAATAGGGATTTATAGCCAGGAATTGGCAGGATGAACAGGCTCTCTCAGAGACATATGCAAATCAAAGTTAGCTCGTTAACCCCAGCCGTGGTAATTAAGGGGCAATAACAGGCAAAAGCACAAAAAGACAATCAGCCTCGGAGGAAGCACGAGCCCCGGTGTGGTCGGAGGGGCAGTGGGATCCCTGCACCCCTCAGGTGTCCTGCTTCAAACCCGCTGGAACTGCAGCTCTATGTGTGTCCCTGCGCCCACAAAACCCCACTTGTTACAGGCGGGGCACTTCAGAAACCAAAAGTGAAATTATGGCCTTAATCTATCAAAATATTTCTTATTTTTGCCAGCATTATAATGAAAACCCTCTAAACAGAAGGCCTACCCCAGTCCTGCATTCCCAGCCTCGTGCTCTCTGAGTTTATTTATTGGGTTGCTACACAAGCTGAGCTTTTTCTCCTCTTTTCTTTTCTCTTTCTTCTCTGCTTTTGCAAATTGAATTATTTAAATGCATTGTTTGGCAGCCCTAAATCCAGGCGTTTCACTCTCTTTCCCCCTCGGCTGCCATTTCTTTCTCTCCTTTTTGCTCTGGTATTTTCAGGATCATTTACTGTGTTGTTCCAGTGGCATTTATTGAAATTTGCACAAAAAAGATCTTTTTTCAGTGACACTATTTCAGCCCATGCAAAAGATTTATGGGAGCAGGAAGACATCCGTGGCAGGGAGTCTTCACTGGCAGGGAGAAAGGAAGGAGGGAAAGGAGAGAAAACGTGCTGGAAAAGCAGAGGGTATCTGGACCGCTGAGAGGAGAGCAGCTAGGCACCATGGGGGCAAATCACTGAGAATCGGGTTTGGCTGGGAAAACAAATGTGCACGGTAACACATGCTCATGGGCATGGGTATGGAAAGCTTTTGGTGTTGCCAGTGTGTGGGCAGAAGCACGCAGAGGAAGCACAGACACGCTTGTGTGCCTTCAAACACGCTTGGCTCTGCAGATGTCTTGGAGAAGCTGGAGCTGCTGGAGCACTTTTGGTGCATGGATCCCGCTCAGAGCTGTCCCCGTCCCCATCCCCGTCCCTGTCCCCTTCCCCATCCCGGTGGCAAGCAGCCCCATGCGGTGCTGGAGCTGGCCCTGAGAAGTGGCTCTTGGAAGGCGTTTGAACAAGCTCTGCAAGAAGCAGCGCTCTTGATTGTCACTCCTATCTCTAATCCTGCTTCAAAGCCAGCTCCTTTTATTTACATATTGACGTATGATTCATTTAATTGACTTTCTTGCCTTGGAATTGTACTTACTTAATTAATCTGATTACATTTCTGGTTCTACTTAAAGAGTTTCTGTGTTCCAGCCCAGAGGTGGCTGTGTTCCTGTGAAGTGCTGTGATTCTGGTCGATCTCACCAGCAGATAGGGCCTGCAAAGCATTTTGGGATCCTTTGGTAGGGGAAGACAGGCAAAAGGCATGGAAAGTGCCGCAGCAATTTCCATTTTCACACACGCAGCAGCTTTACTTGTGGCAGAAGTAAGACACCCTCCTAGTCAGTGGGATTGAATTATCTCCATAAATTCATTACATTTTAAAAAATATGATAATCGGCACGAAATGAACGTCCCGAGGGAGACGGAACATGTACATCTCAAGTACTGCTAATGATAAGCCTTTAATTTACAAATGCCCAGGGCTGACTCAAAGCCTCCACGTCCCATGGCGGGGGCGGGGGCTCTGCACCAATCCTCGGTCCCCCGGGAGCGCGGCCACCGCGGCTCTCGCATGGCACGGGGGTGCTGCCAAAGGGTGCTGGAGGCCTTGTGGGGTGGGGGCCCTTGGTGGCCTCCACGTGGTGGCACGGCTTCTGCTGCTGGCCAGGAGTCGCCCCTCCTGGGCACTGCCTTCCAGTGCAAGTATCAATATTTATGAAAAGATTAGCGCCTGTTTAACGCGCGATTGAAGCAATTAGGGAGCAGGCAGCAGCGGTGCTGCAGCCATTTGTAAGCATGCAGTATTCATGGGGGCTGGCGGCGGGGCCCTGGCCAGGGTCCTGGGGCTTGGCCCTGCGGAGCTGACCTTTGGCACTGCCCAAATTACGGCCTCGGAGCCCAGCAAACCAAACCAAACTCGCTCGGATGCCACCGCTGCAAACTTTTTCTCTTTTTGATTTTGGAGGCTCTCAGGCTGCTCCCCTTTGCATTTGTTAAATACTGATTAATTATTAAATTAGCCATTAACTATTACTGGATGGTTTCATGAGTGTTAACGACAGCCATGTGCAAGGAGATCTGTGTCTATGGCAAACCTGCTAAACCTCAGGGAATAAATCCTCGATAATCAATATGGCATTCGTTCCATTTGCAATTCTTGTCTCATTTGCTCTGCATTTAGCATGCACTTAAGTGTATTTTATACAAATGTAAAAGCAAGTTTTATGGCTGGTGGAAATTACTGTCTCACAGCAATAATGGCAGAATCCTTTGCTTGCCTCTGAGGCCCAGGGAGGAGCCGCACCCACAGAAGTTTCCCTGAGCCGCAAGTTTTCACTGCATCCCAAATTTCCGTCCTACCACTGGTGGCTTCTGCTCTTGTGGGTGATGTCTGGAGCGAGCAGGAGCAAAAAAGCTCCAAGCTTTGCTGCTGGCTCGTCCATGCCCTTGCCCTCTGCTTCCCCCTTCCTTGGGGTGCATGAAAACTGCAAGCAGCATGTGCACTGGATTGAGAAGCTCCATCACCCTCCCTCCATCACCTCCTCTTCCCCAGGCTGAAGTTTCAGCCTCTCCAGTGGGGTCACGCTGGGTCCCAAGGGCTCTGAAAACACCCTTGGCTTCCTCGCCCATCGTCTTCCTCCTGCCGGCACGGATCCTGGTGCCCCTGCCCACACCAGCGGAGGGCAGTGCTATGTGCTCGCAGCAAGCCTGCCACTTGAAAATGTGCTTGCTCATTGTGGTGACCCAAATGTTCCGTCGGTGCTGTTTCTGGGATGCAGTAATGCACCACTGGGGAGAAGTAAGGTAGGATTTATTTTTCCCATAAAATGTTCTTATTGCTTTTAGATCAGTAAGATAAGACTATTTCTAAAACTAACAAACGCCAGGCAACCAACAAACAAGCGAGTACCTTATGGAACCACCCTGGGGTCCCCAGGCACCCCAGCTCCTGCCCACTGCTGGCTGCTTTCTCTGTCCCTCGGCCCCATTTTTTTCCCAGTGACTCCCAGGGCAGGATGACCTGGGCAGGGCAGGCAGAGGTGACAACCAGCTGTCCCCAGGGTGCTGCTGGGCACCTCTAGGGGTTCTGCAAGGGAGGCTGGCCAGACCTGGAGGTCCGTGGTGGAGGCAGAGCAGAGAAGCAGCAGGTCCCTGTGCCCTCCCAGGGGACACGGAGCGAGCAGAGGGGATGCGGAAGGGGAGCAGAAAGGGACACGGGGCTGGAGCCGGCCCATGGCCAGCCTGCAAAGCAAGCGGCCGCAGGCATCTCCGGAGCAAGGCTTTTGAAGCTGTCAGCCTTGCCCCAGGGAAGAGGTTTTGGCCTGGGGAGTGTTATTTTGACTGGTGCATTTGCACGGTCCCAAAAAAGCAGCGCGGCTTTTCAGGATGCCCTCTGAGGAGAACCATTGCTGCTCGAGAGAGAAAGAGGCTTGGATTATTTTCTCATGTCAATTAACGGTGCTTTCCAAAGGAAACCCAGGCTCGTCTGAATCCAGAGCACGGGACCGCGGCCAGGCTGCTCCCCCCGAAGAGCTGGAGCTGGAGGGAGAAATCAAGGCTCTTTGGCCAGCGAGCGGCTGGGCTGAAGCCAGCAAATAAAATAGTCATAACGAGGCTGTTTGAGATAAGTTTGGAGGCTTGGTTTTCTTTTTTTTTTCTTTCTTTTTTTCCTTTTTTTTTTTTTTTTTTGGTGTTAGAGAAGGCACTTGGCCCAGGGGAAGCAGCAGCAGACTGCAAGCAGCATCATGCTGCAGGCTCCCCAAAAGCGCATTTTGTCCCCCCAGCACTCCAGTGGCTGCAGGAGCACGGAGCCTTGCTCCTGCTCCAACCCCCCCCCCCCCCGAGTTAATTCTGGGGACGTCCCCAGGGATGCACTGAAATCCTTCAAAGGTGCTGATTTCAGAAATACCCCCTTCCCAGGAGCTGCGAGGTTCGCGGGGTTGTACTGCTCTCCCCAGGCAGGCGTGCTGGCTGTGCCTTTGTTGTGCAAGCCTTTCTGCCCGGGACCGAGCGTGGTGCTGTCCTTGGTGACTTGGGGCCATCCGCAGATGCTGTCAGGAAGATGTTTTTCAAGCGGGACGCAGATGCCAGCTGGCACAGGGGTAGCACAGAGGCTGGCCATGGGCAGGGATTTCTGGCCCCAGCGCCATGGCACGATCCCACTCCAATGGGCGACGCTGTGGGTCGTCCTCACCTGGCTGACCAGGATGGAGCTCATGCTGAAGGTCTTCCCAAGGAGGCTCCACAGCCTCGTAAACAGCTTGATTCAAATCCCTCCCGGGGCATCGGCCGGGGTTTGGCTCAGGGCAGCTCGAGGCCAGGAAGGGAGGTTTGCAGCGGGGCTGTGTTGATGGGGGTGTCTGTGTCTTCTGGCTGCGCTTGCGTGCTCTTCACCCCCGCTGTCCTCAATGCTATCTGACAAGGAGCAGGATGGGGACTGTCACATGCAGCTGCGGTGGCTTCTCCCTGGTGCAGCACGGCGAGCTCACTGCAAGCCCGCTCAGCTCCTTGGGAAGGAAAGCAGGATGCTCTCTGTGCCCACAGCCCCCCCTTCCCCCCCCCGTACCCCATCAGCTGGCCTTTCACCTTTCACAGGCTCCCCACACCCATCACCCTCCCTGTCTGCTCCCCAGCACCCCTCTCCTTGGGGTGTGCTGCGTGCGGGGCTGCCGAGCAGCAGGAGCAGATGAGGCATGGCCCCTAGAAACGGCATGCCCCCCCTCCCTCCGGCCCCCCATCTGCACGGGAGGAAGCGGAGATGCTGCAGAGCTCCGGAGATCAGAGGGACCACGGGAGGGCTGCGAACCCACCCACGGCGCCGGGGCTGCTGCAGCTGACGCCCGTCCTTCGGTGAGCCTGGGTGCCCCCCCGCCGCGAGTACAGCCCCGTGGGACGGGTGTGAAATCCCCCTAGCCTCCTGTTCCTCCACCCGTGGCCTCTGAGGCTGTG
The DNA here is from genome assembly GCF_013377495.2 of Cygnus atratus. Classification (NCBI taxonomy): domain Eukaryota; kingdom Metazoa; phylum Chordata; class Aves; order Anseriformes; family Anatidae; genus Cygnus; species Cygnus atratus. The sequence continues at coordinate 20,175,906 of NC_066374.1, forward strand.
TCCTCACCATCCCGTGGGGTTCTGGGGGGCTATGGGCAGGGGCTGAGCTGGGAGCCCCCCACACCAGGGGTTGTGCTGGTGTCTCCCAGCCTGGTGCTGCAGGGTACGAGCTGTGGTCAGCGGGAGGCTCTGGTGACTCCCCGCGGTGTGAAATACGGCACCGGCACGAGAAGAAAGGCATCCTGGCTGGCAGCAGCAATCCTCACTTGAAAGACGACGACCCGGTTTAGGGTTTCAGGACAAATGGAGCGACAGATAGGCTCAAATCAGGCTCCCCGAAACCTCTTCCTGCCCCTGCCGCCCATCTGAGCGAAACTTCTGATCTCTCTCCAATTCCCTGCATAACACTGGGGGCCGTTGTGGGTCTGAGCCAGGACCGTGAAGCCACTCTGGGGGCGGCAGGGCTTTGCAGCCTCCTGCTTGCCCTGCTCGAGGCTTGCCGGGGCCGTGACTGCAGCCCCACAGCACCCTTATGGGATGAGGGCGGCCGGGAGCTCACCCAGCCCCTGGGAGAGGGGCGAGGGGGGAAATCCGCACGCAGGAGGAAGGGGGAGAGCGAGGGGAGCACGGGCATGCCCTAGGACGAGGGGCAAAGGCGGTGTTTGGGCAGAGGTGGTGGCAGAAGAGGTTTCTCCTCCCGCACCCACGGGCAGCCGAATCCGAATCCGGGGGCTGGCTATTGGAAGCAGGTGTGCTGCCCCGCCACGCGATGGGAGCCATTAAAGAGAAAGCCTCTAAATAAAATTTATGCCCGTCTCTCCTCACCCCTCTCTCCTGAAACACATTACGCCGCGCTCCTGCCCCGTTCGGGGAGACCCGCTCCGTTTGGCCCCCCGGGACATCCCGGGGCCGGGGGAGAGGGGGGTGGCGATGGGCATGGAAATGCATCAGGCTGTCCCGGCGGCCCCCAATTCATCTCCCTGGGAGTCCGTCGGGAGGGATCCCACGGGAGGGATCCCACCACACCTGGGCTGCTGCTCGGCCCCCGGCCGCCTGCTTGGCAGCAGCCCCTCACTGGGCGGGGGGAGCCAGGGGGGGGGCAGCAGCTCCCCCCATCACCACCGCTTACCCTGAGGTTTATTATTACACAAATGTGAATTCCAGAACCGGCATCTGGGGAGCAGCTGCTGGGAGTTAACCCCTTCTGGGCTGCGAGAAGCAGGGCAGGAGGAGCGGATGTCGGGCCTGAGCATGGCCGTGGGGGGGTCCTGTGCCGGGGCTGCACGCTGGGACACCCCCCGTGTGCTGCAGGGCGCCTGGGCACCAAGTGCAGAGGGCATTCGCTTCGCAGGGACACGCTGCGTGCACGGATGGCGAGGTGGGTTCCTCCCCCTCTTTCTTTCTTTTTTTTTTTCTCTCTCTCTCTCTTTTTTTTCCCTTTTTTAATAACACGCACTTCTGTTTCCATTCAGAGGTTTTATGGGGATTTGCTCTGCCTCCTAGGCAAGGCCTGAATTTGCAGTTTGCTTTGGGACACAGCTGCAGGGGATGCTGCACTTGGCTTCTGAGGAGCAGCCCGGAGATAAGGGGTGAGAAGGGGAGGCCAGCCGCTGCCTAGCGGAGAGGGCTCAGCCGCACGCCGTCGATCTGGCTAGCACATTTTTGCTTGAAGACGGATGTCTGGGCAACACCCTTGCAAAGAAGACAGCTCCTAACAACTCCTACAGTCCTGCCAGCCTTTATGGCACCTTTGCAAGGCTTTAGGGGCTGCTCAAAAAGACTGACATTTCTGCCACTGCGAGTGCCCTGGCTCGCTAAGCTCCCGCAGTGCCCTGTGCCCCCCAGGGTGACCCGCCGGCTGACCTGCTGGGGCTGGCACAGACGTGGAAACATCTACCTGGCTCCTGGGAGTGGGGCAGGCAGCGACGGGACAGCGACAGCTCCTCGAGCTGCGTCCCTCCTGAACTGCAGGCCGCCTGCTCCCGCTGCGGCTCTGCCCACAGACCCCCTCCAAGCTCCTGACACCAAAGTGGAGCTGACAGGGAGACTTGACAGACAAAATAACAGCAGCCAGAGCAATTGCTGTCTCCCGAGGAGGTGTTTATAATGCGAGGAACCCCTGAAGGGATCTGAGCAGGAATGGGAACAGAAGCTCTTTTGCTTGGGCTGAGCTCCTGCCTGCGAGCCGGAGCGTGGAGCCCAGCCAGCGCGGCCGCTCTGCCCGCACCGCCCAGGGCAGGGGGAGCAGGGCTGGCAGCAGCTCCTGCGGCTCAGCAGCGCCTGCAGCCTGTGCTGCCGTGCCAGAAAAGCCTCTCCTCGCCTGTCAGGCAAGTGCCTCGTCTCTGCGAGCCCAGCTCCAACTCCTGCCCGTTCTCCTCATCCTCTTTGTCCCCCCCCTTCCTATCCCGAAGCGCTCTCTGCCTGTTTTCCCCAGCCTGCAAGACCTTCGGGGCAGGGGATGAGCCTCCCCCCAGGCTCCACGAAGCCACCCCGTGGTGCAGGGGTTCAGCTCTGATGGATCTCAGCGTGCGCCTCAGCACCGCGTCCCTGCCGCCTGCAGCTCCGGCAGTGGCAACCGCGCTTGCTTTCCCTGTAACCAGCTAATCCCGCTAGGCAGCAGGGGCAGGGTGACAAATTATTCTGACTAATAGTCTAAACAATGTGGAACAATGGAAGTCAGGGAGCAGCACAAAAAATATGCAGTACGCAGGGGGCTGGGCTATTTTATTTGATTATCAGATGGGTATTCCAGTGCCGGGATCCATCAGGAGCAGAACAACGCATGTCCGACTCAATAACATCTCAGGAGGGGCGGTGGGGGCTGCAGGAGCTTCTTCCTGGGTGCAGCTGGGCAGCCTAGCCCCAAGTGAATGGCGTGTGACAATGGGACACCTCTCCCTGGTACATGGGGGCTTCCGTGGCATCTCCCCAGGGAGAGGGGGTGCGAGGGTCTGACCCTGTCCCAGGGCTACCCGAAGGGGCCGGGCAGACAGGGCCCAGCAGAGGATGTGTTCGAGCACACAGGGCAGGCTTGCTGTCATCTCTTTGAAATTCCTTTGCATTCGGAGTCATTCTGAAAGCCAAAAGCTGTTAGTTTCCCCAGGATGCCCAGGGAGGGTTATTGACTGGGTTTGCTCTGATGATATTTCTCTGCACAGCTGTTCATGCCATCAGCAGCGGGGTTTCTCTTTAAAAAGAAGATACTTTATCCATTAAAAAGAAATCTGTAAATGATGGATATGTATTCAGCCTAAGACTGAGTGATGAAATCCTCTCAGAGGTGCAAGGATCCAGCTCTCTGCCTGTCCCCGACCCCTGCCAGCTCTCGTGGAGGCTGCGCGGCTCTCGGAAAGCCTCGGGGCCGGCAGCATTGTGCAGGGCTCAGGCCAGGAAGTTTTCTCTCCCAAGGCTCCTTTCACTTCCCGTGTCGGAGCAGGGCAGGAATGCTGTGAGAACAACCCCTCAGGAGCTGTTTGGAGACTTGCGCTTCCAGCTGGAGGAGAAAGCGTAGGGTCAGCAGAAGGGGAGGTGGAAGAGCTGGCGGCGGGGAGGAGCGAGCGCTGCTCTCTGCCCTCCGCGAGGGGCCCCGCTCCCCCTTGCCCACCCGGAGCAGAGAGCTGCTCGGGCTGTCACGGCGCTGTGTTCTCCTGGCTGGGTCCTGGGCCCTGGGAACACGCTGTTCCCGATGTCCTGCAGCCTGCCTGGGGGCACACGGGCAGCGGGGTGCCTGGGCTGCCTACCCCAGAGCCGGTGCTGGCAGCCTGCAGGGCAGGGCGAGTCTGCTCCTGGCACACGGGGGCTGCACAAGGAGGTGGCTCCGGAGGGATGCAGGAGGTCTGATGCCATGCACAGGCACGGGGGCTTCTTGACTCCCATCACTCCTGCCTCAGAGTCTCAGGGAGACCATCTGTGGGATCTAACACCTTCCTCCCCCCACCCCAAAGGGTGCTATTTTATTCCCATTGCCATAACTTGGCCTTTTAAAGTCTGTTGCTTCATTCATGGGATAAATGCAAGTGACCTGAACCTCACATGCCCAATTGGCACGCAACGCCTCCTTTCTTGTTTTACACTCCTCGAGTTCTCATTTATTTTTGAGCTAGGTCATTTATATTGTATGGAAGTATGTGCCCTAGAGCTGGCAGGAGCACCAGCTGTGCTCGGCATGCCCTGCTGCTAGCAGTTGTGCCAGAACCGATGGTGACAGTGGCAACGGAAGAGTCTCGGTTTGACCACCACCCACTCTTGTTGCCACCTCCTAAGAGACAAAAAGGAAATGCCACAGCTCCTGCGGTTCCTCCTCCCTGGGATCGACTCACCTGGTCGGCCAGGTCGGGTAGGAACGCCACGTAGTGTGCTGGGGAAATACCTGACACCTTTTCCCCCCTCGCTTACAGCCCCTCCTGCACACACAGCCGGACCTTCACCTCCTGTCTCGCAGGAGTCTGCGTGGCTGAAGCACGGGGAGGAGAATGCAGAGACAAAGGGGACACGGAGAGAAGCAGGCAGAGAGCAGCAAGTCAAATCGCAGGGGCAGGAGGGGGATTTCTCTGCTGAAATTGGGAAGGAGGGCTCAAAGTTCGTCCCTGTCTGCGCCTGATGCAAATCTGCTCGCCGGAGGATGTTGGGAGAGCAAAGCATTGCTCCCAATACCACAGGTTTGTGTCACACACAGGAAGAGCCCAGACACGGGGTGATAATAAACAAATAGGAGGAAAAAAGAGACAAACAAAAGATTGCAAACATCGTCAGTGTTGGAAGGGGAGCGCTCCCCTCAAAGGGAGGCAGGCAGGCAGCGTGGCAGAGCCAAAATGCTTTAAAAACCTCCCTTTTATATGGCATTTGTTCTTCAAAGACATAAGGGCTTGTAAAAAAGCTCTGCCATTTACCTCTGCCTCTGACATGTTAATGGTTGTATTTTTGAATCATTAAAAATTGAAATGCGTAACACTTTCAGCGGCTGCCAAACCTCTCCACAGCCCAGCTCTCCCCCTTCTGCTCTCCTCCACCAGCCGCCTCTCCCTCTGTTTTCTCCATGTGCTCTCTCCTCTCCTCTCTCTCCGTCTCTTCCTCCTTCCCTCTCTGCCTCCTCCTCTTCCTCTGCCCCCCGCCCTCCCTCCCTCTGCCGCTTGCCCCCAGCCCCCTCCCCATGGCTCCTCTGCTGGAGCTCCCAGCCTCAGGAAGCGCTTGATAATCTGCTGCTTTAATATTCTCACCTTGCTGTTCTCCTATTCAGCGGGACTTGGAGAATTAGAAAATGTATTTATCTAGGTACACTGGAGAGCAAGAGAAACAAAGAAACCAGCAGGGCTTTTCTAACGAGGAATGACTAATATGGCCCAGGAGGGCCTGTCTTCTTCCAAGCACTCAATTTTCCCTGGGTTTTGCATCCAAAGATAACATTGGCAATGCCAGTGGCAGCGATGGGGCACCTGCCAGCCCGCAGCTACTGTGGGTATTGTGCTCCCCGCAGGGGCTGCCACCAGCTGCAGCGAGCGCTGCTGTTTGTTTTACCTGCTCTCTCAGATGTGACATAACCTGCCGCAGCCGGAGCCATCGGTGCACAGCCAGCAGAAGCACGGGCTTCGAGAAGCCACTCTTTGGCTGCTGGTGGCCCTGCCCGAGGCTCTGGCACTGCCAAGAATTACAGATCCCAAAGCACAGCCGTCCAGAGACCAGCCTTGGAGCAGCTTCTGACAGCGTGAGGACCACAAAGGAAACGCTTTTGGGTTTTCTCAGGACTGCCCATGACAAATGCCTTCGTGGTCCTCAGCGTGGCCTCTGTAAGTACCCGCAGCAACCACCACGTGCTGCCCAGGCAGCGTCCAGCTGGGTCTGAAGCCTCGGAGGACATCCTTTGGCTGGGATCTCAGCAGGCTCCTGTCCTGTGATAGCCCCAGCGTGGTGGGGAGAAGTCTGCCTTCTGCTGGGATTTCCGAAGCCTTCCTTCTGCCGGGCACGGTGACCCCCGTGCGGAGGGGCGAAATGCCTGCTCGCCCCTGGGCTCTTGCTGGAGCCAGGCTCTCTTCCTTCCATCCGATCTCTTCAGCACCCATCTTGCATTGAATGCATTTAAGGATAGAAGATATCACGGTTTGCCAATTCATTTGGGATTTTTATTGAAAACGAGGAGGTGGGATGAGATTTACTGATTTGAGGTGGATACAAGGCATCAGTGGATTTCTTTTTCCCCAACAGAGCAGCAAATGTGGTTTAGTGGGCACAGGCAGGAGAGCTGGTTCTAAGAGTTTTGCTTGTGTAGTCTAGAAAAATACAGAGGCTAAGAGGTTTGTACGCTGGGGAGGAAACACCCGGGAATGTAAGGAACTCTTTAAGCGAGAGGACACCGTCAGCATAAAGCTAAATTGGTAGAAACCTGTCATGAGTAAATGTCAGCTAAAAATTAAAGGTTTCTCCTAGTCATCAGTTGAGGGAGTTTATAAAATAGCTTTCCAAAGGGGTAATTGAGGGAAGAAATGTAACTGGTTCAAGATGGGAGCCTGACACATTTCCCAATTTCACTTCGGGATGGAGCCGAATTTGACAGCCCAGCCCCCCGACTAGGTCCCTCTCCAGCCTGCGACCTGCTGCACGTGTGGATGGGGGCTTGGTCCTGTCCTGCAGCCTGCCGCGGGTCCCAGGCCCTCCTTGCTGGCTGATCCCTTCCCTGCTGCTCCTCTCCAGAGCACATGGATGCTCGTGCACACGGATGCTCATGCAGACATGGATACTTGCACACACAGACACTTGCACCCACAGACACTCTCACGCTGCGCCCTGCTGCCTCCCCCCCGACAGACCAACCTCCTCCTCCCTGCCCAGTGGCGCACCGACCACGTGCAGCCCCGTGCACACACACCCCCTGACTCAGCTGTCCCCAGCACAGAAGCTTCTCTGCTGGTTAATAAGCTGTGGCATGCCAGACATTGAAAGAATGAAAATTGGCCAATTTTTTAATATTTTAAATCCCATCACATGTGCTTTACAGGTCTGAGCAAAGCGCTTTATGACGCCTTAGCAAGGAAATGGAAACTATCACTGGGTATAATCTACCTGAGCTGGATTGACCCCTGATCCCTGATGGCTGCAGCTGTGACACCGGGGGTGCTGCCACCGAGCTGGCCGGTGTCCTCCCTGGCAGGAGGTTGGGGGTTGAAGGAAGGAAGGGACGGGCAGGGGTCGGGAGCCAGGGAGCCCCTGACCTGGTGAGTAGTGCAGAAATGGGGCTGGCCAGGGGTCCTTGAAGCTGCTCGGGGTGCAGTGGCTGATGTGCAGCCTGTGAGTGCAGCCTGCTTGTATTTCTGTAACCAGAGAAAGCAGGTCCTTCCTGGAAGGACTCCTACAGTGGGGTGCAAAAGGCACTGGAGAGAGGCAGGGGAGGAGCGGGGACAGAACAGCAAATGTCTCTGGCCAGCCTTTTTTTTTTGCTATGCTTTACTGAACCATCCCCCCTTCGCTGCTGTTTGCTCACAGCTCATCCCCCGTGGAAGGGCTGGGATGCAGGCAGGTGATGTGCAGAAGCAGGAACGATGCTGGGTGAAACGCAGGAGCCGGGGCACTGATCCCTCCTCCAGCAGCACTGCTGCCCCATCCCAGGCAGCTCCGGGAAGGGCTGAGCGAGACAGGCTTCTGTATGGGTTCCTTTTTTTATCATATCTATTTATTTTTTATTTTATATTTTTTATATTTTATCAGGGAAAGGTACTTTTTCTTCTCCCTCTTATTCCACCCTGAGTGTTGTACTTTACCACTGACAAAGGAGCAGGAATTCCACGCATTTCTTTGGCTGTTTAGCAGAGCTGCTGCCCTACTCTCCCCTGTCAGACACTAATCTCTCCTAATATTTAACAGTCCCAGTAGGCAGCAGGATTTATCCTCTGGCCTTTCTACCTGTCATTTCATCCCTTCTCACTAAGGAGCCCTTTGATTCCCTTCCGAAAAGAGGTGCCAGGACCAGCGTGATGGATCGGCTCACGCTGGCAGTTAGAGAACCAGCTCCATTTTTCTCTGTTCCAGCTGTCGGGTATTTATCTGGGGCAGCTCGGCACAGCTGGGGAAGGCCCTTGTGCCTCCTTGCAGGGAGCCAGGCGGATGGGCAGGCTCACGGAGCAGGAAGGTGCCGTGGGTGTTAATGCTCCAGCTCCTACAGTCCTAACCGCAGGCTCGGTGGTTTTAGCTCCCGGGTTGATCTGGATCTAATAGGATCATCCATTCTGGGAGCAACTCCCCTCCCACCACCTCCATCAGCCCACATCCCATCACTCTACCTCTGCATCCCGCCCCTCCTCAGCATCCCAGCCACCGTCTCACCGGAGGAAGAGCCCAGAGGACCGGTACCCTCAGACGGGAGGAGCCCGGTGCTGGGATCTGCACGTAACCCAGCACAGCCCCAGCACCTTTTCTTGCTTCCCAGGCGGGGGGCTGAGCAGTTTGGGAGCCAAAGGTGTCCCCGCCGCGCAGCAAGGAGCCCTCCGGGTGCCCTTCCCTTAGTGCAGGAGCTGGAAGAGGTTAGGGTGCTGGCTGTCCTGCCTCGGCTGGGGCTGCACTCCAGGGAAGGGCAGGACCACTGCTGCTCCCTGGCTATTAGCCCTCCTGCTGCCCCCGCTCACCATCCCCGCCAGCAGGATGCGTGCGGTCACCACGGAAGGGATCGCTCCCTCCCACTACCTCCCCGCTCCTTTTCTCACTTTGCTTCTTTCTCTCCTGCCTAAATAGTGGCAACCCCGGAGTTCTGCAGGGCACCATTAAAAGACAGATGATACTGCCAGAGCACAGCTGTCCGAGGCCATGGAAAACACGCTCCGTATAATCTTTCTGAAGGGGCATGTGTTTAACATTGACCTGGTTACTCAGCCCGCAGCCGGGCCTCTCCCATATGCACATGCCATTTCAGACAGGAACAGCGGGGCTAAATTGGGCAGCCGGAGTGCTGACTCGGCTACCTTGCAGCGGCCGGGCACTGCCTCCTGCTGCCTCCGTCCGTGGTGGAGCAGGAGGAGGAGCAGCAGCGAGATTAATCCTGCTTACTGGCAATCTCCTGGTATGGCGTAAAGAGCAGTCGGACAATAATTGCTATTGATAATGGTAATAGTCTCCAGGTGCTAAAACCATACGAGACGTTCAGGGTTTGAAGGGGAGCTGGAAGGACCCTGTGAGTCTGCCTTCTGCAGGGGGAGCCCAGCTCCTGCCGGGATGCTCCTGCGATGCTCTTCCCCTCGCAGACCCCGTGCAGGGCAGGGCAGGGCGAAGCCGACCCACAGCGCTTGCCCTTGTGCCCTCCCTGGCCCCGGCGCTCGCACTGCTCCTTGCCACCTGGGGCCAGCCCTGCAGTTCTGCTCCCCAGGTCACCTGCCAAATGTTCCTGCAGGTGGGTGTGGGGCTTAAGGAAAAGAAAATCCACAAAAGCAGAGAGAGCAACACGCCTGCAGTGCCAGGCTGGTTCCTTTTCTCTTGCACTCTGCCGTGATGCATTTCTCCCTGCCCGGGTGCCAGCCTATTGCAGAGACCTGGGTGCCACCTGCTGCAGGGCAGCAAGTGTGTCATTTCCCATTAATGCCATTTTCCTCAAGTGCTCATCTCTCTCTGCTTTATTTATCCCCTAGCCAGAAGAGGACTTTTCTTCCAATCATCTCTGCAAATGCAAATAAACCAAGGAGAAAGACACGAACAGAACCTGTCCCCCTGGCCACCCACGCAAGCATCTGACCGCAAACCCCAGTGCAGCTCAGCGCAGCCCTGAGCTGGGCGCCCCAATGTGATTCTTCAGGGGTGACAAAAAATAAAAAATGAGTGGCAGAGGCAGGGACAAGGCCTCTGCTCCCAGTCTGCTCCCTGACTACTTCCTGCAGGAGGGGGATGCTGCGTGCATGCCCCGGCTATCGAGGGTTTCTGTTTGTTCCCCATGAGGGACCCGGGCAGGTGCAGGCAGGACAGACGTCCCCATCACTCCCCTTCTCCCCAGCTGCACATCTCTGTCCTCTCCAACGCAGCCACCACTGGTGCCTGTATTTTGGTCACAGCTCGGTGTGATGGGAATATAGCCATGGGGAAAAACATTTGCAATTTAAGCATCCGTGTGCAGCTATTTCACTACAGAGCCCAGGGGCTGGAGAGGACAGTGCCCGTGCTGCAGCATGCGACCGCCAGGAAGCATTTGGACACAGCCGGGGCTGCCGGGAGGAGGTGAATAATCATTACTTTTGTCCAAAGCCCAGCGCCGTGGCTGCTGCCGTTGCACGCCGATCAGATGGAAATCCGCGTGCAGACAGCTGGCGAGCCACACCACACACGCTCCGGCCGCCGTGGGCTTAGCAGCCTGAGAGGGCCCCTTCGAAAAAGTCATTAGTGAGGCTTTCAGGGAAGGAGCGTGCACCGCAGTGTCAAGGCACCGAGCTTGTTTAAACAGAGCCAGCGCGAAAGGAAAAGCTCCCCGGGGGCCCCGTGGGAAGGTTTCCGGGAAGCCGAGGGAGGTGCCTCTGCTCCAAGCCCCCGCTGCCTTCCCGGCGCTGCCGTCCAGACCTGCTGCAGGCGGAGAGGACCTGCACAGGGTAGAGGCTGCTGCTTCTGAGCCCAGACCTGCCACTTTTCCCAGCAAAGGACACGCTGCTGTCATTGCCCAAGGGCTGGGGCTGCGGTTTGGGTGGGCATCGCTCAACCCCGACACTTTCTGAACTTCTCTCCAAGCAGGCTTGGTGTGAATACAGCCTCGCGGGCTCAAGCCCATCATTATTGGATCCAAACAAGCATGCTTTCCACTAAAACAACCCCCTGGCCCAAGGAACAGGGCAATTCCTATGCACAGCTTGTGAAACCATGGTACATCGCTGGAGGGTGTCCTGCTGGGGCTGCCAGGGTGCCCTGGGATGTTTGGGGGGCTGTTGGATGACAGTGGGGCTGCTGTGCCAGAGACAGCTCTGGGGCTCTGCGGTGATGGTGGCTGGGTCTGGCCCCAGCCCTGCACCTCAGTTTCCCCATCTGAAAATTAAGGATAAAGGAGGTACTGGAAAGGTAGTGATTTGACTTAACTACTGTTTGCAGAGTGCTTTGAGGTCCTTGGGTGGAAGGCACCAGCAGAGCGTAATTGTAATGGCACTGTGCAATTGGCCCGGAGGGCTTTGGTGTGTTGGACAGGAAGGGATTACTGACTGGAGTTAGCAACAGATGCACGCCTGCACGTGAGGGCTCATTACGCAGCTACACATCCTCGCTGAGTCGCAGTGATTGCATGGAATGTGTTTTGTCTGCTGCAGATTCCACCTGCCGTGGCCGTGCCACCACCAGTGCCCTGGGCAGGGGCTTCCTCTCCTTGTGCTCCACGCACGCAGCCCTGCAGCACCTCCTGGGGGGGCTGTGGTAGGGGGTGCAGACCCACCAGGCGACCCCCAGATTTTCTCGCCCAGCTTCCATCGGACCCACTCCTGCAGTGCTGCATCCCTCTCACCACCTGCTCCTGCCCCATCCCCTTCGCCAGGCTTCCCTGCCTGCTGCCCCTGCCCTCCCCTGCCGCTGCCCGAGCCGTGATGGATGCGATTAATATATGCTTGGAGAGCAGTCGATCCTTCCGTGCTTGCTTTCAACCTCTGATCATTAATGCCTCCATATGGGCACCATTTTTCCTTGTCACGCCGCAGCTGTATCTGGAGGGAGAGGGAAGCAAGCCCGCTTCCCAGTGGTCAAACGCCGAAGAGGCACGGCCCCGGAGGTTTCCCCACCTTTGGGAAAGGTCAGAATATAAAGAGCTGTTGCCAGGAGGTGCTCGGGCGCAGAGGAGGAATGGAGATCGCTGCTTGGCTGCTGCCGGGTCTGCCGGGGAGAGTTTTAATAGCCTTCTTCTGCCTGGTTCTGAACTCTCACCACTCTGCTCTCTTCCCCTCCACCGCCCTCCTGCTCCCTCCCTCCCACTCATTTCATTTTTTTGAAGGGCCTCAATTTCTTTTCAGTTTTATTCCTCATTAAAAATAAATACCGTTGCTATAATTTACAGTGAGTTTAATTAGAAATGAGTTACATGATCTAAGCGTTAGGATTTAATTGCTCGTTCCTAAAACAATTTTCTCATCTGAAATGTCCCCAGTTAATGATCATTCATTAAGCAGGACTGGAGTCCCTGAAGTGGAGCTGGAAGGGCTGCAGATCGCCTCTGATTGCCCCCTGCCTGGCACCATGGCACGGGGGTTCTGGCGGTCAGCCCATGCCCCGAGGGGCCGTGGGGATGTGCAGAGGCAAAGCCTCCACCCTGTGTGCCATGAGGGCCGTGGTGAGCAGCTCCCACCACAGATTTTGTGACGGCGGGGGGGCAGGAGATGCTTTTCACGAGGAATGTTGATTAATCAAAATGGAAACTTTTACGGGAAGCGTACAGCAATGTCAACCAAGCTGTTTTGTGCTTTACTTGCTCATTTTTATTCCAAAAATGTCTAATCAAAACCACATCTGGAGGCAGAAACCCTCTGCTTGCCCCCAGCCCACGCCTGGGCAGCAGGGCTCTGGTGGAGCTGGGTGGGCACTGGCCTGGGTGCCCCGTGCCCTTGTGGGCGTGGGGCAGCAGGGGTGGCAAAGGACAGCACAGGACAGGATGGGACTGGACAGGATGGGAGCACTCTTCAGCTTCTCAGTTTTGACCAGAAGTTCCTGAAAAGAGTTAAACCGAAACTAGCACATTCCTGCAAAGAGACTTTGTTTTGACACATCAGCATTTTTTCCATAAAAAAATAAAAATAATAACAAAAAAAAACCAACAAAACCAACCCCAACCCTCTCCTCTTGGTTGCAAAAGCCCAGCCCCGCTTCTGCTCTGGGCTTTTGGGGGTAGCAAGAGGCAGCAACAGCTCGTCCATGGGACGGATCATGGAGGGACGGATCCTGCAGGGATGGATTCAGCAGCACAGGGCAGGACCCTCACAGACCACCCGCGCCTCGGCCTTGGGGGAGGCAGCAGCCCGTGCTGCACACAGCCAGCAGATCATGCGGGCACCTTCCTCTCCCCAGGTCCTCATGTTTGCACTGGAAGCAGCCTCGTTGTTTTCCTACTTGGACCTCGCTGGGACTGCTCCGTGCACCCCTGCTCCGTCTCTGTTCTTCCTCTCCCCCAGCCCCCTCTTCCTGACTGCATTCCTGGAGCAAGAGCTTTCGTTCCCCGTTCCCTGTCCCAGGGCTTTATTTACATACACATATTTATCTACCCGCAAAGCAAGGAAACCTGAGCAACGACTTTGGAAGAGGCCGATGATAAGTAACAGCTCCTTCCTCCCGGCTGGGACCCCCAGCCCGCGGGAGCCCCACGGAGAGGGGTGGCACCCCCAGGGCATGCCTGGCACCCTGCTGGAGGACACGGCCACCTGGCAGCTCGCAATCAGCCACCAACGCTTCCCTGGGTGTCGAACATACCAAGGCACGCATCTCTTTCCAAGGAAGTATAAAACGGGGAAGAGCAGGATTTGAGGAGAGAGACGTGAGCATGAGTCAGCCCCTGGGTAACCTTGAACGCATTAACAGATGGCTGGGACCCAACGAACAACATTTGCAAAAGCACCACCGTTCAATCAACAAACCTTGTTTTCTGCGGAAAAAAAAAGAATGTTAAAAGGAAGCCGCAAGGCCGGGGTGGAGGGGTGTCTGATTGCAGAGCAGGGGGCGGCCGCTTCCAGCATCTGTCAGTGCACGGCTTTCAGGAATGTATATATATAAATAAATGCAATGAAAAGGTCCCCAGTTCCAGTGAAAGGAAATGATTTCCTTCTCAAGTGATTATGGGCACCATTATGCAAATAGTAGCCAGGCCAACAAAGCGGCCTCATAAGGAAAAGGAAATAGAGCCAGCAAAAGCAGCTCTGGGATCTCCAGGCAGGGGAGAGCAAGATATTACCCATGTAATAACACCACTGGCGAGTGGTGTGGTGCTATCCACACGAGGGGTGGGAACCATGAAAGAAGCTATCAAGGCACTTCTCATGTGTTCAAGTGGTTTTCTTGACAGTGGTGGGAAAAAGACGAAAGAAAATGAAAGAGAAGAAAAGGGAAAAAGAGAAAAAGGAAAGGAAAGGAAAGGAAAGGAAAGGAAAGGAAAGGAAAGGAAAGGAAAGGAAAGGAAAGGAAAGGAAAGGAAAGGAAAGGAAAGGAAAGGAAAGGAAAGGAAAGGAAAGGAAAGGAAAGGAAAGGAAAGGAAAGGAAAGGAAAGGAAAAAAGGAAAAGGAAAAAAGGAAAAGGAAAAAAGGAAAAGGAAAAAAGGGAAAAGGAAAAAAGGGGAAAGGAAAAAAGGGAAAAGGAAAGGGAAAGGATAAAAAGGAAAAGATTTTGGTGCTTGAGCAGAAGCGACAGGCCCCAGTTTCTCTCTGCTCTTCCATCCCCGTGCTCACCGGTGGTTTCACAGCGAGGACGGGAGAAGCCCAGACCTGCACTGTGCAAGCCCAAAGCTCTGTTTGGGGCTGTGGTGCCCAGGCTGGCCTGGCACAGCCGCTCGGCGCTTCCCAGCTCGGAGCTGCCACAGTGGCAGGAGCTGCCCCAGCCCCTCGGAGCTCGGCTGTATCCTTTTCTTGTCTCCTTTGCAAGCATTTAGCGGTAGCAGATAAATAAACCGACATCAATCATCTGTGCATAGCAGCATGATCACCTTACGGGACTCATTTCCTCTCAAAATACACAAGTTTAAATTCTATTTAGCTTTCCTTAAATTTTAATGTCTACTTTTGACATAAATATTTTAGCAGTCGGGGAGGGAAAAAGTGGAAACGGGTTAGAGATACCCGGGGCTTCCCCTCGGGCTGCAGAGCGCGAGAAGCCACCTCTGTGCCCCCCGTGAACGGCAGATACCCAGATACCCCTCTTGGAGCTGGGGCTGGTGTGCAGTGCCCCTGCCAGTGTTTGGGTGCTGCATCGGCTGCAGGGCACCGTGGGGAAGTGAGTGGGAAGCAGGGAATGTGCCCCAGCTTCTGGGTTGTCTGAGGAGGCTCCAGCCTAAGGTGCAGCACTGCTTAGGGAGCGAGGACTGACCAAGAATACAGAGAGGATTTCCAAACCCAGCCATGGACCTGCAGGATGTCACCAGCTGCTCCGAGCCCGGGAAGCACCCATCAGTGTGGACACAGAGCTCTGTTTTGTCCCGGGCTGCTTCTGAACCAGCACCAGAGAGACACAGGGCAGACACAAACCCCTCTTGAGTGATGTCTAGGGTGGGTTAAACCGAGCATATACTGCTGGCAGCACCTCACCATGCCATCACTTGCTGCACCTCCCAGGACATGGCAGAGGGGGATGATCCCTGCCTCTGGGGGATGGCAGGCATTGCAGATAGCTCCTGGGGAGGGGGTGCTGCTGAGAGCCCCCCCCCCCACAGCCCGAAGGCTGCCGGTGCTGGGGCCAGCACCCCGGTGCTGCTGTGCTCTGCCCGGCCGGGTGCTCCATCTCTGTCAGTGCTGTGAGCTCGCAGAAGAGCTGATACGTGCTGGCTTGCCTTCAGCATTAAGCAAATCAGTTTGGCTCATTATTTCTGCAAGACCTTTAAAACAGAACGACCTCTGACTGCAAAAATCAGCCAAAGTGTGAGCCTCAGCAGCTCCTTGCCAGGCACGGCAGGGTTAGGGAGGCTCTGCCTGCACGCAGCCACCAGCGAGGTGGGCAGCATCACTCTGCCCATGGCCAGCAGCCCCTCTGTGCCACAGAGATGTGCTCTGAACAGTGGCATCTGCAAACCTGTGTACGTGTGAGCTGCAACGCCTCTGCGACAGGCCTGCGCCTTGTCTGCCATGTTTATGCGGAGCTCTGTAAACTCGTCCCAGAGATTCCCGGGTCTCCAGTCAGATGGCTTCTGTAGGTCAGCGATGGTTTGTTTCCTTGTGGAAATTTACATTCCCTGAAAGAAAATGCATGGATAGCAAGAGGAAAATGCCCCTGACTTGCTTTCCTTTTCCCCTGGTGGAGACGGGGCGTTTTGTTCTCTGTGCCCTCCCATCGCTGTTTGGCTTGGGGGAGCAGGCTGCAGCATCACCTGTGGCACCTTTGGGCAGGATCCAGTGGTGTCTGGAGCTGGGGACTCCTTCATGGCTTAGGGCTTGCTCCCTGGGGCCCCAAACCCAGCCCAGCAGACCCACGAGGGAGATGAGCGGCTCCAGGAGTCCCCACTGCAGGCAGCGGCACCCCGTGGCACGACACGGCTTGCCTTGGGGCTGATGAGTGTGCACAGCCCGGGCTCTCCATCATGCTGTACCACATGTGGTTATCTACGGGGGAAAACAGGTGCGGCGTGCTATCGAACCCATATGGTAACCGTTTAGCCTCACTTTGCTGCAGGATGAATTATGGCAGAAGAAGCAAGGCAGAGTCAGACGCAGCCAGGGCTGCCAGTTTGGAGATTCTGAAAATCAACCAGTTCTGGCCCAAAACTTGGTCACAGCCTGTGTGACAGCCCGCTTCTGCTGTTCCAGGGATGTTACGTCCCCTAGCCCTGAGGAATGCCAGCCTTGTCCTCCTACAGACACCCAAGGGCGCAGCTCAGCCCTTGCTGGGGGCTGGAACTGGCGGGTGGCAGGAGGCAGGCAGGGTCGGAAGAGGTGCGCTCTGTGGGTGCAGCAGGAGGGGTGCTGCTTTGGCTCCCCCTTTCCACCTCTGGAGCACAGCCCCTGCTTGCTGTGATCTCCCCCACTCCTGCTACTGTGCATTTGTTGGCTTGAGAAACGACCGCCTGAAAGAGAAGCACTGTGGTTTACCTGGGAGAGGGAGATCAATCCTGCAGCTTGCGGAGACCTCCAGCTGGAGGCCATCAATCCGTCTGTCAGAAGGAACTCTCCTGCTTGTGCTGCTGGAGTGAGCGATGGACTGACCAGTCCCCGTGTTGGTCATGGTGCATAAATAAAACACTTTGTCAACCATGCTGAAGGAACCGATGGGCAGCGCCAGGCTTGACAGGCCAGGACAGATTATCCCTCCGAGCTATTAGTAGATTTAGGGATGGGGCTTGTCTCGGCACAGCCCCTCACGCCGGGCACCAATGTAATAACAAACATTGTCCATCACCAGCAAACCATCTTGACCTCTGCCAAAGAGCCACCAGGATCCTGTTGTTCACATATTCCTCCACGTTATTAGTTCCAGCCTGGTCTGGGTCTTTTTAACCCCTGGCCTCATGGGCTTACCTTCATCTCAGAGGAGTTTATGGAATGAGATACATGCCCTTGCCCTTTCCAGCCCGGAGAAAGCTCCTCATGACATGACAGAAATCCAAGAAATCAACAACTCCGGAGGTTTGTAATAAGTCTGAATCCTTCCTAAACCCAGACACTCAGCACGAAGAGGGGTCAGTGAACCCCGAGCTCCTTCCCCTCTGCCTCCTGCCATCAGTCTCCGGGTGGATGATACGAAGCAGATGAGGCTCTCCTGGGACACCCAGCTGCTCTGAAGGTATTTCCATGGCTTGTGTCTCTGGAGCACGTGCTGGAGGCTGGGGAGCATCTCAGGGGGGTGCCCCGGGGAGGGGAACGAGCCCTGCCCTGTGCAAGGGTCACCTACATGTACACATGTGTGCAGGCATGTGTGTGTCCTGGCACACACCTGTGTCCATGCAGGAAGGGTCCAGGCTCCTGCTGTCCCTCTTGGAAGACCCTTGGGGTCAGGAACCACCCCCTGCAGGAGGAAAAGGCACAGAAAAAGTGTTTAATCCTGCTGGGGACCCAGCGCAGCGGGCCTGGCTGCACGAGAGAGGCCCTGGGAGTGGGAGGGAGCCGGAGCAGCAGATGCATCCATCTTCCCTCCTTCCAGCCTGCAGGTAAAATAAACACAGCTTCAAAAACACCCGTGCAACACCACTTTACTTGCTTCTGCAAATCCCGGCTCTGACACTCTCCCTCTCTCTGTCACGCACGCTTCCTCCCTGTCCTCCCCGATTTGGCCTCACATCTCTCACTTCTTCGCCTCTCCCATGGAGCAGCCGGGGTGTGCAGGGGCTGGTGAGGACGGAAGCGCCGTGGAGCTGCCCGGGGAGCGGGCTGCCAAGCCCCATAAATAAAAGAACCCTGTTTGCTTTCTCCTTGTCCAGCCCTGTGCAAATATTTACTGCCCCCATGACCCGCGGAGGCAGCAGCGGCTGGGGATGGGGACGGGAAGCGGCGGCTCTGCACGGGGTTGCTGCTGCGGGAAGCATCTGCCCTGCTCCGGGGACTGGCAGCCTTTGCACCGCTCCAGCAATTAGCAGAGAGTCTTAAAACCTTGCCAGCTGCTTGAGGACCTCATCCTGAGTTCGTCAGGTTCTTTCTTAATGGCCTTATGCTGTGCTTTCCCAGGGCCAGCGGCAGAGGTGCGGGGTGGGGAAGTGAGCAGCAGCACGCATCCTACTCATCCTCTCCCCAGGCTTTCCCAAGGTTTTACGAGCAGCACATGCAGCACTCAGGGCTGGGAAGCCAGGGGCCTGGGGAGCTAGTAAAGCATGTTAGCTCCCCAGGCAGCCAAAACGTTGTACCTGTGAATGATTCACATCCCTCGTGCTGCAGGGTGAGAAAAGTCTGTCAAAACCAGTATAATGGCTCACAGGAGGAGATGCCTGCTGAATTCTCTGTCCGGGAGGCTCTCGGTTTCACCCAGGGCTCTGCACATCTCTCTCCCTTGCTTGCTCAGTTTGTGTCTCTCCCAGTCACTCTGGGCATGTGCTTCCTCTCCTGCCCTGTTTGCTGACCACTGGCCTGCTTTTTATTCAAAGATAAGCCTGCACATCTGCTCAGATGCACGGGGAGCCTGCAGCTCTGGGTGCCCACCCAGAGCAGTGCCAGGCTCCCAAACCCCCACAGGCACCCTGTGCCGCCGAGCTTCTCCCACCCTTGGGATAAACATGAACGGGATGGGTGTGAAGAACAGAGCAGACACGAGAGCAGAACTGCCCTTGAATTCACTTTCCCTGACATCACCCCACAGTGGGTGTATAGCTCCGGGGTGAGGATGGAAGGGAAAGTGTTAACTGCCCCCCTCCAGCAGCTGCAATCAACTGGTCTGACTGGGATTTGCTGGTGGCAGGGCTGGGCCAGCTGCAGGCCATATAAATACTGCAGGGAGGGGGGGGTTGGCTGGTTTGGGTGCTGCTCAGCTGCTAGGTGGGTTGTTGGGGCCAGAGTAATCCAGAGATGTCTGTGGTTCAGATGGTACCAGCGGAGGGGGCGGCGATGACGTCTCTCTCCCGGTAAGTCTGTCTGCTCTTGGTCTTTTTCTTCTGGCCTACTGTGGTATGTGTGTCCTCCTGTGGGCTCTCTACGAGGGAATCAGGAATGCGTGGCAATATGAAATGTCCTCCTTGCCCTTTTAGTGTCCCAGGTGCCTGCAAGCTCCATATCCAGCCAGACCTGTGGCTGAACAGATTCACTAACAGCTTTCTTTTGTAATATCTCAGCTTGGAGGAGTTAATTATCTCCAAATATTGAAAAGGGCAGATGGATTTTGTAGGCTTTACTCGGCTGTGTAATTTTGGTGCCCCAGAGATGTTGCGTGGTCTGGCTGTGCTGAGTGACATGCAGTTGCGCCCAGGCGCAAATGTCACTTGAGTATATCACCTCCTTCCCCGCCTGCTCTGCCCACCGGGGAGAGCTGCCTCTGCCAGGATGTGCTGAGACTGCTAATGCTGCACCGGCCATCTGAGGACGTGCTGGAGGCCGCCTTGCAAACCTCCACGCCGTGCTTGTAGCCAAGGCAGAGCTGCAAATCCAGTGCTTCTGGCTCGAGCCTGTGTGCAAATGTCACGGCAGGCTTCTCTGCACATCCTGAGTGTGGATGTAGCGAGAGGCCCGTGGATCCCTAGGGGATGATGAGGAGCCCTTGCTCCAGCTGGCTGGAAGGCGGCCCCTCTCAGCCCCTCTTTCATCACTCCCCTTCCTTGAACCTCCTCTCCTGGGTTTTGGAGAACTGTGCTAATGCTCTGGCAGAGAAATGACGGGTGGGGTGTGAAGCCTTTCTGTCCCCGGGGGGTTTGTTCCATCCCTCTGGATCTGCTGTGTGCTTGCTGCTGGAGGTGGGCTCAGCCCCTCTCCCTGCCTGCTGCCTCTGCCTTAGTGGCATTTTTTTGCATGGCCTGGGCTGCATCTGGGGACAGGGTTTTTGGTGTGATGCTCATGCCAGGGATAAACTCTCCTTCATTTTTATGTCTCCTCCAACTCCTTGTGCCTTGTTTCAAGCAGCGAAAGTTAAACGTGCCATCACATTATCAGCATGCTCAGCCCAGAAACTAAATAGAGATGTTCCTGGTGAACTCACTTTAATCTCCGTTTGTTTGCCAAGCAAAGCAATCTCCCCATGCAGTTATGGCTCTCAGAAGCTGTCGAGGTGGAGGTGACTGCTAAAAAGGAGACAGACGCAGATTTTTTTTTTTGTGCTGGGGTTTAATGCAGGAGGTGAACTTTGTGGGACTTTTGCAACACTCCACTTCTGTTTATAGGTAAAGGTTGACTTCTATGTTTGGGGGATCTGGGTCAAATAGCTGGTGGGGCTGTCTTCCAGGCTTTGCCAATTGTTAGAGTTGATTGAATTGGACTGGGGAGGGCAGTGACCACAATGCTTCCCTCCGAGCCTCCAGCTGGTTTGACTTGCAATGCAAATGCGTTCTCCTGTCACCTCTTAATGATCCTTTTTCCCCTTGCGGGTGTATAATTTCCCCTAGAAGTCTCCAGTGAATGGTTTCCATCACAGTTATTTGTCCCTCTCTCTTCAAGTCTGTGGCAACTTCTATAGAATTGCAGACCTGGCATGATTTGGGGTGGGAGTAGATTGAATTGCAGTATTTCATCTCTGGCTGTCAAGTGAGCCTGCATTACCTTTTGTGGGGCTGACAGTAAGGAGGCATCAAACCTGCTGTAATCAGGAAAATGAGCTGACAGTGGCCCACTTTGCAGAGCAGAGTTCTCTGCTCAGAGCCTGTGCTCTGGTCGAGCAGAGCAGCTCTTGGGCCGGCGGAGAGGGGACGGAGGAGGAGAAAGGAATGTTTGGCTCAGCACAGAGAGGGAGGAAGGGAGAGCAAATGCTCTGCTGGGGGATGCTATTGGAAAGACATCATAGGGGAGGAGTTCATAAATCCGTGGGGCTTCTCACGGCTGAGGCTTGATTCATCTGAACATCAAAGGAGAGAAAAAGCCCCTCAGAGAGGCTGTAGGAGTCGGGGGGGAGAGGGGGCAGCTGAGGCACTGGGGCCCTGCACCTCATCCCGAAACAAAGTGCTTTGAAACCACTCGTAGCCAGCAGTGGAAAAAATCACCTGCAGGGTGTGCCTATGTGTGTCTGGGGTCTGATCCATGTCTCAAACGATGGCAGATGATATTGTAGTGCTAGCTGGAAATGCTGACAGCATTGGTGTGCTTCGTACAGTGCTCACCTGGGGCTGTGCGTGCAAAGGTGCAAACCCAGCCTGCTGGCTGCAAAGGCAGGGCTCTGGAGAAATGGCCCTGGCCTGCTTTCTCGCAGCCTTTGAGTTGCCAGAGTACTTCCCTTAGGCTTTCCCCAGTTTTGGTACTTGCCGTGTCTCCTGCTCCACAAGCAGCTCAGCAGGAGCACAGCTGCCTGTGTCCTCCTGCCTCGGAGGTGTCCCAGCAATGACAGCGGGACGAGCTCCTCTGCCTGCCCCTGAGCTGGGAAGTGCCTCCAGGGGGAAAGCTGCAGGATCTTGCCCTGGGGAACAGGGTTGTGTATTGCCAGCTTGACTCACAGGGTCGCGTAGATTGATGGGGGGCTTGGGGCATGGCTGGGCTGGACACTGAGCCTGGCTGAGGGGTCACTGATCCCATATATATTAGAGTGAATTATTGAGCAGCAGAGCTACAGTCTCTCTGTGCTGTGTGGGCAGAGCTCAAGTGTCCTAGGCTTTTTAGCTTAACTTGGGGAAAAATACTACAAAAATCCCCTGCATTGTGTAGAGCTTGCTGGCCTAAAGCTGTGTCTGGGTTGTGAGATGCTCCTTATCCCAGGACATCCTCGTGCTGTGTCAGCACAGGGATCTGCTCTGTTTTCCATTGCGGTGTGCAGGACAGCACATCTCCTCCTCTGCCATCCTCTGTGGCACTGCAGGAGGCAGGTGCTGAAAGGAGGTGGCCGGGCTCACTGTGGCCAGGCTCTTGGGCTCCTGCCTCCTCTCCTGCCTTGGGCTGGTGTCAGGTCTGCTCATGGGAGAGGGCAGCCGTGACAGGCGATAAAGCATGTGCCGTGTTTATTGACCGCTGCTTCTGCAGGGGAACTAAACCTTTCCTCCCTGGGGGACTGTAAGGCTGATTGATACTTAGGCAGCCTCTTGCTGTGCGTTTTTCTCCTCTCTGACAGCATTCCTGGAGCAGGCAGTGTGGGCAGAGGAGCTGCTACACAGAACGGCTGCTTTCCCTGAGCTCCAGTCCTGGCACAGGAACCCCTGCTGTGTTTTGGACAGGAGGGGACTGGTTTTCCCTCCTGGGGGAAGGAGAAACTGGGTCTGTGCAGCAAAGTGTGGGTCCTGCAATGGGCATGGAGCCACAGGGGCTGTGTACCCCCCTCCTCAGCATTTAGGTGGGTCAGGATGTGCTGTGATACTTGCACAGGGACCGGATTTCTGGTAGCTCCAGCATCTCAGGACCTAGGTGCAATGGGATGGAAAAGACCCTCTGCTTTTATGGAGCACATAGCTCAGTTTTTGCATGGCTGGATCTAGAGATGACAGTGTTAGGGGTACATCTAGTGCAGCTCCCATCGCATTTCCCTAAATCCTAATGGGAAGAGCTGAGCAGTGGGTGTGGAAGCTCTGCAGTCCCTCTGGTGTCCCTCTGCATCTCTCCCCTCACCCATCAGATGAAGGAAGGGAAAGGATTCTCACTTCTGCCAGGACATGTTGCCCCATCATCCTAATGAGGTGTGAGGCAGGGTGTGAACCCAGGGCTTATGCCACTTTGAGTGTTAATGGTGCTGGTGGAAGAAAGCTGACTCAGCACAGGGCAAGCTGCTGGTGGGGGAATATTGGAAAGGGTCCACCTGGAATATACCTGCTCAGAGTTTGGGTTAAAGCAGGAGGAATTGTAATCCTTGAGGTGCTCCCTCCCATATCACAAAACCTGCAAAACATCCTGCTGGGGACAGCAAAAGCCATTACTGATGTGACTTCTGCCCAGGCCCCAACCTTTGGGTACAACACTGCCCTGAGCTGCTGGAGTTTCTTTTGCCCCACGGGCTGCAGCGAGATGCTGCATGGAGCCTAACACATCTCCCAGCAGTTCTTCTCTGCTCCTCTTCTACTTTGCCAAAGTAGGGGAAGTAGTACTGGAGGAGAAGGCTGTATAAATCAACCTGCTTTATTGCCATGCACTGTTAAACTACTGCTGCATTTCACCCTGGAGATGGTTGCATTTCAGTGCAGGATGAATTGATTTCTGTATACCAAAGGTCAAATCCTGAGCTTCTGATTTAGTCCTTTCTTAGTCTGTACAAAGGCAAAATCCCCATTGAAGCAAGAATTTGGATATCAGCTGCTCTATAAATAACACAGAAGTAAGTGAGAACTAAGCCAGGCTCTGAAGCTTGCGAAGTGCTTGGGGATCCTCGGGAATGGATGGTCCTGGGTAACTTCTGATTTCGGCAGCAAAGGGAAGAACAGAGGCTTGGATCACAAAGTGGGAAGGCTTTTTCCTTTTCAGCTCTTCTGCAGCCTGACTTCTTCGCTTTGACAGAGGAATCCCTGAGAAGTGCAGCCTTGCTCTGAGCCATTTGGTCTCATCACCTCGCAGGAGCTTTCTAGTGCCGGGAGGATTCAAACGGGCAGGCATGCAGTAGGCAGGCGGATGAAATGTCTCGCGTTCCCCTGCACTTTGTTTCTCTGTATCCAGCTCTTTTTCTGAGTTTGGCTTTCTTTTCCCCAAGGGAGGCAGTTAGCTTAATGAGGTAGTGTTCCTCTGATTGTTTCTGGAGATGCAGGCGGTGCCCCATCTCTACTCCCTGCCTTGCTCGGATCCTGCCAGATAAATCATGCTGATTTAAAATTGATCGTTCTGGGATGTGGAAGAAAGTGGAGTGGGCGGATTTACCCCATTAGGGTGCATTGATCACCATTACTGCGTGTAATCAGGGTTAATCTCAGGATTAATTGGGGGGATTTGCTGATGGAAACGATTGGCAATTTGTGTTAGTTACTGCTCTATTCGCCTCTAATGGCTTAATCAGATTACAAATTAAAAGTGGCTTCTTCCAGAGAATCTCCCTGGACTTCAGTGGCAACAGCCAGAGCAAGAGGAGAGAGGCGCATCCAGAGCATATGGTTTGCAGCTCCGAGCTAAATTACCGGGACAGGAGGATGGATGGAGAGCCAGGCCGGGTGCCCGCGGCTGGGCTGCAGAGGCTCTGGTGCCTGCTCTACCCATGGCACCTGAGCTGGGAACAGCAAATGCATGGTGGTGATGTGTTATGTTCAAGCATTTATCTGGGCAGGGGGGAAACCCACCCTTAGCCTGGCTTTTGTGTGCTGTAGAGACACTTCTGGAGAGGCACAGGGGACTCTGCGGGCTGGGACCAGCAGAAGCAGCACTTGGGCTCTTTCAAAACAGGGATAAACTTTAGGAGGGAACGGGCAGAATTTCAACTCAGAGCAAATCATTAAAATAACAGTGATTCTGCAGCAAATAAATTAAGGCTGATGAGCTGAGACTGGTAAAACAAATGATAGGAAGGAGTCCTGTCCTGGAAAGAGATTTGTCTAGTGGGAACTGAGCTGAAAGCATCTGAACTCTATTAGCTCCGTAGATTATAAAGCCAGCAGGGTCTGCCCATGAGCATCTCCGCTGGAAGGATGCAGGAGAGGAGTCCTGCAGCAGTGCCATTCATCTCACCCAGGGATCCAGCACCTACTGGCCAGGCCAGAAATGGGGAGAATTAGGTACTGTCAAGCCCAGCTCTTCTGCGAGAAGGCACAAAATACATCTTTTGGAAGTGTGCTACCATCCATTTACCTCAACAGATGGGGCTGGTTATAAGTGGGGAGGGCTCAGTCTCACCTCATTCCTAATCTGGGCTGATATCGATTGAGTTTTGGGTATGTGACAGTCAGACACAAGTGTTGGAGATTTATTTATTCAGCTATTTATAAAGACATTAGCAAATGTGAAGGAAGAAAAGAAAGTGGATGTTTCAAGTGGCTGCTGACAAGTTAGAGCAGTTTAATAAATCACTTGCAATAAACTACGTGCAGAGAGCAACACCGTGGACTTCTTTAATAAGCCATTCATGATGGAACAGGCAACACTTAAAGAACAGAAATTCATTTGTGGGGCTTGTTGGTGTGCTCTGACTGTTCCATGCTGTAAATTGCTTGCCAGGTACGTCTGCGTTTGTGCACGCTGAGACTGTGTGTAAATCTTAGGTCTGCAACTCCTGGGGAGGGCATCTCTGCCAGGAGCTGCTCCTCATCAATTAAAAGTGGAGCAGGAAGGGGTAGCTCATTCCTTGCTGACACTCCCCTGTTTTTCCACAACCACCTTATCTCCCATCGAGCCAGCTGAGACGAAGCCCGTTTAAAGGGAGTGTATCAGGCAGCCACGTACTTTAGCTGTTGCTCTAAAACACATCTCATTTAGGATTAGGTAATGGCACTCCCTGCTTTTAGCATATCCAGCAGAGGCAGCTGCTGCTTGTCACTTTTTCCAAGCCTTTGAAACACAGCAGCTCGAGCTGTGGCAGGGCACGGCTGGCCAAAGGACTGGCATTTGTGGAGGGAAGAGGTAAATACCAGGGTTGGACTCCAGCGAGCCAAAAGACGTGTTTGGACTCAGGAGGAGGGGGCTGCTGGGGGTGCTGGAGGCAGGATGCTGCCTGCTGGGTTTATGAAGGTGTGGGTCACTGGATCCAGCTCCTCTGGTGGGTTTCAGCAGGTCTGTTCCCATGCTGAGCAGCAGTGTGGCTGCAGCTCAGTCCGAGAAACGCCCCCAAAACCTGGCTGGATGCTGGTGGAGGTGAGCACGGCTGCGGAAGGGTCATGGTGCCTGCTGCATCAGAAAGCTCAGGAGAAAGCCTGGCCTTCTGGTGCCTATTGTATCCAGGGGGAAAAGAAGGAAAACTTTCTTTATTTTTTGTCTTCATATTTGGCTTAGACCGGGGGATCAACAACGTGCTTTGTGCACGCCAGGCTTTTAAATGGACCTGATGCAGGCTTCGGAAATGTCAGGCATTGTTCCGTCTATCCTGGAGCATTTGTATGAAAAGGTGAAAAAACCCTGTTCAAATAGAGGCGAGACTATCTGACTTGACTTTGAACACTGCTTTTGTTATTGTGCTCCTCAGGCTATGTGGTGTTTTATGAAGGCTTTGCAAGAAATTGCAATAAATATCTTCTGTTTTTAATGTACATGCCTTCTTAAATGCAAACAAAAAGGGAGGAGGAGGTCAGTGGTCATTCCTTATTTTTGTTTGCTAGCAGACTAAGTATTCCAGAGACAAAGTACAACCAGGATCTGTGGAAACAGATATTTCCTGGGTGGGAAGAATAAGAAATCCTAAAAAACAAACACAAAACCCCTACATCAGTATTTTTTTAGCATCTACATGCTGGCATATGGCGTGTACAGGAACGACACCTTTCACTCCTCACAGCGTTGGCTTCGAGGAGATACAACTGTCTGAGCCATTCTCCTCTGCCAGGTGCAATTCCTGAAACCCCTTGGCAAGAGCTAGTGGGGCTGCTCTGTTATTTGTTTTTTACTGTTTCTTTATTAAAAAGCTCCAGATGCAGGCAGGCTTGCTTTGTTCTGTGCTTTATTGGTGCCTCTGCTCCCCCGTCTGATAAATGGATTGTCTGAGGCTTGAACTGGGTGCTCCGTTTGACTTCCCTGCTTCCGTGCATTTTTTCCATGGCTTTAATCTTTCAATCTCTCTTGCAGTCAGCCAGGTAACTTGCCACAACATGCTGGTGGTTGCCCACTGCTAACCTGTGCCTGAAGGCTCCTTGCCACGCAATTAATAGAGCCAAGGCAGTGTGTCTGGGGAGGCAGCTGGAGATGGCTCGTCCTGAGAAGAGGGCTTGCTGGGTGCTGGGGACACCTCCAAACCAGTGATGTTCTCTGCTGCAAGACGTTCCAAAATAGCTCTTTGCAGCTTGAAGCACCGGTTATGTCGGGAGGGAGGCTGCCTGTTTTCCAGGACAGCAGCTTGGCTCATATGTGCCAGGAAGGCACTGCCTGGCCAAGAGCACCCCTCTGACATCCCAGCAGTGCTGTGAGCCCCCGCCCCCCCCCCCCCACAGGGGCTTCACCCTCCTCTGCCTCGCAGCAGGCCATGGCTTTCACTGGGCTAGGCAGGTCAAAAGCTGCCTTTCTTCTGTGCCCCTGCTGCTGTCCACTGTTCTTGGAGATGTGGGGAACAGGGCTCAGCACCAGCTCCTGCTGCCACAGCTTTGCTTCTGTGGCCAAAAGAGCCCTTGGCTGCCCACTTAGTGGGTAAGCCACATGTTTTTATGGTTGTGATTATCGCTCTGTGTTCCTCTCTCCCTTTTGGAGGCTTAAGAGAAAGCATTCAGAAAACAGTTTTGGTGCTTGGCAAGGCGGCTGGAGACCCCATCTGTTGCTTCTTACATTGTTAAGCTGCTCTTTGCTTCCCATGCCAGCCTGGTTTCTGTTAAATGAAGCCTCACCAGGTCATGAGAGCCAAGCAGCTCCTAAATTAGTGAAGACATTAATCAGGTCCCATTTGGATTAGTGCAGGGTGTCTACGCCCTCACCCTCCCCTCCATAAATTAAGCAGGTTTTATATCTTCAAGGCTCCTCTGGAATCGTGTCCTCTCTGCCCTCCACCCCCTTCTCAATTGCTGGTGACAAGTATACACAGCTTAATTGGTTGGCATGGAAAAGGGCTGACATTAATTGGCTGTGTTTGGCATGCAGACTTCCCATCTTGCAGTGCCTCCCAGGGATCTTATCAATCCCATCTCCGAGACCAGCAGCTCCTAAGCTCGGCTGCCAGCTAGATGGGTTTTGATTCTTTGCTTCTGATGATTGAGATTTTGCTTGGCTTTCTGGCACTCTGGCTGGGGAAGAGCAGTTTTCACACTGCAGCTGGCAGCTCCTGTGCTCGGTGTACGAGGGCGGAGGGGATCTGCAGGGATCTGCAGGCATCGCCTCCCACTGCTCCGCAGGGCAGGTGGTGAGTGGGCACCAGCCTTCTGCCTTGCACCTCTCCCTTCCTGGGTGTCCAGCCGAATTTCAATGTAATGCACCCTATATACTTGCATAGGGTTAGAAAACGAGCTGTAGGTTAACATTTTTGGAAGCTGAGGATGTATGTGGGGATGTATATGTTGGGTTTCTGACAAGTTTCAATAGGTGGTTAACTTACTTTAAAGGACAAATTCAGTAGTTCCTCATCTTGTTTTTTTATCCCTCCCCTTACCTGATTAATTCTTAGCCCATCTTCATAATTAATGGTGTGAAAGGCAGCAGCTGTCCCTCCTCTCCAAACAATCTTTTTGCCATCAGGGAACAATACTTGTACTGGGATGAACAGGAACTTTCTGGTAGCTCTAACTATAAAAATAATTTGATGTTTTTTTTATTACCTGGTTATGACTGCCTGCTTTCACTGTATTTACTTAATAGGGTCCTAAATAGCCATGAATCCCTCCTTGGTGCAATCAACAGTGCTGTATCAGTATTGGTGTCCGCACTTAATAGTGTTTAAAGCATTCAAGTAGGATTACAAAGCAAAACGATTGCCCAGTGGAGGACTCCAGCAGCAGGGCTGGGAGGGCGAGCAGCTGGGGGTGGTGGTTGGTGTGGCTCTGTGCATGTGATTGCGTTGCAGACTTCCACTGATCACCTCTGGGAAGTGATAAAATTCTTTAATTCAAACGTGCAAAATCTTCCCTTCCATTGTTCTTCAAACTGGACTTGTACTTTATTAAGATGATTTGGGGCTGAAAATGAAAGTCAGCGAAAAAGAAGGTTCTGAAGGTGAGGTGGCCACCTTCAGACACCTGCAGTGCTCGTTACCTCTGGTTTCCTGTGGGACAGGCACCTTTCCTGCCCTGATTTCCAGGGAGAAAAGGACAGGAGAAAACAGACCCACTGACATCACATGAGTTGGTGGCAGATTTGGAACAAAACCTTTAACAGCATAAAAGATTTGAAGATAATTAGACTTTACAAGTTCTGTGAACAGGGGTAGTTGGAGTGAAGAGAGCAAGCAAGCTCTTAGCAGCTAATTAAAGCTGGGACCTGGCTCTTCCTTAGAAGCTGTGGAGGAGATGGATGTTACAAAGGCCCAGCCAGAGGCAAAGGTTCATTTCACGGGTTAATTTTGTTCTCCCATGCCAAATGCAAGACCTTTGTAGACAGTCTGGCCCTGAGGAGTGGGGACTACCATGGAATTACAGTGAATTTTCAGAGATGGGGCACCCTACTTTGCTGCAATGGCACATTCTTACCTGATGCCTTCTCCTTAGGTTGTTTCTGCAGCCAAGAAAACCACCTCCGATGGCAGCAGCAGGACTGCTGTGGGCCAGGATCGTGCCTGTGACCCTTCAGCTCCCCTCTCCCTGCCCCATGGCTGTGGTGGCCGGCAGCTGTGCTGCCCAGGGAACCCCCGTCCTTTCTGGGGCTTTCCCTGAGGAGCTGCCATCTCAACACACCTTCACTTCAGGGTGCTTAACAATATTCAGCTGCAGCTCTCTTTATTACTGTGATCCCTGGCTCTCAGCAGTGTGTACCAGGAGCCTTTTTCCCTGCAGTGTTTATGCACTTTAGCTATTTGCAGGATGTTGTCATCTCGCCCTTTGGTTGCTGCTTGCTTAAAGTAGGCAGATGCTGCACTTAAAATACTTCTGTCTGGATTCCTCCAGCCTCTGGATCATTATAGCTTCCCCTTAAACTCTTCTCAGTGTATCAATATCTTTTCTAGTAATTACATGCTTAAAGAGCATGCAATAGCCCCGGTTTTAATACACCCTCTCCAGCCCAGTATAAACACACAGCAACTTGTATACAGAAAACAAACCAAAAGCCTTACTCAGAAAGCTTTCCACTCCATCCACAGCTATCTCTCTTGGGGAGTGAATGAGAAAGAGCACATGCTGCGACTGACAGGCTCTCGGCGTCTCTTAGAGCGCTGTTGGACCGCGTTCAACAGCTAATGGCAGTGACGGTGGTGGAAGGACGCGGGGCAGCGAGCCGGGCTCGCCTCCCTGTCTGAGCCCTCGTTGGTTGGAGATTGTCAGAGCAGCCTTTCTGGGGATGCAACATCAAATGGGAATTGATTTTTGGTTTAATAGTCTAAATGCACTGTAGGAACTTATACCAAAGGAAAAAAGTTCTCCCAGCATCTCCCTGTGACCACGGGCTGACGAGGCACTGCTGCTCCCCTGTACCAGGGGACTTGGGGTCCCGGTGTCTGAAGACCACCAGTTCTCACCATTTCAGCACAAATGAAGACAAGCATCCACGAGGAGGTTAATGATGCCTGATCCTTGCTGTGGGGCTGTGCTGGTCCTTGAAGGCTGCCCCGTTTTCTCATGGCCAGTGCTGGTGAGTGCCGACAACATCCTGCCCTGAACGGTGAAGAAGCCAAGCTTGCTGGTACAACCTTGCCATCAACCAGTGTGGGGAGATGGGCTGTGGAGCCTGCCAGGCCCTCCCACACTGGGCATCCATCCTCTGTCAGAGGGAAATGCAGCTCAGAAGTGTCACTTCTTGGTGCTGGTGGGCCAGGAACACCCCAGAGCCCAAGGAGCGAATCGTCCTTTGGAAGTGACCTCGGGACGGGCTTGTCCCAGGGCTGCCAGCCTGCCCCTTCCACCAGCACTGACTTCCTGGCTGAGGGAAGGGAAGAGCAGCACAGGGGAAGTATCCCTGGTGTCAGGTGCTTGCAAATGCTGGGGTTTGCTGGTGCGTGCCCTGCTGGAGGGCTGTTCTTCACTGAGATAACATTGTTTTTTACCAAGGGTTTCAGTTTCCTCCAAGCGTAACTCACTTTGCTGTTAAGACCTGAATCTCTGCTGATAAAGGAAGACTGAGCTCACAAGAATATAAAGTTTCCAGAAGGTAATTGGAGAACCTCCTCCGTGCCTTGCACTTACCATCAGCAGGGCCTGCTCCTGCTTCTGCAAGGTGTCCGGCTCGGAGCACAGTGAGGCAGGGACCCCAGCAGAGCATCCTGTTTGCAGGGGGCAGCTGTGGTCAATGACTCTTCCAGGACAGCAGCGCTGTTCCAACAGGCCAGCATCTCTGAAATCCCAGGAGATGCTCTGTGACTTTACATCACTCTGGTTTTCACACTGAGGACTGGGAGCTTGAAGTGACTCCTTCCTCCTTTAGCACATACAAAGAGCTCTCAGGTGAGTTTTTGCTGTAAGAAATGCCTTTTTATATGGCATTCCTTGTTAACATAGTTCTTAACCTTTGCCCTAAATTAGAGTGTGATCTAAATGACAGATACTATCTGTTTTTATACTACTCATTTTTTCTTAATCAGATATTAACCTTCATTGCTTTTGCAATGCAAAGGCATTATTGCAGATGAGTGACCAGTCCCAAGCATTTCAAAAGTCTGGATAATCTGAAAAGAAAATGGGTCCAGCAGGAGAATTGCCCCATGAGGAGGGAGATGAACCAAAGGGTGGAGAGGGAAGGAGAGATCTGAGGGTGTGACTGTACTGCCTTTGTCCATCTGACACAGACAAACCTGTCTTTCTCTCTCAAATCTTTCTTTTGGAGTAACAAATTCTTGCCCCTTTCATGCATGTGTAGCAGGTGAAACACATGGAAACAGGCTGCTAAAGGCAGACAAAACTCAGTTAACTTTTGAGTCAAATTGCTCACTTAGTAACCAAAGTTTTCAGAGGCTTTTTTTTTTTTTTGGAAGATTTGTGTTGATCTGGGGAGAGGAGGCAAGTCTCTCCCTCTCCATCAACTTCTGCAATTAGGGAGGTTTTCATTCTGAGTGCTGGTAATGTGGGGCCATCTGTATTGGCTCCAGCAGGTCCTGTTCCCCAGCTCCTGTGCTTAATTGCACTTCCATTGGCAACTTAAGCAGTCCCTGCATGTGTTTCAAATGAACTCCCCACTTCAGGCTGGCTTTACAGATCACCTTTGTGTGATTGGCAATTAAAACCCTTTTCAGCTGAGGGAGAACTACTGCCTGACTTTCAGCTTGTATCTCCCTCCTTCAGCTTGCTCTGCCTTTTGCATTTTCTAATATTCGCTCAGGTCCTTATCTATTGCATAGGCCCCACCGAGGAGCTGTTTGCCTCTTCCCCTGATGGGAAGCATGCCTTTTGGGAGAGCAGCTGGGTTTTCCCTGCAGAACAGGACATCTCCAGCTGTGCGGCAGATCTGCCTGGCTCTTAGGTGCTTGCGTGGATCAGAGGTGGAGGTGAGCACAAAGGGGGATGGAGAGCAAAGGAGGGCAGGCTGAGCCCAGTGGTAAATCCATCCCCTGAAGCTGCAGCGCAAACAGGAAATGATCTCTTAACGCTGTGCACCTGCATCTCCAGGAATAACATCCAAAAGGGGCCCAAGCCCGCAGCAGGGTCCAGAGGAATGGCGCTCTCGAGTCCAATGGCAGGGATTTTTAAGACTCTTTGGCCAGCTCCAGTCCTCGCTCAGCTTCTGGTTCCTGCCTTGCACCTCTGCCAGATGCATGCTCCCTTTCCCTCCCCTACAGTAAAGGATTTCTGTGCTGCAGAAAAGCACTGAGGTGGCAGCTCTGGGAGCTTGGGGCTGGCGGTGCCTGGCTGCCTGGCACAGCAGCACCGGTGTGCTTCGCGCAAGGCTGGTGCGTGAGGACAGTGATGTTGCTGAGGGCTTTCAGCAGCCAGGTCTGACCTGGAACCATCAACACAGTGAGCTCACAGCTCCCGGCTATCCCCTGCCAAAGCTCCTCATCGGAAATAAAACTTGTGCACGGATGAAAATGTGCTTATCCTGAGGCTGGGATGGCTGTGGCCAGCCCTGTGTGGAGCCGCCCCGGCTTAGCCAGACGCCATCAGCCGGGATGGGAATGTCAACAGGACTGAAACCAGTGGGACAGATCTCCTGCCCAGCCAGGAATCTGGTCGGGCTGCTGTGAGGCGGGTGGGTGTCAGCACTCACACACTATGTGCAGGGGAGGTGTCACCCAGCTGAGGTGCCTCCCGAAGCACAGGTCCTACCAGGTCTGCTGGCTCTTCCCTTCGGGAGTGACATGAATTAAAATGTCTTTAAAGATCTGGTGCTGAGGGTTTCCCCTGACCTCGGAGGATCTGACAGGACTTGAAAGGCTGGGGAGCTGCAGCTGAACTCACAGCGGAAGGAAGGTGATTCCCTGTCAGCCAGACTCGCTGGTTCAGAGACAAATACACTCCCCTGTAATCACTGCTTTGCCAGGAGCTTCACCTTTCCTTTGCGGTGCAGGCAGCATCCACACAAAGCAGAGCCTGACCTTCAGAGGGATGTGGAGCACTCTGGTGTTGCAGTCACTTCCAAGCCAGAGTCCTCCCCAGTGCTGTGAGAGCGAGGTCGGGCGGTGTTCCCAAATCCACTGCACTCGCCCTACAGATGTGGAGGAAGAAAGGGGGCAGAGCGCCTCTGGCAGTGGAGACCTAAAGCTTGGAAAAGCCTGAAAGAAATTGCCTGCAGCTGCTTCTGCAGCATGCTGAAATGCGAGACATGACAGTACTTTTTGATTGCAGGGGGGTGGGAGAGGTGTTTTCTGGAGGCTTGCTTCCCCTGTCCCACGGGGGTGTCCAACAGGGTGACTGTGGGATTTAGCTCTGTGATGGGGGGATTAGGTGTTCCTCAACAAAGACGGTTTCACATTTTTTCTCCCTGATTTACCACTCGGTGCTCTCCTTCCCTGAACAGAAATCGTCTTGCTCAGCCCCCTTCCAGTTACGGCGTTATAAGAGTTTACAGCCCAGCGTCCTTTTCTAGTGTATTTGCCTTGATTTAATGCTTTGATTTGAAAGTTATTTTTTACAATAAGAGAAAGATGGTCCATGCCAAAAAAGCAGTTTCATAAAATGCTGAACATGACTTGCATTCTGTAATTGCAAACCTGAGAGACTTGGAGTAATTGACATTTTGGATGTATTGCAGAGTATCGTATTTAATCTTGAAAAGCAGGTTCCAGGCAAAGGAGGCAACTGCCAAACCAAACTCAGACTCCTCGCCGGGTTCCTACCATAACTCATTTTCAAATCCATTCAGCACAGTCCTGAACCCAAATGTTTACGTTTTTGATTTGCTAAGATAATATTCCTGGGTCACCGAAACTGTTTGTCAGGGAGCGTCTCGAAGAGACAGCCGGACTTGGGGATGCGCTGGCTCAAATATCATAGGCGTGCGAGGGTCCTAGCGCTTTCTGGCTCTCTGATGAGATCCTGGAGAATCGCATCTGTCTCTCAGGAATGCAGTTGCCCTGCTGCATGGGATGACAGTGATATCTCTCCTTGTTGTCCACTTGCTCTCACATCGCCTGCCAGATGTCGGCGTCGAGGTTTGCGGCTCCGTGCTGTAAGCGCAGAGTGTGCAGGCTCCTGCTCGAGGGGGCTGAGGGGCCATGTCGGTGGCTTTTGTGCTGCCAGGATATCCATTCGCGAGTGTGTGAAATTGCATAAATGTGGGACCGGACACAAATTAAATTTCACAGGAGTGTGACTCAGTGTATGTGTATTTTTGTCAGTGCATGACTTCAGTGTGTGTGTAATTTTATAAATGCGTAGGATGTGACTGATGCTTGGTAAATGCGTCTAAGGCGGGAGAAGCGTTGCAGAGGCAAGCCAAACTTCCAAGTTAACCCACGGGTTCTCCTTTTCCTTTGTCTACAAGTGCAGCTTCTGTAAAGTATCTGTCCCACATTATCGTGGTTTACAGCCCGGCTATAAACATTTGCTTCTGTTTGAAATACAACAAATATAAGCGGAAATCTGCTCTCTGCTTTATGCGTCCCGGTAAAAGATACCAGTTGAAGTTTTTAAAAAGGCCAGCCCTCTTCTTGCAAACAGTGTGTTTACATTGCCACAGATTCCAGTGGAGCGAATACTAATTTACAACGGTGCAAATGAAAAGAAAGCAGAAAGCCCAGGAATGTAAGACGGAATTATACACCCCGACCATGGAAATGAAGACGCAGCCCTGGCACCACAGCTCTGAAAGCACCGGCTGAGCCGCATTCATAGCGGGCCAAGTTGTGACTCTGACGCGGGTGGGCTGAGGCCAGCCCTGGAGCTGGTGGTCAGAAAGGTCTCCCTGTGGGGCTGTGAGGGCCGTGAGCCGCTTCTCCTGAGCAAGCTCAGCGGCTTTGTGCCATGCTTGTTTGTTGTAACGGCTCTCAGCATTGTCAGGATTGGGACTGTGCTGAATTTGGTGCTATACGCATGTGCTGGGAATGCTGCCCTTGGCCTCAGGGGGCTCCCAGGCCTTGTCAGGGTGCGAGGGGAAGGGGAAGGAATCCATCCCTTCCTTTTGCCTTCCTTTTCCAGGGGTGGATTTTCCAGCAGTGCTGCCAGCATGGTTTGGGGATGATTTGGGGGTCAAGGCTGGCATCGATGGGGAAGGGTTATTATTTGCCCAGCTGCACATCTTTATTCATAACGTGCCCATTGTTCTTAACATTTTGCATATTTCATTGTGAGAAATGGGGCGGGAAGGGGGGAAGCAGTCGCCGCATCTCTGGGAGTTCGGCTGCTCTTTTATTTCCTCCAAGGCAGGCTGCCGCGGGAGCCCGTGGCTGTCAGGATGTTCACATCTGTTCCTGATTTGTGGACAATGGAGCACCATCCACTGGCTGCACATGTACGGTCTGTGACAACTTGACAGCCTGCCCAGGAATTCAGACCGAGCGGTTACTATCCAAAGCCATCAGCGTTGTCTGATCCAACATTAGAAGCGGGGAGGGAGGGGTTCGTTATTTCAAAGAGAGGGAAATAAAAGTTGCCTTTTTTTTTTCTTTTTTCATTGGCACTTGTGATGAGTAGCATTAGAGACTCCCTTTATCTGGCAAGAGGGGGTGTTTGGAGCACGAGCAACAGGAGCTGGTACGCTTCAAAGCTGGCCCTGCCATGGGAGAGGAGGTGGGCAGGAGTAGGTTCAGCCTCTGCAGCTCATTCTGGAAGAAAATATCTGCTCCTGCAATTATCTGCCTTGCAGGAGAGAGGTTCTCCATCTGCCCCTCTCCATGTACAGGAGCAATCCAGTGTGGCACATCCTGCCCATGCAGCAAGGCAGGGGGATGCAGATTCCTTGGAGTCTGTTGCTTCTCATCTCCTCCTTTGGCTTGAGACAGGCATCCCAAACTGCAGTGTGTGCTGCACCCCCTTCCCCCTACATCACCCCAGTGCCAGCCCAGTGCAAGGACAGCAACAAGCAGGAGAAATGGAGGGCCTGGCCAAGAGTGGGGCAGAGAAGGTGACAGCTCCGTGTGCGTGCTCTGGGGCTGCCTTCCTGCTCCGCGGCATGCGAGCTGCGTCACTTCATCTCCTTCTGTGCAGCAATTGGGTGTAAGTAGGTCTGAGCAAGCCTGACAAAATACAAGGGACCTAAATTACATTACCTTGCACACCAACTCTGAATCTGACCTTGGGGATTAATTAGATAAACAACAATCTTGTACTGTACCTTATATAAATGTACAAGCAAGGCACCATTAAGGATTACCTTGTCACTAACCTAAGCCCTTAGTGATTTAATTAGACAATTAGAGGGTGCTTGGGAATGCTCTCGTAGTAACCAGAGATATTAACACCATTTGTATTTATATTTAATGGCATTGCAGAAGGGATTTTAATTATTCTGAGTCTTACTTGTCTTTAAACTTCCGAAGAGGAAATTCTCCCCTGACTGTAACAGTCTCGCAGGTGCTGGCGCAAGCATTGACTAGGGCAGGTCCAAGGGCCAAGCCCCTTTCCACTGGAAACCAATGTTGCTCCTAGGAAGAAGGCTGTTTTGTTAAGGTGGGGTGGGATTTGCTGGTCCCTAGGTGAGGGCAAGAGGGGAAAACAGCCCCCGGTGTGCTGCCTCCTGAGTAGCAGTAAGTACCGAAGCTGCGTCCTGGGCTAATGACTGCACAGCGGAAAGGTTTGTGCGATGGTGCTTAGGATGGCAAAATCAATGGCACGCTCAATAACTGTACATGGAAGAGTGATCGGCATGTTTTGTGGTCCTTGGCAGGCTGTAATGGAGTGGGATGTTTATTGGCACTGCAGCCAAGGTGTTCGATAGGGCCTCCCTTCGTCAGGCAAGGCAAACTCTGTCCTGCTCTGGTCCTCTGCAGAGTCCTGACTATCAGTGGCCACATGGCAGCTCAGTGATATCCGATGCAATCTGGCGACTGGGGGAAAGCCTTCAGCTCACTTCAGCTCCAACCTAATTTAGGATATGAGCTGGAATCCCTGAAGGAGAGGAGTCTTTGTCTCAGCACAGGGTAGGTCTCAGCCTCTTCTTCATCAATAGCAGCCACGTGCCCTTTCTTCCTGCCTTCCTAAAGATGCCATTCTTGCAATCTCTCTGCCAATAATTGTATTTTCACTGTATTACAGCCCCAGTAATACAATTAAGCCTAAATAATATAGATGAAGTGGAGAGTAATCTGATTTGCTAACTAATGCTTGAGTCAACTAGATTTTTTTCCTGTTTTCCTCAATCTACAGTTGACTAAACCCACAGCCATTCCTCCACTCCCTGCCCTTCAGTGAAATGTGGACGCAGAGGGATGGCTGATTCATCAGAGAGACGCAGCCAGCCTTCCAAAAAATGAGAGGGCATTTGCTTTGGTTTTCTACGTGGAAGGGACTGGAATCCTCCTGGGAGCTATGCATGAGGCAGCGAATGGGATGTCCTCAGATAATCAAAGACAATGAGGAGAAGTGGGGTCAACGATCCGTTCAATGAAAGCATAAGGCAAATGATATATTGAGCAGCTCCGGAGCGCGGTGATTTGACAACAGCCCACACTGAGCCATCTGGGCAGGAGGCAGGGTGGGAGTGCTGGGGTGGGAGACGGGCACCACGGGTGGGCTTCGGGGGCTGCAGGCACCACCGGCTGCTCGACACGGGCACGCATGCAGCCGAGGCATTGGGGTTACATGGAAGAGGCTCCTTTGCTGGCCTCCTAATGAAAGAAAAATCCTCTTTGGAATCTAGAGGGGGGATGTTCATGTATGGCCTGGTTTTCTGGGAGCTGATTAGCTGGATGTGAGCTCGGTGGGCTGAAGCAGAGGGTTATTGCAGCCATTCAGGGTCAGGACTTTGGTATGTTGTGTCGCTCTTTTCCATTTGCAAAGAGCGAAAATATGAGAGCAGACCTCGAAAAACCTGTGTAAATAAGAAATAAGAAAGGAAAAATAAAACCGCAGGGAACAGCTTCCCCTCACATGCTTTGCTCTGCCTTTTTTAGGCAAATCTGTTGCTGGCCCGTGCCGCCTCCAAGGTCGCCGGGAGCCCCCCGTGCTCAGGTGACCACCCGGGGACGATGCAGTTTCACGGTGTGGGGACCCACTTTGAAGGCAACCTGCAGCAGTGGTTGGGCTCCACCACCTTATAGCTGTGCTCTGAAGAGGTCTGCAGTGAAATATTTCGCATATCCTTTCTGTGTATTTACATAATCAAAAAGATATGTTAAGCATTGTGTTTGGAGGAAGAAAAACAACAGTACGTGGCCTTGGGAGGGTGCCCCATGTTCAGGGCCCTGCCTGCTTGGAGCAGTTACTGACAGCCCATTTATTTGGAGGTGCTATTGCTGTGCCAGGCCAAGTCTCCTGCACAGCCAGGCTTCCATCAGCAGCAAGCAGAGGCACGGAGGGAGCCGAAGCAGCAGTCAGCGGTTAGGTGATGGCAGAGGAAATGCCAGGATGCTTTGTTCAAGGTAGATGTGCTCCCCGGGCTGCCAGATGACGAAGGAATTTGGAAAAATAATGTCTTTCATGTGGGTTTAGGTCCTTGTTGTGAGGAGTTGGGGTAGGATTAAGTGTCTCGTTGGGTAAGAGCCCTGAGAGCAGCCTCCTGGGGGTGTCCGAGCTCTTCTACCGGGGGGTCTGGCTGGAGCTGGCAGTGTATGGGTGGGCAGAGGGGTGGGATGGAGATTCAGGCATGCTGCCCAGTGCCCCTGTATGCCAGACCCTGCTTTTCCACCTCCTGCTGCCTCCAAACCCTTGACCAAACCCAGAGCCTTGGCAGTGCCACGGCAAGATGCAGCCCCCTCCTTGGAGAGCGCACAGGCACTTCTGAAGCCTCCAAGAAGCCCAGCTGCACCCACTGCCTGTGGCCACCCTCCAGGGGGCTGCTGGCCCCGTGGGCAGCCCGCCCCAGCTGCGAGGAAGCCCCAGGCTCTGCAGCTCCCCACGGGCTGGGTGCAGCTGCCCTGCTCTGGAAGGCAAGAGCTTGGCTGGGTGTGCATGGGCTGAGCGGTGCCAGGGGCCTCAGAGAAAAAGAAAAAAGGTCTTGAGCCCTCTTTGTTTGCTGCTGGAGGATGGTGATGTCCAGATGAACATCTGCTTTGAATTCAAAGTGAAGCTGAGGGCTCTCCTATCCCTTATTCCAGGCTACAAACTGGTTTGTGTTCCCTCTCACCCTGCCGTAATCATGAAATGCCCCACAGCAGCATGGGGAGGAACTGAATTTCAGGCAGGATTTGGGTTGGGGAGGTTTCACAGCAGCTAGCTTGTTCGTGTCCAGGGCGAAAGGATCTTGCATGGCTCTTGATACAGCCCTGGCCATTGTAACAAAGGAAAGTGCCTAACAGATCTCATATGGTGGATAGTGAGAACAAGGAGGAAGGAGGAAAGGCTTGCTTGGTGAAATGAACAGTTTGTCTATTCAGGAGCCAGTGCCAAGGCATGGAGCCCTTGGGTTTGCACTTGGCATCGGTGGCCGGTGCTGGGAACCTCGGCTGCTGCCAAGTAGAGCCTCCTGTTGATCATGATGGAGCACTCTAAACAATTCTCACCCGAATGCTGCACATGGTGCATTAGGTAAGGCTGCTGGCTGACAAAATGCCCACCAGAGCAAATGCTGGCTCTCCTGCTGAATGCGCTTCAGTGATTCTGTGTCTGAGGCTGCCTGGAGAGTGCAGTTCTCACGACAAACACCGGCCTGGATGGTAGCACTGGGATTACAGCGTGGCACCACGGAGGCAGAAAGAAACTGTTTTATTTATACATGCACTGATATTGTTTCTCTCTTCTACCTCCAAGCTGGAGCTGCTCTTTCCTTCCCAGCAGCTGCTCTTGGTGATTTGTACGTGGCCGGTGGCCTCAGCTGTCCGCTGCGTTGTCACCTGCGGAGCCCAGCGCCCCTCACTGCGGTGCCGGGCTCAGGAGGTGCCAAAGGAGCAGTGCCCAGGGCCGTGCAGCTGGTGGCTGTGGGGGTTCGGCTCTGCCAGCTGGGGACCCGGGGAGCCTCACCAGCTCAGTGTCACCGCCGTGCACTCACCCACGTGCCAAGCTGGCGAGGGAACTCCCCGGCTCCTGCGCTGCGCTCCCAGCGCGCGACTGGCGGCACCATTCGGGCTGTCCTCCAGCCAGGAACGAGCCTCGCCCTCTGCCGCAGCCTCTGTCCCTTCCATCTTTCTCTTGGCAGCTAAGTTGTTAATAAGCTTCCTTTTGCTATGATTCCATCTAAATTACTATTTTAAAACAACTACAGATGTGCTAAATTGGCTCAGCATAATAGGATGAGATGGAGAATAAAGGTTCCCCCAGTGGGCTGTCGCCAGTGCAGGTAATTTATTACCTGGGTGGCTAATTATATGCTTCTCAGCTTTCTAGGGTGAAAACATCTTGATATTTCCTAGTTAAGGAGCCCTGACACAAGTGAAATGACCAGACATGTGAATAGGAAGCATGGTGATTAAGTACCTGAGAGATGAAGAATGCAAAGGAAAAGGCATTCTGCAGCCAGAAAAAATGAACTGTGTGATTTCCCTCCGCACCTGGGGGAGCAGGGAAGGGCTGCACCTCCCCGAACTCCAGCCAACTCA
Source organism: Cygnus atratus (assembly GCF_013377495.2). Lineage (NCBI taxonomy): Eukaryota > Metazoa > Chordata > Aves > Anseriformes > Anatidae > Cygnus > Cygnus atratus. The sequence continues at coordinate 20,216,739 of NC_066374.1, forward strand.
GGCACGCTGTGCACGAAAACTGCAGCTAACTGAATTCCAAGCTGGGAAAAACCTTCTGTAAATGAGAGGAGAAATTGTTCCATGAGCTCTGCATATGTGCTCACGAGCTCCAGGCTGGGGGTGGTGGGGAGGAGGAGAGCTCCCAGTCCTCCCCGCTGGCCGCTGCTGGCTGCACCCACCCAGCCGTGCAGCAGGACGGTGCTCCTTCCCCTGGGGACAGCAGGGGCTCTCCAGGACAATGGGTTATGCGACCCCCCCCCGTGTGCCACCCCATGGCCCCTACACAGCATCATGGTGTTTCTATGGCCATTGTCCCCGCTGTGGCCCTGGCACAGCCCTGCCACCCACAGCTCCTCACACCCCTGCTGCCTTCAGCTTCTTTGTGACTACACAGGAAACATTTGCTCCCCTGTTCGTGTGCCGAGAAGGGGAGGCAAGAAGTTCATACCTAATATCCTCACATTCATTATTTGCCTGATAAAACTTATTGTTTGCATAATTAATGTTTGAGACAAAATATCTTATAAAACACAGTCCGCTGAACACCGTAAAATGGACCAGTTTTCATAGCACTTAAAAGCTATGGCACGAGGCAAATCCCACCTAGAAGAAGGACGTGTGGCTGGGCCGCTTGTGTCACCCCACGGCTCTGAGAGGCCATGCGATCCCACACTGTCTGGGGGAGATTTGTAACAGGAAGGAGGGAAGACAATAATAATAATAAAAAGAAAACCCTAAAAGCCTTGGGACGGAGTTTCTGATCGGCTAGATGAGCAGGGTGCTGGTGCCTGTCCCTCGTGGCAGCTGGACTGGGTCCCTGGGCTCTGATCTTCCCGTGAGGCCATGAAACGATCTCCCATAAAGCAAGAACCAGACTCAAAGACCTCTGGGTGCTGTCTGAGCACCCAAACCTTCCCCGTCTGGCAGTGAGGCTGTAGCTGCCTCTACTCGGAGCCATTTCCCACCCCATTTGCTGGTGTCCTTGGCTCGCCCCCTGCTCGCTGAAGGAAAACTCCCGGGGTTGACCCGTAAAGCAGCCAGAGACCAGCACAGTGCGGGCACTCAGGCGCAAACCCAAGCATGTATTTCTCATTGCAAGGCTCATGGAGCAGCAGGGACAGGGGTCAGCCAGGCTGGGAAGGCGTCCCCAGCGTGTCCCGGCTCTCTGCAGGGAGCAGCTACACCCGCTTTCCCCCTTGGGTTGCAGCAGGGGAGGATGGGGCTGGCTGAAGCCCTGCTCTGCTTGCAGGAAGCAGCTGCAGCTGCACCCAAGTCATTGCTCCCAGTTACTGTCACTGCGTCACCCTGGGCTAAGGTCGAGATTTTGCCAGAAATCCTCTGTTTCTGCTGACCCACGGGGCTGTGCTGATTCACCATGTGCCTTGCGCCACAGCCCCTAAAACGTGTGGTAAGGAAGAGGAGGTCTCCGGGAAAGCAGCATTGGCGATAAAAGGGAGAAGCAGAAAGCAAGGTGTTTGCGCTATGAAAGGAACCTCATTCTCAGGGATGAAAGGCAAAAAAGTGTGTGCGTGTCTTTGGACTCCACAGCATGTCCCAGAGCTCTGGTTTTATGCTTCTTTATCCTTCAACTTCTTCCTTAATGAGAAATTAATTAGCGTGGTAGTTCCTGCCTGGGAACTTGTAAACATGCAGCAGTGGTGCTGTCACTCCCCCTTCCCTGTCCCATCCCGCCCCCTCCCCGAGGTGTAGTCCAAGATATCTGACAAAAACACTCGAGAACAAAGCTGCCTGGCTAATTCAGGGAATTATCAGGAAGCCTGTAGCAGAGCTGAGATAATGAGCCTTAAATAGCAGCCTGATGACGCTTCCTCCAGGGGTCTGCAGCAGCTCCCAGGGCCGGGGGGCCACCGGGACCCCAGGGTGGGAGCGATCCTGGGGGAAAGGCCCAGGTGAGGTGGGACCACGGACACTTCTGCAGCCTCCTGGTGATGGCCTGGGGTGTACAGAGGGGTCCCTGAGCCCAGCGCTCTGCCCTGGGGTGCCGTGATGGGGAGGGTGGTGGGGACATGCTGCTGCCCCATGCCCCGTCGCACAGCAAAGCCTCCTGCAGCTCCCCCAGCATCTGCAAGCCCTTGGGGTGGGAGCCATGGCTCCCACACCGATATTCCCAAGTGCATCTCCAGAAACAGACAGAAAACATCACCCTGACAAAGGGCAAAAAGCGTGAAAGGCTCTGCTTACGGGCAGCAAGGAGCCAGCAGAAGAGCAGGAACGAGGCTGAGAAGTGAGGGGCTGATGAATCCCACCGCCCTGCCACCTCACCGGGAGGAAAAAATTCATATTTGTGACAGGAGCTATTTCTTATCATTAAATGTTATTTGCCATAATGGAGAACATTCTGAAGCCCCACTTCAGTGCTGACACGTTGCTCCCTGGTGCAGTTGGTTAACAACACAGGAGTTTCCTACCCCGGAGGACAGGCGGTTTCCGCACCGAGGAGGGACGAGGCAAGGGAAATCTTCTGATGCAAATGTCAAGCCTTTCCCCTGTGATGCTCAGATGATGGGGCCGAAAGGACTACTGTTTTTTTAATTTCCTCATGGAGGAAATGTACTATTCCAAATATGACTTGTAGCTGCCTCAGGAATGAGTCATTACTTTGTACATAAGCTAAACACTGGAGCATAATCATAAATAAATAAAACTGGCTTCATAAACTGGAAATTAAATATATCCTTTCCTTGTTTGAAATGCACCATGATTCATGCTGTTGCTTCCTAGTTTAATTTTTATTTTAAACCAGCTTTTGAAGCCTTGTAGGGCTCTTTGCAGTGCTCTCCTTGTTGTGGGTTTGATTTGTCCTGTGATACTGCTTGAGGAACATCGTTTGTCTCCATGCTTGGTACTAATAACAAAGGCACCCCCCATGTGCCTTCTCCTTTGCTGTGCAAAGCACAGGTGAGCTTCAGGGGTTTCAGCTGATCGAATCTTTTTTTTTTTTTTTTTTTTTACAAGGCAATTTCCAGGTGGATCAGGAACACTGGGACAAGCAGCTGAGACTGCAGTGCCACCACGGTGGGTCTGTCCTCTTAAGGAGACCACATGGAGCTGCCCAAAGTGCAGAGCTTCCATCCTGCCTGGCTTTAGGCATCATGCCCAGAAGCACAAATCCTGTGTGTGCACAGAGAGGTGAGGATGAGCCTTGTGCCTCGGGCTCTGTACCCTCTTCCATGGCACTACACTGCAGGGCGAGGGGCTGCTTGACCACGTCCTTGCTCCCGCAGCAATTGGGGACGTTTCTGCTCCTAATCCTCCCCCAGCCACCTCCGGCTCCTGGGTGTCTGGCTGTGGCTGCAGGGCCGGTGCTTAACGCAGCTCGGGAAGGCTGGCTGGGTGAGGAGGTCAGCGCAGGCATCTGGGGTCAACGTAGGGTTACCCAGCTCTTCATTTAGGCGAGAAAAAATAAGTCTGCCTCTCTCCTCCCCTGAGCTCCCGGGAGGCAGGGGTAGGGGAGAGGGGCTGGGCAACGTGGGTCTGCAAACGGCTGCTGCCTCTTCCAGGACGGGATGTCCCACACGCAGCAGGACACGCAGGGCTCAGGCTGAGCATTACCTTCCCAGTCCAGGGCCCCTAAAACTGATGCATTTGCTCCTACTTGTGCTATGCCTGTGCCTTACTCCAAACCACAACGCACTAGATTCATCTGTTCCCTAAAGCTGAGCCTACCGAGACCAGACCTGCTCTCTGATTTCCACTGTGCCAAGAAACCCCAGAGACCTTGGTGCATCACGGTCCAAGTCGCGTCCCTAAGTTAAATACCTGCAGTTGCCTGTTTTGGCAGAGCTCAGCTGCTAGACCTGCTCCCTGTGAAAGCCAGGCTGGAGCATGTAAAACAGGAACGTTAACTATTTTTCCAGCTGTCTGCAGCTCATGAACTGTAAAACACACTAATGTTACACCTCCACACCTTGCCAAGGAGATGCCAGGGACTTTTTCTTTTTTTTTTCTTAACTCTGGTTTCTAGAAGTTGGAGGAACTATCTGACACCAGCGATGCTCCTGCAGGATCACACGTGTGTCTGTAGCTGGGACCAGGCTTCAGGGCACTCCCTGTGTTGCTCCAGCCCCAGGCAGGACAAGGCAGGCGAGACCTTCCCCACCAGTGGCTCCATCTGGTGCCTCTTTGTGGTCATGAGCCTTCGGACGGGGAGCCCAGGCAGCCCCAGGTCCTGGTGTCCCGTGTGCCCCTGCAGCACCTGACAGGTCAGAGGAGCAGAAGGCAGCAGCCAAAAGCTGCACCCTGCTCTGGGCAGCAAGGAGCACGAGCTGCCCGGCCAGCCTGAAACCAATTTGTGTCTATCTTTGAACCTGATTCCTCCCTAAGCCTGTTTTGGCTCTGTTTGTTTGGAATAGACCCGAATCTAAAGGGAAAAGCAGACAAACCAGACTAAACATCAAATATTAAATAGCAACTGCTAATATGACAGCCATTAAACACAAGCACTCTCCTGCCTCTGGAGCAGCTGGAAGCTGGGCTGCACACCCACCTCTGGATCCCCGCACTGCCGAAATCGAAGTCAGACTGCACGTGTATATATCAAATTGCTGGATTGAAGAAGAACTCCAGTTTCCTGCTGCCAATCTTTCTGGCACTCAATCTTCTGCGTCTGCTCTGAGCCGAGGGAGGAGGAGACGATGTCCTCTCCCCTTCGGAGACGCAGGGAAAGGGAAGCACGCAGCTGCCCCTCTCGCTGGCTCTGCACAGGCGCTCAGCAGAGGTTGGCAGGGAGGTCTCTCCCCTTATCCTGCTGGAAAATTAAAGAAATCTTATTTTGTTTTGGGACGAATCCAAGAGCCTTTGAAGTCCTGGGAGAGATCTGCTGGCCAGGCAAATCCTTCCCTCCTCTCTCTCCCAGCATTTCAAAGCCACAGTGCTGGGATAAGTCCAAGGAGAGGTCTGCTGTACCGCCGTGGCGAAGGGGAGCCCACGCAGAGCTCCCGGGCTCAGGGCACTGATTTCTGCAGCAGTGTGGTGATGGCAGGGGCCAGGGAGGTCATGGTGGAAGAAATACCCCAAAGCTGTGTGCAAGATAAGCCCTCACCCACACTCCTCTTTGCTTGCAGCCCACTCCATGCTTCACCCACATCTGAGCTGTCTCTTATGCTTCTCTGGGAGAAACTGGGCACAGATGGGTACCCAAGGATCACAGGGGTCTGTCTGTGCTGGGAACAGCAGAGGAATGAGAGGCAGAGGGACCCTGGGCCACCCGGGCACATCCCTGAGCAAAATCCCCTGTCACATTGTCAGCGGGCACTTGTGGTCATGGCACAGCGTGGCCCTGGGTCCCGCTCCTTATCTCCTGTGCTCCTCCTCTTTCCTTGAGCCACTTCTTTATCACATTTTGAGCATACCTTCCACTTGACTTAACACTAACATATGTACAGTCGACATTTCAGTAATGCCTTACAAATTAGCTAGGGCCGATGGAGAGATTACCTGCTGCCTCCAGTCTCTCCCCAGCACCTCCGCGCCTGGCCCACCAGTCGCTGGAGCTGGGGCTTCATCCTGGGGTGGGGAGCTGGCCCCCCAGTGCAGCCCCGGCCCCCGCAGTGCCCAGAGCCCCCTTTTCTCCTTTCCTCTCAGCCAGAAGGACTTTCTGGGTGCCGCAGCCAGACTCACAGGCAGCCCCAGGAGCTGGTGCTTTAGGGAGCAGGCAGCATCCAGCGCTGCCCCTGCAGCACCCAGGCCTGGGGTGGGAGCAGGATAGGGCCCTGCCACGCTCCCCAGTGCCCCCCCTGCAGAAGGCGGCTCTGGTGGGTGCAGGAAGCAGGCGGCACCCGAGGGCTCCTTGCAGGGAGCAGCCCCGGCAGCGCGCCGGCTGTAGCCTGTATTTGCAGCTTATAAACAAAGGGAGGCGAAGGCAGATGGGCTGTATATTCACTGAAGTGCTTTCAGGAGAAAATCTTCAGCCGCTCCACATGCCGGGTTGCCGGTTCTGTTTTCACTGCCCCAGCAGTGCAGCCTTCTGGATGGAGAGGCTTAAAGTCCTCCTGGAGGCGTTCCCATTGCCTGGCAATTCCCCTAGATGCATTTTACTGTGGATTTCTTTGTTCCGAGCTTTTACGTTTCCTGCAGCCCTCTCGAGTTCCTGAGCACGGGCCTTGTAGTGGCTGTGGTGCTTGATCCATGCTTCTCTGTCACTTAGCGCTGGAAAGTGCTCAGAGAGCGTATTTCTATGCAAGAGATGGTGAAAAATGAGGCTATGCAAAAACGAGGCTATGCTTCATGATGTTCCCGTGCAGAAGGGCCCTGCACCGATCATCGCGAACGACAGAGTTATTGCGGCTGGAAGGCACCTCCACCAGCTCACCTGCTCCCTCTTATCCCCTGCGTCAGGCCGGTAAACCATCCCTGTCAGATGTGTGCTTAGCCTTATCCTTGAATATCTCTGGGGAGAGCGATTCAACAACCTCCCTGAGCAGCCTGTTCCACGTCTGAACTCTAGTTAGAGTTATAAAGGTTTCTCTAATGTTTGACTTTAATTTTCTCTACTGCAACATAACACCATTATTACTGGTTTGAGCTCCTTGATGGCTCTTTTTCCCCTAAGCCCCCATTTAGGAGAGACGGGGAAGGAGTTAGATGAACTGACTTACAGCTCGGTTACAACACACTCCCAGCCAATTCCATTTAATACGAGTTAAGGTAGGCAGAGTTTATGGGATCATATCAGGTTTAAATGGACTTAGGCAGTGCTTGAATGTCCTCCTGTGACATGAGCGGGTTTCGAAGCTGGTGCCCTCCTTGTGCCTGCCACCACGCCAGGCACAGCACAGCTGCCTGACCCCCTCGGGACCCTCTTTTCCCCCCCCGGCTCTCAGGGAGCCCCCAGCCCTGCCTCAGAGGAGTGGGAAGGGGCTGGTGGGTTGCATTGCCACGTCCCCACGGGAAGCTGAGCAAACCACACCAAGCTCCGGGTGCACCCTCTGTCCCCTGCATCACAGGAGAAGTTCCCAGCCTTGTGTCAGTTCAGGCAGGACCTTTTTCCTTCCAGCATCGTGGTTCCCCTCCAGTCCTTCAGCAGCAGTAGGTGGGTAACATCCCTATTCCCCAGTCCCCAATGCACCCTGTGTCACACAGCCACCCCATAACCCATGGGGCCGGGGGGGACCCAGGGCTAACCAGGACGTGGGGAGACCTTGGAGCATCCCAAGTTGGGGATTGGTCATTCCTCCATGAATCGTCTGCGGAGCGTGATTTTAATCAAAGTAATTCTTTATTTTATTTTATTTTTTACTGAGTGATTGTAGCGAGTAATGTTCATCTGCTTGGGGCCCATCTGTAAGCATTTTGCCTCGATACTCGGTGGCTGAGGCTCAGGCAGCCTTGCGGGGCGAGCCAGCCACGCTGTGCTGCTCTGTCGCCTGCGGATGAACGCACGTTGTTGAGTGAGGTTAGTAGTGCATATATTTGTGCTTATCAACCCAAAATGTGTTTCCTATGGATATTCCGTAATATTTACTTAAATCTAGCTGTTTCTGCTAAGGTTGCTGGCAGTGAGCACAATCGCCAGAGTTTTCACGGGTAACAAAGACAAAACAGGACACAGGGCAGGGTCTGAACTGATTGTTTGAGGACTCGAGTACATGCAATATTTGTTTTGTGGTATTTATCTAATTTAGTTTACAATGTGGGGATTTTTTATTTATTTATTTTTAAAGCATGTTTCTCCCCCCTCTCCCCTCCCCAACCTTGTAAAGCCTGTGGTTCTATCTGGGATTCCAGTTACAAACTTTTACTGTTTTGCTTCAGCCATGATTTCTTTTATAAAAGTGTGGTTAGGCTATTTTTTACTTTAGAAAAAGAGTCGGTTTTCCCCTGTTTTTTGCTGATAAATTGCAAATGGATGAAGAAAATTTGCTCAGGCTTTCCCCGCAGATTTTCTCCTTTGGGCAGAGATTAAACATGGGGAATTTCAGCCTAAAATGCAAATGCTTTGGACATTTATGAGGGTGGGAAAACAGGGGCTGATTATGAGAGCTGCTTTGCGACTTTATAGGGGTGCTACTGGCAGCTGCTGCTGCCCGGCTGCGAGCTGGGAGCCAGCAGGGCCGGGTGCTCACGGCGGGGTCCTTGTGGCAGCGGGTGCTCTGGTAGCACTGGGGTGCCCTTGTGAGCCCCTCGAGACCCCAGAAGGGGTGGGAGGAGAGATGGTGAGCACCACGTCTTGGAGAAGGGGAGCTGGGTTGCTGCAGCAGGATCTGTGCCCTGGGCTATTTAATGGTTGTAGTGCTGGCAACGGCCGCTGCAAAGCCCAGGAGAGCTGCAGACCTGTGCCGTAGGTCTGCGGGATGTTGGGAGCCCCTCTGGCCCATCACAGAGCCCGAGGATGCTGCTGATGGGCTCAGCACAGAGCAGGAGCCGGCTCGCGATTAAGGCTCCGCAGGGGAAATCCCTGCAGAGTCTGACAGCAGATTTGCACTGTGAAAAATTTACATCTTCTGCTGAGAACTCAATTTTCAGAGGAGATAATCAAATGTGACCTGTGTAACAGCGATAGTTTTACAGGATGTTTTCCCTTCTTCCTTTTTTTTTTTTGTTTTTGTTTTGTTTGCTCCTCTCTCTCGAGTTCCGTTTGGCGTCTTTGGCAGTTCCCAGCTCTTGTATTTTGACAAGGATTCTCAAACCACTTGTAAACGCTTCCAAGCAAGGAGGAGGTGGAAACCACGGTGTCTAACTGCAGTCAGTAACACGACTTCGGGAGGCAGTGGGAAGGAGCCGAACCCAGCTTTCCTCACCTCTTTATCACCATGAAAATATTGGAGGCTGGGTACTGCAGTCCCGGAGGTTATCGGAGGTTGGATTGCAGGAGGGAGGAAAGGGGAAAATGGGAGGAAGGGATGTAACAGCACCAAAATGGTGCCGGTCTCCTCCGGCTGTTGGTGGAGAAGTGTGGGAGAAGCGTGCTGCTGGAGAAGGTAATGCTGGCAAAACAGCAGTGCCCTTCTTCCACCTGCCTGCCCTCCTAAGCCCTCGCCTGTCAATCAGCCCCTTATTTACATGAATATGAAATCCAGCTGGAGATTCTTAAATAAAACAAGAACTCGCACCTTTCGGTAGCGAAACATATTATAGCCATTTGTCACAGCATCATCCAGTAGGTATTAATTCCCAAATCATTTTATGACATGTTTTATCAGAAGTTATTAAAGAAGGTAGCTGCACCGGGCAATCATTTGATAAACTGCACCATAATTTAACATGCTCCACCATCATATTAGTGGGGAACAAGATTTATTTTCTCCGTGCGACTTTAATTATGGATAACACCAGCCGGGGATTGAGCTGGCTGCATCGCTAAGGTTAATGGTGTCTCCTGCGGAGCACTTTTGGGTGATGCACGGGATCTGCCCAGAGCTGTCGATGGACCTGCGGGTGGCAGAGCTGGCTCTAGCTAAGCAGTGAGCTACGCAGCTCATCTGTGACCCCTGAGTGGCCAACCGGAGGGTCCACGACCACTTTTTCCAGATCTTCAGCCTTGTGTAGTGTTAGAGGACCTGGAGGTTCATGGGCAAGTTGGCAACAAAGCCTGGATATCTGCCCATGCAGAGGGTACCCGCAGGAAAAGGGCCGGTTCTTCTTTGGTGCTCAAAGGGAAACCGAGGCCGTGGCGTACACACAGCATCGGGGTGGAATAAAGTCAATCCCACCTCCCTGCAGGCCGTCAGGGTGCTGCGATGGAGCGTCAGGGAAGCAGAAAAACCTTAGGAAACAACCTAGGGGCTTCCAAAAAAAGCTAATTTTCCCCTCCCACCGGGGAAGTTAATGACCCTCCTGGCGAATATCACCCCTAGGCTGGGAACTTGTCAGAAACCCTCGCATTCCCCCGACTGCTGTGCTGTTGCTCTTTCTCATGTATCTACTTCTGGCTCTGGAAATCATCTTTTAATTCCTCCCCCTTCATTGTTGTTCCCTGGTCCCAGAGGAACAGAATCTAAGCCCCTGGACCACCTGAGGGCTCCGTCCTGCTGCCATCTCACCAGGGAGAGCTCGAGGTGCACAGGGATGTGTTCCCCTGGCAGCAGGCGAGCCAAGGCTGTCCCTGCTGCTGGACTGGGGGTGCTGGGACGTGGCACAGCGAGGGGTCGGGTACACGGCGAGCACCACGGCAGGGTGCTGAGAAAAAACAGGCAGATGGGTGATCCTGCTGGGTCCTCTCTGCCACCGCCACCCCAAGCCTCCCTCTTCCATGATCACTTGAAACAGGGGGTGGGGGAGAATAAATCTCTTCTTAAATTCCAAATCACCGAACTGCTCAGGGCAGGGAAGGGGTAAGAAGTGCAGAAGGGAAGAGATGCTGAAACACATTGGGCTGATGTCATTTCTTTGAGTCAGGAACAGGAGAAACACAATCCAGTTCTCTTCCCCCACAACAGAACAAAGGGGAAAGTCCCCAAGGGAAGATTAAATAAATAAATAAATAAATAAATAAATAAAACTGAGGAGAGGAACAAAAAGAAAGAGAAAAGAAAAGAAAAAGAAGGCCAACCCCCTCCTCCTCCCCGAAGTACCCCCTCTGCTGCATGTAACAGCTTCTCCCTTCCCGCGGCTCCCAGCACCAGCCAGCCTTACAGCACCATAAAAAAGAGTTTGTGGCGTGTTCAATCGATTATTCCTCCTAATGCACTGTTTTTGGAGACAGGTAATTTATTTCAGACTCTACATGTCTACATAAAAAAAAAAAAAAAAAAAAAAAGCAATCCCCTTCTTTTTCTTTCCTCCCTCTTTTATTGATGGACTCTTTTTGCCCTGTGCCCCCACCCCCCCGCCCCCCTGCCCCTCCGAAGCCCCCTCAGACGCAGGCGTTTCCCAGCGAAAGGTGCAGCCATTCCCACAGTGAAACCCAAGGCAGGTAATGACTTTCTCACCCCATCCATACTGCTCCAGAGACCGCTGCCTCACCAGCTGCATCCCTTTATTTTGGAGAGGCGAGAGGGAGGGGGACGTGCCAGCCCCCTCTGCTTCCCTCTCCTCCGAGGCCTCCCCATAAAAAAAAAAAAAAAAAAAAAAAAAAAAAAAAAGAAGGAAGGAGGAAGATATAAAGGGAGCAAGTGTTTGCAGAGATAGGGTTTCCATGAGAGGGGGGCCTGGGCTGGCTGTGCAGGATGGAGCTGGTTGCCGGGGCGGGCAGGGAGCTGGGCTGGGTGCTGCTGAGGACACGAGCTGCAGGATTACACTTGGGCGTGCCGTGCCCCAAAGCGCTCCCATCCTAAGTAAGCTCTGGCCTCCTGGAAAAGAGGAAACTACCCATCACTTACAGCTTTGCTGTGAAAAGCCCAGATGGGTGTCCTAGGCTGGGGACGCCGACTGGGCATGGTGCAGGGAGAGGAGTGGAGCCTCGGCTGCAGCACCGAGCCCCGGCCACGGTGGGCCGGCAGGCTGGGAGCTGTTGTTTCCAATTAGGGGGAGTGGGAGAGATTTTTATCTCATAATGAAAAAAGCATTATGAGGGGAAATAATAAATATCAGGGAACAGGGAAGGAAGAGGGAGGGGGATTTTACTGAAAGATGTAACAGGGAAGGAAGAGGGAGGGGGATTTTACTGAAAGATGTAAGCTCTGCCAGCCACCAGCCCCACGCTGTTGGGGCTCCTCGGTGAAACCTTAACCCAGCTCTGCTGAAACAATCACCCCTGTCCCAAATGGAGGCGAATTCCGCTCGGCTTTGGGGTCCTGGGGTGGGATGCAGGGATTGGCAGGGCCCAGCCAGTGCCCTCAGTGGGTTCAGCCCCACACCAGCCCCAGGAGGCAGTATCAGGGTGCTGAGCCCCGGGCATTGGGCTGGGTGAGCTGGCTCTGGGCACTGCAGCTCCATGGGGCTTCAGCTGCCAGGACAGCCATGTGGGGTCTGTGTGAGAAAAAAACACCTCCAAAATTCCCTTTATATGGCAGGAGCCCTCCCTTTTTCTCTTTCAACAGCACCGAGCCACTTCTGAGGCATCCTTGGCCTCCAGTTCGGTCCTGAGCCATGCTCCTTCCCATCCCTGAGCACCATGCCCGGGGACGGGCTCTTCCCAGCTCCACAGGCTGGGTGCTCATGACCTGCTTTTAGGAGTGGGTGGCTTCCCTCCCATGTTTCAGAGGCCGGAAAAAAACCAGTGAAGGCTGTTCCACTAAAAGAGCAGGTGCAAGTGCGGTCAGCCCGCATCCCGTGAGCTCCTCGGCTGTGATTTCAAGCACGAGCATGTTTGTTAACCGGGGAATTCAGGGGCAGCAGGGGCAGGGGGAAGAGTTTGTTCATGAACCCTTAAGTATGCTTTTGGAGGTTTCGGAGAAAGGACAGAGGCAGTCTGCGCTCCCTCCCTGCTCTTGCTACTCCCACCACCCGCCAGTCCTCCTCCCGGCAGCTCCACCGGGATCAAAGCCTGCCTCAGCTTTTTCCATCTGCCCTTCTATCAGCCGGGCCCCTCGGCCAGGTGGCTTTCCCAGCCCTCAGATGCTATCTGCAGCCCTCCTCCTCCCAGAAGAAATGCAATAAAGCTGGGCCAGGGGAACCATCAGAAAGCAAGTCCCTGGTCACACCTTCTCACCGGGTGTCCCAGAAATGAGCACGGTGACAAAACCCAGCGGGGCAGGGCTGTCACCCGGCTCGGCTGTGCTGTCCCTCTGCCCGTGCACCGTGCCGCAGGGCACATCCTCGCTGCCACGAGCGGCATGTTTTTTTATTTTTTCCACTTTCCTGCAGCTGAGCCCTCCCCAGCAGGCTGCCCGGAGGCTCTGACCCGAGCCAGCAGCTCGTGGAGCTGTTGGCATCTCATCGAGAGCTCGGTGGCTCTTTGGGTTTGCTGGCGAGCAAACAACCTGCTCCGTGCGGCCGTTTCCATGTTAAGCTGCTGAAGTTTTGGTAAATATATGACCGTACATCAGGCATTTGCAAGACAAACCATCTCGTTGGGAATTTGGAGGAGAACAACAAAAATGATTAAGCGGCTGAAGGGATTGACTTATGAAGAGAGATTAAAAGAGCTAAATCTGTCCAGCTAGGCTACCCGACATCCATGGCAAGATCCGATAACTATCTACAAGAATATGAGGGGCATAAATCACAGCTCGGGGGATTTGTGTGGGGCAGCCCTGGGAGATTAACTGGGAGCAACAGCCAGGAGTAGAGCACAGGAAAAGCATTGCCTAGAAGAGAGCCGGTGAGGACTCCTGGGCTGGAGAAGGAGGCAGGAGCAAAGTGCAGGGGCAGATCCTGCACCGAGCCTGGTGGTAGCACCAGCAGGGACCTGAGGTACCTTTAATTAGCATGACAAGTCATTAAGGGGATGATGGCAGTGTTACCATCAGGAGTGCAGGACCCACAGCAGCCCAAGGCTGGAAGGAGGGGTGTACAGCCTGGGTGGTTTGGTGAGGTTTGGTGGCAGCCTGGCTTTGAACGGCCTCAGGTCTCTGCTGCTCAGGAGCCACGAGAGCTGCTGATGGGATTCCTGATGGACCCAGTCTGTGTGTCCTGAAACAAACTGGAGCATCCCTGGCCGGGACCTCGGGGGAGGCGAGGAAGGGCTGAGGGTCCTGTTCTGCCTCTGGTGACACGTGGATTGCTCCCAACATTTGTCACCTTTCGGCCAAGGCACCAGCCCTGCACTGGCTGAAATCAGTGGAAACTCCTTTCAACTGGCAGTGCATCGGTGTAGGGCTAAGAGAATAATTCACACTGAATAATTCACTCGAGACTTCTCTACTCCCAGCAGTTCATAATTCCTCATGTGAAGCAGTGTTTGCATTTGCTGAAATAAGGAGAGCTGTGCGGGTTACCTGTGACTGCATCTCTGCGTGTTTTTCTACTTGCCGACTGGATGAATTAATAAACGCCGGTGCGCGCCGCCGAAACCCAGCACCTGCGGGACCCGGCAGGGGGAGGGCCACTCTCTGCCTTTGTTTATTTTCTCTAACATTTGTATATAACAGAAGCAGAAATGAAGCAAGGGAGAGCTACCCAGCAGCGCTCAGAAAGATGAATTTCCCATCCCTGGTGCGGAGCGGGGCAGCGTTCAGCCCAGGCTGCAGCGTCTCCTCCCCCGGGACCAGCACCAAGCCCCCATCCTGCCAGCGGTCCCCATCCTGCTCCGGGCCACCAGCTCGGCCCCGTGGACAGAGTAGCTCTTCAAACAGGGCATTTCCCCTTCTGATGTCCCAGGAGGAGCTCCCAGGTCTCTCGTTTCTCTTCTGAGCAGCGCAGACTTTGGCTTACACTTGCAAATGACAAATTATGCCTTTGCCTCTAATTCCAGCTTCCCTGGCATCCTGAATTGAAGCAGCCCTCTGCAGAAAGCAGCAGGTTCCTCGCAACCAGCGGGAGGTAGGCTTTTCCTCTTCTCTCCTCTCCCTCCCCCTGCCTTAATTGCAGCCCAACATGGGCTTTCGAGGTGTATTAAACATACAAATTATTCTGCAAAGCCTCATGAAGTGCTAGTTACCAAGGCCTCTAATGGGAAATGACAGTGCAACCAGAGAAGCCGTTAACGTCAGAGCATTGTCTGAGATCGCTCTGGCAACACAGGCGGTTTGCAGGCGTGGTGCAGGGCTGGTGCCACTGCAGCCACCTCGGGACCTCGGGGCTGGGTCCCCTCGGCATCGTGCCGGCCTCCGAGGAGGACGAGAGGCCCTTGGCGCAAGGCTCCCCCGCCTGCACCTGCGATATTGTGCTCCTGGCTGGAACGATGCTGATGGATTGGAGAGAGTTCAGAGGAGAACCAGGAACATAATCAAGGAGCTGGAGGGCATGATTTATATGGCAAGTTTAAAAGGGCTGCATAATAGCAACAATAATAAGCGCTCACAGCACAGTGTTTTTCATCTTTACACTCAAAAGAAGCTAACATGCACTACACCCAACTGCATTAACAACTTAACTACATCTAGCCGGGCCAGCCGATAGCAGGAGGGATATGAGAACCATCTGCAAGTCTCCTCGGAGCACAAATGCCAAGGCGGGGGGAGTTGTTTAGGTTAGCTCAAGGGGCTACAGTGAGTGATACAAAGACAAGGAAATGAGAAAAGGAAAACGTAGGCTGAACATCAGGAACTTCTTGCTGGTGCAGTGCAGTGACCAGGGACTGGTGATGTCCCGGAGCAGGAGGGACAGCCTGGCTGGTGGTGGTGTCGCTCTCCAGGAGAATGGGTGTGCTGGGGGCTGCTGGAAAGAGACGGGCAAGGTTTGGGGATCTCCTGCCTTCCTGGCTGCGGGCTGTGAAGGATTCATGCCTGTGGGTGCTGTCAGAGCTGGCAAAACCAACTTCTTCCTCTCAAAGAGGGTTTTTGGTACCAGCTACAGCAACCATGGGCGAGATGCTGAGGGCTGGCGAACTGCAACCACAGCTGGAGCACAAAGAGGAAACTCTTCCTCGGGAGGTGCCCCAGGTCTCCAAGACCTTTCAGTCTGCACTAGCTGAGAGGAGTAGAAAGGCACTAGAATATTCAGGGAAATATACACAGAGGTAAGAAGCGGGCTGTGCCATCCCGCCAGCCCCCCGGGGTATTTCCAGAGATGCCAGCATGCCCTGGCCACCCACCCCAGCTGGCCCTGTCCCCAGATTGTGTCCTTTTGTCCCCAGGCTGTGCCAGCCACGTCCCTCCCCTCTGCAGCAGGGCTGCGCCAGCCGCGGGCAGGGATTTATCGCTCCATTCCCTGCGCTCTCCCAGGAGGAGGATGAAGCCCTACGGTCTAAATATAGGGCAGTGGATCAAAGGTGAAGGTGCCGGGAGGGGTAGATGGCTGCAGGGAAAATCCGTTCTCTGTGTCTCCACCATGGGCGGCTGCTTTCCTGGTGACGGTGGAAGCAGACACGGAAAGTTCCTACCAACAATAATCCAACAAAGCAGAGGGAAATAATAATAATAAAAAAGCCTCATTTTGCAAGTTCACTATTTTTTGCAGCTCAGAGGACTGCAAGAGAAACATAAATGCGGATCCAGCCAGAGGGGACCAGGGCATGGCTCAAGTCTGCGGGAAGATTTAGGGCCTTGAAGTCCAAAGGCAGGGCTTGATCGTCGCACGAGGAAAGAAAAATCTCTGGGAGTGGATATCATGTTAAACAATGTGTTGCAATAAGTGTTTTATGCTTTAGAGGAGGAGAGAGAACAGTGAAATCCCCCGTAAGAGCTAATTACTGCAAATTCCTTTTCAATAAAACAAGACAAAAAAAATCCCCTCTTAATGGAAAAATCCATTTAACGCTCAGATGAGGTAACTGCAGCTCGCCTCCTCACCGTGCCGTCAGTGCAAGTCAAATAGGTTTTCCTCCCGGCTCGCCCAGAGGGGCCAGACCCTGGCCGGGGCGGGAGCAGGTGCGCAGCCGAGGTGCTGGGGCTGGCGGGGAGGGCACCCCGGGGACCGGAGGCTTCCCGGCGCTCACGGCAGAGGTGATGCTGAGGCCAGGTGGGACCCCGGTTTCTGATCATGGGCAGACACCATCGGAAGCTGGGCGGCAGCGGGGGTTTGCCGACACGGTCAGCCCACGAGCAGTGGCGCCCCAGGAGCCCCGTGCAGCCCCTGACACTGCGCTCCGAGTCCAACCCAATTAAAATGAAGTAAAGAATTGAATTAAGAGTGGGTTTGCCTCTGTCCCTGATGCTCTGCGTTTCCCTGCGACTTGAAATGGGGCCAGTTTGGTGGATTTCTTGCACATGGGAGCAATATATTGAATTACATGTATGTCCAGTGCTTAGGAGAGATACATTTCTTTTCCACATGTTCGTGCAGCTGCGTGACCCCAGGAAACCCAACAGTGGGGTCTGTCTTTGGAGACAAATAGGGATTGTTTTGTGTGTGTGTAAATGCCTCCCTCCCCCCTGCTTTCCCCAGCCTCTGTGTGTGTGTGCGTGCATGGGGGGACTATTCCCTGCCGAACACATTTACATCCCTCTTAAGACAAAAAGCACAAACACAAGATATTTATTTGCCACAAACCCACAGGGTGGAAATGCAGCTTTGGCGGAGTCTTGGTGCCCCTTGGGCTGGGAGGATGCTGCTGGCAGCTGATGGGGAAAAAGCCTCAGCCTGGCAGGCCTGCTGGCACCACTGTGGTCGGATCTGTGGGGCAGAGGATGCTCTTCAGCAGCGTGCCCCATCCGTCCCTCCCAGAGAACCCACGGGAGCAGGATCTGCCCCAGTGGAAAAGGAAGAAGAAACCCGTCTTGTATGAATCAACTTGGGAGTGACTGTGGCGCGTTTCAGCTGCTGGCATTCAAAGGGACCTGTCCTTTTCATCCCCTGTGCTGTCACTCAACAGCCCACAGGCCGTCCAGAAAGGAAGGAAGCTTTGTTGATAAGATCTGGGGCTTGCGAGAAAATAAAAGCAGAGGGTGGAATGGATTTCTTTTTTTTTTTTTTTTTTTTGGTTATAAAGAAAAATGTAGGGTAAAGAAAAATGTTTGCAGGGTAGGAACCTGTTTGATGTGGAACACTGCTCCCCAAACACATTGTTCCCTGAGCAGCATGCCCAGCTGCTTACCGCAGCCTGGGCCTGCAGTGGCTGCGGAGCATCTCCGCGAGTACATCTCCCTGGCACCGGCTGCAGGCAGCCCCCAGGGCTGGTTCTTGAACCTCCCCAGAAACCAAACACTGATGGCCTTGGGTGATGCAAGGTCGGAGCTCACACGTGCCCACGGGCCCTGCTCTCAGCTCCCTAGAGGCACGGAGCTCTGGCTGAAGCCCTTTGGCCCCGCTGGGATCTAACGCAGTGCCCTGGGGTCCCCAAGCCCCCCGCTGTCCCCCTGAGCCCAGGGGGTGTCCCAGTCCCCCAGCCTGTGCCAGCAAAGGCAAGGCAGGGAGGTAAGGGCTCGGGGCCAGGAGAAGTGAAGCTGCTCTGAGCCCCGGGGATGGCCTGAGGCTATGGGATTAGCTGCGGGGCTGTGCTGCTCGGCAAAGGAGGAGCCTGGCCAGCCCTGTTATCGCTGGCACAGGGCTTGTAGTGCTTGTCTATAAATAGGAGTTTTAAAGCAAGGCAATTAATCATAGTGCACGCTACTGTCTGGATGGGCTTACGATGGTTTAACAGCATGGAGAGGAGTCCAGCATCTGCTGCGAGATTTACAGGTCCAGCCTACACAGGCAGACACGAGTTTAAGGCTCCTTTCAAGTGTCACTTTGAGGATGGAGTTGGGGTTGTTCTGGTTTAAGGCGCTACCGAGCCTCCGCCAAGCTGCATTAGCTGACCGTGCACGTGCCGGGCCCATGGCAGCCGCGCAAAGGCACAGCTACCGGCCGCCCCCGTGGCTTACCTGCTTGATCCGGCCTTTGCAGCAGGCTCAGAGCCCGCGCAGGACTCGTTGTCATCGCTAAGCTGATGAGCAGCAGGATTATAAGCAGCGGTAGCTTGCAGAGATCCGCCCTGCCCTCGCTAAGCCCAGACAGCCGCGGGGGGGGACCCAACCCTCGGCTCTTCACCAGTGCCGTGCTGTTCCCGACACCCGCAGCCCACCAATATGCTCTTCTTTTTCCTCTGAGCAAGGACAGGGGCAGTCCCTGACCCTAACTGGAGGAGCAGCAGCGTTTTCTCCTCTGCTCAGCAGTCCTCCTGCTGCCTGCAGGGCCAGCTTTGTCCCTGCAAGGGCAGAAGCCAGTCCTGCAAAACATCCCTTGCTGAAACCATGCAGACCGAGCGTTTTGGCATCTGTGTGCGGGGGAAGGTGTAACCATGCCGAGGGTGCATTTTGGTGAGCTGGGAGAGCCGCCGTCTCCCCGAGGAGCCCGGGGGGCAGCCTCTCCCTCCGGCCGTGCTGGGGGAACCCGTGCTGGGCCCGTCCTGGTGGGAAGCCACTTTGAGCTGATGGTACAGGGAGGGCCATATTGGTTTCAGTCTGTTCTGCAAAACACTAACCAGCATGTGCAATCTGTGAGCCCCCTGCTCGACGAGAAATGCTAATTGTGTGAGAAGGACCTGCCAACAGCCCACAGTATTCAGCGTGAAGGGGGTTTATTAGTATTATTACCATTGTTCTGGCAGCTGCAGAACAGCCAGCCTGCTTCGTGATGGCCGAGCAAGCGCGCGGTGCAGCAGAGCCACTCTCCGTGCCAGGAGGCTGCAGGGGCAGCGACGGGAGGGTATGGGGACCACAGCATCCCCCCCGCATCTCCCCTGCTTTCCCTGGCCTGTGTGGTAGGCGAGGGCTGGGCACGGCTTTTCTGCCTGGGAGAAAAGCAAGAGGGCTGAAACTGTCAGGTCTGCATGAAATACGGAGAGCAGCGCAGGGTGCTCGTGCCGAGAGAAGGGCGACTGAAGGCAGCCGCAGGGCCACGGGGTGGCTGGTGACGGTGCGCAGCCCCCAGAGCCTGGCTGGGACATGGAGCCCCAGATCAGGGGCTGGGGGCTCAGCCAGTGCCTGCTGGGGATTGCACTGCCAGAGAAAGGGAGGAAAGGGGAAGGAGGATGGAGAAACGGAGGAAGGTTTTTCCTTGTCGAGCCCTGAAGCCAAGCCTGGGCACTGCCAGGTGAAGAGAGGCACACAGCTCCTGGTACTGCCACCAAGAAAAAAAAAAAAACAAAAACCTGAAGAAGGAGAAATGGTGACTGGGGCTCACTTGAAAAGCAAAACAAAAACTCCATGTGGTGCAAAAATATGGCTGCCTTTCTGCCTGGTTTCTGTTTTGTTTTGTAGAGGAAAATCAGGGCTCTGCTCTGCAAGGTTGTCCTGAGCTCTCACCAGTGGGTCTGGGAAGAGCAGGAACGTTGGCAGAGGCAGTGGTTTCCTTTTTCTTCTGACATTGCTAATTTGCAGAAAAGCAACCAGATAAAGTTTGATAACTTTGAAAAGAGAAAGAGAAAGGGAAAGAGAAAGACAGAGGGAGAGAGATGTCCCAGGCAGCCAGCTCCTAATACTCCCCCTCCTGTTGCAGGGAATAAATGAAGTGCTCTTCATTCCCCGCTCGTCTGCCACCCTCCACTGAGTCTGTCATGGACTCATCTGTGTATAAATTAGCTTTTCACAGTAATGCCGTGTAAAATTATTTCTGTCATCCTTTTATCTGACCAGTTTATCTCGTCAGCTTGTCAGTCTTAATTCTGCAGCCTTGCTCTCCTTTGCCCAGCGGACGGGAGCCACCTGAGCTGCCTGGGCTGCTGATGGCGGCACCGAGCCCTCCTGCTCTGCACCCACAGCTCATGGGGCAGCAGCGTGTCTCCCTTGGGTGCTGAGCACGCCCCTGCCCGGAGCTGGCTGCACAAAGGCTGCCGTTTTCAGGCTGTTATTCACCGTGCAGAATTAGGCAGTGACATTTATCGGGACTGGCACGCGGGAGGTGACCCACTGCTTGGAGCCGAAGCCGGGCGGCGTGCGGTCACATCACTTACGTGGTATTTTCCCCTGACAGTAATGCGTTTGCATTCCGGCTTCTGCTGCGCAGGCTTATGGAAAAAGCATTTAAAATCTATTGTCTGGGACTCTTTGTGCTCGCTTGCACGAGCACTGCTGGAAAGGCAACCCGAAAGGGATGCAGCTGGATTGCATTAATTAGAGATTCCAGATGAACAGTCACCCAGGCCCTTTTCCCACCTTGAGCTCCTGCAGCAGATGGGCGGTCCCGCGGGGGAAGGTGTGTGTGCCCAGGGGGGCCAGCCACCCCTCACCCTCACCACTGCGGGACCTCCTCCAAGCCCTGCGGAGCAGCTGAGCACCCAAACCTTGCCCCAGCTTCATGGATGCTCCTGTCCCACCTCTGCCAGCAGCGCCCCTGATCCCTTCTGCCTGCCCAGGGCACAATCTCCGCTCCACCCCCCTCTCCCCAGAATCCTTTCCCCTCCCTTTTCACTGTTCCTCTGCTCTCTAGGAAGGATAGATGCCTTTATTTATGACAAAGAGGAACACACCTTTCTTGTCCCCCAGGCTGAAGGGATAACCTGGGCACCCAGTCCCATCCTGCTCCTGCCCAGCCTGCTCACCGATGGCTGGGGACCCATCCGAAGGAGCAGGATCGCCCCCACCTTGCCCACCGCACCTCCTGCCTCCCGCTCCCTCCCAGGCTATGCTGCGCTTTGATTTTTAACAGTTGGTTGTGACTACTGGTTCCCCACATTTTTATCTGTTCTCTTTTTCTCAAAGAAATATTGTGGGTTGTAATTCTGTCTACTACATCTTGTGAATATTTCTGGACTCTGAAGTTTCCCAGCTCCAGATGTTCTGGCCAGACCAGAGGAAAAAAAAGAAAAACCAAAAAAAAACCTTCAGCATTAATAAAAACCTTTTGAAAATAAAAAGTTGTATTGCGCAGTAGTGACATCATATCCGTGAAATATGACTTGATGATGTCACAGCTGTGAAATGAAGGATGATTGTCTCTTTTTGGCACATGCTGGCTGTTTGGGCCAGACCTGTTAAATAAATGCACATGTACTATAAATACGGATATTAAACCCAGAAGTTGTGAACACTGCCTTGCGGTCACCTGGGTCAAGGAACCTGCTAGGAGGACTGCTGGCAGGGAGCAGTCCCTCGCCCTGTATCAGCCCGGCTGGTGCCTCCTGCCCTGAGCATCCTCACAGCCCCACCAGCCTGCCCACAGCCCCTGCACGGCCTGGGAACCGAACACTTTGTCACTCACCTTCAAATGCCACAAAGGCTCAGGAAGGGATTTTTTTCCCCCTTTTCTCCACACACAAGCAATAGGATGGCTGACCAGGAGCGCCACAGTTTTAGTTTGCTCAAAGCATCCATCCCCACTGGCTGCTGGGGACAGGCAGGTGGGACATTTTTCCACTAAAGATGAACCACGGTGAACCGTGGATATAACCCACCTCTGCTGGAGATGACCGTGTCTTCAGAGGCCATATATCGACAAGAGTGCAAGTTTTGCTGTGTTTCCCAGTCAGACCACTACACCACTGCTTCTGGTAGCCTGCCACCATCAGTGGCCAGCTCCTGCAACCCTGCTGGAGCCAGCCATTCCCATGCCATAACTCACATGGCCGCCCGTGCCAGGCATCGCTGGAAAATCCACCCCTTCCCGACCCTCTGACAAACAACTTGCCCCTTAAAGAGTGCAGATTCAGTTACCCTCCTCGTTACCTTAACAAGATTGGCTGCAAACATTACTGCCTTGGCTATCTTCTCTTATACAATATATTTAAGGCATTCGAAGCAACAATCCATAAAATATCTGCACTGAATTGCCCAGCCTTCATAATCGTGGAACTACCTGGCACTGCAGTGATGCAGTATCTATTACATGCGCGCTTTCCTCATCCGCACATATATTTTACATGTGTGTGCAATCCCCTTTATGAAGAAACATGTTGCTATGCCATGGAAAAGGTCTATTTTTTCCATATGGGCTGTGCTGACAGTGTCAAGCCTCTAGTTTAAGCTCACAGCATGCTTTTTTAATTTGTCCTTTCCTCTTTCCCTTTTAGTCCCATTGTTCACAGAGAAGTTTGTACTACTAAGAATGTGCAAAGCAGGAGGGTGCTGTCTGCCAAGGTGTCAATAATTGATAGCCTAAGTGATGGGAAGCTAGCTGGGAATTTTATGATGACTTTTGATGATGCTGGAAAATGCTGCTTGATAGGAACAGAAACATTTATTTGTTTGTTCTCTGGGATGGAGTGGATTTGGATGGGCCATAGCAGTTACAAAAGTTGCAGAAAAAAAATCTGCCTTTGCATTTTCCAGGAGGATTTTTTTGATACTTTGAAAATGAAAACTCCCTGGCCTTCCCACTTAACATGGGCTTGTGACTCCAAACAGATGTCCATCAAAACAAAACAAAAAAAAAAAGTAACAGTAGAAAGGCAAAGGTTACAACAGAGATGAATATTTGGGACCAGCCTGTACTGGTGCTCTTTTCTTTTACTTAAGTCAATGAATTTTTACTTCTTAGCCCAGTTTGGATTTTTTTCTTTTTTAATCTGAATTTTCACCAGGCAGAAAGCTGTTTCTCTGACAGCTTCAATCAAAAATAAAAGATTTGATCACGCAGGGAGACAGAACATCAATTTCAGAAACACAGACAAGAGATGGATGCAAGTACTCGTGTGCCGGGAAGTCTGGTAAATTCAAAGGACGGTCCAAGGCAGCACCACCTGTGAACCTAAACAGGGACACAGCACTGGGGAACCTTCTGGCAATGAGAAGTCTTCAAAAGGCAACCTTTAATTCTAAAGTGTATCAAACAGGACAAAACTGTAAGGCAGGAAAGCAGAGCAATTATGCCCCCAGAAGCCTCTCCATCCTGCATGCTGTGGGGGCAGCATCAGGCACCTCAGCCTCGGTCTGGGGGGCAAGGAGGGGGCTGCCGGCTCTCCCCGCCAGATATTTGGCAGAGCCAGGATAGGAAATTCAGCTGCATTCACTGCCTCCGAGGCGGTGGCGGGCAGCCAGCTGCAGACATGTGGCACGGGGACGGGAAGAGCAGCGGGGAACCCCAACCAGCACCGGCTGCAGCCCGAGCAGCGATGGGGCCATCGTCTGCAGCTGCGGTGCTCGCACTGCTGCGGGCTAGAAACCTGCGGGAATCGGCTTCCCCCCCCCTCCCCCCCCAATTCTTGTATATTATTATACAGGACTGAAGGAGGCTCAGAAATACCCTGGGGGATCCCTTTCTTGGGCTATTTGTGCATGTTGCAGCCAGTCGGAGGCAGAAAAAGGCAGCGGGAGAACCTGCCTGGAGCCAGCTCCCCCCGCCTGCAGGCGCTGTGAGCCATGCAGGGCTCGCGCCCATGCCGACGGCTGCTTTCCCGTCATGAACCAGGCTGGAACCAGGCTGAATACTTCCCTGAGACGGAGAATGGAAGCCCAGCACACCTCTGCTGCTGTGCAGGGAGCATGGGGGCCCCTCACAGCGCCCAGCATCGCCCCAGCATTGCCCCCAGCCCAACCTCCTCCCCAGTGCAGCAGTCAGGCCAGGGCAGCCTCCCCCTCCCACACCTCCATTGACCAGAAATTTCTCCTTCATGCTTGGAAAAAAAAGGCATTTACTTGAATCATGTCCTGGGACTTGGTTTTCCAGGGTTGACTCATTCACTGGAAGGAAAGCCGGGTGTCTGAAACCAGGGGATATTCCGCAGGCTTTGGAAAGGAAATCTGGCTGGTCCCAAAGTCAATTCATCGCTCACCTCGGTGCAGAGCAGCAAGAGAGGGGCAGGGAGCCACGGGGAGCAAGGGACGGGCTCCCCCCGGCACCCCAGGCCTGCTGTGCTCTGCGAGGGGCATGTGGCCGGGCACGGCGGGGCAGGGGCAGAGAGAGAGCAGGGACATGGATGTCTACCGAGTCCACCACCTTGACGTCTGAACTTTGCTGTTAATTAGCATATATTAGCTTATAATTGCACCAGCAAAGTCAGAGCACAGCGACCTCAGCACCGGCTAATTCTTCACAAAGGAAGAGAACCTGGGGGCACCTGGAGCACAGCTCAGCATTGTGGCCCTTTCCCAGCCATGATTAATCCCCAGGAAATGTTCTGTGGTCAGGCCATTACCACTTAAATCTGCGGACGAAAATGAATCAGAGCAGTGTATGACTGTGGGAAAATTGTCACCAAACTTGGATGGTTTTGCTTTGTTTCACCACAAAATTATTAACGAAGCATTGTGAGGGAGAGGGATCTCTGACTGCAACCTGCCATTAACCCCTCAGCGGACCCCGTCGGCTGCTAGTAGCGGCGTTCACGGGAGAGCAATTCCGGACTTCGGCTCTTGGCTGCGTGGAAATTCTCTAAATAAAGACAGAGAGGCTGAGCTGTGAGTTTTACTGATGATGGCTGCCCCGTCTGGGTGTCTGCCTTGGCTGAACTCCTGCAGTCCTCTCCCAGCCCGCTCCGAGCTGTACACAAAGCCTGGTGTGGATTCTCCATCCTCCTCCCGCATCCCTGCCGGGCCTCTTCTGTCCCCCCCTCGGGGCACGGGGTTTCTCCCCGGGGAGGTCTGTGGGGCCAGCCAGGAGCAGCAGCTTCCCCGGGCTGCCCAAGGCGGCTGCCATCCCCTCCAGCCCAGCAGAAGCACTGCTGTCAGCGCTGAGCCCCTGGTGCGTGCTTTATGGGGTGGCTGCTTGGAGAGCATCCTTTTCAGGGCTGGACCACGCGGTGAAGCAGGACGTGTAATGAGATTCTTGGCAGCGTTGTCTGCCTCTTGCAAACGCCTTCTGGAGCGGCTTGCCAGACAGATACACAAGTGCAACCTCCCTCTGCCGCTCTAAACTGAAAGAGGGCTTTGTGAAGCCACCACAACCAAATCCCTCTTGTGGGAGGGCAGGCAGCAGCAGGCAGCCTGAAGGCAGAGCCACCCGTGCCACCTCCTCCAGTGGGGCTGGGGACAAGCGGCAGACACGGGAGGATCGACGTGAAGGAGTCTTCTGGTGCCGGGGAAGGAGCCGCAGAGCTGCGTCTGCCAGAGCAGTGGGCTCAGGGACTGCAGGGCACGGTGGGGATTTAACTGAGTAACTCATTTCTTATCCATGTATGTGTATAAAAAAGTGTTTGAGGTAGAAAGAGGCTGGAGTGCATGTGCATAGCCTCAGCTCTGAAATTTCGTCTCAAAGCAAAAGTATATATGTACATATTTTGAAGCCTATTCATTTAAAATAATAAAAAAGAGCCCTGAAAAAGGAGCAAATTCTTCAGCTAATAGGATCCACAGGGAAGCTAAAGGAACCTAACAGCTCTGCAGCAAGAGCAGCGCAGCACCATCTTGTAGGGAGCGCTGAGGCAGGGGCATGGGCTGGGGAGGGAGGGGACGCGAGCAATGAGGTCTCAGAAACCCAAAGTGCCTGAAAAATGATGTCAGGTGTCACCGGGCTCCCCGAAAGGCCGCATGTCGCTGCCGTGTGGTGTTGTCCTGGTGACAGCAGGAGCCCTGATGGGTTCTTGCTGCTCTCGCGCCCGTGGCAAACCGGAGCCATCAATTCCAATTCATTAGGAAGGGAGACGTGCGACTCGCCCCTCGTGTCATCAGCCAGCACGGAGAGTCGGCAGCGGTAGTGCAAACCTGCACATCCTGTGGCACAGCCCAGGCAGGCAGGAGGGGGATCGTAAGAGGAGGAATAAAATAGAGTGGTTTTAATTTTTCAAGGAACCAGCCCATTTCTGTGGGTGAGAAGGGGGCTGGAATGCCTCAGTAATCCTATACGGTGCCAGGCCTGCTGCGCACCAGCTCTGCGAGGCAACACGTGGAAAAAATACTGAGGCTTTTCACAGACGAGTATAGGTTTCCTAAGCTGCACAGCACACAAGCATAACGAAAATGGGGCAGGGTTTCCCAAAGCTCCCTTCAGAACTGGCTGTGATAGCTAACTGTTGTATTTATAATGCCTCCTGTTGCACTGCGTGTTTTAAAGCGATTTCAATAAACTCAAATTTAACTACTATCCCACTGCTGGTTTTACTCTTCCTCACCGACTCTATTCTCTCCTGCTATCTCTGTATAAGTGTACGTACCCACATTTGTATTTATAGGTACGTGTGATGCATGCAGCTGTGGTTTCGGTGCTGCACGCTGCTGACTTCAGTGTGAGCAGCACAGCACGGGCTGTGCTGACAGCGTTTGCCCATCAGTGGTGAGGCTCAGGGCATTTCCCAGCAAGAGCAGCACCCACAGAAGGGGGCAGACGAGGTGGGGGTGGTTTGCACATGATGGGCCTGCAGCTCCTGCCCCAGGTCATCCTGACCACCCTGCAAACCTGCTGCACTGGGAGAAATCATGCAAATATTCAGATGTAAGCTTATCTTAAACCAGGAGGGTAAATTGCAGACCCCACCCTGGCCAGAGGAGGCTGCTCCGTTCCTGCTCACCCCATGCAGGGACAAGCCCGAGGTGCACCGGGGGCATGGGGGGCACCTGCAGCGAGCCCAGCCTGCGCTGCCCGGGTGCTCCCCTCTGCCAAACCTGCCACGGCGAGCGGGTGTGTACAGAGCCATGGTGGGCTGCAGCCATCCTGGTCCTGGCAAGATAAAGGTCACAAAGCAGATTAGATGAAATGGAGCTTTTTAAAAACAAGCTTAATTTGGGGACCCGTTTTGAAGCTAATGAGGCAGTGATGTGCTTAAGCTTTCCTGTTATCAGGAGCCACAATTAGGGCTTTGCCTGCAAAACCCAGCCCAGCTCTGAACAAGCCCTAGTCACCTCCCACACAAATTTAACATTTCCTTTCTCCATCAGTTTCTATCTCAAGAACAAAATTGGCTAGAGCTGCAATGAAGGGAGGAAATCCTGAGACCTTAGGCTATGTTTGTACATGGAAATCGATCTCCTCCTGGGCTGGGACTGTGATTCATCCAGGCTATGGAGGAGTAAAACCAGTGTTTTTTACCCAATTAGCACAGGAAAATCCTGGTCAAGTTTGGGTTTTTGCATTTTTTTGGTCATTCAAGGCTCTGTAAAACCAGAGCCTTGTCCTGTCATGTTGAGGTCATGTTCTTTGCAAGCTAGGAAGGGAATTGAAATGGAGCATGGCAATTTGTTATTTGGCAACCCCCTGGAGGGCAGCACCCAGCCTCCTGCTGGGACAGAGCACCCGAGGAGATCTGCGTGTCCTTTGGGATCTCCTGGTCATCCTTCAGCCAGCTCACTTCAGCAGGGTCCCCTGGCACCAGGAAGACCTTGCTCAGCACCCTGCCCTTGCAGGGCCATCCCCTGGGTGCTGCACAGCGTGCACAGCACCACCACCCACCTGTGCTGGGTCCAGCACTGCACCACAGTCTGCCTTACAGTGTGTTGTCTCAGCACAATGCACTAAAAATGGATCCTGCAGCCATGGCAATAAAGGAAGAGCCATTTCCCTGCTGATTAGTTTAAGCTGTAATTATAGTTACGTTGTTGGTTTAGGATCCCTATAAACTGGGCCTTGCTAGGATACACAAGGAGATAGCAGTGATTTACAAAAGCCAAAACTGGGCCAATTCTGTTCGCAGTTGAGTACTGCAGTCTCGGCTGGGGCACCGCAGTGCTGACGCTCAGAGGCTCTGCTCTGGGCTCCAGGGTTTACAGAGTCCTGCGTGGTGCTGACCACAGCTGTCTCCACATTTCTGTCCTCCTCCCTTGCTCTCCTTTCCTTGAGCAAAAAATATGTGATGTAATGTAGGACTGTTTTTTTTTTTTTACATTGTTTTATTTTGACTAAAGCATATGCATGCTGTATGTTCATATTAGAAAAAAAAAAAAAAAAAAGCAAGTCTACCTTACACTTGTGGATAGAGGTGAGGTTTATACTCATCTTTAATTCTGGAAGAGCACCGGCCTGCCTCTCAAAAAGCTCCATCTCCTGCATTAATAAGTCCTACATTGCCAGGGGCCACGTCTGAGGAGCACCTCTGGAGGCCTGGATCTAATAAATATCCCTCAAATTAAGAAGATTAACAAAGCTGCCTTATAACGCAGGGCAGTCAAGTGGTGCTGTTGGTTTAACTCGAAATTAACAGCACAACCTACCAGCTCTTCTCCTCCACCCCGCTGACAAAAGCTGTGAACTTCTGAGGCTGCAACAAGAGTTACAAGTGCTTCAGTGCTGGTGTTCGGGCGTTCGGCTGCTGCCAGCCCAGCAGCCCAGCACCCGACCCGTGCTCCCTCTCCAACCACATGCAACAAATCCCTTGTTTTACCTTTCCTGATTTTTTTTTTTTCTTCATGAGCTCCTGAAGGCACTGAGCAGACCTCATAGTAACAGGCGCCCCGTGGGGAGCTCTGGGGCTGGATCCAGGTCTCTGACCAGTCAATCAGCACGAGATGCATTTTGCCACAATCTGCAAATCAGCTTGGGCACCATGGCTCTCCCTGCGAGAGGATAGAATAGGAATAGAATAGGAATAGAATAGGAATAGAATAGGAATAGAATACGAA
This sequence comes from Cygnus atratus, assembly GCF_013377495.2. NCBI lineage: Eukaryota > Metazoa > Chordata > Aves > Anseriformes > Anatidae > Cygnus > Cygnus atratus. The sequence continues at coordinate 20,245,523 of NC_066374.1, forward strand.
TAGAATACGAATAGAATACGAATAGAATAGGAATAGAATTCCTCCTCCCAGGAGGATGACAGCATGCAGAATTAACATCTGTGGCGTCTTTCCCCAGATCTAGTACTTGCAGCACACGCGACCAAAAGCCTTTCACTTCACACCTCACCCAGGTCTGAGCAGCCACCCGCCCTCTTTCTGCCTCGTATCCCTGCTAAGCCTCCCTGCTGGAGGATGGAGGGTGAGGCCCTGATTTCCACAGTGCTTGCAACAGACCAGAGCCAGAGGCTCGGGGTGCTGGGCTGCCCAGCACATCCCTTCCCTGGCTCTCCTGCTGCCGGCTCGGTGTCTGGCACAGTTGGGGCCTCTGCTCTCTTTGGTCATTTTGGGGACATGGGGAGGGGTGAAGGCATGATTTTCAGCAGCCTGTGACAGCGTAATTAGGTAAATATAAATGAAAGAAAAACACACTCTTGTCGAGGGACTTTCACATATTTTCCCTGTTATTCCATCTCACTGGAAAAACAAAAGCTTCTCAGCATGCACATTTATTAGCAATTAGTATCCGGGGCACTTGGGACTCGTGGGACGGGCTAGGTAAGTAAAGCTTCCCACAGCCTTCTCCCTGCTTTCTGCCAGCCCCAGGTCCCTCCTGGTCCAACCCTATGGGGCCAGGGCAGGATCTGTGTGGGGTGGGCCCTGGTCCACCAGCACCAAGCCCCCAGACCGCCCTTGCCCTCACCCACAGCCCGTTCTGTCAGTTAATCAACAAATGGAGCAATTGCCCTTAGAAAAATTAAAAGAAAGCAAATAAAAAATGCTACGTGGGCCCACCATGAAAGGGCAAGGGGAAGACCTAGCAGAGCAGGCTGTGAGCAGTTCTGGTCTCGGCCTTCCCAGACACCAAACCAAATCCTTTTGTGTGCGCTGGGGACAGTCAGATCTCTGCATTGAAGCTCAGGTGATAGACTCGGACGTATGGTCATGCAAGGTTTAGGAATCTTCTTCATCATCAGGATGAGGAGTTTTTGCAGGATGGCATTTGTCTCTGAGAGAAGGCAGGCTTTTGGGAGGGCGAGGATTTAAACCTCCCCCTGCAACGCTGGAGCTCAAGCAGGCACGGACCTTGGTGGGTGCTGAGAGCAGGCAGTGTTACAGAGAGCAGGGGAACACCAACAAGGGCAGGGCTAAAACCCTTGCAGACGTTATTGGTATCATTTTTTTTTTCCATTTTATTTTTACCTTCCTGGATTAGAGCCCAAGGTCTTGGTTTCCCCTCATGAAATGAAGCAATTCAGTATAAATAAAATTTATGTGCAGGGTCTCTGGGAAACACTCATCTGATAAAGGAAGCACTCAGAACCCTGGTCTCATGTCTTAGTAATAAATTAAGGGGGAAAAAAGTGGTTTTTAATGACTTTGTTTCAAATCTGCTATCTAATAGTCACAAATGTCTCTGTAGGAGCACGGTGGTAGCCCAGCGAGAGCTGGGCTTTGTGCTTCTTCTCCTGGGGTGGCAGTGATGGGCACCTACCTGCAGCTCCTGCTCTCCCCAGAGTTCAGGGCCCGCCTGTGCTCACCTGCACCAGAGCCCTGACTCTTCGTCAAAGCACAGACCCAAAGGGCTGAAGAGTTCACAGTTAAACCAGGCTGCTGCTGCAGCTCCCTCCCATCCCTTCCGCAGGAGCCACATTGCCCCTGGGACTGCGGGGGGACTGGCTGGCCCAACCGAGCTGCTGCCACCACCAGCTGAAGCCTTTGAACATGACTGCTGGTTTTCAATCTGAAATTCCAGCTTCCAACCACGTAAATAATTGTACATGTCACATTTATTTACTGCCGCCAATAATTCTTTGCTGCCCCTTTTGGTTTGAACATGAGTGACTTTTTAATATATATTTTCTCACACTGGTGGCACATAATAAAGTAATCGTGCAATTACTCCAGCCATAAATTTGTCACCTTGGTAAGTAATTTTTATGACTTAGGACAAAAAAAGAAAAGCGTGTCTCCTTTTCTGCAGTGATGTGGTTTGTGGTCACAGGCACTTTAAGGGTTGGGTTAGTTTGTGTCATTCTCTTGATTCAGGCACTTAGAATTTGTTTATATTTTGATCAAGTCTTTCCTCAGCTGCCTGCTCAGTGATACTCAGACACTTTGAGCAGCTAACCCTTACAAACCACAAAACCCCCATCTGGGAAGCAGGGCACTGAAGACCAAGGCAGAGAGGAGCGAGCAGCCCCTGCCCTCACCTGCTGCACCGAGCAGCCAAGGCAGGCAGAAGGCTGGGTGCCTGGCTCCCACCTGAGCATACTGCTGTTTTGCTGGGAAAAGGAACATCAGAGTAACAGGACGGTCAAAAAACAGCATTGAAAGGGTCCCCAGCAGCTTCATCCCCTTGTCCCAAGAGACAAAAGCCCGCTCCCTGCTAATCCTGACAGCTGTGTGTTTGTTCTCTCCTTAAAGCAGCATGATGATGGGGAAGCCAAAACGGCCCTAGAAAAAACAAACTTGAAATTTCACTGTCTTCACAGCTAGGAAGATTTCCCTTTACCCTGGGATTTATGCTTCTCTCTGCCACTCTCCCAACTCCTCCCAAACCCAGCATGCAGAGCTGTGGCAACATCCTCAGTTTTCAGAAAACTCCAGCAGTTTGGAATTTGTTTTTGCAGTGATATCCCTGACTTATGTAAGTAATGCAAATTGCTTGCTTTTTAAGAAGCAACTTTTCGTAGTGGCCTTATTTCATTAAGATATTGTAACAAAATACATTTCAAGTGATGAAGTTACAAATGAAAAGAGAATATTAATATTCATTCTGACAAATCAGATCGGAAATTTCCAGCTGTGTAGCACTGCTTCATTAGGACTATTTTTATTTGATCTGTAAATTAAATTTTTCTTCTTGCAAAGGCTTTATTTTGGATAAAATCATGTTTTCCAGGAGGTAAACATTTCATTAGAATTTTCTTAATCACTTGAAGCCCCATGTCAGCAAGGTTGATTTCAATGTCTTAGTGCTAGGCACACGTTTGAGCACTCCAGGACACCAGAGCAGAAATTTTCAGTTTCTTGCTGTCCTCTTCTCCATCTCAACAAAACATATCCCCATAACTCAAGGAAGCAGAACCCAGACTCATTGTGCTGCAAATCTGCATCCAAATAGCTGATAACAGTGAATTTGTCCCATTCCAAAATTTTCTGATTGAAAGTCCCAATGTATTTGAGACACGGGAGTTGTGATGCTCCAGGCTGCAGATCCGTGGGCAAACCGAAATTCAGAGCAGGTGGGTGGCCGTCCCTGATTTAACACCACCAGCCAGTGGCAGGGCTTGTACCCAGGCACGGCTGCACGTCAAGCAGGAGCTTTTAGATCTTTTCAATTTTCAGTTTTCCCTGGTGGAAAGCAGGATACTGCTGGTGATGGCTGTATCACGTATCTGGATATGCATTTCTTAGTCACCTTTTGTGCACCTCCGACAAACAGGTCATGACCCCAGATGGGATCTAATGGCCCACAGGGGCAGAACGCCTCCCCAGGGTGGGTTTTGCCATCAATTCCGGATGATTGCTGCAGAAGAGAGAAAATCAGATAAGAAAAGTCTTTCCTTGTCCACCAGCATGGATTCCCTGCCGCAGCAGGAAAGGGGGTAATTGTCATCACACTGCTCCTGAAGCAGCTCAGGCAGCGATCCCTTGAAAGGCAGGTTCACACATTTTGCCCTGTCATAGTCGGGGGCTCTTCCTGACAAACTAGTTGCTGCTGCTACTCAAGAAGCATGTTTTATTCATGCCAAAGAGTGTTCTTTTGGCCGCTTCAACATCAAGCAAATGCAGCACAGAGTGGGCCAGTTGGGTTCATCCCAGGAAATCATTCATCTCCCTTAGGGAAGTGCTGTGCAATGCCCTTAAGCCCTCATCGATATTTAATGGTGCGAGCCTGATGCTTAAGCACCGTCCCCATGCTGATGCTGCCTTGCTTCTGCCTTGCTTTAAGGAAACAGTCACTAGCGGTTGCAAAGGCTGAGGGGAAGGATTTGTTTAATGCAGCCCCAAACCCCTGCCCTAATGGGTTGTTAATCCATACCCAGTGCATCAGATTTGCCAGCTGACTCCCAGGGGTCCCCAACATGCCTCCATCCTCGAGACGTTTGCTGGCAGCTTGCGGTTTCCTGGGATCCCCTGGGGAGACAGAACAGTGACTGTAATAACAACCCCCACGCAGCCCCCTCCCTCCTGACCCAAAAGCAGTTGGCAGCCAAAGTGATATGCACATTACTGGATTTATATGAAGTGCTGCTGAGCAACAAAGATTTGAGGGGGTTTAACAGCTAGATGGGACCGAGAGATGATCTCAGTGCATCGGCTTGTGCCTCGAAGAAGGGTGAGAGCTTTAAAGCAACAGACCAGGAGAAGCCTGCAGAGAGGGAGGGTGCCTTGTGTCCACCTGGGGACAGCCAGCACATCCGAGGCAGCGTCAGGTGGGACCAAGACTGCACAAGGCCATTGAATGTGCACTTCCCAGAAGCGACCTTAGTTGACAAGACTAGCTGGTAAATGGTGTAACCACAAATGAGGCTTATCCCCAGGATCTGCCCGGCACAGGGGCAGAGGGGGAAATTTGGCTGATTTCTTGTGTAGGCTCACATCACTCTACAGTCTTGGAAACAGCGAGGAGCTCCTGAAAATGGAAGAGGGTTTTATCTAGCCATCAGGCTTGTAACCAATTGAGCCTGGAAAGATATCTTGCTGCTCGAGTTTACTGTCTCTTTGGCTGGTGTTTAGAGAGGACGCTCTGTGTTAACCTGCCCTGTAATCACAAGGGTGAGTTTCTGTGCATCTGCAAGCTCTGATAACACCGGCCAGAGGCAGGCTTTGCCCGCAGGGATGGCGTGTGTTGCCGGCACATGAGCCATCGATGACGACCAGGAGCACCTCCTGCTAGCAGCCGATACACAGCTCTGGCACCTGCCTAGCGCTCGTGGCAGTACCCTGTTGCTCTCATAGTCCTGCTGATGTGTGCTGTGCTGTGATCCCCTCCCTGCTTCCCCCATCTGGGCTTTTATTCCCAGGCTTCAGCTGTGCCGGCCTATTTCTGTCTGGGTCTGCAGCAGCCCTCACAACATCTCATGGGCCTCCATGGGTGAAGCCTGTCAGTCTCATGGAACTGGAGCTCAGCTCAGGGCATCTCAGCAAAGCAAACCAGCACCTACTAGAAAAGAAGTTAAGAGCACCCACTAAGCCCCAGCCAAGTGATGGGGACTTAAATCATGTTCATCGGGGGTGAGAAGCTCTGGGATTAACCCCTTTGCTTGCTCCTCACCCCCTTCAGACAGAAAAGCTTTTAATAGGTCAGCAGATAAAAAAGCACCAGTGAAAACATTCCCTTATCTCCCCTGCCATGCCTGGGCTCTGTAATACAACTGATTCCTGCGATGTGTAGACCTACTCAAACAAGTTTATCTTCATTCGAGGAATAGTCATACAGCGAGATTGCAATGTAATTACCTTCTCACAGACCCTAACTGGAAATCTTCACATCCAGTCATTAGCTTTAAGACAGGCAGACAGGCAATTATATCTGAATAAATGACTGAGAAATGAATCCAGGAGACTCTCAGCCCTGAATCAACCTCCAGTTCACAATTGTAGGTGCCGCAGCAAGCTGCCTGTCAGGCCCTTGGCAGGATCCTTTGCTTGCTCCACACTGCTGGTGCTGGCCGTCCCTAGAGCCCAGGGGTGATCCTAGACCTTCCCCCCGAGACCCTGGTGTGGGTGAGCTACCTGCATGCCTCCTGCATGGGCTGGGATGGACCGGGGTGACCCTGGCGAGGCCCAGCCCCAGGCTCCCACACTCCCCAGCATTTCACTCTTGGCTGAACTCCTCCTTCACCCCTTCCCTTCCTCTGTTTCCTCAGTAGGTTTATAAGCCTCCATGCTGGATGTGTGAAGTCTCCTAAACAGGTGAGCAATAAAATGCAGGGGACCTCATTGCAGGGAGGCAGCAGCACTGCAGGCTGGTGGCTGGAGCAGCGGGCAGCACGCCAGGGTGCTTGGGGTCAGTGCCTGGCTCTGCCAGAAACCTGCTCTGGGGAAAGGGGCAGAGGGCAGCCGGCTTTATACAGGAGCTGAGCTTCCCTCCATGTGATGCTACAGTGACGGACAGCATTTCTGAAGGGTCTAGTGTCCACTAGCACCCGTGGTGGCACAAAAACCACCAGGGACAGTCAGGAATGGCTCTCCTTCCACTGGTGCCATTCGCCTTCCTCTTCCTCACTGCCCTGTAACACTGTAGTAACACAGCTGGCTGGTTTCCAAGCCTCTCTCAGCGAGGGTAGGTGAATATATTTCCCAGCCGTTCTCTTTGTGAAAGCTATTTTAAAAAGCCAAACGCAATGCTCCCCACAAAGGGTCACATCAGCTGAAGGGTGTGTATTTAATTGTCCTCCTGTGGGCGTCAGTGTCACCATTTACCTACAGAAGAAAGGGCAGGCGCGTAATGGTATTGCCATCCAGCTCACAGCGCCCATGATATTGATTCAGGGGGTGCTGTCTGGTACGCACCAGGTCTGCATCCTTGCTCCCCTCCCTCCACTTTATCAAGACGGATATTGTATCTTGTGTGATTATTTACTTAACGAAACACAGGTATTTGCAGCCCAGAGGGTATTCCCCACTGGGAGGCTGGAATAACAGTTTTGCACTGCACAGCACATCAGGCTTTGGGAGTACTGACAGCATCCTTTAGAGGGGGAGATGGTGGTGGTGGGGAGGAGGAGGAGCCGAAGCAGCTGAAGAGGTTGTTTGATTGTTTCCTGGTTGTGAAAAAAGTCAGCTGGTTACAGGGAGAGAAGAGGAGGAGGGAGAAGGGAGGGAAGGTGGTGGGGGAAGGGGCGGGTGGCCTGCTGACGATGGGAACGACACTTCTGGCACCAGCTTTGTACATATGGAAGCCTGGATTCCTGGCGAGCCACGGCTCGTGGGTGGCCAGGTCTCCCTTATCTCCCAGGGGAGGGCGCTTCCTGGATGCACTGCCTCCCTCCACCCCCAAATAAAACAGCTACAACTCTCCCTTTGTCTTCTGCAGAGGACTCAAATTAACGTCTTGTTATGATGCACAGGGGAAGGAACCTCACCACATGCTCTCCTTCTCCATGCTCCGGAAAAGCAAGTTCACGTGGGGGTGGAGAGCCCCAGCCAGGCCTGTGGAGCTGCGGCCGGAGCTCTGCTCTCCCATGGGTGGCAGGGGGGGCCCTGCCCTCTGCTCCCCCATGGGCAGAGAGCCCCTTCCTGGCCCTGGCAGCAGCTGAGCCAGGGCAGCAGGCTCTCCTTCTCCCAAACCACAGGGAGATCAGCCCCAGCTGATGATGGTACATGCCCTCTACTTGCAGTCCCGGCGCCAGGCCTGGGGAACTGCTCTCACCACACAGGATGAGCGCCCCAAACTCCCGGCTGACCTCACACAGTACTAACCTCAAAAAAAAATTACAAATTATAATATGGGTCTATGGAACAAAAGAGGGAGAGAGCAGAGGGAAACAAGTCATCTGCACTTCTCCACACAGAGCATCCTGCTCAAACCCTGCCAGTCCTTGCCCACAGCCTGAACGAAGCCTCTCTGAGGGCAGGGGAGTGCATCGGGTTCCCATAGAGGCCCTGGGTGTGCAGAAGGGACCAGCCGGCCAGCAGGGAGGGCACAGCCTTTTCCTTGGGCAGGGGGGCAGATGTGATCAGCTGAGGGGTGCATGTGGGGCCAACTGCAGCCCATGGTGTGATCCGATCCAACTCCACAGAGCCCAGTGATCTTCCACCAACCCATGATCCTCCATCACCTCATGATCCTCCATCACCACATGATTCTCCACCACCTCTTGATCCTCCATTACTTCGTGATCTTCCACCACCTTGTGATCCTCCATCACCTCATGATCCTCCACTAAATTGTAATCCTCCACCATCCCACGATCCTCCACCACCTTGTGATCCTCCATCACATCAAGATCCTCCACCACCTCCTGATCCTCCATCACCTCACAATCCTCTACCACCCTGTGATCCTCCATCACCTTGTGATCCTCCACCATCCTGTTATCCTCCACCATCTCACAGCTGGAGGCTGTTGGGCCTGCCTCAAGGCTTGTGTCCTGCCCCCTGGCTGGCTGGTGTGTTCCGTACAAGCCTGCATCCCCTCATCAGGCGCCATCTTGCTGAGGAGCGGGAGGGCTGTGGGAGGGAGAGCTGATAAGCAGAATTAGGGTGTTTTAGCCTGCTTAGTTTTTCTTTTCTTTTTCTGGACCACACAGGCCTTCCCTGAGGCATCATTCCTTGCAAAATTAGACCACTGCAAGATTTATTGGCTGAGGGGAGAGCTGGAGCTCAGTTCTCTGTCAGCAGGTTCATAGGCAGTAATTCCAGGGGCCTGGGCCCCTGGGCCCCTCACCAGCCCCCTCTGTTTGAGGGGAGGGTGGGCAGACTCAGGGCCTGCTGTCCCACACAGTCTGTCTGTCTGGGTTGTGGTCGCCCCCACAAGCAGGTTTTGGGGACACCCATGTATGCCCGGGTATGGTCAAAGAGATGGAAACCAGATGGGGGTGATGGGAGGAGAGAGCACAGGCAGGGGTGTTTTTAAGGAAGGACATCTCTGCAGATTTCAGAGCAACTTGAACCATCTGGAGGTGCTGTACCAGCCAGCAGCCTCCTGCCTCCAAAAGGGCAATTAAAAGTTCCTCAGGGACAAAAAAAGCCTATTTCCTGATCTGCTGAATGTGGGAAGGGACTCGATGGCCTTGCTGCTGGTGGTGCTTGTCCTCTTGAGAGTTGCTAAATTACTGGGACGAAGCTTCTTGACAAAGCATGTAGTTTGTGTTGAATGGGGCAGCTACCGCAGTGCAGTCCTTCCCCTCCGGCCTCCGCAGCACGTGCCCACGGGGCTGTGCTGAGGGATGGAGAAGGTCTGTGAGGCTCCAGCAAGGCCTCTGGGCTCAGCATGGAAGGAGCGATGGAGAACAGTTCACCCAAGGGAGCTCACAGTGTTTTACCTTGTGAAAGCAAGCCCCCGCTCCATGGCTGGAGACAAGCCTCTGCAAGAACAGCTCATCCCAATGGGCAGACAATGTTGGGCTTTGGGAAGCTATGCTAGAGCCTAACCACCTACGGGGAAGAATCATGCAATGACTGCAAGCTCAGTCTGATTTTCCTCAGCCTGAAAGTGGTTGTTGTTGCTGTCAAGGCCCTTCAGAGTGGAAAGAGCGTGGCATCACACTGCAGCAGTCATCAAGAGTATCTTGCTATCCTGAGCCTCACCCAGCTACTTCTCATCCCTCCTCCCTCTGTTCGCCTCAGCACAGCACTTGGAGCTTGTAGAGCAGCCGCAGCCGGAGGGACGCATCTGCAGATCCCTCTGTGTCTGAACATAGAAAAGTGCTGATAATCCCACAGGGAATCTCACTCCCTCCTCTCACCACCAGGAGCCAATGGCTCACAGAGCATGCAAGCACACCTGCCAGCTTTCTGGCCACTAAGCTGTGAGTGCGAGGAGGTCTGTTTGGGCATGAAATGCTCCCATTTGTAGGGCCATCCTCCAGAACTGGCTCAGAGAGTGAGCTGGGCTCCTGCTGCTCCTCCACAGGAGGCTGAGCGGGAGGAAATGGAAGATGGCTCAGTTCCCCGTGGCCTCCTTTGGCACTGGTAGTGCTCAGATCAGGAGAATCGATTTTAGCATGCTGCTGACTGACAGCTGCTTGCTGGTCTGGCCAGAGAGTTCGGGCTGGCCCATTAGAGAGCCACCTTCTTTTCCCGATTCATTAACGTTGTGTCTAGCCCTCTGCTTTCCATGCACTGTGCTGCACTGCTGTGTTCCAGCATGCTCCCAGTGCAGGCACCTGAAACATGTCTTCTGTACCCTTGGGCAACTGAGAAATATGTAAATGTCTGTCTTACTCGCAACACAATAATGTTTTGAGACATTGAGGTCATTATGTATTAACCTGGCAACGACACAGTGTAATCTTCCCAAGAGGTTGGAATCAAAGAGAAAACATATCAAGCCCATTCCCAGGAGTGTGGCCTGCATTTGTGGTTTTATAATCAGAAGAATGTAGTCAGTGTTTGTACTTTGCTAGGTTAGGAAAGGGCCTTTCTTAGTCGTTTGTTTATTCAGAGGTTAATGCATTAGCTGTAAGGAACCTGCCACCGAGGGCGCAACAGGAGCTCTTTTTCTGTCCGTGATGGCTAACCTGTCAAAACAGCAGTGGCTGAGGTTAGCACCCAGAAGTGTAGTTTGGTGCTTCTCTTCTGCTTACTTGAGCATCTTCCACTGAATAAATCGGTTGGAAGTGCCTGGTGAGTGCTCTTCCATCACTTCTGCATGCCCACTTCTGGACAGAAGGGTGAAGTACAGATGCTACTCATCATTCAAAGTCACTCTCACCTCGGTCCTTGCCAAAGGGTGCACGAAGATTTGGTGGTTTCAAGTTTGTTTATTCCATACTTACTCGTCTGTGGGCCCCCATGCTGGCTCTCAGTTGGCGATTTTGTTCAGTTCTTTCAGGATTTGATTTGACATCTTTTTCCAGATCAACATCATTAGTTTGTTATCTAGGTCCAAACTTAAGTACGAAGTGTTTTGATTGTCCCAAGTCCCAGAGTTATCTAGAATGCTTTGAATGTACCCATTGACCTCTTCAACAAATATGACAGATCAGCTCTAGGAATTTTTAGGAATTGTTTGTTAATTGTTTCTCGGCATGGCAATTTTCTGGTGATGCTACCACTGCCAGCAGGGACCGGGGAGAACAGTTCTTAGGGCCTAGTCACAACACCACACAGTGGCTAGGGGCTTCCCTGGGGGAGGGGGGGGGGGGCGGGGCAAAGATTAGAGCAGATAACTTCTATCAGAGTAGATAACTTACAGTGCTTCCACTGGGAACGTGTCTGCCTGTGTCCTGACAGGCAGGACATGACAGACACTGAGTACAAGCAGGCCCCATAGTTTATGAACTGGACTGAATGGGTGTCTGGTTCACATGCTGCTGAATAATTATATCACTTGCTATTGAAGGAAGAGAAAAAATGAACTGCTGATATATAAAATTGTATGCACAGATCTGGGAAGCACCTAGTCTGTGGTCACAGTCCTGCTGCACAGGCAGAGGCCTCCTCTCCTCCATTCCTGGGCTGCCAATGCTGTCCCTGTGTTTTGCTTTTCTTTCACCAGAAGCTGTTGAGGCATCAAACTTTTGTACAGGAGTATGCAGGGAGACTTCAAGTCTTAACATATCTAAACTGAGTTACTACCACAAGCAAGCTTTCTTTCTTCTGTTCCCTTATATATAATATAGTAAATACAAGCTTGGAAATTACAGTAGAGATAAGAGTGGCCTTCATCATGACACCGTCTGTGTCCGCAAATTCATGCTAAATTAGCCATCTCCTAGAGGAGACCCTACTGATATTAACTGGATGTAGGACATGATCTTTGTCAGCTCTTCTGAGGCCCTTTGTTGGTTGTCTTCTGTAAGCTCGTGCCTGCTTTTAAGGCACTAATAGAAATGATTCTGATCCCATCCTCTGCATAAATACCAGGAGGATTCCTCTGGCTAATGTGATTATAGGGGAGACCAAACAGGGAGATGGACTCTGAGAGACAAAGCTCTTGGTTAAACAACACAGATGTCTCAAATATTTGCCAACACTTGTGAACACAAATATTTATGCCAGCAGCAAGAGCCAAGGCATATTTTTACTTCAAGATGTATTAAATGTTTCCTTGAGTGTGCAGAATTCGGAAAGAGCTCTTATATCACTTGCCGGCTCATTTTCCAGGCCACTGAATGCAGTCACTTATTTGGCAAATCTTGCTGTTAACAGTTTTTTTCTCATCTGATTTTACTGACTCTCCTGCTTTCCCTGAGAATCTTGTGTGGGGAGGGAGAATGAACACATTATTATTATTATTTCTCCAGCAAGCAAAACAGTGTATCAGCTTGCAAAATCTCACCGACGAAGTCGATTTTTTGTGACCCTCCACATTCCCTGTGACCTGCTCTTTCTTGCGGCAGGAGGGGAGGACTGTGAGCAAGGTCACCGGTCCAAGGCAATGCGGGGACCTCGTGAAAGCACCGAGCCTGCCAAGCCTGCCTGGGCTGCAGCCCAGCCCTTTGCATGTCCCAGAGACCCTGCACTGGAGAGAGACACCTGAGCTTGGGAGGTGGTGATGCTCAGGGGTACAAACGAAAGGGTTTGCTTTTCAGAGGGACAGCCAGTCTGTGATTGTGGCCCCGTGGAACCTTTTTTTAGAGGTGTGTCTTTACAAGTGGAGAACCACCACCAGTGCTGCTGATGCTATTATCTTTTCTTCTAGCCCCCTTCATGGTCCAAGGAATGCCTCTGATGCTAGGACACTGCAGGAGAAGGCTCTGATCTTTCTCAGACAGCTGTGTTCCCCTTATAAAACAGTATATTGTGCTAATAAGAAATGTGAAGCTTATTTACAGTCTCGAACACTGGCAGACTGAAAAAGGGAAGCGGCAAGCAGTTCCCTCACAGAGAATCATGGGGGATTAATAGGTAGCAATAAAACTTCAGTCAGTCTGTTCCCCAGATCAAAGGGGATTACTCGAGGCACTGGTCAGTCAGACTTCAGTCAAGTAACAAGGATGCTCGTTTGGGGTGAATATTGCAGGCCCATCAGAACAGAAACTAGGAGGCAAATTAAGTCTTGCTGTAGTGCAATGCAATAGATGAGTATACAAGGGGGAATATTGCAAGTGAATAAAAATCATAATCTGTTTCCAAGCTGTTTTGCTTTTATAAACTTAAGAAAAGCTACACAGATGTGTTTTGTGGGGGTAATAGAGGGCAGATAAGATTGTCCTTTCTCTGCAAAGACAAAGCAAGTCAAAAAAGTGCCTCTTAAGCCTAGAGACAAAGTAGTTCATCCCTCCAGCCAGGGAGCAACAGATAGCCTGAGTCTGCAACCAATGGATCCAGAACTTCCCTGAAAGGAGTACCTTAACATACCATCAGTGGGAAAAATCCTGTGTGAAATGGGGTGGAAATGTGGGAAGCACTGTTACGAGCAGCACTTTTCTCCGAATGCCAGCAAAGCAGAAAGCAACAGGGGATGAGTGCTTTTGCTTTTAGTGCAGACATTTCACACTGCTCTGCTAAAAGCCCCATGACACTGCTTTCATGGGCAGACAGGACAGGGGCTGAGGGATGACAGGAGACAGCAAAGAACATTTGGCAGGGACACAGCGAAGCCATTTCATGGCCAAGACTATGGGAAGGGGCTGCTGTGGCCCAGAGAAAGGTGAGCAGAAGTCTGTGGATGTTGAAGATGAGAAGTGAGAAGGCTGTGGTGAGGCCTGGGACTGAGAAGCGTTAGTAGGGACAGATGGAGGAAGCTTACCTAACATCTTCCCACTCTGGCTGTCTCCGTCTGGCACTATCAGCCCTTTGCTTAACAACATAATTCGTATTGGCACTCCGATTCACACCCACATACCTTCAGGGGAAAGCAGAGCCCTGACCTGTACTTCCAGTGTGGTTCATCATGTGAGTTGTTTCTGTACCTCCAAGAAGAACCAGAACAAGGTACTCCCTCTGTGTCACGCATTTCCATGCAGTGCACTTAATTAACCCTTTTCATGCATGACTGAGAGCTGAGATATAAATATAGCAGTGAACAGAAGATACCAGGGCAAATCAGTGGAACATCTCCATGGTCTACTGCCTGGGAAAGGCGAGGGAGGAACAGACACACGACACCAGTTTTTGGGCTGGGAAGCTCTCTGGTACCACACCACCCACAACTGTGTCAGGGTTATGAGAGGCAGTGTCCCTTCTCAGACACTGGGATATTTCAGAAGTCACTTCCCTCGGTCCCAGGAGCGTTTGAGTGCATTCTTGCTGTGTTTATCGTCTTCATGCTGTCTTGTGGTTAAAACCGAGCAATGTTTCCTGGAGAGTGGCCCTCTCTCAACCTCAGAGATGGAAATGTGGGTCCCTATATTATGTTCCTTCCTGCATTTGGCAACATAAAATGGAGATGTTAGGAGGAAACAATACAGAGAAACATTTCACATCAGTGAGACACAAAGTATTTTTGGCAGCGTGGTGTGGGAATTTGGCATAGGCTGTTGCTCATAAGCTCTAGACTCGTCTACAGCAACAAGTGGCACCTACATCTATTATGTCTGGAGTGTTCATGGGTCCTAAAAGGAGGGTCTCATAAGAGACTGATAAAGGAACTAATGGTGTTCCAAGAGATTTTCATTAAGGAAGAGTCCTTCTGAGTCCCTAAAAATGGTTAACTCCAGGAGATGTGGATGTTGTCCATGGTTTTGCTGGCATAGCACTCATTTCTTGTGCTTCCTGGAAAGACATGGCTATTTCACACCCAAAAGGGACTACAGCAAACCATGTGCTATTGCAGTTTGTTGAAGTGTCTGAGGAGACAGCCCTTGCTGTGGCTATTGCTGCATTCAGAGATTCCTTTGCATCAGTGTGGAGCAGCTTCTTGCAGCATCCTCTGGGGACCATGATTTCAAATGAAAACAAGAGCCAAAGGGAGCCTGAACTCAGTCCCTGCACCAGAACTGCAAGGTCTGTAAATTAACATCTCTATTGTTTTCTCCTTGATTTTGGAACTAAAAACGAAGCGTATGGATCCTGCTCCTTCCCTCGCCCAGAGGGGTAATAAAGAAAGGATTATTCCCGCCAAGAACATCAGTCCTTGATGGTTCTTATTTAACTTAGGAAAAGGGAATAAACCAAATATCCACTTATTTCCCTGTCTCCAGTTCAAGATACACCTTCAAATCTGAAAACTCGGGAATCTCTGGCAGGGTTTCTTTTTGCTAGAAAAACAAACAAAAAATGTTGTTTTCTGGCCAAAAAGCCCAAGCTGTTCATTTCTTCCCCCTCTCTGTTTTTCCCTTTCTTTTTTTTTTATTTTTTATTTTTTATTTTTTCCAGGGCTGTTTCTGAGCAGCTCGGCGAGGAGGACACGCTGTATAAACATGGTACCAGCGGGGTGTTTGGAATGCTTCTCGCTCTGGACCTCTTCCCCACGGAGGAGGAGGCTGGAGGGGTGGGGGAGGCTGGGTCATGGAGCAGAGGGCAGAGAGAAGACAGCTTCTCTTTTCTGCTTGCGTGTCCAAATCTTCCCAGCTGAGGAGAGGAACTGGTGTGCGCTGGTCCTTTTATTTAGCATTCTCATCTCTGCTTCCCCTTTCATCCCCATGTGTCAAACAGCTTGTAGGCTTTATTTCAGGGGGCCAAGGAATTTGAACTACAGGCCTAAATACCTCAAGCATCGTTTGATATACAGTCTTGAAGCAAAGTTCAGTGGTGTCTAGAGCCAGCACCCTGGTGCTGGTAGCTCAGAGGAGAGCTGGGGGCACAAAGCGGTTTGCAACAATTTCTAGGCACTATTTCAGTCTGAACTCACACAGAGCTCCTTGGTTTCCAATTTGTGTTTGGACAGGGAGGGAGAAGTTGTCCAAGGGTTGAGATATTAGAGCCAATGAGGGAGTACCTGCTGTTGGACCTGCTCTGGAGAGTGAGCAGGGATCACGCCGAATGAAAGCACAGTCCCTGGGGTTTGGCTGGCAAGCCTCCCCACCTGAGACTCAGTAAAGGCCCTGCACTTGACTGTACCACTATGTATCTCAGACATTTTTGCTCCTGCTTAGATGAAAGAGCAGCAACTTCAGTCCTCTTCATGGGTGAACTTCAGCATGGCAAATTTTTTTTTTGATGGCTGATGATGGCTGCTGGGAAGTGTGGCCACCATGGGCTGGGCCTTGGTACCGTAGAGGACCACAGCTACATTTTGCTTTATTCCTCACAAATTTAGATCCTCCCTTGGTTTCGCAGTAAGTGGCTTCTCACAGGGAATAATGGTCCCAATGAAAGCCCATTGAAGTCAATGGGAGTCTTTCTGTTGACGTCAATAATTTTGGACCAGGTCCCATGCATACGGCCCTCCTGCTGAAGAGAAATAAACAGCAAATCTTCTATGTCTGCATGAGGTATTCTGTTGCATCATTCATTGTCTATAACCACAATTCAGCTGTTTTTTTATTGCAAAACTGACAACTGGAAACGTTTAAAAGGGAGGGAGGAGAAAGGGTTGACCATGCCCTCTCTGCCCAGGGACAAGGCTGTTACTGTGACACAACGCGACCACAGGGAGGTCTCCTGGGCTGTGCCTTCAGCAGAGCTGAGCTCCTCCTTTTCAGAAGAGCCTCCATTCACCCCCGGGTTCAGTGGTGCCAGTCCATCCTGGGAGAAGCGGATTAAAACACCCACTGCTTTCACCCTCAGGGCAGGAGGCATTGTTGGGGACTGTGAGGACTATGCGATGCAGTTGTGGCAGATCTGGATGTTCCCTCTCAGAATAAAACTCATTGCCTCTGCTGAGGCAGTACAAAACCAACAATTGTTATTATGTGCATTTCTGGTATCTTCCAAGAGCTCAGCGATTGGCAGCCTTCTGGGTATGACATGCAGGTGGTGCCAGCCTTTCCCCAGTTAAAAAACTCCTGAGAACCAGTCTTGGAAGAAGGCAAGGTGCTGCCCATCAGCTGATCAGTGAAGGGCTGGGTTTAAAGCTCACTGAGACCAGAGGGCTGCTGCCTTCTGCAGGGACCTTCCCTCGTGCCGTGGCTCCTTGCTGCCTGCCCTGCCTGGGCTCTGCTGGGTGCTGTGTCCCCTGCTCTGACGTGCCGTCCTCCATATACGTTGGTGGCTGGCTTCTGCTGCAAAACACTGAAATCCTTCCAAAGCAAACAGAGCAAAAAGGCAGAGAGCGTGCTTCAGAGAAGGGTCTTGTAGCAGGCTGGGGGCAAACCCTCTGCCAGCAGAGGAGCTGGCTGCAGGCAGTCAGGAGTTGGTCCCGGTCTGATGACAGCAAGAGAGGGGTGCTAAAAATGTGACCCAGCAGTGCTTCCACTTGGCACGTCCCTTTTGAACTACCAAATGGATTTTTTTTGTTGTAGTTAAATTTTTCATTGCAGGAACAGGATGCCTTTCACCTTGAGTTGACTGATGGACTGAATAGGTGAATGTCCCTTTGAATCACCAGCAATGGCTATGAAAAGGCAGAGGCCAGCTGTTCTAGCCCTGGCATGCCAAGTGTTATTCAATAACGCATTATTACACTCCTGCTTTGCTCCACTCTCAACACTTGCTTTTCTTCCTTGAACCAAGTGCTACCTTGTGGCCATCAGTGGATTTTAAGTTAACCCTGCCATCACCTGAAAGGCAAAACCCAACATGGAACAAATACGAGTTCAGTTGGCATACGAGGCAAATACAGAAAGTCTTGCAAGAATCTGGAATAATATCTTTTAAATACGCATATACATATAATATATACACACGTTTGTACGTATACACATGTACACATATAGACAGAGATATAGTGAGTGTGTACATATGCATGTGTGTGTATAGGCGAAGGGAGGGGGTACTTTGTACAAAAGGCAAAGGTGTAGAATTTGAGGGTTGCCATGGATACAGGTCAGATGCCTTTGTTCTCGCATCGTGGTGTAGCTTAGGGAGATGAGAGATGCGCCAGCTTCAGAGAGAGATGAGAGAAGAATTAAAAAAAAAATGAGACATGAAGGAAAATATCCATACATTTTTATCAAAGTTTGAAATAAAAGGCAGTATAAGAAGGCAATCTACAGATGCATATGTGAATGAACTCACAGAAAGTCTGGGAAATGACTCAGTTGAGTGGCATCAAGGGAAATATCGTGGCATTGTCATGGTCACAGACAGCCTCTCTGTGGAGCCACAAAGCCACTTGTCTGCTCTAGCTGCGTTGGTACTGAGCCTAATGTCTTCGTGCAAGGTCTGCGTGCACGAGTGTGCACCCACACATGTATGTGTGTGTCTAGTGTGCTTCTGTCTTTGTCTCTCCCTTTTAAAGTCTCTTCACTGGCTTTCTGTAGTCCCAGACTATTTGATTTGGTGCTGAGGAGGAGGTTTCAAACCAGGATCCATATGGGGCCTGTCAGTTGCAACTGGATTCATTTTAAAGTCCTTGTTAAGTCCAACAAAAAGCCAAAGATTAGAGCTGATATGTTGGCTTTTATCCAAATGCTGATCCTTGAAAGGCTGCCTTGAGACCGCCAGGCGACTCTCTCATTCCCCTTTTTCTTCTTGCTCTTCTTCTTCCTTTCTAATTGCTTCCCAAATTCGGGTTTATTACCATGGTTTTGAAGCCAGGTAATCAGAACCATGTATGTTTTCCTCTCCCCCATCTCTTTCTGGTACCAATCAGATCATGTCTCTTTGTTGGTTCAGAAAGTCCATTTTAGTATCTTGACCACCAACGTCAAAGCCTTGGCAAGGCTGCAGCCCTTTGGGATAACCCTTTAAGACCTGCTGTTAGCTAGCAGATACATTACTGGCAGCCAAACAGCCATGGCTGAAAGGAAAGCAACATGGTTCTTGTCTGCTAGCTGGGAACGCTATTTCCAGCTCTCTGCAGCCAGGGCTGCAGCCTCCCCTTCCTTTGTCTGTGAGGCTCATTGTTCAGGGCTTGTTTTCATCATGGCCAGGGTGCCACAATGGGGGAGAGGTCTCTGTGAGTGAGAAGTCTGGCACTGGCCACCGGGCTCCACCTGGAAAATGGAAATCTCCATCTTCACAGATATGAACAGTAAGGTCACACCTGTGTGATCGGTGCAAGGAAAACAGGAGCTGTCATGGTCAGTTCCCATTGTCTCCTGTGGTCCGGCTGCACTCCAGCCCTGGAGATCTCTCTTCCCACCTCAGCTGCTCCTCGTTTTTCACATCCCAGCACTGAGCCTGTCTCTTTGAGAACCGATAGCTCCTGGCAGTCTGGTTGTGAGGGAAGCAGCAGCCTGCCAGGAGGAGACTAGGGCTCTATTAAGAGCTGCATCTAATCAAGCAAGCAGAGAGGGAGTGGGTATTAGGAGGGGGAATGGATCCTGGTGATACCTTGTGCCAAAGCCAGAAGACTGAGCAGAAGGGAAGGCAGGCGGGAGCTGGGGACCCCAGCCCAAACCTGAGCTCTCACGGTGAGGACACCCAGGCAGATGCTCCTGCTCCATTACGAAGCTGTGCCTGATTTGGAAGGCCCTCTGTAAAGCCTGTATCACCTTGCTAATCAATGTGTCCCATGATCAGGCTCCTGGAGCTCTGGAGGAGGGTGCTTAAGCTACCAGAGGCATGGGGAGGGCAAGATCAGGAAAAGCACCTGGAGGGCTTCGGAGCAGAGAGGGACTGAGGGTGTGCTGGAGACTTTGTGCAAGAGAGAGAGCACTGCACATTGTCCTGCATAAAGCTGTGTGCCTGGATGGCCTGATCCTGTCCCACAAAAGGGAGGCCCAGCCAGGCCAGCCCTGCAGTTCATTCCTGTAGTTCTCCTGCATGGGAAAAGCCGTCCGCACCGCGCCAGGGCAGGCAGTGCCTGCGGGGTGCGTTGGAAGCGTTTGGAACTGCATCTGCCATGGGGCCTGTGTGCAACAGGGGGCATTAAAAAGCCATCATATATCCTATTGTCCATACATTAATTTAAAATATATGCAGGCACATATAAAATATGGCCTAACACGTAATATTCGTGCAGTTTAAATTAGACAGTAGGCCGATATATTTTCAATATGCGCCACGCAATGTAGTGCACACTAAGAGCAGGCAGCACATCGATGTAAAATGTGTGTGAGATGCATCTGGACCGGGAACAGCTTGCAAAGCCATTCAGGAAAATATTTCGAGGGGTGAGGGGCGGGAATGGGCTGGTTCTGTCTTTGTTTTTGTGACTGCTTTAACTCCAGGCTTGCTGTCCCGGGAGCCCCAAAGTACATTTGGTGACCCCCTACAGGCAGCATAAAAAGGAGGCAGCCCAGCCCACTCTGCAGCGCTGTCATCTCACTACTTCAGTGGCTGTTTAATGCAGAGGGGCAGTAATGGAACCAACATTTCCATTCACTCCTGCCAACATTGGACTCACTGATAATCCCTCCATGCAGGCAGGTTTGTGGAAAGGCCCCGGGCCATCCTGCAGGAGCTGCCAGCACAGTGTGAGCACAACGTGCATGCAAAGGAGCCGTGCACATCCCTGATTACAGACACAGCATTAGCTTTACCCTGTACTGCACACCCAGCTCCTCTTCCTCTCCCACCTTGCCCTCCCTACACACATCTCCCAGTCCAGCCTCCAGTCCTTTATCCCAACCCCCAGTAAAATCCCCCTTGCTCATGTCCTTGCTGCATGTCCAGTCTGGGATTCCCCACCCACTGTCACCCAGGTCACCTCCGCACACACCCGCAGTGTCCTCTTCCAGCCCAGCTCGGCTGTGCCCAAAGTCCTGGCTCTGAGCACCCCAGATCTGACACACACACCTGACTTCATTTCCTTCCTATCTCTCTGAAAGGAAAAATCCCCCGTTAGCCCTGGGCACTGTACGGGAGGGACCTCTCCTGTACTTCTACCATGAAACATCGATGTAACTGGGAGCAGGTAGATGCAGAGCAGAAGGGGAAGCCTTGCTGGTCACTTGGATGGAAGAAAGGTGGTGGGGTTTGCTCTTCTTGTCCCCGTTCCCTCGCCTCCCTTCTCAGTCACTTACCAGACCCCAAGAAGAAAGCCCATGTAGCCTCCTGTTCCAGATGTTTCCTATCTCTAGAAACATTATCTGGGGCATTTTTCTTTAAAGGTTTTAGTTTATCAACCTGGAAAACGCTGTTGGAAGTGGACATTACCCACAGCACTTTTTGTTTCAACAGAGAGCCAAAGTCTGTTCTTCAGAGAGAGGGAAAAAAGAAATTTCCAGTGTTTTGTCTGAAGCCTGTTGAGCCGCTCAGCCCTGCTCGTGGCTGGCCCCCGGCATCCCCTTTTCCTGCTTCAGCATAATGGGAGCTCAGAGGCCAGCGCGGAGACACGAAACCAGCACGCTGGGAAATCAGCGGGATGTGTGCAAGCCGGCTTGGATAAAATCCACCCCAAGCACAGCCCGTACCATAACACGACCAAGAACAGCGAGGCTCTGAAGTCTGAGAAATAACATTTCATTTCTCCCCATCCCCCCGTTTCTTTTTCCAGCCCAGCTCCTGCCGGCACACCTGGGCTCCAGTTGCTGCATCCAAGGACCACAGAAAGCCCCGGTCCCACAGCACCTCTTAACCGAGGACCCCAGCTACACGGAGGCTGGCGTTTGGCTTGGCTGGGTTATTTTAAGCTCAGTTGTTGTTGTTGTTTTATTTTTTATTTTATTTTTCTGGTGGAGGGACTGTGACTGTACCAGGCTGGATCTCCCAAACTGGCTAAGCTTGGCCCAGTGCAGGGAAACACCCAAGAGTCTAGGGTAAGCATCTCTCATTCCAACCTCCCCCAGCTCAGAGATTAGGCAGAAATTCAAACAAATGAAGCCAGTTGCTGGAGAGGACAGGAAGCAATTACAGACCACCCTGTAAAGGCAGGACAGCTAGCAGCTTGTGTGGCTGCTGCTGCTGTTTAAACAACAACAACCTCCAGGCCGGGCAGGGCAGGAACATCTTTGAAGAACAATGCTGGAGCGAGGTGCACTCCAGAAGTCGACAAAGGAGGATTAACGCAAAATGCTCCAGCCCAGCGGCCCTGGGCCCTTGTGGGTGTCCTTCCCTGGCAGGAAGAGGACAAACAGGATGGGTTCGTGGGGCCGGAGGGAGCCGGGACCCGGACCTCCTGGTACCACGCCAGTGAGCAGACCCACTCAGGTCAGCAGGAGGGTGGCCCTCAGGATGCCTTTTCCATCTGCAGGGCCATTTCACAGCAGCATTTTTCTCTCCCTTTGCCATGGAGCGGGGAGCAGGGAGAGGCATTTTCAAGCTGTTTTCCCCAGGATATCCCAGCCACGGCTGACAGCTGGTTCCCATTGGGCTCCTGACCAAAGGCAGTCTCCAGAAAGGGTGGGAGTGGGCGGGAGAGGGGGAAGGGAACCTAATAACGAGGAGGACGAGGAAGACGAAGGATGAAAGGCACTGAAATGTGGAGGGTGGAACCGAAGCAGGAGGACACTCGGTGGGAGGGGCTGCGAGGCTTTGAAGCTCCTCGCTATGGGGAGCCTCCTTTAAACCCTACACCATATTGGTACAAGGTGGGGGAGGAGGGCCTGCCTCTCTATTGCCCTCTGAAACACTGCAAGAGGTTGTGCCCCCCATGTAGGATGGCCCGTTTCTGTCCATTAAGCATTTTAAATGCTTGTCTCATCTCCCGTGGCCTCCTGGTCCTCTGTCAAGGCCGCTCCTTGTGTTCCTCGTGGGAAAGGACTGGGGATGGGGAGGTGCCGAAAGATGCTTTCCTGGGAAGTGGAAGGACATGGGGCAGCCTCCTGCCAGGAGGCAGTCAAATGGAGGATTTGGGAAAGGAACTGATTGTGTCCCAGATCGCGGGGACATTTCTCTGACAAGCCCAGGGCGCACAGGTAGCTGCCTGTGAAGCAGCTGGTTGGAAGGAACTGCTCAAGCGGGAGGTGGTGGAGCAGAGCTGGAGCCTGGCTGCAGCAGCAGCTGGACAGCGAAGCACTGGAAGCACCCCACGGTACCCCAGCACAAACCGGAGGGCACGCTGGGGTACCCTCAGGCCTCCTGCTGCCCTCAGAGATGGAATGAGGGTTTGCTCATAAGAGCTGGATGTGCTCTGGACGACCTGCTGGCAGCACAGAGACCGTGACAGCCTGGCGAAGGCAGCGCTGCTGGGAAGGGCACGCCATGGCTCTGCTGGTGCTTGGAGCAACTGGGGAGGGCTCCTTGCTTTCCTGCGACTGTGTTGGCACAGTTGTATCGAACAACTGAAAGCATGGTTATACAAGGGCCTAAGGACTTGTTAGAAATGATTTCCCACTCTTACTGCTGCCTAGATCTCAGCGAGCTCGGTGGTATGTGGTCTGTAAGGCTTTGCTGAGGATGTACCGAGAAGTTCCCGAGCTCAGTGCTCAGGTGGGGATTGCAGACCTTGCAAGCAGCCTGGTGAGCAGAGCTCGCTGCTTCATTGCACAGCCAGTTTGGCTTCTGCTCAAGAAGAAAGCTACCTGCCCTTGTCAAAGCCATCAGATGCGATTTTGGGGTTAGACCTAGCTGAATACTGCTTGCTGCCATCTCAGTTTGCTAATAGCACAGTTCTTGTTTGCAAAGCACTCACACACCCATGGCTGGTTTCTGCCCAAGTCTTTGTTATCCTTAAATGTTTGCTGGATAACGTGGGCTTAATTGCAGTCACCCTTGTGCAGGGAGTGTACATAGCACCAGGCCATGAGCACCTTGGTCGAGTTTACGGGCTGAGTTTGCATTAGAGACCCCTGCCAGCAGGGAGCCCTCTGCAAAGCGTGTGGTCATTATTTCTCAGGCGATGTGCCTTCCTCAGGTGGATGCTTTCAGGTACCTGACCAGCTGGGCATCTCCCAGACCTCATGGGCTCGCTGCAGCAGGCGTTGCCACTTCTTTCCTTCTTACCGCAGCATAGGATTGATGGGGACATTTGATGACATTGGACTGTTGTTTCCTGTGTGTCTCATGGCTCCCGTCTGACTTTGGGTTTGATTTGATTCAAAAGAAGAAGAAAATCTTGCTTTAGAAGGGTGCTGGAAGGACTTCTCCCCTTCTTCCCAAATCAAACCCAAATGAAACTCTCCCTGGAAAACTGGAACACTACAGCTTATTAAATTACAGCTGACTAAACTCAGAACATCAATAAGGGTCATGGCAGCCAAAATATAAAAGCACATGAGCCACAAAAGAACATGCCCAGCCGACACCTGCCTTTGGAGAGCTGGATGTGTTCCTTTGCCGGCTGCATAACCCCATAGCATGGCTGAGAGGTCATCCCCATGGGATCTGAAGTACCTTGCCCTAATCTAACAATACATGTGCTCTGAGGCAATGAAAGGAGAAGTAGCAGCTCTGAAGCGAGCAGACCTGCCCAGGCTGGTACAACAATTCGAAGTGTCTGGGGCTGAGCACAAACCTGGAGGAGAGCACCCTTGTCCCTCGGCCATGCTCGGTGCACAGGCTGTAAATCTCTGGAGGAAAAAATACTCTGTCAGCACATTGTTCCTCCCAAGGCTGCAGGAAACCAGCGGGGGGAGAGGCATGAGGTGACACAGAAAAAACAATGGAAGGAGAAAGTTAACAATAACATGTTGGTTTTTTTTTTTGAACAGCAAACTATTTCTGGCAGAGAACTAGTTGAAGGTTCAACATGGTCCCTGGTGCAATGCGACCAGCTCTGCTCCCAGCTGCTCCTGACTGCAATGGGAGCTGGAGCCCCTTGGCTGTGTCTTCAGGAGGTACTGGGGCTGAAGGCCAGGAAGGGACCAGCTGCTCCTTGTGGTGGCATCGCCGAGCTCATCGGACCGAGCCCGTGGTGACCAGAGCTGTTCTTCATGAGCTAGCCCTCCTCCTCGCTTCCAGAGCAAACAGCAGAGCTCACTTCATGTTCATGAATCCGCAGGAACATAGCTCAAAATAAATAAATAGAAATCAAACAAATACATGCATTTTGGAAAGCAAACAGCTCCAGGTCGGCATGAATGGGCCCAGCGGGGGACAGTGCCTATTAGCATCCAAAAACACTTACGGAGAGCCCGGGGGGAGCAGAGGCGGCTACGTTAGGGCAGGGCAGCAGGAGGGGGTCTCGGTGGGCTCCAGCTGCAGTGTCGGCACCTCCTCACGCTGCCCCTTCCCCTGCCCCCCTGTTTGTGTGGGTTTGTACCGGGATCTGCAGGTGCCTGGTAGGCTGCAACGAATTGGAAAATTGAATGCAATATTAAGTTAATTAAAACTGCCCTCTGTGTGTTAATCTTCTTGTCAAGTTTTAATTAAGTGCTGATAAAGGCTCAGCGCGGGGGGCAGGGGGCACTCCTGGCTCCCCCCCAGCCGGCATCCTGCAGGCACGGGGGTGCTCCTTAGGACAGCACTCTGCTTACAGCGGCTCCCCTGGGTCATGCACTGGCTGCTCAGGAGCCAGAATAATTCCAGAAAATTGTCCTGCCAGGGAAACTGCCATCCCCTGGTGCAGGGACAGGCTGGCTGGGGACACCAGGAGCGGGTTAGGGCTCTCCATGCACTGCTCTGTTTGGCAGCTGTGTCTTCTCTCCCTCCCCGGGAGCCTCTCCAGGGGGCTGTGGACGCGTGGAGCTGGTGCCTGAGCACTCTGCCCCCAGAGGGATGCACTGAGGAGGAGTCAGGCTGGGCACAAGGAGCCACGAGCAGGTACGGGGACATGCAAAGGGAGGATACCCAAGGTTGCACTGGCAAGAGGAGTCCTTCCTCTTGGGGACACCGTTCAGAGAGATTTCTTTCCCTCCTTTGGAATTATTGGAGAGGTTTTAGCAAAGGTTGGTCCCTGTGATGGTGTTTGGATGCAGCACTGAGACGCGGTGCTGCACGGTGGGAGCAGGAGCTGCATCCCAGCCCCAGCCCCATGCTGCCCCATGCCTGAGCTGTGGGCGGCAAGGGCTGGGGGCTCGGGGTTCAGTGAAGAAGCTCTTGCTCCGACGCTGCAGGAAAAAATTATTCGTCTTTTAGAAAAGCTGTTTGCCTGGATAATATCTCCCTAAAGTGGACAAGATGATCCCCCGTCAGGGTCCAACTCTCTTTACTCTCCTTGTTATTTAACAACCGCAGGTTGGAAAACAGTGTTTCTAGCAGCTCAGCTGTCTCTTATGTCTCTTTTTTTCCAATGCCAGACAATATCATTTTGCAGCAATTATCTCAATCATTGACCATAGATTGAGCCAAATAGTTCCTTGCTATAAATTTCTGTAGATATTTCCATTGCGGAGTTGACATTTCCCTCTGAATTGACAATTAAACCATCTTTGCGCAGTTATAGCCATTACATCTAACCTCTGTTGATTCCATTTCTGCCTTTTTTATGGGCAGCGTGTTTCCCACCCTGCATACAAGTCTCACCTAAGCTTTTGATTGTGTTTTTAAGGTCCCTAACTGAAATTAAGACATTTCCCATTTTAGGTTACGACACATTGTAATGCCTCTAACCCATTACAAATATTCTTTGAAATATCTCAGGGCCGTATCCAGCGCACAAATGGAATTAAAAGTTGCTAGTTTAGAGCTCGAGTCATTAACTTGAGTGGCCAGAGTGTTTCTCCTGCCTCAGGTTTTTCAACTCAGCACAGGTACAGCACCTGCATTTACAATTAGGAAGTTATTAAGTGATACGGCTCTTAAAATTCACTGTGACTGCTCCCTGCTCACGGAAGCCCTGCTGTGGATTTCTGCACCCTCTCCCCAGCCACAGGATTAGGCAGTGTGTTTTTTTTGGACACGTCTTTCCATTGTGCTGCAGTATCCAGTTTAAAGGGTACAGTTTCACCAGTTACAAGCAGTACTTGTCAATCTCTCGCAGTTTGTTTTGGAGTTAATGAATTTAGGAAGGTTCCCATATATCTGTCCGGCTCTTTGACATGCCTGGGAGCATGCTTGGCTCAGGCTGTCCAGCGTGTTTCTGAGAGGTGGTTTCTTCGCCCCAGCCACCAAGATTAATTTTGTAGAGACATTTTCATATGCTCTGAAAAAAAAAAGAAAAAAGAAAAAAAAAAGAATAAAACCACCTGGAATCAATTGTCAGCACAATGGAAGTTGGCATAGTTAATGCTGGGGAGAAAGAGGTGGACAATAGTTTATTTACCAGAAATACTGCTTTGGGGACAATCAAATCAAATCTATTGGTGAATTAGTGCCAAATTGGATGAATAGAGTTGACTGGAAAAAAATTAAGGGGAAAAAAAAAACAACTGGAAAAGTCAAAACCTTTAGTCATACTGTTTTCTGAGATGAATTTGTTTTTGTTTTGAATGGACACTGATAAATCTGCCTAAACCTGAGCCTGCTGCTGCGGCCAAGCGGGGCGAGCGCTCCCTGCACCCGCAGGCTCAGCACCGCAGCCCCCACGAGCCCCTGAATTTATTCACACCGCAAACTTCTTCGTGGCAGCCTCTGTCTCTCATTGCATTTGTTTTGAAGCGCTGTCCCCGCTCATGGCTTCTCTCTAGGCGCAGCGATAGCAACAACCAACAACCCTCTTTGCTTACATCGCCGTCTCTTTGCGGTGTTTCCATAATCCAAACCAGCACATCTATCTCTTCTTCCTTCCTCCGTGCAAAGCGCCCGCTCCATGGACCGCTAATGGGGCCGGCGCACGCAGAAAGGTTATTGCCTGCGCTGCCAGCTCGTTTTCTGCAGCCCCAGTGGAAATGAGGAAAATGTCAGCCTTGTGCTTGCAGGGATGCCAGGGTCCTGCAGGACTCCCCTGCAAACACAGTGGCCTCAGAAGAAATCAGCGCTGCAGCTTTGCTTGATACAACACTGACATCAGGCCATCCCACAAACCACGTTTCCTTCTTTCCTTCCTTTCCTTGGAGAGGCTGGTTTGGGACCTGCCCAGGGGGGTTTGGGACCTGCCCAGCAGGTCCCCTGCTGGGGCTGATGGGCTTTGCTCAGGCTGCACGGCTGCACACCTCTGCATGCAGGTTTTTTTTCCCCTCTTTGCTTTTGCCTGCATAGGAAAGGAGCTGCCTGTGTGCGCGTGTGCCCGCGGTGGTGCTGCACATGTGTGTGCCACTCAGCTGTCACTCGCCCCGTCACCAGAAGGGAAGCGAGTGCTGGCAGGGACTGAAGGTCAGCAGAAGGACATCTCAATTATTCTGTGTCATCTGCGAGGAGCTCGGCTCCTGTCGGAGTCCCAGCGGAGTGCAATGAAACAGTAACTCAGCTGCAGGAAAAAAGGGAAGTGGAAAAAAAAAAAAAAAGGAAGAAATGGGGAAAAAATGGCCCATGCAGTCTGCACAGAAGCTAAGGTCACTGGGATTGACAGCTGCTAGCAGATATCTCTATTTCTCGTGCCGAAAATAACACCTCTCTGGGCTACAGATCTGCGTTTTCAATTAAATATTGGGCAGTGCAGAGGGGAAAAAAAATCTCGGAGATAATTTCAGAGGAGGGAGAGGAAATGGAAAACAGGCTTATAAAGGAAGTCTCTCTTGCTGGTCCCAGTAACCTTATTTCCTCGGGATTGTCCCTGTGTGTTTCTCCTTCTTGTCTCTTATCTTTAACTCTCCTTCTGAAGCCCTGGGAACCCGGAGGCAGCGACTGGAGGAGTGACTCTGGGCAGAGGAGCTGGAGGGGGAGCCTCTGCCTCGCATCGCCCTTAGCGTGGGCAATAACTGGGCTCTGACAGCATCTCTGATCACACCTAACCCATGGCTGAGCTGTGCACAAGGCTGGGCCCACACTGTCCTGCCACCCTTGGCATTTGGGGTTGGTTTCTGTTTGTTTCATGCCAACGGGGTGCCTCCATTAAATACAGTTAAGTTCGAGCCAAGGACTTCCCCTGCACAGGTGGGATTTTCTGGCTTCATGCAATGCCATTGCAAAAAGTGCTGCTGTTGTGGATGTAAAATTAATTAATAAATGGCTCCAGTCCGCTCACCATGCCCGGCTGAGGACCAGGAGGGGTGCCGGGATTCTGGGAAGGTGCAGGGCTGTGCTGGGGCTGTGGGTGTATTCCCTGGGTCTGTGGGCAGCAAAGGTGAATTAAGCAAGGGGCCAAGGAGTCGTCTGCTTTGCAAGGAAGCTCTGCTCCCTTTCCCCCAGTCCTGGGCTCGTGCACTGGGAGTCGTGCTCACACATCATAAATTGAATCTGCTGCTGCACTGACAGGCTTCCCTGGGACATGGGCCTATTTATTTTATATGCCGAGAAACATAAATGTTTGTGCTAAGCAGCAGACATGATGGGAGCAGATGCAGGTATTTCACCTTTGAATCCTGGCCCTGCAGCTTGCTAGGAGTTGAGCAGGAGGCTGATGAATTGCAAACATGCTAAGACCCCAACTTGCTGGCAGACCTCTTTCCTGCCTCTCTCAGCTGGTTAGCCGATGAGTTGTTTAAGTGGTCTTTTTATTGTGCTTCCTTTCCAACTGTTCAGATATGCTGGTGGTAGGAGGCTCTGCTGAGCTCTGGGAAGACCTCTCCAGCCAGTCCTTCACATCAGTGGTTTTGGGGCTGGTGGAAAAGGGGCTTGGGGGTCACCCACCTATGGACTGATCCTGCTGGGTCCACGGGTTTTATAATGTGGACCACCTATTGTGATTTGACTTGGGTTTGTTTTTATTAGAGTCATGTGAACACGTTTGTGAGTGTCCTGAACTGCTGCCCACAACCTGAACAACCGTTCTTCCCCCTCTGAAAGTTTTTACTGAGATGCCAAAGCATTTAACCAAAATTGATGTTATTTCCTGGCCTGACATTGCTTCTCCGCTTCTTCTGAGCTCTGTCCAAAAACTGAAAAGCTCCCATGAGAGCATGTTTGCCCAGAGCAGGGAGCTGATGTCTGAGCTCCCGAGATCTCTCCAGCCTGCTTTTGCAGATGCAATGTGTTCGATGTTGGACCTGCTCCCCCGTGGCCCTACCAAGCTCCCCCCAAGCCCACTGCCCCATGGCCACATCCCCCCCAAAGTGGATGAGACGGGTGCTCCCTCTGAACCCAAATCTCTTTGACTTCATGGGAAAGCCACATGGAAAGGCGAGGGCAGCGCCCTCGGCACTCTGCAGGCCTGTTTTTTCCAGGCTGGGGGCACAGGGCTGTCCCCAGGCCCCTGGGTGCTGCCCCCGGGGAGGTGAGCAGAGGTGGAGCTGAGCCCTCCTGGAGGCAGCGGGGCCGGGGCTGCGGTGGCCAGGAGAGGGGGAGCAGCAGGATGGCGAGACACAGGCACCTGGAAGGAATTAACGCTTACCCTCGGCCACGGCTTGTGAGGAGAAAGAACAAAGCAGGCGAGGAAAAAACAGAGCAACAAAATGGTGCTAGTGGGAAAAGGCATTCCTGCTCCCCTGCGAGGGGAAGGAGAGGCTTGCGCTGCACTGCACGGCCCTGGGAGCAAAGCTGCGCCCTGCACGAGGCTCAGCCCTTCCCATGTTTTCTTTCCTATTCACTTCTGCCTCCATTTTTTTTTTCTGCTTTTTGTCTTTCCCTCTTTCCGACTTTATCCCAGCTCTCTTTCCTTCTCCGGTCCCTCTGCATTCTTTCATGCATCCTTCTCCCACTCTCCTCCCTTTTCTCTGTACCACTCCAGTTGGGAAGATAGCATTTATTTCTGTGCCCAGCGACCATTCCCCTTTCTCAGCAGCCTGGAGATTGCACACCCCTGGCTGTCCTCTCTTCGGGATGGAGCCTGAGTGACAATCCTCACCCCCAAATCTTCCCCTGGAATATTTGCAGAGGTGGGATAGGCAGAGTCTGAGCATTGCTGCATTTAGGCAATTTAACACATTCTGCAAATTTTCACTAACGTGAAACGGCCCACTTCTGTAAGGGATACTCTGCATCTGGTCCTCCACTGGGCTGAGAGGTCCTGTCCCCTCTAGGTTTTGCTTCCCAAAGACCTTTGATTAAAATAATTGTTACTATTAGCCTCCTGACTGACTTCTGCTTGCAGCCTACACAGCCTCATCACAGCAATTGTTCCAATAAAAGACAAAAAGTTGCATTTCACCAAGGATTTTTCTTCCTTCATGTCTTCGTGGTGCATTTGGTCCAAGGTGGAGCCATTCGTTACCCCACCAAGGTCTTCACGCTGGGAGCAGGACCGCAGCCAGTCTACTCCATCTGACAGCCCTGAATGTACTCATCAGAGGAATTTGTTCCTAAGCCCAGTGTGTGCAGCATTAATAACATTTGCAACCCTCCTTGCTCTTCAGTTGTGCCAGAGGTTTGGCTGAGTGAAACTCTGGCTCGGTTATTGTGCAGCATTCCTGGAGCAGAGGAGCGGAGCAGAGGTTGTAAAGCAGAGCCCTTGGACCTGGGAGCTGCCGGACACTGCTCGGCAGCAGACAAAGCACACTGCCTTCCGAGGCTCTGGAGATGCTCATCTGCAAAGCACAGCCAGGACAAGCCTCTGGGAAGCTGAGAAAAGTCTAACTTTTCTGTCCTCTTCTCACCACTGGCCAGACTGGCTTGTCTGTTGGTATTTCTGGCCCGGCCATGAGCAGAAGTTACGCGCGCTCTGCAGTGAGCTCCTGTGGCCAGGAGAGCCCTAGCCAGTTTTGTTGGCTTGGGGAACTGGACGAGTTTGGGGACGTACTCAAACATCTGAGTGCTTTACCCAAACCTGAGCTCCTGCAGAGCTAGTGACAGAAAGGACCCACATAACTCGCCCAGTCCCTCTCCCTCCCATTTCCAACTTCCTGAGTTTCTCCCACCACCATCTTCTGTCCCTATAGGGCCTGATGTAATAGGGCAGCAGTAAAAAGTTACTAGGTATAAATGAACTGATGGGGATTAAAGAACCAGCACATGCCTCCTGGAAGGCTTTAAAAGCATCCTGTTTAGAAACAGCTCTGTTTCTGCATCCCACATTCTTTGTAATTTTCTTTCTCCTGTTTTTTCATTCATACGGAGGAGTTGCAGATGGAGCAGGCTCACCAGGTCCCGCTGCATGCGTTCTCCCGGGGCAGGAGGAGCACTGTCCCACACAGGGCCTTCCCCAGGCTTTTCCTTTCCCCAAAGGTCTTCTCAGCTTTGTGAAACTCATCTAGCTGCAGATTCTCATGGCTTTGCCCCAGAGACTCGGAGGTGCTGGTTACAGTGCAGCATGCAGAGGCGGTGTGCGGGCTCCCCAGAGATGTTCACAGCGCCCGTCTGCCGCTCCGTGCAGCCAGGGTGCATTCAAGGACAGGCCAAGCTCATCCATGCAGGGCAAACAGCTCCTGCCCAGGGCTCCAGTGATACCCAGAGGGTCGAGTTCCCTCTGTACCCAGCCTTTCAGGAGGAAAATTCAAATCATCCCCAGTTTGGGACATGGAGAGCTAAACTGTTATGTTTAAGATTTTTGATTGCTTTAAGGAACATTTCTGTTCACCTTCCAGTGGCAGGGTCTGTGGTGTGCTGTTCGTAGCCAGGTGTATATATAGCAGTAGAGCATCCCTGGCAGAGGTGGGAGACCGGTGCTCCCTGCACAGGCAAGGAGTTTATGGGAGGAGGCCAGAGACGGGCACGAGTGGTAGCAGCAGGCAAGACAACGCTTGTGCTAGCCTCCAAGCAGGGGGCTGAGCTTCCAGCAGCCTTGTGAGGCTGGGTTCGGCTGCTTGGCTCATGTGGGATGGTCTGCTTGGTGTGGGGTAGGCATCACTTGGGAGGTGAGGTGCGAGGGGGTGGAACCAGGACATACTGGGGCATTTGGGATCATTTCCAGCCGTCTCATCTGGGCCTCATGGTTCTGCACAGAGCAGTTCCTCGGAGAGCCACACCGCTGCTGGCCTTCGTTAGAGCCATGTGCCAGTGCTGGCCTGTTCGGGAAGGAAATGACCGGAGCTGTGTGTGGCTCATTTAATGTATTCCTGGGGAATTTTGGTCTTGCCCCCCTGCTGTGTCAATGTGTTCAGCCCGATGGATAAATACCACATGTGCTCTGTGGCAAGCTGTGCAGTTAGGGTATTTTTTTTTTAATCCTTGTTTGTCTGTTGGATAGAGGCAAGGGTCCCTGGCATTTCTGGCTTTGGTAGCTGTGGCCAGCAGCCTTGCAGCCTCTCTAAAATGGGTTTCAGTCGGCCCTTGAAAGCACGAAGCTGGTGTAACTTCTGTACATGAGCAGCACACACACAAGGCTGGACGGGGCTTGGCCAGTGCAGATTAATTTGTGGCAGTTGGATGCATGTTCTGGCATTTCTGTGGTATTTAGAAAGTCTTAACGACCACAGAGAGCAGCCTGGCGTGGCTTGCATGGAGCCGTGGAGCCGTGCCCTCTTCCTGGGCCGGGAGCTGCCCTCGGTGGCACTGCTCGCAGCTCGCAGGTGAGGCTCTGGAAGGGCTGCAGAGGAGTCCCACGAGGTCTGCAAGTTCGGAGCCGCTCAGACAGCTCATCTGGACGCGCTGCAAAGATCTTTGGTTTGAGGATTAAGTTGGAAAACTTTGAAAGATCTCTGCTCCCCTGGGATTTTGTGTGCTTCCTGGCTCCGCTTGAACCAGAACCGCAGCGCCAGAACAAAGGGTTTTCTCATCGCACCTTGCTATTTGAGCTGAAAACAAAGCTGCAGTGGGAGAGAGGCTGCTGGATGTGTCCTCCCAAATGAGAGCAAACCAAACATTTTCAGACTGTATCAGCTGAGGTTTGATTGGAGTTGCAGAGCGAGGGCCTGGACCAGATCATGTTTTTTCCCAAGCAGCTCAGAAAAAACAGAAACCTGGTTCATACCCACCTTCAGAAAGTCTTCCAGCTCGGATGAGATCCCTCTAGCTGCCCTTGCGTGCTTCATTTGCATCCTGGGTGGCCTGAAGCTTTTTCCCATGGTCACCAAGAGAAACCAGAAATGGGATGGGCAGAAAACCAGTGGCAGCGGAATATTATTTAGGTATATTGCCGTGCGTTCACACGCCCACTTGCAACTGAGCGCAGCACCCGCCTCTCCCTGGCTGAGCTCAGTGCCATATCTGCACGCTGGCATCTCCCTCCAGTGCCTAATGCATGTGCAGATCCTGCTCTGAAACCAAGTGTGGGAAGGTGGTTTGTTCTCTCCCCTACAACCTGCAGATGATGAGGTGTATGTGCTTCTGCAGCAACAGCAGTGATATGGGAGTGTTGCTATCACCATGAATCCCTCATTTGGAGAAAAATTTGGCTTTCTATTCTAGACATTTAAGTCATTTTGCAGAGCTCTCCACCAGTGGAACCCAGGAGCAATGCCTGTGTCCAGCTGCTTTACGCAAACCTCGCTGAACAAACCCGCTGTCAAAACCTGGTGCCTGCCTGAAACCACGAGCTGTGAGACGGGAATATTCTGTATTAAAGCAGACATTGATCCAATCTGAGGTGTCTCTTCTGCTACAGCTAGTCTCAGTCTTAATTTCTCCCTGTCATGCCTCCTGCATCTGCCTGCGTGCTTCCCTCTGCGTGTGCGTTTTAAGCACCAGCAGAGTTGCCCAGTTGGAGGACCACGAGCATGGGGTTTGCATTGCACTGCAATGCCTTTTGTAGATGAGGTGCCTAAACAAGACATTTTTCTGGGCTTTTAGGATACTGTGCATCTTTTCTCCCTCTTTTCATGCGAGTGTGGGGCTGTGGCTCAGAGGCTGCTCTGGCCGGCGTGAGGGGGCTCAGCCACCACCACTGCTGGGGCAGGGATCAGTGTCCGTGAGGTCGGGGAACCCAAAGCTGCTCGTGCAGAAGGATGGCACCGGGACAGATGGATGAGGCTGTGATGAAACTGGAGGGTGCTGAAGACCGTCTTCTGCCTCACTGATGGTGTTACCTGGGGGCACCTTTAGGCAGAGCCCTGCTCCAGCCAGCACTCCCTCCCAGGACACAAGCTGCTGCAGAAGCAGGATTTGTTCCAGCCATGACACAGCTTTGGTTCCCTGCAGTTTGTGGCTTGCATCAGCCGTAGGCCACCGGTCTCTCAGCTAGCCGTTCCTCTGCTGCCATTTCTCTGCCCACACTTGCTGCTAGCAGAGCAGGACCCTCCCAGCTCTCCGCTCCCCTCGCTTTGCCCAGCCCCGTCAGAGCCTTCACACGAGGCACGGCGTGGATTTTGTAAGGCTCAGCTTGCTCATGGGTACATCCAGGGAGTGCTCCCATCCATCTGCTTAACTCTTTGGGAAAAAAAATAAAGAAGCCAAACAATGACTGAGTACAAAAGCATATGTGAAGAATTGGCAAGGAGCATTCCCTGACTCACAGCATCCATGCTTCTGCATGTCTGCTCTGCGCACAGATCACTGCCTCTCCTTACCCTTGCTTTAATTAGTAAGGGCTGAGCATACTCTGGGAACATGCTGGAAGAGGCGTGATGAACAAAACAGCAGCTCCAGATGAATGAAAGAATCTGAGGAGTTTAAGATGGAAAAAGGGGTTGGTCTGCGCTCTCCGGTCGTGCGTGCGCTATGGCTGGACGATGGCAGCGGGAGGGGGCAGGCAGATTCCCACCCGCTGGTAAATGCACGCGCCGTGGGAAATAATGCCCAGCCGTGGTGCTGTGTAGCTGGGGTCTGCCTGCACGGTGCTGGTGAACACTCCAGCTAGCCAGCATCATGGATTCCGGGAGCAGGCAGAGGCACAGTCAGGCAGAGAACCTGCCCGCACCAATTACCTGTGCGAGGGCACATTCCTGAAAGCGTCATTTCTCCGAGTGGTATTTAGCTCAGGCTCTTCTGATGCTGGATTAGGAGTCTGGAAAGTCTCTCTCCTTGGGCCTTGGCCAAAGCTGTTCTCAAATACCTCCATCGGCACGCTGCTGCTCCATCCTGAAGGAGCTGGAGAGGTGCCCCAGCCCTCCTGCTAGCTTTCCTTTGTGCTCTCATCCAGGTGCCCGTGGCCAGACCACTGCATTCCCTGTGTGGTGCTGGAGACCCACAGCTCTTCTCCTCTGTCCCACCACAAGCCCACAGAGACCATCCGTCTGCTGTTCCTCTAGTCTCAGGTAGGACTTTGCTACACTAGGTTAATTCTCTTCCTTGCAACCTTCCCAAAGAAGTCTTGGACTTTCTCAGCAGTGCTCCAAGCATGCAGCCTAGTGGCCTCGCCGCTGCGTGCCCTGGCGTGCGCCTGGCTGTCACCAGCTCCCAGGTGACAAATGTGGGGGCCGAGCATGCCGGGAAGGGGAAGGCTTCCACGGGCAGCTCAGCTCCCTCCCTGCAGGAGTAAGATGAGGGCAGTGATAACGGCTTTGTTTAAAAGGAAGAAGAGGAAGGAAAATGGAAGTGATGTCTGAAACAACAGGAGTTGCCTCACCCAAGTATCCCAAGGACCTTGGCTGCCAAAACTGCATGGAAATAAACGGCGCAAACAATGCGCGGCCCTATCTGGGGGCTGCAGGAACCTGGCCAGCCTCCTCTTCCCTCGCAGGATCTGATACGGCTGCTCGCTGGCACGGGACGGGCGCTCCGGCCATTGTTCCCGCGCCTGCCGGCCGCGCAGGCACCCACGCCGGTGCACCCGGGCAGCAGAATCACAGGAAATCGGGACGGATCATATCCCACATCTAACTGCATCATGCCTCAGGATGCTATTTTTTCCCCACTGTCATTGTTGGCTCT
Organism: Cygnus atratus; assembly: GCF_013377495.2. Classification (NCBI taxonomy): domain Eukaryota; kingdom Metazoa; phylum Chordata; class Aves; order Anseriformes; family Anatidae; genus Cygnus; species Cygnus atratus. Next base: position 20,281,571 of record NC_066374.1, read on the forward strand.
TTTTGGACACAAGGAGTGGTGCGATGCGCAGACGGTTGGTCTCCCAAAATAATTCCACGTGCAGCCACTGCCGGACTGATTCATGGGCTACCTGCAGCCGTATCCTGCCTCTGCCCTAGGCGGCCTCCTCTGCCCTGCAGCAAGCAGAGCAGGGGAAAAACCCTGCCTTTCCTCCTTGCAAGTGTGCCTGAGCTATTAAGATAAAGCTGCCAGACCCTGCGGGCACTGCCCCCCGCCTCGTGGAGCCATTACCCTGCCCATCTCCCAGCTGACAGCGTGACCCAACAGCTTCCTGTCTTTAAAATATTACCCCTAATTAATTTGTCTGTACCGATGCTCCTGCTAATACTATTATTTGTAATACCTCAGAGCATCCCTGGGGAAGGGCACAAGTCTTAATTAACATCTGTAAAGCTGCCTGAGCATGATGCTGGAAAATGTGAGACAGGGAAGGTTACTGTCATACCAAGATGGTTTTAAGTTCTTTTTTTTTTTTTTTTTTTTCCCTTTTTTTACAGACCCCCTTTTTTCCAGGCAGACACACAGAACTCTATCTACTGCTTCTTTTCCCAACATTACCTGTGTTAGTGAAGAGCCCAGCGCCCCTGATTTCCCCACCAGAGGCACAGCCCGCCTGCCTCGCAGGGATGAGGAGCGCTCACCAGTTTCCTCAGCACCTGCCTGCACAGGTTTCACCCCTGTCTGCCTGCACACACACATGTGCACACCCACTTACTGGATATACGAGCATTTTCCCGCAACAGTTTGCAGTCCCCAGTGATTTGCAGAACTTCACAAAGTGCCCTCCGCCTTCCCTGTAAAGAAGTTTAAACTTGCTTTTGCGCAGGGTGTGCGCAGACAGTTGCAGTGGAAGCACTCATCTTGTGCCCACGTCAGTAGCAGCTCAGGAGCTCTTGCTGCTGTCCACCTGCTAACTGAGAAATGGGGCACAAATCAAATATAAATCCCCCCATTTCCAGGCACCAGCGATGCTGGTCGGTGGCTGCTGCCCTCATGCAGCACCAGGCGGGGCCGGAGCGGTGCCGCAGGAGCAGCTGGCGAGCCCTGCAGCAGGCTGAGGCCCCCGGTGCTGCTGCTGTCGAGTCTCCTCAGCCAAATCTCCAACGTCTTGGCTGAGCTGAGCTCCGAAGCCAGCCAGATTTCTGATGCTTAGCAAAAATATTCATTAACGACTTAATCTGCACACACACAGGGGAAGCTTTTAGTGTATTTGTTCTAGGTCTGTGAAACAGTGATCTGGCCACTGCTTAAAACTCTGCCTTGATCTGTGATCTCAGAGATGAAGAATTCAGCAAAGCGCCGTTGGGGGAGATGGTCCAAAGTATCCCCTGTGCTCACACCACAGCACAGCCGCCGACACGCACCGCCCGGCCAAAAGAGCACATGTTGCAAACGCGCCTTGTGTCACACAGCTCACGGCAGGCGCTCTCCTGAAAGCTGCTGCACAATCTCAATCCAGGCAGCGCAGTTCGGTGATGGTGGGAGGCAGGTGGCAGGTCCTGCCTGCCTGCTGTGAGCCCCCCAGCTCACCGGGGGGTGCCGAACCGGCAGGATCTGAGCCCCAAGGTGTCCCTCGGAAGGGGAGCGCAGCATGCCGGAGCTGCGAGCCAAGGCGGGCAGCCTGGCCATGGGACCAGATGTGTTTCCTGAGGGCTTGTCCGCCAGCTCCATGTGATTTGGGTCACAAGCTCCATGTCATTATCAAAAGCTCCCTCGCCAGGGTCCCATACTGAGCTTCAAACCATAAAACTGGGATAGACCCAGACAGATCTGTGATGGTCCTTCTGAACACAAGGCCAAGGGGAAAGGTGGCTTCCCAGATCAAAACCGAGGTGACGGGATAAACTCCCTCTTGTCCTGGGCTCCTGGAGCCAGCAAGCTCCCCAGGGGCTGCCCTGCTTTGCTCAGCATGCTGAAGCACTGGGGCAAACACAGGGCTGGAGTGCTGCAGAGGGGCATCCCCGAGCTGGCTGAGCCCACACGTGGATGTCTGTGCTGGAAAACCCGGGAACTGGCTGTAACATTTTGTAGGCGGCAGGTAGCGCGGGGCTTTCCCCAAACGCCCCCCCTTAGCTCTTCCTCTGATGGCTTTGGGTACGATGGGCTCTGGGGTTAGCAGCTCTTGCAAATGCCACCTCTGCGGAGAGTCCTGCAGCAGGGAAGGAGCTGGCGGGGGGGGGGGGATGAGTCTCGGTTGTGCTCGTGGCTCGCACAGGGAAGGAGAGTGGGATGGGAGCGTGGGGAGGCAGGGAAGGCTTGGGGGAGGCGCTGGTGGGCACGGAGTGGTGCGAGGGCTGGCTGCAGAGGTGTGATCTTGCACCGCAGCCAGCAGGAGACACCGAGCACGTGGAACTGGCCCAGCTGTCCTCCGCAGCCCCATCCCTCGTCCTCCGCAGCACCATCGCTCGTCCTCCGCAGCCCCGCCACAGCCACCGATGGGCGTTTCTGGCTGACGTGAGCCTGTGCTGGCACTCAGGCTCTGGGAACTGGTCCAAATGGGCTGCGTTCCTCAGTGGGAAAATACTCCAGAGCCGCTGGACTTTCTGGGTGACCTCCCACCTCTGAGCCTTGTGTAAAGGGGGACATGTGTCTATGCCATCTCTGCTGGCCAGAGGCCCAAGGTGAGGAATGTGCCAGCCTTTGCCTTTCTCATCTTCTCCACGCCAGGTCACGCTGCTTCGCGAGAGGCTGCAGTCCCCATGCCAACATCCGTCTCACACGGCTGGGGGTGCCCAGGCAGCTCCTCAGCCACTGCCACCACAGGCAGGCACCGCGAGGCTGGGAGCAGCCAGCTCTGGTCCCCAGCACTGCCCAGCCTTGCAGGTGCTTTGGGGACAGGCAAGAGGTCAGGGACATCCCTCTGTTTCCTTGGGGGACGCTGGGGGAGCAGAGATGCTCCCACAGGACAGAGCAGTCCCCATGGACCGAAACAAGGCAGTGACAAATGACATGTGCTGGTTGCCTCCCCGCTCCCCCCGCAGGCTCTGTTATGTCTGAGCTAACCTGTTACAGCTGATAACAGCCACAGCCACTGCTGCTGCTGCTTTCACAAGAAGTCATGGGATGCCAGATTATTTCCATGCACAACAGGAGCCCTGAGGCTGCGTCTGCACAAGCTTCTTCCCAAACATCTCCCAGGGTCCTGCACACCCAGGGTCTGGGGGCTGCCCCAAACACCAACAGCTGGCTGAGGCTGCACAGTGAGAGCTGGGCGACAGACGGACAGACACACAGCTCCTACAGGAGTTTCTAAGCAAACGGGGGACTCAATGCATGCATCCTTTTGGAAGCTAAGTTCCTAAATCCCACGGGAGCATCCAAACCTGTCCGGGGAAGGTCAGAGCGTGTCCCAGCTGAAAACCCCCGTGCTGTGCCCGTATCCCAGGCAGGAGGTGCTCTGGCAGCACAGCGCAGGGCGCGGAGCGAGCAGTTGGCAGGAGCACAGCTGCGGCTTGGTGTGTGTTTCTGGGGAGATTTTTATGGAGGGAAGGCTGATGAGTAATAAACAAGGTGCTGCCTGATCCTTGTTCAGAGGGAAGAGGGGAGGGAGTGAGGGGCTGAGGGAAAGAGAGAGGAAGAAGAGAAGGAGAAAGAAATGACCTTGGTGAGCTTTGCTGGCTGCTCTCCAGGTTGCAGGCTGATGCCAGAAAAATCTCCAAGTCCCTTTTGGCTGGAAGTCCGCTCCCCGTGTTAGGTGAATCACACACACATTTCTGGAACATTACATGTTCACAGTTGCAAAGCTCACAGTAATTAGAAAAACTACAAGACCAAGGCAGGGGAAAAAAAAAAAATGAGTCACACATGGAAGCGGTGTTATTGTGCTGCAGGAGGAGCAGCTTTGCACATTTCCAAACGTACGCATGCCCCAGCTGCCCCGGCTGCCAGGAGGCTCCACCACTGTCCCCTGTCCTGCCCGGCATCACAGGGTGAGCGGGGCCCTGGAAGAGGCCAGGACACACCGGGACGTGTCTGCACAGGGAAGCTGAACCGTGCTTAGGTGGGGTGTGAGATTCATGGGGAACGGCTCCGGACCACGAATCGCTGCTGCGCGGTTAACTCTCCGTGGGATGTTCTCACACGCAGCGGGCATGCTGCCCACGGTGAGCATCACCCACTCCCACCCACAAATTTCGCCGTTTCAAAATAAGCTGTTCTTATTCCAGAGAGAGAGCTGTCCTGGCAGCAGCTTATCACAAAGCGTTATTTCAGCACGGGATCCTGCACCGGCAGGTCCTCAGCTGCCGCCACCAGGCGATGTGTGGTCGGGAGCCTTCTCCCACCCTCCTGCACACGCCAGCAGCTAATGGCAACCTCTTCCCACTCCCTTCAGCTCCGCTTCGAGATGATGCTCGTTTCCGAGGAGGAGAAAGAGCCCCACACCAACCGCCTATGTTCAGGGCAGTTTCATAAATCATGCAGACAGTCTTGTTTCAAACGAACTGATAGATGGAGCTTTCATCCCTTTCTTTGCATGACCCTTCTGCTGCTATTCATTAACAGCACAAAGGGTGCTTTAACCTGGGAGCAACGGGCTCTCGTCTGTTTAGTTAACTCTCTTCCTGAGTCCTCCCATTTGGCACAGGCAGAACCACGCAGGAGCTGCTCTCAGGGCTGGCTCCTGAGCACCCAGCAGGACACATGGGCGTGCTGCACCGTGTCGCACTGGGTCGCTCTGTGCCGCGCCACATCGCATCACGTTGTACCGCATCGCATCATGACGTGGCGCCTTCGGGTGAGAGCAGGGCACGGTGTCACCACCTGTGAGCAGCGTGAGCTCATGCCAGAGAGGGACAGAGCTCTGTGTTTAATGGCAGCAGGGACTGCCAGCAGCCAGCGGACACTCCATTCAGAGAAGGCCAAAGCGTGGATTACGCACCAGACGCCGGAGCGATGCTCTGGACAAACCTCACCGAACACAAAATCTTCCTGCAATACTCCAAGACAGATTGCTAAATATCTCTGCCAAGAAATCAAACATTCCTGCTAGAGTCAGGGCTTTCACAGAAGCCCCCTCCGGGACATCAAGTGAGGCTAAGACAACAGTCCAGAGCTTTGCTAGCAAATCATGAGTCCCAAGTGTCTCTCCAGCTGGCAGGACCATCATTGACCTGAATGGCCTTGTCCTCCCTGAAGCAGCTCTGTCAATTTGGCCACAATCCACTTAATAATGTAGCTAGAGTATAAAGATGTATCCAGGCCCAACCACAAAACAGCTGGAGACTGTAGGGTTGACTTAATCCTGGTAGAATAAAACAGGGAAACTAGTGGGAGTCAGCTAGGATGCTGCTGGCTGGGTTTTGAGCAGTGCAGAGTAATAAAAGGGATCAAATGTGTTAGGCACAAGCTGTCTGGAGCCACAGTTGTTGTTGTTGTTTTAACTAATTGAATTTTAGTGCTGGTGAAAGGTACCAGATTGACAGCTCTGGGGAATGGTGTCTGCTGCTCAGACCAGGTACAGCACAGGCGGTGAATCCCCTCCTAATCCCCAGCCTCATCCAGACATCGTGCTTTCCTCTCACGGGGAGAAAGGCGCTTGGCCCTTGACACATCCAGCTCTGCAGCTGGGATCTGAGCTGAGAGCTCTGTGCCTGTCCCTGTGAGCCTGCCTGACGCCGTGGAGATGCTCTAAGGGGACAACTGCTGTGTGTCCGGGGGGAAGGGATCAGCGGTGGTCACAGGGACCGTGCTCATGGCTGGGAGGGCTGGGCAGCTGCAGGGGCTGCCTCAGGGCCGAGCAGCGTGGAGGGGAGTTGCTGCTTGGGGTGAGAAATACGCTTTGGCCGGCTCCCAGGAAAGCCTTTGGAGAGGAGAGCAACCAGGGCTGCGACTGCGCGGGACGGCTGGGGCTGGGGGTGATGGGTGCGGGCAGGAGCACAGGGGAACGGAGCAGCATCCCCAGGAGGGGCAGCTGCGGTGTGCAAGCCTCTGCCACAAGTGCTGGAGTGGGTCTGGGCCTGGGGAGTGCACCGTGGGATGGGGCAGCAGCACCCGGACAGCCCCCCCGCTTCGGTGAGCACGCTCGGGGCAGCTGCTTCCCAGGGGAAGGCCGTTCACAGGGGCACCTTGTCAGCCCCGCTCTATAAATAGCTGGGAAAAGGCCGGCAGGAAGCAGCAGATTTTCGGAAGGGCGAAGGGAAGGGCTGGGCGTCAGCCGTGCCAGGTCTCGGTCAGGCCGTGAGGGGCCGGGCGAGGCAGGGCTGTGCTCCTGCTCGGCACTTCGCTCCCTTTGAGCTCCTCTCGCCCTGCCCCTCCCCACCTGGCACGCTTCACGGGCAGCAGGGGCAGCTCTGCCCTGGTTTTCATGGGAGTGCCGCACTGCTTGCGCAGGTCGAGGCTTTGGAAGTTGCTTGGCAGATGTTGGGAGGGATAAAAGCACGCAGGTCTGCTCATTTCCAGGCAGGCTGAGAATGGGGACATCCAGGTGCAGAATGTGGGGGGATTGTGCCAGTGATACAGGGCACAGAAAATAAAGTCTTCACCGTGCAGGTCCCCTTGTGGCTGGCTTGACCTCTTAGGTGAATTCATCCCTATTTATTGGACTGAATGGAGGCTGCTTTGCTTTGCTGAGTCAGTTCCTATATTTTGACACACATCTTGCAGGCATCTACTGGGGCCTGACTTTGGTGTGAGACTTGCAGGATATCAGATATCAGCTGCATGGGAGCAGTGGCCCTGCTAATAACACCGTGCCCCATCCCTGCCCATCCCAGGACAAGGGAAACAAAACCAAGGAGAGATTTTAAAAAGACAATGCTTTTCCCTGTCTTGCCTTAGATTGCCTCGGGTGCTGCCCGCACCAGGCGTGCACGCACAGAGCAGGGGAAAGTCACCACCAGCTCTTTGAGAGCAGCCGCGTCGGGGACAAGTACCCAGCTCCCATGTACATTTTTTGTAATAAAAAGATAAATGCAGCCTTTCATATCTGAGTTCTTCCTTTGGGAGGGATGTCTGGGCTGGAGGACATGGGGATCTGCTGTCTTTCAATGTCACTTCGGTAATCAAAGTCCTGCAGACGAAGCTCTCGCCTCAGATGCTGAGGGCTCCGGCTGGTGACAACGCTCAGTATCATCGCTCCACTTGTGGCCAGCCGGTTCTGCTAATTACTGAGCCACTGTTCTCGGCAAACCGTGCATGCGTCAGAAGCCCGGCATCAAGGGGAGCCAGCGTGAGTCAGACTTGAAAGCCTTGAAAAACACCGTGTGGCTCGGGCTGGCTCCAGCCACGGCAGTCCCTGTGTGCTTCCGAAGCGGAGCAAATCTGTCCTGTGCCCTCCTGCCGGCCCCGTCTGTTGCACGTTGGGGCACAAGGTCCTGCCTGGTCCCAAACTGATGCTGCAGCCCAGTTGGTGATGCTACCCCTGCCCGTCTCGTGGGTCTGGGTGTGCCACTTGGGTACTTCTCAATGCCCTGCGAACTCCTCTGCCTGTACCCATGCCGGCAGAGGTGGAGAGCAGAGCTGCTGGTGCAGGATCAGGCCCCTGCCTCTACCTGCTCCGCCGTTCCCACCTCTGCTTTGCAGAGGGGCAGCAGGACATGGAGAGATGCAAAACACAGCACGACCCCTCCCCAGGGGGAAGGGAAGGGCTGAGGCAGTCCCTCTCCCCCACCCTAACCCAGCACCTTCAGCCGGGTCCTGAAAAGGGTGCCTGCAGCCCGGGGACCCCTCCTGGGCTGTCCCCAGGGCGGCAGCAGGAGCGGTGACAGCGCTCTGCCGGCACCGGGCACTGCCGCTGCTCAGAGCCCAGGCGTAATTGAAATGCAGACAGCACGGGCGCCACGACAAAGCGGGTGGCGAGAGCGTCCCTGTAAACTGGCCTTGCATGCCACCTACGGTTCCTTCGTGGAGGTGATGCGCGCTCTTTGTTTGACGGAGGAGCGGTTTATTTGCAGTCAGGCTGAGGCATCGGTGGCAGACAGTGATTCCCCAGTGGTTCTCTCTTTATCTGGAGTAAAACTCCAATATAAAACCCATAATAGGTAGCGCTGGCGCCTGGCCACAGCTCAGCTGTGCTGGAGAGCAGCACGTTCTGCCACCCTCATGGTGGCATGGAGCTGATGCTCATCTGGCAGAAAGCTGCTGTAAATAAGTAATGTTTAAGAAATGAGCCACATGCTATTAAGATGCACCGTGGGAAGCGAGAGGGGTATTGTATCGCAGCACAGGCTGAGGAGACTGTGCGTAACGGGTGGAGAACCCCTGCTCTGAACGCTGGCATCGTGTGGGCTGCTGCAGGTGGGGCACCTGAATTCAGAGACGCCCAGAGCCAGGAGGCAGCCGGCCCCGGGGGGGTGTCCCCACCCACACCCATCAGCAGCTTCTCGGGGCCCCCAGCCCCTCCTGAAGAGCACCTTCTCTGCCCCGGCACTGAGATGTCTCTCCTCCTCCTCCCGGAGCTCCCAGAGATGAGCCTGAGCCTCAGATCCCAATGCTCAAATCTCAGCCTTAAATTTCAAACAGCCTCGTGTTTTCGGTGTCCAGATTTGAGTTGGTGGTTCTCCTTGAGAGGAAGAGAAGCAGCACCTGGAAGTTTAAATCCAGGCCCCTGCTGCCCTCCTGTTGAGTCGGTGAGACCTGCCTGCTGCGTGGTGCCCTGAGGAACAGGGAGCTCGGCACGGGTCCTGCTGCGTCCCCCTGCTGGGGCTGTTAGCGGATGCCCTGCAGAACAGCGGTGAGATCCTGCTCTGGGCAATATGGAGCCGATGGAGCTGAGCTGATGGAGCTGAGCCCCGGTCACACCCAGGGGAGCCAGCTGGGTTCATCTGATGGTGGCTCACCTGTGATGCTCTGTGCTAAGACGCAGTGACTTGGAAATGTGGATCATGGAGCCTGGGCTTCATCAAGCAGACTGTTTCTGCCTCATTGCATTTAAAGCTGACGGCAACCCGATGTCAGAGGGGGAGCAGTGCTGGTCCCCAGCTGGGGCTGGTGCAGCCTGATATGAGTGCTGGGCCACCTGAGGAGTTCTTCCCATAAGTGTGCTTCCAAGCAGCCTCCCTTTCCTGGGGACAGGGCACAGGATGGACGCTGCGGGAGGCACCGTGGTTGATGTTTATCAGAACCCCATCGCGACGTACCCAGAGACGCTGCTGAAGAGCAGCCAACCCAGCAGTGACCACAGCCACCAGCCCCCTCCAAAAGGCTGATCTGGCAGGAGGGGCTGAGCAGGGGCAGGGGCTGGCCCCGTCACCGCAGGCAGAACCGCACCACGCCACGGCCCGGGGTGACACCCTTGCGGTGCCCCGGCTCCTGCCTCTCTAATCCGAATGTCAGGTTGCCTTGGAGACAGTGGGACACGATCCGTCCCCGTGGCTCTGATGGCTCGGAGACGCAAGCTCTTGCCTCCCAGGGTGTTATTCCTGGCACAACGGTACCATGCGCTGCCCTGTCGCTGCCGCGCTGCGTGCCGCTCACCCCTGGGTGGGCGCTCACCAGGGTGTGGGCACCCTGCTCTGTGCCATCTCCCAGCAAGGGGCACAATCCTGCTTCTCTGGGCACGTGTGGGTGAATTCACCTGCCCCAGGAGGTGGATACCCTCTGTGTCCGGCTGCCTGCAGGCGAGCAAGGGTCCCAAGGGTCCCTGGGCAGGGGGGGGCGGTCACAGGGCGCAGCTGGCCATGGGGAGTGCCACCGCCTGCCGCCGAGCCCCCGGAGCCTGCGCTGTCCTGCGCTGGAGATCTAAGCTCAAACAATAAGGGTAATGGACAGGAAATTAGAGATAAGTAGGTGGTTTGACAGGATTAGGGATAAGCAAAAGAAACATAATTATGTGATAGCCGCTATCGGACAAGGGCTCCTACGAAAGGGAATGTAAATGACCTAAAAAAAGCACTACACCAGATCAAACAGCCACACTTTGCAGATAACAGCCCAAAAACACGGGGTATAAATATTTATCACAAATGAATTCACCAAACACTCCCTGCTCACAATCACATTAACAATAGATGGGACTGGGGATAATAAAGGCTTTCCACAATCCTTTTTTTTTTTTTTTTCCACGGAGCTTTCCTGCCCGTACAGCTGTGCGGGTGGATGGGAGACAGGGTGCCCATCAGTGCATGCTGGGCACATGTGTGTCCAGGAAAGGAGCTGAAGGGGGGACGACAGGATCCTCGGCCCCTCGAGGTCGTTGCCAATGCCCATGACCACTCTGCTGCCACTCCCAGGGCTCGGAGCAGGGCAGGGAGAAGGAGCAGGGCAGGGAGAAGGAGCCACCAGCCCCCAGGGAGCTGCCCCCAGCAGCCGCCCTGCTCTTCCTGGCGAGTTATTTCGGTTGTTGTTATTTATTTGACAAGAAGCAACACAAAGCCTCCATAACCTGGGCTTGCAAATTACCGAAGCCCAGGAAATGAAAACTCCACGGCAGCATTAATTGGAGGGCTTTTTAATTAAAATCAGCTTGTTTCCCGATCAAAGATTAAAGGAAGGAAGAAAGCTGAAAAAGAAATAATAAAAAACCAATTCCCTCTCTGCCCCTCTCTGGCATTCATGAGGTGTGGGCTGAGCACCCTGCGTCATCCCCACTGCTTTGCTCCGATACCTTTGGATTCGTTTCCCCCACAAACGTCTTTTTTGTCTCCTCTTTCCACCTGACTTCATCCTCGGCTGCTTTCCCCCTGTCTGTCTGCTCACCAGGCCCTGCCTGTGCAGCCCCCCTGGCACCGACCTCGGCATCGCTGGGGCACCGTGGGGCCGGGCAGGGGGTGCTCGGAGAGGGCAGCAGTGCTGCTCCCAGACCCGTCCCTGTCCCTTTGTGCGCTCCTGCTGCAGCCCGGCACAGTGAGCAGAAGGTCCCTTGCCCAGGGAAGTCATTCTCGCCTGGACTTCTTGATGAGAGAGTTAAATTCTGGTGGGGAAGCTGGTGTTGCCAAGATTTAGCTGCTGTGACTAAACGGCATTCAATGAGGCTAAACAAAGTGTAGAGCTAATGAAGCTGTGGATTTGTTGCTTCTGAAAGACTGATGTCCCCTAGGCTGCCGAGGAAGAAAAATCAGGCCCCCAAATCAGAGGGAAATAAGGAAATTCTTTAATGAAAATTCATTGGACAAATAGCAGCTGTATTTTAAGTCAAAAATTGTGCTTAAATGTCCATCTCTTATTTTAATGAAGGTCTTAGTGAGCACAAAAAGCTAGGAACAGGAAACATCCATCAGGAAAGAGGGGGAAGTGATAGTAAGGGAGATAGATGGAGATTTGAAGTTTCGAAAACAGTCAAGGGGAGGTAAAGGCATGGAGGAGAACCCGGCAGCTGGCTGGGCTGGGTGCAGAGGAGCAGATAAGGCCGGCAGCAGCCTCTGAGGATGCCGCATGCCCCGTAACACACGTCTGGGAGGGTTTGGAGCTGGGACCAGGGATCGCGGTCCTCGGCCGGCGCTGCCTTGTCTGCCCGCAGAGAGAGCAAAAGGGGCAACCAGGCCTCGGCAGCAGAGGGGAAAAAATGATAAGGAATTTAATAGAGGAGGAATTAGTGTCAGTCAGCACAGCTTTATGGAAATAGATCTTGCCAAACAAACCTGATTTTGCTCTGTAATGAGATTGGGCTTGCTGTGGCAGAGGCAGCGGGGCGGCTGCAGCGCAGGGGCTCCCGGCTGGTCCTGCCCAGCCCAGCGGGGCAGCACACACCCCAAGGTGGAGAACGGCAGCTCCAGGGGGCTCACGGGGTCAGGAGGGGGGCCCCAAGGAGGCTGAGGCTCCAGGGATGCGGGGGGTGACAGGGACACGGCCACTGGGGTGTGGTGGCTGTGTGAGCCCCATCCTGCCCACCGCCTCCAGCTCTGCTGCTGGCACGTTGAAAAACCACTGAAAAATGGAAAGCATCCAGAAAAGAGCCACAGAAATGGCTGACAAAAATGCCTTTGTTGTGCAAGTACACATTAGTGCATAAGCGTGGGTTTAGGGAGAGTGGAGAGGATACTAACAGTCTTTTTTTTTCAGAGAAGGAAGGTGTAAGGGAAGTGCTGAGCAGAGGCTGAATCTGGACAAGGTCACACCGAGAATAACTGAGAAGGACGTTCCCTTCCGGACGGGGAAGGTGGCCCACTCGCCATCCCTTGGGGTTTCCTTCTCAGCTCCACGTGTCTTTGCAGCGGAGATGATTTCCCCAGTCACTGCCCAGCTGCACAGAGCAAAGGGGAGAGGCTTGAAGGCAGGGGCAGGGGCAGGAACATCCCCGGCATCATGGGACAGGGAGGTGGTGGTATCCTCCAGCCAGGCTGTCCTAAGGCCTCTACGTCTCTCAGACCTAAAAATTAAAGACGTGTGGGGTCCAGTGAATACTGAATCCCAGGGGTTTCATCAAGCAATCCCATCAAGCAGCCCAGATCTTTCCCCTGGAGGACACTGGACGTGGCCCTAGGTCTCCACGAGGACCCCGGACCCGCCGCCCACCCCAGGCCTGGCCATCCTGGCCCCTCAGCCTGCTGCTGCCGTCCCGGTGTTACGAGCGCGGGGAGGAGGGGAGCAGGGCTTTCTTATTAACTTCTGGGAACTGGAGCTCTTCTCCACGTCAAGGATATTATTTATGTGCATGAGACGCAGGCTGATTATGAGAAACATATTGATTGAGGTTTCGCAGCTACTGAACACAGTAGATATGTATCAGTTACACCACAGCCCAAACCTGTATCAATGTGTTTCTAATAATCAGCTGGCATCTCATTAACATAAATAACTGTCTTCTCCCATTTGGGAGAGTGGCTCCGTGGCTTGCTAACTGCGCATTACCCAAATGCCAATTGCTTATTAGAACAATCTTTCCGCAGGTCTAACTCCCAGGGAATGGCGGTGTAATAAGACATCACTTGTTACATAGTTGTTAGACCTTGGTAAATATGTTTCTAATCAGCAATTAGTACTTAATTAACGTGCTGAAAATATCATTTTCAATCTAAATGAAGCTTTTACGGGAAATCTGGAGAGAGAGGTGGGAAGATGCGAGCGAGTGAAGCTTGGGCGATGAGCTGCGATCAAAAGGACAGGTTTGAAAGGAGTCCTCGCCCTGTGCGCAGAGCGAATTGTCAATCTCGTGTCAATGCAGCTCTGGGGAAGTGGTGCTGGCTGGGAATCACTCACAGCAGTGGCAGGGTGAGGCTGGGTGCACAGCCCGGTGCTGCAGGGCTGGGGCAGGCGGCTGGGCTCAGCCTGGGTGGTGCCTCCCGGGGCCACCCCATCCTGCCCGCGCCCCTGGGTGCTCCGCTGGGCCCCGAGGTGCAACTGGGTGTCAGCCACACGAGCTTGGGGCGGTGGATTCAGAAGCTCCTCCAATGCTCCATGTTAAAATAGAACTCTGATCTGTTTCCATTTTCCTCCAAAGGAAGTTTTTGCACCCTGCCTCCATCCCTGCCTTCCCTCCATCAACATGCTCTTTTCAGGCTTCACTCCCCATTTTCCTTGCTGCAGTAAATCCTCCTTTGCTCTCCCTTCCCTCTTTCCCTAATGACAGACGTGGCCAAAACGGGCTGGGACGAGGATGGGGGCTGTGTGCCACTGAGCGGGGTGGGGTTGGGTACCTGTGGTGGGGGGACAGGGACAGAGCTGCTGTCCCCACGGTGCTACGGTGCTGTGCTGCACAGGACCGCCGTGGCCCAGGCCGTGGTGCCCGCAGGCTCTCAGAGCATCGCTGGCACGCACGCAGGTGTAGGGATTCAGGGCTTTAATCTCCAGCGCAGTATGTTTGTCCTTTCATTTCTCAAGTGGTTCAGAGGGAATCCGGGCTCAGCGGCAGGATCGTTAATGCACAGCAAACAATGGGCTCTTTAGGTCTTTTCCAGCTAATCACCATTGATCCGGGCTGACCTTTCTGTCCCTCCCCTAATCCCCAAATCTGGATTCTGCTTTGCATTAAGCCACCTCAAAGGAAAGGTATCAGAGGACATAAACCCTCGCTGCTGCAAGAGCAGGGCTGCTGGTCGCGCCGTGCAGCATGGCACGGGCTTACCCATCACACACCCTCTTCCCAAAAAGCCCCCCTCACCCCCCTGCTTTGGGGCAAATAGGGATCCTCCTGCCCTTGCACTGAGCTGCTCAACCAGACAGGAGCCCGGCTCAATGGGGGGAAGGATGGGGAGCTGTAGGATGCCCGTGCCAATTGGCAGCAGATGGGCCCCAGGTTTGTGTGGGTGCAGAAGCCGAGATGGGGCTGGCAGCAATGTTGGTGCCCCACATCTGGTGGGACGAGCTGGGCTCTGCTCAGCCTCCAGACCCCTTCCTAAATCCCCCGGCAGGAGCCATGCCCCCACCTCCTGGGGTGTCTGCCCAGGCAAGGATGCGCCAAGCCCCCGGTGCTGGTGCTGCCGGTCCCCCCTCCCTGCAGAGGCGGCAGGTAAAGCTGGAGGAGCTTCTGGGTCAGAGTGTGGTAGACTCAGCCTGACAGCTTTTTCTTCCCCAAACCCAGATTTGCTAAAAAATACAGCTGTGATGTGAAATAAAGCCATTTGTGAGTGTGAGTTAAATTCCAGTAGTTCTGACCCTGTTGGAAGTGACAGAAACGTTCAAATAACCAAAATGTTTTGAAATGCAATACTGCAAGGTTGTTTTTGTTTGTTTTTTTTTGGTTGTTTCCCTATGGTAAATCACTGGTTTTATTTCAAATAAATGGCCCCGATTTTAAAGAGGAAAAATAGTAAGGTAATCTGAGCAGTAAGCAAAATCTGATGTCATGTACAAACACGACAGAGGGGTGTATGTGTGCCTGTGTGTGTGTGGGTGGAGGTTTCATTTTCCTGGGATAAATATGTGCAAGAAATGCAGAGGTCAGCTGCCTGGGCCTGGGCTGGCCACACCTGGGACCTGCCCAGGAGCACGGCCCCGGGGAGGGGATGCCTTTGTCTAGAGATGCAAAGTACGGCAGCAACCTGGGCAGGACTTATTCTCGTTAAGGTCCCAGAGATGCTCAGGGCAGGCTGTGCTCCTCGCCACCCAGGCATCATGCAGTCCTTGTCAGTACCATGCAGAGCCAGTACAAGCTGGGCTGCTCCTCCTGCCTGCCCAGTTTATAACACAGGCTTGGAGCACCTCCATCCATCCATCCATCCATCCATCCACCCATCCACCCACCCTTCCACCCACCCACCCATCCATCCATCCATCCATCCATCCATCCATCCATCCATCCATCCATTCTTCCCTCCCTCCCTCTGCCACACCTCCTCTGCAAAGCTTCAGTGCCCACCTGGAGGTACAACCCAGTGTTTCCAATGTAGACCTGATGAGGAGGTGACATAATGTTCTTAATTAATTGACCTAATTAAATTCCCAGCTGGTGGGAAGCTGGATTTCACAGCAGCTGGACTATCTGCAAGGGAGGCAATAAAAGCTTCAGTAGCCATGAGGGCTATAAAGGGAGCAGCACAGAGTTTGGGCAGTCAAGCAGTGCATGGGGATGTGCTGGCACCAGGGGAATGGAGATGGCTTTGGCTGTGGTCCCCCTGGTCTGGGTGCAGGGTGCCTCCTGCCATTGCCATCCTCCCCACTGCCACCTCCCCAGGGGGTTTTGTTCCCGTGGCTGGGCACAAGGTGACAGCAGTCATCACCCGAAGTGACGCCAGCCTTTACTGTGACAGCTTTGGCTCCTGCTCGCCCAGGCTGGCACGGGGTCCGTGCTGGGTGGCTCTGTGCAGGCACCCATCTGCCCCTCACCTCTGCCCAGCACCCGCCTGTTCCGCCCCGCGCCAGCACCCACAGCCCATATGCAGGGCCCTGGCTGAGGAGAAGGCTTTTTTGGGTTGTACGCACATATTTTTTTTATTGCTTTTTCTTTTCCAACATGCTCCCCACATGGTTTTCCCCCTTTTCCAGCCCTGAAATGGTGACGGCAATCTGTTTCCCTGCTGCTGCGCAGCCCTTGTCAGTGGGTGATGCTGAAATGAGTGAGTGGTGCTGCGGGATGTGCCAGCGCGCGGCTGGCTGCGGCTGCCTTCCCGAGCGGGGGACAGCTGCTCCCTCCCACAATGGCTTTTCTTTCTCTCTTTTAAAGCCGGTCCTTGACGGACTCATCCCTCGTTTTTGCTGCTTCCCAAGCACTCCTGGAAGGCAGGAGTGCTCGGCTTGGGTGCTGCTTTGGGATCGGGAGTGCAGCTGACCCACGTGTGCGTGCGGCACCCAAAGCTTGCCCGGTGCAGCCCTGCTGGCTCCAGTTACGATGGTCTTCCCCGAGCCATGCCCGTGCTAAAGCCTGCTCTCTGCTTTTCTCAGCCCCAGCTGGGTTTCTTGAAGCCCACCCAGGTGGGGAGATCGCGGGGGGACGCAGGCTGGGCAGCGGGGCCGTGCTGCGGGATGGGGGCTGAGGTTTCCTGCTGTCGGGGTTGTGGGCACAACCACCCACGGCCTGCCATGCCACAGTGCCAGCTGCGCCCCTTAAGGTAGAATAAATAGCATAAGAATAAGAAATTTAATAAAATAAGTCAAATGGCTCCTTTCAAGCCAAAGCGCAGTGGGTGTGACCTAGCCATTGACATACAATCCATGATAAATAAACAGCAATTACTCAAACATCATAAAAACAGACTGTAAAAGCTATATAAAACTCTGGAGAAGTAGCTATAAAGCTGTGTGTGAAGGAGAGATGAGCGTGGATGTCCTGGGAACCACGGCCATGACCACACGAGCCAGGATCTGGGGTGGGAAAGCAGCCGCTGTGTCTGATGGCAGATGAATTGGGCTGTCCCGTGTCCTCCTGGGCACTGGTACCACTGGAAGCACAGGAGCAACAAACCAGCCACTGGCAGGTCTCTAGAGGGAGGTCCAAACCCTGGGAAGATGGGTGTCCACCTCTAGTACCACCACCAGTGCTCCCCACCCGTGTCTCAGCATCCTGAGCCTCCTCCTTCCCCGTGACAAACCTCTGTGCCACTCATGAGGCCCTCTTTTTGTAGTTGTACAGCTGAGGTTTACGTTAGAAGTAAATAAATAAATAGGCAGACATGGTCAAGTCAGGAGGGACAGTCTGCTGTGCATCAGTCTGGAGCTTTCTGCCAGCAGAATTAACTGGAGTGGGATTTTATCGGACTTTAATAACTGGCAAGAGCTGCCTGGAGTGTCCTCTGAGAAAGGCTTTTGTGACACCAGCTGGAGAATAAAAATCAGAGGTAGAGGTGTCCTCCCCTTTACAAACCTGTCCTCGTGGGCCTTGATCCCGTCCCCTTCAGTGGGAAGGCAGACACCTCCCCTGCCCCACTGCCCTCCCATCCCCATCCCCATCCCTACTGGGGCTCCAGCCACGTGTGCTCAGTGCTGGTCAGCAGCCACCAAACTGGGCTGTCCTGAGCTCTCCCCTGGTCTGACAAAGCTGTCGGTGATTCCGATGCCAGGGTTTCTCTGCTTTTTTCCTTTTTCTGGTGATCCACTCTGCTGTAGGAAACTTGGTGTGACCGGAGGTGTGGGACGGATGCTGAGCTCCCACGCCATGGTTTAATCTGCTCCCAGCGTGCTGACGGCGCTGCCCCAGGGACAGCAGCGGGGCAGCAGCAAGGCTGTGACACCAGGTCCTCGCTGAACACCCGCTGATAATGCGGGAAGCACAGGCACAGCGTGGCTCAGGCCATCCCTCCACCCAACGCCGTGCCCCCTCCGGCAGCAGCCAGCAACATTTCCAACATCAGAAACTGGGTGTTTCTCCCAGGTGCAGCCTTCCAGCTCCTGGCAGCCACCGCATCCAGAGGTTTTGTCTGGACTGTAGTTTGTGAGCCCTTCACACACCTCTGTCCCTCTGCTGTGGCCGCCCCGGCAGTGGCTTTGTCCCCGCAGCATCCCGTGGCAATGTGCCCCGCCGCACAGCTGGGCTCCGTGCGATAGGAGGCTTCCTTGGATTAGTTTAAAATCTGCTGCTGGGTAACTTTATTGGATGTCCTGGGGGCTTTGTGTCCTGAGAAAAATGTGAATAATCTTTTCTTGTTCGCCTCATCTCAATTGTCCATGATTTTATTGAACTCTGGCATATTTCCTCCTCTCTTTCCTCTGCCGGCATGTTGTTCCTCCTGGAATAAGCCGCTCTGTTCTCCCGGTCATTCTTCTCCCCTTTCATTACTTCCAGCATTTTTACAAGCCTTCTTCTCAAATCCCTGGCACTTGAGAGTCTTCCACCCCCTCACCTGGGCTCCTGCTGTCCCCTCGTGCCTGGGGCTGGACTTCCCCTCTAATTCTCGTCCAAAGCCAGAGGCCGCCCACTTTCCCGTCGGGGACCTTGCTGCCTTCCTCTGTTTCCTGCTGGTTCCAGTCTGGAAGTTCCCCTACTGATACCGGTAAATTGTTTTGTACTCTACAGGTGACAGAAAGTCTGTGAGACGAGGAAACTGTAGAAGAAAAAATGGTTATACAATTTTTTCCAGTGTCAGTGATAGTAAATGTGACGGGAACAAACTGCTCTCACAGCACAGGGCCGGGCACACACCCTGCCTGAGGGTGTCTGTCTGTCCCTCTGGGACGCCGTGCCGTGGTGTGACAGCCGACAGCCTGGGGACATCCTGGGGACAGATCTCTGCGTGATGCATCACCCAGGACAGTGACACAAGTGGCCAGTTCAGCACCCATCCCCAGGGCCCCATCTGGTTTCCCTTTGGTGTGGGTGTTTGTAGGGTCTGGTACCCAGGGATGAACCTCGCCGAGCCAAGAGCAGGGAAGCAGCAATGATTACACGGGGCCAGCAAAGAGCAGAATGCCAGCACCACTCTGCACCCCAGGAAAAGGGGAATGGGGACAAAAAGAGAGGAGCAGAAAAAAGGAGAAAACCAGAATTTATTGCACCATCCCATGGCCTGACTGTAAGCGCTCGCATGGGCAGCCCCAGAACTGAGCCTCCTAGGCTCCAAAAGCCAAAAACAAAGGGTGGGAGGAAGAGGAACTTGTGTCTCGATAAACACGAGGTTGAAAAGGTGAGAGGTCGAGGGATTTGGGCTCCAAGAACTTTCTCAAACCATAAATTTTCAACAGCAGCACTGAAGCCAGGAAACCTGAACCAGCCTTCGGAGATATATTATCCCAGGAGCAGACAGGGTCAGTTCTCAGCCTCCTCCCCGATTCCCACCTTGCCATCGTTGCAGCCAGTCTGCATCCGCATGGGCTTAGGCGTGTGCCCATGCCAGGGGGCTTGGGGTGTGCCTCGGCTGAGCCACCCAGCATCAGGGGCAGAGGGATGCCCTTCTAAAAGTCCAGGATGGCCTCTGCCTCCTGGAGCCATTTGAAGTGGGACGTGCTGTCAGTGGTGAGGTGAGGAGGCGGCCCTGCAGCAGCAGCAGAGCTGCTGGAGCACGGCAATAGCAAGGTGATGGCTGTCCCCAGCTCTGTGTCCTCCCCGCTGCGGCCAGACACAGCCCTTCCGCAAATCCTTGCTGGGCTCGCTGTAAGGGGGCAGGCAGCGAGCTCCATCCCCACGTGCTGCAGCAAACTATTGAACCAGTTACCAGGAACAACTCGCACCAGCACAGCTGTGGGACCGTCCGCTCCCTCCGGCTGGGGCATGCTCCCCAAGCCAGGCATGTGGATATGGGCTGGGCTGGGAAAATCTCCGTTTGGCTCCTTAATTGCACTGTGCGCTAAGCCTCTCCTGGCTGCTTTGCTCAGACGGGGCTGGCGCTGTGCCCCAGGACCTCTCTGCGGCCGGGTGCTGCCGGCTCCTCCAGCCGGCTGTGCAGGAGGGGCTGGGGCTGCAGGGAGTGGTGTGAGAGCGCCGGCAGCGGGGGTGCTCATGGCCAGGAGCAGCACTTTGGGGAGCAGAGGTCTCCTTTCCCCCCGGGAGCTCGGGCTCCTGGAGGGGAGTGCTGTCCAGCAGCGATGGACCTGGGAACTGGCAGCATTGGGTTTGTCACCAGTTTTCTGTCTCTCTCGGTGACCTGGGAGGGAAACTGGGTCATCCATCAGCTGCCTTCACCAGAGATCCTGAACAGTGCTGTGCAGCTCAGCCCCATGCTATTTGCAGCCCAATGCTGTTTGCGTTGGTTAAACACTGAGCAGAGCAGGGTGAAAACCCCACAGCAAAAATCCCCCTTGTGTTTCCTGCAGTTTCTTTCCCCGTGCCTTGTGTCCTTTTTGCATTTGCTTTCTGTGGCTCCCAGACAGCACGCTCTGGCAGGAACGCGTACGGAAACAGCTCATTTAAAATGTAATCTGGCCCAAGAACTAGTTATTGAAATTATTTGATGAATAATTTAGGATAACAATTAAAGTCAAGAAAACCATAAATAGCTCATGAGCAATTCATGAACCGGAAGAGAGGCTAAAGTTTGTCTGATAAGCGATTTGCCACCCATTAGTCACCCGGCCCTGCGCTGGGTGAGCCGGGAGGAGGCAGGGCTGCGGCGGCACTCGCACGGCTCTCCGCGCCCCTTGGTGCGGGGCTGTCCTGATCAGAGGACCTGGAGGGGCAGGAGCAGAGGGCTGGCAATGCAGAGGACCTCCACAAAGAGGGAGAGCTGCCGAGCTCACTGGGAAATGCAGCTTTGGCTGCCCTGAAGCTATCTGCGGGCTTGCTAAATACAGCTTCAGTCTGGCGGAGTGGCTGCAGGGGCACCTTGGTGGCACGGCTCGCAGTAAAAGCACCCAGCCCCACACTGAAGGATCCTTTTTGAGTCCTTCCATCAAAGTACATGGCCAGGCTCAGTTCCCCAGAGCTGTGTCCAGGAGGCAGCACTGCTGCTGTGGCGTGTGGCTGTGTTTGCTCCCTATAGGGAGCCCCGAGCAGGGCGCAGCGCTCCAGCAGGGTGGCTTTGGGGCAGCCCTGCTGCAAAGGGCCACCAGCTCTGTCCCCAGCGGTGGTGTTCAGCCCCACGCCATCCTCTGTGCTGCCTGCAAGCCCTCCAGCAGGGCGCTCCCAGCCTCGCCTGCTCTGCCACTGTCCCCCCTGGGTGCCCGGACAGCAAACGCAGCAACAACAATAACAAAATTAGTTTTTTTCTGAGCTGAAATGAACTGTTTCCTGGCTGCTGAAATGACCCATTCTCCCTCTTCCTCCCCCCAAAAAATCCATGTTCTTTTCAGATCAAACAAAATGCTTTGCTCAAAATGAAACAAAATGTTTCAATTCCCATTTGGGTCATTTTTAGCAAGAGAAACATAGGATGAGTGAGCTAGCGATGTGATTGAAAGGCCTGATGTTCACACACTGTGCTTTTTCCAGGGAGTTTGAGACTCCATTCCTGTTGATTCTCCCCTTCCTGGGCATCCCAGCACCAGGAGGTGCAGGCAGGGGTGAGGTTGGCCCCAGCCCACCCCATGAAAACCTCCCATTGAAGCAGCAAAGCAAAAGTCTTCCCATCAAAATTCCCACCTAGAGCAGCATTTTAGCTTCTGCTAGTGGGAATGGGATGGGAGGTGCTGGAGGACATTCTCTGGGATTCCTACTTTTCCCCAGGCTGCTCACAAGCGCCTGGCAGATCCCGCCTGGTGCACAGAGGAGCATTTCCCCGGGTGGGTTTTGGGGTGTGGATCAGAGGGGAGCACGCAGGGGTGAGGTTAGGGGGATGTCTGTGTCGGGATGCTCGTGCCACCCGCGGGCAGAAGGCTCCCGGCCAGCACAGGCTGGGACGAGGCCCCCAGAGCCATGGCTCAGCCACGGCAGGTCTGCTGCAGGACGCCTCCCTCGGGGGAGTGCTGCTCTTAAACCCCCAATAAGCAGAATATGTCTCCAAGCTAAAGACCGGGGCCTGCACCAACAAATCTCTGCCAGATGTCTTCGTCCCAATTAAGGCGGAAGAAGAGGGAGAGAAAAGGCAATTAATTAGCTGGGAACGGAGGAGGTGCAGCAGTGAGGGAGCGTTACCTCATCCTCGGGTGCGGGGGCTCCAGCCCCCTCCTCCCCCCTTAGCTCTGCCTGTCCCCAGGGCCCCGCGCCCCCCGTCCCACGGACGGGACCTGTCACAGCAGATGGAGGCAGAGCCCCCGTGCCTCAGTTTCCCCAGCTGTAAACTGCAGGCGATAACAGACCGACACTTGGATGACGCAGTCAGCAGAGTTAACATTTGGCAGAGAGCACGCTGCCTGAAAGAGAAATGCTTTCTGGGAATAAGCTGATAGCTGACGTTTTAGCAGAAACTTTTCAGAGCTATTAGGAGCGGAAACAGAAGATGCCTTTTCAGCTTTCTGG
This sequence comes from Cygnus atratus, assembly GCF_013377495.2. NCBI lineage: Eukaryota > Metazoa > Chordata > Aves > Anseriformes > Anatidae > Cygnus > Cygnus atratus. The sequence continues at coordinate 20,303,667 of NC_066374.1, forward strand.
ACTTTCCCTGCTAGTGCTATGTCCCACGTCCCTTCCACAGTGAAGAACAGAAACCTTTGAGGAGCATTTTATTCTATGGGCTTTTTTTTTTTTTTTTTGTCCTGATGTGGGACTTGAAAACAAAACAAAACACAACAATGTGAAATGTCAGAATTTCCCAGAGGGGAGGAACTCTGCTTCTGGACCAGCTTCCCTCGCGGTGCTCAGACAGCGGCTGAGAGCTTTACATGCAGCAGCGGTGCTGAGCCCAGGGAAGAGGTAGATGGCCACCTTGGCACTTCCCCTGGAAGAGGACAGAGCGTTTTCCTCGGGTCATTTCCCGGCTCTCAGCACTGCGTATTGCACTGCTGAGAAATTTTAGAATTCAGAAGGCGACAGCCAAGAGCAACAGCCCCGAGCTCTGCCGTTTGCACAGGCGTTTCCCTCCAGCACGCCAACAGGCAGCACCCAGGCTGTGGCACTGCAAGGGGAAGGAGATGGGGCTGGGGAGGCTGGGGGGCAGCTCTGCTCCTCCATCACCCCCAGCCCCTCCTGGCCTGGCGGGGCTGCGGGGGCATCGCCCAGCCCGGGCCCAGCCACCTGCTCTGAGACAGGCACGGGGGGGGCAGCCGGCAGCCGGCACATGCACAGGCATTTCCAGGGTGAGGGTTTATGCAGATTTATGTTAAAATATTCCTGCGTCTTCACTCCACATTTATTTTTATTGATTTGCAAATGCAAACCTTTGTTCTGTGTGCAGTCCGTACGCCTGACAGTTTGTCAGTAACTTCAGAGTGAACATTTTAATATCTTTTCTCTTTTCCCCCACTCCCCACCCTTCCCCCAGGCAGCTCAAACTGGCACTGGAGGAAATGAGACAGTCCCCAACCTGTCCCCTGCATCCCTGTCCCCTGCATCCTGACCGTCGTCTCCTGAGGGACGCTGCGCTGCCTCCTGTTTTAAAGTTCTTCCCGGGGTGATGGGTTGGTTCCAGCAGGAGGCCGAGGGCAGAAGGAAAGGGGAGAGTGTAAAATTTTGACCCCCCCTTTTCCTTGCTGTCTCCCTGATGTCAGCTCAGCCAGCTTTCCGCCTGTCACTTTAAATGGATGTATTTAAAGCAAATGCAGAAATTGCTATTCAGAGCAAGGCTTGTAATAACGACGACGTCTCCGTTTCCAATATATATTTATATGTACTTTGGGTTTTGTCTGGGGGGGATGTGGGGAAAATCACAAGAAATGCCAAGCGTCGATGTGCGGGGTAGGAAACAGCTCGGTGACGTGGTGACATTTACCTGGAGGAACCTGTGGCAGCATGTCTGCTCGGGGCAGCACGGCGGGGGGGGAAGCCCAAAGAGGAGAAACAGTTGTTTAGAAGCTTCCTGGCATGGAGGTGCTCCTGTCACCTGCAAACCTTGTCCTATCCTTTACATCTGGGGCTGAAGGACCCAGCCGGGACCCAGGGATGCTGGTTCACACCAGGAGCAGCCCACGCTGCGGTGCCTCCAGCCTGGCACGGGGCTGGCCCCCAGCAGCACCACGCTGCAGGACCGTGCCTGCCAGGCACCGACCGTGCCCACGCCACCTCCCCTGCCCCGTCCCAGCCGCAGCAGGCTCCGCTCTGCTGGAGCTGGGCTTTGTTTAATCGTTCTGCTTGCCATGGCTCCCCCAGCCATCAAAGCTCCTCGGCCAGCCGGCAGCCTGGATGCATCCACTTAATGGAGTGCTGCGAGACACATCCTTGCTTTGTTACTTCATTATTTACAGGACGAGGCTTCGCGCCGGGGCTGGCTGCCCGCATCCCTCGGTGTAGGCGGAGCGGCTGCAGGGCGGGCAGCCCCACGGACACTGGCACCGTGACCCCCAGAGCCGCGTTACACAGCCATTAGCCATTACTGTGTTTAGAAACTTGAAACAAAAGGCTTTACATCCTGAATGAGGAATTTTCACTTTTTTTTTTTTCTTTTTTTTTTTTTTCTGCCTGATTGCTCCATTTCTCTCCAAAGTTGGGCCGCTGCAGTGGTGGGAGCCAGCTGCCTCTGGCACCAACCACACAAATGCTTTGGGGCAGAGGGAGAAAAGAAATGTCTGCCAAGGATCAGACACAGAGGAGCCGGGCAGGAGGGTGGTTCAGAGCTCTGTGTGGCCCCTTGAAGATGAAGGGATTTTCTGAACCTCTCCGGGTGCTCACAGGGGGTGCAGGGCTCAGCACACAGTTGGGGAGCTGTGGTTTTCTGGTTGGCATTTCTTCGTGTGCATCAGGCCTTAGCAGCCCATGCACAGCTGGGAGCAGGCACACCCCTTCTCCTCCTCAGATGCCTGCTTTTGGGGGTTTCCTGGATGTAAGATGCCCATCAGCAAAATCACCATGTCCGGCCTCAAAGCAGGGAGCACAGGTGGGTGCTGGTGCCCAAAGGGAAGCACGGAGCAGCACTGCAGGAGCAGCATCATAGGAGCAGCACTGGCAGAGCTGCCTCAATTCTCGCTTGCTCTCCAGGACTTTGAAACAAACCAATGCACAACCCTGGCCTACCAACCCCAGAGGAGCCACACGGGGCATGGAGGGCTGGGAGCTTCTCCCCCAGAACCCCAAATCCGACCGTCACCTTCAGCTGGTCCCTGGGGCTGAACTACCTTTCCAGCTCTCCTGGTGGAGACGTGATACTTCGGAGAGCCCAGACAAGTGGGGCTGTGGGACCAGCCTGCAGGAGGTCACCGAGACAACCAGTGTAACCAGATATTCTGAAGAACTGGATCATTTTATGACCATTAATAACATTTGCAGCTACTGAGTGTTATCCGGCTTGCAGGGATGGCCAGACCTGCTGCTGCAGGGCTGAGGCTGGCCAGAGTGGCCGTGGCGGAACATTTTGCTCCCCCCCATTGCAGCAAACGGTTTTTGGCTGGGTACAGCCTGGCTGGCCTCTCACAAGCAGGAGGTGCTGGGTACAGCCTGGCTGGCCTCTCAGAGGCAGGAGGTGCTGGAGGCAGGACACACACTGCATGAACCAAAGGATCTGGCCAGAAAAAGGGGCTTACGCGGAGGAGCAGCCTCTGGTTGTGCTCCTGGCACACCAAAGAGCGGGGCGTGTAGCAGAGTCTTCCAGTCAAATTCACTTTGCTGCTAGCGGAGTTAAAGATATGCTTCCTCTGCTTGTTCTGTCAAACCCTCCTGTCTGCCCGTGTATATATCTATCTATCTATATACATACACGCCGTTCATCACACCAGAATCCAAGTGACCTGGAGTAGCACAGTACAAACACTGTAGATCCTATATAAACAGAGGTTATATATATTTTCCTCATTTATTCCTCTCCAGCAGAAAAGTGGCCTCTTTCACGAGGAAAAATAAACGAACACAATGGCAATCCCAAGTTCAGCAAGTGTTTCCTAGCAGATTTTAACCATGTTAAGTTAGGTGGTTGTAAACAGACTGACAGCGTGCCTCCCAACCTTTGAAATTCCTTACAGTCAGTTTCCTGTCTCAAATTCACACCATAGCATTTCCACCAGGGCCTTAAATTAATGCCCGGCTGGGGTGCATAATTACCAGCTCCCTAATGGGCCAAAACATCCTGAAGGTCTGAAGTTTCCTTTTTGATTTGTGGCTCTGGGTTGGAGTTGTAATTACCAAATTGATTTTAAACGCAGGCTTCGCTGACAGACTATTGGCAAACTGCATCTCGGAGTCTTCAGCCATTCATAAAAAAAGAGGAAGCCCTTGATGGATATACCTTGATCTGCAGCTGCTGTTTATTTAATACAATTTATGGGCAACGGTATTAGGTTTTATCAGGGAGCTGCAGCTCTGGAAGCACTGCTTTGGCAGGAGCGGTTGAGCTGAAGAGTTGGGCCATGGCTGTGAGCTGCTGGAATCCCTCTTCCACAGGACATCCTCTTGGCTCTGTCTTGCACCCCTCTCTTCTCCTTTCCTCGGCCCTTCTCTCTGAACAGGAGCAGTTCAGGGCAGCGTTGGTCTCCTTCTCCCAGCCCTGTGCCTCCCGCCAGTGCCTGCGATCCGTTTCTCCCCGAATTTTCAGTACCCAGCACAACGGGGCCCTGGCCTCCTAAGGAGGTTTCGTGGGGTGATCTCAGTATGCTGAGGGTTTGCTGCTGTAGTGCCCCTCTTCTGTGTGCCACAGGAAAGATGAGAAGCCTATTTAACACCACTGTTCAAGGAAATGATATTTTCTGGGATCGGGACACCTTCTTACAGTGGCTCATCTTTTATGTCAGAGACTCTCATTTTGGCTACCTATTTGCAGAAGGCTGACAGAGTTTATCTTGCCTTCAGCCAGCTCTGGAAGCTGCTGATTAAAGCAGAGAATACAGAGGGCCTCAGAACTGAAGGTGCAGCGATCGGCTGCTCCCTTCCCTCTCTGGAGATGGCAGGAGGGGTCGCCCTGCTGGCATCCCGCCGGCCTGAGGCACCGGGCATTGCTCGGGGTGCCTCAGGGGTCAGGGTGCAGCTGGGCAGGGATGGGGTGCCCTGAGAGCTGCGGGGCCCTGCTGGGTCAGGGCAATGGGTCAGGGGGAGCAGAGGTGGCAGCAAGATGGGTGCCTTGGTGGCAGGAAGAGATGGCACAGGCAGGGATGGCACCCACATCCCCCTGAGAACTGCAAAGTGTGGGTTTTGTTCTGGTCCTTTCCTGCCCTGGGGCATCCCGGCTGGTGTCCCAGGAGGGCCAGGTGCCATCAGGGTCCCTCTGGAGGAGCACCCAAGGGGCACCCACCCTGCAGCCACATGTCTGGGGCAGCAGCAGGAGCTGTGTGTCTGTGCTGCGCCTTTACGCAGCCCCAGGGGCTGAGGGGCAGACGAGCGGGTGTCTCTGGGGTCAGGGCAGCCTGGAGAAAGGTGTGGGAGAGACCAGCTGATAGGGGAGCAAATAGTTTGGCTGCCTCCGTGGAAAAGTACCTGGTCTGTTTTGTTTCCTAGATTAGTGATGAAGGATAAGGATTTAGGAGAAAGGGGGGCAGAGCTGTGGTTAATCCACTGATTAACCTGAGGAGAGATAGGCAGAGGCTAAATCAAAGCAGAAGGGCAAAAGAGAGAAGTCAGCATCACCTACCCCAGCCACAGCAGAGCACGGGGATGGCCCAGCTCAAGCAGAGACTGCTGCCCTTGGGGAACAGGGGGGCAGGACTGGGAACACCACAAAGAGCCAGGGGACTCTCAGGAGAGAGCAGGGACATGGAGGGAGCAGAGCATGTTTTCCTGGAGAGGTCAAGCTGCCCCTTTGCCTGCTGCTCTCGGTGCGCCCGGGGCTGGGAACCCACAGGGACATCCCCAGGGAGTGACAGGAGCCGGGGAAGGGGGCTGGGGCTGGGGCTGTGTGCTGGGCGGTCACGGCCAACGGCTTCTGCTCTCACACCTGGGTGCTGTGATGCTTACCAGCTAATGAAGAAGCGGGGGATTAGGTAAGGAATTAGCCCCGTGACAGCCGTGGGCAGGATGCCCTGTTCCGGAGCTGCCTTGCTGGGGCTGCTGAACCTGTGCGTGGAGCTGCAGGGCTGCGAGGCAAGGACATGTGTGGGACCCATCCCCTAGGAGCAGGGGTGGGGCGAGTCCTGTGCTCTGCAAGCACATCTGATTCGGGAAGTATTTGGAACCAGATCTGAACTGTGGGGATTGGGCCCGATCTCGGCATGGAGGGATGGGAGGCTGGGGAGATAAGGGCATATCCAGTTTCGTGGGATCTGGCACGGCTCAGGCTGCTTAAAGCCACAGAGTGTGATCTGGGTTCAGCACTGCCGTAAGCAAAGCTCTCCCCTTCCTTTTAGAGCTCAGGCCTGGCAGCCCCGCAAGCGTTGCGGGGAGCAGCCCCACGCCGCGGCCCGGCGGCAGAGCAGGTCCCCTGCTGAGGTGGCTTTTTGCATGCCGTGGGTATGAGAGCATGGGGCAGGGCTGAGCAGCAGGGCAGATTCGGGGTGCCCTGCTGATGCTCAGGAGCAACCCCGGCTGCCACAGCACAACTTCAGCTTGGTGGCTGAGTGTGCTGGGTGCCTCCTGGCAGAACCCACCTGCTCCGCGGCTGTGTGGCTCTGCTGGCATCCTCAGAGTGTATGGGGGATGGCACTGCCCTGGTGTTCCACCCAACCTGAGCTCAGACACTGAGGCCTGTGCCATTAAATACGTGTCTGGACAGAGAAAAACGAACATGCAAAGAAACCTGCCCTAAATCATCTCATCCTTTCCGTGGATAAAGCTCTTCTCCCCCTATTGTGCTGCCACATGTAATTGCTATCACATTGCTGTCCAGTATGCGGGAATGTGTGCGAGATGTGTGCCCGTGTGCTGGAGGCACCGCTGTGCAGCACGGCCAGGGCTGCGTGGTGCTGGACCTGGGGGTGTGCACAGGATCGGTGCGCTGTGCCGGCGTGTGCCTCCGTGCGCCGTGTGTGTGCCATGGTGTGCAGCCCGTGTGCACACACACATGGTTCTGCTTTGCTTACTATCATTACAACGTATTTACCACTGTGCATTTCACGAATACACTATTTATACTCCAGTAGAGTGTGTCATGCTTTGCATTAGTCCAGCCAAATTACAACTTCAAAGTTCTCAAATTCGGAGGGGGCTCCCCGTCTCTCCCTGGTGGAGGAGCGGCCACAGGTCTGAAAGGTTTCTTATTTATTTTTTTCAGCATGAAGCTGAGGAACCGCTTTCCATCTGGAACCATGTGGAATTTCTGCATTTGAGATATTTAACCTGACTTTAATTTGAGTCGAAACGTCTGATATTTCTGATAGTAATACCATGCCGGGGGGGGACCGGCAGCGCTCCCCCTTCGCCCCGCAGAGGCACTCCAGCCGGTCCCTGTTAAGCGATTCCTGGCATGCGAGCGCGCGGCAGACAGGGATGGAGAGCCTAATCAGATCTGGGGAGCCGCCGGAGCGGTGGCAGCAGAAGTGGTGTCCAGGAGAAACCCAATCTTACCCACCCGCTTTCCTCCCGGCCCCCAGCCCTTGCAGGGCCGCTCGTGCCTTGTCCCTGGGCACCGGCAGGGTGCGGGGGGACCCGCTCTGGCAGACGCTGACAAAGTCCTACAAACCTCTTTATTCCCCCACTATTATTTTTTTTTTAAATGCCATTAAAGTGCCTCCCCAATACATTATTTACTTCAGGAGAAAATGAGGCATTTGCCATTTGTATCTCATTGCATTCATTAAAAGGTGTCTGCACTTATGCTGGGGGACCCAGAGCGGGGCTGCCCCACGGCTCTTCCCAGGAGGGTGTTCTGCAAGCAAACCACAGGGCAGGGAGGAGAAAGAGCATGTGTGAGCCATCCAGCTCCCGTTTGGAAACACCAGCAGTAAGGGGCAGCCACGTGGAGGAGCAGCCCTGCGGTGACAAAGTGCTGGGCACCGCCACGGGCAGCGTGAGGGCTCTGCTCCCTCGGCAGCAGTGTGGATCTGGGCTTTGGCCTCGCAAGGGTTAAACAACAGTAGTCGGGCAAATAATTACAAAATCTAAATTTAAAGTTCTCCTGCACTCTGGCCCCTTCTTTAAACTCCAATAAGGTCTTTTAAGAAAATGTTACTTAAAGGACTATTGTGTTGTGGCAAATCAGATTTCCTGGCTCTGGTGCAGGCTTTGCAGCCAACCCCACAACCCCAGCGCAGATCCTGAGATAAGGGCTGACCCCTGCCGCGCTGCCCTGGCCCTGCAGCGGGCGTGAGCATCGCAGGTACGGAGGAAATCCCCCTCCTTCCACCCCAAACCCGCCGGGATGGACAGGGGGCTTCGGCCATCCCGGAGCACAGGATCTGGATGGAGAGGGGCCAGAGCCCAGCTACCAAATGCAGGGACACTGGATGGGGACACAGGAGGACGTGGGACAGAGATGTGGACCACAGCCGGGATGGGGCTCCAGCAGCAGGGAAGAGCCTCCCGCCTGCAAAACAAGAGTTTGTGGAGCTGCTTCCTGGCTCAGGCATTAAAAACTAGCTGGGTTGTTATGATCTGTATTAGATTTAAGCTGTGCAATAAACATTTCAGTTTATTGATGCCAGACTGCAGCCAATTACAGCTGAAGTCACCAATGGATCAGTGCGTGATGAGAGACCAAATGGCTTGGAGAGGGGGACCGGGGGCAGTGGGGATCTGGTCCCAGTGAGCAGTGCTGTCCCAGCTCCGGGTCATCAAACCCAGAAAATGAACCAGGTGCTGTCACTTTGGTCCCATCACACGCTGCAAATCCACCCGTCTGTTGTGCTGAGTGTGTCTGCTCCAGCAGGGCTGCGATGGAAGAGGAGATCCCCAGGATCCTCCTCCTTCCACCCCAAACCCGCCGGGATGGGCAGGGAGCCTCGGCCGCTCCGGAGCACAGGATCTGGATGGAGAAGGGCCAGAGCCCAGCTGCCAAACTGGGGGATACTGCATGGGGACACAGGAGGGCACAGGATGGTGCCCGCCCAAAATCCAGGGCGTTCAGTGCTCAGATATGCTGCCATTGAAAATAAATAAATAAATAAAAATAAAAAATAAAAATAAAATAAAACCAACAATTCCTGTCTCTCTTGAAAAGAACGACTTGATAGAAGTTGAGACACCGTGTTGCTGGAGGCAGGTTGAAGCCTCCCTCCCCATGTGATGTCCTGGAGGGACAGCTCAGAAGCCACAAGTCTGGGGTAAAGCAGGGAAGCAGCACCACAGATGAAAATTCAACATCCCCATAAAAGTTTGAAGTGGACTATGGGCTGTGCAGCAGCCTGTGGTATGCACAAACCCAGAGGATGTGGTCCATGGGGCAAGCTCCTTTTTGGCTGACAAGCGTGCTGGGCTTGCTGAGGCCCAGGAGAGTTTTCCCTGCTCCCTGTCCTGATGCGCTCTACCTCGGATGCCCAGGCATCTGCTGGCCCTGGCAAGACTTAGGCTGGAATAGGAAGCTAGTGTCAAAGCCAGAAAGATAAAAAAAAAAAAAAAAAAAAAAAAGTGCATTTCCAGGGCCCCTGCCATGGGAGGATTAGTGTAAAACCCACGGATTTCTCAATATTTTCCTGACCCAAAGTGCTGAGTTTGTTTTGCCATGATTTATGGGATCCTGTTACTCGCTCTTTGTGAGTAGCGAGACAGTCACTGGGGATTTATTAAAACTTTCACAAGTCCCAAAACTCTGTCAAATTTTTGCATGAGTAATAACTCGCCTGAAGATTTGGAGGAGAAGGCAACTTGCTTGCTCCTTGCTGGTTACGGCGCCAGCGGGCGCGCTGCTGGCACCCGGCGCAGGAGGGCACATGCCCGGCCACCCACCCCTGCACGAAGCTGAGGACAACACTTCAGATCTTCATCCCAGCTACTCAGTGTGGGACCAAGGGGGCTGCTACCAGAAAATCAAGTCTGGTAGTAAACGCCTCCCTGCTCCCGATGGGCGCTGTGCTCATCGCTACCAACATTCATCATCAGTGGTCACCCAGCCCAGCCCGGCCCCAGAGCTGACCCAAGGCTTGTTTTCTTCCACCTAAAGCTCCAAATAAGCACGAAACAGACCTGCATTGAAATAACGTCAAGAAACAATCCAAACCATGAGGGGAAGGAAATTCCCTTTTTTTTTTTTTTTATTTTTTCTAGTTCAGATGGAGCTTTTTTAGGTCTGAGTCCTGGCAAACAAACAGCTGAAATCAGGTCCCGATTAGGTTCTCTTGGCCTCTGAGAGCAATGAGAAATGACCTAGCTGATTTCAGTCCTTTCCCTGATCCCCTCATTGAAAGGTCTTGCAATCTCGAGGTCTGGGGGTGAGATGTTACGTGCTGAATTTCTCTTTTCTGCTGCCATGTGGCAACGATGAGCCTGAGCAACTCCCGGCTTCCCTTCCAAAATGCAGCCACTGCCCGGGGCTGGGATTCCCTGCCCCACACCAGCCTGGATCAGTGGGGCCGGGGCTGAGCCGGGCCAGTCTGAGCCTCAGAGATCTCCGAGGATGCTCCAGGAGCTGCAGTGGCTGGCTGGTGGCTGGGTTATTGGTTTTGAAGAGACCATGATGGGTTTTGTTTCTCCGGGAAATAGGCACTGAGCATTGTCCTTGCTGCATCTTACCTGGGGTGAGAACAGCATCCCCCAGACAAGCCCCTGTCCTTCACTCCCTGGCTGCCTAACACTGCTTTTAAATATCAGCCGCAGAAGTGTCTGACTTCTCCTGGTGGCTCACTCAACCTCCATCGGAAGGAATTTGAACGGTGCCTGAGCACGGAGGACGCGAGGGCTTTGCGCATCGCACCGGTGCGTGAGCGCTGCTTGCAGGGCCGAGCAGGCTGCCCACAGCCGACAGCCCCATCCACAAACTGTGCCAGGAAATTCTGTAAGCATATCACAGATTCCTATTGGCAAAACAGGCCAAAGAGAGGCTACAAAATAAATAATCGCTCTCATCCGAACTGCAGCAGAAGAGGCAATAAAATGAAATGAAAGCACTGAGCAAAGCTGTTGTGTCTAACAGGAATCCTGACCCCTGATCTCAGCTCCCCTCTTTTATGTTTTTCTGACTTCAGCACTATTGTGGGCAGATGCCTTTGAATATGATTTATTTGTTTGTCTTGGCATCCAAACAAGGAGCCCTGGGACCAGAAAAGACTATCGAGAGCCCACTTCCGAGTTCTCCTTCCCTTTCAGCCCGTGCACAGACCCTGCCCTGTGTGCCGTTGCAGAGGCTTTGTTACGCGAGTCAGCAGGGGGAGAGAAGCATGCAACAGTTGATCGTCTTAAAACAATACACTTCGCTGGCCCGGGGCCCGAAGGGTTGGACTCTATTACTCCAACTGTCAGGGAAATGGGGCCGGATTCAGGAGAGGAAAGTGCCTCTGTCCAAGCCCATCAGTAAATGCATCGCAACAAGGGCGGCGAGGGGCAGCTTTCAAAGGCCTCCCTGCAGACCCAGCGCCACTCTGCCCATGCGTGCAGGGCAAGTCCCCTCCTCCCCGGGGAGCCGGGCTGAAACCAAACCTCACCACCAGCGAGCGGGGCGAGGGCTGCGGCAGGGTTTGGCCCGGCGATGCTATCACGAATGACTCCAAGAGCTTTTTGGTGCGGTTCCAAAAGTCTTTGTGTTTCCCAGCTTTCTGCTGTTGGATTGCAAAGGATGATTTAAAGCCAGAGCCGACTATCTACCAGAATGAAACAGTTTCACAAATTGTAAGGCCAAAGGGACCATTAGATTATGCAGTCCAACCTTCTGTACAAGACGGGCCAGCTCTACTCTGTCTCATTAGTGCCTTAATGCTTGCTGTTGCCGCAACCGCTGCCTTCTGCTGAGAGCTCCATTTGCTCTCCAGCCCCTTCCCAGACACCGCAGCCCTCGCTGTCAGCTGTGCCCAGGCCTGGGGAGGAATAAAGTCACCTCAGGCAAAATGAAGCTTCCACCTCGAAGGCTTTTCAGAGCTTGTGTGCTTTGCTGTGGGTCTTTCTTCCTCCCAGTATGTTTCTCTTGCTGGTCGCAGGGTCCGGAGGTGATAACAAGAGTGGAGATCGGCTCAGTGGAAGTCATCCCTCAGGGACACGTGGGCTCCGTGAGCTGAATGCAGGCAGGAGGTTTCTGTTACTTAACCCCTGATTGCAAGGAAAACTCGGAAGCTTTCAGGAACCCTGGTGTTGTGGTTGCAATGCAGTGAGACAGTGCATTGAAACTCCCTTGGATCTTAACAATTTTGATTTGTCCTTGAGAAGGAGAGGGTCGGGCAGGGCTGAAGCTCATCCTTGGTCTGCATAACAGCTGGACAAGCTCACAGAGGCCATTCCCACTCGGAGAGCGTGGGTCCTTGTGGGTCCGAAGTCCAGAGGGGACAGCGCAGTGTCCTGGTGTGGCTGCAGCCTTGCAGAGACAGCTCTGAGCACAGCACTGAGGTCACCAAACCTTCCCCTGGCTTCTGGGTTATGGGGAACAAATTTGTGAAGGCCCACAGAGGATCTTCCCCAGTGAAAACTGGTTTGCCTGCCCCGAAATCCTGGCCACAAGCTGCAATGGGCACACACAGCAGCATCCAGGTCTCTGCCTGGCTCTCTGCTCCTGGCCTGCAAACTGTGCCCAGCACATGGCAGCCTGAAGTGCAAACCTCACAGCCACCAGCTGATGCTTTCTGGAAGCTGTGTCACGTAGCTGGGAAATGTATATTTATTTCTCTTCCTCCCTCCATAGTGTCCCCTCTCAGCCAAGGAACGTGACGCTGAATTTTCTGCCTAGAATATACTGCTCTGTTTGAACAGGTTTTTCTATTCCCCGATCACTCACCATCTCCGCTGCACAAGATTTATTGACTTTTATTTATTTATTTTGACTTAGTCATTTTTCATTTGGGACAGAGCAATGTGCCGAGTGAAGACGGCCTGGGAAGCCCTCTGCGTGAGTCACGGCCCTAAGCCTTTGAGCCGCCTTGTTTCCTTTGGTTTAATCTCCTGACTGCAGTAAACACATCGGACAAAGCTCCTCTTGTTCGGGGACGGCCGGGGCTGGTGCTCCATGGGGTCAGATAATGGGGTCCAGCCGTGGGTGGGAAGGAGAGCAGAGCATTTCTGCACCGGCAGCTCAGGCTCCTCTCCCACCTCCTCCAGGAGTCTCCATGCATGGTGACCCAGAGCTCCCGCTCCCTTCGTGGCTCTCCTGGCACTGTGGGGCACGTTGGCCCACGTGAGGCATGGGACGTCAGGAAATCACACCCACACGTCGTGTACCCGGGCACTCACTCACAGCCCTTGTGGGAAACATGAGCACTGGCTCCTTGAGCTGCAGTAGCTCTCCCAGCCTTTTCCTCCAGCTCTTAGTCATGCATTTCCTTTCACGCTTGAGTGCCGCCAGCAGAGACTGCTGCTGAAAAGGGCTGGTGAGCAGCTCCTGAGGAGGCTGCGGGGCTCGCAGGAGCCAGGAGACTTCCCTGGCCTCTCCATCGGGTGGGGGGGGGGGGGCGGGGGGGCGGCGGCGGGGCTGGGGCCGACCCCGTTGCTCCCGAACACTGCCTGCGCACGGCTGCCACGCACGGCTGCTGCTGCTCCCACAGCATTTGCCAGCCCCTCGCAGAAGCCTCCAGCCCGCTCTCTCCCTCTCCCTCCTGCCGGAGCAGCTGTCGGTGGGGCTCTTCCAAAATGGTCGGCTGCTGGCAAGGAGCTCGCGCCGGAGGAGCCCGCATCCAGATGTGCGCAGCTGTGCGCACGCTGCCGCCGCGCCGGCTGCAGCCACGGCCCCGCCGCGTGCCAGGCTGCCTGGCGAGGGGACGGGGAGCACGGCTGCCAGGAGACGTGTCACCTCGCCGCACGTGGCGGGGCCGTGGGGACAGCAGCTACTGTGCGCGTCCCCCTGGGTTTCGCCCTGCCTGGTGCTGACTAAGGCCAGCCAGTGGGACTTCCAGTATTTCCTTTGGCAGAGGATCCTCCAGCCTAATTATCTCGCTCTTACGTCACTGTTGTTTGTCTAAGCTAAGGTTTCCCTGACTCGTTCTCACCCTAATGCTTCTGGTTTTGCCCTGGGTCTTTGTGTGCGACTGCTCTCCCTCCGTCAGGCACCTGTGGGTACCGGCTGCCCTCCTCTTGCCTCCCCTTCTCTGCGTTCACAAGTCCCAGGGGTTTATTGCACTCATCAGCTCAGTGACCCTGCAGGAATTATGCTGGAATACATGTTTCAAGGCTAACGCTCTGAGTTAGCATTCCCATTAATTCCAACATAAAATGAGATTTAGCTGGGAAGCAGCACACTTGCTTTGCCTGGGACCAGGAGCATCACCACGAGGTGCCTGCTGCTGACAGCTCTTCCCAAAGAGCCGTTCAGGTGCTTTCAAAGAGCATCTCCAAGGGCTGGACTCTGCAAGACGGTGCGTCGTGTGGATGCACTTGGTTGTCTCAGCAAATGCAGCACAAACCCTTCCAGACGTCTGCTATCTCTGCGACATCTTCCACAGGAGAATTCCAGAGCATGGGGGAAGCAGCCTGTGCAGCGCAGGGCACAGCTCCACTCCAGAAAGAGAAAGGCAGTGACTTTTTTCTCTCCCAGCACCAAAGTGCTCCCTGCCAGCAGGCCACCTTTAGGCAAGCACCGAGGACATGGCTCCTGTCTTCTGCTGAAAATTGGCCAGATGAGAGCAAAGCCAGGGGAGCTCTGCCTGGCGAGGACAAATCCGGGAGCAGCTCCTGGGCTCCAACCCGTGCTCGGGGTGCGGTGGGGGCACGGGTGACCACGGGAAGTCCCAGCCGCTTCCTGTGGCTTCTCCTCGGCCACAGCTTTGATCTATTTTTAACGGGAAGTGCTGAAAAGCTGGGAATTGCGTTGCTGGCAAGGCGATGGGCGGCCAAAAGCAATGGGGCTCAGCTGGGTCAGCTCCTCTGGCCACTGGAGCCAGCGACTGGTGGGGATGGGACCCCCGTCACCTCCTGCACCCCTCCTGTGGGAGGGGGCCAGCTAGGGAAGGGGGAGAGGCAGCTAATTCCTCTACCTTGGCCAGCCAGAGCCCATGGCTCCACTCTTTTTTTATTTTTTATTTTTTTAATCACATTAGGGAAGGATGCGTTTGTTTTTTCATCTCCGGTTGTTGTGTCCCTTGGGGCCCCCTTGCTGCAGCTCCTTTGTTTGTGAGCAGAAAATCCTTCCCCAACCCAAGCCTGGCTGAGAAATCCTCAAACAGGCTGTAAATCTCCAAGGCTGGCCGATTGACACACACCTGCTGGCTGCTGCTGTGCAGCTGGGGCGAGGGGGAAACATTTTTTTTTCTTTTTAATAAAAGTAGCATGATTCACATTCAGATTTTCAAAAGAAATTGCCTTACTACAAACCAGGAGGCAGCGGCAACCATCAGCAATGGCTTTCCCACCTCTTCAAAGCCCAGCAGCCTGGGCTGTGTCCCATTTACCCTATGGACAGACACAAAAAACTGGACTAAATAGTAGGGGATTTGGGGTGAGGGCCCTCATGGGAAGTGGGGCTATGGACCAGGAGGGTGTTCCGTGTGGTGGGTCCCCGCCCTGGGACATGAGCGGGAGGAAGCCCATGGTGGTGATGCTTCCCACATTGGCGGTGGGCTGGTAAATAAATGGGGCTGGTGGAAGCTAAGGGGACCACAGCAAAGGAAAATAAACTTCCCAGCAGTGGGATGTCTGTGGGAGAGGACTTTGGGGTGGTTTTTTTGGTTGAGCGGTTGTTTGTGACCACCCTAAACAAAAAGGAATATTGTGTTTGTTTGTTTGTTTGTTTGTTTTAAATTGTGTGGGGATAAAACCCTAATACAGCAATAGAAATAGGTTTCAAACAAAAGATTTTTATTTAATTGGCATCTTTCTGCCACAGGAAAGGCAAAGAAATCTGTGCCGAATTGCAGACCCTAATAAAAGCCTCATTTTTGGGAGTGATTCATTAACTTTACTAGGAGCGCGTTTAAAAAATAATTTAAGAAAGAAAAGAAAAAAGGGCCAAGATTTCCTGTGCCTGCCTGTAATATTAAACCTGCTTAAGCTACAAGGAGACGCCTGTGGATGTAATTGCACGTTTCCAAAAGCCTGCGTCCGCACAGCCGGCTCCAAATGGCCTCTGAAGCTCCAGCGGTTTCCCCAGCTGCAGAAGGGGCAGGAAAGGGGGGAAAAAAATCTGATGGGCAGGCATTTCTGTCCCTTTTTATTTTCCCAGCGTGTGCAAGAGGCAGAGTCATTCCCTCACCCACCTCTCTCTTTCCTGGATCCAGATTAAAACGAGCAAATGGCCACACGCCCGTCTGGTCAGTGGTCCCAGCACAAAGCTGCTTACTCAAGCTGAAGTCGCTCTCCCTCCAGTGCTGCCACCCGGGGCTTCTGTGGCTCAGGGTTTCGCTAGACATCCCCAGCAAATATTAACGAGCGCAGAACAATTAGGCAGCCTCTGATGTGATGTCTTGGAGCACATGGACGGGCAGCTCCCAGCCCAGCCCTTCCCTTCCCGATGCCGTGGGCTCGCTGCCGGCTCTGGCACGCTGATCCCGTTTCAATGGAGGAGGAATTTTTTTAACAAAGCATGCCTTTTTTTTTTTTTTTTTGGAAAATGCTGATGCATGGAAATCAAAACCTTTTGTGGAAACGTAGTGTTTTCAATGAAAATTTAGTTAGTGAGGATTTCCTCGAATCCAGGGTGGAATTTCTCATCAAAACGAGCGAGAACAACTCCAAAGCCCTCTCTGACCCATTCTCAGCCTCTCCAACTGGTGCTGTCACAGCGGCCCCCAATTCGTCCTGGCATAGAGGGACAGGGATGAGCCCTGGCTGTGCAAGAGGCAGGGAGCCAGGCTTGTGCTCACCAGCCTTGAGGGTGGGGGCTGCAGGGCTGAGGGTGAGGTGGGGCCGGGGGTGACGGGCCAAATCAGTCTGTGCCTGCACTGCCTGGCTTCTGCTTGAATGAACAATTGAACTCGGCTGAGTCACCGAAGGGGAAAAAAGCCACTGACACCCTGTAGTTAGCAATGAGGAAGCTAAATATAGCCCTTACTATAGGTACTGGTGTAAAGAGAGCACGCAGCGAGCAGGCACGATGCTCTGTCACTTCATTCATGTGATTACACCCAAAAGATTACAGGCACACTATCCATCTCGGTTTGATCCCTCTTGCCAGGCTGCCCTGCAGGCTGTGCACCATCCCCTACCGTGCAGGCTCCTCTCCTTGGGGTCTGCTGCCCACACAGACCCTGCTCCCATATTGCCCCCCCGGTGGTCCCTCAACCCCCGGGCTGCTGCTTCGGCACTGCCCATCTCCCCATGTGCTCACCTGCTCCATCCCTTCCCCCAGGCCGTGCTGCCCGTGGGGGGCAAATCCACGGGGAGGGAGGCCGAGGACCCTTGGCTCAGCCGTAAGCTGTGGTTTTTCAGAGGCACATCAAATCAGCCGAATTTGGGGCAGGTTTTCGCAGAAAGAGCAAAAGGCAGATCTCTGCAAGGAAGGCTGCTTCTTGGAAACTGCTGAGCATCTGTTCCACGTCATGGGAGAGCAAGAACTTCTCGAGAAGATAAAATAAATATAATTGGAAATTGAGTTGTTTTCTTTTTTTAATAGCAATACATGGTGTTTTTCCGTACCCTTGTTCTCAGAAATGGCTGTGCCATGTGGACTGGATTGTTTCCTCAGCTTCTGCCTGAGGCAGATACCAAACATGGGAAATTTCAGCCCAATTGATTCAAGTCTGGCAAAGCTCTGCTCGAGTGACTGCAGAGCCTCCTGATGGGAAGTGTCAGGCAAACTTAATCATAAGCGGTGGTACCACAGAAAAGATTGTGCTCTAAACCCTGGAAAGTTGGCACAGCAGCACAGCATGCTCACTCTCTCTTTCACGTTTCGATGCTGTAGAATTTGTGTTTCTTTTTTTCATTGCATTGTTCCACTCCTCCTTTTAATTATTTTTTTTTTCTTGTTGGGTTTCTGGCTCTTGCAGCCGCTTGGCTGGAGCGAGGAATGCCAAGGTTTAGATGACAGATCGCCTTGTAGCATCTGCTGGGAACTGATAAGACAGAAGTCTGATAAAGCTTGATGTGCTGCTCCTGCCGGACAGTGGAGGGATGCCTTTGCCGGTGGCGGGGACCCTTCCCACCCATGGAACCCAGGGGCTGTCGCATCCGAGGGACCGAGGCTGGGCTCCAGCCAAGCGCCCCAAATTGGAAAATCAGGCCCAGGGCTTGGGAGCCTTGGGCAGCCCCTGCCTCTGAGTGTGGTGTTTTCTTTCCAGGCTGTTGACTATTTCACAAGGTTAAACACATATGTAAAAGCAAACCACAAACCCAACTAGTCATTCTGCCTTGAATAAGTATCTGCAGTTTTTTGGAAGAGATAACAATGCTGTCTTTGTTTCCTCCTCGCTTCCCTCCCTCCCCACCTCGCTTTTTTTCGTTCCCTCTCTCCAATCACGTAAACCATGATAGTAACAGCATTTCATTCCACAAATACTCAGGGAAATGGGGCTGAGCACATGGGTAGGGTGACAGGAAGCAAAAGCCCCCCTTGAACCAAGTCCTGTGCTGAGCATGAGGTGCCACCCACCCCGAAGCGTGGCGCATGGGGACGGACACGGCCAGGGCTGAGCAGCAGGTTTGGAGCACGCAGCAACAAACATAGAGCTGGAAGCCCCGATGCATACAGGTCTTCCCAAAGAGCTGTTGCTCCCAAGGCCTGCAGCACAGCATGGCATTCCTCCGTGGGGCCGCCTGTATAGCCGTGGAGTCTGGACTTGGGGTGCAGGATGGCTCAGTCCCGCAGAGCTGCAGCTGCCTCGTTCCCTGCAGGCAGGGCTGCAGAGGGGAGATGGACAACCCCTGTGCTCGGACAGAGCAGCGGCCGTGGTGGTGCTCGCTGGCTTTCATCTGAAATTAAATCAATCAGTTCCTGAAAGCAGCACCAATATTTCAATATGTCGCACTGAAAGCAATTTATGAAACACATCGTGCCCCTTCCTTCGGAGGTCAGCCTTAATCATCGGCCGGTCACTTCCAGCGTGTTGCAGTGAGCTCAGCCCTGCAGCCTCCGGTTTGCTGAACGCGCGCTGGCCTTGCCAGTAAATTCTCGTGGCCCCCCCCTGCCTGGCTGCCCCGGCCTCCCCTCTTATCTGCGGCCTGGATTCCTCCAATATCAGGCCTCGGGCTGAAGGAAGAACGCTCTGGCCAAAGGCCTGGGAGACAAAGTGTTGACAGGGGAACATAAGGAGGGGCGTGGGGGACCTCAACACCCTCTGGCAGAGTGTGAACAAAATCGGGCCAGGGATTTCCAAACAAGCCGTCCGTCAGGCGAGCCATGGCCCCGCGTCCCACTGCGGCTGGGGCTGGGGGAGCAGGCACAGCCCTCTGTGAGTCGGGGAGGTGACACTGAGGACATGAGCTGGGACACCAGAGCCCAAGGGTCGGCAGCAGCCGAGCTTGCACGTGTCCTCCCTGGCCTCCCCCTCATCCAGAGGGGCCACAGCCTCCCCTCAAGGAATATCTGCATGTGCCCTGCTGTGCCGCCTTGGGAAGGAGCTTTGTGCCGGGGCTGGAGCCTCCCGATGGGTCGGTCTGCATCCGCTTCGCTCTGCCACGAGTTCTGCTAAACCATTGCGCAAGAGCGCGTTGGACGCACGGGGATTTTGGGAGGAAAAAGTCAGAATGAGTCACATTGGAGCTGTTCTCTCCATTCACACTCTCAACTTTACATGACAGAAAAAGTGTTTTTTCTGTACATTTCATGTACTTGTTTAATTGGGGCTCATTGACATGCTCTGATATCACTGGAATCAGGTTTTTGTCTGTAGTTAGACCAAATATTTTTTCTCACTAAAACAAAGTTTCGGTTCACATTGAAAGAATTTTATTGGAATTTTTATTTTGTATAAAATTTTAGCTTTGTATGGAAATCCAGAGTAAATATTGGTATTGCCTGTAGACTGAAAAAACTAATTTGTGGCCAGATCCAGCATATCTGTTCCCGTATAGAATAATATTCCCATGGCATTGACCAGCAGCGTTGCGGTCAGATCTGATGCATGGATACATTAAAATAGCTACAGTATGAACCAAAATGACCCAGGTTTAATGTGGCAAACGCACAGTACAAAAGTAAATAGATCTGCCACATAGTTTAGATGCAGTAAAACAATTTGAGTGGGATCATATTGGTTTAATTTCTCTCAGACATTTAAAACACATCCAGCTTCAGAGGGGCCCTTTGGTGCGACACGAATCAGGCTGGGGCGCGCACACAGCGCAGGGAAGGTTTGGCACGGCTGTGGTGCTGCTGTCACACGTTTGTCCCCACGTGTGTCCCCTGTCCATGACAGGGATGGTCACGGACAGACTGGGGACAAGAGGACTCGGTCGGGGCTGGCCACAAGTGCAAGGGCTGCGCTGGCTGCCAAGAGCGAGCAGTGCTACACAGGGGCAGGGTGCTAATCCCGCAGCCGGAGATGTGTCTGATGCTTTGTTTATTACAAATGACCCGTTCTCTGGTCCCTGCTTCCCTGAAAAAAAAAAAAAAAGGCAAGAGAAAAAAGCCTCTTAGCCTCATTAAAGGCAAATGTTCCCACTTAGGGAAAACTGAGGTTTTTTCACCCACTACTTATAAGAAACAGCAGACAGCCACACTCCCTGCGTCCCCGTCTCCTCTCCCACCCCAGCACCCCCCGGCGTGCCGCCACCCCCCCGGCTGCCAGACACGTCCTGCTCAGTGGCAAGAGGATGTGTATGGTTTTGGCTGAGTTTTGGCATGCTGCAGGCTGTAGAACCTGTGGAGGCACTACCTCAGCATCCTCCTTGTCACGAAATGCTCCCATTTCTACCATTTAGTATCACTGAGGAGCACGCTGCGTGGGAAGGAGAGGTTACCCTGAGGCTCCATCGACACAAGCAGGGCGTGCTGGAAGCGGCTGTTTTGCAAATGGCCACATCCCAGGGATGGCTGGGGTGAGGCAAGGCTCTGAGGACTTGGCTGGCTGTCCTCACATTTCCAAACCCTGACCCCTGCAGAAATCTTGGCCCTCCTGGGGGCTGAGCTGATCTGAAGCATCTCAAGCTGAAAAAATGTCTGTGCTCTCTTTGGGGCACTGGAGGAAATTGGAAGGAAATAACAATTTAGGAGGTGGTGGGACTGGGCCAGCCAGAGCTGGAGGTGAGCCCCAGCCGCAGGGCTTGGCGGGGCAGCAGCACCCGCTGGGCACCCTCCCACCAGCCCCCCGATGTCTCCAAGAACCAGAGCTGTGGCAGAAAGGGGAGCTCATGGGGAACAACGTTCTGGGAGGGAGGAACTACGAGGTCCCAGCAGGCAAAGGACAGAGATGAGAGAGGGGCTGGGAAGGGACAGGGGGCAGAGCAGCTGCTCCGAGGGGCTTGAAGCACTTGGGCAGAGGGCACCTGGCCTGGGGCAGCGAGTGGTGGAGGAAAGGGATGGAAAAGCAAGGCACGGCTCTGGGAGCGTTTGAAAGAAACCTACCTCCATGGAGCACAAAAATAAGCTTTGTTTTAAAAAGCAAACAAGCAAACACATGTTCAGCCCTGCTAAATACAAACTCCCAAAGTTATTATTTATTATTTCTACTGAGGCAACTTTCAGGGACGTCTTTAAGATTGAAAGGGTTCCCTGTGTTCAGCTTTGTAGCAGTACAGAACAAGAGACAGGCCTTTAGCTGGAGATCAGACACAGCAAATAAGAGTAACAAGAAAGAATGAAGGGTGGGAAGACAAAGGAAGCAGCAATAAGGCTGCGTGTTTGCTTATGCCAGCTATGTACACATCAAGAGGGGTTTGAATGCTCAATGGTTTAGCAGCTTTGAAACTTTTCTGTAAATCCAGCTTTGAGCAGGAATAAAATGGAAATAAATAAAAGCATTACAATTAATACAACTTTAACATTCCCCTCCTTAATGTTTCTATCCAAGTGCTCTCTGCAAGCAGGAATATTTCTGCTGCGTGCCTCGTACTTGCATACTAATGCAGCGATGCTGTGAAATCAAGAGCTCACACCACCTCCGACTTAACATTAAAGTGTGATTATGGTCAGAAGTGATTCTGCAAGAGCAAAAAAATAAATAAAATACTATCATCTCTGTAACAGCTCCTGGTTGCACACTGCTTCCTCCTCAGGGGAAGAAGTATTTCCTCCCCAGGTCAGGTAAGTGTCCAGCCCTGCCGAAGGCAAGGTGGAGTTTAATGGAGGCTCAGAGGAGCCGGATTTAGGCTCGGTGTGTTCCCAGCCTGCTTCACACCCAGGCAGGAGATTTCAGGCACTTTGAAGGGGCCAGGCTGCTTCTGGGATGGGCATTTGTCTCTGCAACTCGAGCTGCTGTTTTTGCCCAGGGTGTTGTTTCCAGAAAAGAAGGGGGGGGGGAGAGGGACGCGGGGGGGGGAGGGAGGGGGGGGGGCTTGCATGCACAGTGAGCGGCACAAGAAAAAGTTTCAGGGGAGAGGAGAGTGGTAACAAGAGAGGAGCACAGGGCACAGCGGGACACAGGTGAAGGCATGTTGGAGCAGCACAGGCTGCATGAACCAGGCTGGAGAGCTGGACACGATGGGGAAAGCCAGAGTCATCAGGCGTTCAGCATTTGGCCTGTGGAGACCAGCCCATGTGCCCAGGAGACTGCAATTTCTCCCATGATACTGGGTTTTCCTTCTTATCAGTGACCCAGCAGCCCCTAATTGCCCTCTTTGCCTCTCCTTGCACAGAAGCAGAGATATGCACTACGTCAGCCTTTTTTCCAGCCTCATTCCTCGGGCAGTGTTCCTGGCCCAGACCCCGCTCGGGGCAGCGCACCCAGCGTGCCTCCGCGGCTCACGCCATAACTCCCAGGTACGACCCTGCCTGTCCGTTCACGGCTGAGGCTTCCAGGCTGTTATTTTTCATGACTTGTTTCTCGACACATCCTTTTCTCAAGCCTTAACAAACGTGAGGGCCGCCCGCTAATATCCATCCAGAAGGCTGTTACCAAGATAATTTTTCTGGCCCCTCACTGGGACTGCAGCCAGCCATAGCTTTCCTCTTCCTCACTAGATCCACCTTTTCACTCCCATCCAAAAAGGTGTTTGTCTTCATCCATCAGCCCCTCTTAGAGCCAGCTCCCCCATCACTCTCTCAGTCAGAAGTGCAGGGTCAGCTCTGCCTCTCCCAACCCACGATAACCAGCTTTTATCACGCACTGCCTACGGTTTCAAGCAGATCTGTGTTTCTTCATCTTCCCTCAGGTGGAGAATGCTTCTGGAGATATCTGGTGGTGCTCCTCCAGGTGTATCATTAGCAGGCTGCTGTGCCAGGCCTGGTACAAGCGGTGGATGCGGGGCTGTGTGAGTGCCGCCCTCTGGGTGCTGCGTGACAGTGACTGCCCCATGTCAGAGCTGCCTGCCCCTGCAGAGGCCAGCCTCACACGTGAGAACGATGGCTTTTGAAGCAGGAGGCAGAGCCTTTCCCCCGAGGTCAGCGGTGGGAGCTGAGCCTGCAAGATCCCTTCAGGGCTGATCGGACAGCTTGCTGAAAATGCAGCTTTGAGCCTTTCCCCATGCCTTTACTCAGGGAGTATCCCAAAAGCAGGGTGCAGATATCCCCTAGATGGTAACCTGCTGCTCTCTAGTTCCTGAAGTCTTCTTGCATTAAAATATTTCTGTTATCAAATTATTTGACTCCGAGTTGTTTGGCAGGACCTGTTCCTCCCCGCTGTGACCAGTGTTCCCACGTGCTCCCAGAAGGACCGGCTGCCCTCTGGCTCTGCCAACACCCCACGCTCGTCCTCGTTAGCCGAGGGAAGCCTCGCTTAAACAGGATTAGTGACAGCACTGAAAAACTGAGAACAGGGAGCCTGATGTGAAAACAGAGTCATTAAAACTCAGCACACACAAATGCGCACGCAGAGCAGCCTCACCCTGTGATCCTCAGGCTGGAGAAGTGCTCATGTAAATCGATGGGAAAGCTGTGGGAATTTGCACAATAAACCCCAGGGCAGAGCCTGCTGCTCCCGGAGCTCGCGTGCAACCTTGTTTCTTGAGCCACTCCATTGATTTCACCGGGACTCTCCATGGAGTAAGTCATCGCTAAGTATGAATAATTGGTCTGGCACACAGCTTTCGGGGCATGGGTGATGGATGAACTTTAACTTTCGTAAGTAAGATGAGACCCAGACCTGCTGAAATGAGAAAGGTGCTGACTTTCCTCCCTCACCTGGAAATGAAATGGAAATGAAACTGTTTTCAAGATAATGTAGCCAACTTCATTCTCATTTCTGCTACACATTTTGTGTCTGTACAGTGCATGCACTCTGCACACATTTCAGGCATCTGTCTCATAGGAAACATTCCCAATTATCTGCTCTCTCTGCCTGCCCCATTCCTCGCAATATGACTCATTCAGATGGTTGCAAAAGCTGTTCCTAGAGGGAGTCGGAACATTTTTGAAGGGATGCTTTTCTCCCCCAAATGTTGTAGGGCTGGGATGAGCTCCTGGGTCCTTAGACCTACCACCTTGCCAGCATGCGTTCCTGTAGCGTGCACTGAATTAGGTCCACAGAGCACCTACTTCCCCCACTGCCACCAGCCAAAGGTGCTTTTCCATCTCCCTGGAGGAAACAAAATCCCCGTATAAAGGATCAAAAGCAAGAGATCCAAAACCCTGGGAGAGGTTGGGCAGCACTTAGAGTATCAGCAGCATTCACTGTCTCTGTGACACCCATGGGAGCACACCAGGACCCTCAGCCTCAGCATTGTGGCTCTGTGATTTGCAATGAAACCATTTAATGTCTTACAATATGCTGGGGGGGTTTCAATGATAAAGCTGAGTGAAACGCTTTAGCCTCATTGAAGCAAAATATTTAGAGAAGACTTTTCAGTGTTTATACTAGGCGTTTGGAATTTTTATTTCATTGGAAATTTGGAGCTGCTAACATTGTTGTTCAAATATGGGATGAAAGAAAACTCTGAAACTGTGATATTTTTGGCTGAATGGGAATTTTGTGTTGCAGCCAGCTCTAATAGTCTTGTCTTATTTTCCTCCAAACAGAAGATAGATGAGAAATCTTTTAACTTTCTCAAAGAAAGCTAGAACAAATCTGCTAGCCTAAGTTTTCACAGTGCAATTTGTGGAAAGAGAAGACTATTCAGGTGAATTCCAAAAATGTGCAGTGACTGAAGTGTGTGAAGCGGTGCTGCAGGTGACCTGCAGCATGCTCCATGGGACGCCCAGATCCAAGGCCACTGCTGGACTCCCTGGGAATGTCAGCGTTTTCCATTAGCTGCTGCCTCTGGAGACGTGATACCTCGGGTGCTGTTTTAGAAGCATTACAAGGTACACCTGATCAAGGATAAATTTGCTTATTGGAATATCCCCCTTGGATTCAGCCCTTGCAAGTGCTTGCAAAAACATTTCCCTTCCCTCAGCTGCGATGCTGCCATAGTGCTGCTGGATGCTGGAAATTTGTGGGAATGCAGGTGGAAGGAGGGAGGTGAAGCCGTGCGCTGCAGCTAAGGGATCTGTCACATTCCAGGTGTGGCAGGAGGATGGAATAGTTTCCCTTCTCCATCCAAGGAAATAACGATCCCAGTGAGCTCATGTGTGTCCTCATTTTTGAAGGGTCCTGCAGCAATGCACGTCTCCATAAATAGCAAAGGCCTGAGCTCAGCTCCTTCATCTCAGTGCCTGCCGAATCAATACCCGAGTCCCTGGTTAATGCAGCCAGGAGCTCAATTAAAGGAAAACCCCACAGGAACAGGAATGAGTGGGGGTTTTGGTGGAACTAGCTTTGTCCCTCCAGGTCCCTCCAGGTTCCTGCTGGATGGGCTGGCAGAATAAACATGATATAATCAAAGGAAGGAGGAATATTCCTGTATCTAGAGCAAGGCTGTAAAAGGGGTGGGAGAAGGCCAGAAAGAGGTGATGGGCACTAGACAGAACCCCCTTCCTTTCTCTAATGAGCTTTCACAATTGACTTGAGGTGATTTTGTAAAATTCGTGTTGACTGTGCACGTCTCAGCTCCTTCACCCTTCTGGAAAGTCATGAGACAACAGCAGCATCAGGCAGATTTGTACCTGATGCCGTAACCTGGAGCCAAACGGGTGGCCTGGATTCGGCAGTGATTTATCTGAGACATACTTACTGCAAGCAGAAGTAAATAAAGCATGCAAGAGAAACAAACGCTTCATGACGTGGAAAGACAGGAATGTGAAAAGTTACTCTGTTCTTTGATAATGGCTAGACTAAGCTGGCAGTTAGAATCAAGAACATCATTTCTGTAATCCAGATGGCTAATAAATGTGGATAGCTTTCCTAAAACCTTGACAAAGTACAATTACTGCTGGTAGCAGAGCTTCCTATAAGAGAAACCAGTTTGGGTGCAGATTCCGATCTTGCTGAAAAAGCCCCGGGGCTGAGTGGATGCTGTGATGAGAACTGTAGGAGGTTGTCTCCTCCTCCTACATCCTCTCCTCTTGCTGGGATTTTTATCCCGGTGGTCCTTGGGCAGCAGCCGGGTGCCTCGGGTGCGAGGCTCAGCCCCACGGTGCCCTGGCCGCTGGGCTGCACAGGATGAGCAGCAGGATGAGAGCCCACTCCAGGCTTTCATTCCAGGCTGACAGAGGAAACAAGCAGTTTTGAGGTTAAAAACATACTTTTGCTTACTTCTCCATTTTGGCTTGTTTCCACACCTCAGGCTCCAAGCACTCTAAGCATACTGCCCTGGAAAGTTCACTCCTGATGCAGTTTCAGCCTGGGTTAAAGGCACAACATAGGTGGTGACCCTCACCTTTCAAACTGATTCACCATTTCTGAAAATTTGCTTTTCATGTCCTGTTTAAGGCATGGTAGAGAAGGCTGAAAAATGGGGACTCAGAACTCAGCCATGCCTTGAAAATCAAGGAGCACACATCAGGCCAGTAAGTATCACTCTTTCCCTTTGCCAAATGTGTCTCACAGGGCAGGGGCCATTGTGCAAAAAGCCAGGTTACTGGGGAGTGCTCCAAACCATGCCTCAGGAGCCCTGGGGCATTTCTGAGAGCTTGTTCTGCCTTGGATGGGAAGGATTTGGAAAAATAGCAGGTAGCCTAGTCCTTTGCCCAGCCTCTGAAATGAACAAAAACTGAGCCCATTTTATGCATAAAGCTGTGTGGTTCAGGAATTTCATTTTAAATATCCCCTGCCCTCATTGGTGTGAACTGATACCAGACTGCCCCCATGATGCTATATTTGACGCAATGGGGCACAATGGCTCTGCTCTGCTGGAGCTGTGTGCCTCCAGAGCATGCTGCCGCAGGAAGCTCAGGCATGCAGCTTTCCAGGTACTGAGCCAAACTGCTCCAAATTCATCCCACTCCTCTTCTCCCACGGACCTGTTTCTCAGAATCCTTGCTTCTCTATTCAGATCTGAATACAAGCATCTTCCAGTGCCCAGCAGCTGTGATTTGGATCCACCTCTATAAGGCAATAAATACATCCTGCACCAGGGCAGGTCCCTGTGGAGGAGGCAAAGATGCCCCCAGAAGTACAGAGAAGCTGGAGGAGGACCAGGAGATCAGGGCAGGTGGTTAGCTGTCATCTTCTCATACCAAGGGATAGTCACACATCTGCTATTCCCTACTGCTTATTTTTTTTTTTTTTTTCCCTTGGCTTTCAGGCTGGTAGTTTTGGAGATATGTAAAGCGGTCAGCAACGTTTTTTTTCCCCCCAGATAAATAAATAAAAGGCTGAGAGAAGTGACAGGGTGTGGGGACACCTCTTCCATCTCCAGGTAAGAACGTGTCCAGGTGCACGATGGATGAGCACTCACAAATGAGGCTCTCCCCTACTCTCCCCTGTTCATCCTGTCCTTACACCAGCCCTAGGAGATTTACTGGGGAACTTACACTAGCTGAATTTTCCTTCATTTAATTGGGTGGAAAGTACAACAGAGCTGAGTCCGTAACAAGGAGACTTTCCAATTTTTGCTCAAAGTATAGATAAAGTTCTTGTATTTTCACACTTAAAGCATGGTCTCGTCTCCAGCCTTAGCTCACCAAGCCTTAGTGAGCCAAAGGAATGCTCTCTGGTAGCTTTCTAGGCCAAACAGTTATTTTGTTAGAGGAAACACTTAAAACTAAAACTTTGCAGAATTTCCCCTGAGGTTATGGTGTTTGTTTAGGCTTCTTCAACCAAGGAATCTCAATCACTAGGAACTGCAAACCTCCCACACACATTCATGCCTCTCACATCCCAGGCACAGGCCGGTTTAGGAGTTTGTACAGCAAACAACAGCAGAAGAAGAGCTGCTCCCTCCATATATCACCAGCGCGGAGGCAGAGCTGGGGAAGCCCGCGCCGGCCGGCCTGGGAGGCAGAGCGGAGGCGAGGAAGAGGAGCAGGCTCCGAGCTGCCCAAGGCAGCAGCAGGGGGGAGAGGCGGGGTGGGACGGGGTTACCCGCGGGTGAGGGGACTGGGGGGGCAGGGGCTGGGGGAGAGTGCAGGAGGGCAGGGGGGGGCACGTCTTCCACTGACAAATGCAAAACATTAACTCTGACCTCGTACTTCTTCCATCTAAAAATAACACATTATCAGGGCAACGGCGGCTGCAGGGGACCACGATTTATCACACCAGAGGCAGGGCTGAGGATGTGTATCTGAGGGTGGCAGAGGTCAAGTTGGGATCGCCTGTAAGCTGTGAGGGAGATTTTGGAGACAGAGAGACACGAGGATGATATTTGGAGATTGGAGATTGATCTCCAGATATTTGGATATCTGGAGAGTGGCCTGGAGAAGGCGGCCGTGATTTTAAATAGAGCAATGGTTGTGCCAGTGCAATTTGAACTTGTACATTTTTAATGATGATCAAATGTTGTGTGAGGTTCTCAGCCAGCGTACGCTGGAGGTGCTCCTTCAGGCTCCGGGGAGGGACAGCAGTTTGCACTGGCTGCTGCTCATCGTGCTCACCCTGCTGCCATGCAGTGAGCACCCGCAGAGCCCTGCCCGCACGGCTGGGGGCTGGAAGCAGGTCGGAGCTTGGAAAGCAATCAATTGCCAGTTAATGGAGTTACGGTAAAGATGTTATCCAAAACCACCGTGTCTGCCTAATTATTCATAACATCCCTCTGGAGATCCTCCTGTTGGCAAACTGGGGATCTGCCGCTTTATTCTCATAATAAAAGAAGTTGCAGGGCTTTAAATGAGAGGGCACAAATTACCATGCAGCCGCTGACAATATGGCAGCTACCGAGCATTGGATTACATGGCAATTTCCATGCAATATCCAGGTTATTACATAGTAAGTGCCATGTCATTACTGGCTAAATGAATGATTATCACCCCTGCTTGACAGATTCACCTGACAAATTCCGCCTCCTTTTCGGTCTATGGGATATCTGCAGGGAGAATGGTGTTTCCAGGAAAGCAGCGTGCAAGCATATTTGGGGTGGGCTTTTCTGACTCCAGATTTACCATGGTCCTACCTAGGCTGTGTGGAGATACAGTACCAGGGCAGGGAAGCAGGCTCTGTGTCTGTGTGTGCTTCAGGCACGAATCGGTGGTGGGAGACCAAAGAACTCTTTCCAAACACCCATGCCAGTGAAAGCAGCTTGAATGTTCCCAAAAAGGGAGCTCGAAAGCTTGAGTGCAGCTGGAGGAACCATTTAAAACTTTGGAGCTACTCCTGAAAAAAAATTATTTGCAGTCTTCTCTCAGCTTTATCGTTTCTGTCTTGAATATTACAAGGCGAGTACACCCAGCTCTTCTGCATATGCCCTGTCAAATAGCTCGTGTTGATGACTGGCAGTTGCTTACTTTATGTAATCTAAGGCCACTTAAAACTGCCACAGATCTGATCCACAGTTTTTTGACATCTTTAAATGAGCGTTAGGCTTGATCAGATCTCATGGGTTTAGGGAGCAGATACACGTTTGTGCAGGACATGAATTCAGCTGCTCATGTAACTCAGGTCTTGGGAATGCCCTGGATTTTTCTGTAGGTAGGTCTGTAGAAATCTCTCTCTAATTTATGCATCTTTCTACAGAAAGATCAAGACCAGGCTTATGTTGTGTGAGATACCTGCAGCATGAATATCGCAGGAAGGGATGCTCAGCCGCAGCAGCCAGCACAGCTTCCCAAGCGCAGAGTTCTGCACAGGAGAATAAAGAGCAAAACAACAAACACACAGATTCAGGGGAAGGCAGGAGAACAATGAAAAAAGTTTTTTATCCTTCCTCCAACAAAATAATTGAAATGGTCTTAGGAGCAGCCCAAAGCCCAGCAGCCTCCACCCAGAAGAGCGCTGCTGCAGAGCACCGTGAGCAGGAGGGAAGGTGTGAGGCAGGAGGCTATGCCGGGCAGCAGGAGGCCCAGGAGCCCTGTTTCTGTCTTTCCTGGGACTCCGCACTGCTCAGACAACTCCATTTAAGCAAAGCCCATTCTGAAAAGCTGATTCCTTTTTCACAGCACTGTATTCTCATGGGGACTCAAACACTGACTGGGGCTGAAGCTCCAGATCTCCCCCATGCCCTGCTGACACGCTTCCTTCCCCTGACCTCCTCGTGCTGAGAACTGACCATCCACGTTAAATCGTGCAAATATTTCTCTAATATCTCTTCCCCAGGCAGAGTTCAGAGATGAAAAGAGTTCTCTCTTTGATATTTCAATATCCCATGTGCACACAGTGCTGCTTTTCACACATGGATCACAGGCCTAAGAGGTTTCTTAGCAGGACGCCTGGACCTCCACCATTTTGTCCACTGTTCAGCCACTTACATGCAAACCTGGTCCTGCAAAACAAAGCTGCAGAGGCTCCAGGAAGGTTCCTGCACAACCAGAGGTACCAGCTTCAGCACTAGAGTCATTCCTGGGCAATTAGCTTTGTGGTTTTCCTCTCCACCACCAGTAGCATGCAATCATCGCCAGCCTCTTGACATGCAGACAATTATCCTTTAGTGACTTTAAGGATAATCATAGTCCACGGGGACAAGTAGTGTCCTGGGCTGCATGGAGGGCCCAGCACAGCTCGTTGCTGGTGGGGGGCACATGGGTGGCACCACACACCCAGGGGACCGGGGATGCTCCGCAGGGAGCTGCTGCTGCTCCGAGGAGCGCTCAGCCTGGGACGCCTTCTATAATCCCCATAAATGCAACTGCTCCTAATTTCAGGGCGGTGGATGGTCCATTTTGGAAGCAGCCCAGGGCAGGGGCTGACGCCATCAGCTCCCCCCGGTCACCAGAAGCCACATGCTCTTTGTAATTTAGAGCCCTGTTTGGGAAGATGTTGCTGCAGCTGCTTGAAGGAGAATTAGGCTTCCTCAGGCAGCGCTGACATTTAACATCAAATTCCCCCTCCCGTTCCTCTGTGTGAATTTCCTTGATCGCCTTTCAAAGCGAGAAATAAATGGTGCATTAGAGAGAAGGAGAGAGAGAGATGAGCTTTATTGGCTGTTTATGGAAGAAATTAAAATTGTTCATTAGTAACCACAGCACCAACAGTGGCCATCTCCTGCCACCCTCCTGGGGCCAGGCAGACCCCGATGTGCCCCCAGGGGATGTTCCCCTCCTATTTGTTTGGGCTGGCACCCGTTGGTCCCTCCCTGCCCTTCTGCAGGCGGGCACCTGGGGGACAGCAGGGAAATGTCGCCGCTCCAGCACCACCGGGAAGCCTCGCTCTCCTTCCCAAATCCTGAGTCCCCGGCGTGCCGGGGGTGGTTTCAGTGCTGAGCCCTGCACAGAGCCATCCTGCCTGGCTGGGACATGACCCTGTGTCCCTGTGTCCCCATGTCCTCGTGTCCCTAGGCTGGGGAAGGGCAGCCCTGCTGCTGGCAGGTGGGGCCGGCGGGAGGAAGGGGGCCGGGAGGACTTCAAAGGCTCTGTATCTCTTCACGCAGCTGCCATAAAAAACAATCCAGGTTTCCGCTCTGGAGTCCCAAGTTGCCCTCACAAGGGACATCTCTCAGGGCAAACGGATAAATCTTTCATCTCCTCGGTCTGGGTTTTATTAAATGCCTCGCACGTATATGTAAAATGCAGAATGCTGATAAATACCGGCGAGTCACAGGGAGAGGCGGATAGAGATTAACTCACTGTATTAACCAAAAGTCTATTCTTTCGATTAAGATGGAGAGAGCCGAGATGTGCAGATACCAAGAGGCTCTTCCAGACGGCACAGCAGGGCTGTGCTCAAGGTGGCCTTGGGGGCAGCACCCGCCTCCTCCCCACACCCCGGTGGCCTCCAGGATTGGTGCCGCAGGAGCTCTGCAAAGCTCAGGGTCCCGGGAAGACCCCTGCCTTGCTGCTGGGTGGGAGTCCTGCCCAAGGTGGGTGCCTCTGGGCAGCCCCCACGATCCAGGAGGATGGGGCTGAGGGGTGCACAGCATCCATGTAGGTGGGGCTTCAGCAAGAGCCCTGCTTCCCATTGCTCCCAGGAAACCTGTAGGGATATCACTGGGAATAGAAGAGGGATTTGGGTGAAAATCATGTCTCCACACACAAAAACCAGGCACACTTACCTAGGCTGCCCTGTGAGGGAGGACCCAGGCACTCCAGACACTGGTGGGCAGCAGGACAGTGGGTGGTGGCTGACGTGGCCCTGTCGGGGGGGTCCCCAGCACTGCTCCCCTGGGGGCACCACCAGCCCTGGGTCCCCAGGGTGCTGTGCACACCCTCGGGACCCTGCTGCCGACACCCCTCGGGGCCAGCTGCTCACGGTCATCACAAGAATACAAAGCAGTCACCCCGAGATATGAGATGAAGTGAAAATAGGAGCAAGAAGGCTAAGAATGAACTTAAAATGCCCTTTGGGGTAACCAAGCACTCGGGGCTTTCCTAATCAGTAACCTATCTGTTCCCTTAACCTCTGCAGTTGCAACAAACACTTCTAAACAGACAGATTTTCCATTAAGCCAGGGAGAAATGGCAAGCTGCCTTAATGAATGTCAAAGTTAATACCACGTTTGTTATAGACTGAGACTGCAATGTGATGGTTTTATAAACCCATTCCTTCATTACCGTTATCAATATTATTCTTTGGTGATTCCCGTCTGCGAGCCAGATTCATATCCAGGCAGATAGCCTTTGTCTGTGGCTACCTTACATGGGAGCTGGCTGCTGGAGGATCTGTAAGCCATCCTGTACCAGTGCATTTTGAAAACAGTAAAAAGGGGAATAAAATAAAATAAATAAGGCAGGTTGAGCGCATAAAGCGTATGTCTGAGTGAGTGCTTAGTGCGAAGCATCAATGAAACGGCTGGGACTCTGATTGAAACCAGACTCAGGAAAGAAGGGCTGTAAACGTTTTTTCACTGCCTGTCCTAAGAAATTTATGTCTCACCCACTCCATCATATCCTTCAGGGCTGCCTTTTTCGCAGCTGTCTTCAGAGACCGTCCGCTGAGCCCCCTTATGAAGTCCACCCCATGATGTCACCCGGAACAATAACTCACTCACCTCCAGTATTGTGCTCTGCAGAGAGGTACCCTATAAATAATAGGCCAAGGCCAGGGGTGCCTGTGAGGAGACCTTCGCAAGGAAAATCCTTCTGACATCGGAAGGGAAGGGAGAGAAAGCATGTGTGTGTGGTGGTGGCGGCGGGGAACCGGAGCGGGTTTTCTTAGTAAATGAACGCAAAACCACAGCAGCCCAAAATAAATGGGGCAGAAAAATCACTGACATTATTTCTAGCAGAACCTGCTCAGGAGAGCCGGAGCTAAGCCCCAGCTGCCTGGATATCCATTATACCCACCAGGCCTCGCCATGTCCCCCGAAGAAATCAGAACCGTCTGCGGGAGCGCGCGCGGGCTCTGCGCTCCCCCGGCCCGGAGGGTCATTAGCTGCGTGTGATTAAAATGACTCAGCAACTGGGATGAGTTCTTCCTTCAGTAGCACCCAATTGGTCATGACTAAAATTTGCTCTGACTTACGGGGTTTGCTTGGGGCCCACATCCTGGTCAAGTTGCTGCTCACCCATCAAATTTCTAGAGAGCAGGTGTCCACATCAGAGAGCGCAAGGCCCCATGGAAGGCACATATCCCGTAGTTGTGAAGTCGAGCATAATTGTTTCATTCTGTCTGATAACATGTGGTTTTGTGATATTTATAATACAGCGCTATTAAAAGGGGAAAAAAGAGATCAACTCAAAATCCCTCCACCGCAGTTGGCTCTAATTGTCCCTGTCCCACCACTTCCCCCTTTCCCAGTCCTGCTTGTGGGCTGTTTTGGCAACGCAGCACAAGCCTGAATGAGCTGTTGAGGTGAAGTTTATCCTTCAGTAAGATGGCCTCTCCTGGGGAGGACGCGGCACTCTCAGGGAAGCTCTGGCTGCTGTTACCCAGGGCTGTGTCTGTTTAGGAGCGGAGACGGAGGAGCCACGTCCCTGGCACGCCGCCCTGCTGGTGGCCGAGCCCTGCCAGAGGTAAGCACAGACCCTTCGCTTGCGTCCCACAGGGACCTCATCACTATTGCCACCAGTAGATTGAAGTCAGCAGGGCTCCTTCTGGCGTCTGGAACATGCACAAGCTAAGAAAGGCCTGCTCTCAGATCCCTCGCCCCTGGCATTCCTTCCCTTCCACTCGCGGGGTGCGGGGGCTGGATCTGCGCTCCCAGGACACTTGCTGAACCACAGAGGTCCCCTCCCCACGATGGCTGTTGCCAGGAAAACAAACAAACAGAGGGAAACCAACAGCATCTGCGGGACAGCCACTACCCCGAGCCGCACGTGGTCGGAATGAAAATGGCGTTGTAGGGTGGGAGCAGATATTGTGCGCTCCACAGGCTGGGCCACTGGTCCCCATGCCTGGAGCAGTGCCACACACAGAGTCTGTCACACTGAGGTGTCCCCGGGGACTAGAAATGATGGCCAGACAGTCCCACAAATCAGGGCATCTGGCGGAGCATGGGATTTGGTGGTGCAAGTCTGGGGAGTTGGAACTGAGCTAAAATTTACTGCCCTCCTCTCCTCTCCTCTCCTCTCCTCTCCTCTCCTCTCCTCTCCTCTCCTCTCCTCTCCTCTCCTCTCCTCTCCTCTCCTCTCCTCTCCTCTCCTCTCCTCTCCTCTCCTCTCCTCTCCTCTCCTCTCCTCTCCTCTCCTCTCCTCTCCTTTCCTCTCCCCTCCTCAGCAGATACACAAGTGGGGGAAGGCAATGGTGTCTTTTTATCCTTTCTTTCCTTCCAGACTGAAATTAAAAAACAACAAAAAAGGCCCACAATTACAAGAATATCTGAAAGCTGAAATGAGCTCAGCAAGGGCAAGCTGGTCTGTTCAAGGCAGCTGATGGATGGACCGTTCCTCCAAACCAAAGAATAATATTTGTGGAAAGGGCTTTCCTCCGTGTCCCCCAGCCTCCACACCCCTCTCAGGCAGCTAACTCTCTGCCTTTTTTTTTTTTTTTTTTTTAATTCCAGCTTGCATTCAAAGCCCTTAAAACCACTCCAGCACGCGGCTCGGCACAAAGGCTGAGGGCTGATGGAGATGGAGCTGCGTTGCCATGGCACCGCGGCAGCCCCGCTCCATCCCAGCGCCAGCGCCGTCACCCCTCGGTCCCAGCTCCGGGTGGGCAGGGGAAGGGCCAGGTGACCCCTCGCCGGGCACAGCCCCCAGGGGTGCCAGCACCCTGCTGGGTGCCCCCCAGTCCTCGCCAGCCCCCCCGGGGCTGCACTTGGGACTAGCAAGGAAGCAGCAGCGGGGCTTTCTCCTTCCCCATGGAGTGCGAGGTGTCCAGAACATGGAGCGAGGGAGCTGAGCCCGTTGGACGCTGTCTCCCTGCGTTTACATCCTCCCTGTTGTTCCCCCTTGCTTGCCACATCCCTCCCATGTGTCCCAGTTTGTCCTGTGGTGGCCGTGCCCTGTGCTGGGACAATTGCTTAAACTTTGCCCTGGCACTTCATGTTCCCATCTGCAGCACTTCTGGACTGTCTTGGTCCCGTTCGCAGCGGGCTGCTCAGCATTACTACCCCCTCTCTGACACAATGGAGACTATTATCAAAAAAAGAACAACAATAAAAGGAAGGGATGTGGCTGTGTTTAACCTTTTGTGGGCAGCTGGGTGAGGGCAGGCTCACCGCTGCCACGGAGAGGCGCAGGGCTGCCTGCCTGCGGGGCTGCTGGCACAGTCCTGTACAGGGCAGCTCCGTTTCCTTGGATGGGAATCAGAAGTGTGAGAACGAGGCACTGAGTGCGCTCAAATTGCCCATCTGAGAGGCTTCTGGGGATAACTTTGCAAAAGGGGGTAGGGAGCAGCCCCAGCTCTGGGAAATGCTCTTCATCCAGTCCGGGGCATTTTGGGGGGCAGCACGGACAGAGGCTTTGTCACCTGGGCACTGCTGTGGCCTGGCTCACCAAGGCACAAAGGAATTCAGCTTCCATCCAGCCTTCCCTGGGTCCGGGTGTGGGTGATGGCCCCGGCCCCTTGGCTGTCCCCTCTGGGTAGCAGGAGGCGATACCTGCCGAGCTGTGTTAGGGGGGCTGCAGAGCGCTCCGTGTGCTTTTGGCATGTCTGCGAGCGTGTCATTTTATAGGGCCTGCGGTATCGGCTGTCGAGGAGTTCGTGACGAACATCAGGAAAACGCTTCCTGGCAGCTGCGCCGCAGTTTGGGGGCTGCAACCTGAACGGGGGACCCATGGTGGGCCCCCAGGCTGTCCCTGTGTCCCGGGGGATGGAGGCGAGCTGCCTGTGGGGGTACCTACGGGAGCAGGCAGCACGGGGGGAGCAAGGGGGGCTGCAAAGCCCTGCACGTACCAGAACATAATCAGATCAAATGCTATCAGCTGATCAAGGCTGATCAAGAAGAGATGGAAAACTGTTCCCAAATTATTTCTTAATTTTTTTGGGGGGGACAATTTTGGAAATATCCGTGCCTGACTCTCACATTGCACTTATTTTGGTGCCACATGTGATTTCCATTCCACAGGAGTAATTGTGGTTCCTTTCCCGTCATCCCAGAATATATTGTGTACCTATGTCATTACCTTCCCAGTGGCTCACCCTTTATTTCTTTCTGAACTCCTGGATAAATACCATCCAGTTGCGGTGATTTACTACACTTTCTCCAGTTGCTCCCTGATTTCCTCCTCAGAGACTTCCCTCACCATTAAGGTCACATTCTGATTTCCTATACGCAATGCCTTTGAAATGGAAATGCTTCCCCTCATTGTCTTCTGCAGCAAACATTGAGACAAAAAATGCACTTCTCCTGGCTTTTCCACCCTCCATAATTGTCTCGTTCTCCCCAGTGGCCAAACACACTCTACAGTCACACGAGCATCATCTTGCATTTGAAGTCCTGAAACACGTTTCCAGGCCTTGTGGCATCTCTAGGACTCTTCTGTTATCCCATTGATGCCCCGGTTGCTTTCCGATCCATTAAGAAATGTCCTATCTTCTTGTAAAGGGGGATTGTGTGGTAGTTAGCACAAAGTATTCCCTTGTCCAGAAAGGATTCCTCTCCTTACCTACATGCAAAGGCAGGTGGATCCCATCCCTTTTTGCTGTCTGACACACTCAGATCAGGAGAGAAGATGCCCTTGTTCAGCCCAGCAGGCCAGAATCGTCCCCAAGAGGTGGCCCCATCTCTCTGTTGATCACAGGGGACACGTCAGGAGAGGCAGCCCTTGTCCAAGGTGCCCGGGCTGTGGGGACCAGGGCCTCAACCTCGCAGCCTTCATCCAGCACTCGGTTCCTCTCGTGCCAGGTCCCCCCCAGCAGAGCACCACTGGGTGCAGCTTCCCCATGTTCTGCCTGTTAACGGCTGCCCACAAAGATTTAAAAGCCTCAGATGTGTGTCCAATCTGTTGGTTTTGGTAGGGTGATCAGAAGGCACCAGAAAGACTTGTGATTGTCTTGAAATGCTTGGAGAAGTTTCCCCAAGTCGCTGATATTTCGGAACAATACCCTTCTCTAAGACTTCGAGCCATTTCTCCACAAACAGGATTTTTTTACAAAACCATGTGATGGATAGCATTTGCTGTATGCTGGGGGGGATAGGATTTCTGCTGGAGCTTAGCTAGCAGAGGGTGTGGTATAACATGTACCGCATTATTTTAGCTGTAGCGTGTTTTTCTCTGTGCCCTTTTTCACAGTCTCTCCTGGAACAAGAACTCTGCAACATTTGATCTTTTCGCCAAACTTTCAAACCCATAGTGTTCAAGTGGGTTCAAAATGAGGCATAAAAAGTTTGTTCATCCCAAGATGAACAAAGGTTAATAAGAGCTGCTTGTGTTATATGGGAATCCCAAGAAAAAAACAAGAAACAACTGTATCCCAAAGTAAGCGAGACTTACTGGATCAGTAATGCACTTTGCTGTACTTCAGATTTGCATCTCATCACAGGGCAGGGTCTGTCAAAAGGCAGTCTCCAGTCGTCATTACATTTGTCACTGACATTGCCCATCACTGTGACCATCCGCCTCCCACCGGGGAAACCTCTGGAGTCCACTGGGAGATGGAGGAGCCCCCCTCGTCCTGCTGGGGCTGAGCTGAGGGAGCAATCCTGGTCCCTGGCTGGCGGTGTCAGGGCACAGCAGTGGTGTGCATGGGGTGAGCAAGGTGCAGGCACGGCCACGCAGTGGCAGCGCCAGCATGCGGCCGGCCTCCTCCCACCTCCCACCCTGCAGCAGGACTCCTGCTAACGCGCGCTTTCTGCAAGTTTTCCACATCGACTTTCTGCATTTATGTGCCAGCCAGCGTGAGAGAAGGATGCTTGGCAGCTCTTCGCAGTTTGGGAGTTTTTTCTATGAA
Source organism: Cygnus atratus (assembly GCF_013377495.2). Taxonomy (NCBI): domain Eukaryota; kingdom Metazoa; phylum Chordata; class Aves; order Anseriformes; family Anatidae; genus Cygnus; species Cygnus atratus. The sequence goes on from NC_066374.1 coordinate 20,341,727, forward strand.
ACGTGGAGGAACGAGCAGCAGCACTAAGGACGTATATATCATTTGGTAGGACACTGGAGCCGGAACGCAGCTTGCAAGCCGTGAGCTCAGTCAGCAGGAGCCAAGCAAATACCTCTACGGCAAGGTTCTGGGGTAGAGCTTGCCAAAATAACATCACTTTATGGACCTCAGAGGTGACTTGAGCACTTCTGCCACGTAATGGTACGGAAATGCTCTGCAGCCTGAGCAGCACGCGGGGTTAAGAGGTGGCGAGTCCCAATACCACAGCTGGTGGCTGCAGGCAGCGCGCTGGAGCCCTACAGCTTTGGGGTTTCACGCAAGGGGAAAGACTCTCAAGCATTTCCTCAAAATTAAAATAATTTTATATCAAGAAGTCTGTCTTTCACTTGGAGCAAATATTGAAATGAAATGCCTTAGCTTGGTACAATGGTTTTCCTCTAGGAGCGAGTGAGTTCAAAATAAAGATTTTCATGAATAATCTGAACACGCCATTTTTTTAAAAAAATCTGGATTTTACACCTCTTGTAAGTTGCTGATGGGCACACTTTGGCCACCTCTAATCACTACAGTATATGTCAATAAGCTGTAGTCCATGCCTCTAAAACAGTATTTACCTGGTGCATGCAATTCACACCAGGAAAGCAGCAACCATGGTGTTTCTGGCCATGGGGCATTGGGGAAAACAAGCAAAACGTATGGAAATCCAGTGCTTGTAACCTGCCTGACCTCCCCATCAGTTGCCCTTTCAGCATCCAGCATGCCTTTTGTGTTCCCACTGTTTTCTCTGTTTAAATACATTCCGCACTCCCTGCTCTGGTCTGCTGATGTACTTTGTCTGGTTGATATTTCTCTAGGGTTGCTTTTTCCATTGTTATTTATTCAGGGCCAAGAGGCAGAATGCATTAAAGCCACCAGGGTGCCAGTGATATTTTAGTCTCTCGCAGTAATTCTTCTCCAAATTGTTACACGCTCCCTCCCTCTCCCTTCGTTTCGGCCACTGCTGGGGGTGGGGGTGCAGGGGGCTGCCCTGGCTCTGCGGCTGGCGGCGCGGCGCACGGCGAGCTTTGCCTCTGCAGGGCCGATGGCACGGGCACCACAGCGCAGGGTGGCACAGGGCAGTGGCACCGCCAGCTCTGCACTTGATGCATGGGGGTGGCCATGCACACCATCAGCCACAAAGCTAGCCCCCCAACTTGGTGCCCCCTCCCCTCGCCAGCGCTGGGGGCTTGGTGCTGGCACGCCTGCCCAAGCGCCACGGAGCTAAAATAAGCATCGCCGAGACAGCCCCTGCCCTTGTGGTGGGGGAGGTTTTCGTTCCCGTTCGTGTTGCTTTCAGTGCACTCCGCAGATGCTCAGCTCTAATGAGGGAGAGTGGGTTTTTTCCCTTTCTCCCCCCTAGTAAAGCTAAATTTAGATGCCTGGCATTTTCCGCTCAGCCCAGGCTGGGGCCTCGCAGTGCCGCGGCCCCGCAGGCTGACTGGGGACGGCAGCGCAGGGCAGGGAGCCATTGGCAGAGGTATTCGGCTCTTTGCCGTGGTGCCACCCGGGTGAGAAGCTGGTGAAGCTTCCAAAAATATGGAAGTGGGAAGGGAAAGGAGAGCAGCAGTGCTTTGGCACCACGGCTGTGACAGCTTGGGAGGGGAAGTGCGATGAGTGGGAGCTGTTAGGGGGCACGGATCCAGGTCTGGATGGAAACCTTTTGGGGCCAGCAGCATTCAGGTTCCATATCCCCCTTTTCTCAAACCAGATCCTCAGATTTAAATCCCACAGATCAGGAGAAAAGTCCTGGTTGTGACTGTGCTCAGTCCCAGCAAAGGGCTGAGACCCCAAATCTCACTTAAACCTAAATATTTGCCAGGGATTGACAGCCCCAGATCTGTCCCCAGAGCCTGCACTCCTCCTGGCCTTGAGGTGAGGCCATAACCCTTCATGGGAGCTGGTCTAATGAGCACGTATCAGGATCTGCTCTGGTTTTCTGGCAGGGCAGAAAAGCTCAGGTAATCCTTCTACATGTCTGACGGGGCCACTCTGCCATCGTACCCTGTCATTTGGACAGCAGAAACCTCAGACACCACCACGAATCTCTTGCAGGTCTCAGCGCCAGCCCCTCATCTCACAGCACTTAGTGCCAGCCTTCTGTGAGGTGGGCAAGATGCTTTCTGGCTGGCAAAGGAGGAAAAAATATGCTGATAAGAACCACGAGGCAGAGAGATGCCCGAGCTGAGGCAGTGGGAAATGCCAGGCCCATACGCAGGGATGCTCGCACCAGCCCAGGGCACACCCAGCTGCCCAGGAACAGGAAGATTTAAGAAATACATTTTCGACCAGAAGCAACATCCCCAGAGCTCACACAACACAGCATGTTCCTGTTAGGAGCCGTGCAGAACCAAAGAGGGGTCCTGGACCACTGTGGTCTGGACCAGCAACGGCTGGGTCTGCGTGCTGGTGGCAGCACAGCCTGCGGGTGACCCCTTGGTGCTGCTGCAGCCGTGCCTGGAGGCTGCAGGATGGGGCAGGGGCTGCCTTGTGCCCCTCATGTAACGAGACATGCCCTGCTTGGGCTTCTCCGGGGCAGGAGAGGGGCTGCTCACGGCTGGGCTGGGCTCACCTCCTCCTCCCTCTCGTCCCAGCTCTCCAGAGCCCAGCCGATCACAGCTGCCGCCTGCGCTATTGTGTTCTGACCGAAAATGTCAGGCTCTGGAGGCAGCTCGATATTTATTCCTGGCTTTTGCCCCTCTGCTTCCCCCGGAGCGGGTGATATATGAACAGTGCCGCGGTTTCATCCTGCAAGCTGCTCCGTCAGTGCAATTCACGCCCCCCCCCGCTCGCGGGGCTCACTGGCTACCCTGGGGCTTTCCGAGGGTCAGGGGCTACCTTTGGATTTCCTGGATTGTCTGAATTCCTCCCGCAAAGTTGCTACATTTCTTAAATTTTGCTTTTGGATTAACGAACATTTGGTAACAATACAAAGCCTGCTTGCAGCCAGCGAGGTGACCCTCCTAATGCATTCCCCATGCCTCCTCTCCCCTGCCAGCCAAATCCCTCCCCAGGATAACCCTGGGGCCTTTCCCCAGTGTGCCCCAGGCCTGAAACCAGCCCGTGTCTGCCACAACACTCCTTCCCTTGCTCCGCAGGCACTGTTTTCTCCACCTGCCACAGAGGGAGAAAGGCAGGGAGGGAAAGCAGACGGAGAGAGAGCTGCAGAGGTGACCTGTGAGAAAGGCAGCAAGAAAGAGGAAATACGAGCACAGCACCAGGAAAGTCTTCCAAGCGGAGCAAGGTGTCAGACTGAGCAATGGCCTTCACGGGAACGGGGAGCAGCCCTGTGACTTTTGGGGAGAAAAGGGCAATTGGGGTTGGCATCGCTGCCATCGCTGCTTCAGTGGCAGGCAAGGATTTTGTCCCCACATGCCAGGGGGCCATGAAGCCCAAGGGCAGCATGGGCTGCCCGCGCAGACCCGACGGCAGCGAGCTCCCAGGGTGGTGCCACGCTGCTGCTGCGGCTCCCTGACAGATCCGCTCTGTGCTGAGGCTGCTTTTCCAGCCACCGCAGGGTCCCCCCCAGCTGACATCGCGCAGGAAGAGTAGCTCGTGGTCTGATGCAAAGCAGGGGAGAAAAAGTCCCCAGTGACTTTTTGCCAATTTCATCCCCAAATAATTTCGCAGAGAGAATTTTTGTATAATTGGATTAAGTCTGGGGAATTTGTCCTTGCTGACAGATTGCACAGGCACCGAACCAAAATCACGCAGGGATTTTCACTTTGTTTTCTCCCCCCCACCACCCCCCCCTTTTTTTTTGGTTGCTGCAAAAAAAAATATGTAAATTGTAATTCAGGTTTTTGGCCAAAACAGATTTACAAAACCCTGATCCAGTGGATGGATTGTTCCCCATTAGTCCCACAAAACCCATCGAAAGCCTTTTTTCCTCTAGTTTCATTTTATGGGTGTGAGTAACTTCTACACAGCATTTTTTCTGAAAGGGTAACATTTTTTAACTGCAACTCGTGTTTAAGGTAACCTAAGCCGCAGGAGATTCCAGTGATATATACACTCTAAAAAGGAAGAGCTATTAAAGAGATAAGATACTTGGAGAACATACTCTCTGCAGCGTTAAATAGCAAAGGAGGGAGATAACTTGGGAACTCGGGTAAAGCCACCAAGCATTATGCGAATAAAACTGTTAGAAGAATCAATTTTCCTTACTGCAGAGACTCTGTTTTTCTGTGTGTGATGTTTATGCGTTGGCTCCTTTCCCACGATGCAGACACATTACACTCTTGCACCAGGCCCCATCCCACGCTTGCCACCGTGGCTGGGAATGCGGGGGGCGTTCGGCGGGGCTGGGGGCAGAGCTGGCCCCCCGCACCCATCCTGCCCGGCGCTGCAGTGAGCGGGGCTTTGCAATGCCATGGGGTCGGTGACAAATCCCCGCCACGCCAGCACATCGGAGCTGCCCCTGCCTCGACAGCCAGCAGCCTGAGCCTTATTTACAGAGCTGCACGGGCCATATCCAGCGCTCTTGGATCGGCCCCCAGCCTCATAATGAGATTACCAAGTTTATTTTAGTTGAGAAAGACACCAATAAAAAGGATTTAAAACCCCCTAGGAGTCTCGCCGTGTCCCAGAGCGCCCAGCCGGTGGGAGAGCTCCTAAAACTTCTCGGTTTGTTTTCCTTTCGGAGAGGAGCCGGGGCCGCTGCCTCCTGCGTTCCTGTGCATTAGCGGCGTCTTCCCAGGTTGACCCCATGTATTATGGATGTGTTGAAACCCTCATCTTCTGAATGGAGCCTACATTATTCATGGCAATGATTATAGTTTGTCTTTAAAAGCCCTGCAGCCTTTTAATGAAATGCTCCGATTTTAACATCAGCCAAGACCAGATATTTTTGTTTACATTTTTTAGGAGGAACCTCTGTGGATTTTTCTCCCCCGCCCCCCCCCCTCTCTTTGAAGACTCAAGGCCACTCAGAAGATGGGACAGTGGTGGCGGGTTTGGAGCCGAGAGGGAGGCTGGGGGCAGCCACGTGCAGGTCCCCAGCCGCCCCCAGCCCCACGCACAGTGCCGGAGGCGCCAAACACCCTGCAGCAGAGCAGGCGATCAGCTCATTGCCGAGCTGGCACACGCAGCCATGCCCTTAGGGTAGCTTCTCCCCAGAGGGTTTCTTTTGGGTTACACCAAGGCTTTCACATGGTTTCCACACAATGAGGGAAGGGGGAGAGGGCAGCCCCACTTCGCTGTGCTTGGGTGGGTTGTTGGTTAATACAGAAGGTGCAGGCAGCAGGTGGTGGTGGGGGACACCTCCCTGGGTCCCCTCCGTGCATCCCCCCGCATGGATATCTCCGGGGCTGGGTGCGATGCATGGGGCCGGGGGGAGCCTGGTGTGGGGCAGGGGCAGCGCCTGGGCACGGCCCCAGCCCTGCGCCTGCCTCCACCTGCAGCGCATTTGGCTAATGACTTAAACACAGATCCTGTTTCCATGCAAACGTCCCGAGTGTTCAGTCCCTGGTGGCGGGGAAACTCCTTAAATCAAAGCGGGGCGATCTGATAGCCGTGCGCTTTATTGATCACATCTGCAGGGCCGGGCTCTGGCGCTGGGGACGGGGCTGGGCCGGGGTGGATCCCCCCGGGACAGGTTTCTCCCTCTGCAGCCCCCAGTGCTGAGGCAGAAAGGGGAAGAGGAACCGCAGCAGGCCTGGGACAGCACAGGCCTTTCTGCGCATAATGCCATGGATTCCTTTTGTTCCTCGAGTTCCCATGAGCTTCTGAGCATGCTGAATACAGTTATTATTGCTTGGTATGGTTTTGTGCTAATTCCTTGTTACCTCTGAGACCAGATATAGAAAGGTTTGGGAAAAGGCAAGAGATTTGAGGAATTTCCCTTTCTCTCCCCAAATAAATGTGATTAAACCCAAATCTCCGAGCTCCCTTGGTTGCGGGCCCTGGCACAGGCTCTGCTCAGGCTGCCCCGGTCTCAGGCTGGCTGTGGAGCTGGCAGGGTGCCCCCCGGCCCCACAGGGTGTGGGATGTGTGGGTGGCCTCATCCTGCACTTTGCCTGTCCTGGCTCCTACCCTGTTGGGGCTGGAGCGTCGTGAGCAGTGCCGCACCTCCCCGCCAGGGTTTCAGTGACGCGAGAAGGATTTCAAGGCAGTTAAAGGTTTCACAGCTTGTGGTCACCTGTGGCTTGCTGGGACTCACCTTGGAGGCAGGTGGGGAAAGGCAAGGGATGGGATTTGGAGGGGAGAGTGGGGACAAGCACTTGCACCCTGTAGTCCTTGTGCCCCCCTCTCTGCCTGTCAAGGGCTGCTGATGCAAAGCGAGTGGCGAGGCCCCCGGGGGATGGCCATCATGTCCCATTTGGGAGGCAGGGCTCTTTCCGTCACATTGTTTTGTCTGTAAGCAGGTCACCTCTCATTTCCATAATATCACATTTCCAGGACAGCGCTGCCCGCAGACCTGCCATTCATGCTCGATTGGAGAGCCGTTGTTGCCCGCAAAGAGCGCGGATATAAGTGATGTCTTAATTCATTGCACATTCTTAAATAAAAGAGAGAGAAAGAAAAGGAGCAGCTCAAGGTCAACACTCGTTGCTGAGTGAGATTCCTTCAGCAGATTGTCTAAAACAGTCTGCAAAAATAAATAAGAGCAAACTGATGGAGACAATACATTGAGGTAATAGAGGGGTAAAAATGAAAGGAGAAGTGCCAGCTTGACTGCCAGCCTGGTGTGAGAACAAAACCCTTGTAAAAATATTCTCAGTTTGTATTTTAATAGCTGACCTGAATGGTTTATAAAAATAAAAAATAAAAAATAAAAACCAAACAAACAAAACAAACAAAACAAAAAAAAAAACAACAATGCTGACTGGCTGATTTGATCATTGGAGATGCTGAAGCCATTTGTGCATGGATAAAGCTAGGAGAATCCTTCAAAATATTTACTGAATAAAACTCTCAAATTCCTGCTGAAGCTGACAAAATTCATCTGAAGTCAAAAGAAAGGCACTCTATGACTTGCCTGAGCATTGGATCGGGCCCTCTGAAAACATTTAGGAGGCTTTTATTTTTCTCTGTTTTCCACAACTATTCCTATGAGTACTTTGGGGTTTTTTTGGTAACTGGAATTTTTGGCAGAAAATGAACTTTACAGATTGCTGGTGTGAGTTCGTCCTACCAGAAATGCTCTCCAGGACCATTCAGTTAATCCCACATCACTCCCACTTTGTAAAAGGCACTGTCTTTGGTGGGCGAAGTCACAGCACAAGACTGAGGTGAGCAATGCACAGAGGGAGACGAGTCCCAGGTAACACCAAAGGGGCTAACTTGAAAGCTGATCGTAATATAGTAAAATAAAGCAGAAAACAATCTCAGGAAATAAAGAAATGACCAGGAAGCCCAAATTCTTTTGACCAAGAAGCCCCAATTGCCTTTGCAGATATGTGAAGTACAGGGACATATTCATGGAGCCGCTTATGGAACAAGTTCCCTACTTGAAAATACAGCACCACACCTGCTGGCAGAAAGTTGTGCTGCTTTAGTGAGATTTAATTATTATTTTATTTCTTTTAAATATGCATTTGCACAAAAGGTATGCTATGAAAATGGCAAAATATTGCCAGGATGGGGTGGAATTATTCCAGCTGAAGTTGCGAGTCCGCAGCTGGCTGCATTCAAAAGGCAAACTGAAACTGCTGCGCTGCTTGGCTGAGTTGCTTCACCATTCCCAGAGCTCTTGGTCTTCTTTTCCAGGCAAGAGGGAGACAGAGCGGGGCCAGCCAGGCTGCAGAGGGCCCCCCATGGGCATGGCGAGGGGGTGTAGGAACCCCGACCTCCTTCCAGGTGGGCACCGGGAGCCGCATGCCCACCAGCTGTGCTGCTCAGTGGTGTTCAGCGCCACCACAGGCATGGATCGTGTGCTCCATGGGGGACATCGTGTCATAAATGGTGTCAAAAACAAGTCCCAGAGCATGTGTGTGACAAACACTGGACATTGCCTGGGTGTCTGTGTTCAGATGTGACACAGCAGAGGAAATGGAGCCACCTGCAGAGAGGGAAGAACCAAACTGCTTGGGGAGACAGATAGTGCTGTCGCCAGATTTTTGTCCAAAACATGACTTTCTGGTCAGAAAGAGAAAAATGCCAAAAAAAAAGATGAGTTAAAATGTAGGCGGATGCCTTGGAGGATTTTTCATGAACAGTGTGATTACAACCATGCTGACAGCTTCCTGGCATGGAGAGCTCCTGAAACTGATAACACATTCCCTTACAGGGCATGAGAAATGCTGCTACGCACGCAGGAGTTTCTGGCCACTAAATATCATGGCAAGCAAGTGTCTGAGTGTCCTTCAGTAGCAGGAGGAGCCAGGGATAAATGTGCTGGGGAGGGAGCTGAACGCATGCCATGCCTTGGCAAGGTAAACTCTGCGGTGCTTCTCACACACGAGCAGCGCTGCGGGACTTCCACTGCGGCAGCAACAACTCAGAAGTTAGGAAGAGATGGACTGAAGTTGTATTTTATGCAAGATCCTCTCCTGCCCACCCTCCTTGTAAGTAAGTAAGAAATCCCAAGCTTTAATGGCCTCATCACGCAGGCGTGGGGTTTGTACGCAATCTCCCTCACCCGGGGCTTGCCTGCAGCTCACCCGGCAGGCCACAGACATTTAGCATTGCTGAAATCCTCTCCTGTGATCTCAGATTTGAATACCCAAGAAAAGAGGCACACTCGAGATGTATGAGCACCAGGGGAAGTCCCCTGGCCTTCTGCAGCAGGCTCCCCACCAGGGACTGGTCCCCACGGAGTGCTCGTGTGCCTAAATCCCAGCCCATCTTTCCTTTTCCTGGTTCACGACCCCTGCCCTCACAAGGATACAACATTTTAAGGGCAAAGACACAGCAAATCTCAATGGGCAAGGTGCGAGCTGTCCTTGCTCAAGGCTCGGCACGTGGCCCCATTCAGGTGGCCCCATGTTTTCCAGGCAGGAGGACACAGAGGGCGCAAGCCCGGCACTAAGGCCCCCTCCCAGATTTGAAGCTCTGCTGCGAAGAAACCTGATGAAGAATGAGAGTGTCGCAAAGAAACGGTTGCCAGAATTCAGCATATTTTTGACAAGCTATGTTCTCAGGAGCAGATTAACCATTTTGGCTGAAACTCCCCAGAAAAATTTAGCTTGAGGCAGACAGCAGCATGGAAAATTTCATCTCAAACAATTAAAGTTTGGCAGAGCCGTAAGCAACTGAAAACACGGTTTTGTAATGTAATGTGTAGAATGGGATAAGCTTAGTAACCAGCCCTGCACCCAGTGCCCCATTTACTCATTTATTTCTGTAATTATTTGCTTAATCACAGAACACTTTTAATACTGTAAGCATAATTAATGCATTATTAAGAGCCATGCAGGCCATAAACCTCCTCATGTCATAAGCAGGATAATTTGCACTTGCACACATTTTTTCATCCAAAGATCTTAAAGCATTTTCCTGAAGTAGACATCATTAACCCCAGGTTACAGATGGTGAAACCGAGACCCGGCGGATGCAAAGCCAATTGCCTCTTTCATTGCTAATGTCCTCGTCTGGCAGATCGCTCAGACGGGCGCTGTGCACCCGCAGACACAGGCGGCAGCTTGCGCTGCCCTGGGCAGGATTTGGCCCGTGAGAAGCTGAGCGGGTGCAGGGACAGAGGCCAGAGCCCTCTGTGGGTATGCACCTGTCGCACTGGCTTTGTGGCTATCCGTATTGTCGGGGAGGAACTGCTGTTATTTATTGCCCTGAGCAAAGCTCAGGAAGGAGAGGTAACAGGAGAGCACCGGCAGTCCCGGGGGAGGAGCGGAGATGTGTCCGGATGATGCCGTGTCCGGATGCTGTGCGGCTCGGTGGGCTCTGCATACCCACGGTGCTGGGACCTGGGAAGGCAGAGGTGGGCAGTGCTGGGAGGAGATCCACCCGATTCCTGCCGACAGCTGAGCACAGAGCCTCAGGAGCCCCCACAAAACCCCAGACGACATCCCCAGCATCCCAGTGCTGCTGCGCTACGGGAGGGGGGCAATGGATAACCCCCCTCAGAGCCCGGGCTAGGGGCGCTTGGGGGCAGCGTTCACCTCTGCTTTAGGTGCCTTGCTGATGGACATCAGGGGATGAAACCAATTCTTTCCGTGTATGGAAGTGCTAGTTCGAAGAGCAAATATCACTGCCGGTGCATTTTGCGATTCATTTCCTGAAGGAGCCCAGGCCGGAGTGACGAGCGGAGCCCTGGAGCCCAGGTGCTGGAGCCCAGCTGAGTGCCGCAGGGGGCTCACCGATGCCCTGCCCTCAGCACATCGCATCGACCCTGCAGCCCTGCAGCTGGCAGGAGCAGGGGCTGAGCACGACGCTGTGCCAACTCCTGGCTGGAGAAAGCCAAGACCTTCTGGGGGCTTGCTGGGGACACAGGAGAGACAAACCGAGAACCTTCAGGCACCCTCACTGCATCCTCAGCGATACACAGTGAGCTCACGGAGGCTCAGCTCCCCGGTGCGCTCTGTTTCAGGATGGTTTTGCACAGCAGGCGAGGTGGGAGCAGCGCTCACCCTGCGCCGTGGGCACCCTGCGGTCCCCGAGCAGCACGGCCCCAACCCAGCTGGTACTGGCTCCTCCGCACCGCGCTGCCGGCTGTCACGGCTCTGGTTGTCTCCCTCAATCTGTCTGGTTTTGATCAGGCTTTCCATCCCAGAGCTGAGAGACTTTCCCCGATGACAGTTTCGTCAAAACGATTACATTTCGACACAAATCCTTGGTTTTGACAGCTCAACATTTTCTGACAAAAACCAAAACAAAACAACGCTCTCTTGGAAATTTCTCAACCAGCTGCAGCGTAATGCTGATGAGATTGTACATATTTGGGTGAGAAAAGGAATAGGAAACAACCGTAAGCTTTCCTAGTTTGGTTCCCGAGGATTGTATTTCAAAGCATGTGACAGACCTGACAAACCCGGGGCCCTTGCAAACAAGTCAAGCTGGGTGAAATACAGCTGCCGTCCATCACGTTAACATTGCACCAGAACCGCTTTGGACAGGAGGCAATGAAAATTGCAGTCGCAAGAATTTAGGGAGGGAAATAATCGGTTCTTTTCACTGGAGCTTGTCTCGGAGGCTTGCCGCGGGAGGAGTGACGGGGCTCCGGTTACCCGGCGCAGCGAGGAGGTGCTGACCAAAACAGCATGTTTCCATCAGCTCTCCCATCACCAGTGCCAACGCTCACTTTAATGGTAATTGCCTAAGAAGTGTCAGCTATTTGAACCCCTCTTTGCTTTTAATGTTTTTCCTGCCTAACAGCAACCTGCTTGCCCGAAATTTGAAGGTCCTCCAAGGCCAAGCTGTGTCAGCTCCATGTTTCCGACCATCAGGTCCCTCTTCTTGATGGCTCCTCAACTCCTCTCCTGGTGCCTTCCCTGCAGAAAGAGAGGGGACTGAAACACCCCAAACCTGGCAACGTTTAGGGATGGAGGTGGGCACGCTGTGCACAGCAGAAAACTGAGTCTCCATGACTTTCTCCTTTCCTCGTAAAAGGACTCTGCTCGGAGAACCTGCACTGATTGCTTTTGCGGGCGCTCGAGGCCAGTGCAATAAATAACTGGATTTTACTTACCCCAAGGAGAGATTTGGGACAACCTCATAGCAAATCCCCACCCTGGGAGATGGTTCCAGCGGGGTGCAGGGATCTGCAAGGACTCCGCTTGTCATGAAAACTGTGATGGTGGAGCAAGGTGCTAGCACTTTTCCATTCCCGTTTCCAGCAAAAGAAAAGGAAAAGCGGGCTGTCAGCAAGGATTTCCAGCCTGGATTTGCCATCTTTTCTATGGGAGCGAGCCAGCCTGGGCTGGGGTAACACCAAAAGCTCCACGCTGCTCTCGGGCAGGATGGGGACACTGGGCTTCTTGGTGCTGGGGAACGGAAGCAGGAGGGGGAAGTTGATGTTAATTGGGAGCGATGTCTCGGAGATAGGAGAGTGTGAAAAATGAGGCCTCAAGCATGGCTGTGCCAGCTATTAGAGAGGCTGCTGAGGTGTGGAGAAGGAAGTGATTTAAAAAAAAAAAAAAAAGAAGTCCTCTTGGACTCATTGGGTAATCCCAATTTACAAAACAGCTGAGTTTTAAAATGCTGAAATAATCTGCTCATTAGCTCTCACTGCAAGCCAGCGCCTCTGGGTATTTCAAGTGGAAGGTGAGTTGGGTGGTGAGGAGATAATTGCTGCTCACACGTGGACCCCTCAGCAAGTGGCAGACTCCACCTCTGGTGAATTCCTTGGGGTGCACCCGACAGGGGGCCATGCTGTGCCGTGCCATGCCGTGCTGTGCCATGCAGTGCTGCAGTGTGCCTGGGAGGTAATAAGGAGAAGGGACACAAGCCATCAGAGTTTCTCCTCATAGGTGCAGTGCTGCAACCTGGCCTTTCTGAGCCTGCCAGCAGAAGAAAACTCTTGAGCAGGTTTTCAACCCGAGGTCCAGGGCATGTCAGGCTCCAGGCCTCTTGTCTCATCCCACTGGAGGCTCCCCCAGCCCTGGGCCGGGGACATCGGTGCTTTTCCCCCTCTCCGTGAGGCCCCAGGAGGAAAGCCAGCAGGCTGCTGAGCTGCGGGTGGGTCTGCTGGCAGAAGCTTGTCAAAACTAAAGCACTTTAATGAAATACTTTAGTTCTGATGAACTAGCGTTTTCTATTCAAGCGCGTCCCACCTGGTGCTGGCTGGAGAAGCCCAGAGCCGGGAGCCAGCGCCAGCTCCCCAAAACCATCCCGTAAGCAGTGTGGGGCTGGGAAGCTGCAGGGCCCGCAGCCCCTCCGGGCGCAGAGGATGCCGGCGGAGGACAGGAATGTGTGACCGACGGATTTCCAGCCGTCCAGGAGCTGAGCTTCTGACAAAAGCTCCTGTCGGCTCCCAAATCGTTTGATTTCTCAAGCCCTTTAGACTGTGATATTCTAATAATGTTTCCAGGGGAGAATTTCATCCACACAAAAGCTACCTGCGGGCCCAGTTGCCCCTCGCTGCTTTCAAGTAATTCCCGTGCTGAAGGATTTTTGCTTTTTTTCCTGAGCCACATTCAGAGCAGGGTTTGTCCCGTGGTGCTGTGGCACCGGCGGGTCGCGGCAGCGTTTGCTGGGCTAGGGGCAGGGACATGGCTGCCAGCATAGCACAAATCTGACCATCGAGGCTGGGACACGGCTCCTCTCCTCCCTCCCCGAGCCCCCTGCAAGGCAGCGAGGAACAAAGAGGGAAAACAAAGGAAGGCTTCTTTTAAAAGCTGTTTCCATTTTCAATAGCATTGTTCAGTGGGTATGAAGCTGAGATATTTCCCCCGGGGTTTGCCCCAGCCTACAAACCGGCGTATAAGCTTTTACCATAAGTGGGTAAGGCTGCGGAGCCCCACGCCATACCCGGGTCCCTGGCACGTGAAATCAGGAGGACTTTGCTGAGGTGCGGGTTGTCCCTTGTTGGGGACAGTCCCACAGTGTTTCCCATCACGGATTGTCTTCTGCACTGGTCTGGCCTGGTTCTGGCACCTCCAGTCCACCTCTGGTGTTGGCAACCACTGCCCAGTGAGGAGGAGAGGAAAGCCCCACCACGTTACCCCTGAGCACATCCCTCCTCCGTGCCTCCATCCCTCATTAGCTCGGTGCCCCTGCAAGACCCAGCACCGTCAGGAGCAGTGCTGCCTTTTGCTCCTTTTCATCTGCTCCGTGACATTCATGCTTTGGCATAAAGGGCAGGGAGGGATTTCCATTTTTAAGGACACCGATGGGACCCTGGGGACTCGCCGTTAAAAGGAAGGTGAGGAGCGAGGGGAGAAGAAAAAAGCCTAACCCAGCCAGCTCCTCTCTTTCTTGTCCCTTTGTCCCCAAGTCAGGAGTCCCTAATTGCTCTGAGCCCTGCAGGCTCCCTCCTGTGCCGATGGCCCCGCGTGGCCCCGTGGGACTTGGGGACACTGCCCAAACGCTGCTGCTGCTGCTTGCGTGCCTGTGTGCGAGCGTGCTCCGTCCCCACGCGGCTGCGAGCCTTTCATCTCCCTCCGGTCCCAACAGGGACATTCATTTCTGCAAAGATGTGACAGAAAAGGTGGAATAAATAATTGCCAAGATCTGAAAAACGTTTTTGTGGTGGGAAATGCATTCAGGGGAAGGGTGAAAAAAATAAATAGGAGGGAAAGGTTTTGAACTGATGAAGAAAACAGGGTCTCATCAGAGCGTCCCAGAGAGACCCCATTTCCCATTAATGGAGAAAGCAAATTGGAGGCTAATTGCTGGATTTGTAGAGAGTTTTTTTTATGTTGTATGAAACGGGATCTGTGTTATGATTCATGCGCTCGGCGGAGTACGCAAGCGACCTGGGGAGACAAGCTGCTTTAGCCATCAGGCGCTGCCGGGCTGCTAACGCCGAGGATTTCTGGGGCGGCTCACGGCCACGGCACCAGCAGCGTGCCAGGGCCTGGTGGGAAAGGCACCAGCATCCCTCCTGCCACTATTCCTTACGTGGATAAAAAACATGCCCACCCAGCCCTTGGTGGCCCTGCGGCTCCTCTTGGCACCCCCAGCCCCTTCCCGGCTCCTTGGGCACTGGGTTCTGCCCCAGCGCCTCCGTGCTGCCCTGCAGACAGGAGCTTCCAGGAGGACAGGGTGCTCCTGAATGAATTTGGACACCTGTGGCCCAAGGCTGACCAAATCTCACCACCCTGCCCACCAGCACCGCTCCTGAGAACCAGGGCTAATCGTGTGCTGGCTTTTTGCAGGAGGGGGATTGGAGGCGTAGGTAATGCCCCATCCCTGCAGCTGGTCTGTGGCAGCAGCCAGGGCAGGGTTACATGGTAACGGGAAAATATTTTATGCATAAAAAGTAATATTTTGGCAAGATCGTTCATGTGCACTTGTTAGTGCTTTTCACCACGCGGATGCCGTAGCACTTTGGACTGAGATGCTTTTTGTTCTTTGTGCAGGGCCCTGTGCGACGAATGCACAGCCCGATGTGGGTGCTGCTGCAAAGCAAGAAATAAATACTAAAAGCTGAATAAATATCCTGTTCTCTGCTGCACCCACCAACAGAACTGTTTCTGTTCTCAAAATAATTGTATATATGTTAAATGCCGACTAATTAATGTGCACATATTTAGAGGAGGATTAACGGCAATGTAATCAATGCAGATCTATTATGGCTAATTATGTATGTGTATCTATTACATACCTCCTAATCTTCTCTAAATATGGTTTTTATAATCACTTCGTTAGCAGGTATCTAAAGTAATGCAAAGAATTTGCAATACAAGTTAGATCCTGGCTCCGTTCCAGCGCAGGTAATTACACCCCAGCCTCACTCAGTCCCCCCGGGAATATATTTATTTTTAACCTTACATCCAAAACCTCTAATAGCGTCACTGATAACCGTGTGCTGCACTGCACCCCAAAGGGCACTCTGGCATCGCAGCAGAGGACGGTACGAGTGATCTCTCCGGAGTAAACCTCAGAAAACACTGTGTATGTTTAGTCCATCAAAAATTGAGATTAGGTTGTTATTGGTCCCCACAGTGTATCAGTAACAGCCTTCTAGTCTGGGGAAAAAGACGCCGTTAAATAATGTGAAGGATCTGAGCGGCTCTCTGGATTGAACCCATCAATCTGTCCATCCGGGCTCGCATCACCGCCCTCCACGGCCGCTGCTTTCCCCTGGGGACCGAGGCTGGGACCCCGGTTAGGTTACAACTTGTGCTGGGTCAGACCCACGCCGACCCCGCAGCAGGGCATGCAGAGGGGAGGGCTTTGATGCCCCGGGGCCCCCAGGTCACGGGTGGCACTGCTGGGGCTGGGGACACCGGCAGGAGCACAGGAGCTGGTGGCTGCCTGGGAGCAGCTCCGTCCCACCCAGCTGCAGTGCCGCTACTGGGATCTGCCAGCATCAGCCTCCCCAGCCTTTATTTTATCTATCTATTTATTTATTTATTTATTTATTTATTTATTTATTCTGAGAGAGGAAATGGCCTTGGGAAGAACATGCTGGGGTGAGATCTGTCGTGTATGGTCAATGGTAAACGTCAGGCTGTCCAGAGGGCGCAGGAAGCAAAAGCCAACACACACGTTTCACCACAAGCCCAATTACACCGGGGTTAAGTTTGGCACTTCAGTAGTCAAAACATCTTTCAAACGTCTCCTCAGGCTGGAACCCCCCTTCCATAGCCACAGAAAGAGGGCAACGTAACCCAATCTGCTGCTCCAGATTATTCAGTGTTCAAGCATGTAATTGAGATTAATCACTGCTTCCCGCAATGCCCAGAAATACCTTTCATGTCTGGAGCACTCTTCCCGGTTCTGAGGGACCTGAACTTTGGTGCCTGCAGGGTGATGGAAGTGGAGGGGAGAGGGCAAAGCAGGACACTCTGTGTCTGCACGCACACACCAGCAGAGCAAGCACTGGCCAAGATTCCCATCCTGGCTCTTAAACGATGAGGGACCGCTCGTGCAGCAGCTTCGAGGAAGTGGCTTCCCTGTCCCCACCCCATCATATTGCCTCTCCTTGTCCCAGAGATCCACATTGTGACAGAGATGGGGATTCCTCCCGAGCACAAGGCAGGGAGCTGGGGAAAGCAGGGCCATGGTGGTGCCCTCCATCCCTCCACCTGCCTCCGCTGCCTGCCTGGAGCACAGATGCAGTGGCTGTGCTCGTTCACAGCTCCACGGTGACCATTAGGAATGGGTGAAACGGCCTCTCGGTGCCCACCCTTCCCCTCTGGGAGCTACTTTGCTGGCTAACTGGAAAACCCCTCTCGTGAGCCTTGCAGGCGCTGCGGTAGCAGCAAGAGGCAGGGGGGAAGGGTGCTGCTCCCGTGGGCAGGGTGGGCTCGGCGCTAAGTCCCCAGCCATGCAGGGAGTGTCCCCGCAGGGATATGGGGCTGGTCCCAGGGGACAGGACTGGGGAAAACAGCACGGCCACGGAGCTCGGGGTGCAATGAGGCTGGGGGTGCCTTGTGCTGCCGGCACCGGCATGCATGCAAGCTGCGCTTCTCCGCTTTAACCTACAGACCCTAAAATATTGTGTTCCAGCTGACAACTAATAAAAGCTGTCGTGTCCTGTATCACAGCAAACATCTGCCAGCAGTATGGCTCCCAGGGGGATAAAAGCTCCAACAGGAGTTCAAGGTCCTTTAGGGGGCTGGCTGAGCAAGGGGTGCGTAAGCCAGGGCTTCTTCCCGAGCAGAGGGGCTCGGGAGCAGATCGTGGCCGACCTTCGGTATGGAATGGAGATGGGTCAGACCCCGGAGAGACTGCCCAAAGGTCAGCAGCATCCCAGCCGTGGGAGACGTGGGACACCCGCTGCCTGAGTAACTCGAGAAGGAGTTAGCTAAGCTGCTGTAAGACAGAGATTTAACGGCGTTCCTTCCCCGGCTTTAGGTAGGCCACTCGGTGTTTATTGGTTCTGCTCTCAGGATGGGATAAGCTTGCACATCGCTGGAGCTCGCACGGAGCTGCTGAGCCCCTTCTTGGCATTGGCAGCGCTTGGGCTTTTGTGTGCTTTAAAGCTGAGCATATGGGATTTTACATGGGGAAACCTCACGGCAGGACCATAACGGATGCGAGCGAGGGAGGCAAGCCTCTGTTCAGACACATCCCCTCGCAGTTTATAAAAGAACAGTGCTGAGGCAAATCCCTGCCCATCCCTCTGCCACGGCTGACATTGCACAACCTTCTGGAGCACGCGGGGTGGCTGTGGGGCTGGAGCATGGGGAAATGTCCAGCTGGAGCACTGGGAGAGCTCCCTGCTGCAGCTGCACATCAGACCATGCTGCGGCCCTTCCCAGGGCTCACGGTGGTGGTGGCACGATGGCTTTGGGGTGGGCACAGCCAGCACAGACCCCCTGGCACAGCTGGGTGGTGGATGCCAGCGAGGGGCGGCGTGGTGCTGGGCGGTCAGGAGAACCCAGCCGGCAGCAGCGTGTGGCAGCACAGAAATTGTGCAAGAAGGAGATGAGTAAAGAGCCTACAGGACTCACTGATGGCTTCCACCGCCTGCCTCCGCCTCTTACGAGGTCTTCACTGTGCTGGTTTGGACACATCCCATATCCCACAGACCCTCATTATCCTACTTGTGTTCACCGCAGTTCTCCATAAATATTTTATGAGCATCCTCTTTGCAAGCCTTTCGTTTGGATTTGCCCAGTGAAACCGTCTGCACTGAAAGGAGAAGAGAAGAGGGGAAGCGAATAACAAGAATGATCACGGAGAGGAGCGGGGGGAGTGGGCGGGTGGAGGAGAAAGGAAACCCCCATCGCTCCTCCGTAACGAGGCTGTCTCGTCTGCGCTGGCATCTGGCGATGGGAGCGCAGCTGCGGCCCTTAACCAGGGCTCCCGTGCCAGGGGCTTGCTTCCAGGAGTGCTCGGGTGCCCCCCTTCTGCTGCAGGGGGCACAGACCCCGTCACCCCATGCCATCCCGGCCGGGGGAGCAGGATGGCGAGGGGAGGAGGCACAGCGCCTGCACCCAGCGCCGCTGGAAGGGAGCCCCCTTTCCGCACGCCTGCCCTTCTGCTCCACCAGCATCAGCCAGGGCTCTCAGAAAAGCAAGAGTTCCGTTCAGAGAAAAATTTTTTAAAAATGACGTTTGGAAATTGGTTTTCATCATCGTTCCAAAGCGAAAGCAGGCTGCTGGTGACCACAAGGCAGGGGGGGAGCTGCTGATCCGCTCCCCCCTGCACAGCCGCCAGCCCCGGGGCCAGTCCCGCATCTCCAGCAGATGCAGGAGCTCAGCCTGATTGCGAGCAGTTCCTGGGCTCTCTCCAGAGAGCTTCTGTTATGGGCCCCATAAATCTTCCCAGCTGTCCAATCTCTCACATCCCTGGCCCGCTGCAGGCTGCCTGGCCGGACGGGGCGAGCTGGGGCTGCCAGCATGGGGCACAGGGCAGGATCCGACCGCCAGGCCCTGCATCCACAGCCCCAAGCCCAAGGGCAGCCCTAAGATGCTTTTTGAGGCCTGTGTTTAAAAGCGAGGAGCTGGACTTCCATCCATTGCTCTGCAAGATGCTCAGCAGCCCACAGAGCTGGCTGTGGGGGGATTTTGCTGCTGAGGTACATTCCTAAACAAATAAATAAAGCAGTTAAATAATTTCCTGCCCAATTGGCAAGAGGATGAAATAAGTGACCTAATCAGCCTCCTCCGTCTGTGATTCCTGCCTAGCTCTGATGTTATTTGCCCCAGCCTTGTAGCACAGTAAGCCCAGAGCGTGTGGTGGGGTTACCCCCGCTTACACCAGAGCGATCACAAGAAGCATCAGGCCGACATAATCTCAGTTTCCTCAGCTCATTTTAATCCTATTAGACTTTGGACTTCACCTGGAGCAGCTGAGGCCATAAAGCATTTCCGAGCATCCTTCTCCCTGCGACGGCTGTCAGGAAAGGGGCCAGGCCGGGATTCTTGTAAAGGTGCCCACAGAGCTGCAGCAGGATCAGACTACCCCAGCAGCACTTGTCTCATGACCCGCCGCCGCCGCCGGCTGCCAAACCACATGCTCGGAGTCCAGGCTGTGTAAGCCCGGAGAGAACCACCCCGAGATTTATTGCTGCTCCCACTGATGAAAGATGGCCAACACCCTCCGAAGGCTGGGCCGGGTCCCGTCGCCTGGTGGATCTCAGCAAGAGAGAGCAGGACTAGATTTCTGCCCCCCTAGGAAGGAATGAAGCACTTCACAACCCAAATCTGGCTGTGCTGAAATCTCCAGCCCTTGGTGCCCAGGCTGGGTCTCAGGGAGGAGCCCACATCCACAGCTGAGGGACAGGACCTGCTCTGAGCCTGGCCTCAGAGGGACAGATCCTGCCTGACGTCCCCAGCAGCTGGGGACAGCACACAGACCTGCTCCCCTGTGGTCAGGCAGATAAACGTGTGCCCTCAGCAGCTTCAGGCATTTTCAGGATTGTGTAACGTGGTGTAGAAGTTGACTTTCCCCATCCCAAAGGACAGTGCTTGGGACAAGCCCCCCTTCCCCATGATGCTGCTGTATTTTGTGGTTTCTTGGCTGAGGTTTGTAAGGGGGCTTTCTCTGCTAAGTACCAGCAATGATTTTGTGGTCTCTTTTTGCAGAACCCTCCAACTGGGGGAAAAACGACTGAGTATATGTGCAGAAGCAGCTTCAAAAACAAAGCAGACCTGATCTGCTTGCCTTATGATCCGTGGGCCAGTGGCAGCCTGGTCAGAGCACAGATCCACACAAAAAATGCATACAGTAAAGGGAGCAATGCGCAGGAAAATAAAACGGGCGCACTTCAAAGATAGAAATTTGTATTGCCTATAAATGAAAACAACCGTGAAGACGTGGCACAAAACTATTGTAGGATTCTCTTCAAAATAGGAAGGCCTTCAGCTTGAGGAGGACTCAGAGGCACTGGGGATGTTTTCTGCCACATCCCTGCCCAGGCAGGGTTTGTCCAAGCCACCTGAAGGCGAGGGCACGTTGCCTTGTCCGAGCTGAGGAGGCAGACAGAGGCAGAAATGGGCTCCCCGAGGGAATGGCAGGAAGCTGCTGAGGCTTCAGGCACCGAGCAGGGCCATGCCCCTTCCCCTGTGCCATCACCCCACCAGCAGCGGGGTCTGCACCTTTTACCATACAGTGTTTGCATATTAAAATCGTTTCTCAGTGCCATAGGAAGATGGTCTCATCTCTTCCTGCAGATGACAGCTTCTCACTCCTCTGCCTCTCTCTGTTGGATTATTTCCCTGAAATTTATCATCTGTTTCCCTTCCCTCAGTCCCATCTTTCTAATTACACATTCCTCTACCTTTCTAAATCATTCCCCTCCCTTCTTTTTGCTGACTCCCTTTAAGCTAGCTGAAGGTCAATGGCATTACACTTCTTGCTCTCCTGCCTCCACCACCCCAGCGTGCATCGGCCGTGTCCTTCCCCAGGGTGTGCCCCGCACTCCCGACACCGACTTCTCCCTCCTGGCTTCACGTCCCTTCATGGTCCTCCTGGCTGACAGGCATGGACCAAAAAGCCCCGAGATGAACAGCTTGCCCATGCAGAGCTGAGGTTCCTCGGCAGTCGCACCGAGGTGTTGCCCACAAACAGTCCCAGCAGGTGAGCACATCTGCTGAACTGTCCAGATGGCCTTCCTCCCCCTGCTCCTCCTCCTCCTCTCCATGCAGCACTCCCTGGGCTCTCTGCTCTCTGTACCTGGCCTCTCTCCCTTGCCCTGCACACATTCGTCAGCCAAACCCTTCTGCAGCTCCTGCTTTCTGCCGTGTGAGATCTGCCCGGTGTGCAAACCCCAGCAGGTCTGCCTGGCCGTGCAGCGCAGCCCCTGCTCCATGCGGGAAGGATGCGTGCCATGGGACGCACTGCCTGGGTCGCAGCGCCTCGGAAATTTGTCAAGTTGATCCAATTCAGACATCTCAAACTTCTACATCCTCTCCCCACCGCTGCCCTTTCCCTCTTTCATAGCCTCGTGCCGTGACTCCCCCAGACGGCTGCCTTATCTGCGTGCCGTTTGGTATTCGCCGCGCATCCACAGTCTGTTTGTTGCTGCATGAGACAGGAAAATAAAGTCAGCTCTGGCCTCGGGGGCCCCCGTGCTCTGACAGGAGAGGTGTACGGCAGAGAGAGGGCTCGGGAACAGCGATCGCTGGGGACTTTTTAACCATGGTTTGCATTGCCAGCTCATTTTCCATGGATATCATGGATGGAACAGGAGTGAGAGCAACTGGCGTGGGCCAGGGGCATGGGGCAGGGCACCTGCATGGGTGGGGGGGGCAGCCAGCACCCCACGACGCTTTGGCACACAGTGCACACCAGGGAGTGACCCCCCCGTCTGGTCCTGCTGCTCGGGCTGCTTGTGAGTCTATGTCTCTCCTGAAGATGAATTTCAGAGGGACCATCCATCATACCTTATACATATATTTATTTTGGTTTGGTCTTTAAGCTTCTTTTGCTTTTGATGATGTGCTTTCTGCTGGGGAAAGATCAGAGGGGGCGAAATGCAGGGCCAGGCTGAGGGACCCGTCCTGATGCTGCATCAGGGCAGCCCACGAGGTATGGGGAGAAAGGGGGAGAGGAGGAAAATCCCCCAAGCGAGACGGGGCAGTCAGCACTCAGAAAACCCTCTTCGTGCACAAAATTGGGGACAGAAATGCGACAACCCAATCCTCCTTGGAGCAAAGAGCTGAGTAGCCAGGCAGAGAGCACTGGGGATGCTGTGGGGCTGGGACCAGGAGAGGAGAGGGGGAGAGGGGCCACAGGGGGGAATCCTGGTGCTGCAGGGATGTGGTGGTTTGCCCAGGGCTGTTTGTGCCACCGAGGGGTGAGCAGACCTGCTGCCTGCTGCTAGGCACCTCCATCCTGCTTGGTGCTTCCTTCAAGAGGCAGTGGCTTAGGGCAGCTGTTAGCATTAGCCTTAATAGGAGAAATTTAAGAACTAGCAATGGCTGCAAACTAGAAAGAAAATTCCATGAAAACAGGACAAGCCGCAAAGACAAAACAAGCAAGTCACATTTTCTTCTCTCTGAGAAGTTCACATTTTTTTCAACCCCCAAAAATAAAGCAAACAAGTTTTGAGGCTTTTGTTTGTTCGAGTTTTGTTATGGCTTTTGTGTGCGTGTGAATGCGTCTGCCTATGTGCATGCGTGGAATCTCTCTCTCCTACTTTTTTCCCAAGGGAAGGCAAAGTAGGGAAATAAAACCTAAAGTGGTTTTTTATCGTTGCTGTTCAGAAACGAAACAATTTCAGCTATGCAAGGATCCTTACAGAAAAAAGTAATTATGATCATAGGGGCTTTTCACCACACAGACATTTCAATGAGTATTTTCCAGTCCACTAATTCTAGGAACTTTAATATTTATTTATTTATTTATTTATTTTAGAGTTATGCAGCCAAAGAGTGTCCCGGAGCGGCGTTTGACGGCACCCGCTGCCTCCTGCCCTGGTGGCTGGGGTCCAGGCGGTGCCGCAGCCCCGTGGCCCTGCTGCGCTGGGGCTGACACCGGGACAAGCCGCAGCCAGAGAGGACGCATCAAAGCCTCTGAGCGAAGTGGCATCGTGTGGCTTTGTGATCCGACTGCCGGAGGAGAGAAAAAGAAAACGAGCGTGGCCAAAAAGTGTAAATAAACAATGACATATGGTTCCCGGGACCCAGGCAGGGAAACCTCTAATCAGCTTCCATTTAACAAATTGTCTAAGTAACACTATGAGCTCATGCCTCAGAGACGTGGTAACCGGCTGCCACGGCCGGTCCGGCCCCAGAAGGCGGCTGAGGCACTAATGAAGGCACGGAGAGCCACGGGCGCCTTCGC
Organism: Cygnus atratus; assembly: GCF_013377495.2. NCBI lineage: Eukaryota > Metazoa > Chordata > Aves > Anseriformes > Anatidae > Cygnus > Cygnus atratus. Next base: position 20,365,004 of record NC_066374.1, read on the forward strand.
AGCTGCTGGCGGCATCTCTCGCCAGGGCACTGGCGGGCACCCTGCCAGGGAGCACAGCCCCACGGCACCCAGGCATGGGTCCATACAGCCCCCCCCGCCACCTGCCTTCCTCCTGGTGCTCGGCCCTGCATCGCTGGGTGCCTGGAGCCAGCCCTGTGGCAGAGGGGCCAAGCCCCTCCATGCCATCCCACTCCCCACACTTCTTACACGTCCTGCTTACACCTGGGGCAGGACCGCAGACGGCCACGTGATGGGGAGAGATAAGGCTCCTCTCATGTTACCCGGAGCTGCCTTTCTGCCACTCGATAGCATTAATTATGACTTATTCTAATAGAAAAGAAACCCTTCAGAAGGTTTTCCCCTGCTCTGCCCCTATCCCCATGTCCATCACAAACACCCCTGCGCCCCCCAGGGTTCCCCTTCCCTAAGCCCACAGGACTTCCCAGTTTTCAGCAATATGAGATACAGGAGTTTCTTTGAAAAGGCTGCACGCTGGCAACTTTCCCACCAAAGTTTCAAATCTCACTGGATAATATTCTCCATATTCCTTTATGGAAACCAGAAATTCTGGCTTTTCTGTGTGCTTGACATGGCGCTGCACCCCGAGGCACAGCATCACTGCGCGTACAAGCAAGCCGGGCGAAGGCGGCCTCGGCAGCAGGCACAGCCAGAGGGAGAGGAAGCGCCTGGTAACACCGGGTGAAACTTTCCTGACAAGCAGTTTGTTTGACAAAAGGTGCAGTTTCAGGTCAACCAAGATGATTCATTAAATGGCAAATCGTATTGTATCAACGAAAGAAAAAAAAATCACGGAGGTTGAAACATCTTGTTGCAACAGTTTTGCAGGGAAACTTTTTGAATCTTTTTTGTTTTGCTCTAAAATGATGTTTTCAGACAAAATTTGCCTATGTTTAATTCAAACCCACTTAAGAAACTTAAAAAAAAAAAAAAAACAATGCTTGCGAAACCAAATGGACTGTTTGTTTTACGATTGAACAAAACATTTTCATTGACTTGAAACAGGTTTTGGAGGGGGATTTTTTATTTTGGTTTGTCTTTTCTTCTTTTTCTTTTTCTTTTTTTTTTCTTTTCATTTTGCTGAGTGCAAGCTTGTTTTTGTCAATGTCTCCAAAGCTTCCTATTACCCCTGTGGAAAGATGGGCTGCTGAGGACTGTTAAAGCCACATGCCTCAGCACTGGGATGGTTATTAAAATCATATAGTCCTTAGAGTGGCCATGTGCCTGCAACTAATAAGGCAAGTTCTCCAGCTCTCAGGAATTTCCAGCCTAAGCAGTAAGGGATTATCCCGAGAGGATGTGGAGCTCAGAAGGGGTCTTGTGGGCAGGAAGGGAGTGCTCCAGGGTGCTCCAGTTGTGGGATCTGCAACCTGGACTTCTGGGGAAATCCATCGCAAATGGATGTAAACGGGATTTTCACCCAGGATACCAGTAGGAAAATAGCAGAAAAATGTGATCTAAGCTGGTGCCACTGGCTGCAGCCCCAAGCATCTGCCCAAGGTTTTAGGGAGCAGAAAGGGGCTCCCACAGCTGTTCTGCTGCAGGACCAGTGGTGTTCCCTGACCTGCAGGATGTCCCGCGGTGGCCTGCCCTCTCTTTGTCCCTGCTCCGGCCACTTCCAGCCTGCCCTGGGACTGGGACGCCCAGCACTTGCTGAAGCCAAGCACAGGGAGAAGGAACAGCCTCTATGTCAGCGCGAAGCGGGTGTCCTGGCCTCCAGACCTTTCCTCCAAGAAGAGGGAAAGCCACATTTGTCCCTTAATGGAGCAGCTCGAGGCTGTGCTGCAGCTTTATGAGCCAGCAATCCAAGTGAGACGGCAGGGGAGGACTGCTGCCTGGCTGAGCATGACACCCCATCTTTCCTTTCCGTGTCACCTATAAACAGGGCACGCGTGCACAACTGGGGGAGATCGCTCATCTCTCACTTGCTGCCGGCAGGGGTGGGCAGGGGTTGTCCCGAGGGGAAAGGTGGTGCTTTGGGGATCGCAGGAGAGGAATGGAGCTGAGCGCAGGGGCAGCAAGAGGGCAGCATGCCCTATAACATGAGCTCATCCCCAGGGCTAGCTCCAGCTGGGCTGGATGAGAGCTGTCCCAGCCCAGCAGCAGGGACGGGCTGGAGGGGAGGGAAAGGGAGCTGCACGGCACAGCAGGGACAGTGAATTTCCCTAAAGAGCCCCTAAAGCCCTTCAAACCATCACTGCATCAGTCTGACTCATGCACAAGCATCTCTGCAGCAGCCAAAATGGGAGCCGGGGCTGGAAGCACCCTGCCCGAGGTCCGAAGGGGGGGCACAGCCCTGGGGATGGAGGGATGCGGCCCCCCAATGGGGCGCGTGAAACAGGTGCGTGCAAAGCTAATGTCAACTCAGCTAAATGGAAATGTTCCCTCCCAGCCCTCTGAAGTGTAACTGCCAGGCTCCCTGCTGCTCTTAATCTATATCACATTGAGTAGCTAAATATATTCACAGTATAATACAGCAGGGCCTTACTAATCTGCCCTTCATCATTTGGACACACCAAAATGGCTCTCTCCACATCTCAGCACAGGTTTAATAGCGGAGCCATCACACTCAAGGTCTCCTATTACCAAGACTTCATCGTTTTGGCAAGGGTGACTAGAGCATGCTCACGAGGACATTACAGAGGATGCACATCAGTAATTGAAACAAAACTGCAGTTGTCAAAATGAATGAGCGAAGTATGTTTCCTGCTGTCCTAACCTTGCCCTTTTCGGATTGTGTTTGTTTGGCAAACAAATTGCATTTGTTAATTCACAATTCACTCCCAGTCATTAGTGTGACTCAGGACCTAATCCCTGGGGTATTTTTGCTGCGGTGAACTCGAGTAAGGGACATGGGGCTGAATCCCCATCCCCATCCCGACGGCCCTGGCTCCTTCCACGTGGGGTCCGGAAAGTTTGGGGAGCGGTGCCAAAAGCCCTCCCTCAGGCTGGGTCTTCTGAGCCGACTGTGGGACAGCACTGCTGTGAAACGCTCTCCTTTGTCGAGCCTGGGAGCCTGCCCTTCAATCTCCCGTCGTCCAGCGCCGGCCTCGTGAGCAAGCCCTGCCAGCAGGTCCCGGGGGAGCGGTGCTTTGTGCTCTGTGACCTGCGGCCAGCCAGCCCCCTCTCCCACCGCGTGCGTCTCCATTAGCATTCCCCAAATCCTTTTAATGCAGGGAATCTGATAAGGGATCTGTCTGTATTGGATTTTTTTTTTCCATTTGACACATAACCCAGCTGGCTGGGTGGCAGTTCAGGGAGGAATCAAACACTCGGTAACAAATGAGTAAATCAAGTTACCATTTTACATCTCTTTAAGTTGTTTCCCTCTAAGAGCTCCCCAGATTTTATCTCAGGTAGCTTTAATTTGAACAGGACAGAGCAGGCTTCTCAGTTCCTCAGGCTTACCAGGGGCAGGGCAGCCCCCAGCAGGTAGAAGCAAGCTTTGCTGGGGACAGCCGGCAGAGGGGAAGGGTATAAAGATGATTTATTGTGTCCTGTGGGAAGGTCCGGTAAACAGCCAGCACTCTCGGAGTCCCAGGGACAGCGGGGGAGGCAGCCGGCAGCATTTCAGCCCAACTGCCGCTCGGAGGGGAGCTGAGCCTCCCTAACCCCAAAAGTCTTAATAATAGGGATTTGTGCTGTGGAAGCAAAAGGTTGCTCATGCAGGCGAGAGCTGAGCCACTGCTGTTGTTAACCAAGCACCTGCGGGCACCCGGCCCTTCCTGGTGCCTTGTCTACGGCTGCTCCATGCCCGTCCTCACCATGGGTCCTTCAAGGCTGGGCCAGCAGCTCTGCTTGCAGGCAGTGCTTTGCCATTTTCTTCTCCTGAAGTCTTTTTGTGTAGAAATACACCAAGATTTCCCTAATCTAGGAGATAATAACCTGAGGAATTTCTAGTCAGGCTTCATTGGCCATGGCATTTCACTGCTCTTTCAAAAATCCCTGATGTCTTCCTATCCAAAAACACAGCAGAAACAGAAAACAAATCAATCCACATAACAACAGCATGATTGGCTTTTCTCTAGCTCTGGAGAGGGGGAGAGAGAAAGGGAGGAGAGGAGAGATGGAGCGATAGGGAGAGAAGGGAGAGAAAGTGCAGGGATGAGGAGGGGCAGCGTTTATGGACTCGTTGGAAACCATCAATCACTGTTAGTGCAATAGGCTATTTAGAGCTGGTGAGTATTAAATTCCAGCAGAATTTGATGAATAACAGGAGGAAAAACATTCCCACTGTAGAAGAATAAAAACAAGAGTTCCCTCCTCGCCCGTGCCACAACCCTGAGCCAAACATTCCCAACCTGGGAGAAAGCGCCCTGGGAAAGGCTGGGCTGGGAACGCGGTGGGGAGCGGAGGTGGGGGCCAGCAGCTCCTCGTGGGCCTCAAGGACATCGTCTTCCCATCTCCATCTGGGGGAGAGGGATGAAGGGGTCCATGGGGGGACGACGACTCATTTTGCCTTAATTTTCATCTGGCCTCTTGCTAATTATTAGTGATTGGAGCGAGGCTGCTCGGATAAGATAAGGTTCCACGTGGCTGTGAGCATGGTCTGGGGCTGCCTGGAGACCCCAACCCGGCAGGGACCCAAAAGCACAGACCTTCCTGCCGCGTGATGGAGACTGGCATTTGTTGCTTTCCCACTGTCACTCACCAAAAGCAGTCAGCAACAACATCTCTCCTTAATTAGACAGGCTGGTAATGAGAGCTGAGAGCCCCAGAGGCTCATCTGACATCACCAGGTATTGCTGTCAAGCAGACACAGAAAAACGCACCAAGATTCAGCAAGAACATCCCCAGAATTAAGGAATTTCTCCTTAAGATGCACGGACTGACGCTTTCTCCTTGGTGCCTCTCAATAACAGAGAGAATGATGCAAGGAGGAAAGGAGGCATCTTAAACCAGGCTTATTCAGAAAACATCAGACAACTGCAATGGGGGTCATTTGGTTTTATGACAAAGAACTAATTTGGCATGAGCATAAATGTGAAAGGGGAAGGCTGGTACAGCCCAGGTGACCTTTTCCCAGAGCCGCGCGGGCTGTCATGATGACGGATGGGACACCTGAGCGCTGGCACAACGGGGCGTCACCAGAAGGTCGCCTCGGTTTGCTCAACACGCAGGCGGCTGCCTGGCAGGGAGGTGCAGGGGAAGGACTGGGGCTGCCCTGCCTCTGGGTTGCTCCCTTCCCCAAACCGTGCATGGGAGGGAAAGCCCCAAACCAAGGGTCTGGAGGACTCGTCCTTTGTCTGTCCCTTGTGTCCGTGCCCCCTCCCATCTCCAGAGCTGGGTTTGTGGCTCTGGAGAAAAGGATGGCCAACGGCGAGCTTCTCCTGGAGGCCCCGTCTGGCCAGGGCCCTGGCTGAGCATGATGAGAGGCTGAAATGGGGTCCTGCGTCCCCCGGGGCGGGGAGGCAGCATGCGCTGCGTGCCCCTGCCATGTGGCAGCCGGCCCGAGGACTGCTCCGGTGGGAGAATGACTCACAGGGACTCCGTTGCGGGTGTGTTTCCTATTAGGGCCGTTAAAATCTCCACAATTAGGAATGTAACTCAACCAGAGTGTGAATCCTTAATAGGAAACATCCCCCCGATGCAGATGAGAGGGCCCTGAGGAAGATGCCAGCCCTTGGGACGGGCTCTCCGGCTTGTGTGCGAGAGCCGCCGGGATGGCTCCCACATGAGGCGGCATCAAAGGCAGCGGCTGCAGTCCCGGGGTCTCGTTGGCCACTTCTGCCAACTTTGATCAGGGCTTGTCTTCTGACTCCGAAACATTTTTTTCACACTTGTTTCCCAAGTGTGAAGAGCCTGAAGCCATGCTGGAAACTCTTAGACAATTTCGGATTCCTTTGCAACAAAGCCAAGGCCAGGACAATGGGACTTTGATGTTATTGACATATTGGTTCAGAGTTTCCTTGTTTCCATTTCCCAGCATTAGGACAGAGCATAGGGCTGCTTCTTTGCTCTGTTTAATTAGTTAATGTTTGTACAGTGCTTGGAGAATATAAAGTGCTCAGTAAGTGGAAAGCGTTATCCTTATTATTATGCCTTCCCATATCCACTGGCTGCATTCAGTGGAGCTGCAAAAGCTTTAGAAGGAAAAATAATAATAATAAAAAAAAAGGTCAAGCTAGTTTATTTTATTTTATTTAAATTTAAAATAAAATTTCACTGCTGGGTAGAAGTAATGGGCTGGCAGCCTCGGGGACAAAAAGGCCCTGATCATTGCTGGTGCAGGGACAGCACAGACTCCACCAAGCCAAGCATCCCTCCTGCTGTCCCCCAGTGCCCATCACCGTGTGTCCCAGCCTGACGCGGACAGACCCCTCCTCGGAGGCAGCAGGACCCTGCCAAGCCCCTGGCATCCCTTCTGGGTGGGTTCATGGGTGCCCATCACCCAGGACTCTCGTTTGCCATGAGGACATCCCTTGGCTATGGATGGGCCTGGACCACTTCCATGCACAGACCGCCCCACCACACCCGGGGGACCTCAGTCAGCCACCTGGGAGCTGGGCTGGAGCCCAACCTCCAGCACCCAGCGCATCCACCTAGCCCATGGCACGGCACCCCTCCCGGGGCAGCCCGCAGCCCTGCAGGCTGGGCCAGCCTCCTGCCCTGCCTTTTTTCGTCTGCTCCTCGCTGCCTGGCCCTGAGGAGCTGCGGGAGCCCCGGCGGTGCTGTGGCAGGAGGGTGCTGTGCGCCCCATGGGCGGCCCCGCGCCTGGCAGGTCGGTGTGCGGGCACCACACCGAGCGCTGCGCTGTCTGGGGCTCGTCTGGCTGCTGCTCCTCTCCTTCCCCTGAGTGAGATTCCCCCTCATTGCCATTCCTCTCCGTGCCAGCGATAAAACGCCTGATGAGCTGCACTAAAGGCCCAGACTCCAGCAGCCCACACCAACCCTCCCGCCCCAGTCTCTCCCCCGCCAAATATGTTTGTATTTTTAACATTTTAGGCAACAATCTTAAACCAAAACAGATGTGACAATGAATATTTATCTGCAGCATCTCAGTATGGGATTTTCTCTTAAACTCGATAAAATAAACTGCTCATGATACAGAACAACATTTCTCCTAATATACAATACACAAGGGGCAGAAGGGGAATTAGCAGATGAACTCAGCATTAAAGCCATTTAAAATCAAAAGAGCAGCAACATTTACGTGCGAGGGGAACAGTTGGTTGCTTTCAGTGAGATCCTGGTGTGTCTTTTTTTTAATTCCTTGAGGCATGCACAGCGCACAGAAAGGTTGCTGAGTGCCGAGCAGGGCAGGGAAGAAGGGGATCTCCTTCAGGTGGGGAGGAGGAGAGCAGAGACCTGGGCGCCCAGGGGAGCAGGAGGAGAATGGCAAGGCTGAGGGGAGGGGGGTCATGCTGGAGCCACAGCCTTGTGGCTTCCCCTGGGCTCTGCCATTCCTCCCGTGTCCCCAACAGGGCAGCTTCACCCACGTGCGCCCACCTCGCTGGGCTTTGTCTCCATTCTCCATCGCCGAAGCTGGGCTGTGCCTCGCGGGACGGATGCGCGCAGCAAGCCTCGGGCTCCCTGTGTCTGGGACCTGCCTTCACCCAGCCCTTTGGTGTCACCCCTCGGGCTGCAGGCTCTGCTCTGCCTCGGGGTTTACACCCCGGTTTTGGGTCTGGATGCTGTGGGTGATGGGGTGAGGGCTGGGCAGTGCGAGGTGCTGCTGGCGGCACCCACAGCCCGGGAGCTGGGGCCATTCCCAGCCTTGGCACGTTCCACGCAGAGCCAGGTGCCTTTCTTCAACCTGCTGCCTCTGCCGCAAATCCCGAACAATATGCAGATTAAAAATAACAACAACAAGAAGGCACAGCTACCAAAACAAAGCACTGCGCTGCACACGTCGGCTCCCCTGAGGATGACGCAAGGGAGGGGGCAGCATGTGGTGGGCGTTCACCTGGCTCTTGGCATGCTGCAGGAGGGCAGGGGAAGCACCCAGGGGTCGGTCCCATCCCGTTGCTGGGGCTGAGAGGCCAAGGAAGCACCTCATGCTCCTTCCCTGCTCTGCCACTCTGCAAAGGGAGCGGTTCGGGGTGACCAGGGAGAGCTGTGCAGTGCTGGTCACTCTTTGCAAGCTGCCAAAGAGCCCCAGTGGAGATCTGCAAGCAGGGTCTGCATGGAGTGCATGGTCTGCTATAGGAAGCATCGCCTGGCTCCTCCGCTGTGCTTTGGTACAGATGCAGGACAGCAAAGGGTGCCGAGGAGTGCTGTGGTTTGGGACATTGTGTCTTCAGGGGCTGCGCTTTCTGGGCACAGCTTGGGCAGGACGCGGGGAAATGCCTGTGGTCCTCGGGGCCACCCAGCTGGGCTGGCAGAGAACGCCAAGCTGCTCCAGCGCCTGGGGCACCCAGCCCTCCCCGAGCACCAGCACGGAGAAGAGCTCAGCCACCACCCCGAGCAGGGCCACGTCCCACCCGCATCAAGGCTCTCAGAGAATGTGGCGAGCAGCGAGGAAGCACAGAGGCATGCCCTATCTGTCATCAGCGAGAGGCTGCCAGGAGGAGGAGCGGGACCAAGCCCAAGGTTTGTGCTCCGCAGGTCCCCAAGTGACCCCAGCAAGCGGCAGCAGCACCACGGGCTAAAACGCCTTGTTCCTCCTCGTTCTGGGACCGTCTGCCCTCCTCCTCCTCTCCCAGACAGGGACATGTGCTTCTGGGAGGTATCTGCCATGCTCTTGAGGGACTCCTTAATAACAAGTCAAAAAGACAAGTCAAAAAGACAAGCTCTTTGGTCTGCGGAGACTGCAGATGGGAGCCAGAAAATCTGCCGAGCAAAAGAGGCCAGGAGAGAGGGCGATGGCCATCGCTGGGGCAGTTGCGCAGTGCCAGAAATAGGGGATGGACTGCTGGGGCCCTGCAGGGATGGGGTTTGCTTTGCTGGCAGAGCAAGCACAGCCCTAACTCCTGCAGGAGCAGCCGCCCATCGCCCTTGCCCTTGGGTAGGGCACAGGGACCAGAGAGGTTTGCATGACCCTGGGTTTCCCACACAGCAGCAGGGCACGAAGCGGTGCCCAGCGCCTCGCAGGATGCCCCTGCCCAACTCAGGACCCCGTGGTCCTGCTGCTCTGGGCTCCCTGCCCACCACACCAGCACCTGCCCCGGGCACCACTGCAGCTCCCCGTTGGCTTCGGGCCTGAAGTGCTGACAAGGCTCTCCGGGGTGCGAGGAGGAGGAGGAGGAGGAGGAGGGGGAGGAGGAGGAGGAGGAGGATGCTGTGCTCAGCCTCGGCACAGCGCCCGAGCCACCCCAGGCAGCGCTGCAGGGAGCCCTGTGACGTTACCCACCCCGAGCTGCCCAGCATCTCGAGATAAGTTCGCTTCATTCCCCAAACTACATAAAAGTTGCCTGATGTTATGCCGCAGCCGCATAGCATTCCTTTGTAAGGAAATAAAGTGTCAGTGCCACAGCTGTGAAATATATGCAGAGCTCGCTCTGATTCAGTAGCATGCACTGGGCAGAGAGAAGCAGCGGGTTCCTGTTTAGGTTTTCGGTTACTGTGTTTGTAAAATATTTATTTTTCTTGGTGTTTCTACCCTGGCCTTTTTAGAATCTAAATATTTGGACGATGGAGGGGCTGCGGCCGGATTCGGCGCTCTGGCCGGGGCGTTGCACTGCTGGCTGAGCCGCGGCGTGTGTCGGGCATGCTGATGGTCCTCCTGCAGCCGCCTCCCCGCCAGCGCTTCGCTTCTTGCCTAAAGATCAGACTATTGAAATGCAGTCTCCAGGGGTGGAGAGGGTGGTATGAGGCACCGAGAGGCCTTTTCAAAGAAAAGGGAAAAAAAAGCAAAGCAGCGGCGTATCAATGAATAAATAATAGTAATAAAAAAAGATCATTGGGAAGCAAAGACATTCTTTACGGTGCATTAATGTTTTCTCAGCTGCTCTCCTGACTCTCCACCAGTTCTCTCGGTTCCTGTCCTCGGGACACTTTCTGCTGCAAGTGGTGGGTGGGTGCAGGAAGGTCTGCACTCGCTGCTCTGCCCACGCCCTCTCTCCCGCTGTCCCCGGCAGCTCCCGTCACACCCCGCTTGCATTGTGGTGGCAGAGGGAGATCAGCTCTGGTGGCAGGCACAGACCCCCGCCCCCTTTTCCCCTTCTTGCCCACCCCAAGGAGGGCTTTGTGCACCGCTCAGCTAGAAATGGGTCCTGCTGCTGCAGCTGTGGTGTGGGCATGGGACCAAGAGGGATGTGGTGAGGGACTCGCCTTCATGGACAGGCACCACAGCTGCACGCAAAGACCTGGGGAAACGTGGTACTGATGGTACTGCATGGCTCTCTGTGCCTCCTGCGAACCTCTGCATGTCCCCAGCCCCTCTGTGTCTCTGTCTACCCACAAAACAGAGGTGCCAGGACCAACTTTGCCCCTTGGGACAACCTGCCTTTTGCACCAGAAGAGGCCCTGGGGCGGGAAGTGCCCTCCTTGGTGGGATGTCCCCGCTGCTGTCTCCTTCATGCTCCTCGCGCGGCTGCTTTGTTCCTCCCCGCATCGCCGCCAGCCTCGTGGGGAAGGCAGCGGGACATCAATCGTACCAGGAACCGCTTATCTGTCTGCCGACAGCACTGTCATCACGCTGTGAAGAGTGACGTGGATGCTGTCCCACCTGCTCCCAGCACTGATCACTGGGTGCTGCTGCTGCTATAGAAACACCCCAGCTCTTACATCCACCTCCTGTTTTCTTTCTTTGTCTTTTTTCCTTTAAACCCTCAAAAAGCACTTCTGAATTCACTTACCTTTTTTAAACCAAGAGCCAGCAGGCTCTTCACCATAGTTATGCTATTGCCAAAGCACCGCGTCCCGCCGCTGTGACCAGGTGCGGTGACGCATCCCCACCTTATGGAGGGGAAGCTCCCGAGAAACGTGCCTTCTGGGGGCCAAAGCCCCTCCTGCTCATGGCAAAGGGAGCAGGATTTGTCTCCCAGTGCTTGCGGTGCTCCACGAGCACATCAGCTGCTCCAGCAAAGCAAGACAAAACACTCCGGTGATTTTGGTTTGCTGGCTGCTCATCACCCATCTGCTTATTTTCTTGAGATTTTCTTCTGCTAACCCACTTTGACACCTGCAACTCTGCTGATGAATCGACTTAAAAACTGCGCTAACTTTGCAAATCTCTTTTATGCATGACCGTGGGGAGAGCAGATGCTTCTCACTTCACCGTGGCTGCCGGGTCCCACACCAGGAGGGCAGAGCCTTCTCGTTTCTCTTTGGCAAAGCAGAGATACAGACACACAAGAAAAATGCGTCCTCGGGTCTCAGGAGCCTGGCTTCTCCCAGCAGCATCGTGATAGATGAACACTCAAGCTGCTCCAGCAGGGTGCCCTGCGAGGGAGGTGGCAAAGCTGGCAGGGGTCCCTCTGTCTCAGCCTCAGCTGGTTACGATCCCTTCGCCTCTCCATTCCTCTGTAAGCCACAGCAGTCTGCAGGGTACAGATTATCCTGGCCCAGTTCCATGTCCATGCCCAGCCCAAGGCACGGACCAGGACCTGTGATATGTTGGCTGAGGCCATCCAACTCATGTCACAGGTGCCCTGCTTTGTGTTGCATCCAAGCGGCTGGACATGAAATGCTGATGCGAGGGGCCTCAAATGTTATTGCAAACACGAGCCTGGCAACTCACTTGCAGGTTCAGGGACATCCCAACCCACACCTGGATGCCATCAAAGGGTTCGATTGCCACTTAAATGTCCAGGCAGGCTGGGATGATGCAGCTGAATCCCTGCACAATTTCAGCAAAGGCTCATCCCCAAGATCTGACTTTCCAACACCCTCCAGTTGCAAGTCACGGACCTCCCAGGCCCGCCACCAGCTTTCTGAGCCATCTGGGGAGGGAGAGCAGGATCCAGACCCAGGGACTGGAGGATGGGCACTCGTGTTGGTGGTGGCCACAGAGCCAGGACATCAGCTTGGTGGTAGGATTGGGAACTTTTCCCCTTTCTGATCCCTTCCTTCCAGGGCCTAACTAAAAATTTCTAGAGTATGGGACCACGAAGCCTCCCCAGAGTGCTGGAGCGGTGCCTGCCCCGGGGCAGCAGATTTCACCCCAGCACTGCTGTTTGCAAGGACCAAGCTGCTGCCGGCAGTGAGCAAAGTGCCCACGAAAGCCCCTGCTGCTGCCCCAGCCAGCCCCTACCACCCAGTGCCCTTCACTGATGGGGGCTTTTTTTTTTTTTTTTTTGCTTTGCTCTAAGTAGTCCTCTGTGCCCATTCTGCAAATCAAATCAGCTCAGTGTAAGAACCAAGGAAAGGTTTATTAATGGGATTTGAACTGAAATTCAACCCTGTCTCAGAAAAAAAAAATTATACATGTTCCCTCAAATCAAGACGTTCTAAACAAACCTGACTCGAGAGTCATTCAATACCACCAGCTTCCCTTCCCGCTGCTGCCGGGTCCCAGCGCCGTGCCCCCAGCACAGGCCCCTGCCCAGCGGTCAGAGCCCCGCGCTCCTCCCTCACCCTCCGGAAAGGTGCAAACAGCCCCCAAGCAGCAGATGCCACGGCTGCTGCCCAGCTCTGCCCCAGACCTCGGTCAGACACCAGACCACGTCATCTCCCAGTTCCCTCGCTTTGATTCCCTTTTCCCGTCCTGGCTGTGCCACGTTTCGGGGGCACACGGAGGAGGTCCTGGGGTGCCTGCTCTGCGGGATGAACACTTGCAGTGATGCGCACCCGGGCAGAACAAATTTTCCTGCTTTCAGATTTGTCAGGGCCGGGCTGTCTCGACTCTCGGTGTCTCTCCTGCCCTACAGTTCACGAGCACCCCTCGAGCCATCCTTCTCTGCTGTAATCTCCCCGCGTGTCGAGCAGGGACCCATCCCAAAGGCTCCTGAGCCTCACCGCGCTCTCCGCGCAATTTTGGCGAAACCAAAATGCAGATGTCCAGCTAGGAACCATGCTCAGAGCCAGCTGTTTACCCCCGTGTGTTGTCTCAGCTCCCTCCTCCCCGCAGCAGGGCTGACTCCAGCCATCTCCCGGTGACTCAGTCGCTACGGTTTGGGAGCTGAATGATGACACGCACACAGCGCTCAGCCTGAATGTGCTTTATGTAGCAAATCCCCGTTCTCAGGCCTCTGCTGCGACTGAGACAGCACAGGAAAGCACCAAGTGGGATGGGTTTCTGGGAACGCTGTCTCCAGGTCTCTCTGCGGCTTTGCTTCTCCTTTCCTGCCTGTTGCCTCCTCTTCCTGCTGGTCCCAAGGAAATAGGGGAGGGAAGGGGGGGAAATCTCCTCAGTCCTGTAATTCTTTTACACCTTCAGCAAATGCATTTGTACTGGGGGTCTGGCTGGCAGAGGGCCCTCCCGGCTTTCCCTAGCACCCTCCAGGAGCACACTGGGCATTTCCCTGTGCCGCTTGGGTCACGTACAGCAGCTGCGCTTTGGCTCGGGCAGGGAGCCTTACAGATTTGGGGAGGGAGAGGTCGATTCTGCGTGTGCTTTAGCCTGAAAATAGGGCACTATAGTGCTGCCTCTAGGACGAGCCATTCGCCTTCCCGTCCCTTCCCTCCCCACCTTCTCTTCCCCACCCCGTCCCTCCCCACCCCACAGCCAGGTCTCCTTAGCCTCGATCTACCCCTAGCGGCCGCCAGCGGCCACGGAGCGGCTCGTGTGGGCTCGTCCGCCCCGGCTTCTCCCGGAGCTCTGTTAGGAGATGTCAGGCTGCCTGAGCTCTGCGTGCAAGCTGGTGGGAAACCCTCCAACCGCCCGCTGAAATGTTTGCGTTTCTCCAGGTGCGAAGAGCCACCACGGAGCCCTGTAGCAGCACCCCCGAGCAGCCAGCTTTCCGAGCAGCCCCCAACGGCTCCCACGCTTCACAGCACCGCTGCTGCGAGGCTCTCGGAGATATTCGGCTGGAGGTGTGCACAACACCCTGCTCTCCGTAGCAGGAGCTGGCAGACCTACCTGTTCCTCACAACATGAGCAATTCAAGCAGCTTCTTGCCTGGAGCCTCATCCCACCCCACCGCATCCCTGCGCTGGGATAGAGGGGGGACAGCAGAAAGGTGGCTGGAGACCAGGGCCCCGGAGAGGATCAGTGAGCAGGAAATAACCCTGTAACCCACAGCTAGCATCACCAAAAAGAAATTTCCTGCTTCAGCTGAGCTGCTCACTTTAGCAGTGGCACTGGCTAAAGGAAATGGAAAAGAGAATTAAAAAAACTGCTTTAAATGATGGAAAATACCCCAGCAATGTTTGCTTTCAAGCCTTATTTTGCTATTCAGGAGCTTGAAAGGCATCTAACTCCCAAGCCCTTATAGAGCAAGCATAGATTTCACATTATAAAACGTAAATAACCTGGTTTTGCTGCTTGGTCCAAGCCATTGAAATCTCCTGTTTTCTCTCTGCAGCAATTTGTTACAAACAGCCCATAACACACAACTTCATAAACCCTTGACTCCAGAAGAAAGGAGGTGAGGCTGCGGGTCCCAGGTGCTTGGCCAGCAGGAGATGAGGAGATGGGAAGCAACAGGGAGCAGCTGCAGCTCGAGTCCCCCCTCTCCTCCTCATTACCACCTGCGCAGGGCAGCGAAGAGGCTCGAGGACACTGATGGGCCATGCCTGGGCAGCCCAGCGCTCCCCCACACCCCACTGCTGCTCACCAAATAGCTGGGGAAATGCCCCAAGGCTCCCGCAGTTTCATGAATTTGAGGCTGGATGATTTTCAATCCTGAGTGCTCGCAGGAGGAAGGAGGAAGCGCAGTGGCTGCTGTGAGATGTTCACCTGGTTTCTGGTGCTCCCGTTCCCTGCCAGGGCACAGGAGCGAGGTCAGGCAGCCAGGTAAGCACTTGTGTTCCTGGACCAGGTGGTGTGTGGGACCAGAATGAAGCACTGGTTGCAAGGAGTGGCTGGGACCAATATCCAACCGGCCTTCCTGCAATGACTGCTGCCCCAAAACAGCAGGGATTTCACCCATTGGACTTGCACGGATTTGCACAGCGTCAGACTCCAGGTCTCTACCTGCACTCAGAGAATGCCACACACCTTGGTGGCAGCATCTGGCTGCCCTGTCCCTTTGTACAGGCTCTAGTACGCAGTGCTGGGCTGTGTAACACAGGGCAGTCAGGTTCTTGCATCAGTAATACCTGAGTGTTTGGGTCAAGCGCAATGCAGAGATTAACAGAAGGAAAAGAAAAAAAAAAAAAAAAAAGAAAAGAGAAAATCCACAGCAGCACGGATGCCTGTGCTCAGGAGCAGCCCAGGGAACAGTCCGTGCTGCTGAGCAAGGTGCATGAGAGTCACCGTGAAGTAGGACAGGCAGAAGCACTGTTACTATATTGGGAACTCGGCTAGAAGATTTTTCTCCATTTTTTGAGAGTCCACATTTCCCTCAGCGTCACCGGAAAGCAGCAGGGGCCCCGCAGGGCTCGAGGCTGCCCGGGCCGTGCCGCGGTTCCCGCTGGCACCTTGGGGCCCTGTCCCCAGCAGGTCGTGGTGCCGCAGGGCAGATGCCAGGGCTGTGTGTCGGTGCTCTGCGGCTGGCACTGCTGGTGTTGGTCCTTGGGACAGCCAGAGAAGTGGGAAACACGGCCCTTAGCAGGGCTGCAGGGAGCATTGGCAGGATGAAGATGCCAGAGGTGGTTTGGGGGAAAAGGAGGGAAGGGCAAAGTGAAGCAGCACAGGCCTTCCCCTGATGCGTTTCAGTAGGAAACAGCCTTGTCTTTTTATTTCCCAGACCCTGTTTTCCATTTTAAATCAGCCCTGGCACTTTGGTTACATTTATTTTAATAAGCCAGGTTTGTTCATTAAAGTTCATTCCTCCCAGCCATCGCAACCTATCTGAAAGCAAAACAGCATCGGGGGGGGGGAGGGGAAGGAAGCCCCGGTGCCCGCGTGCAGATGGGGCAGCAGGAGCACACCCAGCCATGGCCGGCTGGCAGGGAAATGTGAGCCCCGGGAAAGATGCACAGCTCAGGGCTCCTCTCCACCACCTCTGCTGTCCTGCTGAGGGCCTCGGGATGGAGCAAAGCTCGTCGTCACAGCCGGGAACCATTGCTGCGAGCCAGTGCCACTTGCAACTGGCAAAGGCGCGGGGAAGCGGCGTGGGTGCGAGTGCCTCCAGCCTCCCTTGCTCCTCCTCGCTGCCCTCCGGCCCCAGGGGAGCAGAGCTGGTGAGCCAACGCGCGGTGCTGGGCCGTGCCAGGGGATTTCCAGCTCCTCCTGCCTGACGCCAGCACCAAGTCCCCCCCGGCACTGTTGGGAGAGGCTCCCCAGATGCTGCCCGAGGGGGTCAGCAGCCGGCTCTGCCTGTGCCCAGCTCTCGCCCCTCCATCCCCCCGGGGATGGAAACGCAGGGGGAGCAGATGGGAAGAGGAGAGGAGAAAGGGTACGGGAGGGTAAAGCACCAGTCCCCAGTGATGGGCTAAATCTGGAAGAGAAAGCATCTTGGAGGAAGAAAGTAACAACCAGAAACAGTAGAAAAAGGATGAAATGTGACAGAAAACTTGGCCTGAGGGAAATAACGGCAGCTAAAAATAAGCATCCAAAGCCTGCGATGGGAGAGAGAAAGAGAAGTGTCAATCAGAATAAATGGGGCTGCATTACAGCCCTCCACCCTGCGCTGCTGGGCCCTGGCTGGGGAGAGTGGGGGAGGGGGGGGAGGCTGGGTCTGGGGCTGTGGCAGGAGCAGGAGCAGGATCGGGGCGTCAGAGCTCGGCTGCTGCCGGGGGCAGGTGAGGAGGAGCTCAGGGCACTGCCACCACACACAGCTCGGGGCATGGAGCATGCAGCCTTGGGGACAAGCTCTCCCCAGGACTGAGCACGGGTGCAGAAGGCTGGGGGCACGTTGCAGAGGGCACCGTCGTGCCCACCCTGGGCGGATGAGAGGAGCTCCATGGAAATGCCCGTGCACGCCTGTCTGGGTGAAATCAGCCCCTGGGCCTGTTGGGCTGTGCACAGGGACCAGCACACCCGTCCCGCACCCCACTGCTGCCACGTCTCACCCCACAGCCCCCAGAGGCTGCCTCAGCCCCTACAGCTCAGCAGGGGCAGGCGGCGCGAGCGCGGGGCTGACACCGCAGAGCTCCCTGCCCACGCGTGCCGGCGAGCCCGTCTCCGTGATTACATTTCTCTGTTTCCTTCCCAACTCGAGCACAGAAAGCCTCTTTGCCATTCATTTACCCTGGGACTTCATTGGTATTTAATAAACTCGATTAAGCAGCCGCCTTAATTTGCTTTTGTAATGAAAACATAATTGTTTCTGCAGTTACAATGCAGGGACTCTCCACTGCAAGTGGCGGGTGCTAGGGAGCAGAGTACGGCACAGAAGAGCCCAGAACTCGGGAAGTTATCTGTCCTTCCCCTCTGGCAACAAGCTCGCTCTCTCTCATACAGTGGGCATCCCACATAGGGTGTATGCATCCCGTGCTCTGTGACCCCATGTAGGTATGCGTGTGAAAATAGAGCACACCTCGGTGCGCCTCACGTGCACCAGTGTGCATCCACGCACACACACACACAGCCCCGGCCACAGGCGGCTTGCGATGCTGTGCATGGACGCACACACAACCTTTAGCACTCGCTGGGTCAAAACAGAGCCGTGCACATCGGCGCCCAGGAGCACCTCACAGCAGCCCTGGTACAAACAGCTGGGGAAAGAAGCTGCTTTGCAAACAGAGGGTGCAATGGCAGCCCCCAGACTGAGAAACAAATTCTCCTCCGTGCTGTTTGTGTATCATATGAGGTCTCTATAGAGACCAAAGAGAAAAAGGCTGCTCATTTTACAGTGTTTGGGTCGAGATACCCTCCGCTGTTGATGACAGAAATAGTTCAGCCCCCACAAAGACAGGAGAGCTGCCCTGCATGGCCGGGAGCAGGGCGGGGGGCCCCGCACCCGCGGGTGCTTCCCAAGGGAGGGGACCCAGCCCTTGCACCCAGCCACAGCTCGCATCGTGCAGGGAGGAAAGGCAGGGGAGCGGAACAGACAGATGGCCCCGCTTTATACGAAAAGGCAGAGAGGGAAGATGTAACTTGGTAATCTCCCCAGAACAAACCATCTGTGAGATGTAAGGCCTGTGTTGCTGCTGGTACAGCAAGGCAGCCAAAATACTGAGGCAGCAAGGGATGTGTTGCGTGGTAAGAAACAGAACCGCGTTTCATTGCTTCCTCCTCCTCGTGTGTGACTTGGAGGTCACAGGTAGCAAAAGCAAAAAAATCTTTTTTTCTCTTCTACTTTTTTTTCTCTCTCCCTCCCCCCTTTTTTTTTTTTTTGTTATGTTATGTTTATGTTTGCTAAAATATGTTTGTATTTTCCCTACCCCTGTCTGGTGCTAAACAGGATATCTGGGAACTCTTGCGAGCCGAAGGTGACTCCATCCCCAGATGTAAGGAACCCAAATAAATCAGTGTTGTGGACAAACGACTTAAAATATTGGAAAGCAGAAATCAGTCGGGAATCTCACGAGCCAGACAGTGGTTCCCACAGGAGCTGCAGTGGTCACTTTAGGAGTTGCTGGCACCAAAGTGCAAAGTCCTGAAGAGAAGCCAGTGCCCAGCGCCCTCCCCTTCCCATGCAGGATCAGCTGCCGGGGGAGTCCTGCCCTTTTCTGCCCTGTCCTGCCCCAGCCAAGGCTCCGCAGCACTCCCACAGTGCCCTGGCTGCTGCTGGAGCTGAGGTCTGGCATGAGGGAAGCTCTTGGGCTGTGACACCACCCTGAAGTGCAACCCCCCAGTGATGTCCCTGCAGCTGCTGGTGCTCAGCACGGTGCCCATGGCCCAGCACCAGCTGTCCCCCTGGTGCACGGGGAGGGCAAACCAGAGCACCCGTCCTCGTGCAGGGACCATCCTGCTTGGCTTCCCCAAAGCACCTTCCCCACAGATGGTTCCCAATGCTGACAGACAAACAGGGGCATAAATCTGGGCAGGTCACGGCCCAGCCAAGCCCACCCCTGCGCAGGAATGCAAACCGGAGCGGCGGTGGAGGGGAGGGCCTGCTGGTGGCACACTGGCTGCCTCGCCGTGGGTAGTGCCCGCTTGTTTAATGCCACCGCTGTTTCATTAATCAAGCTGTAAAGCAGACAGGCCCCGGCGCTCATTCGGCACGGTGAGGTGCCAGGTCCCTCCGTGCGGGTGTGCCAGGCTGCTGGCACCGAGGGGCTGCGTCCCTCGGGGGCTGGGGGGGACGAGCAGGACGGTGCCCATGCAGATAATGCTGCACAGAGGCACTCAAGGCAGGGCTCTGCTTTGTGGGGTGGTGGGGTGGGCAGGAGGGAGACTGAAAGAAGGTAGGAAAATAAAAGAGACCACCCCTACAAATCACTGCTATTAAAGCAGCGTGAAAGGGCTGGGGTCTTCAGGCTCAAATAAGCCCCGGGTGGGAGTGCAGGAGGCACCGCCAGCACAGCCATTCAACTCTGCAAATATACATCAGGTCTTCCTGACACATCGTTATTAGCTTTCCTACGCTGAATTGCACAGGGATAAACTTGGGGTTGGGAGAAAAACCACAGAGATTATTGTCAGCCCCAGCAACGCCACGCGCTGTGCTTTTTCTCCTACCCCCCTGCCTTTTCCAAGCAGCAACACAAAGGAAATTCGTGGCATTTCTACAGCTAATGCTGCAGGAAGCATTGGTGGGCTTGAAAGAGGAGAAAGAATTAGAGGGCTCATCCAGACAGCGGGATGTGGGGGGCGAGGGAGAGCCGGCCGGGGGGAGCAGAGAGGGAGGCGTAAGATGAGGCTGGGAGCAGCTGATCTGAGTAAAATGATAGCTTGATGCATTGGTCGGGGGGAAAGAAAGGAACTTCAATAAAACAAATTGAATTTAAATCCTTCAGCAAAGCCGGTTCCCAGCGAGTGAGCGCGGGGAAGGGCAGGTTTGTGTTACACTTCGCAGCCTCGTGGCCTGGAGCCGCAGCCGGCTGGCCAGGCGCTGTGCGGGGCTACCCCTGCCTCGACCCACCCTCACGGGCTCTGAATCCACACCTGTGCCCCTTCGTCTTCCCCATACCTCAGAGGAATCCTGAAAAGCTGTTGGGCACAGATGGTCCTTCCTGAGGCCCCTGCCCAAGACCCACATGGGTCTTGCCCCCCTCTGCCTCACCGCCAGCCTCCCACAAACCTCGTGGACCAGTCCCCAGCTCTATCCTGAGCAAAACTCTGTGCATCTCCCCAGTTTCAGTTCATCCCAAGTCCCTGCTCCTGGGGCCGTTCTGCAAGGCCCAGCCCTGCCAGAGCAACTCGCAGTGCCATGCCATGAACCTCCGGAGCAGCCTCCCACCAGCGGACCTGTCTCAGGGGACCCCTCCTCCCCCCGGGCACCAGAGCCATCCATGCCCCAGGCCGCTGCGTGGCGATCCATGGAGGTCAATGGATGACGAGGAGGAAGCACCAGGCTCGCTTTCACTCGCCATAAATAGGGTTTGATGTCAGGTCTCCGGAGAGGTGAAAGCCTCCTGCATTAACTCCACTGCTGCCAAGTTAACTACCCGTAACATTAAAGATCCAATCAGCAATAAACCCTAAAAATAGCCCAAAGCAATTGTCAGCAGTGTAAATAAAGATTGCTGAGCGCTGTGGAGCGGGGATAAATACAGAAGATTCGTGGTTCATCTGTCTCCCATGGGCAGATGATCTGGCCCACGGGGGGTTATCCAGGAGCACTCGTGACATTGGAGAGGTGTCTGGAGACCTCGTGCGGTGCTGGGAGGGCACAAGTGGCAGCAGCTCACAGCTTCTGGGAACAACCAGGCACTTGGAGCCAGTAGTGACTTATTAAAGAATGGCTCCATGCTAGTCTGGGCCCATGCAAACACTAACTAACCTCTGGCAGGTCATCTCCCAGCTGCCTCCAAACACTCTGAGCAGGGAACACTTCCCTGGGCAGCAGGGTGAGAGCGTGCAGCGTAGGTGGACGGTGGGAAGGGTTAAAGGTCTCAGTTGAGAGTGGATTGCCCTGGGAAGAGGTCGCTTCCCATCCTGCATCCATTTGCTGTACTTTGCTATTTAGTGAGGCAAATCGATACTGTCACAGCACCTCCCAGCCCGGGCTGTGGAAAGGGCTCTGGGAAATGGCGCTGGTGGTGCTTGGGTCACTTCTCATCTCGGTGTCTCCACGATGCTGGAAGCACAAGAGACCCTGCAGTAACTCTCATGCATGAGGGTCGCTCTTCTTCCTGGACCCAGCAGGCCCCAGCCGTGCAGGGCAGCACCGCATTTTGGGGATGCTCAGTGAGGCAAGAGGATCCCCAGGACCCTCTGAAGGCAGCGTGCGTGCAGCACCCCTCTCCTCCCTCCCGCAGCACCACGCTGCTGGATTCTCGTGGCACGGGGAGAAATCTGGAAGCTATTGCGCTGGTGCGTTTCTCCAGCAGGAATGCCATGCCCAGTTCATTTCCTTTAAGGAAACACAACCCGAGGGGATAATTAGAGCTTCTTTGCGTACACAATCCCATACTGTTTATCCAACACAAATTAAAAAACGTGGTCCTCAGGAACACGGAGCTGGGGAGATAAAGAAGTGATCGGCTCCCAGACGGGTTTCATTACTGCCTGACGCACCGGGCCCCAAACTGCTTTGTATGTCAGTGCGGTGGCAGAAAAGCCAGGGCCTTCTGAGCACCCAGGGATGTGCTAGGTTTTAATGATGCACCCGGAGTGCTGTAGATAAATATGTGATGGAAAATCAGATGAAGCTTTGCACTGGCATGCCTCTCTCCCGAGCTCCTGTGCCTCTCAGGTCCCATGTTCAGGTCTTGGCCACACGCAAGCCACCTGAAAGCCTTGTTGAGGATGGGAAAATGCTGAGGACTTGGCTGTGGTCCCAGAAGTGCTGAGGGCCAAGCCGACGGCGTGCTTTGTGCTCACACCTCTGCTCTCCAGTGGGTAGGGGCACAGCAGATAGCGGGGATATGCAGTGCAAAACTTTTGCCCTGACTTGCAATCCGCTTTGAAACAAACTATTTCGGGGGGACAGAGGCTGCTTTGCCCTGCAGGGACACAATGGCCGTGTGAGACACCAAGGCACCTGGGGACAGGTGGCAGCTGCCGTGCCGTGACCAGGCGGTGGGGCAGGGGACATGGGCAGGGGACATGGGCAGGGGACATGAGCAACCACAGGGCACAGCCCTCGGCCCGTCCCCAGCACACATGGCAGCGGTGGCATCCTGTTTTAATCACCCCTCCTCCCGCCCGAAGCCGGAGCTCATTACGGGCAATGCTGTTTGTTTGTTTTGTTAATCGACACCAAGAGGCCCTGTCTGGGCTCGCTCTGCTCAGCACTGCTCTTCGGAGCCCGGCTCCGTCCCTGACAGCAAGTAATTCGAAGCGAATTTTCCAGTGTGGTTTCTGTGGCCTGGAAATGGATTTCGGGATCCTCTTTTGGAGACCTCGATCAAGCCCCCATGGCCCTCCTTGCTCTCCAACACTTCTCCCCCTGCCCTGCTTGTGACCAAGCTGCCCTCCTTGGGCCGGCACATCCTGCGGGGACCCTGCCGCCGGGGGAGGATGGAGAGCACTCCGGGAACCCGCAGTGGCACCCCCTGGCTGGCACCCAGCCTCCCTGCCCGTCCCTGGCATGAGCACCCACGGGAGGTGCCAACCAGAGCCGTGCTGCTGCTCGCCTTCCTGCCAGCCCCTGCTCTGATGAGGCAAAACCCTGCTTCTTGGGAGCACAGAGCAAAACCCCCTGTCCCCTGTCCTGGTGGTCCACCTCCCACCTGGGCAATAGGGCAATTGAATGATGGACGTTCCCCAACCCCACAGCAGTTATCATCCAGAGGTCTCCTGCAGGGGTCAGTGGGCGAAGCCGTGTTGAGGATATCCTACCGGAGACTTTCCAGCCTTCTTTGGGCATTGTGGACCCATCGGACCTCTGTTGATGAGGTGGGATGGACAAAGTAGAAAGCACTGTCCTGCAGCAGAAGACCCCCAGAGGCAATGAGAGGGCTGGGACACAGGCAGGGGCTCTCCCGTGGGCAGTCAGCACGCTGGGGGCTGGGAGTGGACGTGACGAGAAGCCAAGGCAGAACTGCAGTGAGCTGTGTCACCATAAGGCAGCAGGGCTGTGCAGAGCAGCAGGGCTGCTCCCATCTCCAACCCACCCCCATTACACCTCCTTCCTCATGCCCACAGAAATGTTTTTGTAGCCATACAATGAAAAGACATGGCTGGGAAAGAGTGTTTTAAACAAAAGCCAGTGAATCCATCAGGTGAGAAGGATGAATGAGAATGGTAAGGATTTGGAGGATGAGAATGGTAAGAAAAGGCTTTTCTCTGCCTCCCCCCAGCTCCCTCCGCACACACAGCCCCAGAAGCATCTGTCCTGCTCCAGTTGGGCAAGACGGGAAAAGCAACGTGCCACACGGAGGAGGGCAAGCCTCTGCCAGGTCGATCAGTCCTTCCTCTCCGATTCTGACTGGGGGAATTGGAAGCACGGGCAGAGGCCACGGGCTCCAGCTCCAGCCGCTCACCCAGGCTTGTCAGCACCCTCCGGTGACCACAACTGGCTGGCAGCAGGGACACCCCGCAGCCCCCAGCTGTGTGCCCTGCCCCTGGCAGGTGGAGAAATGTCCCCGTGGGTCTGGGAGGCTGCAGCTCACCCCCGCTCCGAGAGCCCGGCATGCATTTCAGCCTGGCCTAGGGCTCAGCACCACCAGCGCTCGGCTCTCCCCTTCCCGGTCTCCCAGCTCAGAACATGTGTCTAGCAGATTTTTATTAACTGTGTAGCCTTCCCTTGCTCACTTTCTGTCTTTTTTTCTTTCTCTCTGCTTGCTTGACAGAATTTAGATTAGACAAAACATGAGATCATTTCTGCCTACAAAAAAAATAAAAAGGGAATCAGGAGAGAAGTAGAAATTGCCTCTTCTCTGCACCCCCTTTCTACCCACCCCCGCCATCACACCCCCAGCCGTCTCCCCCAGCAGGCAGCTTTTCGGCTTTCTGGACATGACGAACATTAAAAGCAGAGAGGCTGCTCAGCACCACCTCATTCCCAAACCATCCGGTGCCCCGTGCCCGAGCCCTTGCTCAGCCCCCCGCTGCAGGATGGCCTGGCAGCAAGACACAAACTGGGACGCACTGCAGGCAGCAGCACAAGCCCCGTGGTGCTCATGGGGTGAAGGTGGCAGCCTGCCACCTGCCTGGAGGGTCCTCTGCCCCAGGGACCCCCGGACATCACTGGGGGGGTGTCCCCCTCCCTCTCCAATCTCAGTGCTCACTGGAGGAGCTTCTTCTGCCCTTCCCCACAAGCACGGGGAAGGGGCACCGCGGCGGCTTCGGGTTTCCTCCTCGCCACTGCTCTCCTCTCCGTGGAGGAATCTGCGGCTGGTTTTACAGACACCTGGAGGTGCTGGAAAAATGATCTAACGTCTCCGAGGGATTTGCAGGGATGGAGGGAGGTGTGAGAGAGGGGGAGGAAAGGCAGCTCTGCAGCCACGAGCCGGGCGGGCAGTTGGGAGGTGGGAGGATTTCCCCCTCTTCCCTGGTTTCCAGAGAAACTTGTCTTTTGGGTGGGTGGAAGCAGGGTCTGTGGCTCCAGTTTGCATCAAAGTCCAAATGCTGGGGAACACCCAGATCTCGGTGTGCTGCGTGCTTGGAAAGGCTGAGCCCATCCCTGTGGGCCCTCTGTGGTGTCCCGCGGGGGTGCCCCCTGCCTCCAGACCCACTTACAGCCTGCAGCCCAGCTCACTTGGGGTGCGTACTCCCAGTGCTGGGCACAGGTGGGTGAGGAAGGCAGCCCACCTACCCTGCACACCCCGTGCCGAGGGACCCGGCTTTCTTTAGCCGAGCAAACCCCACCTTTAAAACCTCCCAGCAGCTGAGGCTGGTGTGCTGCCTGCTTCCTGCAGCTCCTGTCCGCCAGCCTCAGGAGGGGCTTGCAGCCAGGCTGTAACATTTTGTCTCAAATCCCTAACAAAGGCAAGACGACAGCCATGTTTTGCCCTCAGCAGCACCAGGAGCTCTTTGCGGCTGCAGAAGCAGCCGGCACACGGATTCCTCCGGCCCCAAGTTCAAGTTCCTAGTGAAAGAATCCGTCCTGTTTGTATCCAGAGAGCTTTACTGTCCTTTAAAGTGTTGGCCATGGTCTGGTCAGCACACACGCACATGCTCGCACACGCACCATGTCCCTAATCCCGCGGTGACCACCAGAAGCGTGTTTGCATCCCTGAGCACGGCAAAGGATGCATCTGTATCTCACAGGCTCACTTTTGTTTCTCTTCCATTTCCTTTCCTCTCCCTGACCTTCCTCTTGGACAGGACACCTGTGTGACTAACTGGAACTTAACAAAGGCACTTGGATAAATAAACACGGGCCCATCTTTCTGGGCTGACATCAGGCCGTGACGCGGCCGTGCCTCCAAGCTCTGCAGGCTGCGTACGAGTGCTGTGCGTGTGCCAGGAGAAGGAAAAGGCTGTGCGGGTTTATTAATTGAGATGTCCACAAATTTAGTGGTGCCAAAGTTTGCTGAGAAACATCTGACACACTGGTGGGTCCTATTTCCAGCACAGGTGACCTCAGAAAGAGGAAATCAAAGTTTGGCCCAGCCCTCACAAACACTGCTGAGGAAGCAGGGAGGTTTGGCTGGGGTTAAATGTTGTTATTTAATAACACCACAGTGACAGCCCAAGGATTTCAGAAATCAAGGCCAACCTGAAACCAATTTGAAAGAAATCTTAACTTGCACCTCATGAGGTCGAGCGAGAATGATGCTTTTCCCTCCCTTACCTTCCAGACCGTTTTGGGGAAACCCTGACCCCATTTCTCAGGTTTTCTTTCCCCATGATCATGATGAGGTTTTTAAATGACAGGCTTCATTTCAGGCCTCGGCTTTGTCCCCGGCTTTAAGAAGCAAAGCAAAGCCTGTGAACTATCCCAAGGCATTATGTGATGACAGTTACTGTCCCTCAGAACTCCTTCTGTGCCTCTTGGTGGCTCCATACACAGCACAGGAGGTGGCACATCGGTTCTGTGAGCCCAGCCTGGGCAAGCAGAGGCTGCGCTAAGCCCCCAGTTCCCATCCAAAAGTAACCATGTGCTGCTGGTCCACTTGCCATCCTGCAAGTGAGAAGCATCCTCACCCCGGGGATGAGCTGTGGGGCGGGTGGGATGTGCAGCTCAGGTCACACGTGGAAGCTCGGCTCCATGAGTTATGTCCCATCATGATGTCAGAGCACGGAGCAGTGCCAGGAGCCTGGTACATCATCGCACCAATATAGCAGCATGCGCTGTTCACAACAAGAGCAGAACATCTTGAATCCTGAAGTTCCCGATACGTTCCAATTCTTTGCGAGCCCAGCAAAATGTCATCTGCTCCCTCGCAATGCAGTGGGACATCACTGAACGAAAGCCAGCCGGAGCCCCGGTGAAAGCTGGTAGATCCTCCCCACAGCTGGTACTGGGAGGATGTCACAGCGCTGGTAGGTGTTTTGTCAAGAAGTGGCATGTGTTAACATGTGGGCTTGGTGGAAGAGGGAAGCAATCCCAGCAATTTTCACAGCGCTGCTCCAGCTGGAAGAGAAGCGCGGCACCCCACCCAAGGGTGCCCCTTCCAGTGCCGCTGTGGGCGGTGGCCGGGCGCAGAGCTGGCAGCGGCACGGTGCCACCGCGGTGCCGTGGCAGTGGGGAGGAGCTGCCACCAGCCCGGCCCTCCTGCAGCCAGGCGTGTGCAGAGACAAGAGCACCCAGAGCTTTTACTGGGGACTTTACTTCCTCCTCCTCCCTGCTGCGCTCCCGTGCTGGAAGGAAGAGAAAATCTCCCCTTGTCCAACAAACCCAGTCCCTCATGGCGACGTGGCCATCTCGCTAAAGTTGAGGCCCAGTTTTCCACACTTACGTTTCCTGGAGGCCTTTCAGCTTGGCAGAGCCCTGGTGCCCGATCCTTCCTGCTGCTCTTTCTCCCATGTCCCATGTGCACCGCCTGGGTCCCATCCTGCCCCAGCCTCCCGGGGCGGGGAGCCCCCGCACAGCCGCTCGCCGCGACGGCACGCTCAGCGGCACACAAGTCTCCTATTATAGCTTATTAGAGGGCTATTATGGACTCACTCATTTAGAGAATTACTCATTTTTTAGGCCTTTCAGGAACTTTAATGAGTTGTTTTAAACACATGCAGCAGCAGCAGCAGATGTGGCCTTGGGATGAGCTCTTTCAAACCCTCCCTCCCCCAGCTATTGAGGCAGCAGCAAGCGAGCAGCCACGACAGCTCCACGCTCGGGAGGGAGGGATGGAGAGGGGCTGGCGATGCCTTTATGGGGCTCCTTGCCTGCAGAGCATCTCCAGACCCTCACCTCTGCCCCATGCTGCTCCTGCACTGGCTGCTCCTGGCTTTGCTGGATGGAGAACTCCCAGAGCAGGCAGAAGGGTTGAAAATAGGAGGCAAAACAAACAGAAGATGGGAGTGTTTGGGCTGCTTGGGGCAGCTAAAGCCTTTCACCTCCCAGGGGTTCTGCCCTATGGGACCTTCTTTCAGGAAGGGAAACGTGTCCACTCGTGTGTTAAGACCAAGCACCCAACACCGCTGCAGAAAAGCCAGGATGGCTCAGCAACACCCAGCAGTTTGGCATGCCAGCTGGCTGATGATGGGTGCAGAAAGCTCACATGGCTTCCTATTCCCACCCCTCTTCCTTCCCAACCTCACCCCTTCCCAAAGCCACCACAAAGGATTAAGCTGCAATTTGCTGAGCTGGTGGATGATGCAAGGCACTGCCCCGTGAGAAAAGGAGCCTTCGACAGCATGCAGATACTCAGCTCCAGCCTCTGCCTCCTCCCAGAAATTGCCTTGGAGTTTTTGTTCCTTTTTTCTCTTTTGGATATTCAACAATGTATTCGGAAAACCTGGACCAAATTATAGCCCATTACCCAATCCAGCTCATTCCAAATCCCCTGCATTACTGCAATCAATAAAGGGAAGCCAGCTCATATCACAGCCGAGACCACGAGCCAAGCGCGCCGTTCCCAGCCCCGCGCAGGTTCCCTTGTGCGCTCTCGCTCCTCGTCCCTGCTCCAGGACGCGGCGGCTCTGCCAGCCTCAGCCTGCGCAAAGCAGCTCGGGCTCTAATGGGGGGGAAGGAAGGAGGAAGCAAGGGGAAACCAAAGGCTGTGGGTGCAGGGGAAATCTTCAGGCCGTGCTGGAATGTAGGCTCTGTTTAGAGCTAGAATTCGTGTAACCTCCCCGGATTACAGGTTCCGCATGCACAGCGACTGCACATGCAGGGGGTGACCCCATGAGAAGCGGGACGGGGCAGCAGGCACCGTGCTGCTGCTGGGGCAGCTGGGTTGGAGGGGACACAGCACAGCACCCCCTCCCCAGCCACCACCGGGTCTCCCAAACGTCTCTCATCACAGGGCCTGCAGACTTCAGCTGCTCGCAAAGACAGCCACATGCAACCGCTCACGGTGATGGCTGTGTGCTCTTTGTTTCTCCCTATTTTTGTAGCGTGCCGCTGGAGCTGAGGAAGCATTTAATCACTCCTACCAACCGCTGCGAGACGGGATCTGGGGAGACGCAGCACGAGGATCAAACCAGAATGCACGAGTGCGGAGTGCTGGGAAAGAAGGTGTCAGTTTAAATTGCACCGACAAGAAGTTGCTTCTGGTGCTCCCTTGCTGAACCTGCTTTGGTTCAGACACAAGCCAGCAAGTGTGGAAGTGACTGGGTAATAGAATTAAGTGATTCCATCTACCCGAGGGGGCGGGAGCTTCACCTGCAGGAGCTCTCGTGCAGTGTGCTCACGGCAGCAGCAGCGGACAGAGGCAGGAGCTGAACAAGGCCCAGCAGTGAGCCCAGCTGCGGGCAGGGGGCTGGCCATGGGGCAGGGCAGAGGGGGCTCCCTGCACACCAGCCAAGGGCATCGCCGCTTTCTGCAATCACAACGTCCTGTGTCTTTGCACCGAGCTGCCGTGACCTGGCCAAACATGCCCCTCCGTGCCTTTTCCTCAGTTTCTCCTGTTGCTTTTTTCTATACCCAGAGGAGGTCCTGCTCCTCCCGCCCTGGGAGCCCAGGGACAGGGCAGGGATTAGCAAAAGGGGCAGAGCAAGGAAGCAATCAGCAACATCCCGAGAGCCTGGAGCCTATAAAGGGGGCCCTGCACCCATCTGCCCCCAGGGTCTTCCCCGCACAGGGCTCCGCGTGCTGATGGAGAGGCAAGGGTTGTGCAGGGAATCTCGTGTGAGGGAGAGCTCTGCTTCACCTGTCTTTGTGGCCCTCAGGTTAAGCAGCAGCCACGGCACGGGTCTGGCCAGGCAGCTCCAAAAACCCCGGCCCCGTTAAGGAGCTGCGTGGCGGCGGTCGGAGGGGGCTGCGCTTTGCCTCTGCTCCACCAGCAGCAGCGCGCTGCCACCAGCTCCTGCTCCCCCTCCCCAGGAGCACTCGCACCGAAAATGCACAGCGCTCTGGGACGTCTGCCAGGAAAACATAACAAAATGTAAACCAAAGCTTGCTCCCTAAAAGCGCAGCTTAGCCTGGTTTCTCTTACGTTTCTCCTTCTGCGCCGTCTTTCCCTTGATTTTTCTCCTTTCCCAGGGCTCAGGTATTGCTGCTGGAGCGCTGCTGACTGCGGTGCTCTCCCGGCGCTGACGCCGCTCTCACTTTCCACCTCGTGTCCGACTGCAGGGTTATTTCTCCCCCATTTCCCTTCCTATTTCTTAGGGCTGGGGACTTGCACCAAGTAGGAACCAACCCAGCTTGGCTTGGCCCGACCCAAACCTGTGAAATATCTCTGGTGGCTTTCAGAGCAAAGCAAACTGCTCCTTTGGCACTTGTAAACATCTCCTGGGCTCTCCGGGTTGCAGCACAGGGCCGGGGGGATCTGTCCCTCGTGCCCGCCGTGTCTCGAGGCCCAAGGGAGGGGACAGGGATTCCAGGCCTGGGGCACTTTAAAGCATGGCCCAAAACAGAGCCATTTGTCCCCGATGTTGGCCCAGCCCCGCAGCTCTCCCAGTGCCAAGCAGCAGAAAAATGACTTCCAGGAGGGAGCGATCTCTGCAGCGGGGGCGAGGCGAGGCTGCCCCCGCTCTGCACCCCATATGTGCATTTTTCCAGAGCCCCCACTTAGGCGGGGGCTCCTTTCAAACGCCACAGCTTGTCAGAGCTCGTAAAGCAAGACAAAGGAGCGGCAGGGAGACGTAATGCAAGCTGAAGGGCGGCCGGGAACAGCGGGGCTGGAAGGAGTTGGTGGTGAGGAGGGGGCACCGGCGGCCGGCGCGCTCTGCACCGCACAGCCCGCGCTGTGCTGGGGGTGTCTGGAGCCGAGCACAGCCCAACTGAGCTCAGGTTAAGTTACATACCTTGCTCCAGTGAGGCTCTGAAACGCTCAGCTGATTAGTAGCGTTTTCCATCGGCCCCTGGGAGCCGAGTTCAAGTTCCCAACAAGAGCGGAGACATAAGGCTGGGGGTGTTTTTCCTCCTTCCCCCCGTGCAGAGCTGGCAGCTCTCCTGCCTCTCTTATCTTTCACCAAACACAGCACAGAATGTTTTTTTTCCAGCATGCGAGTTGCAGCTGGAGGCCTGTGTGTAAATAACAAATGCATAAACAGCGAAGGAGCAAAGCGTGAGGCCATGGAAGAAACCTCCACGTAATTGGAAGGATGGTGTTCAGCGAGCGGGAGGGAGCGTGGCATTTTAAGTAGAATACAAATACATAAAGTAATACAAATAGCTAAAGTGGCCTCATCATTTGCTTATCCTGGGGAATGAAATTCTCCTGATGAGGTTCGCTGCCGAACTCAGAAGCAATTTGCCTTGAGTGCGGGGCACTGCAGGGCTGCTGGGTGTGCTGGGGAATCGCTCCATGTTCCCCCGGTGCCCTGGTGCTGTCTGCAGCCAGGACACGGCCCTGATTTGTGGCACTGCTTGGGTTCGGGCGGACTTCGTTCGCTGGCTCTCGCTTCCAGGGGATGAGGCATTTGGTGGGAGCAGGGAGTCTTGGTTTATATCAGTGACTGCACAGATATCTTCCTTTCTTAATGGAATAAACTAATAAAAGTTGACAATAGCATCTGTTCCCAGGGTTTGATCTGCATATAGATCAGGAATGCAGTGATTCCAGCAGGAGGAAACAATATTTTGATGAAAGAAGATAAGACGGGGAAAAAAAATGCCATCCGGAAAATAAAGCAAGGAAAGGTTGTGGTCATGACAGCAATGGCAGATTTAAAAAAATTACATCCTCTAAATCATATTGATCTGGGATAGCACCTGGGCTCTGTGCCCACCGCACAGGACTCAAAGCGTTTGCTCCTGCTGTTTGGCAGGGGGCTCCCCGTCCTGCCCCCGCCTGTGTTAGCCTTTGATCTCCCGTTACCTCTGATAGGGGAATGCCGGGCAGGGGGAGAGGTCGCTCTGTTCTGTGCTTTGTGCTTTGCCTCCTCCTGAGCAGCAAGTTAAAGGTGAGATGCAATATCGGACAGCCTGCCCGGTACTTGGGATGGGGGTTTCGCTCCAAAAAGCGGCTTGTTACAGCGCTGCTGCGCAGCAAGGAGCAGAGCGGGCCTGGCACAAGAGCTCTGCACCAGAAACCAAGGCAGGAACCAGCCTGTGGGTTCTGAAAGACACGGAGCTGCTTTGTAGCTCAGATGGTCTCTTTGCACCAGGCAATTTCGTACAGACATTTTTGTACTTCTTGTTCCATCCTAGAACGGTTTGGGTCCTGGAGAGGCGAGGTAGGCGTTTGCCCAGGCAGTCCTTCCCCTCTCCTTCCCTCCTCGCGCAGGGCCTGATCTCCCTCTGCTCCTCCGTGCCGGGGTTCCCGCAGGAAGCTTGGCAGGATCGGTGCTGCGGGTGGTGCCGATGCTCCTGCTGCAGTTTGTGCCCCCGTTATGGCTCCTGCAGCTCCCTGGGGTGGGCAGGGGGGGAAAGCTCCTGGGGGGCAGCAGGAGCGGGATGCCTGGAGATGGCCAGGAAGGGAAGGAGCTGTGGGTCCATGGGTGAGCCACCAGCCTGCCCTGCTCCGTGGTCGCAGCCCTCTGACATCAGAAACGTTCCCCCAGCACCAACTGCATCATCGCGCAGAGGGAATGACCTCACAGGGAGGCAGCAGAAGAAACCCAGACGCCAGGTGAGAGCTTCAGAAATATTGCGAGCATTTTCATGCAAATCTCCTTGGTGGTAAAGAATGAGGGGGGCGAGGAAAACACGGAAAAGTGATGTGTCGACAGAATTGTTTCTATGCAGAATATTTTTCAAAGACTTCAATAAGGGAGTATGCACAAAGAAAACACAGCTGCATCTTCATTCATGAAAGGAAGGAGGCTGGGCTTGTGGCTATCAATCTGTGCTGGGCGTGGGGTGAAACATCAGGGACAGATTGGGGCAGATAATGTAAGTATTTTTCCGCAAATATTTGACTGTTCAGATTAGTTTGCTTTAGCTGCTTCTTCCCCCTTTTGTGTTCCCGCTCCACAAACATTAGCACTATCAACTTTTACTGGCAAGAGTGCTCTCAGTGGGAGACTTCAACAGCTGATTCATTGAGGGTTTGCAGGAAAGAGACTTTTGAAGGGAAAATTTGCATCGTGAGTGCTTTCCACGTTCAGCTAACTGAGGAGCACAGACAACACCACGGGACTTTGGCGGCCAGTTGCAGTGTAGCTCCGAGAGTGGCGATGGAGCACAGGCTCAGGAAGCCCCGGCAGCCCCTGACCATGCAGAGGGGCAGGCACGGTGGTGGCAGTGCCGTGGCCCCCCCACGGCCCCTCCATGGGGGCCACTTTGGGGCTGGTCTGCCCAAATTAGTGGTGTGATGCTGCCAAGAGGAGCACCGCGAGGTCTCGCAGTGTGGGGAGCTGGAGCTTGCTCGTGTCCTACAAGCAGACACCGCTGCAGCAGGGGCTTTAGAAACAGCCTGGCTTTGAGGAAGTGCTGACTAGAGACGAGACAAACATTTTCAGAGAAGCTTCCAGCAGTTCAGATGGCTATCTTGAACCCTTTCTGATCTTGAAATCACTCCGAAACCATGGCACAGAAGTTCTCCCATGACATGTGCGCCCCATCGTAATTTTGCTGGAGTTGCAGACCCCAAGAATTGTTCCTGGCTTCCCAGCTCAGTGCTTTCATTTCTCATTCTGGGCAAAGCCTGGAGGAACAAAGAGGCCTGGGGGAAGAATATTAAACAGGATCTGCAGGCTTCTAAAACTGTCCTCGAGTGGAGGTTCATGACCCAAGCAATGGCTCAAGCTGTGGCCTGGGGAGGACGTTCAGACTCTGACTTTAACTTTCCATCCTTTTTGCTTTACTTTCACCATCGCATTGCTATTTGGGGAAAAAGCCTGTAATATTTTGCATCCAGCAGTTCTGGGATGCCTTCCTGGGCTTGCCTCACGTGCTGTTTGAGCACAGCAGGACACGGCACAGCCAGGCATGGCACCAGCTCCGCAGCACCCTGTGAGGGGATGAGCAGCTCCCGTGGGGCAAGAGCAGGGCTGGTGCCATGGGGTCGATGCCCAACGCCTGGGCAGGAGGGAACGCACAAGGCGAGAGGGGTGTGCTGCTCCCGTTTGTCCTCCCAAGTCTTTCTTGCGTCTTCTGTTTTTCCGCTCCTACTGTGCTTCCTTTGTCTTCCTTTATTCGCCCCAAACTTTTCTTCTTCGGAGCTATTTAAGACAGAGTTCCAAGGGGTCTGTACCATTTCTTTCAATTAACCTTCATATCAAAGAGATTGCTCTGTGTTCAGCAAGTGTTTTTTGGAGTAAATGCTAAAAAAAAAACACTATCCCGATTTTTCTTTCTTTTTCTGTTATGCCTGGTGGCATCAACACATGCCTGTCACAGCTCTTTCATTCCTAGAGCAGCTCCATCTCTAACACATATTTCTTTTCTTTTTTTTCTAATTTTAATTTTATTGTGCAGCCACTTATGTTTTTCTGCCTCCTCGTTCTGACTTCTTCAAAATGTTTTCTCTTTCTAAATTCCTACCCAATGGCAGCAGGAATCTGCCTGCGCTCAGGGGAAACTCTATTGAATTCTTGTCCGTTACTCGGAGAGCAATGTACTCTCTTTGAAGCCACAACAAAACTCCTGCTATAAACTGTGAAATATTCTCCTCTCCGAGTGCCCCCAGTGCCGAGCTCCTTAGCACCCCCGCAGCAGCACGGAGCCCACCCGCAGCCCCTCTCGCTGCTGGGGGATGCGGCAGCACACGAGGACGATGCCCCGGGAGCGGGGAAATGCCCCGCAGCAAGTCCCAGGACGCATCCATCGCTGCGGGGAGCCCGCCGGCCATGCCGGAGCATTATCCAAGCGGTGGCAGCTCCAGGCTCGTTAGGATACATAACGTCGATCGCATTATTTATTTATTTGTAGTAAGGAAGCTGGCTCAGCCACTCGATGAGGAGCTGCTGAGCACTTTGGGGAGCCTGGCCGCAGCTCTGGGCACTGAATGACCCCCACAGATCCCAACCACAGAAGTCTGGCCCCGTGCAGGGTCCAGTCCAAGGGATCTCAGTTCCCATTTTGCTCCTGCAAAAGGTAGAAAGGGGTCCTGCCAAGGCAGAAAGGGGATAGAGGTCCTCCCAATCCTGTGGCATTGAACTCTGGCCAGCTCGCAGCCAGCAGCTCCTTGCTGCTGTCCCTCCACTTGGGACTAAAGCCAGCAATTGAGGCAGAAAATGCACAATTTGGGCCATGAGATCAGAGCTGTTTCTTTCAGGTTAGGAGGTGAGTTCGGCACATTGCTGGACACAAACCCTCCTGATGGGGGAACACTGCATGGCTGTGCTTGGCAGCCCACAAGAGCTGAGGCACCCGCTGTGACCAGGAGGAGCAGCCCATCTCTGCTGCAGTCTTGGAAGTGCAGACAGGGAGACCAGACGGAGGGGGTCACATCAGGACCCCCCAGCTTCAGGAGGTGGCCGAGGAGCCAGACTGACCCTTGCCGACTCCCTGGGCAAGGCGTGCTCTCCTCGTGGCCGATGGAGATGGCCCTGTCCTGGCTGAGCTCTCACGTACCTCACTAGACAGAGGCTTGGGCTTCAGACAGAGGCCGTTTTCATTTGTGGTGCTTCTTCACAGAGAGCGCCCTGCACGGGGCCAAGTAGCCGTAATTACTTCTCTTCAAAGGCCTAGGTCTCTGGGCAATCTACCGTGGCAAAATTTTTGGTGTTTTTAATTAAAAGTTTCAGAAAGTTGGGCCTGTTAGGTCAAAGGAATTCTCTATTGCTCTGGCCCATCCTCTGCTTGGAAATTGTTTACCTGGGTATATTTTTCCCCTTTTTAATTAAAGCTGAGTTAAAACACAGGTTATTTGGAAGTGGAGATAATGACCATAAAACCCCATTTGCATTTTGTGTTCATTAGGGCTGAACTCTGTACCCTGTGCCGTGGGGCTGAGCCTGGCTCGCGGCAGCTCCGGACCAGCAGGGCAGGGGGACGGATGCGATGTCCCCACGGGGTCCTGTCCCCTCCTGGTGCCGTGCAGGCTGCTCATGCCAGGGGCTGGTGCAGAGGAGGAGGAGGTGCTCTCCCTGCCCCTGCACGGCATTTCTCTATGGGATATGGGCAGGGCCGAGGCAGAGCAAGCCGCACGGCTTAAAAGCACAGAGCAGCACCACGTGCGTGGGGATGCAGGAACGTTTCCAGCTTTGTTCATCTGTTGGAGCGGCAGACTCCATGGCTCTGACATGGAGCATTTGTGCTCAGTCCCGGACTGCTCCCAAGAAACTGCTGCCACACTCATGAGAAAAAGAAAGAAAAATATAAAAAAGCTCCCTGCTAAGCTGCCCAGGCCCAAGCAGGTTTAAAAACAACAAGCTTTGAAAGAGGGTTTGCCAGCACACACAGGACAGTGGCAGGAAGCCCCAGCCGGGTCTGTGCCCCACCACAGCCCCGTGGGAGCCACCAGGCTACATGCCCATGGTGCCACAGCGGCTGTGTGGGAACCATGGCTGGGAGTGCGGGGTCCTGGCAGCTCTGCCCCCAGCCGCAGCCCCTGGCGAACCCACCCTGGTGTTCTGCTAACGACGTGGGATCGCAGGCAGCTTTGTGAAAGTAATTGCTTTATTTGGGGTAAAAGGCACATGTGAAAAAAAAATAAAAAATCCTACAAGCACAGAAAGCATTTCCGTTCGACTCGTGGAGCATCTCCCCGAATGCAGAACACATCGGCGGCTGCTTTTATTTGCAGTTCTGATCCCGGCGCTTGTGGGAATTAATGGCTGTAGGTTTTGAAATGCAATTATAGGCTTTGCAGTGGTAATTTTGTTTTTATTTCCCACTGTGTTTGCTGTTGCTCTGTGGAGAGGAGAGGCTTTAGTTAAAACTCATGTAGCACAAGCATACCTACAATTTGTTTGCTTTTTCTAGAAACTTTTTCCTTTCCCTTTGTGGGCTGCAGGTCCATGGGATGTTTTATTTCCGTCTCAACACAAATAAATGTCCGGGACCTCGATGGTTCGGCCTGGTAACAGGATACAGAAGCTTTCACCTCGAGGTCATTTCTTAAATCCAAATTGGGTCAGTAAAGACCGAAGGCTGCTGCAGTCCAGCAGAGGCCAGCCCCGGCACGAAATGGTTTGGGCGGCTCAGCACAGACGGGTGCTGCATGCCCACGCAGAGCATTGCTGTGCCGGGCTGAGCAGGGCTGCTCGTGCCCCCTGGGGACTTTTGCTGCATGCCCCGAGCCCTGGGGCTGTGCCACGGGTGCTCGCATCCAGCAGCATGGGTGTGCGTGGCCAGGGGCTGTGCCTCCAGCTGGGAGGGAAAGGGGAAAGGCATCAGTTGCTCACAGTCTCCTTTCTCCAGGAAGCTGATTGAATTGTTTGATTTCTGGAGAAAATTGATCAAAGCAACTACTGTCTGGAAATATTTTTTTTATTTGCAGATTTTTCACAAATCTCTCCTAGAGAAAAACATAAAGACTCAACACGAAAAATGCTAGAAAAAAAGAACAGAGTATTGTGACAGAAGTGGAAGACTGCCATTCCTGAATGGTTTGAAGACCTATTGAGATGGTTTATTTTGAGAAATTGAAGAAAAAGTTGTTTCAGGTCCAAGAAACAGTTTGGGAACTATTAGGTACAAACTTGGTGGTTGGTCAAGATTTCCACTTTTTCATCCCACTTAAGGATGGGAAATATCTTCAACATTTTCCTCAAAACATGACCACAGTTAAGTACCCTTGACTGCCCACACTGGCATCTGTGAAAGGAAGAGTCTTTGGTGACCACCATCAGCCGGTGTCTGCAGGGCACCTGGACCGAGCCCTGAGGTCCAGCAGTGACGATCTTTGTGTAGCACCAGCGTGGCCCCAGCCCAAAAGAGCCATCAGAAATAGCCAGTGGAATGGAGCAGACCAAAGCTGAAAGCTGTCAGCTCGGAGGTTTTGCTCACACGTAGGCAGCAGGCTCAGCATGGCCCATCACTCAGGGGAGGGATCACGTTCACCCGGTATGTTTCTGTGCAACGGTTCTCACAGTCCCACCAACTCAGAAAAAAACCATGCTGGAAACGTGCCCCAGGAAAGCCCTGCACTCACTAGTACCCTGCTATAATGCAAGAAAACAGAAATCAGGATGGCCCATGAGCCCTGCGGCCTCCCCGTCCCACATTCCTCTCCCTAGGGACAGCGGTGGCCCTGTCCCCACAGCTGGTCACAACCCTGGTGCTGTGGGGTCGGGACCGTCCCCTCGTTAACGGAGCACGGTAACTGCTGGCAGCGCGCTGCGTAGCGCCCGCCGCCTGGCAGGTACTTTGTGCTGGATTAATCATGCATTACCCAAGCAGTAATTTGTGATGGTATTGAACATGTCACAGCCCTGGGAGGCACCGAGAGCTCAGCAACTTCATTATGTACCTCGCCAAGCGACACGTGCTGAATAAGCAAACGTCTCCACATCCGTGAGCATCACTGCTCCCTTGCAGGGAGGAGGAGAGACAGGAGAGGGAGGGAGCACAACAGGGCTCCAACATGAGGGAAACAGCAACAACAACAACTAAACACCACGAAGGGAGGGGAACAGACGAAGAATGAGCCAGGAGTGGGAGGCAGGTGGGGTGCGCAGGGCTCTGCAGCTCCCTTGCTCGTTCAGTAGGTGCTCAAGGGCTGCGTGCTCCCAGACAAGTTCCTAGGCTGAAGTTCTCAGCACCGCGCTCATTAAGTGGACCCTGCCATGCACTTCCCGTAATAGCTGAACAAAGTACAGCAGCACTACTCACTGCTGTTAGGAAAAGTCTCTCAAAAATGAGCTTTTGAGGAGCAGAGGGGGTGGATGCCCAGGTACCCCATGCCCAGCAGCCGAGCAGCTCTGTGGCTCTCAGCGTTGACGGGCAGCGTGCCACCTCTGCAGCAATGCTAACTGCATCGCCTGAAGGACCACGTGCACCTCACACCTCTTGGTGCTATTCCAGCAGTCAAGCTGAATGCAAGAGAAAGGAGTTAAAGAATGAAAAGTGCCTCCTTGGGAGGCAGGGAGAGGAAGCGGTGCAAGTTCTTGGCACTTAGTGTAGCGTGCACGGGGATAGCCGGCGCAGAGCCGTCTCCAGCCGTTCGCTCAGGGTGCAGTGTCACGCTGCGAGGGGAACATCCTGATGTAGGTGTGATGCTGGAATTCCTCCTGGGTGAGGTTCAACCCGAGCACCCCGCTCAGCCTGGCCGGCCGGTGGCTACCACCTTGTCAGACACGTCCACCTGCCACCCAGAGGGCTTTAAAAACAGCCGAGGCAGAGGCTTTGGGGCAGGTGAAGCCATGTTCCCCTCCTCTGCATTGCTTACTGTGCTCATCCCCGGCGCTGTCTCCCAGCATTTGCACGCCTGTCTGTCCTGGTGTCTTATCGCCCGGTGCAGGCAGCTCCCCGCTGCAGGCAGCCTGCGGTGCGGGCACCGCTGCCTGGCCCTGCTCTATCTGCCCCAGCCTTTACAGACATTATTCATATTTTTTATTGTTTTCTTGTGCTGTCCTAGCAGTGGCAGCATGCAGTGACTGTTCAATGGTCAATAATTCAAAAAATAAATAAATAAAATAAAAAATTATAGATTATTCATTGTCAAGACAACACCAATGAGACAATATTTAGTTTTTACGCATGAGACAAGATGATAATAGTTAGTTTTTATATACCGGAAAACTAAAAATAAGCGGTTTTCATACAGCACCTGTAGCACCCTCCTGCCAGCCTTCTCCCACGCTCAGCCTGAGCTGCTGCATGTCTGTGAGTGCGGAGCAGCGGGTGCAGGGCCCCTGCAGCATGGCTAAGCACCAGTAAAAAAAATTAGATATTTATGGAAAGTTGTGGCAGCACTTAGTGAGTTGCAGTATTTTACAATGGGTTACAAAACGTAACAAATATATGCGCATACACACACACTCCAATGCTTAAACCCCTGGGGGAAGTGTGTGCTTTGGTGTGCCGGGGCTGCAGCCCTGGGTGGGGTGTCGCAGGCTACCCCGAGGCACGAGGACCTGCAGGGGACACACAGCAGAGCCACCGAAAGCTTCGCCAGGTAATGGCCTCCTCTGTTTTCCAGCTCACAACTAAATAGTCTTGTCTTGTTAGCACTGTCCTGGTAATGAAAAACCAATACTGTCCTTGTTTCGTGCATTGCTGCTCTCCAACCTCGGGCACCGTGCCGTGCCTGCCACCTCCGCTGAGCATTTCTGCGCGCAGCCCGCGGGTAAGGGCAGCGCAGGCAGGGGCAGGGGCAGGGGGCTCCTGAGCCTGCCGGGGGGCTCGGCACCTCCCGATGGGTCCGCGGGGACCTGCTCCTGGCTGGAGGGCAGAAATGACAAATGCGCACTTCTCCAGCCAGTGTGCTGCCTTCAACTGGTGGGTTTTTAAGGTTCAAAGGCTCTTTCTTTTCTCCTCTACTGCTTAAAATAACAGGGTCAATGTATACACACTCCTCATAATAATGATAATGGGGGCTGCTGGAGAAACGCAGCCTCCAGATGAACTCAAGACACAGACAATCAACTGGAACTCAGGGGTAATTTCGGTTTCTGATCAATCTAAAATCATTTTGACCCAAGGTATAATTTAAAATGTTCCTACCTCGGTTATTATAGCCCCAGGGCACTGTTGGTTGTTTTCGCTCACTCGCCTGCTTGTTCTCTCTCTCTCTGCTTATAAGATCCAAGGAACAGTTTAATGAAAAATGAGTGTGTGGCTGGAGGGGTCAATGGTTAGTCATTCTGGATCCTTTAAAAAAATCGGGTAGGATTTAGTCATGTTCTTTAAACAGGCGTTTTCACACTGGAGCAGACTTGCAGACAGAGAAAAGTGTTTATTCACCAGGCAGCTCTCCTGGCCTTCTTCATCGCTTCTTGTGTCCCTGTTTTCACTCTGTCACCCCACAGCATCGTGCCCTTGGCCCTGAGGAGGGATCTCCTGGAGGTGCCCACGGTCACTGGCCTGACACCGCCGGTGGCAGCAGAGGTGGCAGCTCCGAGCCACCCCCCTCCAAGCCCAGAGACTGCTGGATTTCCAGGGAATGCACCAAAAATAAAATCCGGCTGAGCGCGGACAAGAGCCAGCCAGGATGGGACCCCCTCCCCCAGAGCTTCCAGGCATTCCCGCAGGGACAGCAGCCCCCTTTTGGGCCCGGGAGGGATGTTTTGAAGTTGTGGTTTCTCTGCGCCTTGTCCTCTTTCAGCAGCAACAGGGTGAAATCTTTTCTGAGAAATAATCAAACCCCTGGGGCTGTGCCAGAGGACCAGCTGCTCCTCCTGTCCCCCTCTTGCCCACGCCGGCCCAGACTTCGCGGGGCTGCCTCCCTCCTGATGGAAGACGCAGCTCGGTGGGAAACGCCAAGGCAAGGTAACGAGGATGTGGCTAACGAGGGAGCCAATAAAGTGAATCAGCACAAAGCACGCCGGCGGGCTGGAGCTGGGGCGCAGCGGATGCTCGGTGGAGGCACGGAGGGTTTAAGGATGTCAGAGCGAGCGGTTGGCAGGATAATTATTGCAGGCAGAAAACAAAAGAGAGTGACAATTTTCCTGTGGATGGATTCAGCCCTCATGCTTCTTAATTCCCATTGAACAAAGAGCTATAATTGTTCTCAATAGCGAGGAGGGGAAGAACCTAATTTTCAATGTGAGTCAGAGAAGCTTTCAAGCAGAGGGTGGGTGGAAACTATTTATAAAGGACCATTAGGGAAAATCTGATTTCGACGCAGAGTAAACAGAACACAGGAAAAAAAAAAAAAGAAAAAAAAGAAAAAAAAACTATTTATATTTGAGTCCGGAAAGCATGTCCCATGCCGCACAATGTAACGGCGTCCATGATGCAGCCTCTGAATGCTAACACTGAGGGTTCGCCCCTCGGCGCTGCTGAAGGTTGTGGTGTATTTCTGTCCTTCACAGAGCTGGCAGAACAATGCCTTCCTCCCAGGCATGCATTTCAAACAGCAAACAAACAAAACGGGGATTTGCTCTGTCCTTTCTGTGTTGCCTTCAGAGAGAAGAAAAAAAAAAAAAAAAAAAGAACAATTGGTTTTGTTTGGCCAAAATTTGCAAAAAGCAAACACCCAAGTGAAGTGCCAAAGTAACTGCAGGACTTGTGCTCCCAGTTCACTCCACATGTGTTTGCACAGGTAAACCTGCATCCTTCTGCAGTCAGATTTCATGTAATACCTGCCATTCTCTATTCCCAGCATAGACACACACACACAAACCCCTCTAAAAATAAACTGAAGAAGAGTTAGAATCCAGCCATTGGCTCGTGAGGGCATAGGGTTGTAATTCAGAAGGCTTTCCTTGGAATTAACTGATTCCTGGGGGTCCCGGACCTGGATCACGGTGTGCTGGGAACCCTCTGCTCCTTCAGGGACACCGCCAGCTGATGGCCAGGTGCCACAGTGGCCGCCTAGCACCCTGGAGGCACTAGGGCAGGGTGGTGGGATGTGTGATATATAACTCCAGATATTCTCTCCTAGTGTAACATGTGTCTTCCAGCCAGCGGGAAGCACTTCAGACCCGGGATATTTCTCCATGAAGTCACCCTGCTGAGCCTGGCTAATCCTGCATGCACATTTCTGGGCTGGAAGGGAAAGACATCACTGCGTAACGTGTTACCAGGAACCGGGATGTGGGCAGGAAAAGTCCTGCTGTCCCAGGTGAGTAAAGCAGCCTCCCTCCTCTTGGTGCCTCAGAGCAGGAATGGGCTTCGTGGGCCCAAACCAAGGCTGAGCAAAGTCGGGAAGGGCTTGGCCAGGATAGCAGGGACACAAAATGAGCTGAATGATAATCTACTGATTAGTCCTGGCTAAGTACAATCTGCTAGATATCAACTTAACAGCTATCTGGCACGTTTCCTCTGCTGCTTTCAGAGCACTTAACCAACAGCTTTAGTGGATTTATTCCTGTTTTATGGGTCGGCCGATGGAAACCAGCGAGCAGAAGTGACCACAGCTCTCCTCCGAGCCTGTCTCCGTGCCAGCAGCCCTTTCTGCCCACCACCCTGCCCTCGGTTCTGCCTCTCCCCGTGCTGGTGCTGATAACTGGATGACACGGGCCCCGTCTGCAGAGCAAACCGCAGCTGATGGGATGTCTGCCTCCCCGCCGGCTGGTGCTCCCTCGGCCCGGGCCATGAAAGAGAGAGCTGTTCCCCACGCGATGTACTTTGTGTGCGTGCAGACCTGATTTATATCTCTTCCAACAAGCTGTTCGTTGCTATCATGAGCCAACAGGACCCATAGGGTGTTACAAGACATATTACATGCAGCCAAGAGCTTTAATCCCCCTGGGGGAGTGATTACAAACAACTACACACGTCCCAGAGTTGCTTAAT
Source organism: Cygnus atratus (assembly GCF_013377495.2). Taxonomy (NCBI): domain Eukaryota; kingdom Metazoa; phylum Chordata; class Aves; order Anseriformes; family Anatidae; genus Cygnus; species Cygnus atratus. The sequence goes on from NC_066374.1 coordinate 20,407,672, forward strand.
CACTGTTAAGAAATTTCTTTATAATCTGAGTAAATTACTTTAATTACTTGCAACTACCAATTAGCGTTTGAATGCTTCCACTGAGAAGTTTGCAGGCATTAATCTGCTCCCTTGGAATGTTAAATCACCGGCTGGAAGATGGCTTTCGTCTCGGCAGCAGGCAGCAGGCTGCCGGCCGGAGCGGAGCAGCCAGCCCCTACCCGGCAGGCCCCTCTGCGTTATTTATTTAGTGGCTGGAAAGGGGAGCGCAGCCCTGCCCGAGCCGCAGCAGCTGCAGGAATTTGCCAGGTCGCCTGTGCTGGGAGCAGGAGGCGCCGCGTGGCCCGCGCTGGCCGCGGGGCTGTGCTGGGCAGCACAGAGCTCCCTGCCCGCACGCAGCTCTGGCTCTGACTTGGAGCAACCTTCAGACCTGGAAAAGTCAGCATCTCGGTCTGAGCTTGCTTGTCTGACCACTTTCTCAACTTCACTGCTATGGAACAGATTCAAACCACTTTTTTTCTTTGATATTTAGTCCCGGGGTGGCCGCGCTCGTCCTCTTTCTCCCTGCTCATTGCTAGGAGCGTGCTGGTGCGAGGAGCGCGGGCAGGAAACCAAAACGCCCTCCGTGGCACTCCGGAGGCACGGCTGAGGAGCAGCTGCCGTGGCAGCAGGGGGCAGGCGGCCTGGCATCGGCTGAGCGCCGGACCGAGGCTCCCAGGGTCAGGATGCTCCCCGAGCTGCGGGGAGGAGAGGTCGAGGCAAGGGGAGGCTGCAGCTCTGCGGCAGCTGGGGAAAGGCGTCGAGAAGCAAGACGTCACGTTGGGAAAAGCTCCTGCACGGTCAGAGGGCTGAGCGGCAGGAGGGAGGATGGCACAGACTCTGTTTGCCTTCACCTTCTCGTGGGCCGTGCTCTCGTCTGGAAGATGTCGATGAGATTAGGTTCTCCTCACAATGTAAAGCCCACTGAGTCAAACATGTCAGCTCTACAGAGCATCAGAGACCTTGATAACTGCATAAAGGCAGTTTCTGTAATTTACGTTGAAAGAAAGAAAAAGAAAGAAAGAAAGAAAGAAAGAAAGAAAGAGAGAAAGAGAGAAAGAACAAGAGAGAAAGAGAGAAAGAAAGAAAGAACGAAAGAAAGAGAGAAAGAAAGAAAGAGAGAAAGAGAGAGAGAGAGAGAAAGAGAGAAAGAAAGAAAGAGAGAAAGAGAGAGAGAGAGAAAGAAAGAAAGAAAGAAAGAAAGAAAGAAAGAAAGAAAGAAAGAAAGAAAGAAAGAAATAGAAAAGATCACAATGTCTGTGACACTGGTACGCACCAGCCCTGCTACCAAGGTGATGTTTTGGCTTCCCCCGTTTGAAATGGCACACCCGACACTGACAGGAAATATTTAAGTCCACTGGAGCCGACAAAGACTGATTTCCTGCAGGCCTGAGTTCTGTCATCATTTTTTTGTGATTGGCCAATAGCTTCCCAAATTGCTGGGGAAAGGAACAGGGTGGGAGGCCATAGATGATATCAAGGCAGACAGCGTGATTGCCTAACCCCTCTTTTCATGGGAACCCAGACTAAAAGTGGAGTTCAGTGCCTAGGGAAGGGGACTAGGAGTCGAAACTGTTTTTTTCTGCTTCCATTTAGCATGATCCATGGTATGTTTTGAGGACAGCTTTCTCGTTTGTGCATTTCAGTTTCCCCATATATACACTAGCCATACCATCTCCCCATTTTATGAAACACTTTAAGTGCTGGTTCTGAAAGTGGCACCACCAAAGCTACGGGCTTTGTCCACTTGTGTGGCCCATGCCAAGCACTCCCGTTCTGCAGAGACCAGCTTCTCTTTCAGAAGATGCTTTTCCTCCCCCCGCCCCCACGCAGAGACATGCATACACATACGTCCCAAATGTATGCATTTCGTAGGTGATAAATAAGCGCTGCCAGCCCTGAGTAGGGAGGGCTGTTTTGCTTGTTTGGATTTAAATAAGACTTTGCAGGAGTGATCCATCTGCAAGAGCTTCATGCAAATTCCTTTCTGAGACAGTCCCCAGGCTGAATCACCGAACCCCTGGGCATTTGTGCACTGCAGGGGCTACATCCTGCCCCTGGGACCGGCTGCACTGCCCGGCCACCCCTGCTCCAACCGGGTCCTGTGGACGCTGCTGGCACCCCTGCAACCCTTCCCGTGGCTTCCCCCTCCTGCCCTGTCGGAGACGTGTGGAAAACGTCTTGTGGTTGACCAGACGGGGATTTTCGTACACAGCTTGTAAGGTCAGGAGGGTTCTTCCCATGCCCTGAAGGACACGAGCTCTTGCAGGAGGTTTTCCATTCAACTCCAAACACCACTCGTCCATCATCTGTGTCCGCGGGCACCTTGCTCGGCTCCCCGGAGGCATTTCTCACCCAAGTGCCGAGTCAGTGCCCTGGGCACTGCTGAGGACCTCCGGATGCACCACGCCGTGTCACCGGCAAGTCACCGAGCACAGGGCTCTGTGTGCTCAGGCACCTTGGGCTGGGTGCTCGCATGTGTCTTTGCAGGGTAGCAGTGGCAGTCTGTGACCAGGAGCACAGCTACGTGCTGTGTTGTGAAACACCACCAGGCATTACAGGAAAGTTCAGATCGCCAGACGGATCCATGTCACTGCAACCAGGGAAGCTCATGGTCAAACTGGAGGAGGCAGCGCCTGGTCTTACAGCACACAGCAATGGCAAACTAGCTCAAGTGCTTGGAGCCTTCTTTGTTGCATCTCTAAGAATGAATATTTTGGATTTTTTTGATGTTTTTTTTTTTTTCCTTTTTCTTGGAGAGAGACAACTATTTGTTTTTTGACATTGAGGAGGGAGCAGCAGCGGGTAGCAGCACGTCAGCCTGACAAGCAGTGTGATCCTCGCTGGAGGATCCACATGCCAGGCCCCTCAGTTCCTCTTTATGACTCTCAAACCCGTATCACTCAGAGAATGATATTCTTATTTCTTCAAATACACCCCTCAGGGCAGGTGTCACCTTCGTATCAGCGTGTGAAGCTGGGGGTGCAGGCACGGAGGCTCACACACGGCACGCTGCTGTCTCTCTGACACACCTACACACACACGGAGCTAAATTTACCCCTCGCATATTCCTGAGAAAGACTGAAAGGTCTCAGATGCTATCAAATATAATTCCCCTGCGTGCCCAGGCAGCACACGCACACGTGCACACTTAGGCATAACACAGACTTGTGCATTTCTAGATGAACATTTGTGTTGGGGGGGGCAGGTCCAAGCCCCCTGCCTGCCCCTGGAAAACTTTCTGCCGGGGGAAAGCATGAATTAGAGGATCTGGGAAGAGGAGGAGCGTGGCCAAGTCCAAGGCCAGGTCTGGAGCTGGCGCTGGGAAGCCCTCTGTGGCCGTCCTCCCTGCGAGCCGGGGCTGCTCAGGCAGGAGCTGGGCTTGGCTGCCCGGTGGCTCGGACTTCAGAGCCCTCGCCCAGGCTGTGTTTATCCGTTGTGATACTTTCACATGAGAAACAAATAAAGGCTGATGATATCTCCTGCAAGAAAAAACCAAGGTTACTCCCCTGACCTGATTAATGCAAATAAACTGAATGGAGTCCTGTCGCCCGGGGCTTGCAAATTTAATATCTGTTAAACTGATTCATTTCATGCTGTTTTAGCCTCTCGCCCTGTGACTGCAATTACCTCTGATGGTCTCTCCAGGCTGCCGGTGCCTGCTCCCCCCAAGCCTCACGTGAAGCACTTTGGGTTGGGTTGGGTTGGGTCGAGTTGGGTTGCTGTTTGGATTTTTTTCTACTTGTGGTTTAATTTCCTTTGAGTTTATTAATTATGGCTGGGGGCGGGGGGCAGGCAAGTTTAGATAATGTTTCCTCTTTGCACAGAGTGGTACTTCAGACCTGCGATTCCCCAATTGTTGGCAGCCCCGGGATGGGCTGGAGGTAGTGGGGCCAGCTGGGGTGGTGGGAGAAGGATGGGGATGGGGATGGGGATGGGAATTTGCAGTTGGGCAGCAAAAGCCTGGTGAGAGCAGCAGGTTGGTTTGTTCGGTAGAGGCAGGATTTCTTCCCCCAGCAGCTCTTCAGGAGCTCTAAACCCGCAGGTGAATCCCCAGCCTGGCAGCACTTCTGGCAGTGCAGGGGAGCAGAGGACCAGGGCCGCATGCTGGTGCATGAGGGTTAAAAGTGGAAGGGAAAAAGCATGAAAGCGAGTGCGGTGTGAGCATGAAAGATAAATGAGGCTGAGGACGTCAGTCGGGTTTCACTTCACTTTTCATCTAACTCACCAGTGAGGGAGCACTCAGTGAAATTAAAAGGGAGCCCCCTCAGGCGGGTGGGGGGCCGGGTGCGTTCACAGCCCGCCGGCAGCGCACCGCCGCGGGGTGTCACCTCGGCAAGGACTGCGCTGCACGAGGTGCTCCGAGGACCAAGGGCACTGCAGGGCTGGGTCTGCCCAAGCTCTCCATGCCCTGTGTGCCCATTCCCATGAGACAGGGCGGCAGGAGGCCCTGCCTGGCCACCCAGCCCGGCGTGGAGCCCCATGGCTCTGGGCACAGCCGGCTGCCGCAGCCCCGGTGTGGGCACAGAAAGGTGATTTCGGTGCTCGGCATCCCTGGAGTTTTTCTGAGACGTGTTGCTCCCCAGGAGATGAAAGATGGCCAGATAGCTCCACTTCTCTCTTTCCACCCCTAGGAAGCATTTAGGCTGTGAAAGTACAGATAAAAGCTGAAATACCAAGTGCGCTCTCTCAGGGCTGGGAAGCCAGAATGCAAAGCAAATGAACTGATTTACCTCCTTAAACAAGTAAGAACAACTTCATTGCCAAGCCACTGCCATAGCAGCCTCGTTGGGGATGCTGGTGCTGAGCAGCACCATATTTCCCCAGGCCTCCTGCTGTCTCTTTGCTGCCTGCTGCAGGGCCGGGCAGGCTGCTCCCTGTGCCCAGTGTCCCCAGCACCTCGCGCCCAGTGGAGCTGAGCCGGGCACCGCTGCAGGAGGGCATCCACAGCCCCCTGCATGTGCCGAACCTGTGCCGAGGGTAAGCAGGGCTCCCACCCACCCCGCTGCCAGCCTGCCTTTCAGCGGTGCAAAACGCATTTTAAAGAGAAGAAAAGCACGCCCGTGAATGGCCCTTTATAATTCATGAGCGGGGCTCCCAACGACAGCTTGCACCCTCTCTGTTTGCTTACATCTTACTTTAAGTCCAGAGCTGTCAAGGGAAGTGAGAAGAGAAGGATGCTGACTTCCCGAGCGTGCACACGCACACACACGTGCATGCTCACACACCCCGTCGCACACCCTTCGGTTTATTTTGCAGTCCTTGTTTAGTTTCAGACACTGGAGCTGCCAATCTCGCCGTGTTTTTAGTGCCTCTGTGCTGAGTCTGTCATGATGCCTTAATGGCTGTATCACCTTGTGAGGCTCTCAGACATCCTTAGCTCCTTTCATCAGCTGTGGGAAACCTGCCAGCCTCTGACAGGTTCTTCCAAACAAATCACAGAGCGATTTCAAGCGGGAGATGTGACCGGCGATCTGGCGAGCGGCCAGGTGCTGGGGCACGCACATCCAGCGGCGCTGGGCACTGAGCACCCCCAGGACACGCAGCAGCCTCCTGCGGCCTCCCCCCGGGGCCGGGCTGCATTTGCCAGGGGCCATGGTCCCAGAGCCCCAGCTTCATGGTCCCGGAGCCCCGTCTGCTGTCGGCTCGGGAGCTGTTGTTAGCCCGCTGGAGTGCTTCTGGAAACAGCGACGGACATGGTATTTCATCATTTTGGGGCCCAGACTGTCTCTCCTGCACCAACAAGGGAACTATTTGTGTGGTTCAAAGACTTATTCATTCTGTTGTGCTTTTTTTTTTTTTCCAAACCACCCACTTCAAGTTTTGGGTGAAGGTTCAATTTCATTTTTCTTATTCCCAGCTCATTTGCCCATCCCTAAAACAAACATATTAGAGCAAGCACAGGGGGAGAGGGTATATTAATCAAACCAGAGGGTAGGTGAACTTAATGCAAACAGAGAATGACAATGCATGGAGTATTTGCATAATCCAGTGAGAAAGCTTTCTTCCTGAAAAAGCCAAAGCTACTGGCATAGAGAAGTATGGGTCTGAACAGGAACTCTGGTCCTGAGCAATTGCAGACTTTGGGGGTAATAAATCAGGTAGCTGGGTAAAAAATGTAGAGGTTCCAGCATGCTTTCCAAAGTTTGCATTTTGTTTGCTTTGATAGAGGGCCCTATCCTGCCTGCTTTGAAGTTAATGGCCAAGCTCCCTTTGATTGCAGCAGAAACAAGCCCGGGCCTGAAGAACAGGTGCTCGAGTCGGAGTCGCAGCAGAGACCAGGCTCATCAGCAATCAGCGCTGGTTTTATGCAAATGCTGCCAAATGAGGAGAATTGTCTTGCCAGCTGATACAACCAGAACAAAGCCCCAAGCACCAGCAGAGGGTAACGTATGCAATTTCAGGGCTAAGAAGTCCAGGGAGAGATTTAATAGCAGTTGGCATTTTACAAAGGAAATAGCTATTCCTGCACAGGGATGATTAGAGGTATATATTAAAGCGTGGTTTTTTAGGAGCACGCTGGCTGGCATTCCCCACTTCTGGGTGACCTTGGTCAAGTTGTTTCACCTTGCTCCTGCTTGGTTTTCTGCTGAGCTCCTTCCTCAGCGGGATAATTCTCCCTGCTTCACAGATGGGAAGTGGCTGCATTTGTTGATATTTGTGGGCAGTTTGACTTTCCCTAAGACAATATATTAGAGGAAGGGGAGGAAAATAGAGGTCCAAACGGGATCCTGGCCTCGCAGGGGATGCAGGACATGTAAGGGCTGTGTCCACCTGTGCCAGTTGCTGCTGGGGTGAGGAGGATGCAGAAAATGTCAAGGAGGAAGCAGCAGGAGTCACACACAATTGGTGCTGAAGGATTTGGGTCTGTTTAGTCTAGGGAGGTCTGAGACAATGGTCTTTAAATACATAAAATGAGTCTGAAAAAGAGAGGGAGTAGATTGTCCTATCCGTCACGGACCTGTAAATAATGGACTTGGGTGACACCAAGGGAAAGTCAGGTTAGACACTGGGAAAAGCCTTGTAACGGGGGTGCTAGCACAGCCCAGGGAGGACAGGCCTGCACCCAGGAATGAGCCAGGAAGAGGGAATTAGATGGCATTAAACCAGGCTGGGCCTGCAGCTCCGCAGCCACCGGGGCTGGGTCCCAGGGACGGCGCAGGGCAGCGGAGGAGCTCCGCTGGCGTGCGATGGATGGATGGAGCCAAACCCGAGCCCGGCTCCCAGCACTGCCCCCGTTTTCCGCGTGCGAACCGAAGGCAGGGCTCACGCAGGAGCCGCAGCACATGCCTGAGCACAGGGCTGGAGGCAGCTGCCCGTCCGGCCCACAGTAAGGCACAAGTGGGTAATACCATATGTTTCCTTCCCCTGTAATTTTATGGCTGAAGGTATTTGATCAGACCGGTTATTCACTAACCATCTGTCCCCTGCACAAATACAGCTGATTCTTGTTATAACTCTCTGATGGCGAATGCCCTTCGCCGGCGCGGCAGGAGCGCGCTCAGGTTAACTGCGTTCCAGCCATTTCGGAAAATGCTTCTTGTTTTAAGAGCCGGGGCTGTCACGCGTGCACATGAATGGCAGCCGATGTCTGTGCTGATTACAGTGGGAGGATATTTAAAGCCCATTCTGCAAATCAGTGCCTTGGATACTAATATAAGTAACTTAAAAAAAAAAAAAAAAAAAAAAAAAACAGAAAGAAAGGAAAGCGAGGAGATAAAAACCCCGTCATTTACATTTCTAAGGAATATGAAATTGTGCTTTTGAAAAAAAGCAATTTGTAAACTTTAGATAGCAGCAAATTCCTTGTTTTTTGGATACAATACCAGCTTTGCATATGCACTGAAAGAAAGAGGGAGAGAAAATAACCCTGAAGCATCCTGCCCACTGCATTAGCTTTTAAAATAAAACCCATTTATATATAAATGTTGGCTTTTTTCCCAGTCTCTGTAGAAAAGCTTTTCTATATTAAATGCTACAATGAATTAAATTAACCATAATGATTTCTTTGTGAATGGAAACCCTTTTTCCTGTGTGACATGTTTTTGATCATTTTTTTTTCCCGGTTACAACAAGCCGTACTCTTATCAAGTCGAGGATTTTGTTTGTTCTGCTATTTGCACAATGCAATACAATTATTATTTGCACTTTTTGTTCATAAGAAAAATAAATCACAGCTACTCGGCAGGCCGTCTCTGCGCAGAGCCCTTTGCCAGACCCACTCTGGCCGGTCGGTGGCGGGGCCGGGACAGGTCCCTCAGCCCCAGGCTTCAGAAGCTGAGAAGGAGCAGCCTGAGGGAGGGGGAGATCACCGCCTTCTTGTCCCCCCTCTACACCCCAACATCAGAAACCATTCACCTGCAGCTCCTGGCCGCTTCTTCCCCCCTGTTCTCCTTGCAGGCCCTCGGCACAGCTCCAGCTTTTATTTCTGCTGTGACGCTGTGCTGCCCTGCGGCACGGGGCTGTGCTCCCCCCGTCCCTCACCACCCCTGCTCGTGGGGCACCCCACGGCCGTGTGCCCATGCTGGGCAGGCAGGGGAGGCCGGCACGTCGCTGGGATGGGAAATTAGGTCACGGTTCTGGTTGGAGTGTGCTGGATGGCGTCCCATTTATTCAGGATTTCTCCTAACAAGTGACTGGCTTGTATGTTTCCCCAACCTCATTTGGCTGTCTTTTTTTATTATTATTTTTAATCATTTCTCCTTTCACCCACCTCTTTTTCCTTGAAAAACGAGGGGCGGGAGGCAGGCCCAGGGAAAGCTGGATAAGTCCGCAGCTCCCTGTGCTCGGCCAAGGCTGATACGGGAAAGCTTGGCCATCCCACGGGCTGCTCTGTTGCAATCATCTGAGCAGGGCAAAGGGCTTCAAAAGTCAGTTCAGAGCAGCAAAAGAAAGGAAAGTCCCCCTCCGTGTTCATCTGCCCATTCATCCCAGTCAAAGCCATCTCGTGCCCCCTCTAGCAGACCCGTGGAGTTAGCACGAAGCCAGCCAGTGATCTGCAGTTTCCCTTGCTGGATCTTAGCTGCGGTGTCCAGAGCCCCAGACCCCAACCAGCAAAGCCTGGAAGATGTTAGGATCATGGCCCATCTGGGGGCTGCTGGGCTCCACCACCCCGTGCCTGAGGGGAGCAGCAGGCAGCATGGGCACGGTGTCTCCTCGCTCCAACCAGGTGCTCCCCCAGCCCCCAGTAAACCACCCCATATTGCAGCCTGTGCACGGTCTGCGTCCAGCTTGGGTCAGAAACAATTTCAGCTCAGCAAGGATCACTGGAAGGATTCGTTTTCCCTGACACCCAGCCCTGATTTACTTGTGCTGGATTTGGTCCCACCACCCCGCCCCAAGCCCCTTGAGCAACCCCTCTCCTCTCCCGCTGTGTCCTCGGATGTTCTCGGGCAGCGGCAGAGCCCCGTCCCCTGAGCCGCCCTCCACCCAGCCACAGGGGCTGGCCTGACAAATAAAGCAAAAATCAGCCAAAGCTGGAGGCATTTCCAATTGTTTGCTTTGTGAACTGGCACCCAGTGTGGAAGTGTCTCTTACTTGGGAAGGGCAGAAGGAATTGGGTGCAGAGGTGCTGCCGTCCCCCCGCGTGCTGCTTGTGCGCCACTGCTCTGCTGAAACACCGAGCTCGAACAAATGATATGTCACTGCGAAATCCGGGTTTCCTAGGTAATATTTTATCTCTCATCTGAGTGATCAGCATAATGAATGTTTTTGTTCTTGCATAAATGGCACCTGAAAGAAACCCCATTTAGCAGAGAATTACCAAATTCAGAGAAAATGCCTGACACTGAGAATCCCCTCAGGACTTTCCCTGCGGATGGGATTGGCCAGCGTTCCTGGAAGGACAGACTTTCCAGCTCGTGCTGGAGTAATAAGGTAATTGTGGAATGAGTAAGAAACGGTTGCATCAGTTCCCTGGGGAAGCTGTGCATAGATGGGAATGTTTTCGGTCTGGGGTCAGCGTTTCTGCTGCCATTCACAAAATCAGCGTGAATGTGCAGAGGTGGGTACGGATCCTCCCTCGGAGGGGGGAAGAGGAGGGAAATAGACTCTCCTGGATTTCAAATACATTTAAGGGAGGGATAGATCTGACATGAGCTGCAAGTCCTTAAAATTATTTCTCACCTCACTGCCAGAAGCGAAAACCCAGGCAGGGGCTTGCTGGCCGTGGTTCCCAGGGCAGGGCAGACCGTCCTGGTGCTGTGCCTACGGGGGACCCGGGCAGGGCTCACCGCACCTCTGCCCCCGTGCCCACCTGGTGGAGCAGCTGCGTGGGGAGCGAGCAGACGTGCACCAGCCACTGGGTGGTTACAGCGAGGGTGGTCACCTTTCTGTGGACAAAGGCAGGCCAAATTTGCCATGAGAAATAAATAAAAGGTAAATAAATAAAAATAAATAATTAAAGAAAGCTCTCTCGCACTCACTGGAGCTTGGGAAATGCTTTGCAGGGAGACAGGCAGGCAGGGGAAACATCTTGCCATGGCAAACAGGGTTGCATCACCAGGCTGAAGGGGGAAGGCAGACCATGCCATGTGTCCTGGGGCTGGCCCTGGGCCTGGGGCAGCTTGGAGGACCAAACGCGCCCTGCTTCACACGCACTTGTCACTCCGGCCACCACCGACCTGGACTTTCCCTGAACCCAGCCGCAGCGTGCAACGTTACAGGAGATTTCTGCAGCTCCCCCAAACCTGCTCGTGCCCTGAGCTAAGGAAGAAGTAGGTCCCTGCCTAAATTCAGCAGCAGGGCTGCAAAAAAAGCAGTGAGATTATGGCTATTTGCTATGAGACTGTGGCACTGCACTGTCCTCAGAGCTTTAATTTAGATGATTTAGGGTCCTTTTATTTAGGTTTAGCCCATTTACAATTGTAAAGAGGCTGTGAACCAAGTCGCTGGTCTCTGCAAGTATCGACAGAGCTGATCAATTGCCTACTTCGAGGGGCATGATCTGGTTAGGCAGGAAAAAAACATCTTTTTTCCATCCTAATTAGGTGCTCCATTCGGCTCTGCAGGCACACGTGTTTCCAGTGGCAGGGGTGACATTTCCAGCTCACCAGGGCGATGCCAAGGGAAGCAGAGCACACCGAGAGCTGGGGGCGGGCATGGGACCTGAACACAGCCCCATTGCCATCGCATCCCACACGGGTAAATGCAGCACCCTGTTAAGCTGGGTGCTCACACCAGCAAACCCCAGCCCACATTTCACCCGGCTGCAGCCACACGAAGCAGCACGAGGCCGGGCAGTGCTGCCAACAAGGGGACTCCGCACCCCGCACAGCCCCAGCCGTGCCTGCCCTGTGCGGGGGGCAGCTGGGGATGGGGACGGGGAGATGAAAGCACAGGGAAGGGGCTGGGAGCTCCCGTGTGCGCTGGGACCTGACCTGGAAAGCGGCAGGAAGGAATTGGTGCATCAGCAAACAGCCAAAAATAATCACGCACCCGAGGAACGCCTGAGCAGCGAGAATGCAAAGCGCTTCACATGCGAAGACTGGAGGCAAAAATACCCACATTAGCAAATCAGGGCCATTATTCTCCCCCTCTCCCTCCCCCCAGCCTGTCTTCACATCGCCTTTAATTAATTCGGCTGCTGTTAGAAGCGGGCCATGGAGACCCCCTGGCCTGCCAGGCTGTGTGAGCAGCCCGCAGGCAGCAGCAGGCGGCAGAGGTGCGGTGTGGGCACCTCGGGGCAGCTTTCGGCTCCTCCAGCCACCGCTGCCAGGGTCACGGTGCGGACTTGGCACTTTTGGCACCCTTGGTGCTGTCAGCCTGGGAGCCAGACACACACCTGGGAGAGTTTCATCCGTTCCTCTTTCTGATCAGTCTTAAATATGAAATGTTGATCTGAGCTGAGTGCTAACAGCCTTCCCACTGCTAGTCAGGAGCAACCAGAGTCCTGCTCCCAGCTGGACAGATTTCAGGGATCTGTCTTCATCTGCTCTGCAATCCCACCGCCCAGAGCTCCCAGTGTTTTACCCTGGGAGAAAACAAAACCTTTACAGTGAGCGGTCCTCCAGACACCCCCACACTCTGGGGATCAGAACTCACATGCCAGTGAGAGCCCCCAGATTGCAGCCTGGGCAGAGGCAGGCAGAAGAGGAGGTGGTTTTGTAGGGCTGGGATCAGATGTTGCATTGGCTTTGGGATTTAGAAATCTTCAGAAATATTTTCCAGGCCTCCAGGCGTGATCCTGCAGACACCGATATCGGTGAGAGCTTTCCCTGGGCAGCCAGGGCCTGAGAAGAAGACCTCAGTCCATACACTTATTGCAGCATGGCAGGCTCTGTGACGGAGCCCAGTCACCCAAGTGCACAAAGGAACTGGCTTGCAGAGCAACCAGGCAGCACGGCAATGAAGAACGCACACTTCTGCCCATGCTACCTGGCAGGGAGACTGCTAATCCCTTCCAGCTGCAGCCCTGGGACAGCTGAGAGACCTGACTCCAACCGGGGCAGGTTAACCCAGGGAAGGTGCTGTCCTGAGGACACGGATGTCTGAGCACCCCAGGAGCTGCCTGCTCACGTACCGAGTTTCCAGCTTCCTCCTCCTCTGGGACCCAGCTACTTCAGTGCTGTGTTCCACAAATCGAGGGACACGATGGGAGCTGGAGGCTCTGCTGGCTTCAGCCACCCCCCAGGAAGCTGTCCTCACAGGTAAAACTCGGTGGCTGTGACCAAGCTAGGTCTCCTAGCTTGTGACCTAGCTAGGTTTTCCTAGCACAGCTAGGAAAGTTAACGATGGAAAGTGTTGGAGTCAGCAGAGGTTCTCAGTGCTATCAGTCTTGTCCTGAAAGCTCCCCGGCGATTATTCTGCCTTCACACAATAACTGGAGCTTTCTGTTAAGCACTACCAAATGCACCAGGTTCTCGCAGGCTCGCTGCTGCTGCTGTCAGCCCGGCTTCTGGCAGCCGCATGGGGAGACCCGTGGGGTCGAGGCCAGGAGCACCATCATCTCCTGACTGCGAGCCAGCGGTGAGATACGCTGAAAGGTAGCGCACAAGAAGCTGCTGGTGTTGTTGTTCTTGGTTTCCTCTCTGTTTTTTTTCTTCTTACCATCTTCCAGATGCTGCAGAATCCCCAGATGCAGCCACAACAAAGTTCTTGCATTTTTAACTTTAAAAAACATAATTGGGTAACTGAGAATAATGACTAAACAATGCAATAAATCATGTCTACACCTGGCTTGGAAATGGGGGGAGGGCAGTTCAGGGAGAAGTGCTTCTTCCCTCATTAAGGAACAGAGCTGAAACACGGACACAAAATGCTCCCAGAGTCAGCAAATCTGTTCCAGGCTCCGCCAGGCAGCCCCTCGTGTCTCTGTGCACCCGCCTTGGGGGGCCACAGCCACCGGCCCTGGGGCCAGAGCCCTCGGAGCTGTTCCTCAGGCTGGGGCACAACGGCAAACATGAAGTGAAATGTCACTGCTTTAGTAGCTGAAGACATTTTTATGTCCCGGCAATAATTTTTGACTGCGCAGTGCCACTCACCTTCTCTGCTGTATAAACATTGCAAATAACAATTGCCACGCTGCCGCGCTTAAAATGGGGCAATTATCTAGGACAGGAAACTGCGATAACTGCGCAGAAGTTGTTAATGTTCATTTTATTTGCTCATTTATATGGCTAGCAAGACCTGCAAACCTGCCTCCAGCGCAGAAATCCCTGCCAGCCACTGTGGGGCCGGTGGAGGCGGTCGTGCCGGGGCCGTGCCAGGGTTGGGGCTGCTCTCCCCACGGACAGCAAGACTTGGGCTCTGGCTGAAGCTACTGGTGAGCATTTCGTATATCTCGGTGCCTCCTCCTCCTGCCCAGCTTGCCCCGATGCTGCAGATCAGCAGGTGTTGCTCTCCCCTTTACGGAGCCCCGTATGACTGCACAGACCTGAACAGAGCGAGTCGGCGTGGAGCTTGTTGGAGATGCCTGGGGCTCTGCCCCCACTTTGTGCGGGACTAAAAGGGATGCCCGCAGCCATCCTGGTCGCTCAGGGAGCCCCGGGAGCACTGTGACTTGCAGGGCAGCAGCAGCACGCTATAGCAGCATCACATGGGGCTGTCAGAGCCTCCAGCAGCTCCTTTTGGCCACCCCAGCCCCGTGCCTGGTGCAGAGGCTGAGGATGCTCCCGGTGGGCATCGCACCCAGGGCAGGTCGTTCGCTTGGCACCAGGCTGCAGCACCAATCCTGCCTGAGGTGAGTAACTGGGAAGGCGCAGGGGATGCTGATTCTTTTACCTCAGCCCTTGTTGTGCTTCCCCCATTTTGGTTAGGGTTTGGGAAGATAGCTTACACCGTTCTTCTGTGCGGGACAGCCCCTGCACACCTCTCCAAAGAGACATCAGCGCACCCAGGCTCAGGGCTGTGCCTGCCCCCATGTGCTAGTGATGTGCTCTTCCCAGCACGGTACGTTTATCTGCTAGTTCAAGGCGAGATGCTTATCTGTTTGAGCCTCTTCAAGCTGATAGATGCTCTTATCTCTGCTGCTCTCTGAGTGCTGCACAGGCTGGGAAGTTTGTGGCAAAAACGCTAGGAAAAAGTTGTGGGTTTGGAAGCCTGAGGTTGCTCTCTGGGTCTTTCTCTCCCGTTCATCACTGCTCAAACTCCCCTGGGCAGCCCTGAGCCCCCACGGAACTCCTGGCCATTGCTGTGCTGGGCATGGGAGCAGATCCCTTCCTCCCGCAGCCTCTTCCCACCCCAGAGCACACGGAGCCACCTCCGCACCACGGCAGGGCGGTGGCAGGCGGGCACAGCAAGGCCCTAAGGCCATCGGCACAGCCAGGCCGATTAGGAACTGCACTGAAAGCTCCAAGTTTGACTGACGGTTGCATAAAGGCCCCATCACCCACCTTTGCAATTAAACGTTTCATTCTCTGGCTGCTCTGATCCTCCTGGCTCATCCTAAGCTCTCCGACTTGTGCGGCTTTGTCTCCCGACCTTCTCCGTCCTGGTGCAAGGAGCAGCGGGTGCTGGGCAGGCCGAGCGCCCACGGGCAGTTCCTGAAAGTGGCAAAGAAAACATAAACATAATTGAAAAAAATAATTGAAACTTAGAACAGCGTTGATGAGAGAGTTTTCTCCTTGGCCTGCCATTAATCGCCAGGAAATAAATACCTTTACAGCCTCTGTAATTACGGCCTAAATACAACGGAGAGACATTTTCTATCATTAAGCATCTCCTTAACGGTCTCAGCTTCCACCTGCTTCCCTCTGAGCACCGCTTTCCCAGACTTTGCCCACCCCGCAGCCTCAGAACCGCTTTCCAAGGCACAAGGGTCACCCTAACCTCAGACAAGGGGAAATTTTCCAGGTTCCTCCGCAGAGCCTTGCCCCGTTGACTCAGCCTCGCGCCACTCTGCGGCCCCAAAGCAGGCTCCGTGTCGGGGCAGGCCGCAGCCCCGCTCTGCCCAGTGGGACCAGTACAACCAGTCGGCCTCTGCCAGCTGCTGGAGCCGGGAACGCGCCCCGTGTTTGGGCAGGTGTTGCAAGACGACCGCTCCTCCTAGGGCAGCAAGAGGTGGGACTGGAGTCTGAGACACGGATCCCGAGCCCCAGGTGGGGATTTCAGGGCTGGGCAGGAAGCGTCTGTGCCATGCGCCCCAAATGTCGCGCCTCGGCTCCCGCAGCCGTGGTGAGAGCCAGAGCTAATCCGACGTGTCCTGAAGTGGCTTGAGACCCTTCGGCAACAGAGAGCAAAGCGTTGCTGCATCCATTGTATTTATAAGCTTGTTAGTTGATTAACCACACTCAAATGCTGGCAAACCGACGGTTTCGCTGAGTGGCTTCAATAAGAGCCTGGAACAATAAGATACACACAGACAAAGGTTTTAATGGATAATTAATTGTTCCAGCGTGTAAAGTTTCTGTGCAAAGATCCCAGTGAATCAGAGTTTCCGATTTCCACCCCCTCGTCCAAAGTGACGGAACAGAAACAGAGAAAGCCCGGCCCTGATGGGAAATGCTTCAGCAGGGGCAGAGGTGGAGGAAGATGAGTTCTGAAGGCAGGGAGCTGGGCACGAGGACACCGGACCTCCTGGTTACTTCTGCGCTGGGAGTGGAGGAGCACCTTTTCCAATGCTTATCTCCCCTGAGTCCTTCCCCCCAGCTGGTTTGCCCTTCCCAACGAGCTTCTCCAACCATTAAAAACCAGTGGCAAAGCAAGCAGATCGGTGCCTGCCCCACAGCAGTAGCGGAGGCTCTAATCCCCACCTGGGAATGGGCTCCTCGCAGAAGGTGGGAGCTGATATCACGGCATCGTCTGAGCTGTCTGGAAGCAGCGCTGGGAATGTAAGTGACCCCATAAGCCCATTTGGTGTGGGGTGTCTTGGTGTGAGCCACTGCCGCTCTGTAATCACCTCTTAATCCAGAAGCAGGCTCAGGGCATCCTGCACACTCGGAGAAGGTGCTTCTCCAGGAAGATTAACAAAGAAAGCTGAGAGAAAGCGAAGGGACAATCAGGGCTGTCCATCCCTGCAGGTGGCATTGTGAAGTGCCCAAGGGGTGGCCACCTCTCCATCCCTCCGAGCTGCTGCTGGCCACCAGCATGGACCAGGCACAGGAGCATGCCCTGCCCGCAAGCCCCTGGGGCCAGCAGGCAGCATGCCTCCCAGGCAGCTCGGGAAGCCAGAGGCTGCCTGAAACCACCACAAACCGTGCTCACAAGCCTCGAACCCGCCGGCATGCATCACGCACGTCATGCTCACACCCAGCCGTGTGTCCCCAGAGCCCCGGCCGCCAAAATGCAGTGCCTGTGTCTGCCCCCTTCCGTCTGTGTCTGCCCCCTTCCATCCCTCCCTGCCTGAGGTACACTTTGACACCTCGCAGCCGAGCACAACGCCCCGTGCAGCACGGCACGGGCACACCGCCCCGAGCGGCTGCTGCGGGTGCACATGCTCGCACATACATTAGAGGCAGCCACATGCTAAGCACACACGCATGCATATTAATCACTTTGTTCTGTCTGTCTCCCTCGCTCCCTTTTCTAAGCTGTGCTTAAAGCCAGAGAGATTAGCTGATCACAGCCAAATGCATGCTACAAAGCAGACTTCAATGGAGTCCGAGTATAATGGTAGATTACATTAGAGAGAACAGACAGACGTGTCCTTGTCATCCCAGGTTAATATGACTATAGATTAATGCTGTAGCTGTTGATTGTTATGGAAATCCCTCCATTTAGCTCGTTCCTAAGCATTGACAGTTCTAGCCTTGAATTCGGAGCAGGGGTGGAACTTGTTAATGGATTTCATTTTCCTGCAGGAAGCCAAAGCATTTAAAGGGAGAGGGAGTGCAAATTTGCTGACTTTCTGGAAGTGTTCCAGTGTGCATTGAGTCACTGTGGACATTTAATCCCTTGTTCAGATGCAAAGCAATGCAAAGAGCCACGTTGGTCTTGCCTGTCTAGGAAAAAGGAGGAATTGAGGTTTAGGGAAGTGAGCGTCTATGGGCTGTCTCCTCTTAAAGCCTCTCCTGACCCAGGACCAAGTGTCTCGGGCACATCCCTGCGCCCCATGGGCAGACGCACGTTGCTGCACCTGCAGCAGGGATGTTCCTGCCAGGCCTGGTTGACTGATACCAGCTTGGGACTGCGGCTGCTGCTACCCCTCTGCTTTGTTGTCAACTTGTAGTTACTGTGTTTGTTTGCTTGCTTTCCCCTCGCCGGGTGGGAACACTCCAAATCCCAGCAGTGTGGCTCAGCCGCGATGCTTTTTCCCTTTATCACGTTCCTCTTTCATCACTTTGTCGCTGTACCCCTGAGCAATGGGAAAATTTCCAGCAGCCCCTGCGCAAACCCACCATTTCTCCGTAGATCCCCGCCCCGATGAATTATTTAGGTTTCAAGCAGAGAGCTGAGTGGCAGCAGAAGCTGCGGGATGAAGGCTCTTCCACGGGCACGCGGGGAGCAGAGGGATCGCTGGGCAGAGCCTCCCTGAGTGACAGTTTGCTCTAGTGGGATTTCTGCTGTGTTTAATAGCAGGGTCCCCTCCCTGCTCCCACTCTCCAGGAGAGATCATTAGTCCTTCCTTGCACGACCACCTGAGGAGCAGAAAGCTGCTCTTTGGCTCCCTCAGCATCTTTTACTGCCTGCTGGGGAAGCTCTGGGATATTTCGTGACCATGCAAAAGGTCACCAGTACCTGCGAGAAGTGACGAGATCCCACCGTGTCCCTTCCCGGTCCTACACTTCTCAGCAGCAAAATGACCCAAATCACAACAAAGCCCCAGGAGGTGCCACGGGGTTTTATGGTGGTCACGGTCAGGCTGGGACATGGCCATACAGCTGGGGGGTTGGAGCAGCCAGGGGAGGTGGCTGGGAGCCCCCAGCAGCAATGGCAAAAAAAGCAGGTACCTCCCCTTTCTGAACCACTCCATCTTTTGGGGGAGCCTGATGTAAAACTGAGTTTGCAGAAGCAAGGACCGTGTTTTACAGTAATTTTACACCTGCCCAGCATATGGGACACCTGGACTCGATGGGAGCATTGCAGCACTACTGCAGCTCATGCAGTGCACAGTACCAATGCTAATGAACTTCCCCGTCCCTAATTGGTCCCAGTCCTGGGGGTGTCACGTACTCACTGTCCCCGGGGGCTGTCAGGAGGGCTCCTCCATCACTGCTCCTCTGCTGTGGGGATGGCCGGGGTGTCCCACACCGGCTTCAGGTGGAGGAATAAGCAGCAGGAAGGGACCAGAGCCCCAGGAACAAAGCTGCCCTCTTGTCATGCAAATGTCTCTGGTGGTGCCGGGAACATGAGGGAGGGAAACATGGGGGCTCCGCGATCCGATAGAGATGCTGCATTGTTTCTAATTAATTAGCATGTTTGTCAAAGCTTTCCACGAGGCGTCAGCAGCTTTCTAAGGGCATTTTGCCAAAGAGCATTTAAATGGAAATCTCCCTGAGACACAACGTACTCCTCGCGGGGTCTCACTGGAAAGGGGATTCTTCCCAGGGGAAAGCAGCCCCGAGCTCCTGCCCCATGTGCGGGCCCGTTCAGACCTCGGACCCAGGGACTGCGGGGCGAGCGTCGTGGGCAGCCCTCTGCTGCACACCGATGGTGTGGTGCCATCCTCAGAGGGGTCGTCCTGGGGCGGCCGGGCTGGGTGCTCGGCGTCGGGTTAAGACAGCTCCGCAGTCTGGCTCTGCCCTTGCCACTTTCTTCCCCTACCGCGTGGCAATTCAAACGTTCCTTTCCCAAAAAGATTATAACGCTCCAAGCCAAAGGTCTCGGTGACGTGCCTGGAGCCAAATTGCTGGCTCTGACTTGAGCACACACATTTCCCTATACAGAGGAAGTTGCAATTGTGCTACTTTCACCAAGGACATGGAATTTCACATCGGCTTATTGCGCAGGCATGCATCTGTAAGATTTTCATGGCCCTGTGATTTATGCTGGGGCCTGAGTTATAACTCACATTTCTGTTTAAAAGCTAAACACTCTAATAGTGGTGGCTATTACTGTCATCACGTACCAGCCGCACTTCTGAGATTCAATCTAGCCAAAGCTGGCCTACGTGATATTATCTCTGTGTTTGTCTGCCTGATGGAGCTGCCTTTATTTCTTCTCTTTCATATATTGCTGTCTCAAGGACTGTTTTCCAAGCAACAATTCATGTCTCCTTCAGTCATCAGTGAAAACAATCAAGCTCAATTTTATTTTTGGCAGAAATCAAATGCTAAATGAGATCATGGAATCATAAACAAGAAAGACGTAGACAAATTGGAGGGAATTTGGAGAACAGCATAGAAGATGAAGCGGCAGGAGGGACCGGCTGATGGGGAAAGATTAAAAGCAGTAAATACTTAAAGGTAGGCTCAGAAAAGACTAATGGGGGATGTAACATCTCTCTAGGAATATCCAAAGGGTGCAAACACCGAAGAGGAAGAAACATTGTTCAGAACAGACCCACACCAGGGCAGCTCAGAATGAAGGTGATGCAACCTGACGGAGGGGAACGCGGGCTGAGCACCAGCATAGATTTCCTCTCTCTCTGCTGATAGGCAGTGCCATGGACTTTCCGAAGGAAAGCAGGAGAAACATTTGCTCGAGTGCTCTGAGCCTGCCGAGAAGCACATCCCTTAAATAAATAATTGGCAGTGGAACATTTTCAGCTTTATGCTATCTTTCCTAGTAACTCGTCTAGATGAATGAATAATCCATGATGGATAGCTTACTCACAGAATGTTGCCGCTGACATTGCTCACAGTTTGCCAGTGAACAGATCACATTTTCCTTCGATTCATCTATTACTTCAGGTTATCTGATTCTTTTTTTTTTTGGACTGCCTGCCTGCAGGAAGCTGCGAGTGC
Organism: Cygnus atratus; assembly: GCF_013377495.2. Classification (NCBI taxonomy): domain Eukaryota; kingdom Metazoa; phylum Chordata; class Aves; order Anseriformes; family Anatidae; genus Cygnus; species Cygnus atratus. The sequence goes on from NC_066374.1 coordinate 20,427,972, forward strand.
GTGGGGTGCAGCCCAGGAGTGGTCCTGGACGTGGGAATTGCTCCTGCCCGAGCCCAGGCGAGCACAGCCCTGCTGCTCAGGAGCACTGGGCAGAGGCCGCCAGAGGTTTGGCTCTGCCACGAAGAGCAGGTGAGTGGAAACGGAGTCTTTCACAAGTTGAAAGACCTCTTCCTTCTGGGCGATGCTGACCTTACCGGGAGAAGGGGAAAGGAAAAACAAGCACAGCTATTGCTTAAAGAAGCCGAGTTGCATCATTTCTCCTGGCATTCGCAGGAAGCCGCACGGTTCACGCTCTGTGGCATGTACGGCTGCTTCCTGCTCTGACTTGTGCAAACGGGCTCGGCAAGGAGCCTGATGCTTGTCCTCCTTTGTTGGGAAGTAACACCCACCTACACGGGCTGCATGTGATGGCCCATCATTTTCTAAGTCACTGGAACCGAATAATTGGATGTCAGCAGTGTTTCCATCCCCGGCCCTGACCAGGCTCTTGGGTGCCCTCCTGCCTTGCTGGCTCAGTTCCCTGCTCGGAGAGTGGAAGCGAGTCTTGGAGCAATATTGTACCTGAGCTCGATGAATCAGTGTCCCATAAAAGTACCGGCTACTTTGATTGCCTAATAAAACATGCAGGGTGGATAAAAATAATTGCAACGGCAAGAGGTAAAGAAGCAGGGCTGGCCTGCAGAAGTGCTTGGGCCCAGCCGCTGTCCCCTGCACGGTTCCTGCTTTCCAAAAGTGTCTCTCCTGGTGCACAACAGGAAGCAAAGCTGGACCGAGCAGATTAAAGTTTAAATTCAGCTACAGCCTCGCAGATTTTTCCTCTCAGGCTTCGGTTGGTGCAGCTAATTAAACTGCAGGCACACGGGCTGCTGAGCTCTTACCGCACGCTTCCCAAGCGCGGCTAAGGAGCAGCACATCTCCTGCACGCAGCCCCTGGGGTAAACCTGCTGCTTCGAGCCAGGTGCTAAAAAAACATGAAGAAATGCTCGTCTGGGACATTTCATCCCACCGTTTGAAAGGAAGCTGTGAGCTGCTGAGCTGTGGTAAGGCACTGCTTTGAGAGGACAGGTCGTGATCTACCCTCAGCTGTAAATCCGGGTGCCTCGGAGCGCAGCTCGCTGGGATTTACCGTGGCATGACGGCGAGCAGGGCGCTGCCTGGCACTCGCTGAGCTCAGCTCGCAGGGGCAGCCCACACTTGGCCAAACGGAGGGATTGTCAGCAAAGCTGCCAGCAGAAGAGGTGTCCTGAAAGATGGGAAACATCCCCTGTCCTCCGCAGGGCCACTCCCAGGACACAGGGAGGCAAGGGGAGGTTCGTCTCCCCCAGGAAGGTTAGTGCCTGCCCCGGCTCACCTTGTGTCAGGAGCTGCGGGATGTAAGGGCTGCGTGGGATGTTCAGCCCATCAGCAAAGTGACAGCTGTTTGGATTACTTAAGAACTGAGAAATGGGCTGTTAACCTGGCACTGCTGGCTAGCAGACAGCCAAAAACCGTGCGTCAAATAAACACCAGCCTGCATCCATCTGGAGCTCCGCTGAGGTGTGCAGAGACCTTTCAGACCAGTTGCTTCAGACAGTAACACAAGCAGGTCTCTGCTCCGAGCTGGGATGCTGTAATCCCCCCTGTGGGCTTTGTGAAGGAGATTCTTCGCCCCGCTTCATGCTCCTCACCCATTCCTTCCCTTTCCTTTCTCCCACCTGCATTAACCTTCCCATTACCAGGGTGGCCAGGTTTGACCTTCAGCATTTTTTGGCTCCGTCCCTGCCTGCACAGGCACTGCTACACCACTGCTTGTCTGCCCTGCCGTGAACAAAGGGGCAGAAGAGCTGCTTCACCTTCCCAGCCACCTCGGGCTCCCCTTTTCACAGGCTTTTCTTCCCGAGCCAGCAGCCGCTGGTCTCAGCCTCAGTTGCTTTGGAGGCGCAGTGCTGCCACGCCGCAGGGCAGGACCCAGCCCTGCGCCCGGGTAAGGGTCGGCACCGGCTTGTGCCAGCTCACCCGCTGCCCTCAGCACTGCTTCTGCTGCCGGAAAGGGTGAGCTGCAGCTTTCTGGGGGAAGGAATAACTCACTGCCAATAACAAACATTAAAACTGCCAGGCCGTGATTTGGCCAAACAAACATCGGTGCAACAAGGAGCAGGAGGGGGGGACTCGGGGCACGATGCTGCTGGTGCCCGGCCCCTGCGCGAGGGGCTCGCCCCAGCTGCTCCGGCACCGCGTGGAGACCGAGCGGCACAAATAGGAAACACATTGGGGATTACTGGGAGAGATAATAGCAACAGACGGGGCCCTGCCTGGCCTTGATTACGGCGAAATCACAGCAATCGCTGCTGTTTATAATTCCAGCAGAAGTCTCTCTTGTTTTTTTATTGTATTCGCTTGATTGTGTTTTGGGCTTGTACCCCCTCTATTGTGAAGTTAAAGGGACCCTGACAAGTAGTTCAGGATCAAAACTGGACCTGACGGGGAATCGCCGTAATCTGATTACACGGGAATGTCCCCCAGACCTGAAGCAAGTAAACACTTTAATTGCATTTGACCTGTCCTAAAACATTATTCCTACATTTTTATTAAACAAACAGATATATTTCAGTCTAATATGTCTCGGGTTGTTATTAGCGAAATCAGGGCCTTGGTCCTGCTGTTGCACTGCAAGCATCTCCTAACCTGAGGGCACTGGGATTGCAGCAATTTATCCCGGGGTACCCACAGGTGGACAATTTGGGCAATAAAAGCAGCAGGGTGACATCTGAGCCCCGGGCAGAGACACGAGGCACCTCCTCAGCTCAGCAAGGCGCTCAGGACCCCTCCATTCAGCGAGCTGGCCCAGCACCACCGCCGGGCTGGGGGACCAAACATACCCGAGCACCACAGGGCAGCAAGGGGAGGTGGTCGCACCACGTTAGTCACCAGATAGCTGTTTTCATCGGAAGGTACAGAGGAATGCTGCCCTCCCAGAAGAAGCAGCCATGAATTTTGCACGGGGATCAGGCTGGCGAGCGAGGCGCCCCTGCTTTCTGCGCAGGAATTCAGCCCAGGGAGCAGCTCCGCTCCTCACCGCCTCTCCAAACGCCTCCTTCGTCCGCCTTGATCCATTTTGCTTTTCTGTTCATTTGTCTCTACAGCCATCCCTCTCCCCCTCCCTGCCTGTCAAATCTCACTCTCCCTTCGTACCTGGAAAGCCTGAATTAGAGGGTTTTGAAAACCACTTTAAAAGACAGCCATCACCCATTGTTTTTCCAATGGCATATGGTGATAATAACAGTGCAGCAGCCCCAGACCTCCTGGCTTCAATTACTTTACAGGATCAGCTAATCCCAGTTAAAATTACCTATGTAACTGAAGAATAATTGTAAACCGGGGTCTCTCCTGGACTCTGGCTTTCTGAAAAATCGTTACTGAGGTGCTCCCTGTGCCAAGGCTGCGGAGAATCAGCGGATGAGTAACAGGTTCTGGGAGATGCTGTCCGAGGAGATTGCTTTCTTTTGCTTTTCGAAGCAAACTCCAGATGGCCGCTTTTTTTCCTGCGGCTCCGTGGAGTGCATGGGATTGAAGCAACGGGGAGAAAAAGAGATTTCAGGAGTTTCTTTAGCCGGGTGGAGCTCAAAGGGCTGAACCTCTCCCGGGACTGTCCCAGCCCGACAGAGCAGTACCGAGGCGGCCGACGGTGGCTTGGTTTGGGAGATCTCTGCCACAACGGGGCAGGTGCAGGTCCGGGGCGAGCCAAAGCAGGGCCCCGAGCCCAGGTGAACGCGAGGCTCGAGGCAGGGAGCATTGCTTGTGCCAGTCGTCAGCGCCATCGCTCTTCGCTGCCCTCAGCTGCGACAGGAACGAGGAGACATTAACAGGAACTTATTTATGGAGACAGCGTGATCCTGCCCATGGCATGAAGAGGGCCGGCTCTGGCACCCCCCTGACATCTCGTCTTTTGCCGGGGCTCCCTGGGCCTTGTACCTGCTTTGCAGTCTCAGGACATCTCTGCGGTACTTCCATGGAGTAATTCTGCCTGTTACTGTGACAAGGCGTGATTTTTCTCTAGATGGGCGATAAAACCCTCCTGAACCACAGAGCTGTGTTTTGATTGCTTCTATACTTATGGAAACTTCCATGACAGTTTTTCTGCAAAATGTTCCTTTTAAATCTAAAATTCCCTGGATTTAGCCCAGTTCTTGATGAGGTCACCTCCCCATTACCGTTCCCACTGCCAGCTTTGCCCAGGTATTTGGCACCCTGCGTTATTTCACCAGCTGCCTCTAACTAGCAAATGTATTTTCCCTGGCAGTTTTGTTGCAGGCCTTGATGAAGGATCAGACAGACAGTGACAGCTCAAAGACTCCATAAACTTTATGAACTCCTTGACAGGCTGCCCAACACGCTCCGTGCAAGACTCCTCTGTAGCCCAGGGTCTCAGACCCCACCTGGTGCATCCTGCAGAGAGCCCTGGTCCTGACATTGTTTGGCAAAACCTGTCAACAACTGTAGATTGGATCTCTATAAAAAAAATAGAGTCAGGTGTATTCCAAGAGATATCATCTGCTCAGGTACGGCCAAGAACAGCATACATTTCACCCAAAGCGCTGCACATCATTCTTCCAGCCTGCTGCGGCCGGTGCTCGTTGCTCCCAGACTGCGAGCTGCCGTGGGGCTGTGTCACCCCTGTCAAGCAGATGCTATCGAAGCTGTTCTGGCTGCCCCTTGGCTTCCCAGGCCAGGGACTGGGAACATCTCCCCATGCCTGAACGTGCCGTCACCTCCACGGATGGCTACATCGTTGTGCCAGACATCAGCCCTGCCAACCGGCCTCGCAGTACAGGCACAGCTGCAAAGCTGAAGATTGCTCCTAGAAGCGGTGCTGGGGCTGACAATTTGTCAGTGCAGGGACAGGAGGGGGGCTGCCCATGTGATTTACTTAATTAAAACGAGATTATCTCTAAATAGCGCACTAAGTAAGCACACTTGAAATGTAAAAAGCAACAATACAATGTTTAGCATCTAATTGCACTGTGGCTTAAGTGAAGGTTTATATTGTCTGGAGTTTGCTGAACACTTTTGCAAAGAAAGACAAAAATGGGAAAACAGTGGCATGATCAATGTTGCTATTTGGTCCTCCTCAAATTGTTTTTCTTCTGTAAGTGTAGCCCAGCGCTTCTGTTACCATTATTACTCTCCCCTATTTTTCAGTCTGGTTTATGAAAGCTATTGATCCATCAGATGCTCGAAGATCCTGCTTCCCTGGCCGGGATGTCTCATCTGAAGCTATTATAGACTCTGCACACTGCAGTGGTTTAGGATCAATACCGCCATTCGCGCTCACACGCTAGCCGAAGTGTAACTTAATTGATATGTTGGTTAGGAGATACTCGGGGATACTCGCGGTGCCACGAGTGTATCCGAGGGAAAGGGGAGCGTCCGCGCTGCTTCGTATCGCGTTGCAGAGAAGTGCAGTTCTGACAGCCAGCATCCGGCTCTTTGCTGCTAGGCTTGCCTTAATGATATTTGATTTGCCTCTTACCAGCAGGTAAATAATTGCATAAGACCAGGAGCTTGCTCAGAGGAAGGATGAGGGGGAAGAGAGAGTCATTTTCTGATTTCCAGTTGCAAACTTGTGGTGTTCTTCTGGGAGAAGAGTGTCTTTGCTGGGGACGTGCTGACTTCAGCCAGTCAGACTCTTCTTCCTCAGCACGTGCCACCCAGCATCCGAGATGTGTTGACCACTGTTAGGGGGGCAGAGGGGGCTAGAAGGCATTCACAAGTCATCCAGCATGGATTTACTCAACCTGCCCCAGCCATGCGCTCCCACCCGCCTGGGGACACCCCTTGCCCCCGTGAAGCCAGCCTCACATCAACCTAAGCATTTACCCCACAGGGGCTGGCTCTCCACCTGGCCAGGGCCAGGTCCCTCTCCTGGAGCAGGAATTACTTTGCATATGTGGAACAATTTATCGTGAGCCGGCGCAGGGCTCCTCTCCAGGTCCTGGGCCACTGTTGTGCCAGATGAACAGCACTTCTCTCTTCCCACTTGCCTTCAGGTGTTCGGGGCTCCTTGACGTTTTTACAGACATTTCCTGTGAACATCTCTGTATTTTAAATTGAAAAAAATAAATGACTTATGCGGCCTCCCTTCCTGCCATCAGCAGGCACGTGCTCTTGGCCCCGACTTTGGAACAATCAAAGCAGCGTTTACGCAGAAAATAGATCTCAGGTTTTCGTTTGGTCTGTCTGCACTGGGTTGGGAGGGTGTGAGGTGCTTTGCTTCAGATGGAGATTGATAGCCTAATCTGAGTCCATGTGAGTAGCAAAGTGGATGGCAATCTACATTCATTTTGGAATTAATATTAATTCCAAGCAGATGAGGCCAAGCAAGCCACACACCAGGGCTATTTGCACAGCAGATTGAAGGCTCAGTGACATGGAGACACTGTTGAGCTTTAATTCCCTCTGCTGTGCTGCTGCGGAAGAAGGCATTGCCACAGGTGGGTCAAATGGAGGCAAGATAAACCTGTGGCATGGTCACACTTTCGGCATCTGGGATAGCTGAGCAGCGTTTTGGGAAGGGCAGGGAGATGGGGACGGCGTTGCCTGGCAGATGTGAAGAGCTCAGAGGGCAAGGTGTCTCCCTGCAGGACGTAGGAAGCTGGTGGCGTTTCCGACATAAATGGTCCCTCCTCTGCTGCACCGTGCTGGGGCTCAGAGGGGCACAGTGTAAATAGGAAGGCAGAGAGCTGGAGCAACATCTCAAGACCTCAGTAACTCCTTGCTGGCATGGAGGAGCTAATGTAGTTTTTGCCTGCGGACTGGCAACACTTTATTCACTGCTGGAGACTTCTAATGGGGTCCCCCTCAGCTCTGCTCCCAGCCTTTCAATCCAAGTGTCCTTTGTGTGCAGGAACAGGCCAGTGGCTCTGCAAAGAACGCACTTTTGTAAGGGTTTTTACCATCCTCTTGTGTGTGTTCAGGGAGCCAGTTGGACAAGTTGAAGAGCTTACAGAATTGAAAAGGGCATGCGCCAACTGTGGCACCTCGTTTAGTCCTTCTGCCCAGAGGAAAGGTGCGGGGGGCAAGGCAGGGACCTTCTCTGGAAGTCATTTGAGGTCTTGCTGGGTTTGGAGCAAGAGAAAAGGACAGACCAGTCTTCACTGCAGACCAGCTCGGTAGGCACGTCATTGCTGCTAGGGGCAAGCAGTGGTATTAGCATGCTCGTCAGCAGACAGAGAAAGGAAAACAGAGCTCAGGAAGGGAGCTGGAACTCCCAGCTCTATTTCCTTCAGCTTTAGGGGCTGATGGCACAGGGAGCCCCACACGGGCAGTACGTTTTGATGCCAAATGTATTTCCTTTCCCTCTTCCACTCACAGACACGCTGATGTAAGGTCGGCAGGTACGTGCACGCACAGCTCCCCTCTGTGCCTGGCTGCACAGCGCCCGCAGCAGCCGCACCGCGCTGGATGGGGACAGGCTGCTGGGAGGTTTGGGCTGGCTTTGTGTTGTTCTTTCAAATATCCTCGGTTTTGTGATGCTTAATAAGAATATTCAAAGCCAAACCAAAGGTCTAATGTATTTTTGGCTGCAGCAGAAATAATTATCCCCTGTTCAGCCCGGCTTCTGAAGTCAGTAGCTTGTAACAGCTGCCTGAGGAATTAGTTCCAAATGCAGGGAGCTGTACGGGGAGAGAATGGAGATTTTGCTCACCCAAACCACGATGCTATCCACCCACCGAAGGAGCAGGGGCAGCCTCTTCTGCATAGCAAGGGTGTCCTGGCACGGGATCAGGCTGGCAACAGCCCAGCTCAGAAGCATCTATTAGCAGGGCTTGAACTTATGTCAGCCAGGGGCTGGGCTAATTCCACTTTCTGAGACCTCTCTGGGTTTCTGCCCAAAATCCCTACCTAAGATAATCTGAAATGAATGTCAGGCTTTATCTGCAAATATAATAGCATTCTTGCGGAAAGCATAACTTGATTTCATTATTGAAAAAAAAAAAAAAAAAGGGGGGGGGGCGGGGGGGGAGTGGGGAAAAAAGCCTTCTAAAGCATGGACAGCCCTGCAGGAGAGTGCAGGCAGGTCACCACAGCAAGCCCCCAGGGGGTGATGCTGGCACAGGTGGGGGTAGCAGACCCCACAGGCTGTGTGCCCAGGCACCACCACCACCAATACAACCAGCATTCGGCATTCGTCCTGCTCAGGACACGGAACAAGGTATTTTTTATTCTATGTTCTGAATTACATCACAAAAATTGAAAGCTGTTCGTAGGCAATTTTCAATCTGAAACCAAGTAGAATTATTCTATTAAACAGGTTACTATGAATAATTCACTCGGACTCTGGAGGTGAAGGTGGCACCCATTACAAGTACAGAAGGGCTTTGCTGAAGAGGTGAAAGTTTGGGCTGTGCTGGGAGCAGGGTGCCCAGAGTGCCAGACTGCTGGTGTCAGAGGCGAAATGCTTGTCCCAAACTGCTGGTGGATGTCGAGGTGTACGGCAGCCACCCGCCTGCCACCCGTGTCCCCCTGCCACCCACGCTGCCCCACGGTGAGACGGCGACCTTGTCCCCACACCACCACCTCGAGTCGGGCAGCCAGGCTCAGCCAGCCTGGGAGAACCTCATTTCACAAGGTGGCAATTAAAATTTTATGCTCTGAGTTTTCCCTGAATGATTTTAAAACATCTTTTCTGATGACTTCCTAGTAGCGAGTTGAGTAAATTAGAATCGGAGCGCAATCAACATCCTTAATTCAGATGCCAGCCCGGGATCCACTGGGGAGGCTGCATCTGAGCAAGTTCTGCCTCCCTGAGAAGGTCAAGGGCTGGGCGTCCTCGGGGGCTGCGCCCTTGGAGCATTGTCAGGAGGAGAAGAAGCACCAGAAAGTAGGACACGGTCCCCCAAGTAGCACAAAAAATCCCGCCCCGCTCAGCAAACTACTTCTTTCCCTCACACTCATGTTTTCTGTCACATCTGAGGAGATGCGACTTTGATGATATATGAATAAAGGCGCCTCGCTGGCAGCAGTGACAAGCTCAGCCCGCTCCCCTCCGCATGCCCCAGGGAGCAGGACGCAGGAGTGATGCCCACCACGTGCCTGCCACGAGCTCCTTCCCCCCGGAGCTGGCCCCAGCAATGCTTTGGCTTCGGAGGCAGCTCCTCAGCCCTGCACCCACCTCAGCACGTAGCGAGGTGCCCGCTGGCCCTGCTGCCCCGTGCTGCCCGCAGCCAGTGCTGCATATTGCATGGGAAGGTGCAGCCGGGGCCATCGCTGTCCAGAAGCTCCGCACTAACCCTGCGCACCCCAGTGAAGCACTTCACAGGGTCCTGGTCCTGGGTTTTGTACAGTGGGTTTGGAAGACAGCACAGACCTGGAGAAGGATGTGTCCGTGGGCACGGGACCAGCAGAGGACAGTGGCTCTGGTGTGCACTGTGTCAGTGCGCACGCGGACGTGCCAGGCGCGCAGTGCTGGGGGGGGCTGCGCCCCAGCACCTTCCCAAACAGCGGTTGTGAAACTCCCTGCAGCGCAGCCCCGAGGTGAAACCCTTGAGCAGAGAGCAGCCCCTCTTAGAGAAGAGGGGTGGGAGAGCTTCTCTTTCCAATTAAAAGCTCGGCAGCTCTGATATGCTGCAGCTGGGTTGCTCGCCCCGTCCCTGGGGTGCACAGGCAGGGCTGGGTGGGCCCAGCCCTTAACAAACCGCAGAGCAAACGGCACGCAGGGGTCAGGCTCTCAGCACTGCGCTCCTCAGAACGAGCTCAGGCACATCATTGGTAAAACATTGTGTTACAACCTACAGTGCTGGGTGCTAACGGGGACCGGGCAGGCACCGGCATGGAGCAGGGAGCAGGGCCTGGAGCACCCCGGGGCCCCCGGAGGAGCAGCTCAGCCCCCCGGGGCGATGGGCGCTGGGTGCAGGGACAGGAGGGACACCGCGGTCCGGCTCGTGGCCAGGCTGCTGCGGCTCCCCGCTGCCCCCACTGAATGAAAGCTGTTTTTGTTTCGCCTCCTGCCTGAGAGCGGAGGTGTGTAAACAGGAAGAGGCACTCCCCGTGCACCCGGCGAGCGGAGAACGAGGTGTTGAAAAGATGACAGCCGGCTCTGCCAGAGCCTTCACCTTGCTGAGGACAGGGGGAGGCAGGGAGGCCGGGGAGGGGGGGCTGCAGAAGGGGTGATGCTTGGAAAATTTTATCTTTTATTTCAGGAGGAGAAAATATTCTCCACCGCTTCCTGCCATCAAAGGTTTCTTGCTTTCTTCCACCCTGAAAAAATAAAGCCAGGGCCGTCGGGCCGCTGAGAGACGGAGGGGCAGCGGCGGAGCCGGGCGGGCAGGAGGACGGGCAGGATGTACCGTATGAAAAGCGCTCTATGCGGCTCAACTCTCCCGTGGGCAATAAGGGCTGCTGAAAAGCCCAGAAAGGCGCTTTATCACGGAGTGTTTATCGCTGAGGTCATTTCTGCCCTTCCCCCTCTTCCAGCCTCCTCCTCCCTCCCTGTCTGGGGACCAGGTGCGGGGTTTCCGAGGACAGAGCCTGCGATGTCCCAGGTCCTCCCAGTGTCCCCCCAGTGCCACCCAGGCGTCCAGTGGGTGCCTGTTCGGGTACAGCCACACTCAGGACGCTGTTATATCAATGAGCAGCGAGCAGTCGGTCCCAGCAGTGCTCATGCAACGCCCTTTTTCTCCATGGCCCCTCATCCATCCCACGCCAGCAGCTACGTTCGGTGGCAGGATGAGACACCTCCATCCTTCGAACCGTCCCCACACCATGCAGTAAGGCAGGGGACCCCGTCCCCACTGCCCCTGGATGCCCATGTCCCCACACACCGCCTGTCCTCTCCCCGGTGCGGGGCCGGGTGGCGTTAGGGGACAGCCAGCTCGTGGTGCCGGAGCGGAGATGCACGCTGTAACCACCTGGTGGCACCAACAAAAGTTGTCTGAGCAGGAACTAATTAATACCAGTTGCAGCCCTTGGCTTGGGAATTGCAGTGCAGTTTTTAGTATCTCTGTGGTTCGCCGTGTGGTTGTTAAACACCAAGTCATGTTTTATAGCTGGAGGGTTAATGGTTGTGGGCTGGAGTCGCGCAGCAGGGGATGGGTTTAGGCTCAGTCTGTGCAGCAAAAATAAGAGGTGAGGTAGTGCCCAAAGAGAGGGGCCGAGCTCCGCATCCCACACTGCTGCCTGCCACAGCTTGGGCTGGTTTGTGCTCCGCCGCTGGGACAGGGCCCAGGAACAGGAGCTGTGCAGGGGGCAGGGGCCGGCCCCATGAGTGGGGACAAGGGGGTGGCAGTTTGGGGCTGTGCATGGGAGCTGAGCGCTCACAGCCCTGGTCTGCAGCACCATGATGGAGAGAAATCCCTGTCCAGCCCCAGGTGGGACCCTGCGCAGTGCAGGAGGACCGAGGTGCTCTGGGCACCCTGTCCCACCCCAGGCATCCCCCAGGCCGCAGACAGATGGAGCCCGGGGGCTCCCAGCATCTCCTGGTGCTGACATTCCCAAGCCCTCTTTGGAAAAACACGCCACGGTACACCAGGGGACCTGTGGACACGCCGATGGCACGGTGGAGATGTAAGTGCCCCATGTGCGGTGGGTCCTGTCTGCAGCCAGCAAGGCGGATGGATGCTGGGTGACATTTTTCTCCGGGTCAGTAGGAAATGGATCCGTCCCCACTCCAGCGCCGCCCTCAGCCCGGAGGAGGCAGCAGAGGTGAGGTGATGCTGAGGCAGGATGCCTCCCGCCTGCTCCCGGAGCCTCCTCCCCAGCTGCCCTGCTCCACAGCACCATCTCGCTGCTCCGACACCTCCAGCAGCCATTTATTCACCCATTTTCCCCCAAAAGAAGCAGCTGCGTTTCATTTGGGACGCCAGGAGGTTTCCTGGCCAAAAGTTACCCTGCCGTGAGCGCTGTTTGCACATGCCTCTGGTGGGGGCACGTGGGGGCACCGCGGGCTCTGCGCCAGCTCCTGGCGTGGGACTGCCCCAGCATCAAGGACCAGGGCAGCACCGAGGGCTGCGGTCCCTGCTGCCCCGTGGCTGTCACCAGCAGAGCACCAGGCCCCAGGGTGGGTGGGAAAATCCCCCAGAAAAGCCCCCGGTCAGGAGGGAGGCTGCAGGACCCCGCAGGTTGGGCCTCCGGGACAAGAAGTCCCTGCGGTGGCTGTGCTGGCCATTTGTTGATAGCAGCTGGCTCTCGTGGGGCCTCAAAGCAACCCTTAAACTGTCCAAACAAACACTGATCTCACAGTTTTCCCAGCCAGCATGTAATCTGTCACTGGCTCTGCTTTATCGCGGGTGGAGCAGCGCCCAGCTGCGGCGCTCCCTCTGCTCCAGGGCAGACCCTGCTCTGAGCACCAGGAGCAGCAGTGGCCAGGGCACGGCCAAGGGGCAGAGGGCTCGAGCTGTCCCGTGCCACAGCATCACTCTTCTGTCCCTGATAAAGCATCCTACGTCCTCTGGGGAATGGCACAGACAAGCACCAGGGCAGGGTGAGGGTGGGATGGTGTCCGATGGAGCTGAGACGAGAGGAGAGTGTCCGACCCCGTGAGCAAGGATGGAGCAGGGCTCGCTGTGAACTGCACCGTGCCCGTCCCAGCCCTGCACAAGTCTGCAGAAGCCTCCTCCATCCTTCATTTCCCCATGATATCACTAAGCAGGACCTAAATTGACGGCAGGACATCTGATGAAGGAGAGCATAATTGCTTCAGGTTTCCTTCAAAAAGCATAGCTTGAATAAAGTTTGGGGGTGGGAGGTAGCGGCTCCTGATAGCTTCAGAGATTTATGTAGCTCAGCTGCTCCTGATCAGCCCCGACCACCTCCAGCTCCCCATCGTGTGTTTTCCACCCTTCCAGTGTCGTCCTGCGTGTTGAAATGTTTGGGTGTCTCCGGAGGACTGAGCCCTGGCCCCCATTAATCCCCCCTCACTAACCCGACAACAGGGAGGAAATTGGCTTCAATTAAATGTGTAAGGTTTCATTTCCCTTTGAAGTGCAGAGCAGCACAAGAGGCTGCTCCGGGAGGTCTGGAGAATAACCAGATAAACTGGGCCCAAAGTCTTAGAAGCGGGGACTTGCAAACTGGAGATGGGGCTCATCGCCAGGACCAGACCCCAGCCCGGCAGTGGTTCCTCGTCCCTTGGGAGTGCCCCCATTCCCAGGAACGGATGCAAAGACAACAGGAGGAGCAGAGTGTTGGTGCCAGCGTGGGCAGGGCAGGGCCTGGCCGTGACGATCATGTGCAGAAAGGTCCCTTCAGGGCAGCCTGAGCTTCCCCAACCCATTTCAGCCACCCTTCGGGGCAGGAGAAGCATCCTCTGCCTGGGGTCGTGCTGGGCTGGGCTCGCTCCTTTCACAGATGTGGAGGTGGCACCTGGGCACGGGGATAGGGTCAGGGTTAGGGTCCGGGCACAGGTGCAGCATCCTTGTAGGCCAGTGGGGACACACATCCCCGCTCTGCTGCCCCTGTCCTGGGGACTGCGCACTTCTGAGTGCAGGGAAGGCTTCACCCAGCCTGGAGACACCACTGTGTGCTTAGTGAAATGAGGTCTCAAAACACCCAACCACATTTTCTGCATCTTCTGGCGCACTGTGGGAATAACAGATCACCAGCTACTGCCTGTCATCCATCCTGCTTATTTCCTGTGCAGGACCTGATTTATGCCTGCATCTCCTTCCTTTATGCCATCAGTGCATACTGATAGATGGCCCCTCTCTCTGCTCTTGCTGTCCCCTTGTGCTACATCAAACCATTAATTCTTTGCCAATGTAAACCTGTCTCGCCTTCAAGACTTTAATTTTGCAAAAGCATAAACACCTTATAATCTGTCTGTCTTTACCTAGCCGGCTCTGGAGCTTTCACTCCCCTTCCCCTGGCCTTAGGTTATCTGGGGTGACAGCAGGGCTGCAGGTGAGGACAGCGGGGAACACAGCCTCCTAGCTCAGCTGCCCCAGCCAGCTGGGCAGGAGGAGATGCTCACCGTCCTCTGAGCTCCTCCGACACAGCCAGCAGCCGGGGTGCTCTCCTGGAGAGCTGGGGAAGGCTCGGTGAGGCCCAACAAGCTGTTACACCCAAGGGTCTCGTGCTCGGCAGGCCAGCTAGGGGTCTGAGCCCAACTGAGGCCTCTGGATAATGTCCAGACCTCCTGCGCTGGGAGAGTTTCCATCCTGAACGAGCAGCCTGGCGTTTTGTGGGGTTTCTGTCCCGGTGAGAGGCTGAACGTGGGGCTTTGGGGTGACCTGGGAAGCAGACACACGCTCGCTGCCCGCTGCTGCTCTGCTCCCAGCCTGGCTCCTGTGCACAGTGCCAAGCTCATGAACGGCCTGGGGATGGCAGCTGGGGCACCTCCGGCAGGACCCATCCCCACCTCCTGGGGTTGCTCCAGGCTAAATGAAAGTGCCCTGGTGCAGAGCAGGGCTCATAAGCCAGCCTCTAACGGGGAGGTGTGAACACATCGGCCCCAGCTTGGGGCACCCCCAGCGGCTCGGGAGCAATGCCAGCCCAGCGGTGGGACGCCCCAGACGGGTGCTAGCTCTGCCTGGCACGGTGACCAGCACCCGCACCACCCGGCCCTCACAGAGCCCCCAGCGAGCCCCTGCAGAGCTTTGTCCTTCCTCTCCTAACTTTTCTCTCTCCCCTTTTTGATCCTTATTTGAATCATTTGTCCTGATCTTTGGCAATTCCTACAGCATATAAAAATATGTGCCATTTCTCCCTTTGGGGAACGACATGAATTCGGTTTCATGGCTGTAATCCATTTAGTGCCAGGTTATTAAAATGAAGATATCTTTCAGCACTACAGACCTGTTAATCAGGGGAATGGCTTCAGAGGGCTTTTGTGGGCTCTGTTAATTTGTGCTGCATTGAGCCACATAGAGCTGAGAGGAGCATTAGGGACGGGAGTGAAGGGAATAAATCAATAAAGTGGATTGAAGAGTGCTCGGCTGGCTTGCTATTCTGCGGCTGCTGTGTTCTGACTTAAACGCTTTACATCCATCACAGCCCACAGATGTAACTCTGACTCGCAGGCAACAGGTTTTGTCCTTACCGGCGCAGTGCAGGTTTGCCAGCATGTCCAGCTGCCCGGACGCCGCAGCATCACCCTCCCAGCCTGCACTCACAGCTCAGCCCTGCTAAACAGAGGACTTGCGTCCTCCCACCTTTCTGCTCGGCGTTTAGAAAATTAAAAGCTCGAACGCACTCCGAGAGAACCTCTTTGCCTCAAGGAACGAGGAGACAAGCTCTCATCTTTCCACCGGGGTGCCCCAGCACCATGCCAGGGCTGCCCGCAGCTGGGCTGCTTTCTGCGCCAGCGTCCCGCAGAGAAATGCAGCTGGGGGTGAGGGCCGGGCGGCACCACGCTGCGCAGCGGGTGAAATCGATGGATGTGCTGGGAAGAAAAGTCCCTGCTCCCACCTTCCATCCGGGCAGCTCCTCCCGACAAGCATCTTTGATGCAAGTGCAGGGAGGGAGCGGTAAATCAAAATAATCAATAATTAGCACTGCTCCCCCTCCAAGCCCGTGCCAATAGGTTGACTTTTAGAAATTCATGACTTCTACTAATTAGGATTTTCCTTTTATAATAATGGCATTCTGGCAAACAGAAATGCATAATGCCACCTCCACACTGCCTGCCTATCTGCTTCCAGTGGGAGAATCTCCAGAGCTCCAGTAAATACGAGGGGATTACACAAAACCCTCTCTGCAGAAGGACAGCTAGTGTTCTGCCTTTTGGCAGGTCTGATCGTTTGTAGCTAATTTGGGGCACGTGTCCTTCTCCATCCTCCTCCTGGCTAGGAGGGAGCTCTTGTTTCTGAAGGAAATACTGCATTTTCATTAGGTTTAATTCTTTAGGCAAAGAAATCATTCATGTCTTCTGCCATTGAAACCTGGAAGCGTTATCATCTTGCTGTTAAAAATATTTTTCCTGAAATATCACAGAGCCGCAGCTTTTAAGCCTTCAGTATGGTCAGATAATGGAAAGACAGCATCAGGTCCATGCCTGTGGGTAGCTGTAAGGGAATTTTAGGGAGGTAGATGCTGGAAGTTAAGCACCAACATCGTGGATTAGGATTGTTATCAAGCCAATGGTGTTGCTTAGAATAAAACAAACACAGAGGTATGACCCGCCTTAGGTTTTCCTGCACAGTGGTGAGGTGGGGAGCAAAGGCACCAGGTTAGGTGCAGGAAAAGGGGTGGCTGTAGAGACCCCGCAGTGAGCGCAGGTGGCAGGGAGAAGAAACCCAGCTGGCTTTAAGTACGGGGCAGCATGTAGAGAACTAGCCCCTAAAACTGCACGCTCCATTGACACCTGCTGGAGTTTGCCAGTCTCAAAGTTTCGCAACAGTAATCTGTAATTAACAATCTCATTTCCCTAAAATTTACTCATTGGCACTTGCTCACGCTGAGAATAACTGAAACACATTTTCAGTGCCCAGACTGAGCTGGCTGAGCTGCAGCACTCCAAAATCATATTACCAGACTTTTCCCAGCGCAACGAATCTCTCAGCTTTCAGACCCCAAAACCTCCAGGTTGTCTTTATCTACTTAACCTCAAACTTTGAAGCAAAAATAGCCCAGCTGGAGGACATGGCCGAGATACTCCAGGCTGGACGTGCGCCTGCCGAGGCTGTTGGGAGGGTGTGCCAGGCTGCTCACGCAGGGACCTCAGCTCCTGCTGCTGCCAGGAGGCAGCGGCGCCGCTCCACCAGCTGTGAGGGGCGAGCTCAGAAACCTGCCTCTCTCGTGGCAGCTCGGAGGAAGAATGGAGTTATTGACCCAAATACGTGGATAGCTCAGGGCACAGCTGGCTGCTCTAGAGCCTTTGACCAGCTGCGGCTTTGCAAGCGTTCACCTCGGGGACACACACAAGTGGTGACTGCGGAGGAAAGGGCAGTGGGTAGCAGGAAGGGACGACCCCAGCTGCCTCCAGGGCCAAGCCTGGCTGCGGGCATACCCCAAAAAGCCCCCACAGGAGGGAGGACGAGGAGGTGCCAGCCTGGGGGGGGCCGCGGGTCAGCCCCTCCCGGGGGGTCTGGCTTTGTTCTCCGTATGACTGAGGAGGCGAGGGGAGAACCTATGAAATCTGATTTGGGGTTTTAAGCGGCAAAGAAAGCTTGTGGCGCCTTTGGAAAAGACATCAATAGCTGGCATGCCTGCAGCCTGCCCTCCGCCTCCCTTCCCCCCGGCCGCAAGAGAGAGCGCAGGCACGAAGCTCTGGAGCTGAGGTTGTGGAAAATGCTCTTTGTCAGAGGAGGAGAAGAGATTTTCATGCATTCTGTGTACATTCCTTCTGGGCTGGCTCCGGCTTTGTATTTAAAAATCTCCTGGTAACTCTCATTTTCTGTACTCTGTCTGCCTCTCAGCTTTCTTTTTTTTTTCCTTTTCTTTTTTTCTCCAGGTTAGTTTATCTCATCTGGTCTCGGTCCCCCTCCATGCCCACTCCTCGTGCTCCCCGTCGTGCCAGGGCTGTCATCGGCTGCTCCAGGGGCTCTCAGGCACAGCTCACCCAAGAAAATGAGATCTCTGCCCACAAGCGACCACACACGCTCCGGAGTGACAGAAGGTGGCAAAAATCCTCTTGATTCAGTTCCCTGGGGAGGACGTGATGCGGATCCTCCACCACAGCAGCCTGCTGGGGCTGGGAGGCCGCGCAGCAGGAGCCTGGCCCGCGGTGCCTGCCGTGGGCGCGGAGGTGAGGCTGCATGGCACCCAGGGCACGAGTGACGCGATTAATGCCACGTGGCAGGACAGCGACTGAAAACCAAGCAGAACATCACGGTCCTTAACACAAGGCTGAAGCGCCTCCTCTGCAGCCACAAATCCTCTGTCGCAGCTGCAGGACCCCGCAGGCCGCGCTGGGTGACTTTGCTGACGTGCAGGCAGTCAGGGATCCCACGCAGTGTGCTTATTATCTCATTCTGAACTCGGCTTGACAAATATTTTGAAGTTAAGAGCCATCAAGGGATTAAAAACATCAACATGCTCCGTTCCAGCCAGGTTACCAAAATGTTTCTTTCTTCCAAAGGAAACTTAACTGGAGGTAACTTCTTCCTGTGGAAAGGCTTGTTTTCAGTGAGGCAGTGTTGGCACGGCAATATAAAACCTTATCGACCCACTCCATTTGGGAATCGTTGGAGACACACTTGGGAATCACTGGAGACACTCTGCGGCTGGGGCCTGCCCCAGGCCTGGTGCCGTGCCTGCGATCCGAGGCGCTGGGGTCTATCGTCCTGCTGACCCCACGTGTCCCTCACTGTCCCCTCCGTCCCAGCACTGCCACGGTCGGGGCCTGGTGGCAGAATCCAGCCCCATGTGATGCCCTTACCACCACAAAGGTTCCCAGGCTGGGCTGACGAAGAAATGCTTGGGCTTCCCTCCACCTTGTAGGATTTTGTACATTTGTCTTGTGGGCCCTCGCCTCAGCCTCATCCATCCAAATTCTGCCGCGTTATTTTCTTTAGCAAATTCTCCTCACATACATGATAAATGCCACCCAAGACTTGGCCATTCTCTTCATGCCATTCAACAGACCGTAACACCAGGCTTGAGCTGCAAAATCCTCTCTGGGTGGCAACCTAAAATTAGCCATGATGTATGAGGGTCTCCAAAGAGAGATACTGAAAGATAAGTTGCTTAAGAGGTTTAAAAAATGAACTGGGAGGATTCGGGGCAAAGAACAAGCCAGTGTCTGCCAGAAGGGAGGCAAAACCCATGCTGGTTTTAAGAAAGCCCTCCTCATTCAGCCTCTTGCTTCAGCAACATTAGTCTTAATGTCTGCACAGCTCTGAAAAGGAATTGAGACCAATTTGTGCCTCCTTTATGACTGCACAGAGTGCACTTAATTTGTAGGTCCTATGCAAATAGCAACCACTGTTTATCTGTTTTTAAATTCTTATCAACTGTGATATATTGTTTGTTTTTAAACAAAGAAAGGCTAGCATTTGAGTGATATTTCTCACTAATTAGAAGTTATTGTGTGGGACAGAGCAGAAAGGGCAGGTTGCCTTTTAGCTGAGACCATGTGTAAGAGCGCTCTCATTTTAATAAAGCTGAGTGCCGCTCACTGCCAGCTCCTAATCTGAAAAAGCAAAGTAAATATTTCAGCATTTAACAGCCACTTTTCCGTGCTTCACAGCTTTGGGGGGAGAATACATTTTCATAACTGTACTTCTTAGCAATGAATTTGAATATATCTGGGGAAAAGGCAGAGAAGCCGGCCCTAGCACAGGCACGGAGCTGACGTGGCCCCATTGGGGCAGAAGGAACATGCCAGTGGGCAAGCTGTCCCTGACTGTCAGGACAACCTCCCATCTCCGTGCCTGGCCTGGGAGGCACCAGGACAGGGCTCCAGTCCGGGGAAGTGACCTGCTTGCTGCCCAGACACTCCTAAAGCAGGACCAGCAGCTGATCTGAGGACAGAAAGGTCACCCTCTCTGTCCTGGGGCACAGCAGGAGCTGGGACATGGTCTCCACCAGGTTGACATGGGTCCCTTGTCACGCACGTGTCACCTCAGCTGCCTCTCCCAGGGAGCTGCAGCTGTGTGACCATCTCTAGACCTCAAACCATTTTATTATTTTATTTTTTTTTCCTGCAGAAAACTTCATTCTAAAGCTAATTCTTCCAGTCAGCATAGGTGAGCCCAGTTCTATTGACTTGTAGGCCTTTGTGAAGCTCATTAGTTTTCTGCGGTCTTTGCCTTAAACTTTGAGGCCAAGGGAGTAGTCCCATTAAATAAGACAGCATAATCTCAGCACACAAGTTTTGCGGTAGATACCAATTAACAAATTTGATGATGCTTTTAGCTTTTTTTGTGTGGCCCCGAGACAGTGGGACAGGCATAGGCTGGTGAGGCTTGTATGCATTTAAAAAGGGCAGGTTAATAGCTAGGATAGCTGCTTCGATATCGGAAGGATTTTGAAGACCCTGGGAAGCTGTGAATGCGGAGGAATGTGGGTATGATGGAGGACATCCTGCAGAGAAAAAGGGAGCGCTGGCCTGCAGGATATCCTGGGAGAGGGAAGAGCGAAGCAGATTGGCTGTCTGATGGCCTCTGCTGGAAATTATCATAAAATCTTTAAAGCAAATAAAGTTCCCTTAAATTGAAAAGGTATTATTTGAATGCTTTCTGAAAGAAGAAGCTTGAACAGCATGATCTATTCTGTCTCCAAAATGTCACGAAGCATTTATACAGCTGCTCAGTTGGCATTAAAATCTAGGTCTTCTGCGGGAACGTGGCAAACAGCCGCAGGTCACCGGGATAAGCCCGAGACCTCAGGCAAGGCGTGGCTGGGCCCGGCGGCCGGCAGTGGGATGCTGTGGGTGCTGTGGGATGATGTGGGTGCTGTGGGGAGCCACGGGCAGCACCCCGCGGGCAACTGCCAGAGGTCAGCAAGGTTTCCAGGCTGGAAAGCAATTTCCCCACATAACGCCAAGGACTGCCTCAGGAAAACGTCAGCAAGCAGTTTTGGGAGGGCTGGGTACGTCAGCAGAAGTGTGGACGCTTCGCCTGCTGATTATCTCCTCTCTCCACTGGTCCTCTTCCTCGCAGCCTACCGCCTTTCTTCCATCTCGCTGCCCTCTCCTCGCCTCCTGCACATGCCAGCTCCCGACGTGCTGAGCCTTGCTGCCAGGCGCTCACAGCCCACCTCTGCCTGCTGCTGGGCTCCTCATGCCCAGAGGCAGCCCAGAGCACCTTTGCCATCTCAATAACAACTGAGAGGAGGTGCCTGGAGATGCGAGGGTGATGGGACATGTTCACGGCTTCCGTCCCCCCAGGGGCTGCCCTGTGCACCCCATAACACCCCACCGCTTGCTGCCAGCACAGAGTTTTCCTCCAGCCCAAGCGCTAGTGGCTTATGGTGAGCATCTCGCCTTTGATCCTTTCTCATGGCTGTGGTTCCCTGTTTACACAGACAACCACAGATCTTTGTATTTGCATTCATTAACTCTTCTGAAGCGTTTTTTGATCGCCGTGATAAGGCTCCCGGTGTCTAAGCAGGGACCGAGCCCACATCCCAGCATTTCCTACCTTGCCCCAACAGATCCCTCTGAGGTTCTCACAAGTGATGCGGGTTTGTTGATCGTGGCAGCCATCCCAGACAAACCCATGGGAGGGTGGATGTCTCCTCCCTGGGCAAGCACGCCTTTTGTTCCCCAGAAGGCCAAGGCACGGGAAGACCCACCTCGTGAAGGCCAGCCATGGGCGAGGACCCTTCAGGTAGCAGGGAGGACACGCCTCACTGACAGAGCTTCTCCTTTATGTGCATTAGGGATTTTTTTTTTTGGTCGCTTTTATCCTCCTAGCCTTTCTGGCAGGCTTTTGAACATACATAATGACTTGGAAGGTACAGTAAAGGTTCTGGCATCTGCGCAGTGCGGCGGGAGCGGAGCCAAGACACTGGCCCGCACAGTGGTTTCATCCCATTTGCAAACTATAAGGCTGCCTTTGAGCAGAGGGGGGCAGTGCGAAAGAACATGTGCTAAACATCATGTTGGGAAGCTTAGCGCATTAAGGGGAACAGCGTGCTGGCTACGGACAAATGGAAACGGTTTGCGATTTGTTATAGGAAAAGGAGAGGCAAGGAACAGTCTCTTTTGATTTAGGTTTAGTGCACGGTCTGTCAGGGCAGGTATGATGGTCTTCTCTAGGTATTTTAGCCAAGCAAGTGTCAGAGTGGTATAAATCAGTTTAACCCGAGTCTGTCAAACCTTTGAGAAGAACTCCTCGGTATTTGAGAGTTCACACATAAAGAGGTGTACAGACACAAGGCAACGAGATGGAAAGAGAGTCTTTGGGAAAATAGAAACCCAGACACCAGCCCGCAACATGTGCTTCGAGCTTGGGCCCCGAGAAGCTTCTCTCAGCCACCTGGGCTGGCACGGAGCTGAGCTGCTCCTGCTCAGCCCTGCTATGTCCTTTACAACATCACATGCAAGGGTGACTGCTGCCTCTGACAGCTCCAGAGATAACGAGAGACCGGCTCGTTAGGCATCAGCTCACCCACAGTATCTGCACAGCTCCCTTCTTACCACAGCACGCAGTGCCCCACGGCAGACCTCGGGTGACCAGGCTGCTCTCAGAACCCAAATACCTGCACAGCGGACAGACGTCGTCCATCCCCGTGCTGCTTGGGACGGCGGCATGGACAGAAGAGCGAACCTCAGCGCTGGCGTTGTGGCTGCTGACTGACGGGATCGGTTGGGTCGGGTGCCCTGGGATTTGGGAAAAGGTTCAAAGCTACAGTCAAAAACTGAAATCTCTCCTTCAAAGAAATCCCGATCTGTCCCTGACTTTCCCCAGCCCGAGCCTGCAGGAGGCTGTTTGGTCAATGCAGGGACAGCGGGCAGGGGGCTGCAGCCAGCCGAGAAGCCCAGGGTCCTACAGAAACAGAAGGGCTTCTCCAGACCTTTTTAAACTCAGCATCCACAAAGCAGTGCCCAGGTATCAGTCTGTGGACATAAAAGGGTTCACAGAAGAAGCCAGCTGAGAGTCTCCCAGCAAGCCACCTTTCCTGAGACCTCGGCAGCCCCTCGGCTCTTGTCCCTCCCTGGCCCTGTTCCCGCTCACAGCCGCACCTGGCACGGTTCCGAGGGTCCTCGCCGCTCCCCGCCGGGCGCAGCAGCCACCACGGTGCGGCACGGCTCGGCACGGCTCGGCTCGGCTCTGCTCGGCACGGCCCAGCACGGCTCTGCTCGGCTTTGCACGGCGCGGCACGGCTCGGCACGGCTCGGCTCGGCTTTGCACGGCTCGGCTCCCCCCGGCCACGCGTGCGCCCGGCGGCTGCTGCGGCCCGGCCGGGTGGTGTCGGCGCATCGCCCCGAGGCCCGGCCGCTCCTTTGCCGGCAGCCGTGCTGCAGCCCCGCGTGTTCAATAAACACCCCCCCGGCGGGGCCGGGCACGCAGCGCAGCACGGGGCACGCAGCAGCCTTCTGCTGAGCGGGGGAAGGCCTCGTGCCCCCGCATCGCTGCCGGTTTAATGGACGGATCAAATCAGTCGCACCCGGCAAGTATAAAAACGGCGCTGCCCCGCTGTGGTCTGGCTGGGAGGCCAGAGCCGTGGGTCTGACGCCACAGCTCGTGAACTCCATCCTGCACCGCGCGGGGACCCGGCGCTGCGCCACTCGGCGCGCTGCACCCGCTGGGCTGCGTGGCAGGAGCCCCCGGGCAGCACGGGGGCCAGCCAGTCCCCCTACGCCCCCTTCCCACCAGCAGCCCCAACGCTCTGCTCCTCCGGTCCCCCCCCTCTTTTTTTCCATTTGTTTGTTCATTCTTTCTTTATTCTCTGCAATTGTCCTTAATGGAAACAGCATCTCAGCAGAAGTCACCCTGCAGGAAAGCTATAGCACAGAGGGATTTTTGTAGATGGCTTTAATAAAAACATTGAAGGTCTGTTGTTGTTACAGTGCTGTGTGATCCATTAAGTCTATTAAATACAACACAGAGAAACTGTGAAAAAAGCCAGAGGAGGCCATGATGTCACAAAAACAAATGAGCCAGGGCTGCTTTCCTGGTCTGCTTCAGGCGGGTGGTGCCACAGCTCTGCCCTGCGCTTTGCCACCTGTGCCAAAGGAGCATCGCACCCGCGTTCACCTGCCACGTGAGCAGGCGTGTTCTCCCATAAACGTGGAGTTTCCAGATATTAAATCCAGAGGATATTAAAGCCGAGGGCCCCAGGAGATCTGCTCTTCCCTCTACAGCACACGTGTGCCGGGTAATTGCTAGCTTGTGTGCGGGCGCGCACAGGTGTCTTCGGGTATCCGCGCGCCGCCAGGTCTGGGTGGCCCACAGCAGGAGCAGGGACCGGGTGCGCGCTCTCCTCCTCATAAAACACTCATCAGCCGCAGGCGGGGATGGACCTGACCAGGCGTGCTGCTCCTCCGCCTGCCAAGGCTCGGCTCCTGGAGCCTCACTGAGGCTGAAGCCCAGCCCTAACCCCGGGACAGGCTTCCCGTGCTGCCCGGGGCGCTGCGGCATGGCAGGGCAGAAGGAAGGTGGGGACCCCTGCCCTGGCGCCCTGCCCCGCCACCTTGGGGCTGGCCAGGACAGAGCTAACGTTCCCTGCAGCGCCGTGCGCCTGTAGGTAGAAGAGCCTTGGTAACACACCGGTGTTGTGGCTACCGCTGAGCAGTGTTGGCACAGCACCAGGACTGCCGCCAGCTCCCGGAGGCAGCAGGCGGGGGTGGGCAAGGGGTGAGGAAGGGGCATCGCCAGGGCAGCTGGCCTAACCCGACCAAGGGGATATTCCATGCCGTGGTGTCACACAGCAATAACAGGTGGAAAAGAAGGAGAGGGGACGGGTGGGCTCCCGTTGGGAAAACGTCTATCATCCCCAACAGCAGCTATGTGCACTGAGGTCCTGCTTCGGGGACGTGGTCAGGCATCACTCCTTGGTGGGAAGCAGAGAGGAATTTCTGTCCTCTGCACTTCCACATGGCCTTTGTTTTTTTTGTTGTTTGTTTGTTTTTTCCCTTTTACCTTTACCTTTTCTCTTTAGTTACATTATTTAATTAATAATAACTTTCCTTTAATAATTATTTTTCCTTTAATTAAATTGTCCTTATCTCGACCCGTGAGTTGTTTCCTTCTTTCTTCTTCCCCTCCTCTTCTGTCTGGGAAGCACTTGGAGATGCTGTGCTGTAAGGGTACATGGATTGTATTTGTGCTTGGGTCTCTACTTTTTGTGGAGAAGGGATGTGGTGAGAGCCACGAGGCGAGGCTGGAGGTCGCCTTGTGCTCCCGGCCCACAAAGCAGGTGGGAGAAGATGCCTGTGGGTGCATCCATGACGTGAAGGGTGGAAACATTCCCAAGTGCTTCAGCATGTAGCCAGCACATGCAACCAGACCACAGCCTGGGAAAATGATCCGGAGGCAATTTCCCCGGTCCGGAGGCAGATTGCTCAGCACCCAAGGCAAAGAGCAGGAAAAGGAGCGCGGGCCCCAGCCGTGCCGCAGAGCGCCTGCATCAGGCAGGCATTCCAGCAATTCCCTGCGCAAACAGCCTGCGATAATCCATCTATTCTGTTTATTTGCACAATATATTTTTTTTTGTTGACATTCAAGACCCTTTTTCCTCTATCCCCCCTGCCCTCGTGTTGCCATAAGACATTAACCCCGCTCTCACAGCAGCACACCAGAGCCCTGGAGGCTGGTGAGACACGGCCAGGCAGCACCCAGGAGCCCCACAGATGTGCCCACGCCGTGCCTCGAGCCCAGGCTTGGGGTGGAGAGCACGGGGACCTCTGCTCCTGTCCCCAGCCAGGCACAGATCTCGGCTGCTCCTGTCCCCACCCCGCTGCAGTGACATCCCGGTCCCAGTGCTGCTCTCCCAAGTCCCTGCCTCCTCCTGTGCTGCTCTTGTGGCTGCTGGACAAAAATCCTGGGCCTGGCCGCAGTACACGGGTTGCAAGGCGCTGCTCCCAGCCCCGGCCATGTGCAGTTTCCCAAGGAAGAGCACAAGAAAGAATTCCTGTAGGGAGTAACTGTATCCCATGTGTGTCCTCCCACGTTCTGCCAGGCTGGGGCTTACACTTCTGGAGTTGCTTAATACCCCCTGTTGGGCCTGCCCTCAAAGAAGTCATCTAATCCCATCCTGAAGCCTTTTAATACCATTGGCTACTTCCCTATTTTGTGGCTAAGAACTGCTACGCAACTGGCCGGTCCTTTCCTACCACCAGGTTTTCTGGCCATCTACAGTCCACGACAAGTTAAAATGGGTGTATGGACTTTAAATAAAAGCCTCCAAACCGTTATCCTGTTCATATCTCTAGCTATTATAATTATAAATAGCAGCTGTGGCACTCAGGAGGCTAGAGACAATACCTGGGAACAAAGATAGCAGCGGAGGAGAAGGTCTCTGTACGCAGGCTCCAGCGCAGAAACAATTTGTAATTCTTCCGCCGTTATTGTCCCGGTACACAAGGGAAGCATCACTTTCGTAGGAAGTTGTGCCGCAATGTATTCAGAAACATCAGCTCTGGCTTTTCAAGTAAATAGAAGTAAAACTCGATCTTTGACACCAATAGCTGCTCAAAACCTGCAATGCAAGCTTGGAAGCCTACTGATCAGATTATGATTTTAAACACCCGAACACGAGGAATTAGACAAAGGGCCCCTTCCCGTGTTTATCGGTTGTGCCTTTAAGCTTGTTTTTCTCCTGAGGAGGGCTTTTCCAGTAGTCACGCTCTCCTTGGTACAGCGGCAGGCCGTGAGAGGCGGGATGCGCAGCATGGCTTGCTGCTGTTAGCATGAGGCACTCCGAGAATCTAAACTTACTTCCCGACTTTTTAGGACTTTGGCTCTTAATCAGAGCAGTAAGTGGGTGTCAGTGTTTTTATTTGAACATGGCACAGAAAGCTTTCCTGGCTCTCCAGGCCTGGCTGCATGATTGATAGCTGCAGACAGATACATCACTCACGGACTGAGCACTTCAAGGAACTGCTGGCCAGTCTGCTTTCGCTCGGAAAAGCAAAGGGCTGTGGTGTCGGATTTGGGGCTGGATGCGGTGCTGAGCAGAGCATGGGGACGCAGGAGCAGCCGCCCGGACCAGCGGCCACAGGGTGCTCGTGGCCAAGAGCACAGGCAGAGAAGAGAGCAGGGAAGGGACACAAAGCCCACGCTTCTTGTCTTTCTTCTGAGGGGAGAAGCTCCAGAGCAGCGCCCAGGAACCAGCCATCAGGGGCAGCCCCCTGAGAACCCCTTTGCTGCAGAAATACTGCTATTTCCATTTTATTTCTGATCCTAGCCACAGAACATGTATGGCTGCTTGGCTGGTTCCTAATCCACAGGTCAGGGCTTCTTAAACCACCAGGCTTTTTCTTCTCCTTAAGCTAACTGCAGCGGAGTAAATGCGGGTCTCTGTGCTCCAGCCTAACTCAAACAGGAGACTTCCTTGATTGCAAAGGAGTATTGCCAGAATTGGGTCAGAATAAAGGAGTCTGGTCTTGGAATAACAATATTCACAGCAATAGACTGTATTATATAATGTACTATAATAAAAGATATTACGGTATTACCAAGGGACGGGAATGCGGAGGGAAGGAAGGAACAGACGTGACAATGATAAATAAATCTGGAGAAGAAATACCAAGTGCAATATACTTTTTGTCTCCTTTTGTTTGAGACTGTGATAGATGTTTCCTGGTTCAAATAATAGAGCTCACAGGAACATACTCCTGCTCCTACTCTCCTACTTATGCATTAAGCTGATTTTATTAAACCACTCCGTAAACAATCATTGCAATGTATCTTCCCAATTTCCCCCTGACATTTCTCTGGCAGCTGTTATACAGATGTCCACCGTTGTTGAACAGGAGTTGCTGCACTTAGAGGTAAGATAATTCAGCTTAAAATTGCTCTTGATGAACATAATATGGGACTTAAGGAAGCCGGTAATAAAATTGGTTTAAAAATAGTCAATTAGGGAGCAAATGGCGAGCGGTGCACAAGGAGGCAGGGGCTGCAGGGCAGGGGGGTGCGAGCACCCCCCGGAGCAGAGCACGGCCTGCCTGGGCCATCCCTGGCTGGGATGGGATGGCTGCAAGGGAATTTGACTTCTGAGGCCCCCGTTCATCGAGGGGCTTAATCACCTGTCTAATCTCAAACGTTTAAGTAAGCCCATTGACTTCAATGATTTTCTTCAAAGGCACAGCCCAGATATTTAAAGTGGCAAGCCCTGCTGAATCAGGGCCTTGGCTCTCTTCCCAGGTCTTCTCAGTTGGTCTTCAAACTGACCAGTCCCTTTTATGTAGAGTGTTCTCCCCCGCCCCTTTTTTTTTAAATCTTTGATGCTGTTAATTTACTTTTCTTATGACTTTTAACCAGAGGGTACAAGGGCACTGCAAGTTGTTTTTTTTTTTTTTTTTTTTTTTTTTCAGCTGTGGAAATTAGGGGGGAAAATGGTGACCTGTGACTTCATCACAAGGCATTAGGTTGTCATCTCCCATAACGTCTCCCAGAGTTTCACTCCGTCTGCCATGCTGCTCTGGCAGGCATTTTAATATCCGTGCTTCGGAAAAGACGGGATAACTTCCAGGGGTTTGGTGAGCTTTTTTAAGTAACATTCATCCAGCATTACTGACGTATTCCAGGTGGATTTTCGGCTTCCTCGCAGTGTTTCAGGGCACAGACTGACACTCAATGTGGGCAGCCTGCCTGCCCACCCCTGTGCCGTCCCTCCTCCGTCCTGCAGCTGCACATTTGGGGACAGCTGAA
This sequence comes from Cygnus atratus, assembly GCF_013377495.2. Taxonomy (NCBI): domain Eukaryota; kingdom Metazoa; phylum Chordata; class Aves; order Anseriformes; family Anatidae; genus Cygnus; species Cygnus atratus. The sequence goes on from NC_066374.1 coordinate 20,456,150, forward strand.
GGATGGAACCTGGCTCAGACAGTGAGGACAAGCCAGCACAGACAGCCCTCGTCTCTGCGATGGCCCCTGACCCCTGAAAGCTGTGATGAGTAATTGTGATTAACAGCCAAGGGACGATGACTTCAATGGGCTTCAGCTCTTCTTTTTCCTTATTTATCTTTATCAAAAAAGCAACATTTATTCCTCTTTTTTTTTCTTCCCCATCTCCCTTCTCCTCTGCTCTTTCCTCTTCCTCTCCTTCTCATCCTGTCTCCATCGTGACTTTCCCTCCCCGTCACCTCCACACATGCCCCCCGTATTTTATCTCTGGCTACGAAAGGAGATTAGACTTTCTTTAATTACGTATCTGTTTGTTGGTCGTGTCTCCAAGCTTTGCCTAAAAGCCGCGCTGGCTCAGATGTTATTGCGTGCAGGCTTTCTGCTTGGTTACACTTGTTTATTACTCCTTCATTAGCTTTTTTACATTGCTGGAGATCTGAGCCACTCACATGGCAAAGGAGGCTCGAGCTGACAGCAGAAAAAGCCTCTGCTAGTGAGATTATAGCTGCTTGCTGGCTCGGGTGGGAGAGCTGGAGAGGGCAAGAGGAGCGCGCTGCCTTTGTGCGCAGCTGAAAGGCCTGTCAGTGTGCGGCAGGCAGCCTCCTGGAAAAAAGGAGCTTCCCAGCCCCAGGGCCGGGTATGTTAACCCCTTCCCAGGCTGCTGCCTCCCCAGGGCCCATGGGCAGAACAGCTCCCTCCTGTCCTTGTGGCACCGGCTCCCCCTCCCCGCTTGCTGCAGGTTCACGCAGGGCATCCAGCGCTGCGGGCTCCTCGGCAGTGGCTCCAGACGCCACCTGCTCCACACTCCTGCAGTCATCCGGCGTGGCCACTCGATTCTCTCCTGCCCTCATTCCTCTGAGAGCCGCAAGGTGAAGGGGCTGAATGGTCCCAGTCAGAGAAACTACCTGCAGATGGCCCGAGGACAGCCAGCCGCTGTGCGCAGCAACAGCATCCACCATGGAGAGGCACAGCCGTGCTGCTCCACGCTGAATGCAGCCACTGACACCACGGTGAACCTCTACAGGAGCCCCCTGAGCCCCTGAGGGCTACCCCAGCTCCCAGCCAGTGCTGCGAGCTCCTGGTGAGCATCAGCAGCAGCCGCGGGAGCTCAGCCTGCTCCGTCTGCCCTTCTAGTCACAGGCACCGCTGGCTGAGCGTCGCCCACAAACCCCCACCCACATTAATTAAAATTAATGTTTGATACTGGAATGCTGTGAAACTGGCCAGTTCTCATGGCACAGACAGTTTGCCCTGGAAGTGAGGACACTGGAGAGTCCGAGAGGAGGGGGATCAGAGAAAAGGCTGAGGTTTCAGGCAGCAGCAGAGACGTCGGATGTGGTCCCGGCAGGCAGGAGGAAAAGGGAGGCTGATCCTGGAGCACGCAGACGAAAACAAATTGTGTCAAATCGTGCACAGGACGGTAAACACCACAGACATTAGCCAAAGCTTCTCTCCCCTGGGTGGCTGTGCTGTGGTGGGGAGGCAGAGCAGGAGCACCGCGGTCAGAGCAGGCGTGTTAGTGTGAACCCCCCAGGGACACCTCCAGCCCCAGCTGGGGCCGCCTGGGGGACAGCAGTCCCACCACAGGCAGAAGCTCCAGCACCACAGGATGGTCACCTGCAAGCAAACAGATGTCCCTTCATGCACACAGCAAGACACAAACGCTCTGCACCTGATCCAGCGTTTCCCAAAATGTTATCAGCATCTGCAAGGGCTAGATGAAGCCAAGCCCGGCGGGTGCAACCAGCTAGGAAGGTGCAGCTGGTCCACGCACCCTGGGCAAGGTCTGGTCACCTCTGTAGAAGAAAGCCGCCTATGCCATAATGTTCCTCATCCCTCCCCAGCTCATTCTTCTGGGCATTTGCTTTGGAAATGGAGGCTACCTCTGCCAAGCTTTCTGCCGACATCCAAGGTCAAGCCAAAACCATATATATACGTGCATTGATATATGTGCGGGCGGTTGGCTCAGGGATGTCCCTGCCACCACGACACCGGGCGTGAGGGGCAGCGTCAGCAGCAGCCAATGTGGGCTTTGTCTGGGTGCCACGTGCCGTGGCATGGTCCCTTGTGGTGCGGCATGGTCCCTTGTGGCACGGCACGGTGTGGTGCCTGTGCTGTGGGGTGGCACAGTGCCACAAGCCACAGTGCTGACAGGAGCAGCACCATCACAACAAGCTCCCTGCTTGCTGCCAGCACCGTGACCTCCCCCAGTGCATGCCCACACTGGTCAGGTCAGCAGCACTGGGATGGCCGCGGCCACGCAGGGGCTGCCATTACCCAGAGCACTGCCACAGCCCCTGCTGCTCCCAGTGACAAGCCCTCTGCAAAAAGCCAGACGAGCTGGCAGACTTCCCCGTGCCCCATCTCGGAGGCCAAGGAAATTCCCCTCTAGTGAAAGAATAAATAGGTGAGGAGCCCAAGAAGACAGGCTCTGACACTGCGCTTTCTGCAGGAACGTTTTGTGCCGCCTGTCGCGGGCTCGGCGCCTCCCGCCCAGCCCTTCCCTGGCAGCAACAGCTCTAATGAACCAACCTGCTAATGGGCTCAAGGGTTTTAATTGCTTCCCCACCAACCCCACCGCCACTGGAGTCAGAGCTCCAGGGCGCACAAGTGAGAAAGGTTTCCTTTCATAATTTGCATTGTTCCAAAGGAAGCACATTTTTTCCCAACTCCTAATGAATATTGCAAATTCCAAGGGCTTGAGGAGATAAATACTGCCAGGCCGGATCGTGCTCTGCAGAAACACTTTGTCACTAGCTGTTCCCATCATGTGCTCTTTAAAAGCCTGATAAAGTCTAACTCATGATTATGGACAGCTAATGTCTTCAAAGCCCTCGCCGACAGAGTCTCTAGTTTCAGGTCATGGAAATGCCACTGTCACTTCAATGTCTGAATGTCCCAAACACATTGTCAATAGGGATGTAAAATGCCCTGAGTCAACGGAAAGGAGGACAAAGGGAAGAGGGGCAGGCAGCGGCTTCGCCCCAGAACGCAGCGGGCAGAGCCTTGTCTGCTCTCACTGGAGCGCGGTTTCCCTTCCCTGCAACCTGAAAGCTGAGAGAGTCACTCAGGCACCTGATCCAATGCTGCCAAAAAAAAAAAAAAAAAAAAAAAAAAAAGCCTTCAGAAATGTCAGCTTTGCTTTAACCCCTTCCTGCTGCCCCCACAGGTTCGTTCTGTGGGGTGCTGGCCTCGGTGCCGCGCCTCCCGCTCCCCCACAGCAGAGCCTGACCTTTCCTGCTGCGCGCCTGGGCAGGAGGAGGTGAGGGGTTGCTTCGCTTCGGGGCCTGATGCACATAAAAATGACAGGAAAACGAGAAATTCCAGTGTAAGACATTTTTTCTCACACCTGAGTGATTTCATTTTGTTTTCCTCCACTGCCCCTTGGTGCCCACACAAGGCAGGGTGCTACGCAGCCAGGCCGGATCACGCTCTGCAGAAACACTTTGTCACTAGCTGTTCCCATCACGCGCTCTTTAAAAGCCTGATAAAGTCCAGCCCGTGGTCATGGACAGCTAACGCCTTCACAGCCTGCGCCGCAGGTGGGCACAGCCCGGGGGAGCCAGCCCCAGCGCCCCTTGTTGTGTGGCACCAGCGTGGGTCGCGCCGTCCAAACGCAGGACGAGATGCAAAGGTGGCTTCTCCCTCGTGAGCTTCTCCCTCGTGAGCACACTGCCACGATTCAGCTGCATTTTTGGAAATTTTTCTGTGCCCCCATCTGAGCAGGGACAGTCAGGAGCCAGGGTGATGGCAGCCGCTTAACCTTCACGGGCACAGGCACGCTGACGGCACGGGGGGGATGCACAGACACACACAGGGGACGAGCGCATTGGAAATACTGGTGATAATGATGATAAGTTTAGAAGTGGAAGAACAATTTCTACCCAAGTTAATGTGATTTTAAGGAAAACCAAAATGACTTGACAGCGCAGCAGAGTCCTTTAAATTAATCGCTATCTGACTTTGCTCCCTCTTTTTTAGCTGAGCTAAATAATAATCTCTCTTAATCTCCAGAGGTGAAATGCTTCTCCAAGGAGCAGAGAAGCAGGGGACAAAGCCCATTGTACCTTGCTTAAAGGTCAGGATTTGTATTAACAGAGCGGGAGGACCCGGGCTGCTGCTGGCCATACAAAGCATGACTGGCTGGTGAAAAGGGAGCGGGGTGGCGTGGTGCCCGCCGGGGTTAACCATGCAGAAATGGTCCCACGTGAGGAAGGAGCCCCGTTCCCCACGGTACGGGGTGCTGCTGAGCGGCTGGTTTGGGAAGGGGGTGCCAGGCAGCGCCAGGCTCGCTCCGAAACACAGCTTTGGGCTCAGCACCTGTGGTGTCCTGTCCTGGGACAGGCAGCCACGTGTGCGCGGCAGGAGCCGGTGCAGCGGGATGTTTAGATAACGCTGAGAGCACTTGGGTAGTATTTACTGATAACGCTCGGATAATGCTTCTCTCTTCATCGTGTCAAGTTGTCACATTTTATGATAAACCATTATAATATTTGCTGTGAACTTATTACTTGTTGTAGTCGATTCATTTAAAATTCAATGTATCCACGGTTATCAACTGAGCATTAAAGTACCTGGTAACATATCTCACATCGTCGGAGGATGCTCACAAGGTGCCACTGATATTTACTGATGGTATCCGGAGACACTAAAGCAAGTAAGTAAAACCTTGGCCCATCGAACCAAAATGTTTTGCCACGGCAGAACCAAAGACAGAAGCATCAATGAGCTGTTGAATGTGAGCACCTCTCCTTCAGGGGGGGAGGGCAAAAAAGCAGGTGTGAAATTCAGCATCATTGTTCACTAGCAAAAATTATTACATCCTCCCCAGGATGGCAGGAGGGAAGAATTAAATTCTCCCAGGACTCAGCTAGTGGACGAGGAGGCGCCAGCAGGGCTCCGGCTGCCCTACACATCTCCTCTACCATCAGCTCTCTGGAAATGTGAACACTCCAGCCCTGCTCCTCCATGTGCTCCCCCACCGCCTTTCAGGCTCTGCATGAAACAAACACCGTGATTAACGCTCGGTTTTAATCCCGGGTATTTTTGGTAGTGCTTTCGCACCGCTGTTTCTTATTTCTCCTATACATTTCATGATAATTGCATCTCAGATAGTGTAAACACTTTCATTTTGGAAATGCTCTCCCAGGGAAACAGGAGATAGACAAGTCATTTGAAAACTCTCAGCATTACTCACTTCCTGATTTTATTTAATTATTTTTGTTGTTGTTGTTTTTAAAACTGTCAGTGCAAAATGAGCTGTGGAGGGAAGTAGCTATAGCGGTGAGAGGTAAACAATTACAAACAAAAAACAGAAATCCACATTTTGCAGAGCCAGCTTCTCCCATCCGCAGGCGGGCACCCTGTGCCCAGCCCCAGCGCACCAGGGAGATGCCAGAGCAGCAGCCTGCCCGGGCACGCACCGCCAGCAGCGAGCTCGCATTGCTTCCACCCAAAAGGAAAATATTTCAAATAGAAAACTGTTCGTGGACGGAAATTTTGAGGCAGTTTCTCTTTGCAGGGACAGCCAGGCACCATGGCCACAGCGTCTCCACGATGGCCAGAGCTGCAGCATGCCGGACCTGCGGGCAGGTCCCTGACAAGTGCTTGTCTGACCATCTGAAAGCATTTCTTTGAGGCATTCCAATTTTGTTAAGGGGGATTTGTAGCAAAACCTTTCATTCGAATTCTAAAATCAAATCTGAAGGAAGAAACAGGAATACTGGTTTCCTGGTTTGTAATATAAAATTATATGAGGAACAACCATATATAGCCTCATATTAAAAAATGCTTCAAGCCAATTCCCTTCAACTGAAATTAAACCAAACCTGGTTGGGTTCGTACAGTAGTGGGCATGCAAAGAGGCAGCGCTGGAGCTGCTTTGTTGGAAAAAGTCCATGCAGGTTCCCAGCATTAGAGGTGCCTCATCCCGTGTTTGTCACAGGAAACGATGCTGTGTTTTCATTCCCTTCTCATGTGTAGATTAAGTAGCCAGGAGCACAAAGGGATCCCACTTTGATCATAAAAAAATACTTGCCATCCCTCCACTGTCTGGCAGCATTAGGCGTTGTTCTCCACGAGATTGCAGGCAGCACTGGAATAAATATGAATAATAATAGTTATTATTGGAAGGGGCAAGTAAATGCGAAGAGCACGTGTTTGTTTTGTTGTGCTCGATGTAATTATTTCTAGCGGTCTGGAGACTGATGGGTGAGACTAACGATATCTAATGGGATTTATCGTCACGATGTGGGGATGCTGCTGTGGCTTCCCCTGGGGCCGAGCGCTGCTCCAGACGGCTCCGTGGCTGCGGGGCGCGGAGGCACGCGGCTGGTCCCAGCCCCTCGGTGCAGCACGCAGGGCTCCTTTCAGCAGAAACTGGGTCAGTGGCACGGTCCTGTCCCATGTGTTCATGGTGATGTGATGGGACCAGCAGTGACGAGGTCACTCCTGCACCACCCGGCTCCCACCAAAGCTATCGCTCGCTCCGTACCGGGCCCCGTGCCAGTGGCATCGCCTGGCCGGGGCTGCTCTGTGTGGCAGCTGCCAGCATCTCATCCACAGCTTCAGCTCGTTACCGCTCCCAATCAGCCGGCGTGTGCTCTGGAGGGGGTATGTGGCTCAGTGGGTTTTGCAAACTTATCCTAGAGGGGCCCCACCAAATGTGTAGTGTTCGTGTGGGATTGGCCACTCTGTCCCATGCCTGGCTTCCTGTGGCTTCACAAGGGCCTCACAAGGACACAGCCATGTCCCACAAAGTCCTTGGGAGAGAGTGGGGAGAGGGATCTGAAGGATAGACAGAGACAGGATGCTGGAAGGCTCCTCCTGTTTTCTTTTGCACAAGACAGAATATTTTTTCTGGCTTCGTACATGGTCCCTGATCTTAAAAATAGCTGGGTTCCTTCCTGGTGGAGTGGAGCAGTTTGCTTTTTCTAGATTTATCATTCCGATTTCTCATTCCCCTCACACCCAGTAATTGCTCCTGGAGACAGCGGGGCTCGGGGAGCTTTCTGCGCACAGCTCTGCCTGTCCTCGCACACGCAGCACAACTGCACTCCTGCGACCCAGCAAGAATGCCCGTGCACAAACGGTGTGCCGGCACACAAACAAACCCTTCCAGGAACGGGGCTGCTGGTGCAGCAGGTTTGGGCATGTCAGTGTTTGCAGCCTTTGCTGGGCTCACTTCGTGATGGGAAGTTCAGAGGGGGAGCTGCGCGTGGTCCGGCACGCTGCCCGCTGCCGAGGCTGCCCGCAGCTCATCGCCTCTCCCAGGTGGAAACGAGGCCCCACGGAGGGGCACAGCTGATGGCACCTGGTGGGACACACTGCTCATAAAGCAGGGAAAGGTGCGGCACTCGCTTGTTAAAAATAAGTGGAGCTCTGTCTGCTGAAGTTTGGTCGATTCTCCTGGTATATCCCATTCTCCTTGACTTGCAAATCAGGCTGGGATTTCAGGAGAAGAGTCCTCCAGCTGACATCTCAGGTATTTCCAGGAGCCATCTGTACTGCTACGCTCCTCTGAATATTTCTCTCTGCTGTCACCAAGAAGCAGAGGGACTGAGGTCTTTACAGCCACAGCACTTCAGGTCGGGTCCTTGTGCTGATGATTTAAAGCGCTCTGGAGCATCTCCTCGCCGAAGCAGCAGCCGTGGAGAAGTGGGCTTCTCCTCCCTGCCTGTTAGATCGCTTGCACTGCTGCCTGACACAGCCTCAGGATGGCACTTGCCCTAATTGCTCAGCACTGGAATGATTTCGGCTTTGCAGACAGTTTAAGTTTGAGTCTGAGAGCTGAGGGCCAGGCGAGCTGCTTGAAGAAAGCACAATTCCATTTCCCTGCCTCCTCTCCTGTCTTGGGGAGGTCACTGCTATTTGCTAGCACTCCCATGGCGATCTCGCCAGAGGCACCATGAGGAACAAGCACAGTTACAGGCACAAATTCTCCCTTTCCTGCTTCCATGCGAGTGTTATGGACGGGAGCAGAACAGGGGGAAATGAAGCACGGAGCCCTGGGCTAGGGGAGCAGCACTGTCACTACCAGGCCAGCTTTTTCCCATTTTCTGCACCTGTATTCCCAGCATCTCTGCTGCCTCGCTTCTTCACTCGGACAGGGATGTGTTCACGGGGGACAACCAAGCAGCAGTGGTCAGCCCCACGCTGCATGTGGGGCACCGGTGTACGCGTGCAGCTGCCCTTCAGCTGGTGGCACGGCCAGGTCTGTCCCCCAGGAAAACACCAGTGCAGGCAGCGGGGCATTTTGCGGTTTGAAGGCCTTCCTGCGGTGCACAGGATGCAGGGCACCTGGTCCCAGGCTGCCGGGTGCGAGCAGCGCATTGTGAGAGCTGTTTTAGAGCACCTCGCCAGTACTGCAGCGTGCATCGGGCCTGGCCCCACAGCTCCCCGTGGCCGTGCCTGGGGATCACCCCCTGCTCCCCAGCCCTGCTGCTGTGGGAAGGAGAGGCCGGTGGAAGCCCTTGTGGGGGCGCAGGATTTGTCCCTGCAGCCGCCCCAGCCTGGGAGCAGAGGGGCACAGGGCAGCCCACCTGGGGGGCATCACTGCCAGGGCTCCCACACGCCCTCCCTGTGCATCCCACGGCCCTGAGCCCCCCACCGGCCCCCTTTTCCCCTCCTCCCCGGGGAGCTCTCGCTCTCGCAGGGCTGCAGAGCTAAACAAACGCCAGCCGGGGCCCCTCTTGTTTCGGGGCTGCTGCGGGGGGCTCCCCGCGCGGCTCTGCAGAGATCCCTGCGCTCGCTGCGCGCCGCTGAGCTTCTCCCCCCGCCGCCCGGGCCCAGCTGAGCAGCTACCAGATACTGCGAGCCGTGAAGGTTGATAAACAAAAGTGAGATAGGACATGGCACCAGAAAGACCTCGGCTAATGGAATTTTTAAGCTACTTAATTTGGGGGCTTGTCAACCTTGACAGCAGCCCTTTAATAAATGATGCGCCGCCGCCCCCGCCGCGCTGAGGGGCTGCAGGGGACCCCCCGGTGCCTCCGGGGCGGGGGGCAGAGCAGGGGCCGGACCCCGGGGCCCCCCCGCGGAGCGAGGCTCGGCCTCCTTCGGCCCGGCCAACCCCCGCCGTGCCCCGCCCTCTCCCGGCGCTGCCCCTCGCTCCGCCCGGTGCCGGTGCCGGGGAGGGGGGGCCGCCGGTGCCGCCCCCGGCCCGCAGAGGCGTGCGAGTGCCCCCCAGCGCCGGCCGCCGCTCCGCCGCTGCTTGTCCCGCTTACCCCGGCTAAAGCGGGGGGGGCAGCAGGAGACCCCCCCGGCAGTGACCCCCGGCCACCACCGGGGTGTCGGGGCCGCCCCGGCGGGGACGAGGGGGGGCTCCAGGGGCTGCGGGCAGAGCGAAGGAGCATCCCCACGGCCGGGGTGCGGGGAAGGGCAGAGCCCCGCTGCTTTCACGGTCAGAGATTTGGGGTAGAGCTGTGTGGTGCCAGGAGCTGGACTCGGTGATCCTTGTGGGTCGCTTCCAACTCGGGATATTCTAGGGTGATTCTATGATCCTATGGAGCACGGACACGGCTGGGCAGGGGCACTGGGTGCCCAGGGCAGCATCCTGAGGGAGCACAGCCAGGGCCCGGGGTGCTGGGCTGGCCTCCCGCTGCTGCCCTGGGTTAGAGCATCGCCTGGGAGGGAGCTGCCCTTCCCCGCGTGTCCTTCGCCTTGGTGCTCTGTCAGGACACAGCAGTGCCTCCTCCAGGAGTTCTGCAGGAGCTCCCGGATTTCTGAGCCCTTCTGCAGGAGGCTTCGCTCCCGGCAGGATGCAGGCAGGGCACGTAGTTAGCGGCATGCGTTTAGCAGAGGGCTTAATGGGTTGTGGCCTGTTCCTCATCAATTCATTGTGGCACATGCTTCAAGCAAGTGACTGAAAATTAGTTTCAGAGTTGCTCTAATCCACATCTTGGCTGCATCCAGCCCTGGAAGCCCTTTCCCTCTGTCATGGCTGGATCCATCAGGCTGCGTGCTGCGTTAGCTCAGGATTTCTATGATTTCTCTCTGCTTCATCGCCTCTGCGAGGTGGGCTCTGACTCACGGCTGCCGCGCGCACCTGCCCGTCCTCCGGGCGCCGCGGCCCCGCTGAACCAGGCTGGGCAGCGAGGGAAGAGCAGCAGCACAACCTCACCACGCTGTGACACCCATCGCTTCCCAAACCTGTCAGCTCTTGGCAAATCTCACTCTCGCTTGGGTCCTAGAGGCTGTCTCGAGCTCTGTTCCACGGGGGGAAATGACCCAGCACAGCTCAGTTTAGTGAGGGTGAAGGATCAGTGGGTAAAGCAGGAGGAGGAGGTGCAGCACACCCCTGGGCATTCCCTGGGGGTTTCCAGGGCAAGGATGCTGTGGCGGCGTTTCAGGCAGAAAGCACAGAGGGGCAGAAATCGGCACTTGCCCCTTGCGAAGGGCAGCCAAGAGCGCTGCCCTGGCAGGCGTGCAGACGAGCCTGTGACCGCTGGTGATTCGGAGACGGCAGCAGGAGCCAGGCCTCTGCATGCGCCGAGGTCTCTGAACCCAGTCAAGAAAAGTCATTAGGAAGAAAGCTTCCAGGCTGGGAAAGAGCCAGATGGCAGAGGTGGCGGGGAAGCAGATGGGAGATGTAAAACCTCCTGCACATCTGAGCGTGCCGAGCCCTGCGCTGCTGCGGCTGCGCGGAGCCCCGGGGGCACGGCCCTGCAGCCCCCAGGGCCGGGTGTGCGGGGCCATGGGGCCGGGATGGGGTGGGATATGGGGCCGAGGCAACGTGCCCAGCACAGCCTGGCAGCTCCAGGCTCCTGCCAGCACCGCCGCCTCCAGCAGCCATCCCACCCTGCCCGCCCTTCTGCCAGCGGCCAGCTGCCTTTGGCAAGCCCCTTCCCCCAGAAAGCCTCTTCCTGTCTCCCTGGTGGCTTCGGGACAGAGATCCAATGGTGCTGTGCAATGCAGCAGGAGCACACAGGCTGGCCACGGCACTGCAGTCTCACAAACTGCAGGGGACAGCACTGCCACCAGCTGCCTCCACCTCCCCACGCCGCGGGTCCCACGTGTGGCCGAGCACAAATACCGGTGCCCCGGGGGCTGAGGTGAGGCATCGGGAAAAGAGCCTGGGTCTGTGCCAGGGGAAGGTGTTGAATGCACGTGTGCAGAGGTGGTGGTAGGAGGAACATGAGCAAGAGGGGGATAGACCCGAACAGGCATCGTAAAGCATTTAACTGCTAGGGCTTGTGAGGATTTGGCCTCGTCCCACCAAAACTCAGCCATCACCTTGCTCTCCCATATGACACAAAGGAAGGGCTGGAGAAAGGGTCTCCTGTACCCCGGGGAATGCCCCACACCCTGAGCCTTGGGCTCCAGGATGCAAAGCCACCAACTTCCCACGGTCGTTCTGTGCCTCTAACCCCAAAGTGAAAAATTCTCCAGCTAGAACTATCCAACAAAATTAACTGAAAATCCTGAATAGGTGTGAGACGGCTGAACTCACATTTTGAAACAAATTTCTCATTTGCCAAATGACTCCTTCCTGCCTCTAGAAGCGTGTGCAGGAGGCCCCCGGGACGAGGGAGCTGGTGAGGAGCCAGAGGACAGGGCCGGACCGGCAGCGCTGGGGCCGCGGCGCTGGGGCTCGTGCCGGGCCAGATGTCTCCAAACGCTTCGCGGTCACACAGCACCGTGGTAGATCCTGCCCAAAGCCGGGGCAGCCAGCTGAGCTGAGCACTGAATTGCCCTCTCCGGAGCTTTATAGCCAGTGAAATTAATTTTTTTAAAGCCCCTGTATGATCTTTGGTGTCTAGTGTTTGGCTGAGACGTCAGTGGTCTCCAGCCACTCGTCCCCACATCCAGATGGCAGGGTAAGGAACGGGGGGAGGCAGGGCCCCCCGGCCGGAGGGACGGGGTGTGGGGGCCCCAAGGAGCAGGGCTGGCCCCAAACCCCCTTGAGGACAGCCCAGAGCCTGCTCTGCCCTCAGCTCCTCTTCTTCTCAGCTGCCTGGATGTGGATCAGTCCCCTCCTTGCTCCATTCCCATGGCTTCACTTCCACCCCATGCTTGGGGAAGAAGACACCGTAGGAGGTGTGCGGGGCTGGGGGTGCACAGCACTGGCAGCACTGGGTCCCCCCAGAGCTCATGGGCGCTGTTGGATTTCCCTGCTTGCCTCCTGAGCCAAACCTCCCCCCGGCACCGAGGCGAGCTGGTTGGTGGGGCAGGCGCCCGTCGGCGGGCTGGATGGCACGGCGGGGCTCTCTGTGCCCAGGTGCTGGCTCTGTACTCAGAGCAGAAACCCAAGGCCCTTGTTACCAGCTGCCTCCAGCAGCCAATTAGGCATCTGCAAATACTCAGGACTCAGGTAGCTTAATTAGCATTTCTCTTGGTTGCGAGGCACAGGCACCCAGATGGCACGGCGCACACCCACGGCCTCCTCTCGGTGTTTTCTCTCGGAGCCTCACCACCTGGGGATGCGGTTGGCGAGCTGAAGCTTCTTGTCTCCTCTTCATGCAGTTTGTCATAAACTTTCTGGGGACGTGAGCTCAGCACTTTCCATCTGCATGTGGGTGCTCACAGAGGTGTGGGGCTGCCCCTGATGTGGACAGCGGGCAACGTGCGCGCCCAGCACGGCCAGCCCGATGGGAAGCACCTGCCTCTGCTTTCCCAGCCATGGTGGGTCCCAGCACTGGGGGAGCAAAGCTTCACCAGTCCAGGCAATTACTCAGGGGTTTATCATTCAAAACTGAAAACCGAGCCTATAAATAACCAGGATCTCTGTCTTAATGGCTGCATTTCAGAGTATTTTTAATTATCACTTTATGAATGGGTGCATTAGAGTATATTTAAATACCAACTTAGCCGTGCTGTTAATGAGGCAGGATTGTTATAGGCCAGGTCTGGCTATATATTACGTTGGTATATACATATGCTTCGACATCACATTTAAAAATTAGCTATTTCAAGCGTAAAATTATAATTGGTTTGTCTAATAAAAGGATAAATAAATATCTATTTAACTTCATTACTGTCAAAGGCAGGAGGCTTTTCTCCATTGTCTCCTTAGGGCTTTATGGCAGAAAAGCTAATTAGCTGTAATTGGGTGGATCCGAGGCGAATGAGGCCGGCGCAGCAGCAGCGCTGGCTGGGAATGGGGCACCGGGGCCTTTCCCGGGCTGGTGCCCCCTCCTCGAATGTCGCTGCACACCCACCGCACGAGCAGCTGGGGGGGGGCCCTGCCTGGTGCCGCTTCGGGGCTGGGAGCAGCTCCACGGGGTCAGCCGGGAGCACTGGCCTCAACGGGGCTGCTCCAGCCCCAGCCCCTCGCCATCAGCCCATGCACGAACCCTGACCCCGAGGAGGGTTTGCCATGGCCCTAACGAGCCCCCTCACCACCCAGGCTGCGCTCCCCACCCCGTGCCTGATGCTCCCTCTCCTTTCGTTTCTCTTCTCTTCCACAGCTCCCCACCAGACACCTCCCTCCTGGCAGCCCAGGGATGTGCGAGAGCCTTGGCGGATGGCAGGGAGCTGCCATGCAGAGCTGCCTCTGTGCATGTGTATAAATTTCCTTTGCATATGTTATTTGACACGAGGGGAGAGAGAGGAGCAGGCCTGACACCCGTAGCAAATCACCAAGCTGCCAACAAAATCTTTCCTTTTTATTTTTTCATGAAAAGGAGAAAGATGGAATTTTAATAATTGCCCGTTCTCCCCTAATGATGAGCGCCGGGCTGGGGGGAGCACGCCTGTGCGGGGGGGGCATTAGCATGGAGGACGCTGTCTGGGTTTTGCTTATCAGTTCTGCTTGTTGAGCGCATTCCAGGGATGGAAGAAACTCCGACAGACAGCGTGGAAAATTAATTTTTAATGCCTTTTATTAGCGCTTAAGCCATTCTGAGAGGATGAAATAATCCCTGTTTAGGTGGAGTGGCAAAGGTCTGGGAGGGCTGTCAGGAGGCTGAGTCACTCCAGCAGCCAAAATTAGCGAAATCCATCTTCCTGCTCCTTCGGCCGGGGCTGGGACCTCGGGGGCACGCTGCCCACCCACCCCAGGGCTGTGCTGCTTTGACACGTGTCCAGCTTCACCACCTGGGGCAGGGAGGAAGGGTCCTTGTCCTGGCCTCCCCGGCCTCCATCACTCAGCGTGGCACCGGGAACAGCCCTTGGTGGGCATGGGAAACAGCTGCATCGAGGCACAAGAAAGGGGAGGTTCCCCCACCCGGGCTCAAACTCCCTTTCCAAAGGAAAATTTCTGCCAAAATAGTCCAGCCATTTCCCACAGTGACAGAGAAACCTTTTTACTTTTTTTCCCCCACGTTAATAATCGTCCTATTGCTTCACGGAGGAATTAATTTGCCTCGTGCTTGAGAGCTGAACGCTGCCCTGGCAGAGGGCTGCTCTGGTGTCAGAGCTGCGATCCTGTGGGAAGGCCAGCATGGGTTCATGTAATTAAAAACTGTATCATGACACATGCTCACAAGAGGGCTGATTTAGACTTGTACAAATGACCCCTTTTGTTCTTGTAATGTATTCTTTTCTTCCAGCTACTTTCCTTTCAGGGCATGTACCAGGCACCGGTAATGTATTCTCTGCCCACTTTCAGTGAATTTTATCTCTCACCCACACACGTGTGCACACATGGACACACACGAGCGTACCTCCATGCCTGCACACGCGTGGACACATCACTGCTGAGTGCCCCACCTGGGCAGGAGATCCAGCCACAGCAGCTCGGGGGCCACCACGGGGCTGAGGTCCTGGGGATGGTGCTGCGTGCCCCATCCCAGCCTGGATGTCCCCAGAGCTCTGCTGTGGGGTGAGATCAATGTGCATGCCCGCCTTCACCAGCACCCCCTCGCTCTGGTGTTCACCCAGGGATGCCGGTGCCCTCTCCCCAGGGGGAAGGAAGCTCCAGAGAGCCTCTTCACACAATGAATTTTAATGTTTCTCTCCACATTCAGCCCAAGTGAAAATCCCTTCAAAGCACGAGCCCAGCACAGCAGAACTAATTTGAAATGTCACTGAGGTCAAGCCCGGCTTCCCCAGCCATTAACCTGCTTCTCAAGCTGCACACTTCATATTTATTTACATAGCCACATATTTATTTAAGCCTCAGATCCCAGATCCAGGGAGGGACACGGGGGTCTGCAGAGGCGAGGAAGCCCCGAGCTGCCTCCACTGGACAGAAAGGGGGAACTCCTCCAGGGGGCTTCATCCCCAGAGTGACCCAGGGAGGACAAGGAAGGACTTTGGAGAATTGGGTGCTCCAGCCCAGCTCTTCTGGTTCAGGTTTTCTTCATCTGCCCCTGCCCAGGAACAGCAGCTTTCCCTTTCTAGGATCTTTCACTGGCATAACTCAGAGCAGATTTACCCCAGCCAACAATGCCGATTCACAGCAGCTTTGAGCCCCTTACATTTTCAGCCTTTGCTTCTGTTCCCTAATAGATGACAAAGTGCAGGGACAGGGGGAAGGTTTCTGTGAGTGCACTTTCTTCCAAAGTTTGGTCATTTGCCCATTTTGTGTCCCACCTCTCAGCCTGGTGGACCACAACGCTTGGAGAAGGCCTGGGCCCAAGCTCCACCAGCTGCCACCCCATCATGGTTCCAGTCCCTCGGATGACTACCTTTGGTGTTGCTGCAGCTCTGCACTGCCTGCAGATAACACAGGAGTCCCCATTACCCCTCTCTCCGCTGCCTTGCCCCTCGCAGCCCAACCCTTGTGCCCTGGTGGAGCAGCCCCCCAGCACAAGAGGGGACAGCCCGGTCCACGCTGCACGAGGGGCACGTTCCCCATCGTGAGCTGCTCTGGGGGAGAAGGCTCTCTTGAGAGCACCAACATCTTACTAAATGCTTTTCCATTAGGATGTGCCAATTAGGAGATTAAAACCTCCTGCTGAGACATGCCTGGGCCCAGCTGGGACTGCTTATGTGTGAGTGGGTGCAGAGCAGGGCCCTGGGAAAAGGGGGAGCCAGGCAGAGGCTGTGCAGGAGGAATGGGGAGGTGGGGATGGCCCAGCAGCAGTGCACCTTCAGCCCTGGGCTGCCAGCCTGGGGGGCCTTCTGCATCCCCTGGTCTGTCTCGTGTCTGCAGGCCCTCTGCTGGGGATGTAGGGTGGGATTCTCACCCTTTATCCCTGGTGTGGTCCCATGTCCTGTCTGTCCCTGAGCCCCAGGGGAGGTGTGGGGAGCCCTGTGCGGATGGGGGGGAGCTGCAGCAGCTGGGGCTGTCTCCCCATCTTCCTTCCTGCTGGGCAGGAGCTTGTGTAGCAGGGCCTGACCTTTATTTTTCTTTTTTTAGTTTTGTTCTTGTTGCTCGCTTACATGTTTAATTCAAGGCTGTGGAGCTGGCTAGCCTGTGGTTTAAAAAAAAAAAAAAAATCAAGAGCTCTGGCAGGGTATTAAAGAGTTCATAGTAACTTGAAATTAGTAGGATGATCTGAGACAGATGTGAAAGAGGGAAGAGGAACTTGCTTGCTGTGTATCCTCTCTGCTGCTGTTTGAAAGACACTAATTTGATTTTTTTTTTTTTCAAAAGCAGACACCTCTCAGTTTGGTAATGAAAACCCATTTCTCTTATGATATTCCAGCGCCTTCTTCTCTTGCTTTCTTCTCCTTCCAGTGTGCCCTGATGACCTGCAGGGCTGTGGGCAGCCAGTTATGGCACTGGCTCAGCTCCACCATGGCAATCGCTGTGCCCAGGGGACGTGTCCTGGCCCCCAGAGCTCCTGGTGTCACGGTGAGTTTGTGGCCAGCCCCATCCCCTGCAAGGCTCTGGGGTCAGCTGGGCTTCTGTGGGCTGGCACGAGGATGCGACTTGCCCGGGAAGGCTGTTGTGTGCTGAGCTGGTGACAGCAGGGTGTCTGCCCCTGCCTCGGCTCTCCCAGCTGCTCGGTCCCTTTCCCCACGGGACTGGATCCTGGCCACCGCGTGCAGGAGAGCACGGCAGGAGGCACAGAGCAGGCCTGTGGGGCTGCACCGCTGCCCGGAGGTGCTCCTGGGCTGGGTGCCCCGGCGGGAGTGGGAAGCAGACGAGGCTGAGCCTCCTCCTGCTAACGCCGTGTGTTATTGAGTCAAGCGGAGCTGGAGAGCACCCAGGGTCACCGGCTGGAAATGTGCAGGAGATAATCCAAAAAGGCAAGTGTCTGCCAGCCGCTCAGGTGTTAGCAGAAGTTAATGAGAGTCTCGGTGTCTGATCTCTTGCAATCAATTCCACTTCCTATCACTCGGCGAGAGGTGAACATCCATGCCGCTGTGATGCTGCTAGCTCTGGGTGATGTGCCTGCTTTCAGCCTTGATGCCGAAGGAAATTGCTGGATAACATTGCTGTGCTGCTGGAGGCAGGGCCTGGGGAGCAGGATTGTTCTCCTGGATGGCCCAGCTCAATGGGAAGACTTCTGTTCGAGGTAAAATCACCCAGGAAAACTGCTCCCTGTCCTTCCACAATATCAAATCTCCTCTTGGTTAGGAGAAAATGTGCAAAGAGACCAGCAAAGATGGATGCAGTGCAGGGGGGGAGCACGGCACACACCAAGCTCGCTGTTTGTTTACTACCAGCAGAAGACCTGCCAATTTTTGTTCTCCGAGTGCAGACTTTTTTGCAGAGTACTAATGCAGTGAGAGGGGTCCTTAAACCGGCGCTGTGCAGTGGTGCGGGGTGGGTGCCTGGGGGATGCTCCCACCTGCCAAAGTGCAGGCAGAAGTGACCTGTTCTGGGGCACCAAGGCCTTCAGAAATCCTCCCTGATGGAGGAACCAGCAGGACAAGGAGACGCATCTCAAAGATCGTGCTTTGATTATTTTCCTTTGCTAAAAGCAGCTCTGAGATGGATTTTCACTGCTCAGGATCGGTTACTGCTCTGCCAGCCTTGACATGGGACCTGCAGGTGCTGCAATAAATGGGATCAGTGGCACGTTTCGTCCGGTCCCCATCACCTGCTCTGAGACCTACTCTGAGAGGTAAATCACCGGGGCCTCGCTGCAGCATGAGGTTCATGCTCTGAAAGGAGGAGTG
Source organism: Cygnus atratus (assembly GCF_013377495.2). Classification (NCBI taxonomy): domain Eukaryota; kingdom Metazoa; phylum Chordata; class Aves; order Anseriformes; family Anatidae; genus Cygnus; species Cygnus atratus. The sequence goes on from NC_066374.1 coordinate 20,474,144, forward strand.
TTGGTGGCCTGTCCCCAGCCACTCTCATTACCTGAGTTACCATCTTCTGACCCAGCCAGGTTTTAGTTCTTTTTCTTTCCACACCAGGTGTGGGATTGCTGCTGCCAGTGGGGGGATCCTAAAGGTGGGGCTGGGAGGTAGAGAGGGGACAAAAGGACACTCGTGTGCAGGCAGGAGGTCTGAAAGATGCCCTTGGTTGTCTCCACTGGCATCTGCAAATGTGGCCTCTCACATGGCATCAGAAGCAATTGATGTGCCCATGAATGCTGCCTTGTTTTTCACTTGGAAAAGTAAAATTGCTGCCTCTGGAGCCAGAGGTCCTGAAGGTATCAGGAGTGCAGACTTCTTTGCTCCCAACTGGCACGAGCTATTTTCCAGATAGCTTCAAAATCACGATGGCAGACAGCCCTTACTGCTCCCAGGGGGCAATTAGTGCTGGCTCTCACTTACCCTGCACATCTGGTGGCAACAGCAAAGATGCCACAGGCAAGAAAAGAGAGGATAGCCCCAGGGAAATGCCACACCGGCACTTTCAGAAACCTCTTCTTGCCAGTCCCACCCCACGGGATGGGGAAGAGGCAGAGGCAGTGACCAGGGCCCTTCCTGGGGCCGTGGAGCAGGGGGAAGCAGCTGCAACACAGCCTGAGCCTTCAGATGCTTTGGGCAGTGCTTCCAAGGCCCTTGTTTTCTCTTGCTGTCCCAAACCTGTCTGTCTGTCCGGCCATTGCCCGGCCTCCCCTCGTGCCCGTGGAAGTGGCAGGCCAGTCTCCTGTGAGCATCACGTCCCTGTCTTGCTGAGGGGAGTAGGAGGGAAACTGCTCAGTTTGTGCCAGCCTCCTAGGAGCATGACTTTCTGCTTTGCTTTTCTAAACCATGCAGGGTCATCTTCCTCTCCTCGGTGCTCATCCCATAAGGTGTGTTGGGAGCAGCGAGGCCGGGTTTGAGATGCACGGCAGCAAGTTTACCTGGCGCTCGCTGCTGTCGGGGCATCTGTTCCAGCAGCCACCGCAGCCCCGCGCCTGGGCTGGGCAGCACGAGGCGCTGTGAAATCCTCCCCTTCCTCCCCTGACCTCTCTCAGATGGGCTCTGCGGAGCCCTGCCTGCATCCCAGCACCCTGCCATCAGTGCCGGATGGCCCCAGATCGCTCACTCTTGCTGGCTGAGTGCTTTAATGGAAACCCAGCCAAGATCATTTTTCTCTAGCCACAGGGTACGCGGCACTACCTTAGATGGCACATTTAGTTTCTGCAGGATCCAACGAAGCCAAACAGCCCTCTGTCAGCTTTAGGAATTTATGAGACCTTTTCATGCCTTGGGGAGCCCAGGGCCAAGCTAACATGAGATCAAGGGCCAGTGGATATAAATTACCATTAGCTCCATTGGCTCTGTATCACCAGAGGAGAAACCGGCCCCTTGTCTCAGCTCTCTTTCTATCCACAGCTGAGCACTGTGCTGTCCCCGGGGCACTGCTTGTGTCCTGGGCCCGTACTGGGCTATAAAGGCTGGGAAGTGGCTGGGAGAGGGGGAAAAGTCTCTACACGGGTATGCTACATAAACATATATATGTGTGTGTTCGCAAAAATGTTTAGCGGAAGCCAGTACTTGATCCAGTGCAACCTGCAAGTGTTAATCATAATAAATGGGAAAGGGAAATAATTGCTGTTAATAAGGGGGAGGTGTTGCTGCGCTGGTGGGCTGCGGGTGGCCCCTGGCTCAGCCCTGCCTCACACCTCCACCTCCACTCCCTTCCAAACCTGGGGCCACACGGGAGTGAGGGGACAGCATCCTTGGCACACCAGCGTGGGCTGTGCTGTCCCTGCACGCCGCCTCAAATCTGTGCAGGGCGGTCAGAGGAGGAGGGCACGGCCAAGCACCGCCGGAGAGGGCTTACCCATCTCGGTAATTGCCCGAGCTCCCTGAAGACCCCGCTCTCTTGAACTCTAGTCGTTACCCGACGATTCATAAAGACTCTTTGGGGACTCGGAGAGGACCACTCAGCCGTAATTACCTTGGCTGCCTGCCACCACCGGCCCGCCGCTGGGTGCCAGGGGACCGCAGCCACTGCTCCAATTAAGCGCTGGGGACGTGCGCAGCTCTTCTGCTCCCCCTGCACCGAGGTGGGGAGGGAAATGTGGCTGTGCTGTGGGGAGAGGGGCACGGGGCAGGGACACTGCTCGGTCAGCAGGGACTGGGTGTGAGTGGTACAGCAAGGAGAACCCTTTGTTTTCTCCCATTTTGGGGCTCTGAAACAGGCACTGATGGAGTTATTTGGCTCTGCACAGGTTATGGGAGCCCAGAGAGCAGGGAGAAGAAAGGGTGCCTGGCGCGGTGATAGAGAGAGGTGTAATTTTATCGCACATTGCAGCATCTTGCCCTGGCAGCTTGTCACCAGCTGGGCTGTTAAAATCCCCTTGAAAAATGAGGGATCTGTGGCAAATTACTGATTATAGGATAGGAAAGGTAATCTTGCTACATGTGATTGATCACTTTGATACTGCAGCGTCAGGTGCTCCAGAAAAGCCCAGTGAGAGCCATAGAGACAGTGCTGTGCTGTGCTAACTGCAGACAGCAGCGCTGGCACCGGCACTGGGGGCACTCAGAGGTGGCAGCGAGACAGGCAGAGCGCTGTCACAGCCCGCTGCACAGACAGGCTGCGTCCCCGAGAGATGGAAGGACGGGCAGGAGCTGGTGGTTTGTAAGGGAGCACCAGGAGTCCTCGTCGTGTTCGTGTTTGGAGCGTGAATCACACGGCGAGCTCGCCGGCTGCTGCGTCTCGTGCTGCTGGGATGTCCTCGGGCTGTCCTCACTCCTGCTCGGGAAGGGGGCAAGGATGGGGAAGGGATGGGGCAGCTCCGACCGCCTGTGCCACAGGTCCCTGGTGCTCAAGCACCCACTGCTGGCAGAAGCCCTGCGTTGGTCCTGCCCTTTCCCCAGAGCCATGTTTTGGGGGCAGCAGGGGGTGGGAGGCAGGAGCTGCAGGGACTTTGCATTGCTTCACATCCCTGCCCACCAATAACGAGGGGCAGTTGCACTATAGCCAAATAAAATGGCTCCAAAAGGAAGAGCAGACCTCTTGGAAATGTTAAAATAAGTCAGGAACAAAAGGCACTTGTGGAAATTCAATGTGCCATTTCATATATTTGACCACACCAATTCTCAACAAAAGAAAACCCAGGCTCATTACATAGAAACATCAAACCAGCCAAGATAATTATCTCCAATTAGTGCTAATTTAAAAGTGAGGTCTTTTCTATAGCTGAATTGTTGCATATTTCATTAGTTCATTAGATGCTGAGCAGACAATGCAGATAAGAGAATCGGTTCACTGGGATGATACAAATTCCATCCTCACTTCACCAGGAACAGCTTGGGGGTCCGTCCTCACAGCACCAATTGTGTGCTGGGCCACATCGCCCGAACAAACAAACCCGGCTGACTCAATGGTTCATCCTCTGGGGAAAGTTCCCTGCATACTGTGTTAACTTTGTGGAAATAGAGGGAGAGAGAGAGAGAAGCGAGCAATCCGTCCGTCAATGTTGTTATCTCGCTGTCTCTGCAAATGTCAGTCAATGAATTCTAGGTCTCGCTCGGTGCCTGGGTGGGGAGGAAAGATGCAGCGCGCCTCGGATTCACCCCTGTGAAAGCGAAAAGGCACCAAACTGGGGAGCAGGTTCCAGACGCAGCCGTGCGTTGGGCCGATCTGAATCCTGCTGCGGGCTTGGAGGAGGCCCAGCCACAGCCTCTGCCTGCCCCAGCCTTGTGGCAGCTCGGCTGTGGTGCTGGAGGAGAGGAGCTCAGGATTTCACCCATGCACACGCCATGGCCACGCACCCACCCTGCGCTGCCAGACAGCTCAGTGGAAGTGCCAAAGGAGGAGCAGGCAACAAGGCAGAGCTCCAGCTCGTAGGGCTGGCCTCCCACAGGCCGGAGCTCTGCCTTTCTAACAGCCACCACCACCAGCTCTGCCCGGCACAGCCCTGCAGAGGCAGCACAGTGATGTCGACGTGCCGCACCACATCCCTGCCAGCTCCTGCTGCAGAAGTCACCAGATTGCCTCTCCTGGCCCCAAAACGCTTACCTCCCGCAGCACTGCCAGGCCCAGGCACGCGGTGCCTTGGGAGACAAGGAGCAAAACGTGGCGCTTAAGTGATGGTGTGTGAGGAGGATAAAAGCGTTAGACTTTCAGACCCACTTCAAGGTTGCAGGAAAATAACCCTTTGCACTCATATACCATACATCAGCTAGAATCCGTGCAAGGCAATAAAATGCCCCTCCTCTTCACCCAGCAGGTTTTTAACCAGATTAACCCAACTTTACAAAAACTTTCAGCTGCAACCACTGCTGGAGCGAGGGCCTGGCTCAACGCAAGACACTGTCAGGCAAAAAGCAGAGGAACTTTTAATCATCAAGAAATTACTAAGCAGGGATACAGTAATAGAAGAAAGTTACCACAGGTGTTTGAAGATATTATTAATCTTCGAGAAAGGGGAGAAAGCTTCAAGCTGAAGGAGCAAACTTCAGAGCTTTAAAACATTTGAGAAGAGTAAATTGGGCGGGGAGGAACCACGCAAGAGAAGTGCCATCCCAGCACCAACTAGCGGCAAGGTTCCTGATGCTGAAATACTGTTTATTTCCAGAATTGTCACTGGAGAGGCTAAATAAGACACGGCTAAACACGTACGTACAAGGCAGGAAACCTGAGAAAGCCAGTGTTTCACTCCAATCAGCACCAGAAAGGAGCCAGGTACAGCACCCAGAAGAATCAATTAGTTAACAGCTGCCATTACAAACAGCCAAGAGTTGTGGTAATTTAATGAACAGTAATTGAACTCATTGATTAATCGGAAAGCTTTCCACTCCACTAACGCTCACCTCACTAAGCAGACGTCCCCACCCCGACTGATGCCGGAGCCAGGGCTGGGCACAGGAGCTGCGGCACCGCCACCGCAGCTGGGGCACCCCGAGCACCGTCCCCTGCCCACGGTCCCTCTGCCCCCGAGCCCCCCGCTTCCCCCAGGAACCCCAGGAACCCCAGGAGCTGCTGCCTCCTGCACAGGGTCTCCTTACAGCGCTGCCCAGCCTTGTACAAGGCTTTGCCTTTGCCCGCACACCCGGGAGCCTCCCAGGAGCCCAGAGAGCAGAGCGCTGCTCACACCTTCCCACCTTCACCCTGCTTGCACCAAAGCACTTTTGAGTTTGCAGCCCTAATGTAAAAAAGATAACTGGAGATGCAGATCTGGCTGATGCTGCTCCCAAAGACACCCCCAGCTCCCTGCCTGCCCTGCCCCCATGCCCCTGCCCTCCCCGGGTACAGGACAGGCCCCCCCAAGCCCATTATCCCTCTCCATCAGCTGTCACCAGACACCAGAATTAATGTTTAGATTTCATGCTCAATATTCTTGATGAAAATCCAACATCAAAACCTCAGCAGGGTGCCCGAGAAAACCTAAGTGTGAATATCAGAGGAAGCTGTTTCTACAAAGCAAAAGAAATCAACAAAGGCTGGTTGTGGCGGTGATGTTTTTTCATCCTGGAGCATAAGTACATAATAAGTTTAGACTTCTTTATTATTATTATTATCACCCCTCTTGATATCTATCTCTGCTTTCCATTACAATAAATGCTGATTTGTGCTGTCAGACAGCGACTTCTCTTCTGCTTATCTCTCCCGGGCACAGCGTGGGGATGGGGGAGGTGGGATTGATCCCCCTGTTCTGCGGCAGCACCCAGGACCCCAGCAGGACATCTGGGTGCCGCCGGCAGGAGGAGGAGGAGGTGATGGCATTCAGAGCCAGGTGTCACCCAGCGGTGGGCTTGGTGCCTTCTGCCTTGGCTAGGGAGGAGGGAGAGCTGAGAGCTTTATTTTATTATTTTTCGGCAGCCCAAAGATTTCCAGTGCTCGCCTGGCATGAGAAAAGCACTTGCCCTCAAATCTCAGTACTTCCCGACTTTGCCACAAGTGCAGCCAAAATCATTTTCATGTGATATCAACAAGATCTACATGAATACGGTATAACAATGTTTTCTTAGAACCCAGGGAGTTGTTTTAAAGCCGGAGCCTCCATTCAGAGCACCTGCCAGCCTCAGAGCAAACCACAGGCAATTTCTGCCGGGGAAAGAACAACAATCCTGCTTGTTTCATTATCTGTCTTTGCCCTTAGGCACTCTCAGGCTACACCTGCGCCTGGGGGGCCATAGGGAGGAGGGAGAACAATTGTGCTGCATTAAAAAAGTGATTCTTTTTCAGAAAGCTCCTTTTGTTTATCAGTTTTATTAAAGTGCCATCTTCCAGAGTCATGGGGTCGTGAGTTAATCTGAGTTTTCAGTTAACTAAAAATATACATTTCTCACTGCCAGAGCTGAGAAAGCAGCAGCAAAGAGGAGAGCTCCATGAGGCTTTCTGCTTTGGGGGCAGCTTGCTGGCAGCCGGGGAAGCTGCAGGCCGAGGACAGTTCGCCTGATGCCTTTAGGTACCCAGAAAGCTTTCGGCTCCTGCTGGGGCTGCGGGGGGCACTTGTCCTGCGTCCCCCAGCCAGCCACCTCCGTGGCCTATGTGCCCACGCATCTCCCTGTCCCCACGCATCTCCCTGTCCCCATGCATCTCCCTGACCCCACAAATCTCCCTGTCTTCCAGCTGATCCCATCCAGGGTGCACACAGAATTTCCCCGCAGCCTGTCCAGGGAGGGCCAGGCTGATAAAGGAGTTAATTGGAAGAGTTTGCCCCCGGCAGGACCCTGTGCTGATAGGAACGAGCACACACCCCCTTAGGGAGCACGGCCCTGGCCTGGCCCCCCAGACGGGCATGCAGCCGAGCCCCCTGCCCTCCCGGCCGGCGGGAGCAGGATTTGTAAGCTGTTGACAAGGACATCCTGCGCAGGCGATGGGGGCTTTTCTATCGGAGAGCAGACACCTCCAGCAGACGCTTTCACTAACAGATTTATTATTGCTGGTGAGGAAAATGAAACCATGTGGAGCCTGCGCGCAGAGCCCAAGAAAGAAGCTGGCCACTTGGAGGCAGACGGGAATTTCCTGAAAGGTGAATATGGCAGAGCATTAAAAGACAAATAAATAAAAAAGCCATGCTTTATTCCTCTGTCTCAGCCGTGCTTCAACTTGCCTCAAAGCCCAGATAATATAGGAGCCTAAGAACTGCCATAAAGGGCCAGAGCAGAGCTGCATTTAGCCTAAGCACCTATCCCTCCCAGCACCCGCTACCAGATGCTGCAGGAAAGGCCCGAGACAGCCCATAAAGAGCACTGATGGGGCAACCCGCACAGACGAGATATTTCTACCCAGCCCCAGGGAGCCGGGGGATGCTTTAGGAGCTGAGGCAGGGAGGTTTATCTCCCCCATATTTTTCTCTTGTTTGCCTATCTGGCAGCAATACGACTGTTCCTGGGGAATCCATAACACTGCTGTCTGTAAGCCCCGGTACAATTTTTTATCTCTGAAGCATTTTGTCTGGGAAGCTAGCTCTCACCTCAGCTCACCCCCTGCAGCAGAGGGTGCTGGAGATGCCTGCGGGACCCTTTTTGAGGGGACCATATTGCTCCATCCTTCCACCCCCGGGTGGTTTGGGAGTGCTCTGCGTCCCTGCCCTCTGTGTCACGTCCCAGCAGCAGGGACATCACCGCCCGCTGCCCTCCTGAGGCCGGGGGGGGCTGCAAAGTGGGGGCCGGGCGCTGCCTGGTGGATTCTCCGTGGTGACTCTGTTTTTCCTGCACATATTTCTCTGCGTGATCATCTCTGCTCTCGCTGCCTCTTCCCTGCCTGCCACATTGAGCCCAGATGTCTCCTTTAAAGGGGAACTGCAAAGTTTTGTTTAAAATAACACTATTTAAAAAAAAACAACCCTTCCAAGATCCCTAGCAATTAATCAACCCTACGTGCAGGCTCCAAACTTGCAAACACATTTGAAAGCAAACTACTTGAAGTTTAGCTTCCCCCACGCTCACCTGCCAAGCCCCAGCATTAGGATTTCACGTGTGCCCTGCCAGAGGCTGATTTTCCCCCTGCAGAAAGCAGTGAGTCAGGTCCCGGTGTCCTAACGCAGGCAGCACTCCAAGCAGATGCAGAGGGAGGCTCAGGAGATGGGGCCGGTCTGATCCTGCTGCTTCCACGGGGCGTTAGGTGTTTAATTGAGGAAACGGGGAGAGGAGCATCGGGAGTGGCCTACACCAGAGCCCTGCTTGCAGATTGGTGCTACGCTTGGCTGCAGGATGGATTTGAGGTCCAAACAGTGAGAATTGGGTCTATTTATTTCCCTTATGCATCCCTAAGTCTGAAGAGGACCAGCCAGGACACGATGGGCACCAGCAAGCTGACCCACCATCCCAATTTAGCTGGCAGCTTGGCCCCTGCCGCAGCATTACTCTGGGGACTTGCACAGCCCTGGCTGTCGGGGGATCACCACGTGCCTGCCCCTCCTGTGTCCCCACCAAAACCAGCCCTTGGGATGGCCCCGAGCCCCGCCAGGCAGCACGCCGTCCCTCCTCATCCTGCACCCCGGGATCCCGGCTGCGGCCCCGTCCCAGCCCAGGACAGCTTCTCGAGCACCGAGCCTCTAAACAAGTCCCCTCTCCCCTGACCCGCTCCCCGTCCCCTGCCCTGCATTTTAATTTATCAGGAGAATTATTAAAACAGTCATTTCTCAGCTGTCTAACGTTTCAAACCCCTGCTCTCATTCATCTGATAAATATTTACAGAGCTTGACATTGTCTTCAGCTCATTCGCTTTTGCGCCAAACAATTCCAAACACTCACTTCCCCTCTCCCACCGCCCCGCAGCCCCCGCCCGCAGCCCCCCGCCCGCACCCCGCTGCTCCCCGCTCCCGGGGCTCTCTTGCAGCCCGAGGCACGGGGCTGTCGGTGCTGCCGGCTCCGGGAGGTGGGCACGAGCCTACCAGGCTTTGCTCCCCAAAGCAGAGCCCACCACGGTGTGTTTTTCCAGGCTTTTTTTATTCTTCCACTCTGTGCATCTCAGGCAGAGGTTGGGGACGAGGTCTGTGCCTCAGGGGCAGCCACCCGGAGCGTGGAGCAGCAGGGAGCATCCTCAGAAACACGAGAGGAGGTTCCCTGCTCTGCTTTCTCCCTGCGCAGCCGCCCTGGCACCCCCTGCTCCTGTGCCGGCCGCTTTCAGCCCAGTGCCCCGCACAAGCACGTCCCCTGCAGAGCGAGCCCCAACCGCTCCGACCCCGTCAAACCAAGTCAGTGTCACCAGCTTCATGCCACCCATCTGCCCCCCCGGAACCAAACACTCCAGCTCGCTCCTGCCACGTCCCCTAATGTGGAGCGATGGGCTGGGTGCCGCTCAGCACCACCAGCCCCGTGGGGTCACGTTTGCTCGTCCCCATGCTCCCTGAGAGCCGGCTCCCCGTGGAGCACAGAGCACGGTGAGCACAGAGCGCACACGCTGACGCCCCGCACGCCGGTGCACGCGTTTCAAGCACGCTGAGGTTTTGCTTGCATGCTTCAGAGCTGCCCCGGCTGCTCACGCAGCAAAGCCAGAGCACAACAGCAGCTGTCACCTGCGTGCTCCCATGGGAGATTTCATCTCATTTTATCAGCATTCAGAAGTCTGCCTTGGAAAGCAGCAGTTTGTGTGAACTCGGGCCCAGAGGGCAAGGAGATGCCTCCCGGGGAGCGCTGGAACCTGCCTGCAGCGGGATGCGCACACGAGGCTCCTGCCCGGCTGCTGGTGGCACCGGGCAGTGCTGGCACACAGGGCTCCAGGCACCGCAGCCCCACACCCACTGGTGTCTGTGCTGGTGTGGCCGTGGGCAGGGAGCTGCCCTCCCAGCCACCCTAACAGAAGGGAACCAAAGCCACCCCTTCACCCAGAAGCCCGTCAGGGTAAGGCGTCGCGCTCTTGCTCTTCTGCAGCGCGCCAGTCACCTCCGCAGTGCTGGAGAAGCCAGGACGGACTGGATGCAGCCTTTCTTCCCCAAGTCTATTTTTGTCTAAATACAGTATTTCATCAGAAGAGAACTCTTGTGGAGATGCATTGATTTCAATGCCATTTTCAGCAGGTTAGGTCAAGGACTCTGCGGTCACTTCAGCATGGAGAGAGAGGCAGATGCTCACAAATCAAAACCCCAATTCTTCTGATTTGGAAATAGATGTTTCAACACCATCCCATTTTGCAAGGCCTTACAGGAGGTCAGATTTTGTTCTCAGCAGAAAAACAATCAATTTCAAGCTCTTGAAATTGTTGAGCAGCAGAATTGCCATCGCCTGCCAGTTTGATCATAAGACAATAATTCCTTTCCACGTAGTTTTGGGGTTAGAGAGATGAAGTCTCTGCTGCTGCTGCTGCTGCTGCTGCTCTTTGAAATATTTCCATGGGGCAGCATCCCAGCTGGGCAGCGTGGAGCAGTTACTCAGGGCGCCCAAGGTTGCTGCAGAGGCCAGCAGCTGGGGAGCAGCAGTTCCCCCCCTCCCTGAGCCACTAAGGTTCAGGTACCTCCCACGAGACCACCGCAGGCTGGGAGCTCTCCTGGCGGAAGCCGGAGCAGTGTTCGGAGACCTGGGGAACTTCTTCAAGCCACACTGTGTATATTTCTAGCAGGCCCAAAAGTAGGGCTTATCAAGATCAGCCCTACTACTGCCCTCTAAGCACCTACCAAAGCAAGCAGCTGGTTTTCAAAAGTGCTCCCATTGTTTAGAGAGAGGTTTTTGTGTTTGTCTTTTTGGGATGTTTTTCTTTTTGCAAACAAGGTTGCTGAAATCCCCCTCCCTTCATTGCTGGGACTGCGCGGTGAGGTCTCCGTGGAATTAGCAATAAATCACATCGAGCACTGACAAATGGATGTGCCAGCATGGAACGGGCCCGGGCTGGGACCTGCCAGCTGCCGGCACAGCGACCGCTCCCTAGCACAGGGCCAGCGGAGCCATGGGCGCCCCACAGACATAATTTGAGCTCTGCATTTGCAGGCCCAGCTGAGGGAGACCAGAAGAGGAGGAGGAAGTGCTTCCTCGCTTACGAGGTCCTCTGCAAACCTTCGGTGTGGCTGCTGCAGCCAGGCACGTGCACACTGAGCGCATGCGGCTGTCTTCAGCTGTGCAGCCACCAGCTCACCCACAGCCCATCCATCAGCTCACCCACAGCATCCTCCATCAGCTCACCCGCAGCTCATTCATCTTTTGAGGGGGTTAGGGAGAAGGAGGTCTCACTTCTGAGGAAATCGATGCCACGAGCACACTTTAACCCACGTTTCCTGCAGACATTGCTCTGGGCTGGTGCCTGGGTGTTTCTGGGGGGCCCACAGACCTCAGCAACCCTCCCTGACCTGTGAGCTCCATGGGGATGAACTACATGGGGATGAATCCACGGGGTTTGCCTGCCTTCACCTCCACGCTGCTCCGTGCCGCACTGCTTCCAGCTGCAGTCATGGGGACACCAGGGCTGGCACTTGGCTCAGCACAGATGGGCCCAAAGAGGCGTCTTGGTGGCTGCATCCAGAGAAACCTGGGGTCTCCAGGCTTAGGGAAGGAAAACTCTCATCTGGAGGTGCTTTGCCACGCAGGGAGGAGCATGCGCCAGTGACATGGCACATGTGTCCCTGACATCCATCTCCCAGACCTCCAGTGCTCCACCAGACGGAGCGATGGCGTGTGTCTGACCCAGCTGTGCTTCCTCATGCACCACAACACACCCCACCCGCACGAGGCCCGTCGCAGGCATCGATGACGAACGAAACTCTGCTTAGATTGTAATTCATCTCAGAACCTAAACCCTGTCCGTGCCTATTGCAGACTCTCTGCTGCTGAATCAGGCTGATTCCTGCGTCCTACAGGACTCCTGCTCAGGAGTGTGCCTCACTGCCCAGCCCGCGGAGCTGCAGTTCACAGCCGTGGAGGTGCAGTGGGGAGCCCTGCCCGCGCGGTGCGAGCAGCCCCGTCCCTGCCCAGCTGAGCACCAGCCATGACTCGCTCCTGGACTACATTCTCCAGACTTCTGAGCAGGAAGTTGGATTTTTTTTTCCAATCATTCATGCGTGGTGAATTGTTCGCAGCAAACCTTAAATTCTCTGCCTTCCCTTACAATAGCTAAATAAATGCCACATGCAGGCAGTTCCCCACAGCCGGGCATTAAATGTGTATTTGTTATAGACTATCCAGTGCTTCGAAGTCACTGAAAGATGAGGAGAGTCGAGGAAACCGACGATGTTTCACCGAACGTGAGGAATTTGTTCTGTTACGTGAAAAGCAGAGCACTTTTCACGGAAAAGGCTTTCCATTTGGGGGAGCCGTGGCCGAGCGCTGCTGCAGGGGAAGTTTGCTGCTGCTCGCCCACGAGCCCCCTGTGCTCCCCAGATGCAGGGCTCCTCTCAGCTCCTCTTGCACCCCACGCTCTCTGCCTCGCAGGCTGTGCTGCCTTTCATCCCACGGACGATTTTCCAGGCTGAATTCCGTCCCCTGCACGCCTTCCCCTTCTCGGTGCACCCTGCACCCAGCCTGCGGGAGGCAGGATGGAAGGGGAGGTGGATGCACTGCTGGGAGCGGGGCTGCGGGCAGGGGGAACGGGCTGGGTGCTGGGGGACAGGGCAGCACGGCCCAGACACAGCCCAGCCCCACTGCCCCACTCCTCTCCATTCAAGCAGTTGTGCTGCCCCCAAGGCTCCCCATGGGACGCCCACCCCGGTGCCCAGCAGCCAGAGGGCAGTGGGGCACCAAACCCCTCTGCACCATGCTGCCGCCTTCCTGCCTTGCCTCCACCGGCCTCCGTCCATCCCCAGCGCCGTCAGCACCCCAAGCACTTAGTCACGCAATGCCAAAGCTTCCCGTGTCGCTGCTCTCCACATGCTCCTTCCCCCCCCCAGAGCCCATCGGCAGCACAGGGCTTGCACACCTAGCTTTCCCACCCAATGCCTCACTGCCTTGGCAGGCAAGGGAGCACTTAAGGGAAGCTGCAGGACCCATCCATGAAGCTTCACGCAGAAGCCACAGCCCACAAGATTTACCTGCCCAGCTCCCAGTCCCTCCCTGTGCCTTGGCTCAGCCCGGCCGGGCCACCACGGAGCCGCACGCGGGGCAGGGTCCCCGTCTCTGGCCAGCCCCGGTGCCACACGGGTGTGCAGAGCTGCCCCTCGCAACGCCCTGTCCTGCACCAGCTCCTGCCCTTCTCCCTCCGTAATTAACTCCACGTAACACACAACCTGCTCACTTACTCTTACATCCTTCACACTTACGTCTCCCTGCCTGAAAGGCTCGCTTAGCCGTGTGATTGACGTGTAACAAGACAACTGTGGAAACAAAGCCATCAATTGACACACACAGTTTTTAACTGCAGATTGGTATTTGCAGCACTAAAGTGACGTCTCATTACCTTGCTGTAGTGATATTGTTAAATGCCAATTTAAACCCTGATCGCAAAAGCATGGAGCTCAAGATTCCAGCCCGAGGAGCAATATATTGCAGGAAAGAGAAATGTGAAGCCTGCCCTGTAGTTCCTCACTGCAATGCCACAGAGAGAAATGAAAAAGGCTTTTTTATCTTCTCCCCTATCCTCCGTGGACCAATACAGGCCTCTGCATTAACCCCCAGGGCTTCTCTCAGTCTAAATTTAAATGGCTCAGGGTTTCCATCGCTCCCTTAGGATACTGCTCTGCAGCCTATGGAGCTGCTCTGCTCTGTGAAGTTTCCCTGGGAGTCAGCCTAAATACTTAATTTCTTCCCCCTTTGTCCTAATTAGAGCTAGCAAAATAATGAGGAAATTATTTACAAGTTATTTAAAGCTAAGATTTGTGCACAAAATTCGTGTTTAGAGGGAGCACGTTTGTGGGGTGCACGTGCCTGCCATGCACAATGCTCACGGCACACATCTATGCCATCCTCAGCCGGCCCTGTTCAAGTTCTCTCCCCCAGAACCGGGGCAGAGACCGGGCGTCTTCCCCACGCACAGAGCAGAGGTTTTGTTTGGAGCCGGTCATTCTGCCTGGTGAGCGCATCATCTCCTGCCACCCCTCCGAGGGGCTGGAGGACATGGGGACATCCGAGGATGGCCAGTGCCTGGGCACAGGCTGCTGTGGGGCAGCACCCTCTCACCACCCACCCGTGTTCCCGTCCCCTTCTGCAGGGCCGGGGAGGTGGCAGGAGTGCGTCCCAAATACATAAAATGCTCTTTGGGCCGGGGTAGGGCTGAGCGCCACGCGGAGCAGCACGTGTCAGCAGCGGGGAACCTGTCCCTGCCACAGGCAAATGCCTTCTGGAGAGCGCCGAGCAGGATATGAAGGCCCTGCAGTCCCCCCGCACGTAGCAGCACCACGTGCTGCCCCTGAGTGGAGAGGGTCTGTGGAGACTTTTGTAAGCCCCCCTTTCAAACGGTTTTATTGCATACTTAGTCATAAAACTTTGCCTGGGGCTGATTTGGCAAACGGGGCCTCGGCCCGGAAGCCAAACCCTTTTCATTTTTTAATAACATTTCATGAAAATCCATTTGGCCCTTTGTAACTCAGACAGGTGGGAAAACAATAGAGCTCTCTGTGCACAGCCCGGGCCGGCCGGGCAGGGGGCGTGGGGCAGCTCTGGCGGCACGAGGGGCTCCCTCTGCCCCCCCAGGGTCTGATGGCTGCGGGTGGTGGTCTGCCAGGCTGGTCCAAGGCCAGTGCCCCTTCGGCAAAGCCCCACGGCATTCAGTGTGTGAGAAGCAAGTGGGACACCCCAGCCCCCAGGGCAGCCTCGGTTTTTCCATCGCAGGACCTGACTGCAGGCACATTTCCCACCTGAGCCCTGTCCTACAAGCCGTGGGTCTGGAAATCTGTATTTGCTGGCATCCCAGTGTCACTGTCAGCACGGCCACGGCCTTGCTCCAGGGCTGGAGGGTGGCAGAGAGGTAGAAGGAAAGAGGTGAAGCCCAGCCCTCCCCAGAGCTGCCATCAGCCCCTGCCTACTGCACCGTCCCCTCCCCGGAAAGGAGTCGCCGTCTGCAATGGGGTCAGCGGCCAGGAATGTGTCACCATGCCGAGGGGCTCTCGTAGCATGGGGAAAGCCAAGCCGTTTGCTGGAGCATCCCTGTAGGCAGCTTTCTGGTTTCTCCCAGAGCTCTTCCTACCCCTCCCTGCACCCCAAGCCCCTCGGCAGCTCCGGGGCCTGGGCAGGGACCCCCGGGCTCTGCTCCCCTCCACCCTGCCCCTGCCTGGGGTGCTGTTCCTGTGCCACCTCGGAGGCTTAGCGGCTGGCTCCAAGTCCCAACACCCCCCACCTGCACACAGGGCCTCCCCCCAGCCCCAGCTCGGTCACCCGAGGATTAAACCGTCCCGGGGAGGCGATGGAGCAGAGTCCTGCAGCTGCCAGGAGGCGGACATAAAGTTCAAAGACGTGTTAGATGGGTCTCTTGGCATCAGGCTCTATTTTTACAGCTTGTACATTAATGCTACCAAAGTTTAAACAATTGCAAGGGACCAGAAGCTCCGAAGGGAAGGAACATGTCGGGTTTTGTGCCGCCAGCCTGCTGCAGCCCCGCTCCGGGCATCTCCCGAAAGCCCCAGCACACCCAGTCGTGGCAGGGCTTGGGGGCAGCCGGTGGGACCTTTGGGGTGCCCTGCACAGCACTGGGGACATTGCCTGCTCTGTGTGCCCCGGGGAAAAGAGATGCAGCAGGCGTGTGAGCGGGGCCACAAAGGTGCCACCGGGTGTCACCGGCTGCCACCCCGTCCTGCTCCTCCTGCCTTAGGGCTGGTGAAATGATGTCGCCTGAGCCCCGCTCCTCAGGGTGCGTTAGGAGCAGTTTAATAGCAGATCTGTGTTTGAAAGGTTGGAGTTATGAGCCTGTCAGCATTTCCATTATGGGGCCTGATTAATTTGGGGGGTATGGGGTAGGGTTAGGAGTTGTCATTCCAGATGTGAATTTTTGTTTTAATTCCTCTAAAAAAAAAGAAAAAGAGAGAGAGAGAGAGAGAGAAGATTTAAATCCTTTTACTTTGTGTTTTCCCTTTCAAAACAAAGAAAATATGTGCCGTCTGGGTCTGTTTTGTTTTCGCTGCAGAGCTCCAAATGCTGTTTGCCAGGTTCATGGCCAAAAGTGCTTTTGCTTGAACCGGGTCCGCTCTCTATCCTTGCACACGCTCACCCCACCTTCAGCCAGCGATCCCGACCGGCATACCTGAGGATCTGCCTGAAAATGCCCCGGGCTCCTGCAGAGGAGCTCCGTGGGGCCTCTGCTGCCGCCTGCAGCAGGGCCCGGCAGATCCCACGGCCACGCCGGGACCTCGCGGAGCGGCATCTCGCCCGGCTCTCACAGGGCTGCAGGGCCGCGCGGAGGGGCTGCGGCCACAGCAAAACTGAGGTTACACCTGCCATCGTTCCAAATGCTCCCCGGACGTCTCTCCCTTGCTTTTACATCACGAGAAAAGATAGGGACTGGCACACCTCATCTAAACATTTATTTGCCCTAAGCCCCACGTGATGTGGTCGTCACGTCCCCTTCAGGGAGCACACCGCAGCGGTGTGCAGACAGCCATCGAGGAACACATCTTGTTAGGGAGAAACCAAGCTGGGGAGGGCAGCTCGGCTCACACCTGAGTGCATTTTACAGGGATAGGGGTGTTGCTCAAATATTCAATATCTTTGCATAGCGATGCTTGGCTTGCCCACAAACGGATGTACCTATGCTGACCATCCTGGCCCAGCTGAAGCAATACAAACCTGCACTGTGGGCACATTTAACAGCAGGTCCCACCCAGCGTGCCCTCAGAAGGGACACCAGTGCCTCTGTCCCTGCTGCACCAGGCCACCCCTCACTGGGACAAGGGGGCTGAACTGCAGCGGGGGAGTTTGCTGCTGAGCAGCTCCATCCCCTGCGGCTCCGTGCACGTCCGATCCCGCTTCCCGGCCACGTGCTGGAGCAAAACGCGGAGAAAAGACCCCAGCTTCCGCCCCTCCCTGCTGCTGGGGCTGTGAAAGATAATTAAGAGGTGATGGACTCAGGATACAAGAAACGGGCACAGAGCTCTGCAAAGATAAAAACAAAAGCACCGGGATTTGCTGCAGCTGCTTGGTGAGATTTGGAGGGGGCTGCGCAATGGCGAATTTCCTTTTATTGCCATCTTTTCACTTCAAAATCCGCCTGGCAGCTTTTCAGCTCGTTGCGGAGACTGTTGTTGTTGCTTCTGCCGCCGCCGGTGTTGTTGCCAGGAAAAGAGTTGCGAATAATCTCCCCCTCAGAGCTGACTTGGTATCAAACTTGGTATCAGCGCTTTTCAGCGGGGACTCGTGCGGGGGCTGGAGGACGGCAGCGTCAGGCATCGAGTGGCTGCATCTGTGCCTCGCAGGCTGGCACCGGCGCCAGACACCAGCGTCCTTCAGTGCTCGCTTTCCTCCTTTCGTCCTCCTGCTGCTCAAGCCCTTCCCCAGGCCCTGGGAATGCAGATTTTCCCCTTCGGGGCAGAGCCAGGGCAGGGGTTGGGTGGCCCCTGCAGAAGATGCGAGCCCTGTGCAGCAGCCCCTTTGTGAGGACTGGGGGGCTGTTATTTTTCTGGGGATGTCTTAAGCAGAGGCTGAGCTCTGAGTGCTGTAGTCCCTGTGTCACTGAGCTCATTTTCTCAGATGGAGCTTTTTGTCCTCCATGGCCCTTGTGCCAGGGAGTGTGGTGGACAAGAGCTCGCCCCAGGTTTGGCTCTCTGGGCTTCACTGGATGAGTTCACCTCTCCGAGAGCTGTCACGATGGGCAGGGGATGTCCTTCCCTGTCTAGAGCTCTGCCAAGCAGCCAGAGCTTTGCCTCCTCTGCTGCGGGGTGGATGGAGGAGCCCATGGGCACCTAAAGAAGAAAATCAAGACCATGGAAATTTAGGGGCTGCAGAGCAAGAGTAGATCTGCAACAAAGCTGTGGCACTTAAAAGCCCTCAAAAGGAAGAGAAAATGACAAGGAAAGATTGCTGTTCTCTTTGCTGCACTCTGATCTCCTTGACCTACAATGCCGTGGGGATTTTTTTGGTGCCTAAAACTGTTCTACCTACTGGGGGCCTGTTTAATGGACAGCTAAAATACATATTAACATAAGGGCACCAGTAGGTGTGCAGCTATTTGGATAGTTATCTGCATTCCTAAAAACCTGCTGCACGATACCACCAAGTCATAACCTGCACGGCTGCATCCATCCCACCAGCGGTTTCAGTGCTCGCAGGGATCCCAGGGGATGTTCCCTGCGTGCCCAGCCAGCCCCTCGCGCCCACGTGTGCCCCAGCCCCGTTAGCGTTGGACACAGCAGGCTGACCTGCTTCCCAGGGAAACGCTGGCTTCCTTACCAGAACTGCAGGAAAAATGCAGTTAAAAATCAAAGCGTAATCAAGGGGAAGGAAGCCGTTTCCAAACACAGGGTATCTTTGGCAGCGATCTGACACTGCCCCTCATCTTGAAGGCTGTGGCATCGCCTCTGTTTGCTGAAAGTCCCAGGAGATGCCGGCCTCGGGGCAGGCACTGTCCAGAAGTGAGGGGTGACCGATCTCTGGAGCAGCAGGGAGCAGGGAGAGGCCCCGCTCCTGCTCCCCAGCTCTGGCCCCCTTGCAGAGCTCTGCTCTGAGCCGCCCCCATGCTCAATCCTGCTCTTTCCAAGTGCAAAAGGAATTCATGGGGTGATTTTCACAACTTTTTTAAAATTATTCTTGAGTCTCCTTTACATTACACAACCCAGGAGGCCAGCCCTGGGAGCGGCACAGCCCTTCCTGCTCCCAGCACGGACCCACGGGGGTTTCCAACCACAGTCTGGAAAACCCATGCGCCAGGCAGGGCAGAGAGGGCTCAAGCCCGTTCCCAGGCTGCGTTATGTTTTACAGCCCTTCTTTCCAGGAGAATGCCCTGGGGAACCGGAGGGACACCCCATGCATGAGCACAGCCCTGGGCGAGCAGCGGCAGAGCTGTGAAGGTGCAGATGAAGTCATCTGGGGAGGGAGGCACGGGCGGCAGGGACGGAGCACGCACCAGGTGCCCCCATCGGGCTCCGGGATGGCTCCGGCACGCCGGGCTGTTAATCCCGGCTTCGCAGAGGTGAGCCTGCACACCGAGGTGACAGACCCCTAGACAGAAAGTGAAATTTCCAATTCCTGCCACACTTTTTTTTTTCCACAGCTTTTGTGTGTTTTCCCATCTCTCTTTTTTTTTTTTTTCAGATTTTCCCTGCTATTGGTGGCTCGGCGCAGAGTATGGGGAACAGATGTAGGTGGGGAGGGGGAGAGGGGAGGGGGCTTCTGTGTGCAGATGAAATCAGTCATGGAAACGCAGACAGCATGTGCGTTTGCACGTCAGGCTGAAACAAGCGTGTGTTTTTATGTTTCCCAAATGAGGTTGGGAAGTGGACAAATGATTGTTTCGACGCTTGGATGTAGTTAATTGATTTTTTTTTTTTCCTCTGGCAAATTCTTGCCGCACGGGAAGCGAGCGCAGCCAGGTGAGGGGAGACAGCGGAGCCCAGAGCGCAGCCACCATGGGGGAAACCCCACAGCCGCCAGCCAGCCCCTTCCTTCTGCCTGGGGGGAGTGGGCGCAGGCTGCGAGGGGGACACCCTGGGCCATGGTGTCCCCCGGGACATGGCCTTGGGAGCCCCATCGGCACCGGGAGCCCTCGCTGTCAGCGATGTCAGCTGCAGTGGCCGTGGGCAGCGTGGGGATGAGGAGGAGGGCACCCAGCGCGGGAGGGAAAGCGGGTCATTTTTCAAAGTGATGAATGGGAGGAAAAGAAAGTGGAAAGGCGGACAAGGGAAAGAGAAGGGAGCTGATTTCCAGATAAAGTTTTCAGGGCACTTAAATAAACATCTCAGCTCGCGGAGTGATGGAGGGAGGGTTGTGTGTGATCCGGGCAATGCTGGGAGCGTTTCAACAGGACACTTCAAATAAACAGCATTTGAAAAAATGCGTGCCAGCCGCGCAGGGGGTTTTCCTCCAAGATTCCCCCTCTGCAGTTCCCACCGCGTGCGCAGCTGGGCCCGAACCTCGCACACATCGCCAGTCCTGCTTTGTCCAGGGGGTGCTCGCGGTGTCTCCCAGCAGGACAGGGGTGCTGGGTGCTCCTCCGGAGGCGTCCTGGGGCCCCGTCCCCACGGGAGGAGCGGGGGAGGCAGCCCCATCCCGCCCCGTCACACACCGGCGCATCCCGCGCCTCGTCTTCTCCCTTTTAAGAACAAAGGAGCAAAAGGGGAGAGCAGAAATTGCCGAGCCATTAAAAACAAAAATGAAAGCCCATCAATGAATTAATACAGCATTAAATGTTAATAATTAGGGGATTGTAAACATTTATGGGAACAGATTAAAGCCAAGTTCTGCTCCATTAAATTGCTCACGTGGCCTCCCCTTTACACCCACCTCTAGGGAGGGAGGAAGGAAACAGGAGAGGAGGTTTGTTCCCAAGGGGCTTCCGCTCCCCAGGCCACGTCCCCGGCCCCCGCAGCAGGGACGGCCGTTCCCACCGTGTGCGGTGCTCGGCGGCGGTGCCCACTGTGCAAATGGGCAAAAAAAGAGAAAATGGTTCAAGACGCAGAAAACTAATCCCCGCTCACACGAGGCTTTCCGTGCTACTGTTTTTATAAGCAGTGCGAGCAGCACTTTGCCGTTTGCAGGAAGCCTTTGGCAGAGGCCAGCCGCAGAGCTGGAGGCACGGAGGTGTGCATGGGGCACTGCAGGCGATGGAGGGCTGGTGGATGTGTCCCTTCCCCTGCAGGAGCGGGGCTCTGCTCAGCACCGTGCTGTGCCCCGGCTCAGGCAGGAGGAGCAGCCAGGAGCCGTGGCCCCGAGCCCTGCCTGACCCTTGCATTGTCATCCCTCTTCCTTCTGTCCACGGCAGGAGAAACACCAGAGAGCTGCCTCTCCTGCCATTAATCTCCATGCTAGTTCACCCTCACTTCCCTCTCATTTGAAGAAATAAGCCAATTCTGGAGTTATTTGGTCATCACCAAGTGCTGCTGCAGTGCCCCGTGTCAAGCACGAGCCGTGGGCAGCGCGGTGTGTGCCAGCTCCACGGGGGGTTGTGCCCAGCCAGGGACATGTTGGGATGTGCCCGTCACCCCCCTCCGGGACAGCAGGGACAGCGCTGATGGGAAACGTCGTATTTCCAGCCTCTGAGCAGTGATAGTGCCACAATTCCTCACCCACGCGGAGCCTGGTGATCCTTTCTGTTTATTTGTGCTGTTTAGGAAGTACTTGAAGTCAGGCGGCCTGAGAGCGTGGGTTTACGTGTGCCAGGAGCAGTCGGAGGATTTCCTGAGCATCTAAACTGTGTTTTTCATCTGTGCCCATCTATTGTTGCTCCGGGTCTGGGGTTAATCAGCTGGCCAGTAAAACTTTATTGGAAAGACACAGTGAACGCGTTGTAAAAGGTTGCCCTGCGAGAACAGCACCTTGCACTTCTGTGGCAATAGTCACAAAAGCCTCCTTTTTACATGAATTAAGCCTCTAGTGGGGCCAGGGGCGCTGAAGAACTTGACATTTCCAGAGGAAGAGAAGGCAACCTGCCTGGGGGGACCTTGCCCATGTTTTTTCCCTCCTGTTTTTGCAGCATCCTCATCCCCACTTTGCAGAAGGGGAGCCAGCACCGACATACACCCAGCATGATCCAAGGTGCTCATGTTTTTTTGTGAGACACGGGAGGACGAGCGGGGACACCCCTCGCAGAGCCGCTGAGTGTCACCTGCTTGGCAGCTGGCCCCGCACGCCCCGGCACCTGCCGCGAGCAGCCAGGACGAGCTGCTGCATGGCGCACGTGGGAAGGACGGGGGTTAGTTGTTTCTGCTGCACAGAGAATAAAAATGTTTTGGTTTTGTCATTTACACCAATGTTTTTGGAAAAAAGTCTCTACGTTTTAAGTGGAATTTAATAAGTCTCTATATTTTAAGTTTTATATAAGTCTCTATATTTTCTATATTATATTTTATATTATATATATATATATTATATATTTATATATCTTATATAAGTCCCTATATTTTAAGTGGAGTTTACTATTTTAATTCAGAAACATATTTTTTCCTTACCAGAAAAGCTGTTTTTTTTCATGCCAAGCCTTTTCTCAAAATATGCTTTCCAAGCACTCTTCTTCATTTACCAAAAAACACTGAAGTTTACGTAACAACAACAAAATCTCTTTTTTCCATAAATTACTTTGTGAATAAAGACATGTAGGTAGCCCTTAGGCCTCTGCCTGGGCTCTGCCCAGCCCTGAGCCTGCCTGCTCCGAGCAGCGCTGATTTCCGACCTCGCTGCCCACCACTTCCACCAGGAGCAGAACCATTTCTCCCAAGCCTGCAATCAGGCCGGGGAGGAATGTGGGGCATGTGTCAGGGATCCACGCACTGCCCTGAACACACCGGAACAATTCGTGCTGCCAGCCCAGGGCTGGGGAGCAGGGCAGCAGGGTTGCACCGGTGCCAGCACCCAAGCCCAGCAGCTGATCCACCGGCTGCGTGCACGTGGGCACTGCTCACACCCGCTTCTCCTCCTCTGGCAGGGAACAGAAATATGCTTGTGGTCACTACCTGTCTGTGTGCTCTGTGCATTAGTGCTGCTTTTCCTCGTCCCTTGCATTTCCCTACCCATTGCATTTCCCTGCCTATTGCATTTCTGTCCCTTGCATTTCCCTACCCATTGCATTTCCCTATCCACTGCATTTCCCTGCCTACTGCATTTCCCTGCCTACTGCATTTCTCTGCTACTGCATTTCCCTGCCCATTCCTCCAGCCTGATTTAAAGTTTCCCTCCCCTACAAACACAGCCTTTCTCCCACCACTGAAGAACACCCCCATTTCCACGCCACGGCCACGCCGCAGACGAGCAGGGCTCATCTCGGGGCACCGACGGGAGCTGGCAGAGCCCGGCATGCCCTGGCGTTATCTGAGGGAAGCCCAACCTCGCCTGCATCTCGGGGAACAATGCGGCTCTGTGCGAGCCGCGGGGGGCAGCCCGCAGCCTCGCTCGCCGGCCGTGTTGTTCTTGGCCGCCCCGCTCGGCTCCGGCCGCGCTGCGCGCTGGGGCTCGGGGTCCTCGGCGGCGGGGGCCCTTCGCAATCGAAAGCTTCCTGCTGAGGACCGTTGAAGGGCAGCCCTTGTAGCAGATCTAATTATACAAACAATTTTGTTCTGCTTCTCCAAATAAACACAGCGAGGTCTGCGGGACACGGCACGATGGGAAATTAGAAACGAGAACGCTCGCTAATGGGCTCCTTAGCTGCAGGGGTAAACAGATTATTTGAAAAGGCCCTGGCCGCCCCTCCAACGTACCCACCCGCTCCTCTCCCCTCTCTCCTCCCCACCTCCTTTCTCTCCCCCCTGTCGCACCAAATATTAACAAAGCTTGCAATTTAATCAAATCTCTGAACTGTGAAAGGAGACTTCTGTAGATTTGATTTCAAGGTTTCTCCCTGTTAAGATTTGCATTGAGAAATTAGATTAAAATCCTGCATGTAGAAGGAAGGGGTCAGTGGGGCACTGGCATGGAGGGGAACTGGGGGAGGAGGTGAGGGGCGGAGAGGAGCCTGATGTCAGGCTGTCAGTGGGATGAGTCAAGGGGGCCTGGCTGGGAGCGAGATGGGGACCCCGTCCTGCCACACTCCCCAAAGAGTGCTCACCTCTTGCAGACAAGGGGCTTATTTTAGGCTAGGGCTAGCTAACACCATGGCATCTGGTGCTTTGGGTTCAAGGAACTGGCCGAGCTTCCCTCTTGGAGAGGCAACCCAGTTACACGGGACCCTGGATTGCCCCCAGCTTGGGCAGGGCAGAGGGCTGGGGACGATCCCTCCGTTCTGGCCGGGCAGCCCACTCTGCAGCACCTGCAGCACACATTTTGGGACAGCCGCTATTCCACGAAGCTCGGAGGCCGGGCAGGGCTCCGGACGGGAGTGGAGCTGGGCTGCTGGCGAGATGGGAGAACTTCCCCGGGCAGTGCCTGAGGGCGTCCCCAGGCAGCTGCTGCTGGTGGCAGCCGTGCTCCAGGCGATCTCTCTGGCACAAATTCGCTCCCTGGGAATTGCCAGCGCTACTGAAATCTCATGCCTGGGATGTTGTGGCTGAGCTCAGAGACCCCGGCGCAATCCCACGCCCAGCCCCGCTCATGCACGTCGTGCGCAGCCCTCCCATCGCATACACATACAAATGGGGTCTATCAACACCCCGTCACGAAAGGAAATCTAATTCAAGGCAGAGTCCCTCGATGGTGGCTTGGCAGGAGCACACTGTTGGCCGGGGCTTTGTTTTCATTACTACTCCATATGATTTATAATTGTATCAAAACGAAGGCAGTAATTGCAGCGGCCGTCCCACCGCCCATCGCAGCCCATGCATGAGGGGCCAGCAGCGGCGGGGTGCTCGGGGCTCGTCCCGTGCCCAGGAGAGGAGTCTGAATCTGTGAGTGCAAGACGGAGCAGCTCTGCTGGCTGCTGTGCCGGGATCTGGGGGTGGCAAGGATGGGGACAGCTAATCCTGCCTCTCAGCCCTGCTGGGACAGGGACAGGGACAGAGATGGGGTCACATCAGCATGCAAGTCCCAGCACACGTGGAGCTGCACAAGGATAAGGACAGAAATGTTAAGCTTGGTTACCTGTAATGGAGCGCTCATGCCCAGGTGTAAAGAATCACAGTAAGTAACCATTGGGGCAGTTACCTAACAGCTGGGAAGTTACTGGGGTTGTGGGAAGTTACTGGGGTTGTGGGAAGTTATTCGAATTGACTTGAACTTTTTCTCAGACAACTACACCAGGTCTGCACATTCTTCATTCACTTCCATCATACTGAGATCTTTAAATTAGATTTTCCTTTTCCTAGATTAAGAACCTCCCTCTGACATTTCAACAATGAAATGTGTTGATTTTTTCTGTTCAAAATCATTTGCTTTTAAAGCATCCTTCAATCCTACTTTTTAAAAACTAATGCTCCAGAACAAAACAAATATTTCGCTGCAAGTCAAATGTAACATTTCATTAAACCCAGATCAATTCCTTTTTACTTTTGGATTCCCTAAGACCGGGTCTCCTCCAGCTGTTGCTCTCACTGAGGCCCGTCCATCTGCCCCGAGGCATCGCAGCGTGGGGAGGCTCCAGGGAGCAAGAAGAATTTGGCCTCTCTGGAAATGTGGCTTCCCGTGTGAGAGCCTACAGCCACACTGGGAAGCCAAACCTCGAGGAGATGGGTTGGCCAGTTTAGGATGCAATTGCACGCTGAAATCACAGATTCGGTCTCATATCCCTGGAGCAGGACCCCAGCCCGGGGGCTCTGATGAGCCACCTGCGGTGGCAGCATCTCCACCAGGCGCTGTCCTGCTGCACGGCGATGGGACCCCAGGGTGGGCGCAGGTCTGGGGGGAGCTGGGAGGCGCATAGGCAGCCAGTGTTTAAAGTTTTAAATGTCTCGTCGCATTACTTCACTTCTTGCCTCGCTTCTGTGCCTTTATTGCAGCTAATGCACCGTCTCTCATCAGTCCTGCAGAGCCCGGGCTGCTCCCGTGCCTGCTGGCTGCCGTGCCAGCCTTGTGCCCCATCAGCTCCCCGCCGACCTCGCCGCTGCCCGGCACGGCTGCTGCTGCCTCGGGCACCTCCAGAGCCTCCGGCCCACAGCCTCCCCAGTGGGAGCTGAGATGCTCCAGGGGGAAAGAGAGGTCAAAGGAATGACACCCCCAAAAACCTGCAAAGCAAACCACGATGGCAGCCAGGAGAAGGCTGAGGGTGGGCACCGCTCTCCCTTGGTGAGCTTGAGGTGTCACAGCGCAGGTCCCCACTCAAAGCAGCTGGGGGAGCGCGGGGCTTTCTGCACACACATGCCAGCAACATCCAGCACAGAAAAGAGGAAAAAAAAATACTGACAGAGGGAAAGAGCAGCTCTTAAAGGAAATCCAATCTGCCGATCGCGCTGCGCCGGGCGGCTGGACCCGTCTGTGTCTGGGGCTATTGAATCACAGAGCTAAGTGGTTTCCTCTCCACCTCACAGGGGAGCTGCTTTTATGTTCCACTGAAAAGGTATCTTGCTCAAACAAGCGGAGACATAATGGGGAGAGCATCCATTAAACAGAAGGAAACGAGGGCATGTTATACATGAAATATTCATGGGGGCTCTTGCCAGCTTGTTAATGCATTTGTGTTTGCAAAATACCTCTCACTCAAGAGGCAGGCACGGGAGGGGCGTGCGGCAGGTGGGGGGGTCCTGGCTGTGCTGTGGGGACCGGACCCTGCGGGAGGGAGGGACGGCACGGGAAAAGGTGGTTTTGGCCTGGTGTGGGGGTGATTTGCTCATGAGAGACCTGATTAATATTTCCGAGGTAAGTAAAGGCAGCTAGCGGCTTGTGCTCAGCCCCATCGGCAGGGTCCCTGGCACTGAGTGCCACGCTCCCAGCACACCTGGCTCTGGGAGGCTCGGGCTCTGCCCGCGTTTTAGCAGCATTTCAAAATCCTTGCCAGGAGAGCTGGATTTGCCCTGGAAGCACAGCTGGCTCCCACGACAGAGGGGAGCCCAGGGACCAGGCCAGGCAGGTGGCAGAGGACCCCAGCTCCTGGTGCCGTGGGATCCATCCTCACGCTGCGAAACAGCCGTTCTGGGCACCCGGAGCCATCACTGCTGCACACAGATGCAGCACCCCACGGACCCCCACCACCCCAGTACCCGGCATGGGAAGCACCAGCAGAGCCCCCTGCACCAGGGCAATGGCCATCAGAGCACTGCGACTGCTTCCTATGGCAAAGACCTCGCTGAGTTTACAAAATGCACCACCATATATTTACTGAGACGTTAAGAGCATCAATAATTAAAAATAAACTACAATTGTCAAAACAGGTGAGCGAAGTGCATCTGGTGATGAATTACCCTGGCTATGCAAAATGGTATTTGCTCTGCCGTTTGCTAAGCCAGAGATTTCATTACCTCGCAATGGGTCTCCCAGTCATTTAGTGCAAATTAGGGAAGCGCTCTTGTATTATTGTTGTTATTATTATTATTGTTTTGGAGCACAGTCTCACGGGTGTCTGTCACTAACAAGAGCTATGTTCATTTATCTCAAATTCAGAATTAGCCAGCCCAATGTGGCTGTTATGGTTGTGGCTGGGATGGAGTTAATTTTCTTCGTAGAAGCTCAGGAAGAGTTAGGCCTTTCCTAACTCTTCTTGGGACAGAGAGGAAGATGAAACAGTCTTTCCCAGGGTTTTTAAGAGAATTGATGAATTTTCTTCCACTTGAAATGGCAGTGCATTTTGCTCTGCCCCCTGTTTTATTTTTCCCTTCAAATTACAACAGTAATACTAAAATTCAGAGGGAACTTCCTGCTTGCTGCAGAAATGAGGTTCCACTTGTGCCCAGAAGAGGCAAGACACAAACCCCGACACAGACAGTACAGACACCCGCCCCTGCCCCTGCTGGCAGAGCAGGCTGGGGAGCTCCAGCAGCACCGAGGGGTCAGGGGAGCCGGTCACGGCGGGGTTTGAGTGGTCCCCTTCCTTCTTTTCCCTCTTTTTTCCCTTCCACTCGTATCAAGTCTGAAAATAGTCATGCTTCCCAGCTCCGCCGCTAATGTAAAACCAGGTTAACATCGCTGCACAGAGAGCGGCAGCCATCGCGTTTGCACTGAAATCAAATTTATTAAAGCGTTTCTCTCTCTCTCTCTCTCTTTCCCGCTCTCTCCCCATCACAGCAAACGCAGGCTTTCGTGCAGCCATCGCCGCGCGCTGCTGTGAGCAGGGGCAGGGAGCTGGCAGGACGGCCTGCTCTGCGTGGCGGCACATCCCCAAACGTGGCCGGCTGAAGCCACCTCCAGGGGTCCACGGGCAGGGACGGGGTGGGGAAGGGGGGTCTGAAGCCTTGGCGGCAGCAGCGCTCACTGCAGCGCAGCCAAGGCTCCTTGCTGGAAGGCCGGCTCAGCCCGGCTGTGCTAACCTGCAGCGTGGTGATAGGGACCCGCCTGTGGGGAGGGGAAAGGAGGAAATCGGTGGTTAGGGAGGCGAGAGACATGGTCAGGGCAAAGCCTACTACATTATCGGGGCTTGCAGGGGGTGCTGGGAGCCTTGGCATGGATGCTGCAGGAGGGATTTCTTGGGAAAGTCGGGGAGCGCTGCGGAGAACACAGCTGGCAGCTCACATTTTGGCTCTAACTTTGAACTTGCTTTAAATTTAAAGTAGGGAGGAGAATGCAGAGCAATTTGCAGAAAGCTTGTGTTGGTTAACAGGTGAAAGAGGAAGAGAGGGGACTGTGTCTGCTGGTAGCAGGGGAAAGAGCCATAAAGGGAAAAACACCACCACCCCAGAGTGAGGATGCGCAGGCAGAAACGAGAGCAGAAATGCCCGGGAGAGCTCCCAGGGGAGCAGGCACCAAACCAGAGCCAGCACAGGGCTGGAGCCGTGCGGCTGCCAAGGATGTGCCTCGACGCCCAGGAGGGTAAGAGGACAAACTCCAGCCCCACGGCACACATGTTGCAGGGGAAGCTCTGGGGCAGGACTGACAGCGGGCAGGGGCGGCTCAGGCAGGCGGAGGAGGCTGCTTTGGAAACGCGCTGTGCGCTCCGACCGCGGGTCGTTACAGACCGGTGGGATCCTTTATAAATAATGAACCAGTATTGATTGCCTTTGCCAGTAAACACAGAGTGACCTTTATTAAAAATACACGAAAAACGCACTTAAGGAAACTTGCTGACTTCTAGCTGGAGACAGATTTATGCAAAAAGCTGATTTGTCCCGCGACAGCCCAAAAAGTGGAAAACGAGGCAGGTGGGGAGCAGGCACCGGCACAGCGGGTGCTGCACCCAACTGCCACATGCTCAGGGGCTGCTGCCACCCAGGGACCTTGTCACTGTCACATCAGCACCCCGGACCCCACAGGGAAGCCACAGGGCACCAGGTACCTGACCCCGTGCAGTTATGGGGACAGGAGAGACCTTAACGGAGGAGGGGAAAGAGGAGACACTAAGCTCCACTTCTAGCCTATTTCACAATAAGCTATTCAGGCACTTTTGATTTAGTGATTTGGAGCTCGCCCTTGGATTCTGCAATTTGCTTTAAATTGCCCATTCAGCACCCACCGTTGTGCTTACTGAACGCTGGGGGCTGGACACCTCTTCCTCTGCCCAGGGTGGTGGACGAGGCTCGAGGAGCCGCATAAATCTGGGAATTTGCCTCATCGCTGCCCTCCATTTGTCTCATCTCTTGGGAGTTTTGCAACAATTAATTATCTGCTATACAATAGAAAGATCATTCCTTCTGGCCAAGGTTAAACATCCCCGTGCTGCAAACTAGCACTCATGTTAGCTGAAAATAAATCTCACTTATTCCCTAGGCAATGCCTCTGCTTCTGATTTTTTTGTCCGCATATTGGAGAAGTGGGCAACGGAGCGGCTCCAGAGCCTGCGAGGGAGAGGCAGAGCCCCTCACCCCCGGTCACCACTTGAGCTATGAGTTACTGCCGGGGCCCTTCCGGGCTGCAAACTGCTCACACCCCAAGGCAGGTTTGCAGCAGCACCCGGCTCGGTCTGTGCTGTGCGACAAATGCTGGGGCCGGGAAGCTTTGCTGCTGGTGGCCTGCTGGCAGCTGGTGTGGAGGGCAGGGCGGCCAGCCCGGGGAGCCCGGGGGTGCTGCAGACGCGTGCCCAGGTGGGCGCCGGCTGCAGGAAGGAGCTGGCAGAGCACCGCACCTCGCGGAGCAATGCTGGCACTGAGCTCAAATCGGTCTCTGAGGTCTAGAGGCTGCTCAAAGCAAAACAAGTACAAATGCCACGAGATGCTCCCAGCCCAGACTTGGAAGCAGCTGGTTCCCTTCCTGGAGTAGGGGGGTCAGGCGCGCACGCTGTCTCCTAGGCTGCACATCCAGCTTTCTCTCTCAGGCAGTAATTGCCTGCGCATGCAGAGCGACTGGGAGATATTTCACTCTGAGAGACATTTACACACAGCACTTTCTCACACGGGAATGTGCCTGCGTGTGCACAAACACAGGCATTTCTGTGAATAAAAGCGTTTTCCTGAACTCTGAACGCCTTTCTCAAGGCGTGCGTGTGGCAATCTGCACGAGGGCAGGGAAAGCAGTCCTGGGGCTGCAGCCCCGGGGTCCCACCAGCTGCAGCAGGGACACCGGCCCTGCCCGGCCTGCCCCAGTGTGGCACCTGGGCACCGCAGCATCCACAGCCCCCAAGGACAAGAGCCTGGAGGGGTTCAGAGGATGCAGAAACACCCAGGGCTCTTCCCCCAGCTGGGGCACTGCATTAAACCCTCCAGGCTTGGCCAGGAGCCTGTCCGTGTGTTTTTCCCTGCAGGTCTGAGGGATGTGAGCAAGGCCCGTGAGGAGCGCAGGCCCACGGGTGGCTGGGGAGCAGCCCGGGCTGCCCCAGAGGATGCGTGATGCAGAAAAGCCAGCATGGACCGGGGCCAAGTGAACAAAGGTTTTATTAATTGGAGTGCATGTGGGTAAGTAGCATTGATCACTGAAGTCAAGGGAAGTACATTACTTATGGCTTTTGTGCAAATGCTCCTGGAGCAAGTGTGTCTGGATGCTTAATTGATTTTGGATTTTTTTTTTTTTACCTCCGCTGTTTTTAGAGAGGCGTGGCGAGGTACTCAGCACCAGGCCCCTGCACCGTGCACCTCACAGGTATTTCAGCCTTCAAGTAGCTCTTCCTCTTAATCTCACCACCGAAAGGTGTATTAAAGGACAGTGTTGCCTCAAGCTCTAAGCCAGGTTTCTCTCTACACACATCCCCGCGGTGATGAAGGTAAGAAGCGGGAAGGTTTCCAACCAGCCGATGAGTGGTGCCTTGGGACAGCTTCCTCAGAGAGGCAGCGAGCGCAGAAAGTCCTCGAGTGGATCTAATATGAAATTTAATTGATTTTATAAATGGGAACGCATGACACAGCTGCCTGAGGTAGCTGAGGTCTGCAGCAGAGCGAGGCTCGTGGCTGGGAGATGCCAGTCCCCGCCAGGGATGGGACGGGGCTGCCGGGACCGGCCCCTCTGATGGGCCTGCAAGGCTCCCTCCTCTGTTGTTTATCTTTTAAATCTTTTCTAGACTCCAGAGAGAAGATGATTGTAAGGGCTTGTGGCTTGTTTTTATATATACAAATGCAAAATGAAAGGTAAACGGGCACAAGGCTTTAATGATCAATAATTCATTCAATTTGCATTTGTTTTTCTACCCAACACTCTTAGGAGAGATGATGTTAATAAATATGTAACAAAATGATAAGTCTGTTCTCAGAGCAGTTCAGGTGCTTGGGAACACTTGGCTACATGGGGTCATGTTTGCCTCCTCACCTCTGTGACCTGCACTGCATTGCTATTTAAACTAGGGATGACAGACAGACGCTATTTGCATTTTGAGAAAATTTCCCAACTTCACAGATTTTCCTCAACTTCCTGCAGAAGTCTCTTTACAGAATGGCACTGATGGGAAAAAATAAATAAAAAGAAAAAAACAGGCAGCCTTTTTGTCTAGAACCCTTGAAGTATTCCATTTTGGAGCAGCCGAAGCACATTATGAAACGAACCCCTCTCCAATCACAGCTCAGGCAGGAAAGCTGGAAACAAACGGATGTGAGCATGAAATGTGATGTGCAATGAGATGAGATAAACTCCCTATCTTATTTTGGCCCATTATGGCAAATTATTCATCAAAACACTTTGTTGAAATCAGCTAGCTCCATTTTTTGTTAATTTTCTCTGTTTCAGAAAATCAGACTTTGGGGGAAAAGGTGCCAAAAATAGATGTTTCGCTAGCTCTAGCCAAATGGTCCTTGAGTTCAGCCTGTCATCTCGGTTATTGCTTCACTTGTATCCCCATGACAGTTGGGGAACAGAGGGAAGGGGGAAGCACGCTGCCATGTTAAAGCACTGGGGGTGTGTTCCTGGGTGGCGAGCAGCAGCCGGGGTTACGTGCTAGCCCTGCGGAGCAGCGCTCCGTGCCGTGCCTGGGGGTCCTGCTGCCACCCCCCCGCTGCCAGAAAAGGGAGAAATAAACAACAGCAAATGGGCAAGCCTCGGTTCTCTGCGCATGCTGAGCTCCCAAAGCGCAGACTGGCTTTCAGGTGAAGGCTGCCGGCGGCCGCGCGAGGTGAGGGGCGCGGGGACCCCGGCCCTGGAGCCCCCCCGCCTGTCCCAGCAGTGCCCCCAGAGCCCCTCCAAAACCTTTCCATGAGCAATCAGGGGGCAGAGAAATGAGAGCCGTGTTTGAAGATGCCGTTGATTTTCAAGTATCAGTCTGAGGCTTGTTTTGTTTGACTAAGTTGGGTGCTCACTCTTGTTTCTTAGCAACCCTAATAGGCTAATGCTTTTCATTTCCCCGGGAATTGCACAAGACAAATTAAACCCGAGCATTTCTGTCTGACTGTCCTTTGCACATCTGTCTGGGTAGGCGAGGCGGCAGCAGCTCCTGCTCTGAATGGTGCTGGTGCCCTCCAGCACGGCACAGGACCCCCTGCTCCTCCCCAGCTGGCCCCGCAGTCCCGGAGCACAGCGAGGGCCCTGTGCTCCTCTGCAGCGGCTCGTGTGGTCCCACCCAGTCCATGCCTCCCACATCTCCTGCTTCATCCACGCCTGGCCTCCCGAGGGCAGGGACAAGCAGGCAGGCAGCTCTGTGGGGCAGGGAAGTGCTTGAATTCCACGCTGCAGGGAGCTCCTGGAAGGCTGCTCTCATTCTGCTTCCACACCTCCATCTGCACATCTGCCAGGTAGATGCTGGGGTTTTGCTCTTCCGCCCTTTAGCACAGTGACTCCAGCTGGTGGTTTCACACTCATTTTTATTATTTATGTTGTCCACTTCTTCCCTCTACTAAGGTCAGCCAAAGCTCTGCAAACGAGCACCAAGAGACACCTTTAGAGCAAGGGGACACTCGCTCTCCAACAAAGAGTTGTGATGGAGAAGGGCTCACTGTCTGCCAGAGCTGGTGGACACTGCTGCCCCTGCCGCTAGGATTTGAGGAGATTTGGGGGAATGGGTCTGGGGTAGCACCGGGGAATACATGCTGATGATGTTGGCCCTTTTCTGTGATCCCCAGCCACTCCTGATTAAGAAACCACAGCTGTGAGCAGAGGCCGGACTCGCTGCAGGAGAACCTAGCTAAGCACATGCTGGCGTGCATGTGGCAGGTTCGGGCTGTGCTCTGTGCACGTTTGCACTTTCCTGGGTATCACCAGAGCAGAAGGAGATGCTGGCCCCATTCACTGCAAATAAAGCAGCTGGAGAGGTACAACAGGAAAAGACCAACTGGAATATCACAGGGAGAAGGACAAGCCAAAGGGTAAATTGTGGCGGGCAGGGCTATGGGGAAGCCATGCAAACGCTAAATCAGATCTTCCAGATCTTGGCAATGCCTCAATCCACCTTCTTTGAAAAACATATGTGTACGTGTTGTGAGCATGGGCAACGCCACGGCGGGGGGATTCAGCCAGCCTGCATCGTTTCTCTCATCTTCCTCTGCTCCCCGCGCAGCGCCGGGCCAGCTCCCAAGGGCCGCTGGACGTGCCGAATCAGCCCGAGCCCCGCGTGCGAGACCAGGCTGGCGATCTGGTTTCAATAAAATTAGGGAATAGTTTCATGGCTGGGTGGGAATGCTGCGAGGCTCCGGGATTTGCTCCTCCCGCAGCTGGATCGCGTTTGTCCACCGCCACCCCTGGGCTGCCGCTCGCCCACCTGTGCCCGTGCCCGCAGCCGAGAGCCGCGTGCCCCCCGCATGCACGCCGAGCGCTGGGCCTGGGACAAGCGCCGCTCAGAGCAGGTGCCCCGGGGTGCTTGGGGGTGCAGGAGCTGGGGAAATGGAGGCATCGCCTGGCTTTGACTCTGCGGAGCATTTGGTGCACAGCCGGGGTGGGGGGCTCAGCCTGCGCCCCTGCGCGCCCCTCGCCGGGTCGCTGCCTGGAGCCTGGAGCTGCTGGGCTGAGGTCTGCGCTCAGCCTGCCTCTGTACCTTTAAGTCCTCAAAACGATGCAACTTCTCAGGAAAAAAGCAAACCTTTAAAGCAGTAAACAGCTGTTTTCCCTCTTTCTATATAAGAGCAATTTTAAAAAACACTAAAAAATTTAACAACCTTATTTTTTTCGAAGTTTTTTAGTGAAGCAGGGCCATTTCAGGGGTCTGTCAAGCGTAGTTGGTAACAACGTGACATATCCAGTAACTACATCACCAATAACCATCTTGGCCTTCCTCTCTGGCTTGGCTTTATTGCACTCCCTGAACTAGCCCAATAGGAATTTCTGCTCTGTATTTAAATGAACTCGTAGGCAGTAAAGGAGCATGTATAAAGAAAGGGGTGAGCATTATGTCAGTTTTGTGTATTGTAACCCTTTTACTTACAGCCCCTATATCTTCTATGTTCTGGCAGGGGCAAAAGCACTAACTTATTCACTCCCACTGTCTCCATCCCCTAAGTGTGCAGTTAATCCCAAATCCGAGGCTGCAATATCAGCTTTCTGTTCTAACCAGGACAGAAAAAAAACAGAGCAGGACAGACCAGCTGCATTTAGCGCCCCATCAGCTAAATTTCAATGAAATCATTTTGATGAATTGTTTAGGAAGGGAAAAAAGCCCCATTAACTGTACATTCGCTGTTAATTAATAGTCTGCTTTTTTTCTCCTCTTTGGCGCAGCACTTCCGAGCTGTTACAGGCTCCTCAAGCTCATTCCCACAGCTCCTTGATCAGCACCAAGTGACGGGAATGGGGCATCTGTATGGGCATGAGTCACAGAAAAGGAGAGGGCTGCACCGGTAGGATCCTGGAAACAATGGCTCCTACAAGCCACCAGAGCTGCCGTAAAGGAGCAGCTCCCTGCTCTGCTCCTGAAAGTAGCATGGAGCTGCTCCTGCCCCTGCCCCTGCCCCTGCCCCTGATCCTGATCCTGATCCTGATCCTGATCCTGCCCCTGATCCTACCCCTGATCCTGATCCCAATCCTGATCCTGATCCTGATCCTCTCCAGGCCAGTGTTTGCCCATAGGCAGCGCCCGCAGGTGGCTGTGCAGCATCACGAGTGGCATTCCTCAGCTCCTCAGTTTTATTATTTTTAATAACTTCTCCTTCTTGTATTTGTTTTCTGTGCACATCTTGTAACTATCCCTGGAATGCTGCTCCGGAGGAGTGCTGGCCAGCACCCCCAGGAGCACAGCCGGTGCTCCCATCGTGCCCCAGCCGGAGGCGGCTGCTCCCCGGGCTGCCCTGCTCCTGCCAGCGCTGCCAAATACCCGCCCTGGGAGGCTGTCAGGAAGGGAAAGTTTTGGTAAATCATTTCCATTCCTAATTAGCACAGCAACGTGCCTGCAGGCCACATCAAGGCCCAGGACAGGGGCAAGAGGGAGCAGGTGCCCGGCAGTGTGCGGCTGTGCCAGTGGGGAGCGATGCCGGGGCTGCGCGCTTCACCAAGGGGAGCTCTGCTTTCCCCGTGGAGACCTGCCAGGAGAGGCAAGCCCCTTGCAGAAATAAGTAAAACACACAGACGGTGCTGAGGCTGGCCATTCGGTCCTGCCCAGCCTGGGCAGCCCTGTCTGAAACTCCTCACATCATTCTTTCCTCTGCATTTATAGGTCAAGCACCAGGTAATTAATCCTGAAACCTTCGTTCAAGTTAAGTTTGAATTTAGGAGAAACCAAAGGCTGTAAACATGGCTTTTGTTTTGTTTTGTGTTGTTTTGCAAACCCACCTGTACCACCTTAACTCTGCCATTTGAAAATGTCAGGAGCCTGGTTCATGCTTTACCTGCTTGTCAGAGCGAGCATTGCCAGCTCCAGCACCTACCGGGCTGGGCACCTAGTACAGCAAAGGGACAGACACCAAATGTCACCGGCAGAAGGCCTGCTTGGTGTTGACCTACCTAGATACTGATGCACGAGACCTGAGGAAAGGCTCCTGCTCTTCTTTCCTCATGCCAAAAGCTGCCACCATGCTCCCCCTGCTTGGTGCCTGCACCCCGCCAGCCGCAGCCCCCTGGCTCTCGGTGCACCATCACTTCTCAGCCCTGCTCAGGGCTCACCCCAGCCCAGGACTGGGGGCTGCAGGGGGTTGCTGTGTGGGGGACATCGCAGGGGGGGCTCTGCCAAGCCAGAAAGACAGCCAGGATGGGGCTGGGGTCTGTGCCCCCCAGCAGGGCAGGCAGGAGTGCAGCCAGAGCTCTGCATCTCCCATCCTCCAGGTTCGGTGGAAGGGGGGGAGCAGAGGCAGGGGGATTGGATCAGTTTGCTCACCTTCCGCGGTGAATTTCCATTCTTTCAAGTGTTTGGGTTTCCTGCAAATAAGCTCTGATTTCCTAGGGCTTTTTTATTCTTCTCAAACTCCCGTGGCCTCCAGCTTGCTCTGGCAGATCCCTGTGCCTGCACAAAATACCACTGATGTCAGCCAGATCTCCAAGCCTGTGCAGGAATCATTACAGGCCTGGGTCTGAAAGCTTTCTGGGGGGATTTACTGCCCTTATTTGCCATGAGTACATCAGTCTGTGCTTCACCTTCGGGAATTGTTTTCTCTGGGTACCCGTCACACCAGTACGCCTTTGTGCTGGGGGCGAGAGGCCGGGCACCTCCCCGTCACGGGTGCCTGGGCCACAAGGTGCCAGGGCAATGGGCTGCTATAAAATCCAGGCTCTGTCCCTCGGAGTCACCACCTCAGCCCAGAGAAAGAAGCTCATCGGGGGCTCTGTGAGAAGAAGGAGCCACTCACTGCTGTGCCACATGCTTAATTATCCTGCCTAGAAAGAAGAGCCCCGGTAACATTTGGTCCAAATTAATGATGGTTTGTTTTGAAATGCAAATAGTTTTTAATCAGAGGGGGAAAGGTGGAAATAGACACTACCTAGGTTCTACATTTAAATATTTTTAATGAAGCCATGCATCTGTGTTTTTTTTAATATATATTTCTTTTAATATGGAGAATAACTTTTGTGTGGGCTGAATTAGCTCTAAATGAAAGCAAACAAGGCATAATTAGAAACTGGTCTACTTTTTTCTTCCGTTTCTTCTCCTCCGTAAGGGCAGCATTATAATAAGGTGTGCATCTGGGAGGGGAGGGAGATTGCCCCAGCCGGGAGCGTGCAGGGCTGCCTGGGCGCGATGCTCCCGGAGGAGGGTGCGGAGGTGCTGCAGGGGCAGAGGGGGGAGCAGGGCACAGCCAGGACATGTCCCAGCAGCCTGGAGGGGCCGGGGGCCGGGCACAGCCCCTCTCCCCACTGCATCGCTGCGTGCTGGCCCTGCAGAAGGAGAGGGTCCGGTTGACAGAGGCAGCTCCGCTTGTGAACCCGGGAAGCTCCCATTTCGAAACTGCACGAGTTTCTCATTTAATATGGTGCCACGCTGCATTCCTTCTCTATAGAGACCTCATTTAACTTTAGGCGTGTTTATACATCTAATTAAAAATTGGTCATATTTAATTGATTGCATATATCACCGCTGCTGCCTCGTTGCGCAGGCGAGCACAGCAGAAGGGCCGCAGCTCACCGTGATGGAGCGGCTCCCCAGGGCTGGGGCATGCGCACGGCGATGCCATCTCGCCCCTCTCCGCTCTGTCCTGGCCATGCCAGCAATGTCCAGGGGCCACCTGCTGTCACCTCCTTCCCTGCACTATGTGAAACACAACCCTGAGCCTTTGGGTCCCAAATCCCTTGAGGCTGAGGAGGAGAAAGCTCTTTTCAAGACAAAGCAGAAGCTGGTGAGCCCCATTCTGTGTCCCCACTGCTGGTGCTCCTTGCTTTGTGTGGAACAGGGCGCTGGGATGGGGACAGGGATGGGGACAGCAGCTGGGAACATTGCACGT
Source organism: Cygnus atratus (assembly GCF_013377495.2). Lineage (NCBI taxonomy): Eukaryota > Metazoa > Chordata > Aves > Anseriformes > Anatidae > Cygnus > Cygnus atratus. The sequence goes on from NC_066374.1 coordinate 20,511,802, forward strand.
GCACAGACCCCCCGCCAGCCTGGCTGTCCCCTTTTCCCCCAGCTGCCCCAGCCCCCTGCCCCAGCCCCATCGCCCTGCCCCATCTCCCTGCCCCAGCACAGGCAGCCCCACAGCCATGGGGTGCTCCCTCCTCCCCCTCCTCTTCCTCTGTGTCACACCTCTCCCAGGTAATTGAATCAGATTGTCAGCAAAGAGGGGATGATGATTCAGCTCCCACCAAAGGCTAGACTATTACCTAGAAGCTTAATAATGAAAACTGTCATCATTCCTGCAATAAGGAAAGATAAATAAGTTATTAAATGCAAGAGCCTGCCACCCTCCCCGGGCAGGGCACCACGCCAGAGGAATATTAACTCCTGGCCACAGCCTATCTGTTGGGGGAACGGAGAGGAGTACCCTGAGTGCTCAGAAAAAGAGCTCTTTCTCCTCCAGTCAGCTTTTAAAGGTCTGCTCGCTGTGTGCTGCTGCTGCCTGCTTAGCCAGCAGAGCGCCGCCCTTCTGCTGTTTGTTCTCAGAGGGGCACGGGGCTGCTGCTCAACTTCAGTGCCTGTCGGAGTGCTATGAGGTGGAAGGCACTTCTGATGTGGAGAGAAAAAGGTGAGAAGCAGGGAAGAAAGGAGGGGAGGAGAAGTGACCTTTTCTGCCCAGCTGTATTTTGCTGGGAGGAAATCCACGAGCTGTTACTTGCCCCGCCAGGAGTTAGATGGAGAGAGCCCTGGTACTGCTCAGGCAGCAGCTGTGCGCTGCGGAGACCTGAAGGTGCTGTTCTGCACAGCCAGCCAGAATAAATGACCTTCGTAACACCTTCCCTCTAAAATCCTCTGACTTTCCCACCAATAAACAATGTGGTTGTCTAGGCAGTCCTATTGCTTCATCCAAAAACTGCTCCCTTCCTTCCCTGCCGAGCAGTCACAGCATCTTCCACTGAGCCTGCAGCTTCGAGCTCTCCTCCCCAGCCTTGTTCAGGAGGTCAGTTCCTCTCCCTGGCCTCCACCCTCTCCCACTTCCTGAGATCTGACCTTTTCCCCATTGCTGTTAGCTCCTCAGGGATTGAAAGGAAAATTATCTGCCGATGTGGGACCTCTCTCTCTCTCTGGCCTACCTCAGTGCCATTTTTAGCCTCGGTACAGCCCCTGGAACCATCTTTTTTAATCACCGTGTTTACACGCACCTTGCGGAGGCTGCTCAGGTGCCCCGACAAGCCTCTGAAATCAAAGGCTGGGAGCTGCCCCAGGGGCAGGGACCAAAGAGGAGCCCTTCCCCGAGCTGCTGGCGGCACGGCGGGGCAGGTCTGCAGGAACAGGCTCGTGCAGGCGGGTGGGCGCCGCTCCATGCGACCTGCAGCCCCCCCGCACCCCGCCACCCACCGCGCCACAGGTCCCGGCACGCCGCGCTCCGCTCCCACCCCGGGGCCCAAGCCCCGAGACGCCATCGGAGACCACAAGCGAATTTCCATGCACGGCCATAAAAGAATCCCTAAAGCCAGTGAACATCTCAGAAATTAAACGTCTAATGAGCACCGTCCTGAAGCCAAGGGCTGGGTGCCAGTTTGGCTCTGGCTCCGTACCCTGCCCTTCCCATAACGGTAGATGGGTCTGCTCGGCTTGTCTGCTGAATCCCACAAAACCCTCCCGGTTTCCTCACTGGGGCAGTGGGGCTGTGAGTGCTGAGCAGGCCCTGAGGCGCTGCCACCGGTCAGATGGAGAATGGAGGCCATGGAAATGAGGGAAAGAAAGGAAGGTGTGAGCTGCGTCCTTGTGCTCTGGGTCATCTCGGCAGAGACCCTTACTTGCTGCAGCCCAGGAACATTTTACTCCCAGAATATCCATTTTCAGACCTTGTGCTGATCGGTGGCTCTGTGTTCCTCCACCCCAGCAGCTGCAGGAAGGGGCAGCTCTCTGGGTCTAAAATGAAGGATTCATCCACGTTGCAATACCTTCATGCCAGGCACCACCGCTGCTGCAGAGCAGGCCGGCCCCTTGCAGAACCGCAGCACCAAGCCCTGCTGGCAGTGAGGAGGGGAGCTGAAGGCCAGGCCGAAGGCGCTTTGTTAAAACACTTCGTACCTCCATGCTTTTCCTGCTATCAATGACGCAGCATCCAGCGAGTGGACAGAACAGGCCTGCTGTGCGCTCAGCATGGCAGCAGGAGGGGACAGTCCCATCCCAACCTGCCGTGCGGGGCTTGCCCTCACAGCCCAGTCCCAGCACCTCCCAGTCCCAGCACAGCCCCCAAGTACAGCCCAGTCCCAACCGATCCCAGTCCCAGCCCAGCCCATCCGTTCACAGCCCGCCACAGCGCAGCTCCTCAGGAGGCCCCTGCCTACGGCCCTCCTCCTGCTGGCCAGACCCCCGCCGCTCGCTGCCCTCTACTGCTCTCCTGGCTGCCATAAAAATATATAGAATATAGAACATTATTTTATGATGTACTATAAAAAAAAAAAAAAGTCCTGGAACTACAAGACACGTGCCAAACCTCAGCAGCACACGCAGGAATGCCTTTGTTCCAGCTGTTGCTGCATTGCCTGGGCTCTTCCCAGCACCGTTTGAAGGCTTTTAGGGACAGGAACCTTGTTTTCTTTATTTTATTTCTTTCTGGCACAGGGCAGCAGCATCGTTTTGGCTATACAGAGTGGGTCATACCGTCTGTCCTTTACTTGCAGGCCATCCATGACCCATCTCTGAGTTGTTGCCCAGGACTCCCCAGATCATCATTACAGGTAGAGTTTTGCTGTATGCTGAGCTTGGAATTGTGAGCAGGGACATGGGTAAAGGGGCAGAGGTCTCCAGCTCTCACCGAGGATGCTCTGCCTGTGCATTGCTCCTCAGCTCTTGTCCCCCTCCTGCTCAGCCCCCTCCCTTCTTGCCCAGCACCCCAAGCAGGCAGCACAGGCCTGGCGATCTCCTGTCTCCTCTGTCTCCACCCCAAGCACAGCCTCTTTTTACCCCTCAACAGGAAGTTTCTGTCCTATTCCCGCAGCCCCACGTCCCGAGGTGCCAGCCGCTGGTCCTCCTTTCCCTTCCTCTCCTGGGCCGGTGAAACTTTCATATAAAACCTGCAAACCAAGCTCCATAAACCTCCCGATTCATTCTGCAGATATTTCCTGCGCTGGGGCTTTCAGCAGCATCTGCTGGTTTGAAGTAGGCCTTTTATTCGTCCTGGGGGCACCATTACTTTCAGCTTTAGCAGTTTTGCCTGCTCTGTAGTCCTTGCCAGGCTCCATCCACGGAAGAGAAAATTGGTGAAAGAATAATAATTATGATTGTTATAAATATATATTTCATTGTGGTGGCCCTCTGCGCATGTGTTCGTCGCTGATGAGGAGATCAGAGGAGCGGGCGGGTGCCGCGCAGCTCCTGGCAGCAGCGGCTGTGCCCCTGCCCTTCCTCGCCCAGACCAGAGGCTTTCTTCTCCTCCTCCTCCCAAGGTGCCTGCCAGGGCAGCCTGGCTTCCCATCCCAGAGGGTGTCTGGTGGGCGTGGGGGGCCAGAAGAGCTGGGCATCCCTCCTGGGCTGGAGCCTCCTCCACCCATTTCTGCCCACGCCTGAGGGACCCCCGGTGTCCCCAGGGCAGCTGCAGCACGCACAAAGCAGATTCTCTTGGTTACAAGGAAATATTTTCCCCTCTTTCGCCAGCTGCGGGTGAGCACCTTCTCTTCATATCCTCAACAATGCAGCCTCTGCAGGCTGAGGATGCTCCCCGGGTGAGTGTCCCAGCCCCTCTCAGCCACTCAACCTTCTCCACTTTCATTTCCTGCTGTAGAAAGTTTCCGAGGCATTTCCTGTATCCACTTCAAAGGTCCATGGGGGTTTCTTCATTTCACCCTCGATGGGATGGCCTGAAAGCAGGACAGTAGGAGTCATGCAGGATGGGCTACAAGGGACGACTTTGCATTAATCAGCAGATCTTGGCTAATTTTTCCACTGACCTTTCCACCCCGCTAGCCCTCCCTCCTTGCAGCTCGGACTAGATAACTATATATGGTCCCTCCCGGCTTTGAAAATCAGTGTGTGCAATTCCATCCATGAGTGAGTAATATTGCTGCCCTCAGATCTTCCCCACGCACCGACCGCAGCTCCTGCCAGACCATCCACGCCGCGGCAGCTGCCGCTGGGACTTCATCTGGACACGGGGAGGGAACGAGCCCGGGGTGCATACTTTCAGCTAGGGATGAAAATTCATCTCTGAGGCACTGGCTCTGCAATCAACTCACTTACCATAACTCCTCCAGAGGACCTGGAGCAGGTTGCTGGGGTTTGTCTTTGCTGCAAAGCAGAGAAGAGGTGGGAGGAAAATTCCTCTCATGCATTTTACCCTGACTCGGCTCCCACCCCCCAGAGCCCACACTGCTCCCTGTCCCCCAGGCCCCATGCCAGAGCTGCGGGACAGCCAGCTCAATGCCACCGGCTGCGGCCATCTCAGCACCACGCCTGCCAAAACGGCCTCCCCAGCGCCCCGATACCTATCTCCAAATGCAAACACACATTTCCACGGACAACCCGCAGCGCGAATCAAGCCACGGGTGAGGGATGTTTGCTGAAAGCCTGGTGTCTGAGCCCAGGGGGGACCCGCGCGGCCCAAAGGGTCTCAGTTTTCCTTGTTTGCACACAAGGAAGCTATTTCTTATGGTAATTTGTGCTTCAATAAACACGAAATAAAATTCATTCTGCCCTTCCCCAGCTGGCGTCATCACCATTTCCCTCTGTTTATCGCTTCGTAAGCATCACCCCAGCAACCACAGCGTGGCCCAGGCGGGGATGCTGGCTGCAGGTGGGCACCGTGCCTCGGAAACAAAGGTCCTGCTTCCACCCTGACATCTCCAGTGCCACTAACGCGAGAAGGGGACGTGGGGAAATGCAGGTGAGGAGGGAGCCAAGCCCCTTCTAAAGAGGATGCTCTGGCAGTGGCAGGCGCTTGAGCTTTCACAGCCCCTGTCTCTTGGAGGCGTTTCCCTGCCTGCCTGCGGACATGGGCAGCCCCACAGACAGCTCCAGCTCCGGGAAGGAACCGGGTAGGAAACCCTGCTCAGGACCGAGGGGCTGGGCGCAGCTCGGTGTGCTGGTCCTGGTGCTACCTCTGCACCCGCTTCCGCTGCCCTTTGGCTCTTCCCTTCGAAACTGCAGGCAGTAGTTCATTTTCAGTTGGTTTGATTGTTTGGTGGTGGGATTATTTTTTTCTCCCCTTTCTAAGCCCGTGTCTGTCTGATTTCAGAGCTCCCTTCACAAATGAGGCCATCGTGCTCCGGTGAGCCCCCCGAACGTCCCGCTGCGGAGCAGCGCAGCCTGCAGCTCGCTCTCCCCTTCAGCAGCGCCCCCCAGCCCCGGCAGCCCCCCCTTTCCCCCCGGGAGCCGCAGGGAGCCCCGGGCGCTGCGTGCCGCGGTGTCCGCCTGCCCCCCCGCGGCAGCGCCCGGCTCCGCGCCCGGGACCGCGGCTGGCGAGGGGAGGCGAGCACCCCGGGGGCTGGGGCTTCGTGGAAATGAGCCCTCTGCTTGCAGCCTGAGGCAGCCTCCCCAGCCATCCCTGGGGGCTTTCAGGTGCTAAAGGAGAGCTTAAAGCCGTGAGGTGGCCCGAAGTGGTGCCAGCCTCCCGCAGCGGTGGGTTCCGAGGGCAGGTAGGCACCGGGCAGCTTAGCGCCCGTCACTGGAAAAACACCGGGACAACTTCTCCAAACAGCTCCAAAACAGCTCCAAACAGCCTGTAAGCAGCGAGAGCAGCCAACGCGGGTTGCTCAGGAACAAATCATGTCAGAGCAGCCCAGCATTGCTCTGATGACAGAGCAACGGCCTTCTGGATAGAGGGAGCAGTTGTTGTCCTATATTTTGTCTTTAGTGCCTTTTGATGTTGTCTCTCATGACACACTCATAAGCTAGCAGGAGAAAAATGGAAACGATTAGGAACTGGGTGCTCTTCCCTGCCTGAAACCTGCGCTAATGGCGAAGCCACCGGCGCTCGCTGCCAGGCTGCAGGCGCGCACGGAGCAGGATTTTGGGGGGCGGGCTCTGGGCTCATGCATTCATTAATGGCCTGGCTGACAGAATGAGAGCCTGCCTATTTATTTTGCATATATGATCGAGCAAGAAGGACACGGGAATAGGATTAGAATTTGAAATGATCTCGAGGAATAGGAGAAATGGTCTTGGGGGAAAAGCGAAGCACAGTCCAACAGAAATAGATGCAATGTTCTGCCCTTAGGGATCATCAAGAGCACCAGAACAGGAGGGGGAAGGACTGGCAAGGCAAGGTGAGAGCATTGCAGTGGACTGCAGCATGAGACCACCAAGCCACCCTGAGACACAAAGTCAGATGTTGCCTGGGGTGCCTGAGCAGCAGCAGCGTCTTTCAGACACGTGGAGGATGGGCTCTGAAGCCCTGAAGGCATCAGGAAGAGCAGTTTGGCGCACAGCAACTCAAGAAAGATACAGGAAAAGGCCAGAGAAAAATGGTGAGGAGGCTCAGAAGGAAATGCTGAACCACTGGAAGGCTTTTATTAAAGAGAAGAGGGACTGGAGAGGGAACACAGCCGCCTTCAAAGGCAAAAACTTTGGGGCTCATACCAGACTGACATCAGTTTGGCTCCTTTAACTTCTGCTCCTCATGCCAGTGTGGGTGAGATGAGTCCTACCTGCACTGAGAACAGGACCTGGAGGCCTCCAGAGCTGGCCCTGCAGACCGTTGTCGTCCCTTCTGCCCCACACTGAGAAGCCTGTGGGCACCAGAGCCCCACTGCCACGTCCCCAGGATAGCTGCAAACACTGGCCCAGCGGCCAAGGGTGAGGTCTGAATGCCGGGACCCCCAGGAGACTCTTGTGCAAGGCTCTCAGCTGGCACAGCCCGGGAATGAAGATTAAATAGCAGTGTAAAGTTGCCTTGCCTCTTATCAAAGAGCTGTTGCTCTCCCCTCTGCTTGCAATGACTCATGCTCTGCTCGAGCACTTTCCCCAGCCTCATCTGGGATGTATTACTGCCTTGGATCCCACTCCGTCTCCTTACAGATGTGGAGTCTCCTGGAATGTCTGCCTCCTCCTCCTCCTCCTCTCTCCAGCGTTTCTGCTTCTCAAGTGTCCCCCTCCCCAGCTAACGAAGTGCAGTCCCCGACCAGGCCCCCCCAGAAGCCCCCAGCTCCCAGGGACTCCTCTTTCCATGGGCGTCATCCTCTCCGGGCTGGTTTAATTCTGACCTACAGAGGGGAGGGAGGAAAACATTCAAATTCAGGGCAGTGAGCGAGGATCCATCGGATCTTCATTACCACCTGCCAGCTGACATTTGGGGAGGGGTGGCCGCACACCCTTCTGCTTAGTGCCGTTTAATTTAAGCGTCTCGGAAGCCTATACATCCTTCAGTGCCCGGGACAGTGGTGACTCGAGGAGGCAGCAGAGCTAAATCAGATGCCAAATACTGATTCCTCTGCACATCCCCAGGGACTGACAAGTACGGTTACTCTCACCATCTGTCTTCCCACTTGCAGCCCCTGGAGAAGACGCACGTTCCTTCAGCTCACGGTGAAGACAGCAAAAGGACAAATGCTTTCATTTCCAAGCGTATGGATTTTCTGTTCAGGTATTTCTGGAATGCGTTCCGTTAGGAGAATGTGTTTTGTTGTCTCCGTAGCGGGACGTGGCTGCTGCACTCTGTTGCTGTAACAGGTGTTGCACGACGCCCGTGGCTTACTGCAGGTCACGGACGGACACGGACGGACAGACTGCTCCATGTTCCCTGCCCAGAGCATCTGTCAAGGAGCTGTGCTTGTGCTCGAGGTCCTTGGAGGAGAAATGTGCAAAAGATTGTGTTTATTGTTCCTCGTGCTCTTGCACTTATGTTGGACAAGCTTAGACATGAACGGGCTGGCCAGAGACTTGGGACACATGATAAAAGCATTTTCCTTCTAGGTAGGATACATCTTCATGGGAATGAGTCCGGTACTAATAAACCATCAGCTAGCAGCCAAGTTTGTTGTGTTAACTCAAAAGCAATGAGATCGTGGTGAATCACTGGGAGTGTGGGACCCAGGGGTAGAAAACAGCTTGGAAAAATGCTAGATTAGACCAAAACCTGGAGTTGAACCCTTTTTTTTTTTTTCCTTTATGGTTGAAACTATTTAACAGTTTATATTCTACACATTCGTTTTTCATTTCACACTTTCAAGGAAACAGGAGGGGAAACCCCGGTACCGCAGAAACCCTCCTGGTGCCGCAGAAACCGTTGTGGCGCTGCACCAACCACCCGGCGGTGGCCTGGGTGGGAGCCCCGGGACAGGGCTGGAGGTGCAGAGCTGGTGGGGGGGGGCTCGGCTGCAGCGGGTGGCACCGTCCCGTCCCTGCCGGGTGACGGCCGGGTCGGAGGAGTTCTCACGGAGGGGGCGGGCTGCGGTGGGAAACCGTTCTCCCCCGCTTTGCATATTCATTTATGATGATGAAGAAGCTAATCCAGTGCCCCTCCCTCCACTTTGACAACCTCAATACCCATCTGCGTTACTGTTTTTCCCTGATAAATCTGGCTCTCCAGACCACCCACAGTACTGCCCAGAACTGCCTCGCATCCCCCTGCTCCTCCTCTCCCCCTGCCCTCACCCATTAACCTGGGCCACCACATTCTGCTGGGGGCAAATCCCCAGCTCCAAACACTCCTGTGCTCTGGGGGACCCCATATCCGAAGGCAGGCAAGCTGGCCTGAGCATCTCCCTGCATTTTTGTCTCCACAAAGTTCTGCCCCTGCCTGCACCCTTCAGCTTTTCTTCCCAAGCTCCATCCCCGACTCACTTTCTGGCAGCTTGTCCCTGTCCAGCCACCCCGGGCGTCTCTTCCTCGGCACCCTCAGGTGTGCGAGAGCCTCCCCGCACACACTTGTGAGCATGGCCCCGGCTGACAGCCCCTGGCAGAACCCCACACCCGCAGGGGGCCAGGAGCACCCCGAGGGGCCGGGTGGAAGCTCAGGCTTCAGGAAGCCCCCGCCTGTGCTGCAGGGGTGCTTGCCGGGAGCTGGTAATTCCCAAGCAGCAGAGGTTAATCCATCTTCCTGTGGGTGAAAACCGAATCAGGAGAAGGAATGTATAAGCCCTTCCACACTGTGAGACAGCAAACCCACCGGATCAAGCCTCTGAGTGTCCCACTCTGAGCAGCAATGATTTATTCAGCAGCCATTTGCAAGCCTTTGCATTCAGGATGATGCTGAAATTACTCCGCTTTCCAGCAATGACAAAACCAGGGTTTTCACAGACCTCAGGAAGCTCATCTGGTTCCCTGCCAGCTCGCTCCCGTGGCATTTCCCTAGCAGAGAACAATTCTGCAAGGATGAGCCGAGAAGCGACACACTCCCCTCCTTTGTTTTCACTTCCATGGGTTGAAACCTTCCTCTTCTCTAACTCCTGCGAGGCTCCCACTGTAATTAACATGGCAGGAACACGAGCGGCACGGCGCTGGGTGTTCCTCGGCAGCAGCAGCAGCCAAGCAGACGCACACACGGGGTGCTGAGGGTCTGGCAGCAGCCGTCCTGGTGGCCCTCACCTGCCTGGGGCCTCCCGGGGCGCTGCAGCTGCCAGGAGAGATGCTCTGCACAGCGCCGGGGCCTGGCAGCAGGATGCGGCCAGGGCCGGCGGGCAGAGGGCAGGGGCAGGCACGCGTGGCACCGAGGCACCCGGCAGCCCCGGGGACCGAAGGGTCGGGAGCCTCGGCAGTGCCCCTGCTCCTGCAGCTCCGCTCCCCCTGTCCTCCATGGCACCGCACTTTGCAGGGCCGCTTCCTGCCGGGTTTGGTTAAATTAAACATATGATCCCCTATTAGCTGACCCAAGCTCCGAAATCTCCCAGGCATGAGTGAGCGCTGCTGTCTCAGCTTTTCATTTACATGTTTATTTACTGCCTTTCAGATCACCGGGTTTGCACTGTGCAGCCTCTGATGAATAAATAACCAATGCCCTTGTAGGCCAGATTGATTAAATGTATTTAATTAATGAGCTCAGCTCCCCCTGAGGACTCTCCCAACTAAAATACTGAAACCAGCCTTTTGTATATGACACCACCAGGACCCATTGATTTGAAACAATATGAAAGAGGAACAATTCAGTAACTTCATCGACTCCGCAACGGGGATATCCCGGGAGGACGGGGACAGGCTGCAGTGGGGCTGGCTCACGGGCTGCCTACACGTGGCTTGCTCCCACTTATCCCGTGCCCCCGTGCACACACACTGGGGAGGAATATGTCCCCAAGGGGGAAAGCCCAGCCCGGTGCAGACCTACACCCTTCCCTGGTACCTGCCCTCGGAGCTCAGAGGACGCCCACTTCCCAGGCACTGGATGATGCCCCAGACGTTGGATATGAGCAGAGCAGCTCGACCTACAGGGTGCCCAGACAGGAGACGAGCGTTTGGATGAAGACAGCAGGAGCTGAAGGACAGGGGGGTGCCGGGGCAGCCTGCGTGCCCAGACCCACGGGTGGGCAGGGGCAGGCTGCGGGGCAGCAGCAGGACGAGGCAGCGGGCGCAGGGAGCTCTCTGGCCCTGCACTTCCCTGCTGGCAGACGGCTGAGCCGCACGGCTCACGAGCAGCCTTTCCGAAAGCAGCCCCCAGCCTTCCGCCCCAATTCTCCATCAGCAAACGCGGTGACGGGCAGATGTTAGGAGCTCCCGGGGGCCACTCCTTACCGTGCAGGTTGCTGAGCCATCACCATCCAGGGCTCAAAACCTGCTCCGAGCAGCTCTGGGCACAGACCTGCAGGGGTTCGTACCCAGGCACGGGGCTCGCTCCTGTGGGAGGCTGCTCCCAGCTGGCGGGCAGGAGCCGCGCGGGGACGGTGGGCTTGTCCTGTGCCATGGTCAGCCCCGGGGGTCTGCAGGAGGGGGGAAGGAGCCCAGGAGCTCCTCATGGAGCTGGGAGGGAGCCCAGGGCCGGCCCGATGGCCTCGTGCTGAGGGCCAGGGAGCCGGAGGGGACAGCGTGCTGCAGGTCACGGGCACGCAAGGGGGCTGCTCCTGCACCCCGTGCCCAGCTGTCCGCCTGGAAAGCAGCCGGCAGGGCCACCGGCACCTCGCCCAGCCGCAGACCTCGTCCTGCCAGGCTGAGCACCGTCCTAGAGAAGTTGCCGTGCGGGTTTATTAATTAATCCATTAAATTATTGCTGAAGCTAATTGAGGGCCGCACGCCCCCCGCTCCAGCCCCCTCCCCACCGGCGGCGGCTCGGCGGAAGGCGCAGCCTTACGAAGGCTCCGAGGCGTGCAGCTCATTAGCGGCGTCGGGGCCGCGGGGAGCACCCAGCGCCAGGCCTGCCGCGGGGCCCCGCGCACGCACAGGCGGCTGCCAGCCTCGTCCCGGTGACGAGCACCAGGTTTTAATTAGTCTCAGCCACGACTCCTGTCACAAACGCTCTGCTGGGGGTTGTTTGTTTTAATTTGATCAGGGACGGCCGAGGAGAGGGGGAAGAAGGAAGGTAATTAAATCCGACTGAAAATCCGGGAGTGCCACCGGGGCCCGTGCCCCACCTGCACCCCCCGCCCCGCCCGGCCGCCCGCGGCCCCTAGGTGGCGGTGCGCGCACGGGGAAGCGCCGCGGGGACGCGCGGGGCTGCTCGGGGATGTTCTCGGGAGGAGGCTGCCGGGGGTGCCCGACCCAGGAGCCGGCAGCAGCTCCCAGCTCCCTGCGGCGGGCGCAGCAGCAGCAGCAGCAGCAGGACGAGGCGCGTCGCCTCCCCAGGCAGCCCCCTGCAGCTGGCTGCAAATCCAGGCCCCCAGCCCCGGGCAAGGCCGAGGCTCCTGGAGCTGGGCTCCCTGTCCCCAGCACAAGGACAGCGGAGTAGCACGGTGGTACAGGATGTGCCCTCAGCCCTTCCTTTGTGCGGCCTGAAATCAGCCCTTTTGTCTCCCGGTGCTTCTGTTTCCCTGTTCGTGTTTGGCCGTTTAGCATGGAGAAAATACTGCTCCTAATTTCCCTGCTTGGCTGTCCATAAAGCAATTATCTGATAATTATTTCTGCTCATTGGCAAGTTAGTTCTAATGATGTTTGCTAAATATTTGATTACTATTGCAAACACTGCTCTTGGATTTGGACTCTGGGCTGCGACTGATAAAGGCAGTTTCTGGAACCTCTTTATAGAGATGTTACAGCGAGAGCTAGAATTTGCGATGCTCCTGGGCCTTTTGGCTGTAGAGATAAAGTAATGAAGGTGATAAGATTGCACCAGCTGATGACTGATGGAATCAGGCAGCAGAAATCCGGGCAGTTTGGGAAGAATGAGAAGGAGACAGGCGAGGGGGTGGCAGTGCTGGGGAAAGGGAGGCACCACAAGGCTGCTCTCTGCCTGGGGACACGCTGGCAGCCAAACAAAACCCTCATGCCTGCAGTCCCCCAGGCCCCCCAGCTCTGGAGCCCCCCAAGTCTGCCACCCCACAGAGCAAGCCCTGGCACAGGCAGAGGTGACAATGGCAATGCCCACGGGGGCGGCAGTGGCTGGGAGCCAGCTCATCGGGACTCTGGCTCACCCAGCCCTGGCACAAGGGTCTCAAAGGAAGCAGCTCTGAGCTGCCCCTGCTGCCTGCATCTGCAGTTTTGGACATTTCTTGGAACCGATTGATTCCCCTTGACCACAGAGATCCTTTTTCAAGCCCTCGTTTTGCCTGGAGAGCATCGTGCAGCACTTGAGAAATTCTGTTACAGGCCTTTCTGGATGATTTTCTGTAATCAGCGCCTTACACTAAGAGCCACACGGCATCAGAGGAGAGGGATCATCCCTGTGCCACGCAGGGCTGTCCTCCAGGGGATCTGCCTGCTGCCAGCAGCTGTCAGAAGGAACATGAGCTTTTCTCACATCGCTCCTCTTACTGCAGCAGCCGTGGCGGCAAGAAGAGCCCAGGAGAAATAGCAGTGGTTAGAGTGCGAATCGTCCAGGTATTCACTGGGAACAACACAGAGAGAAGTGAAGAAATGCTTCATTTCAGCCTCTGTGTGGGCTCTAGGAGGGGAGAAAACACTGGATAGAGGCACGCAGCTACCAAACGGCACCGGCTCTTTTTGGCTGGGAGGCAGAGTCCGGCCCAGCATCGCTTGGCGTTGCACCTTCCCGAAAGCTGGCTGGGGATAAAGTCCTGGAATGATGAAAGCAGTGAAACAGTGCGGGCTGGAGCTCCCCACACGCCTGGAAAGCCGGGGGTTATCGGTGCCGGATCAGGCCGGAGCAGAACAGGCTTCTGCTGAACAAATACACTGCAAAAGGGAAGGCCACGGAGACACGGGGAGGTTGAACTATCACAGGAGCAATGGAGGGGAGAACAGTGATATAGGCAATACGCAGGAGGCTTTTATCAGCAGGGGACAGCCTGGATGTGCCTGCACTGAGTGCAGAGGCTGCAGAGGGGTGCTCTGGCCGGGCATCACGGCAGCGCTTTGTGGCACATGCAGGAGTGTGAGGAAGCTGAAATCAGCCCTGCTCTGAGCCGGCCTCCATGGGCAGCACACAAGGAGGAATGGCCTCTTCTAGTGGTGCTGTGGAAGCTGGGCCTCGTCCTCCAGCACGATAAAGCTGCCAGTGCCAGAGCTGGAAAAGCGGGCTCCTGCAGGTGCACATGAGGAACTCCTCGCCTGGCAGTCCGCACAGCCGCACACCTCACCTTCACGGGGAGAGGCGGCCGTGTTCCTTTCTTTGAAAAAATAATGGATTGCATTTATCACGGGCCTCAGCAAAAATGGCATGTCATAAAAACGAATTGCATTTGCGGGCAGGGCAGCATCTGTCAGGAGTGTCGGCGTGCCCGTGGCAGGCCCTCAGCAGTGTCCCGGCCGTGCCTGCAGCAGTCACGCACTGAGGATGGCCCAGCCCAGGGGACCGGCAGAATGTGACCCGCTTCTGTGCCTTCCGCACAGACAGCACAAGATCTGCAGGATTTTGTCCTCCTGCTTCAAAAAACATGGCATTACTGGCACCTGGTCTGTGACTAAAAGGAGAGCTGGAACACCTCTGAGCACCTTTCCCCAGCTCTTGCTTTCTCTGCTGCCGTGTGGCTGAAGCATGAATTATTTGCCGAATGGCTGGAGAAAAGTTTGCTTCATCCAAAAGTGGTTGCAGATCCTCTTTCCCCTTTTCCCTCAATATTGAGCTTATATTTGGGATTGTTTAGCTTTTCTTGTGCATCTTGCAGCATCCTTTTGATCGCACAGGTATGGGGGCTCCACAGAGCCGTGTTCCCTGCCCTACTGCCGTGGCATTTCCCTATGGCGGGCCGATGTTCACATTTTATGATCTGTCCTTACGCATTCAAAGTTCAAGAGTCCCTGGGCATCTGAGGGCTGGAATGTCTTAATTCTAGTCCAGACCTGGTGGCTTTCAAAGAACAAAGTCTCCTAGACCCAAAAATCTGGATCTCTCTGCTGCTGTGGCTCCCAAACATCCTCCTGCAAGGTACTTAGCAGGCTGTGTCTTTCAAGAAGCGTAAAGAAATAGAGGGTATGAACCCTAAAAGGCAACACAGCTCAGTATTTGTGTCTAAAATTCAGCACCACAACATGGTGTTCTGATCAAACTTGTCTGCTCTAAGGCTGGCAATTTCACACGATTTCAACATGACAGCTTGAAAGCAAAGACTTTGATGGCCCAAATATTTTCCTGTGATTTATTCTGCAAGGATCTGCAGAAGTAAGAAGCATGTAAGTTTGCAGAATCTGGAAGAAAGTGCGGAGTGTGCCAGCTGAGGCAGCTTTAGAGATTCGTTCCCCTTCCTCCCAGGCGTGGTGCAGCCCGAGGCGCTTCAGGCAGCTCCCCCGTCCCACTGCCCCCGGTGAAGCTCGTGCAGGCAGTTTGAGTCTTAAACGAGTCGGGTAATTGTTTCAGTATTTATTGCTTTGTTGCCTGCAGCCATATTTCTGCCCAGCTTTGAGAGCCGTGACAGCGGGGCTGGCGGTGGCTCTTTAGTGTGCCTCCTCCCCATCCCTCGTGGCCGAGCTCTGCTGGGTGGCGGCGCTGGGACGCTCAGGGCTCAGAGCTGCTCTGCAATGCAAATGCTAGCTCAAGTAAAGCTAATGTTTCTCTTTAGCTTCAACCACGCATTTCCCTTTATGAATTCTTATTTCTTTTGGGGAAGTGCTGCAGGACCCGTGTCCCTGTATGGGGAGCTGTTTGCTGGCACCACGAGCATGGGGGGGGGTCACCGAGGCTGGCCCTCATTGCCTGAATGTGCACGCACTGGAAAAGACTAACCCTGTAGGTACACACACATCAGTCCTTCCTTTCTGTTAGACTGGAGGCTGTGCTTGTAGAGAGGCAGCCTTGCCTGGAACAGAAACCCTCATCAGGGATGTGTGAGCAGCGTGGTACAGAGAGGGGCTGCAGCAGGCGCATCCACAGCAGTGAAAAAATAATTGCAGAAAACACCTGCAATTTTTGCCCGGCTGTAGCACAGCAAACTTTCTTTGTACCTTAAACTACCACGATGCGGGATGGCGAGCCCAGAGCATCCCTCTGTTGCTGGGCTAAGCAGTGACACTATTTCTGAAGGCAGCTCTAGGGGGAGCTCAGGGAATCGTGCTGCCTTTCCTGCATTTGCAGGCAGTGGGAGCGGGCCCTTGTGCTCTGTTTCCAGGAGTTCAGGGGTGGCTGCTCCTCACCCTGCACCCATCCGCCCCTGCCCCTTGCCGCAGGCCCTACACAAGTGAGCCCAGTGGGGTCAGGCCGGTCCCTGACTGGCACCAGTGCAGCTGCTGGGAATGGGGACCCTCCCCGGAGGTTTTCGTTTTCTGGACTAGGCAAGGAGCTGGCAGATGCTGCCCAGCCCTGGGTGCCTGCTTGGTGTGCCAGCACTCTTTACTATGAGGCACGAGGCTCATCGGCTCAGCGCAGGGCCGCCACACACTAACATTTACCATATTTCACAGAGCGTATGGAGAACGCAGCCCTCGTGCCCCAAGGAAATGCTCTGTGGTCCTGCTTTGTCCTGGCAATAGCTAAAACCCCCAACCCTGACGGCAATTTTTAACCTCAGGCTGCTCTGCAGCCCGGAAAAGGACAGCAGAGGCACGAGGCCACGGAGGGCAGGGGCATGGCTGAGGATGCGGAGGGAGCCGGGCGGGCAGAGCGCGCCTCCCAGCTGGAGCTGACACCACAGCTCGCCTCCTCACTCCTGCGAGGTTGGGGGGTTATTAAAAACCATGAGTCAGCCGAGCCCCGAGTCCGACTCCCATTAAGCAGTACAGCATTAACGTGCCCGTGTTCCCAGGAAGGCAGCTTCCTCCCCCTTCCATTTCCCGGGTCCTTCCCCTTCCAGCAGGGACCTGTCTGACCTCGCTTACCGCCGGGTTTCCGGCCGAGTTGTGCCATCCTTTTCTAGCAGGATAAAAAGCGATAATGTGCAGGAGAAGTGCAAAACAGTGCAAAACTCCGTGGGGATTTACACGTAGGGGCGACAGCTTCCTGCTGCATCCCCGGCCGTGCCGGGACCTGGCTCTGCTGCGGCAGCAGGGGAACATCAGCAAAGTGAGGTCCAGCTCCTGCTGTGGCTCCGGGCATGTGACTTCAGCACAGGTTAATTCTCTGCAAGCACCGGGGCTTTGGAACAGCCCTCGTGGTGTTATATGATGTCCCTTACCCACGGAAGAGGCTGGCAGGGAAAAGTGCTACGGCTGCAGAGCAGCTTCCCAGGGCGGAGCCCAGCCCGGCGCTGCCAGCGAGCAGTGCCCAAGGTCCGGGTGCTGTTCTCCTGCCCACTGGAGCTGTGCAGGTCGGGACCAGGCGCCCACCTCTGCAGCCATGGAGAGGAAACCCCACGGTCACACACTCATTGATTTCCCCCTACCAGTACAAAGTTGTTACTGGGAGCTGCCGACTGGTCCGTGTCAGGGAGGCGGACACGGCAACGGCAGCGTTAGATGGACGGTCCAAGGAGAGGGCAAGCATGCAGATGTGTGTTTCATTAATTATTGCTGTGTTTTTCTTACAGCTCAGCAGGGAACGGCTTCTCCTGCCCATTCACTTGTTACTTGGCAGGCTCTCAAGCCTGTGACCTTCTCCCCTGTCCTCTCCTGCTACCTAATAAATGAATTTTCTGGAGGCAAGTGTTTTTAAGTTTACTGCTTCAGATTCCTTTTTGCTGCTAATACAGCTGATAATGGGATTCAACTTTGCACAGGTTTCTTCTTTACTTTTCAAACAACAGTTAAAATCGCCTTTTCCTCCTGTGTGCGCTCTTCTCCATCTCCTCTCTGGCTGCAGCGTTAGATCCGAAGGCACAAGAGGAGTGCTGTGGCTTTCCGGGAAGCTGCAGATGGAAAACCTGGGGCTGTAGCAGGGCCGATGCCCCAGGAGCTGTGGTGCCCGCCGGGAGCAGCCGCTGCCCCGGCAGGGCTGCAGGAAGCCCCTCTCCGAGCTGGGTGCAGGGTGCGCAGCCGGGGGCAGCGGGCACTGTCAAGGGGGCTGTGCCGCAGCGCTGCCGGGGCAGGGAGCACTGCATGTGTCTGCAGAGCTTTCTCTGATACGTAAAGGAAAATGCTTGCCAAAAATTCCTACCAGCAGGGTCAGGCAGTAAAGATGCATGCAATTTCTTCTTGCCCTTGAACTGGATGACTTCTGGTTCAGCAGGGATGCTGAAATCATCACGCCTGTTGACGTGAGTGCTGCGCTGCGCGATTTAATCAGGACTAAATGCACGCTTCTGTCGTCTCGCCTGACCACAGGTGTCATCCCAGCCTGCCATCCTTCACGCCTCGCCGGCAGTGCCCCCTTCTTGCAGGGCTTTGCTCCGTCCCAAGCCAGCTCCTCCTCTGCTTGTCCCTGGCTGGTGAAGGGTCGGTATGGGGGGGTGGGAGCGAGGTGCTGGGGGGCACTGGAGGCTCCGCGCCCACATTTACCACTGCACTAACTTAATTCATAACTCCCCCGTTACACCAGCAACGATGAGGCTGCAGAAGGTGAGCGGCTGCAGGAATCGGCCTTCCAGTGGGGGTCTGGCACTGCTGAAAGAGCTACGGTGCTGCGGGATGGGGCGGTCACTTCTCCTGAAAAGCCATGGGTTTGCTCACGTGAGCTCCAGGGTCACACCGGGGATGTTTCAAAGGGTCCAAAGCCATCGCAGAAGATTCAGAACTCGGCCTGGAAAGACCTGCGGCTCAGGCACAGAGCTGCTCTAGTGCCAGCAGATGGGTGGGAAGAGGCTGATGACTTACGGAAAGATGGATCAGCTTCGCATCTGCCTCCTCTGCCTTGCCCTGCCCTCCAGAGGCAGTTCCTCCAGCTGCTGAGCATGTTTCCATACTACAGTATCAAGCGGTAGCTGCTCCACTGAGCTCAGCATCCCCTTTGCCAGGCCGGGAGAATGGCAGCAGGCTGTGCCCATTGTTAGATGGATGGAGAAACCCAGGAATGGCCCCAGACTGAGTCACACCCGAGGATCCAAGCCCTACAGCAGCCAGACCCACTGCCCTGGTGCTGCCCCAGCTGCCCCCTGTCCCCTGTCCCCGGGCTCAGGGGGCTGGGAAGGGGCTGGCAGGGACCCGCAGCAGCGGGGGGACCAGCCGAGCCCCTGCACTCAGTCTCTGCTCTCCTGTGGCCAGGGACACTTCCAAGAACCCGTGATTTACAGACTTTCCTCCTGGAGAAGGGAACTTGACTCCACGCTGGAGGGATGACCGTGGGGCTGAGGGAGAGGGGGGCTTTGGGGATCCTGGGCACGGACGCACGTCGGGCGGTGCAGAAGGGCAGGCGGGCAGTGGTGGACGTGCAGCACAGCCCCTGCCAGCCCCAGCACCCTGCTGCCCGTGCTTCTGGCAGCTGGAAACCACCAGCGAGTGATGGGAAGGTGGCGAGACCAGTGCAGCCGGTGGGATGAGAGCAGAAGCGGCAGGGCAGGCTTTCTGCTCGCCTTCCCTTGCCTTTAAACCACCCCGCACAAAAGGACAGAGAAAGGAGGACAAAAGCTGGGAGTGGGAAATCTGTCAATAAGAGATTAGCCAGCAGTGAAATTATAAGGAGTGAAAATGGCCCTCAGGAAAAGCGGCAGCTGTTTCCCTGCACCCCTCAAACATCCCTGCCTTGCAGCGCGGGCAGCAGGGACTTCTGACGTGTCTGTGCTGCGAGAGCCGCAGCGCCTGCAAGCTGTGCTGCGATTCCCCTTTATTACATACCATAAAACACTATTCCAAGAACAATGCCCCGTAGCAGCGCAGATATAAATAATAATCACTGCAATACAATCACGCCTTGTCCACAGCCTCTGGCTGGGATGCTCGTAACCACCCCGCAGGCGAAGCCAGCACAACCCCGGGGCGATGCTGCAGCTCCCATCCTGCTGCGAGCTCCGTCCCAGGCCTGGGGGGCTCCTGGGACCTTGTAAGGCACCACGAGAGAAAGGAGGGTGGAGAAGGGCTGAAAGAGGACAAGGAGCTGGGATTGCCTTCACCTGCCTGATGCCATTCCCCTGCCCTGGGAGCCTGCCCCGTGTGCCAAGCCAGGGCCAGCTTTGCTGCCTCTCAGCAGCCTCCGGGAGCAGCAGCCAGAAGCTCCCTGACCCCAGAGCTCACAGCTCTGTGCCACCTGAAGAAAGGTGTTCCTGCTTGTCTTGGTCCACTGCTCCGTACCCCATAATATCTTTATTTTACTCACAAACTCTGAAAAAAAAATCATTTATTTCCCCAACTGTTCTCCTTATTTGTCAGGCACATGGTTTTACATCTGCTCAGGGTCAGAGGAATGGGGATTTGCATTAAGCCCAGGTTTTTGCCATGTCTCCTTGGCTGCCCCATTGCCCTGCTCCAACCCAGCCCTGCTCAGCTCTGCGGCCACTGCGTGCTGTGGGGCAGCAGGGCGCTGCTCCTCCTGCTCGGGGATTTAAAGCCGGTGTGTTGTTGGGCTCTGGATGTCACTTTAAAATGAAGTGGGTGAAATCTGGGAGCCGAAGCCCCCAGCTGTGTCCCTTCAAGATCACATGGCCTTTAGGGGCTGTGGGAGTCCAGAGCAAGCTGCGGGATGCTCCTCCCGGTCCTTGGCTGCCCCGGGCCCACCTTTGACACGGAGCCCGTGTTTGCATTGCCACAATCCAGATCTTGGCAACGGACGGAGCGGTGACTCAGTTACCCAGCAATTTCAAACACAGGAACATCTGCTCCAGCACAGAATAATTAATGACTTTCTGGTTCATCCGCCGAGCAGAAACGCTTGGGCTTGCATCTCCAGTGTAGACTTACTTAAAACGCTTCCCATCAGCAGCGTTTAGCTTCCCCTAATTGCCGTGTGACTGACGGGCGCGGTGGCAAGCAGGGAGCGCATCGCCCGTGCCAGAAGCGCCGCGCTCACACGGGCGGCAGCACGGCGAGAGCTGGCTGCTGCTGCTGGCTCAGGTCCTGCAGGGACCCCAAGGCAGAGCTTCATCTTCTGTGCGTGATTACCGAGCACGGAGGAATGCTGGGGTTTGGACAGCACGTCGGTAACGCAAGGGCTAACCGGGGGTGCGAGCCCAGCAGAGCGTGAAGGCTGCTGCTGGTCTGTGTGGGCATTCCCTGTGGGACCCATGGGATGCTGTCCTGGTGCTCCTGCTTGCCTAGGAGCGGCTGTGTGAAGGGACAGTGCCTCACCTCGTGCCCCACAGCGTCCCCAAACCTCCCCCTTACAGCAAAGTTAAGGCAGAGCGTTGGTTTGCCAAAATTACGCAGAAACACCCACGGACGTCAGCCCAACCAGGCCCACGATCTCAGCTCTGTATCTCACTACTTCCGTATACAAAGCATGGCTGCAAGACGTACTCAGGTATGTTTGGAAGACAAAAGGAATGAAAACATTTCTTTAGGATGACATGGTAAAGTAAGGCCCACCAAGCCCATCTCCTGTCACTTGACCCCGTAACATTTGCAGAGGGCACCACAGCCCCTAAATCTCGCTGTCCCAGCAAGATGACGTGGGTGCAGAGCATCTTTCCCTGGCTGAACCCCTCGGTAGCATTTTGCTGTGCGAGACCACCGCTGCACACGGCTGTGTTCTCCTTCTGGGGGGGGGGGGGACCAACCCCAAACCAGGCTGCCCCCTCCAATGGAGAGCTCCATCGGGGCTGGGTGGCATACCCCAGCAGCCCTTCCTGAACCCCCTGGCTACACACATTCCATCCTTTTGGGCTTTCCTCTGCCCTCCCAGAGCTGACACTCTGTCAGTGCCCACCTTGCTGGGTACCGGGGTGCTGCTCAGCCGAGGCTTATCTCCGGCGGGGGGATCCAGAGCCGGAGCCATCCGGCCCGAGGGAGAGCCGAGGGACGTGGCCTGGGAAGCTATCTCAGCAGAAAACCGAGTGGAAGGGAAGATCCGGCTCGTTTTGCTCGGATGTAGCATTATACAGGGAGGCACAGAGAACCGACAGGCTGAGCTCCTTGCGTGGCGGGGCTGGAGCGGGGCCGTGGCTCTGCGAGGAGGTCGCGCTCTGAAAGCCCCGGGACGTAAATCTGTGCCATGCGATTGCACAAGTGCTCTCCGGGCCACGCGGGTCTCTGTGCTGTAATGTATTGCTGGGCTCTGCAGCCGGAGATTTAATGCGTGTGCTGAAGCCTCCAGTGCCCATACATCACTCAGCGGTTACTTGGAGGCACGTCCCCGAGAGCTGGACAAGGATTGCTGCCAAAGGGTGTGAGGCAAAATTTTTTGGCCCATTAGCAAAGCTCAGGCTAAGAAATACAGACTTGGTGGGAAGATGCTGACAGCCTGGAAGACCACGGGAGAAGACGACTGGAATTGTTTGCCATCATTTTTGCAGATGAGGCCTCTCCCGTCTTTGCCCAGCCTCTCCAGTTGCTCTCTCAGGGTTTCTGTGTGCTGTGAGGCTCAGGAATTCCTCGCTTTGGGACTGCCTCCCATGCGACCGGGGCAGCCTTTGCCACTGCCACAGCTAAGCGAAAGCACAGGGGAATTTTGTCAGGCCCTGAAACGTTTTCATTTGCAAGCTTTGATTTTTCCCCTGGCTGCAGGTGTGTGGCTTTTGCAGTCACCGCCATCTGGCGCCCTGGCACCCAGCAGCAAATGCCCCCGTTTGGACATCAGGGCAGAAAAGTGCCTTTGGTTCCATCACCAAGCCCCCAGCCAGCCCTTGGGACCAAAGTCAGGGCTTCAGACTTCAGCAGCATTGCAGACCTCTGCAGGCAGCCTAGGACTGGCATGCACAGAACTGTTTTCCAAGCAGCTCCTTTCTTTCTCTGAAAAAAAGAGAGAGAAAAAAGAAATATTTTGCTTCTCTTTGATTCCTTTTCCCCCACCAGCCCCACTCTCTCTGGCTATCGGCCTCAAAATGCCCTTAGGTCTGTAAGTTAGCACCACAGAAGGGGCCAAATCCCTGCGGGGACAAGGGGCAGGGGGCAGCGGGTTTCGGGGTCCCTTCCTCAAGCTCTGCTGCTGGTGACACAGGAATGGGGCACATCTCCTGGTGGACGTGTCCCGGCCGGGTCAGGGAGCATGTAGCTCGGTGTCCTGGTGTCAGAACAATGTCACCTGGTGGCCATGTCCCTTCCGAGCTGGTCCCAGCGGGGGGGCCCTGCAGGTCCCCCGGGGCCCTGGGACCTTCCTCCTCCTCAGGGCATCAGTTAGTCCCACACTGATGGCATGGGGACGAGCAGGTGGGAGAGCAGGTCCTGTGTCCTGACTAAAAATTCACTTTCCAGCAGCAGGGGTTAATTTTTACAGATTTTTCTGGACCCGTAACAAGCAGTTGGAAGTGCTGGGAAAAGGAGACTGGAAGGAGAGCTGTATTCACAGTGCAGATGGTTTGGGGAACTTAGCACGGAGATCAAAGCCGTGGTAGGAGTCTGCTCTCTAATCAGGACCACCTCGCTCCCCCCCCTCCCGCTGCCCCAGCTGTGAAATCCCAATTACGCCCCCCTCTTCCCAAAGGTCTCACTGAATTTGGGCTGGCAAAGCTGCCTTGTCTGTGGGGCTGTCCTCCTGCGGCTCCCACTGCTGCTCCCTGGGGCCTCCCAGCCCTCAACAACGGGCTGAGGAAGGGGCAGCAGTGACCCCGATGCAGCGAGGTCTGGTGCCAGGTGGGGTCCCCGATGGACGCCCTTCCCACCTCCCAGGCAGTGCCGTGGGGCACGGGGCTGTCCTGCCCCCACCGGAGCACCCATCCTGCCACCGGACAGGGCTGGGCACCAGCACGGGCTGCAAACCCAGCAGGGGACCCCGTCGGGGAGGGAGCAGCCCCCTCAGCCCCCTCAGCCTCCTCCTCTCTCCCCAGGCTGGCCCCGGGCTGCCTTGGGGCTCGCACCCCGTGTTGGGTGCCCCAGGCGGGGGCACAGCTCGGCTCCAGGCTGCCCCAGGGCCGGGGAGCACGGGCCGAGGGCTGCGGCCCCCCCCCGGCAAGGACCGTGTCCGTTCCTCTCGCTGCTTCCCTCCTCATGAGCGTCCTCTCGCTGCCTTCTGTTGGCCAGAGAACGGCGTCAGGCTGCAAAGAGCTGCAGATGCGCTCGGGCTGCTCGTGCACCCTGCCTCCCCCTGCACCCTGCGCCCTGCACCCTGCGCCCTGCGCCCAGCCTCCCGGGACGCGGGGGTCAGCACAGCTGACGCCTTGCCAGCAGTGAGGACGTGCAGCGTCCCCAGTGCCGGCGCCCACGAGCCTGGGAGCCGTGGGTGCTGCTGTGTGCTCGCAGGAGAGGATCGAGGATCGGCAGCGTCCCCGTCCCCTCGCCTCCTCCTCCCTGCCTCCGGCAGCCCAGCAGCGCTCAACCTGCCGCCCGCAGCACCGGGACAAGCTGGGATGAAGCTGCTCCTGCTCATCCTGCCGCCACTCTTCTGTGCCGTTACGAGTAAGTGGGTGTCCCCGCAGGTCAGTCAGAGCTGGGGGGGTGGTGGCAGGCCGCCCGGCTGAGCTCTTGGCGAGGGGTTCACAGGGAATTTTGTGCTGGGATTTGATACATGTCCTGGCACACGGCGCAGTGGTGCTCGCTGCCCCAGAACACCGTGCTGCTTGGAGAAAAATTGCTGGTGCCCGAGGAGAGCTTTCTGCAGACCTGCTAACGCTGCTCTCCGGACTTTGCTGCTGCCTCCGAGCCCACTGATAATCACAGGTCGTGGCTCTGCCTTTTAGTCAGGGGCAGGGAAAGGCAGCACCGGAGCGGCGTGGGAGCAGATGCAGCACCAGGGCTGTGGTCTGAAAGGGGAGGGGGGGGTGGCAAACCAGATGCAAATTAAAAACTTTGTGCTGGAAGCTGGGAGGTGTATGACAAAAAGCCAGGAGTTCTGAGGTGCTTCTGTTTGAGTCTGATTTGCTGTGCTTTGCTTTTGCCAGTGTCAATGCAAGCTGCTCCTTCCCTGCTGGCCCCGGGGGGGTGCTAAGCCCCTCTCCCCAGCCAAGCAGGTAATTATTGGCATCGCCCCTAAGGTCCTCTGCTTCGGGTGCAGCACAAGCTGGGTGTGCTCCTGCTGGGTGTAGGGAGGGGTCTGCAGCCCTGGGCAGACCCTGCGGCACGGACAGAGAGCTGGGGCACTAAAAGGGAGTGGGACGGGAGGTGTGCTGCCCTCAGGCCATGTCCTAAACTCTGCTGGCAGAAATTGGCTGGCAAAAACTATGTGTGGGTTTATTTGCAGGCAGAGGTAATGTGGACACAAGGCATGCTCTGCTGCGTGTGCTGGTTTCTGGAGAGTTCACTTTCTGGAGATGCGTTTGTTGAACTGGCTGGGGAAATGGAGCCCGTGTGCAGGGGAAGCAGATCTGCTTCGGTCTGCTCTGATCTGGGTTTGAAAGGAGATGGCTCTCCGGTGGAAAGCCTCCAACAGACCAGACCTCGCTGCTCTCATTTCGTGCCGCCCTCACACTCCCTCTGAAGCCCAGCAAAAGCTGCGAGAAGGTCCCCGTGATGCGGCCGCAGGCTTAGGACAGGGCCTTGGGGTCTGCGGGGGGGACCGAGCCCGGGGCCAGGTTTGGGGCCGGGGCCAGGTCCCCCAGCAGCAGCGCTCCCTGCTCCCCAGCTCCGCGTTTATTTCGGTCACGGCTATTTTATGGGCGATGCGTGGGCTTCGTTTACAATCCTGGGTGGCCCTCACGAAAACTCAGCAGATGCCAGACTTAATCCCAGCTAAATCTGGCCACTTCCTCTCGCTGCTGGCTGCTTCCCAGCCGGGCAGAGCCGGGCAGGCGGCGGGCACGGGCTGTGCTGCAGGGCTCGGAGGGGTTGGTTTGTGCTGCGGGATGCGCAGCCCCCCAACGGCCTCAGCGTTCTGCCTTACCTGAGGACCCACTTTTCCTCTGGCTTCTATTTATTTATATATTTATTTCACTTTCTTTCCCACCCCGCATTGTTTCCCCGCCGGCTGCCCCCAGCCCCAGGGGGGTTGATGCAGAACCAGGTCCTGGGGCTGGGGGCTTGGCTGGGACCCTGCGACTTGGGCTCATTTCCAGAGAAATTGCATCTGCCTCTGCTTATGTATATAAATATATATATGTATAAACTCTCCCCTCTCGGTATTTACATAGCTCCATATGCAGACAGGCTCTCTGCAATGGGGACCTTGAGGCCCTGGAAAGGTTCCCATTACCTTCTGCGGGTCCTACATAAATTCAGACCAAGAAAACAGCCAGAAACTTGCGTGATGGAGCAGCAAGCAGCAGAGGACCTCCCTGGATGTCCAGAAATGGAACCAAGACAGGAAAACATCCATCAGTAGGGCCTTGAGCTCAGGGCTCAGGAGTCAGATCGGTTTCCATCTGCAGAGCCTGGCAAGGATAAGGGAGATGCTTTCCCCTGCGGGGCTGCAGCAGAACAAGAATCAGGGGTCTTGCACCGTCCCTCTCCCTCCTGCTTTGCATTTTTCTTACTCTTTCATCACCCCAAATGCTCTCCTAAGGAGACAAGTTTTCCTTACAAGTTTATGAGGAAGCATCAGGCCGGTTAGGGGGGAGGTGAAATGCTCACCTCTCCGTGGGGACGGTCATCCTTGTCCCTTTGTCTGCCACTTGCCCTCTCTCTACAGGAGGAGATTGTATTTGTCTTCATCTTCACCTACATAAGGCACCTATCACCGTGCGGATAAGCACCCTCTGGAGCCACTCGGATGGCAGGGTGGCCATCGCACCAAGCACAACATTTTGCCCATGCTTTCCACATGCAGGACGCTGCGAGGAGACATGGCTGCGGCACTGCTGGGGTGCTGCGAGAAAAAGTAACAGCCCTCCCGGTCTGTCGTTTTGACACAACTGCCATTTTGGTTAGCTTTTCGTGCATACTTTTATCATTGGGTGTGATCTGCCAGCATGGGGTAAATAAATAAAACTCTTTTATTGAAGCATTAACATTCGACAGATCCGCTAGAAACAAACTTGGGGTCGTGGGTGCAGACTGGGAAGGGAAGGGCTGCGGCCCTCCCCCAGCTCTGCTGATCTTTTTGCCACGGTTTCATCTTGCTTGTGCTGTGTTATCAGCAGAAAATAGATGGGTTTGCTCCCAGCTACAGGAACAGATGATCACGCATAAACAAATTTTCAGTGATAACATTTTTGCAACATTTAATACAAGATGCGTTTTTTAAAGTTTCGGGCAGACGGTGATTCCATCTGACATTCGTTATGCGTTGCAACGCTCTGCAGTAGAACCGTGGGTTTAGACGTGCCTAACACAGAAGTATAGCCACAAGCATTTATAAAAACCTAAAATTACTTCTCAGTTTGCAAAAAGACTAGTCAAAGGAGGCACTTCCAAAACAGCAGTCTCCAGTGTGCTCTACAAAAAAAAAAAAAAAAAAAGAGAGAGAGAGAGAATGAAGGAATTTCGGCAAAAGATGCTGAATTTTAGAAAATGCTGGATGAATTTACACAGACTGCTCTGCCCATTAGGGGTGCCTGGTGGCAATCTCAGCAGAGGCAGAGGCACGGCACCGCTGTGCCCAGCCCCGCTCAGAGCCGCACAGCGCACGGCCCGTGGCGAGACCGGCCCCAGCGGCTCTCTGTGCCTTCTCCAGATTTCTCCGTCTCTCAGATCCATTCCCCGTCACTCTGCATTGCTCTCCGGCCGCAGCCCAGGCCTCCTTTGTCTCGTATGGCAGACATTTGGGAAGAGACAGGCAGCCGGCAGGGGTGCTTTCAGCCACTTCCAGTCTGCTTTCAATTGCTGTGCCACACGCAGGCATTTCTGGGCAGGAAGGACTCCGTGTCTCCGAGAAAAGAAACGGTTTGCAACGTGCAATCAGATCAGCACAGCCAGCAATGCAAATCGACGTGCAGAAGCTGGGGGAGAGAGGGAGAGGAGGTGCCCTGGGGCCGGTGCTGAGCTGTCTGCCTGCTGCACGGCTGCAGCTGGGACGCGGCTGTCCCCATCTCCTGCTTGGGTCCAGGTGTAAATGGGGCTGGTGAGGGGTGCCAGGATGTGTGCTCAGAGCAGAAGTTCAGCCTGGGGAGTCCAAAGGCATCGCTGGCACCGCCAGCTCAGCCACAGGCTGCTTTCACCACAGCTGCCGGTGCCGTGCCCGTGCCAACCTCGGCCCTGCCCGCCCCGGTGCCGTGCCGGGGCACCAGCCCCAAAACCACCCGTCTGCCACGGGCAGGCACGTGGATGTGTGATGCTCTGAGTCACATCCACCTCCACGTCACACCACAGTGCTGCTGATGGGATGGCTAATGAGGTGTGTGTGCGAGAGAGCAAAGTGCTTTTAATTCCAGCACGCCCCATTAGCCAGTAATAGGCTGGCAGCTGAAGAAAATCTTGAGCGACAAGCCGGGCCCCTCCACGCAGCCCTAGTCCCTCCTGGTGCTGACTGCTGCCACTTCCCCAGGCCTGATCAAAGCGGCGTGTGGAAACATTTAGCTGGATCTGAGGCATGCCTCTGCCACGGATAATCGCAGGGTATTAATGAACGGGGCCCTGAGCTGGGGATCGGGATGGCTCTGACAGAAAGGGCCGGGCAGAAGGGGAGCCCGAGCTGCCAGGACAGCCTCACACCCTGCGATGGAGCTGGGATGGGGCAGCTGGGCTTTAACCTGTTATGAGAATATCTGCCTGCATCTGCTGTGGGTGTTGGGGGATGCCCCACAGAGGCCAGAGCCCTTTGTGGGGTGCTGGTGGTGGAGGGCTCACGGGTGGCAGGGGACAGCATGGGCACAAAGCAGGACATGGCCCCAGGAGCTCAGGTGCTGCCCAAGGGGAGCGCTGAGCACCTCCTCTTCCTTTGGCAGAACCGCTTGTGACGCACCCCAGGGACAGGCATGCATGTCCCCTGGGGCAGTTTCCCTGCGGCAACCTCTCCGTGTGCCTGCCCCAGGCCCTGCACTGCAACGGGGTGGACGACTGCGACAACGGAGCCGATGAGGAGAACTGCGGTAATTAGCGAGTCCCTAGGAAGGGGGGATGCCCTCGGTGGGAATAACCCCCTGGACCTGGGAATGCCAGGATCCAGGACCCTGAGGGCATTAGGGCACAGCTGGGTCCATCCCCGGGAGCAGCGGCAGTGGGGGGAGCCCTGGGCCTGCTTCTTTATCCAGCTGCTTCCCGGCTCTGGCACGCGTAATCCACCCAGGCACCGTGGCCACGCGTGCCCCATGTAGAAGATCATCCGGGTCCTGGTTTCATCCGTCCCCGCACCCTGTCCCGATGTTGCCGGCTTTTTGCTCTGCCCAGATGCCAGCTCAGGCACCAGGAAGGCCGCTCAGGCCGGGCATCCCGAGCTGCCGGGTGGAGGGGATGGTGCCGGGCCCCTTCCCCGTGCCCTAACGGCGCTCCCCGCCCGCAGTGGACAACACCGGCTGGCTGTGGGTCCTGGGCGACAAGCTGGCCACGCACAGCAGCGGCACGGCAGTGGAAGATGAGGCAGACCCCTGCTGTAAGCCACCTGTTTGGGGTGCGGGCATCCCCCCCTTGCTGTGTGGCCCCTTTGCCCCCTCAGCACACCCCCCTCTGCTTGCCCGCAGCGCTGGAGCTGTTCCCGGAGCGGTGCCGGTGCTGGGGCCAGGCAGTAGACTGCACTGCGCAGGACCTCAGCGCTGTGCCCTGGGTCTCCCCCAACGTGACGAGG
Source organism: Cygnus atratus (assembly GCF_013377495.2). Taxonomy (NCBI): domain Eukaryota; kingdom Metazoa; phylum Chordata; class Aves; order Anseriformes; family Anatidae; genus Cygnus; species Cygnus atratus. The sequence goes on from NC_066374.1 coordinate 20,540,731, forward strand.
CTGTGAGTAGCGGTGGGACATGTTCTTCCCCTTTCCCCCAAGGGAACCCGTGGCCCCCCAGGGCCAGCAGCCCCCTGTCACAGGGATTTGTCTGCCTGCAGCACCCCCAGACCGCACGGAGCTGGGAGAGGCGGCTGCTGGCTGCTCTGTGCTGCTGCTAGGCTGGAGGTTGGCAAGCCCCAGCTGCTTGTCACACACACAAAGTAAGGGCTAGGAGGGGAAGGAGAGCCTGAAAAAACTCATCCATGGCAAATAATTCTTGCAGATTGGGAGAGCAATTAGCGGTGTTGTGTTAACGAACAGCAGCTGCCTTGCATCTCATTTGTATTGCACAGGAGAAGGAGGGCCTTGGCTACCCCATCCTCCTGTGATAAAGGTTCTCTGGCCTCAGAATTTGGTTTCTTTATTTATTTTCCTCCCTCCCTCCTTCCCTCTTCCTGTTTTCCTGTTAGGGACCTGAAGAAAAATAAAATCCACTCTCTGCTGGACAATCAGTTCACCAGGTACAGGAGGCTGAAGAAGCTGTGAGTATCACCCCTCTGTACCCTGCTGCACCAAACGGGGCGAGCAGCGGCCGTGCGGGTCGGCAGCAGCAGGGGCAGCACAGGGAACAGGAGCGTGCACGTGTCAGGGTGGCTTTGCTCAGGGCTGTGCTGTGGCTCCGTGTTAGCCCAGGCACTTCTCAGCCTTTCTTCGTCTCCACCACTTGGTCTCTGTGCTCGAGGCTGCCCAGCCCTGGAGCTGGAGGAGTAATGACGCCGTCGGTCCCTCCGTGCAAGCCCTGTAATGCTTTTCCAGGCTGAGACCCCTAGAAAGTGTTTCTTTTCCAATCTGTTTCTCTGTTCCATTTTTTAATAGATTTTTGCAAAACAACAAGATCTGTATGATCTCACCCAAAGCGTTCGCTGGACTTTCTCAGCTCAAAATGTTGTAAGTAAGAGTTCCTGCGTTATGAGGCCCTGGGGAGGAAATCCGTGGGACGGAGGCTGGCCTCTGCTCCGCTTGGCACGCGAGGCTCGCAGCACAGCCGGCTCCAGTCCGGCTCTTGGAGTACTTGCTCCTGCAAGAATCAGTACCAAGCCTGCTTTAAACTGGAGTAGGTGGGTAAATGTGGGGCAGGGCAGAGGCACCAGCACATCCCACACATCACTCCCTTCCCCTCCCCGTGTTTGCCTGCCTGATCCAGGGCCCCTAATCAGAGATGTGAAGGGAGAGGAGCCGTGGATACTGACAGTGGGGGGCACACAGGCTCCTTGGGAGGAGCAGCTTTAGCAAAACCTGGGTGAATTAGCAGCGGTACCAGAAGGAAAATGATCTTCTCTGTTCATCTGTAGGTTCCTCAGCCACAACAAGATCTCCCAGCTGAAGCCCCGGGTTTTTGAGGACCTGCAGCACCTCGAGTGGCTGTGAGTGCCCCCTCTGGTTCTGACCCCGATGCGTGATCCTGGTGCGTCGTGACACCAGTTCCTCGTGGGGCGGTTAATGAGGCCGGGTCTCATCCACGATCTCATTACGGATGTCAGATGGAGCGGGGACGGTGGCCTCACGGCTCCGTGGTGGGATGCAATCGCTTGCTGGAGGCTCACAGGGGGCCGCAGGGCGCAGAGCGAGGCTGGCTGCGGGGGCACCCACAGCACCTGGGCCAGCTCCAGAGCAATGCACGAGAGCCTCCCAGTGCGCTAGTGAACATGGAGGTTTGCAGCCCCAGCCCCTCAAAAAGTGTGCCCAAACCAAAAGTGCAGCTAATGTCCGCCCCTCCTGCTTATTCTCGAAGGCCCTGTTTGACCATGTGCTTTTACACATCTTTTTACATAGAAAAATCCCTAAAGGCTGCTCTACAAGGTGATTCCCCTCCCGAGTGCACAGGGACGGCCCAGCCACCAGGGCAGGCCTGCTCCCCGTCAGGTTTCCCCTTATTTGCCATGGGACCAGCTCAGTTATTCCTTAAATCAAAGAGGGAAAACAGAATGATGAACGACTCACGGAGGGTGGTCTGTGGCGCAAACAAGCCAAAGGACTTTTGAGAAGCCAAGCACGGCCCTGAATTCCCTGGATGGCTTTTAATTTATCGTTATTTCACAGCAGAGGAGAGGAAAAATCCAACAGACCCTGACTGTGAAGGATTCCAGACTCTGCAGCTGGATCCGATGCTTCAGCCGGGGCAGGATTCACAGGGGAGCAGGATGGGATGCGGGGGGCTGCCCCCACCCAGGGGTGGCACCTGGGGGACCTGCAGGGCAGAAGGGACAGAGCCAGCTCCCCGGGCACAGCGTGGTGCTCGGCGTGCTCCTGGTGCCGGCAGCCTCCCGCTGCCTTCCTTGCCATCGGTGGGTGCCCCATCTCATTCCTCCTCCTCCTCCCGCAGGATGCTGGACAACAACAGGATCGCCAGGATTGCCCCCGCCGCTTTTGTGGGGCTGAAGTCCCTCTACTTTCTGTAAGTCCTCCTGCTCCCTTTCTCCAGGCTCCGCTTCTGAGCCCCTTCCTTGGGGCTAAGTCAAGGGTGCTGTGGCTTCCTCACCTTCCCCAGGGTGCGAGGGATAACTCTGCAGGGCACATGCCTGCCCTGCTGCAATTTCCAGCAGCTGGTTGAGGACGCCACGTTCAGCAGGGTATTGTGCTGCCCTGAAGTATTGCCCCTTGTGCTAGCTGTTTGAGCACCAGGTTGAGATAAGGGCTGTTCGTTAGGTCCAGCCGCTTCCAAGAGGGAAGTACAGGATAACTGACTGGCTTTGGCCACCATACGAGTAATTTTGCAATCACTCTAACATGATTTTAATACCTTCTCCACCTCCACAGTCCACAGTGCAGATCAGAAACTCTGGCAGCAGCTTGGAGTCAGAGTAAGGGGAGAAGTTTTGGCTGTTAGACTGGAAAAAACACGTGTGTGAGCACACACACGTATATACACTCACATATATCTGACCATGCTTCAAGCTGTATTCCCTGAGCTTGCACCTGCAAGGGCAGAGCTGCAGCCGCAGCTGCTGGTATGGGCTCGCACCATCACTGCTGGCATTGGTTGCAAAAGCTTCAAAATTGGGTGTGCGGTACTGAAGTAACTTGCGGGGCTGGGGCTGGGCAGCCACCGGGGCTGGTGGGGGCCCTGGTTGGGGATTTGGGGCCGTGAGGTGGCTGGAGGACGGACAGCGAGTGCTGAGGGAGGTGAGGATGAACAGAGATATGGGGCTGTGAAGGAGCTGGTGCGGGGACCCCGGTGTTGTGCTGCTCGGGGGGGCACCCAGCATCCAGGCGCCCGTCCCTGCTGTCCCCAGAGAGGGCCGTGGGGCAGTGCTCCCCCCGGGCTGTGTTCCCACGTTGCGGGCAGGGGAGCCGCTCTCCTCGGTGACGTAGCTTGTTTATCCTGCTGCTTTTTTTAACAAATCGAGCTAATAAACTGCGGTCACAAGAAGCGCACTAAGGAGCGCTGCGCACGCAGGCATGTGCAAAAGTGGCTGAGAAAAATGCCAGAGGGAATTCGTGCTATAAATCTGCCTTCGCTGCCTGTCACTCCCGGGTCACTCTGGTTCCATGCACCGTTCTCCTTGGGCCATGCCCCTCAGCTCCCTAGCAAGGCTGTCCCACAGCCGCTAAGTACGACCCACATCATTACTGTCATATCCCAAAGAAGGCGAGTGAAGCTCTGCACCACGGGTAAGGTGCGTGCACCAGCCCTTTGCCCTGGGCAGCGGTGGCTGACCCACTGCTGGCCCCGCAGCCGGGGTGTGGGGAGCTGGTGCAGCCAGCGGGGTGCTGGAGGTGCCGCCAGCCCTGAGCTCGCCCCGGGTACTGCTGTGAGCAGCAGCCCTGAGGGGAGGCCAGGCACGAGCAGAAAGCCCTCAGGGTGCATCCTGTGCAGGGGTCCGGCGCTGTGACCCTGTTTGTCTCCGTTCCCTCCCCGCAGGTACATGCTGAACAACTCCCTGGCTAAAATACCCAACACCTCCCTGTGTGCGGAGATGCCGAAGCTGAGCTGGCTGTGAGTACCTGGCCTTGGGCAGCCGGGTCCGGGGCAGGCACTGCTCCCTGGGGGCATCCCAATGGGGAGGAAGCCACACAATCGCCTTTCCTGCAGGGATCTGGAAGGGAACAGGATCCGGGCGGTGCATGGGGCCGTGTTCCAGGAGTGCCGCGAGCTCACCGTGCTGTGAGTACCCCACGGCCCTGCCTGCCCGGGGACGCCCCTTGGTGGGGTGGGGGCAGGTGGGGCTCGGCTCGGACTCCTTTTCCCTCTGCTCTGGGCTAGGCAAGGGGCTGCGTTTCACGTGAATGGTTTCGCTCTGTATCTGTATTGCTGTCGGCTTCATGAATTTTATATCTGCTCTGTAGGGACTTGATGGGGCACCCCAGGGCCTTGTCCAGCTTTGGGTCCGGAGGGTAGTTCCCCCGTCAGCAGCAGCCTGGGGCTGCCGGAACCGAGCAGGGTCAGAGGCAGGGCACAGCACAGAAAAAGCTTCCCATGGTGTGCAAGCAACGAGGCTCACGGCCAGCCCAAAGCCTTCCTCTGGCATCCAAATCCCCTAAAAATATCTCTGAGGAGCGCCATAAACTTTGTGAGCTGGCTCTGTGTGTCAAACCCTGAGCGGCTCTGCTTACCGCCCCCCTGCCTGGGGCCTGTTCCTGCGCTGCTGCACGGCTGGGGCTGGGCTGTGCTCCAGGCCCTCATGCAGGTGCCTTCCTGGGGCTGACAGGGGAAAAGAATTCACCTTGGTAATGCCCAGGCCTCTCCCAGGGGTGTTGCCGTGTGTGATGGCCGTATGTCTCCCAGAGAGATAGATACGGCCCCTGGAGAGCTGAGCTCAGGCCAGGGAAGTTTAGCACTGCGCACACCCATGGGCCGCCCGATGGCCGTGGGTGGTGGTGGCAGCAGGAGCGAGATGGGCGCCCCAGCATCCTGCCAGGGGATCACCAGCAGTCATCGGAGCCACCCCACATCACTTCTCCCGTGGGAGCTGCCAGCAGCCCCAGCGAGGTGGGTGAGCTGCTGCCCCACGGCTCCCTCCGTCCTCCCAAAACCAACCCCCTTCGGCTTTGATCAGCCGCGTGTTTCCCAGGGCTGTTGTGGCACTGCCATGGAAACCCAAGTGAGGGCAAAGACAGACGGTGTAAACACACCCTGCCGGTGACACCGGCCCCAGAGACAGCTCGGCGAGGAGGGGCCGCAGACGCAGAGGGGCTCGTGCTGGGCTCTGCAGGACAAGCCGTCCCGGCCGGACTCCCCCATGTCTGTGCTGTGCGCTGTGGTGCTCCCGGCCACCGCGGTGCAGACGCACGCCTTGCTCCATGTTCGATCCCACAGACAATGCGGCAGCAGAGCCAAAGTGAGAGCAGCCAGAAACTGGACTGAGGGGCTGTGCCCTGGAGCAAGCGATTTAATTTTTTTATCCTCTGGAAGGACGAGGGCCTTTGTCTGCAGACATTTCCCAACGCTGCAGCGCAGTGGGCTGCCTCAGTTGGTGGCAGGGCTCAGCAGAGCCCAGCTGTGCTTCCATCTTAGCGCACCACTCCAGGCTTTCACTTCTCGTCCTCAGTTTTTAATTCTGAGCCCTTCAGCCAGCTCTGGTCACCTTCTGTTTTTCTGGTGGGCCCTTCTCTAAGGACTTGGGTGAGGTGGGGCCTTGCCCCAGAGAGCTGGGCTCTGGCCCAGGCCCTGCCCCACAGCAGCGGAGCGCTGGGTGAGCACGGGCTGGAGGTGGCGGCTGGGGCAGGGGGCACTGGGGAGGGACTCCATGGAGCCAGGGGCACCCCATGGATGTGCCCCAAGCAGAGCACCCTGAGTGCTCCCAGCCAGCCCAGAGGCTGGGTGATGCCCGCAGAGGGTGCACGAGGCTCCGTTGCATCCACGCTCTCCTCTTCCTCCTCGCTCAGGGTCCTGCGCAGGAACAAGATCAGGTGGATCCAAGGCGGGACGTTTTCCAGGCTGAACAGGCTGGTGGAGCTGTAAGTGTTCGCCCATCGTGTTCCCTGAGCCTGCTGCTGCAGGCTGGGGGCGCCTTGCTCAGGACCCGCTGTGTGGGGGCTGCGTGTGCCCCCTGCCCACCCTGTGCGGCTCGGTGGTGCTGGCACAGCGGGCACAGAGCCTGCGGGCAGGTGGCCTCACGCCTTCTCAAACACCGCTCTGCTCTGCCAGAGACCTGTCCCGCAACGGGCTAGATGAGCTCCCGGCATCGCTGTTCAACGGCCTGGCCGACCTGCAGCAGCTGTGAGTACCGGAGCACCCTGCCACCGCGGGGAGGGGGCGGCCAGCACCCGGCCCCTGCAAGGCACTGTGCAATTCTGCTCTGCATCTGTGTGCCCATCCTGGGGATGGGGAGTGCTGGGGAGAAGCCAGAAAAGCCCCCCCTCTGTCCTGACTTACAGCTCCTGTGATAGCTTCCAGGTAGGAAAACTATCAAAGCTTTCCTTCTTTTCAGGAATATTTCCTACAACCCCTTGAACGAGATCTTCCCCGGGTGGTTTGAGAGCCTGCCCCAGCTGCGGTCCCTGTGAGTCCCACAGCATCCACAGCCCTGCAGCAGCACCGAGGCCAGCCCGGCAGCTCCCAGCCTCCCCTGCCCTGCTTTCGTCTTGCAGGAGCTTGGAAGGGCTGGAGATCCCCAACATCCACAACCTGACCTTCCGCAGGCTGGCCAACCTCTCCCACATGTGAGTGGAGGGGACGACACCAGCTCACTCCTTGCACTGAGCGGGCGGCTTCAGCCCCCGCAAGCTCCCGCGCACGCTGTGCCTGCACCTCCCCGTGCAGGACCCTCTGCCGGAGCAGTGGGGGCATTTATCCCACACCAAATTGCGGAGGTGCCCCCCAGTGCACGTGCATCAAGGAACGATGCACGCTTCTGAGTGTGCGTTGCACGGGTGGTGCGGGAGGGGTGGGCTCTGTCGGGTGAGGTGTGAACGGGCCCCGCGCCGAGTGCCCCCTTAGAGGTGCTTTGCCTGGGCCCAAGGTAACGGCCTAAGGACTGCAGAGACGTGCAGGAAGGCTGGGCAGGCACCGCACACGTGGTGGAAATACAGCCGAGGAGCCAGCTGTGAGTGCTGGGGCTGTGCTTTGGAAGGATAAAAAAAAAATAATTATCTCCAGATGCACATTTTAGAGTACCTGTAATGAAAGACAACTGTACATCTTCCTTTCTGTAATTGGTCTGTTTGGCCTGTAAATACGGTACATTTTCTACCTGACTTGCTAATAAGCAATCATTTTCTCCCCTTTTATCTATAATTAAGCAGAAACGAGCCTTGCATTGCAGTTTTGTAGTCATTTTCTAATGTGGAGTTTTACTAAGCTTGTATGGGATTGCTTTTTTAAGGCTTGAAAGGATTAATCTGAAATAATATGCAGGGGAAAAATCTGAATCCCTGTTAATGGAAGTTGAGAGACTTGAACAAGGGAATGATTTTTAAATGTTTGTGAGAACCGGGGCTCGGAGGAAAACACTCCGCTCTCTATTTATTAGCTGACGGTGACAGATATAAGCGCGGCTGTGTGGCACTCGATCCAGGAAAGCATTGGGGTGCCTCCTGCCTGTTTTGCAAAGGATTTGGGCTGTTGCTTATTCGGTGTCCAAAACAAACTGCAGACACTGTGCAAACCGCACCCCCCCGTTCAGCTCTATTCCTCTCTGCATGTTCTTCCCCTGTCCCGGGTGCTGCTGCAGAGGGCTGCGTGCCGGCCTCCCGGGTCCTCCTGTCCTGTTGTCCTCCTGTCCCTGGTCAGTGACAGCTCCAAGGCTCGCGGCTAGTGATTTGAGGGTCTGGCTGGCCCTGCTCCATGCAGACAGGGAAAAGCACCACGGGGGGCTGGAGGAGGTGGATGTTGCAGCAGCAGGGCCGTGCACGCCGGCCCGGTGGCAGCCAGCCCCTTCCTCCCAGCAGCTACTTCAAGAAGTTCCAGTACTGCAGCTCCGCGCCCCACGTGCGCAGCTGCAAGCCCAACACCGACGGCATCTCCTCCTTCGAGCACCTCCTGGCCAACATCATCCTGCGCGTCTTCGTCTGGGTCATCGCCTGCGTCACCTGCCTCGGCAACCTCTTCGTCATCTGCATGCGCTCCCTCATCGCCACGGAGAACAGCCAGCACGCCATGGCCATCAAGTCCCTGTGCTGTGAGCTGGGAGCGGTGGGGAGGGCACGGGGGGGCCTCTCCAGCTCACACCACCCCAAACCAGCACGGCCGGGGCCCATTGCTGCCCGCCTTTCTTTTCATGCCGATGTCAGGAGTGCTCCTGGCATGTCTCGGCTCCTGCCCATGCTTATAGGTACCGCGGCACCGTCTGGCAGCTCTTCTAACACATGCAGACGCAACAGCTCTGCGGTGGCTTCATGACCCCGGTGTCACTGGAGGGGGCTACAGCTGCCCGCTGGAGCTTTTCTCTCACCGTGCCTTGCCTCCGCCCCAGGTGCAGACGGCCTGATGGGCATCTACCTCTTTGTCATCGGCGCCTTCGACCTCAAGTACTCGGGCGAATACAACAAGCACGCGCAGGGCTGGATGGCCAGCCTGCAGTGCCAGCTGGTGGGCAGCCTGGCCATGCTGTCCTCCGAGGTGTCCGTCCTGCTGCTGACCTACATGACCCTGGAGAAGTACTTCTCCATCGTTTTCCCGTTCAGCCACCGCAGAGCCGGCAGGAAGCAGACCGTCTCGGTGCTGGCCGTCATCTGGCTCCTGGGCTTCTCCCTCAGCCTCGTCCCCCTGTGGTGTAAGGAGTCCTTCGGCAACTACTACGGCAGGAACGGGGTTTGCTTCCCGCTGCAGTCCGACCTGGGCGAGCGGCCCAGCGCCAGGGGCTACTCCACCACCATCTACCTGGGTGAGGCCACCGGGATGGGGACGGGGATGGAGCGGGGCAGGACGGGCTTCCAGCGGCAGCGGGGTGGCTCAGCGCGCCCAGGTTTGGGGCGAGCCGAGGCTGCGGAGCTGCCTCTGCCCCCTCTAGTGGGGAAGTGGGAACGGTCCTGCTGCGCCACAGACCCAGCCGAGGTGCTCGGAGAGAAACCTCTTCCTCTCCAGGCTTGAACCTTGCGGCTTTCATCACCATCGTCGTCGCTTACACCGGCATGTTCTACTCCATCCACATCACCGCGTCCAGGACAGCCGAGAGGAGCGTCTGCTCCCGGGAAGTCGCCATCGCAAAGCGCTTCTTCTTCATCGTCATCACCGATGCTCTCTGCTGGATACCCATCTTCCTCCTCAAGCTGCTCTCCCTGCTGCAGGTGGAAATACCAGGTGAAGGACCCGGCCGGGCACACCGCCGTCGGCCCAGGGCCCCTGGGTGGGGGCTCCTCGGTGCGGGTGCTGCCAAGGTTGGGTGTCTGAGTGCAGGGGGTGAGTGTCGCCCATCCCGGGGTGGACCCTGGCCCCCTGCAGCTCCCCACAGAGCTGCCGTTGTGAGCCCCCCCACGGCCATGAGCCTGGAAATGGGCTTGCCCCACTTTGTGGCATGGGTGGGTTCCCCCAGGCAGGGCCCTGGCCGCCTAACGCCATGTCCTCGTCGGTGGAACGCAGGCACCATCACCTCCTGGGTGGTCATCTTCATCCTGCCCATCAACAGCGCCCTCAACCCCATCCTCTACACCATCACCACCGCCCCCTTCCAGGAGCAGCTGAAGGGCTGTCTGCAGGCCAAGCAGGCGGAGCTGCACGAGTCCCAGAGGAGCTCCGTGCTGGCAGCGCCGCAGGCCAGCACCGTCTGACGCTGCCTGGCGGCACGAGGATGCCCCAGGAGTGGCGCATCTCCCCTACCAGATCTTCCCCTGCGGCAGGCAGGGGCCGTGCCACGAAGGGCACAAGCGCCTCGAGTTCAGCCGCTTGCTGCCACCGCGGTGCTCAGGTGGGTCTGGGGGCTTGGGGGGCAGTGGGTGCCCCCAGGCAGCCCCTGCTGCCCAACCCCAGGGGGGGCTCAGCTCCTGCCGCCCGATTCACAGCTGCTCTCAGGTTACTTTTTTGGCCTGATTCTGCCAAAATGTTGGATGTGCGGCCTGATGGCTCCAGCCACCACATAAAAGCATTGTCCAGCCCCACGATGTCGCTGGGCTGGGGAATCGGCCAGCAGCACCCTCCCACCACCAGGGGTTCTCCACCAGCCAGCAGGTATCGTTAGTACTTTATTAATTACACGGATGGGAAGAGCAGCCCCGATCCAAGTCAAACAGTCTGTTGCAGTTGCATATGATACAAAACAAGGAACAGTCCCTTAAATACAAAATACATGTCTTTTAAGTGAACATCACCTGGTGCTGAGCTCTACCGCCTGAGTTATATATTAATATTCCAACTGTACAAGTATTTATAGGTAGAAAAAAAAAGAAACATTTAAAAAAATATTAGGAGAAAAATCACTCCCTCAGAAAAGTTAGTTATAGTTTTTATATATATATAAAATATATATATATATATATATATATATATATATATATATATATATATATATAAAAAAAACACAGAATACAGGCTGGGTTGTTTTTTCACCAAGAGACAGACACCATTTGTTACGGCAAAACTGGCATGGGGAATTGCTCCCACACGTGGGTCGTGTTGCCTTCCAGTTGGAACGACGTCGAGTAACTTGGGTCCCTGCCTACAAGGAGAAACCAGGTCAGTTCCGAGTGCTGGCAGCAACGTCGGACGGCTTCTCAGGGTGGAGGAAAGGAAGGGTGCGAGGTGGGAGCTGAGGGAGTGCTGGGGACAGGGGACAGAGGCAGCTCCGCACCCGGCAGGGGCACCAGCTCTGCTCCTGTGGTTGCCCAAAGCCAGGGTCTCAGCCCCACCAGGGCCGGGCACGTCCCTTGTCCCCACCGTGCCTCCTCGGAGCACTCCCCCCGTCACCAGCTTCTTGGTGGCTGCTCTGGGTTCCCAGCCCTGTCCTGCCCCCTCCGGCTGAGCGGTACAACAGGTCCGAGGGACGGCGCTTGGCTTGGAACGACATCCATCCAGCCCCTACTGAAACCTAGCGCACAGGGGCGTCTTTTAGCTGAGCAAGGCAGCTAACAAGGCGCTGGACTGGAGAGCTTTCTCCTTCATCTCCTATGAAATTGAGCAGCAGAGGTGATAGCAATGGCTTCCTTCTGCCACTCAGCGATGGCCGTCACTAACTGGCTCGATAGATATCCACCCACAGTTCCCTCCTCCGATAACAGCACCCTTCAGCAGACTCCCACCCTGACCCCCTGCCTGTTCCCCCGCCGGGTGCCAACCCACGCACGCTCCCCCCTCGCCGCCCCCCCGTCACTTCCCGACACAGCGCCGTGACCTACGGACGTGGCCCCGTCCTCCCTGCTCTCGTCTCCCCCTCCTGCCTCCTGCTTCGCCCCACACCTCCACCACCGTGCCCGGGCCTGGGGGAGCTGAGCCCCACGGGGCTCACATGGGGGGCCCAGCTCACCCTGGGCCTGCTGCCTTCCTAGTGGGGGTCACCCCCAGGCCCCCTCTCCTTCCCGTGAATGAGCAGCACCTTGCTCGCCCATCCCACCCGCAGACAACCTGTGGGGCAGGGCTTCGCCTCTCCGCGCTGGGGAAAGGGCGGCAGGGGTGGAGGCAAAGAGCCCCGCAGCCGGAGGACAGAAGGCCCCGTGCACAGCTGCGGCAGCCCGTGGCTCTCCAGAGGGGGGGCCTGGCCCAGGTTAAAAGGAAGCTTATAAATATGTGCCTGAGGGTGCCCCCGTGCAGCTGGATGCCAGCTCCGCGCTCCCCTCCGCCTGCCCCAGCCCAATTGACTGGCGAGTCCGCGGTCCGACAGGACAGAGCAGCTTCCCGGCTCCTCAGATCTTGGTCTCGGGGCCGTTGGGGCTCAGTGCTGGGAAGGAATCTCGGATCCTCGCCAGCTCCATGGCGCAGAGGTGCCCGAAGACCTTGTTGTACCACTCCGGAGACCGGCCCCTGGGAAGGGAGCAAGGCAGAGCGAGGGGTGAGCGGCAGGGCAGGCCCCCGGCCCGCACCAGCGAGCAGCACCTCCCTTCTTGCTCAGCACAGCTCCAGCTGCCATGGGTTAGGAGATGAGGAACAAGCACTACGCAGCAGCAAAAGGCACATGCCCCCCCCCGCCCCTCACTGCGGTGCACAGCAAAACGCAGGAGCAGCTGGCCGAGGTACCAGGGGTGTCCCATACCTGAGGTCAGCCCTGCAGATGTGCGTCACCTTGGAGCGGCCCATGCCGCTGGGCTCGATGAGGTACTGGGACGTCAGCACCACGGCTTTGACGCCGCCTTCCGCCTGCAGCTTGTCGTGTTCCACCGAGATGGAGATGAGCAGGCAGGCTCCCCGCGGCAGGTCCGTGCGCCAGCGCCTGCCGACAGAGCGCCCGCTCAGCTGGGGGAGCCCGGGGCCAGAACAAATCCCTCGGGCTCGGGTCCCCCCTGCCCTCACCTGAGCACCACGGAGTCCCTGCGCGGGTGGGGTGCCATGCTGTCCGTCACGTAGTGATAAACCTCCATGTCCTTGTCCAGGGCCTCCACCACTTTGCTCTGCAGCAGGTCCTCGTCCCAGAGGTGACGCTCCCGGAGCACCCGGTGCAGCACCATCGAGGGAGGGGCCTCAACATCCGTGGAGACCTTCCACAAGCGCAGAGGGTGCCCGTCCCCAACCTGCCAGGGCCGAGCAGAAGGGTCAGGCGGCTGTCCTGGGAGCCCTGAGAGGCTTTACTGAGGGGTCTCACCCCCGTGGAGCAGCACTATCACAGCTGCTGGCTAGGGGGAGCATGGGATGGGATGGGATGGCACGGGATGGGATGGCAGAGCTCCTCTGGCTGGTGGAGAGGGGCTAACGATGATGCAGTGGGCTCTGGCCAAGAACTGTCCCCCTCTCCAGATGGGGAAGGCAGTGCTGATTGCCTCCTTGCAGAAGGGAAGGAGTGCCAAGGGCTGGGCAGGTGCCTGTAGGACCCATGGCTCACAGCGGTCACTCTGCACCCATTTTCCCACATGACCCCAGACGCCCCGTGTGCGGTGGCACTTACCTTTTTGCAGGAGAGTTCCGTGTTCAGGGGTCCTGGGGTGCTCAGCCACCCCTTGAATTTCTCCGATGACTCTTTGAGCAGGTTCTGGACACTCTGCTCAAAGTAGGAGTGTAAATCCTTGCTTTCCCCTTGGCACACAAAGTCAGCCAGGGGATGGGGGTAAGCATCTGCTGCCATGTAGGAGCTGCTCAGCTGGAGCAGAATGTCATGGGAGACCTAAAAGCAAGAGCACACAGGTCTTCAGAGTCCCGGCAGCAACTCCTCATTGAACAAAGGAGGGGGGAAGGATGGACACAGCCTCCTTGGGCAGACATCCTGCAGCCTGTGAGCCGTCCAACCACGAGCAGGGCTTCGCTGGCCCCTCCGAGAGGCTGGGGCTGCCCGAGTGGTGGCACTGCCCTGCTGGAGGCCGGGTGCCCTCCGCGAGCCCCCAGCGGGCAGCGCCAGGCCGGACACACTGCAGCCACCCACCTGGAAGAGCTTCTTGCAGTCGGTGATCATGTGGGAGAGCCCCTGCGTCGCGGCCATGTTCTCGTTCAGGTCCTTCTGGTCGGGCTTCCCCACGGTGCCCCTCCTGTGCATGGCCCTGCGGGACGGCACGCGGCGCTGGGAGCGGTGCTGACGCCTGGCGCCCGCCCCCCCGGCCCCGGCCCCACACCGCACAGCAGGGCAGCGGGAGCGGCGCCCTCACCTCGGCGAGGTGCTCTCCTTCTTGGACACGTTGAGGTGGAAGATGGAGGGGGCCAGGCACACGGCCAGGTTTCCGGCGGTCATCTGGTTCTCCTCGGCGGAGGCGATGTCGCTCAGGAAGTAGAGCAGGGTCTGCAGCACCTCGCGGTTCTCATCCGGCATCAGGATGATGGCAGCCTGCACCGCCTGCAGCCGCTGCTCCTTCGACACGACTGGGGGCAACGCCTGCGGTCAGCGTCTGTCCCCGAGGGCCACCCCAGCCCTGCGCTGACAGCCCCAAGGCCAGGGCCCCCCGCCCGCGCCCTCCTTACACTGGTAGATCTGCAGGAAGGTGTCGGTCAGCTTGCTGGTGAAGATGGGCTCCGGCAGGTCCCGGAAATATTGCTTCAGCAGGTCGGCCACGTCGTACGCCGACTGCCCCTTGTAGTTGACGTTGTCGGGGCTGGTCTCGTTCATGTGCCGGAGCGCCTGGATGCGGGACTTCACCCCCGATTTCCGGAAAATGCCGACCTGAGGGGAAGAGGGAGCCACGCTGGGACGCGAGGCAAGGCTGGCCCTGCCCCGTGCCTGGCCGCCCCGCAACCAGAGGCGAGCCCGGCTGACAGACAGCCGAGGAGACACCGACAGATGTGAAGTTCCCGCAGACCACCTCGCCCTCCCCCTTTGTCACAGCCAAGCGCTGCACGAGGTGACCCCTCGAAGCTGGCTTTTCCCCCAACCACAGCGCTACAAAAACTACAGCCCAGCAGCACCCCGAGGCGCGGGGCCAGCGGCGTCACCTGGTCCAGGCACTGGCTGCGGAGGTAGCGCATCGCCTGCTGGATGCTCTGCGGCAGCGGCTGCCCCGTCCTCTGCACATTGATGATGGGCGGCACCCCGAACACTGCCTTGTCCCTGTAGTCGGGGACTTTACTCCGCTTCATGAACTTGGGCACAGTCCTGCAGGGTGGGACAGACAGACGGTCAGGGCAGCGACCAGCTGCCTCGGCAGCGCAGGGGGCAGCGGGACACCGGGTGAGACGCACCCAGGGCGCAGGGATGCTTCTGCCGTGCTCTGAATATAAGCAAGGAAGTTCTGAACAGAAGCCACAACATCTTTTATTAAGCCAACATGATTTAATATTTGGCTTAGACAGAAAACCATCGTCTCACTCTTACACGGCCGTAATGTTTTCCATGCTCCCCAGGTGCCTGCAGCCCTCCTCCACGCAGGCAGTGCCGGCAGCCCCGGCCGCAGCCCCCCAGTCCTGCTTGCCAGCATGCCCAGAGCCACGCAGAGCAGTAAGAGCTTGGCTGCAGTTTCTTCCCCTCCCTCTCCATCACCTTCACACACGGAGCCCACCACCCCGCTGCACCGCCCCTGGGGCCCCCATCCCGGCCCCCTCCCCGCCAGCTCACCACGTCCAGGCTTGCTTGTGGGGCACGGAGTACTTCTCCATGATGGCCGTGAGCCGGAGCAGGGAGCACTTCTGGAGCAGGTTGAGCTGGGCAGAGGACTGGCGGTTGATCTCCAGCGAGGCAGAGTTCAGGCTGGGCCGGTGGGAGTTCTGGAAGCTGTGCCAGCGCAGCTTTCTGCAGGGAAGGAGGGCGTTGCAGAGCCTTTCTGTGGCACCCGCTGCTTTGGGGACGGTGTGGGCGCACCAGTGACCAGGCTAAGCCAAACACCAGCCCCGGGGCCACAGGTGCTGCTTCCTACCCCTCGCAAACCCAGCATGAGAAGGTGCCAGAGCACAGGGACACAAAGAGGGAGAAACTTTCTGTTGCCTTAGAGTACTGCTCGTGCTGCCAGGCAGCCTTGCCCCAGCCAGCATCCTCCCCTCTGCACCCCAGCAGAGCTGTGGGGCTGTGCAGGCTCAGCCTGTGCCCACACCCAAGGGCCGTGCTGGGCTGCAGCCCCTCTGGGGGGCTGCAGGGAGGGCAGGGGCTCAGGGACACACAGGACCACCACGCAGAGCAATGCCTCGGCCAAGCGGACACCTCCAACACCCACTTTCTAAACAGCCAAAGACACTGCAACAAGGCAGTGCCCAAAACTAACACCTTTCTCTAGCCTGTGCTGCTCTGGGAAGGCTCCTGCCCGGCGTCTCCGGTGCATCCCTGAGCCCAGCAGGGCAGGAGGGACACTTCCAGCCGGTGGAAGTACCCACCCCCCTGTACCCATCCATGCCCTGCCCGCAGGCACACCCCCCTCCAGCATCGGCCTAGCGGGGCTGAAAATCCACAGAACTCCACAACGGTTGGAGCTCCCTTCGGGAAAGCACAAGGCAGCACCAGCGCAGTGACAGCAAGCGCCTCCTTCCTTTAGAGCCGTTATCAGCAAACGAAAAATCATCCCACCCCACCCCACCCCACCCCACCCCATCCCACCCCATCCCATCCCATCCCATCCCACCCCATCCCATCCCATCCCACCCCATCCCATCCCACCCCCGTGCAGCCACCAGAGTGCAGCAGTGCACCACGCCCGGCCCTGCACGGCCCCCCGCAGCCTCTGTATCCCTGCCTGGGGGCTGGTGACACGCGTGGGCTGCCCCCCCGGGCCCCCCCGGTACCTGCAGGGCCTGGTGAGCGAGGCTCCCACGCCCGAGTCGCGGCGCTCCCGCATCTCCAGCTCCTCGGCCTCGTTGAGGGAGTTGCCCGTGCTGTCGAAGTCGCTGGCAGAGGTGCCGACGTCCGACATGGACCGCTCCTCAAAGTGCAGGGTGGAGGGGAAGGTGGGCTCCCCGCCCGAGTCCGTCTCCTCTTCCTCCTCCTCCTCCTCCTCGCCCCCGTCCTCCCCGGCCAGGCCGGGGGAGATGGCCTTGCACCAGAGCTCCACTTTCTGCTGCAGCCCCCACATGTGCTGCAGGATGTCGTCCAGGTTCTGGTAGGTCACCTCCCCGTCCGCCTTGGAGAACTCGTCGCCGCTGCCGAAGTCGGGCACGTTGTCGTACACGCTCGCCCGGCTGCCCAGGGAGCTGCAGGAGCCCCGGCGGCGGTGGCAGGCGAAGCCCCGCGGGGAGGCCGAGCCCTCCACGCTGCTGCTGCTGCCCCCTCCGCCTCCCGCCAGCCCCACGGGCTTGTCCCCCGCCTTCCAGCTGGTCAGGGAGCTGCTGCCCAGGGGGCACAGGCTCTCGATGGAGAGGGATTTGGGGAAGGTGCCCGGCTTGTGGTCCCTGGGAACGTAGACCAGGCAATCCCCCCGGCACGCCGGCCGGTGCTGGCGCTCCCCAGCAGCCCAGGTGCCGCCGGCGGTCACGGCCGTCTCGTAGTCCTCCAGGTAGACCCCGGTGCACTTCGCCTCTGAGCTCCCCTTGCCCCTGCCTGAGCCTAGCAGGCGGTTAGTCCTGTACGACACCGAGAAGAAGTGCTTTTTGCCGTGGAAGGAGGCAGATGCTCCTCTTTTAGGGGAGCTGCCCCTGGTGGCTGTGAGGTCCCCGTTACTCTTGGTGGAGTCCCACCCCGGTTTGGCCATGACGCCGCTGTTCGGGACACCCTTCTCGTCCGGGCCAGCTTTCTCTTTGTCCTTCCTTCGCAGGGACTCGATCCTCTTCAGGAAGCTGCGAGACCTTCGCTTCTTCAGCTTCTCCTTGGGGCCCTCGCGGCCGGAGGGCGGCTCCGCCAAGGAGCGGGTGCTGGAGCTGCGGCCGGGCTGGGCGACGGCGGCAGCATCGCGGGCAGGAGACGGCTCGGGCGGCGTGACCACGATGCCGGGCGTGCCGCTCGTGCTGCCCGTGCTGACGCTGCTGTGCAGGGACACGGCCTCCAGGTTGGTGCTGAGGTCGGTGAGGACGCTCTCGCGGCTGGACGCCTGCCGCATGGTGCAGTTGGGCACCTCGGAGGCCTGGGAGAGGACGTCGACAGAGCCCACCCGGGACCACCTCTTGCTTTCCTGCTGGAAAGCCCACCGGTTGCTGATGGCACACAGGTCCTCTTCCTCGGAGTCTTCATTCTGTGGGCAGTAGAGAAGAGGGGACGATCAGACCGCGGGGTCCCTCAGCACCGGTACACCCACAGCCAACCCGCTCCATCCCCTTCTGCCACGAGGCTCACGCTGAACGAGGAATTGCCGTGCCCAGGCTCGAGAGCTACATGGCGAGGGGAAGGTGCTATTTCTGTGCTACCTCCGAGCAGCTCCCAGGCACTAGCCCTGTATTTACAGTGGCATTACACGTCCGCTGGTGTACCCCGACGGGTGGCACGGTGCCCACGTACCCAGCAGAAACGCTCGGGCCGCGTGAGCCAGCCCAGACCAAAACGTGCTGTGCTGTCAGAGGGACGGGCGCAGTGAGAAGAGGAGGGCACGCAGTCACTTCTCACACGTCTGCTCACAACAGAAATGTCCCAACTGGGGCTCAGGCCTGCAGCCCCTAGCACCAAGGGGAGCCCCCAGAACCCTTCTAGGGTCAAAGCCTGACCCTGAGCTTTTACAGCTACTGCAGGAACAAGCAAGGAGGGGACAGAGCTCAGCAGGCAGCCAGGTCCTTCCTGAGACAATGCTCTTTGTGCACAGAGAAGAAAGAAAGGCGCTCGAGGCCGGGAGGCTGCCCGCAGCCACCCCGCAGGGCTGCGCACACCGGGACCCGGGCACCGCCACCAGCCCAAGCCCCGGCGTGGGCAGGGGGAACCAGCAGGGCTACGCCCCCGCGGTGGCTTCCAGGCACCGAGCATCAAACCAGCGCACGTTTGAAATGTACTGCTCATCAGGGGAAACATAAAAGGCTTTGTTATTAATATGCCGACACGTTTGTAGGCCAGAAGGGAAACCATCGGCTTCCTACTAAGGAATCTCCATGTAACTGCTTCTTCAGGAAAGCAGCACGATCGTGAGGGGGTATCCAAAATGCCAGGCTGCGTGCTTCGGCCAGCCTCAATGTCACGTCCCTTTATCTGGTGTCTCTGGACATAGGAGGTAAGGCCTGCGAGAGCAGAACAACTGCAGGAGCTGACCCCGGCTGGAGGGCAGGGAGAAAGAAGAGGAAAACGCGGGGACCAAAATCAAACCACAAACGCGCTTCCCCCTTCACAGCCACGGTTTCCTGAGAACGGTGATGGAAACAAATGAAGGAAAGCGCGAGCAGTGGTGACCAAGTAGCGTCACCTGTGCAGAAAGGCACGGGCTGGAGCTAGAAGCCTCGAGGCCTTCCGAAAAAGAAACGAGGGGTAACAAACTGCTGCTGAAATCAACGGCTTTGGGTTTGAGCTCATTGCCCGCTGGCCGCAGAGCAGTGCTAGGTTCTCATCTGCTAACTGCGACCTGCAAATTGGGTGAGCGCCCTGCCCAGCCCTGGGAGCTGGAGGGGCTCGGCCCACCCAGCACCCCCAGCACCCCCACGCCAAGCCCCGCCGCCTCGCTGCTGCTGCAACAGCTGCGACAGCCCCGGCCCCGCACATCCCGGCCCCTTCCCCCTCCGCTTCTTTGTGCTCCGGAGAAGGGGGCCCGGACGCGGGAACAATGCCCCGCGCTGCGGCCTTCCTGCCATTCTGCCGGGCAGCTGGGGGCCTGGGCGCGGGCCCGCCGACATAACGAAGGCGATGATGAAGGAGGAGCGAGGAGTGGAGATGTGCTGCAGCGGGGTCTCATCCAGCCCCGGCTCAGCACAGCCCCCAGGGCTGGTGCTGTCGGTGCAGCACGGTACGTACGGTATGGCATGGCACGGTATGGCACGGCACGGCGCGGCACACACCGCGCTGCCCCAGCCCGGCATCCCCCTGCAGGGCAGGGAGCGCTCAGCACTGCTCAGCACCAGCCCAGGGGCAGTCCTGGATCACTCCGGAGTTACTAAGGAATAATAAGCTGCCCCGCCAGCTGCGCACGTTCCCCTCGAGCCCAGGACTCACCTGTTTACGCTGAAAGTGGACTTCCAGCTTCATGGAGGCACATGTGTTCAGGGTCATCAGCCTCCTGCAAGGAAACGAGAGAGCTTTACCCGGCTGTGGCTTCCTGCTCAGCCTGCAATGCTTTCCTTCTTTTCCTATTTTTTTTCTATTTTTTGTCTCTGAGCTCCTGTTGCGCCTGGTCACCTGTCACCCAGCAGCTGCGGCTCCAGGGGTCGGACACGCGGAGCCTGGAGGAGCTCCAAGCCCGCCCCCAGCAGAGCGCAGGGTCCCCAGGCGGGCTCCCGAAGCTGCACCCTCCTCCTGCAGAGGAGGTCCGGGGGCACTCTGCACCTCCTTCACCCCAGCGCAGGAACCGAGTCACATGAGCCCTTGGCACGGCAGCCGAGGGGTTTAAACCACTCCAGCGTGCCGGTGGCACAAGCGCTTGGTCGCAGGCCAGCAGGGATTTTGCAAGCGCAGACATCAGAGCGGCACCCCGCCGCCCGCGCACAGGCACCGGGACGTCCCGGCCGTGCCCCAGCACCCGCAGCCACTCCGGCCCCCGTGTGTGCTCTACCACGGCAGCAGCCCCGGCATCAAAGGATGCCTGGCTCCCCCTGCCCGCAGCACCCCTGGGCGCTGCCGGGGCCCCTCGGCGGCCGTCCCACCCCATCGCTGTGCGCCCCGGCTTCCGCAGCTCTCCGGGGGCTTGTCCTGGGCTGTGAGCTGGCCCCACTGGTGGCTGCAGGGGGTGGTGGCACCCCTGCGGCTCCAGTGGTACCGCAAACGGCACTGCAAGCACAACGGAACTTTTGTTCCAGCACGCAAACACCATTTCTGCACAGCTGATAAAAAAATCTTAGGCACAATTTACCAAAAAAGTGGCTCATGTCCCTTTCACGATCCTGCCGAAAACTCCCGAACAAGAGCGTGGCCCCGCAGCGTGCACAAGAGCGGGCGGCAGCGTCCCCACACGGCTGCTCATCGCGTCTGCCTGGCTCCGGGACAGCGCTCGGAGAGAGGCTGCAGTGAGCGATTGTTCGGGGGAAGAAAGTAACTTGGCAAAGCAACGGC
The DNA here is from genome assembly GCF_013377495.2 of Cygnus atratus. Lineage (NCBI taxonomy): Eukaryota > Metazoa > Chordata > Aves > Anseriformes > Anatidae > Cygnus > Cygnus atratus. Next base: position 20,561,241 of record NC_066374.1, read on the forward strand.
GACCGCAAAGCAAACCGCGATGGGTCGTGTTCTGAATCCAGCCTGTGCTCAGCTCAGGGTGAGGGTGACCTGGGTGCGCCTGACGGCCACCTGAGAAGGGTCACCACGCACACAAGCCCTGCAGCTTTGGAGGCAACGTTTCCCTTATCCACTAGGGCAGGAGCCGGGGCTGGGACTGGGCTGGCCCCGCTGCCACCCCTCTGCCCTCCTGGCTGGGGGGGAGCGGCAGCAGCGGGGGGACCGGGCTGGGGAAGTGCAGCAGCGGGAGCCTGGTGGCAACACGCGTGTGCTTGTGGGGAGGAGAAGGCGCGCAGGAGAACTTTCCTTGGATGAGCTGCAGTTTTCAGCGCCCTCCTCGGCTCTCAGCGAGGTATTGCTGCAGGCCCCACGTCCCCAGGCCCCCCCGGCGGCTCCGTCCCAGCGGCGCCGGCTCTGCGCAGGCTGCCAGGAGCTGCGGGATGGGGATGACCTGCTGCAGGCTAGCAGGGCACGACGACCTCCAGAATGCCTCCAGCCAGCCAGGCGAAGACAAAAGGATGTGAAAGCCCGGGGACAGGTGCACCCCCCAGCACCTCGCAGCCCCCCCAGCACCTCGCAGCCCCCCCAGCCTGCCCGCCCCGTGCTGAGCGCAGCCGGGGTCCCTGCGCCGAGCGGAGCAGCCCGTGCTGGGACAGCAGGCAGCCAGCAGCCCAGCCCCGTCCTGCCCCCCGGCCTCTCCGCTCCCCACAGCGCGTGTGGGAGGGAAGCGAGAGGCAGCAGAACTGCCAAGCACCGCCAGGTTCCTCAGCGCGGGGGCACGGCCGCGGGGACGTGGCCCGAAAGCAGACGCGGGGCTGAGTCGCCCCCGGGCAGGCTGACACGCGGCCCGTCCGGACAGACAGACAGACCGGGGGTCCCTCCTGCCGGCTGCTCGCTCTTGGTCACGGCGGTAGCATTTAGAGCTCATCTCTGAAATACCGCACTGCTTCCCTGCCAGAAAAACGCGCGGAGGCATCTCCCGGAGCTATTTTCAGCCCTGCTGCTGCAAGGAGTAGCGCGTCCGGGTGGGAAACGCTCGGCGCGGCTCTGGTTGCCTGGCGCTGGGATAACTCACGCCGCACAGCCCCGCCAGCAGGGCAACCCTCCCTCGGAGCAACCAACAGCGTGTTTATTCCAGGAACGAGAGCGGGTCGGCCAGCACAAAGTATGCCAGCAGTGCAAACCCGCTCCCGATGCAGCGCTGCTGAGCACCCGCAGCCCCTAAGGAGCTGCACAAAAGGTTAGCTAGCGGTGTGGCCTTTCCACGGAGCAGCTCTCGTTGCACAAATGCTCAGCAAAGCCCTTGTTGCGTGCTTGCTCCCTGTCGCAGGAGGCATGTGCCTGATGCAAATCTGTCCCCAGCCACCATCTCACCCACGGGCACTTTGACCCGAAGCCGGCTCACACCAACAGCCAAGCAAGATCCCTTCGCTGCGACCCAGAGGTGTGGTGTCCAGCCTCCACTTCACTCTCGGAGACGTTACTTAGCACCTTGCAAAATAAAGCGACATGCAATGTACCCTGGGGAAGCCCGGCTCTCTCCCGATGACCACACACATGAGGCATCGCCCAGAGCAGCCAGCGGGGAGAGGAGCACAGGCAGCTGGTGCAGCAAACCCGGGGCCCTTTGCACCACCGCTCGGTTTTACAGCTCACCCCTCCCTGATCCATGTTCAGCAGAGCTCCACAGGCTGGAGTTACCCACACACGAAATTACAACACGGCCCGAAAGTTAAACGAAGAGGAGAACTCCTGGCTAACGTCTGCTCTCCAGCCGCTCTGCATGCTCAGAGCACAAAGCACTGTAGTTCCCCTAGCACCAGTCTGTCCGACTCGACAGCCACGTGGCAGCACAACGCATCCACGGCCACCGCCGCAGGGACGGGCAGGCAGCGCCTGCGGGCTGGGCGCAGGCACGGCACAGCACCTGGGCAGTGGTGCTGAGCCCCTGCCTCACGCAGCTCTCTGCAGCGAGAGCCGGCCGGGAGGGGGCTTTACCTGCAGAGGGATTTGAGGGAGTCCTGGTCCAGGAAACTGTGGTCTTTCTTCACAGCGCCGATGTCAAGTGGGAACAGCGAGTCTGGGGAGGAAGGCGAGAGGAGGATCAGTGAGGCAGGGAGCCCCTGCAGCTCCGCGGGGACCGCCTGCTTCTGACACCGGCTCTCGGAGAGCAGCCGCCAGCACCCCATCAGCCACACCAGGACCTCACCTCGCCTCCCCAAAGGCACGACCTCAATAATGTGCTGCCCAAAGCCCCGTGCTGCGCCCAGCAGCAGCGGGCACAAAGTCTGGACCCCACATCCGGGTCCACAAAGCAGAGAGAAGAGGGACCTCAGTGGAGATGTTGGTGCTGGTGTGGAAAAGAAAGACCTGTGGCCTCAGCCCAGGGTGGTTTTTGGAGAGCAGCCACATTCCAAACACTACTCGAGGGAGATCTTGGCACCCATAAAACAACACGCCACATGTATACTGACCCCTTCCTCCCTCAGACTCCCTTTGTCCACTAATCCACCAGGGTCAGGAAAGCCCCTGGGGACAGCTGAGAGCTGCTAAGAGGTCCCCCAGCGTCGAGAAAGCCGCACCAGCAGGGTGCTGCCGTAGTTCCAGCATCTCCTTCAGTCCCTCAACGGCCACGGCTGGGGCTCCGAGGGCAGGCACACCTGCAGGGCCCTGGGCAGCAGCTGGAGGACCAAGGAAAGGCTCTACATGCTCAGAGCCCCTGGGCAGTGCACTTTTTGGTAAGCTAGAGGAGGGTGGCGAGGTGCCTGAGGTCCTCCATGCAGTTCCCTGCTCCTCTCCGCGCAGACCCAGAAAGCTCTGCTGGGACCAGCTGCGCTGGGCCTGGACAATTAACCGCGAGTCTACGTCTGGTTGTTAATGAAGCTATTGAGCGTAATTACCAAGGGGATGCTGAGCCCTGCCAGCTGGGGAGAAGAACAGAATGAAACGGTCATAGGATGTGGAAAGTTTTGCTCAGGGAGGCTGGAGCGAGGCTGGTTTAGTCATCGCTGCAGCAGCCGCCCTGGCCGCCCAGCGCTGCTCGGGGCCGGCAGCGGGGCCGGGGCTCACCTGCAGGACCCGGGCAGCCCGTGCACGTGGCTCTGCGGGGAGCTGCCCCGGACGAGACACCAGGCCCGAGCGGGCAGCCGGTAAAGCCATCACCCGGGAGGCCGGAGCGTGGCTCTGCTGGAAGGGGTGGGGGCGCTGGAAGCGGGCGAACAATGGCTGGCGGCGCTCCCCCGCGGCCGGGCTTCCGGCTATTGTTCTGCCGGGGGGGCCGGGCTGCAGGCGCTGCTTCGGCCCCGTCCCAGCAGGGACCCGCAAGCCCACCGGGTGTTCAGAGCAAACACAGCTGATCGGAGGAGTTATTGCAAAGCGCCTGCGTGGGGGCGGAGGTGGGACCCGGCCCCTCCAAGCGCCGTCCCGCTGGGAACCGCGGGGCACAGGCGTGGCGTGTGTGCTGCGTGCGCAGGGAGCGCGGACCTCGCTGCCAGGGGACGGCAGGGCTGGGCTGGGCAGCAGCCTCAGGGATGTGTCAGGAGGGACGGAGGAAGGAAACGTCCCTTCCCCGCATTACCCACACCGCCTGCCTGCGCTGCGCGCTCGCACCCGCTGCCCGCATCCCTAAACTGCTCGGGCACGGTCGGCAACCCAGCGCCTGCCCTGCCCTGCCCTGCCCGGGCGCCTGGGAACTTCCTCGCAGCCCTGCCCGAAGGGGAAAAGTTCAGGAATGCAGGGAAGTTAACGGCACGGCTGGTTCTCCACACCACAACCCAGTCCGAAAGCTTAACGTTTTAACATATAATCATGTAATTAGTAAGCAATCCCCGTCGTCCTGCCCTCTCCCCAGCGCTCTGTGACCTCTCCCTGCAGCCGCCCTTGGTACTTAGTTGATACACAAATAAGACCACGTACAGGCTAGGGACTTCCTGCTCATCCCCGCTGCGGGTAACGGACAGCCGTGATGTGCCGGGCAGCCTGGGGTCCCCAGAAGACATCCCCAGGCCAGGTGCGGCTGCCCAGACCTGCCTGTTCGGATCTATGCCGGCTATGGCCCCGCTGCAGGTGCTGGCCGCCCACCGGCTCCACTTGCCTGCTGCAGGGCTCCCCAGCGAGGAGCAGGGCTGCTGGGCTGCTCACCCAGCCCCTCCCGCTCAGGAGCGCCGCCCCCAGCCCACACCCCCACATCCCCAAGCTCTGCGCCCCTGCCCAGGTCGGATCCAAGCCCCCGGGCGGCAGCAAGGCCATGGAGGAGCCGCCCCTCGCCATGTGCTGCTGCACGTCCAGCCTCCGGACACCGCACCACAAACGCGGCTGGCCCGTCCCCAGACCCAAGAGAGGAGGAAGCGGCTCTCACCTTCATAAAGCTGGGCATACTGCGGGAATCCTGCCGCCCGCAGCCAGTCGCAAGCTTTCTTGGCTTCGATTTCTGAAACAAAGCAGAGAGACGGTCTGAGCATCGCGCCGGCCAAAGGGATGCTGCACCGAGAGGCCGCTCTCCGCATCGGGAGCACTCCAGCATCACCTGCGCCTGTCTTTCACGTGCACAAACCAGAAGAGATGACCGAATGCGAAACAGCGAGGCCGGGAAGCAGCACGTGCCTGGGGGTGGCACCACGCTGGGCACGGGGCAGGCTCGCACTGCAGGAACTGCCCAGCTCTGGATGCCCCGCTAGCGCAGGACAAAGAGGACGTGGCACAAGAGTGACAGGCCCGCAAGACAGTTGGAACCTCCTGATAATGGGATCACAGAATCACAGAACGGTTGGGGTTGGAAGGGACCTTGAAGACCACGTAATCCCACCCCCTGCCACGGGCAGGGCCCCCTGCCCCCAGCCCGGGCTGCCCAAATCCCATCCCAGCACCGCCAGGGATGGGGCACCCACAGCTCCTCTGGGCAGCCTGGGCCAGGACCTCAGTGCCCCCAGAGCGAAGAATTTCTTCCTTATATCTAACCGAAATCTACCCGTTCTTACTCTTTGTCCTACCGATGTCCTACCACCGCTCCTTGAAACGTTTTGTTCCTATACCCACCAAACCAAATGAAGTGCTCTGCCAGGCAAGAGAGGAACGTCCTTATCGCTAACAATTAATTCAGAGCCCATCGAAGCTTAGGGCTGTTCACTTCACGCGTCTTTTGCAAACATCCTCCAGAAAAGCCTGCCAAAGGAACCTTTTATTTTCCCTCCCACTTCCCCCATCCCGACCACCCCCTTCTTTTCTTCCAAGCTCGCCTTCCTCCCGGCACGCAGGGCGCCCTGCTCGGCGCACAGACCTCTCCCACGCAGGGGGGAATTACAGCGGCGCTGGGGGACGCGAGGGGCCGGCGGCCCAGCCACCAGAGCCCCGACGGCTTTCTGCTGCCCCCTGCCCGGCCCGGGCCTGTTCAGCTATTCCCAGGGAGAGCCCATCCAGCTGCCAGCACCACGTTCTGGGAGATTGCTCAGATCTACAGGGCCTGAGGGAAAACAGCCCGAAGGCAAAGCAGCCGGAGAAAGCTGCTGTCCGGTGCCAGCAGTCCATCTGTCTGCTGAGACCTACAGTTCTGACGGTGACAGGCGTTTGACCTCGAATGTAGAAAATGTGACTGCAGCTTCAGACCCCTGCCCATCCCTCCCAGAAGCTAAACCCAGCACAGACTGGGATCGAGCCTGATTCACCAGGAGTTATGGCGGTGAAACTCCCCAGCGTCATCACCCCCCGACAGCCTCAGGTGAGAGCTCCGCTCCCCTTTACAGTCACAAAGCTGCGCGCACAAAAGGGGTAAAGCCGAGCAGTTCAGTTAAGGACAGGACCCAGCCAAAACCCGCGACCCAAATACTTGGGACGTTCTGGGGAGGTTTGGAACGAGCACCTGAACGCGGGTCCAAGCTGCGCAGCTGCCCTCAGCCGCGTCCTGAGCCCCGGGGGAAGGGCAGGGCTCAGAGCCAGGACCCCTCGGCAGCCCCCCCACCGCGGCACGGCGAGCCCAGCGCTCGCAGCCCTCACACCACGGTGCCCGGGGGGGACATGGGGTGGGTGACACCGAGCTCCTCACGCTGCCACCCCACGCTCACAGCCACACAGCCTCGGCCGGCCCCTCCAGCACCCTGCCCCTGCCCCTTCCCCTCCTTTGCTCAGGGCTGGGCCGTTGGCCGGGGGGCCACCACGGCCAGAGGTTCAGGTGCCCCCAGCCAGGACGAGGAGCGCAACCCTCCCAACCCGCTGCTGCCCCACAGAGTCCGAATCCCCCCCACCCGCAGGAAGGGATGGGTCTGGCACTTCCACCCCCCAAAAGGGACAGCAGAGGGAAGGGAAGGGCAGCCGGGAGCAGAGCCGTGCACCCTCCCGGCGTGCCCTGGTGCCCCGCTTACCCCTTACGGCAGCGGGACCGAGCCGGTAGAAGAGCACGCCTGAGGTGCCGGACGGGTCTGCGCAGGGACGTGCGGGAGCCACGGGACACCCAGCGCAGCCACGGGCAGCCTGCGCCCGCCGGAGCCCCCGCACATCGCCCCGTGGACGCGGGGAGGCAGAGCGAGACGTTTTGGTCCCCCCGCAGGCTGCCGGGGCCACGCTACCCGTCCTCGCCCCGCTCTGGAGCCGGGCACCCCGCTTCGCCTGCTGCCAGCGCCGTCCCCAAAGCCCCGCGTGGAGCCCCGGCGCCCGCCCTGCCCCAGCAGCCGCAGGAGCCTCCCCGCGCTGGCACAGAGAAGGCTTCCAAGTGTCCCCGTCCCGGACGGAGCCGGCCGCCGGCTTCCTCCTCCCACCGCCCTTTCCACAGAAGTACTTTCCCAAGGAAGCACAGGAAAGGATCTTTCCGAGTCTCGATAAGAATGGGCAGAAAAACACTCGTGCGAATGACACAGGCAGCTTGTGAACGGCCTGCGGGGGACTCGGCGGCGGCAGGACCGTGGCCGGATGCCGTGACGGGGTCACCCATCGCGAGCCGCGCCTGCGGTGCCATCGGGGCACGGCGCCCCGAGGTGCGTGACCGTCACCACCCCGCGGCTCTGGCACCGCAAGCGCACCGCAGATAACGGCGGGGTCTGTAAAGCCCGGAGCGCTGCCATCGTGGATGTCACAGACGTCGGGGGGGGGAAGAAGGGCCGGCCAGTTCCTGTTATTTTTAGATGGGTTTCCTAAGAGGACGTATGCAACCCTTCCCTCTCCCTGTGTTTGCATTACTCCAGCTGTCGGTACCAGCAGCAGCACTCCGGCCTGCTGGCCAGCTCACCCAGATTTGGCAGAGGAGTAAAGACACAGACACAGAGCTGCTGGCGCCTTCCATGAACGCAGCTGGCAGGTAGATGGGCAACCCGGTTACGGCTCCCGCATCAGAGAGAGCTCTCCGTGTGAGCTGAGCTCTCGGCAAGCAGCCGGACATCCCCACGAGGGAAAGCCAGCACCAACACTCCCGCTGGAAAAAGCTCCTGCTGGTGCACAGCCCCTGCAAGCCACCAGAGAGTCCCCCGGGCAGAACACAGCCCCTGCAAGCCACCAGAGAGTCCCCCGGGCAGAACACAGCCCCTGCAAGCCACCAGAGAGTCCCCCGGGCAGAACACAGCCCCTACAAGCCACCAGAGAGTCCCCCGGGCAGAACACAGCCCCTACAAGCCACCAGAGAGTCCCCCGGGCAGAACACAGCCCCTGCAAGCCACCAGAGAGTCCCCCGGGCAGAACACAGCCCCTACAAGCCACCAGAGAGTCCCCCGGGCAGAACACAGCCCCTGCAAGCCACCAGAGAGTCCCCCGGGCAGAACACAGCCCCTGCAAGCCACCAGAGAGTCCCCCGGGCAGAACACGGCCCCTACAAGCCACCAGAGAGTCCCCCAGGCAAAGCTTCTGCCCTCCTCCAGCTGCTGCTGGGTGGCACGGCCCAAGGAAGAGGCACCACAGGCGCCCTCCCCATCCCAACGCTCCCGTCCCCAACAACAGGGACAGGCGGCTGCCCCACACAGGTCCCCAGGGACGAGGCCCCGGCAGCACGGGGGCTGCGCCCACTGCTGGGACGGGGCAGAGGAACGAAGGGATTTGGGAAGGAGATGGCAACTGGGGCCGACCGCACGTCCCAGCACCCCGCAGTGGGGATCGGAAAGTGAAAATGAGGTGAGAGGCTCTCATTTCGCTAGTCAAAGTGGAAGAAAAGGACAAACGTCCCTCTCGCACCCACTCGGCAGCACAGTCCCTGCACCACGGCACTGCACACAGCTGCGGGACGGCGCGGGGGCAGGAGGGGATGTTTGGAGGCTGGCGCTCCCCCCTCGAGTCCGCCGGGGACACAGCTTCCTCACGCCATCGCTGCCAGCTCCGGGAGTGGGCGTGGGTGGGCAGACGCCCGGGAGATGCAACACAAGGTCAGACAGGTCTAAAACGAGCAAGCTGAATCACTGGGAGCAAACGTAATTACTGATAGGAAAAGCACTTCCCAGAACCCCGGCTCGGCACTTTCGCTTTAAAATAAATGACAAAAAATGGAGAAGCAACACCCCAGGACCGAGCCTCTCCGAGCAAGTTTCCAAATTCCCCGTAAAAAGCCCCCCCCACCCAATTAGTGAGGGAAAAGAAAACCACACCATCACATCGCCCCTGCATTACATCATGGAAAGCCAGGAAATCGGACGCCGGGCAGATGCGAGCGGGAGCAGCCCCCGGCTGCCGTGCGCCAGCGCGGGAACCTCGCTGTGTGCGTGCGTGTTTTCTTTCCATCGCACTTCAAAATCAACTGTTGCCTACAACACTGGATATGCAGAAGCTCAGCTTCTCTTCCTGGCTTGTACGCAGAAGTCCTCGCCTATTTTTACAGAAAGAACAGAAAATCCCGATACGCTTCCTAAACCAGGGGTCGGCGCCGCGGCCGCTTCAGCTAGCGAGGATCCGAAATGCCCATCTCACACGGGAAACCCGCTGCCCACGCCTGCCAGCGGTTCTGGGGCCAGCAGCAGTGCCGGTGCCACTCAAGTCAGAGGACTCAGTCCTGCCTGCGGCGCCCAGCTCCGTGCTCAGAGCGACCAGCGCCGGGTTTGGCATCACTCAGGCACACCAGAGGGCCAGGTGCGGACCCCTCGGTCCCGAATGCCCGCACCCCTCCCCCTCGGCGGGCCCAGCTGAGGACACAGCCCCAGGTCTGCACACCCTGCTCACCCCGAAACAGCGCGAAGGAAACAAAACGACGGGGATCCCCCCATGCCCTTCCCCAGAGGCTTCACAGCAGGGGAGGGACAACGGCTGCAGCTGCTGGCGCCCGAGCCCTCGCGCCAGGAGCAAGCCCCGCGCTGCCGCCCACGCCTGCCCAGCTCCGGGTACCACGTCCCGCAGAGCGGGCTCTCCCCGTGCCAGCCGGGTGCCTGGAGCCGGGAGAGGGCACCGAGCCGCGGGCATCCCCCGCCGCGCGCGGGCTGGCACGCTGCGCTGAGAACTGCGGGCCGTCTGCTGCCTGCCCGCTGGCTCCCAGCGCGACCCAGCAAACCGCAGGGATTTCAAAGCTGCAAGTGCGGAGAGGGCACGGAGGCAGGAATGAGGAGCTCGGCTGGACGCCGTCCCAGATGCAGTGGGTTTCCATAATTAACCTTAGCACCGCGAAGAGCTCTCACCGGTTTTGGGAACTGCTGCTTGCTCTGTCACCAGCGGGGAATTGTCCGGACGCCTCCGCCGGGCTCCGAGGAGCACCGTGGCACCGTGCGGCCGAGCTGCAGCAGGGAGGTGACGGTGTGGTGGCACCGCCAGCCCCAGACGGCACCGGAGCCTGTCACTGCCCTGCTCACGCTCTAGATGTGCGGCGCGTGGTGCAGGATGAACCAGGGGAACACCGCGGGGAACTGGCTGCCAGAGGCGACGCAGAGGCGCCGTGCCCACGTGGCTGTGCCACCGTTGCCTCGCCCCTGTGAGGACAGAGGCAGGGCTGCCCGCAGTGCTCAGTGCCCAGCGGGGTCGGGCCTGGGGAGGGAGAGGCCGGCCCAAAACCACCCACGCAGCACCACAGCTGCACGTAACTCCAGCTACTAGCTGAGCAGGACGGCTCGTGTGTCCTTTCCTGTAAACAGGCCCACCGTTAGTCTGGGTTCTGCTCCCTTCCACTCTCATGGAAGTTGAAGCGAGATGCAACCAGGTTTGTTTCCGTCTGTACTTTAAAGAGGAGAAAACTCCTCCCCTTTCACTGCGGGCGCTGGGGCGATACAGCCCCGCATCACCTCCGGGGAAGGCAGCGCTCATCTCCTGCGGCAGCGCAGGCTCCCCTCCCGTGCCGGGGCACCACTGCAGGCCCCGCGAGGGAAGGCTGAGCCCGCAGGAGCCGTGCGCGGGGCCCTAGGGTGCACGAGCTGCAGGAGGGGGCGCAGGACGCGGGACACGGCGGGTGGCACAGCCAGAGCGAGCCCGGCCCGCCCGGCACCGCCGCGGCTCCCAGCCACCCCCGGCTCCTCGCTGCGGGCAGGGGCCGGGGCCGGGAGCCGGCGGCTGCTTCTCGCTCGGTTTGAGGCTGAGCCCGGCGGCGGGCTGCACAAAGGCCGGTCTGTGTGCGAGCTCGGTACGGGGGCTGGAAGCGAACGCGGTCACTTCCTCCCCTAGGCGTAATTATAGACAGGCGCTCCCCACAAGCATTTCCACTCCTCGGTGGCTTCTCGCACCTCTGGCCACCCCAGGATTCCTCCTCGTGGCCCTCGGCTGCAGGCTGCACCCAGCAGCCCTCAGAGCACTGGGGCGGCCGGGGTTAGATGTGCAGAGGCTGCGGGCTGCCGCTGCGGAGCAGGTGTCTGGTGGGCACGTGGGAAGGGACGGGGCGCCCACGGAAAAAGAAACAAAGGGCCTGGAAGGGCCAAGACCCTCACCCGTCCTCCTCGCTCCCCACCTGTGCTCCTCCAGCTGCTCCGAGCCCAGCAGTGCACGGGCAGGGCAGGAGCCCCCACCCCGGGCAGTTGGAGCCCCCGCTGCAGGAGGACAGCCAGCAGGACCCCCCTGCCATGGCTGGAGATGGCAACAAGCAGCGTGGGTCCCCGGCTCCAGCCCGCGCCGTGCTCTGCCCCAAGAAGACGGGGCGGCGCTGGCACGGCCGACAGATTGCGTCTGACCTGGTCTGGACTCAGGGTTGAGCGGGCAGTGTCTTCTCTTTGGCACTGGTCATGTTATTCCCTTCCCGGGTTTACAGACGACATTCGCCCTCGTTTGCTGCCTGTACCTACACAAATGCACACATACGTACAGGGGACAGAGAAGACAGTTACGAAGAAGGTGCTGGTGTGGCTGAAGCATCCAGCAGGGCTGCAAGCGATGCCTGTAGCGGTGACCGCACTGCACCAGCAGGAGCTATATGCTTGCAGTTCGCCACCCTTTGACAAGCTAAGAACAGCGAGCCACTCCTGCACAACTCAAAGGAGAGAGCTGAAGGAAAAACACGGCACCCAGATGGGTAGAACAAAAAAGCAGCAGCTCTGCAGCAGCCCTGCAGCAGCTCTCCACATTTCCCTCTTTCACACACACACGCAAACAATCCTGGGCCTGCAGTCGGTGAGCAAACCAACCACGGGGACAAACAGCAGCCTGCAGGTGTGCAAACGCAATTACTGCGCTCCCGAGGGGCCCGGCGAGGCTCATTCGGCCCTCCCAAGGTGTACGGCTGTATCAGCTGCGGGGGTTCTGCTCCAAAACGCACATAAGCACACAAGCATTTTCTGCAGCCTGTGCACCATGCCAAGAGAGCAGACTCGTCCCTCCTCCTAATTCAGGCCCCCGACAATCCAACCACTGATTTACTGAACATATGTTCTCTTCCACACGCGTGTTTCCACTCCTCAGGTGGCCGTGGTGGCTGGGTGCTCTAATTCCTGATACTGGAAACCCAGAAGAGAAGCAAGATGAAAACAGCTACTCGGACGTTCAGCAAAACTAATCCTCCTTGCCCATCCTGTATCCCACCCTTTCTAAAACTGCACTGTTGTTTTCCTGTTGGTCATCCCACGGATCTCACGCGCGCTTTGTTTGGACTAGCGGACGCCGTCCCCGCGGCCGGGCTCTGCCAGAGACCCCCCCTGACGGCGCTGGGGCACGGCGCCCGCCGAGGAGGAACCCCACGATGCGTGTCTTTACCTTGACAAAAATAAGATTCCATTTTTCCACTGCTTGGAAGCGTTTCAGAGCCAGCCCCGCCAGCGAGATGCGCTTGCAGCCCAGTGCCACCTCTGGCACGCCGTCAGGCTGCGCCCAGGGAGCTGCGCCACGGCGCTGCTCTCGCCACGGCACTGGCACTGCATCAGAGACCCGACACGAGCTACCACTGAAGGCCAGCGGTCAGGGCACAGGAAAACTACAGGCGTTGTGCTCTAAAGCCAGGAACTGGTAGCAGCTCAGCTCTCATCTTTGCAGAGAGCTCTCGGCCCGGTAACATATGCAGCCGATGCAGGTTTGTATCCCCAGGCGGCGCAACCTGCGGAAACCTCTCCTGCACTGCATGCCTGGCAGCTCTCCTCAGCTCCCTCCGCTTCCAAGCCCAGGTATCACGAAGCACTGATTTGCTTGAGACATGAAGGAATTTCCCCCTGTTTTTGTGCATTCAGTTAGAAGAAACACCTGTCCCTGTTACCAGGGGAACCCCGCACGGGCTCCCTGCTGCCTTTTGGTGCTGCCCAGAAGCAGAACCCAGCATCACGCAGCCGAGGCGCCGGGAGCCCCGCGCGGCCCCTGGGGACCGAGAGCCCGGAGCCAGGGCTGGGCAGGCGCTGCCACAGCCCCGGCACAGGAACGCTCCCCTGCAGGAGGAAACAGGCACCGAGTTCTCGGCAGAGGCACAGGGGCCTACTTCAGGGCTCTTCTCTTTTTAAACGCCACCATACAAAGGTAAGCCAGAATCAAGTATTTCTCCAGCTGTGCGCAATAACCTGCCCACCTTTTCTGCCTGACCACTCCCCGCGTTTCGGACGCTGAAACAGGACCCCGAGGCCGTCCCCCCGCCTGCGTGCGGCGTGCCACGGACTGCCGTTCGCCTTGGCCAAGCCCTGTCTGTCAGCCGGTCCCTGCATCTCCGTACTGCATCTGCTCACCGGGGAGCTGTGCCGGCGGAGGTGCCCAGCGACTCTGCACAGGTGCCCGCGCGTGCTCCTCGGTAACTTGTGCGCGATCCCACCACGCTGCCGGCTCCAGGCTTTCAACAGCACGCAACCCAGCACGCGCAGATAGGTGATGGCCATACCACCCCTTAGCCTGCCCCCAGCACGCTGAGGATTTCATTTACAAAACACGGAGCGTTTTCCCCACTCCACAGCCTCGCTTAGTGCGAAGCCCACTGGGACGGGCACGGCAAAGCCCGCGTCGCTGCGCCCCGCTCCCCCTCCGCAGCGCCTGCTGGCGCGCAGCTCCCAGGCCTCCTACAGCTCTTCCGGAGAAAACCGCAAATCAAGGCGTAAAAACAAAACATAGGAACACAGCTTCAAAACGCAGCCAAATAACGTTTCTCATGCAAATGCAGGCTGCATAAGCTGGGGCAGGACTTTCACTCCGCCCATAGGATCTCTCCCACCTGGAGCATTAAGGGATTAACAACAAGGTACAGATCCCTCTTGCTGTCCAAAGCACACAAGCGCTCCGCTGAGACCCTACCGGCATTGCTGGTGCATTGGTCACCGGCACAGCTGCGCGGCAGTTCCCGGGCAGGAATTTCCATTTGCTGTGAGCGCGCACCCGTCCCCTCCCCGCCCCGCAGCTCGCCCTTCACCGCAGCGAGGCTCTTTCCCTCTCCTCCCCCCTCCTTCCTGTCCTCCTGTCCTCCATCTGAAAACTGCCTTTCAACGAGCAGGCGGCGGTGGGCCACCAAACGTCCCCGTGGCAGGGCTGGCACGTCAGCGTGCCCCGGGGCTCCCGGCCAAAGCGGGCTCCCGACCCCGGGCGCTCTCGCTGCCTGGCCGGGGCTGGGGGCAGCGCGCACAGAAGGGCGTTTTGGCACGGCCTCAGGAAACAATCAAAGGTTCCTAAGAGCTGGCATGCCACGGAGTCACAGCGCTTTCACCAGCTTGGCTGACTCGGTGAGAAATAAGCCCAAATATTAAAGAGGCTCCAGATCTACTATGTCTGCAGCATCTTAAGCAGGGAGCGGAGGGGTTGAAATGAAAGCCACACACCACGTAACTGAAACCAGTCTGCACTTTGTCGCATCCATTTCCCCTCTCCTTCCTATCGAGCACAACCACACCCTAAATATTAGTGCCTTCATCTTATCAGGGGCTTGGGGCTCGCATCTGGGCAAGCAACCGTGGCAGTGACTGCAGCCCCTCGCCCTGCGGGAGGCTTGCGCCAACACAGAAGCCACAGACTAGTTCAAGGAAAAAAAATAAGAAAAGAAAAAAAGGTAAAGGAAGATCTGTTCTGTTTTTCAAAACAGAAAGCTTAACAACAAAACAAATCGCACCTCCTAACCCTTCCCTCACCCTGCAGTGTAAAAGCCAAAGCAAACTAACTAACTGCAAAGGAAATGCTGTTTTCAAGAAACCTCTGACAAGGAAAAAGGTCATCCCACAGACTTTTCCATCTCCCCCTTTAAAGCATGTTTGTTGGCTGAAAGCTTCTACGGGATGAAAATACAGAGCTGGGGTACGAGCAGACTCACCATGGCAGAAGCTGTTAATCCCGGCTTTGTTCATTGGAGACTGTGACTTAAATGCAGAAAGGAATATCAGCATGACCACTGCCCTCCTGGCCCCGCTTCAGCCACGCTGGGCACCATCCACGGGCAGCGAGAGGGCTCCTGGCCAAAGACCTTCCCGGCGGCAGGCAGCTGGAGAGCTCCGATTTTTTCCATGCGGGCCTAGCGTACCGAGCTTCTAAAACCTGCCCTTACTGACCTGGCATGTACAGAAAGCCGTCTAATTTCTCTTCAGAAACAAACAGGATATCTACGCCTGTGCAAAAGGCTGAACTGTTTAAATAGCGGGGGTGGGAGTAGGAGGGGGAGAGCGCACGAGAAAGCTAAAGCGATAGCGCATATGCATGCATGTACGCTGCTTAACTATTTTGCGCTCTCTGGAAGGGCTGCCGCAGGCCGGACAGACTGACTTCCCTCCCACGGTGACTCACGGACAGCAGCCGCCCCGCAGCACAGGGGCGTTCCTGTCCCCTGCAGACAGTGGGCGTGAGGTGCCTGGAGCCAGCACCGCGGCCGGCAGGGACTGGACGCCCGCCCCAGCCAGGCAGGCTGCAGCGTTCAGTTGCAATTAGAAAGCCGAGGTACTTCGGGTCTCCCTGGGGTGCCCATGTCGCTTCCTGCAGAGCCTCATTTCGCCGGTGCAGGCTCTGCAGTGGGACTGCACAAAGCCGGGGGGAGGCGCGGTGCCGCCCAAACCCCATCAGACGCCGGCTGCGCACGTCGCGGGGCTCCAGTCGCACTGAGCGGCTTCTGGTGGCCAATTGCTGGCAAACCGCAGAGAGCTGCGAGCCGCTCCCAGCCAGGCAGGAGCGCGGGTGGATCCAGCCTTTTCCTACGGGAACCACGTCCTCTGGGAGAGCTGGCAGAACGGAAAGCAGGGACCGATGCCATCATAAACTTCCCAGTTCCTCAGGATATCAAAGGGGACCAAAAGCTTTGAAGAAATGGTTATTCAGGGAGAAGAATGGGAGTACCTGCTATCCGAGACATATGGACTTGATTGCCAAATTTGCCATATATTCATGGTTTGTGCTCAACCCACCGGTGCTTCGCTTTGCCGCAGGAGCACACCTTCCCTTCACGCAGGCAGGACTCGCGCACTGTCAGGCAGGCTGCAGCTAACGGGAGCAACATGCTCCGAATAAGAAGCTTTGGATGACATGGGATTAGCCCCCATAATGAAAAGCACATTCTCTGTAACTGCACGCTCCTCATCCAGCATTTTTGGCACGAACCGTTTTACAGAACGAGCTGCGAGATCCCCTCGTTGGAGCGGGACCTGGCAGGGGAGCCCTCGGTCCGAATTGCAGAAGGGGACAGTTGATGGAGGGGGCTGGTAGATCCGTCCGAGAGCAGCCCTTGGCAGGGAGTGGGACGCAAACGCCCGCACGTGTGGCAGCGAGGGTGTCCCGCTGACACCAGGGAGTCGCCAGCAGATGTGGAGGCGTCTCCGTGGCCATCCAAGTTACCAATGACCATGTGCAAAATTTCCACCACCACGGGAGGAGCCCGAAGCTGCTTCCAAACGTGATCTCATGTCCTAGCGATGCAAGGAAGCGCCGGGCCTCAGCGGCAGCGACGCCACGACCCTTCAGTGTGCTGTCAGGGAAGGTGTCGCGGCTGCTGCCGGGCCCAGCCCACAACACGTACTGCAATAACGCTGCTCAAGGATCCCACGAAGCTGTTTCGATGGAGCAGGTTAACGAGATCTCTGAACCGAGCACTCCTGGTCCTCCTGGGGCTGAAAGCACCGCCAGACACGAGCCAGCAGCAGGCACAGCCAGCCAATGCTAAGTAACAGCCACGCTTCGCAGCGAGGAAGGCCTTCTGGGCACAGGCCGCAGCAGGCACGCACTGCACACCAGGGTGATGACCACGGCGGGCTCTCTGGGACAGGCGGCTCCGGACCGGCCCCCAGGTGCCACAGGCACGTCCTGCCCGCTGCCACAGCCTCCCCTCGGCACGGGGACAGTGCTCCAGGTCTCCTCAGGAAGAGCCTCTTCCATCACGGCCCTGGCCGGACCTTCCTGTCATTAACGCTCCTGTGGCGCCACAGAAGGAAACCAGACCATAATTTCCAGTTGCAGCAAAAGGGCAGTGGCTGCCTCCTGGGTTTCCAGTCAGCCAACGTTTTTAGGTGGGAGAGGAGGGAGGAGAGAGCCTGTTCTGGCTCCAAAGAGCTGGAGGAGACAGCCGGTCCAGTCCCCGTGCCTGGAGCGAACTGAAAAGCTGCCCAGGAGAGGCTGAGGGCGTCCCAGCACGAGTAGCTCCTTCCCGGGCACGCAGAAGGGCCCCGTGGCCCCGTCCCCTCGACGAGTGAGGAAGGCGGAGCTGGCAGAGCCCCTTCGGGGGGCTCCCTGGGGAGCTGCTGCCCTGCAGAAACACGGGAACGGGGCCCCAGCACCGGGAGAAGACACGACACAGAGGCCTGTGGGTTGTGTTCTTGGTTCGTGCTTCTCCTTCTCAAACCAGTCTTTTCCTGGTCACTCTGAAGTACAGCTGCGGTGGTACCGACAGTTTTACCAGATATACCCCAGTTCAGCTGACAACAAGCTGTATGGCTTCAAGACCAACTCTCCAGCAGGTCATACTGCTGCCTTTAACACCAGGTTATTTATTTCCCCCCCTGTTTCTGACACCTGGTGCAAAACACAATAGGACTCTCATCCGCAATGGATACAGCACTGCAAACCATCCCAGTCTCCCCTCAGCTTTCTTCTTTACACCCTGGTAGGTAAGGCAGACGGCAGTGCTGGAGGCAAGATGCCGACCCCAGGACCACAAAGTTCTCCTCCAAAACCAGAAACCTCCAGACCACGCTGTTGAGATGGGCTACAGCGGTGACACAAGCACGGCTCTGAGCACATAATGACCATGAACACGTGATGAGCAAGGGTGGAACCAGGTAACATGCAGCCGAGGTGTATGGAACCGACCTGAGCCCCACAAGCCTTTCTCTTCCCTGCTCCCACTCTTTCCCCACTGGAAGGAGATGGTGGTGGGGCTGGGCTCCAAGCTCAAGGCTTCCTTTTCTTTATGAAGCTAACGGGAGCTGCTGCAGAGAGCAAGCCAACAGACTTCTTGAGAAGTAGTTTTAAAGGATGTCACAGTTTTGCGAAGAGACAAAGGAATATTTTTTAAAAATACAGAAGTCTCCTTGCCAGGAATGTGGGGAATGTCAGGGAATATTACAAAACAGGATGCAAAAGCTGGCCTCGAGCGATGTTATAGACTCATATGCTGACCTGACAGTCAAGATGCTGAATCCCAATGGAAGAAGAACCATGCATCTACACTGGGAATTACGGACCCGGCTCACCTGGCCTGGTCCCGTCTGTCTGCGTCCCACCAGAGAAGCCACCTCTGCCCGGGTCAGCTCTGCTCGCCTCCGCCCCAGACACCCTACCTACAGCCAACACGCAGTGTAACCCCAGGCCCTTAGTGCCCAACGTGGCATTTTCCGAGGAGCAGAAGCAAGCGAAGCCCGGTGGGACACGGCAAGGAGACTGCGCCCGTTGTGGCAGGGGGATCTGAGGATCCACGGAGGGAAGCGCGCTTACCTGTAGCTGAAGGACCAGTCTTAAACCCCACACATCTCCTGTAAGCAATGGGAAGTGCTTCTCAGAGATGGTTAAAATGACTCTCTCCTTCAGTTTTGCTAATTAACCAGGCACTTCCCAGCCTTCTTAGGGTTTTACACGCAGACACGCCCGCCCTCCTGACACAGCTACCCAGGCTCAAGGGAAGTTATGACGCCAAATGCATTAGACTGACTCCTGTGGCTGCAGACAGCAAGGTCAGAAATACAGGAAGACCTCCCTAGGGTCACGCCAAGGAGAAGCCCATGAGTTAGAAGACAGCAGGAAGCCCTAATTCAACACACCGACCATTCACGGTAGCAGCATTAGAAAACAGAGGCCAGTTACTTGCAAACGAGCTCCTTTTGGCAGGAACAGACATGCTTTTCCCAGCTTCCCTTCCATGTGAAAGTCCCTGTTTAAGCAGAAGGAGATTTGTCACAGCAAGACCTACTCGGGGCTTTTTTGCCTGGCTGAGTATTGACCCGAGAGCACAATGGCCCCACTTGTGCTTGTAGCCCGAAGGGCAACAACAAAGTGAGGAGGAGTCTGCAGCTCATGGGAGACAAATTCCCCTCCTGATGAAGGGCTTACTCATGGGGACTGGAGAAAGTGATTCCAGCCCACGTTCGATGCTCCTCGGGGGGTTATATTAGCAAAGCTTTGAAATAAAATAGTCATATCAGGATCTTCACCTACAGCGAGCCCTCCAGCAAAGCCTCCACTGCAGCAGCCAGGTGGGCACCGTCCCGCAGCACAGCCACTGGGCAGGAATACAGAGGGAAAGGCTTTCGGAGCTGCTCAGGACTCCTTGGCCAGCGGGCAGCCGGCCGGGAAGGGCGCTCGGGCAGGGCTCAAAGTCCCCCTGAGCGCCCGAGCGTTGCGGAGCGAGGACCTTGGCAGCAATATCCACCTTTCCTGAGCCTCGGGGCAGCTCCCAAACCGTGGAGCCTCCCATTGCCACCTCAACCCCATTCATGGATGGCTCGCATGGAAGCATTTCACTCACCTAAGCTTCCACAGCATTCATCCTCATGCCTTTCAGAACAATGCTTTAAAATATTGACACCTTCTCAAGCCATGCTCACTGGCATGCGGTCGTTCTTCTGTTGATGTTTCTCAGGAAACCTTTCCCTGAGAAAACTTCTACCTCAGAGCTGCAGGCTAACGTCACTTGTGGTAAATCAATCAGCTCGCTACTTTCTAGGACTCATCCGTGTCTATTTTTATGAGTCACTAATTTTTGACTCGCACGCATTTTCTGAAGGGACTCAGAGCCCTTAATGCACACTGGGTTTTCACAAGTGGTTAGAAAACGGAGTGCTGAGCTGCCTTGAAACGTCTGCTGCACAAGTCTCTGCTCCTGTTCCTTTGCAAAAAGCCAGCCCCTGTGCTCCAGCAGGGCTCGCTCAGCCTCGATGGCACCAGCACGCCGACCGCAGCACCCGTACCTCGCTTCCGTCCAGAACAGCGCACGATGCAGCACGGGCACGCGCTGTGCTGAGCGCCCCGCTCCACCTGCCCCGGGGGCACAGCCAGGCAGCCCCACGGGAGCAGCAGTGCCCTGTCCCCCCACACTGACGTGCTCCACCAGCACCACTGGGTCTAGCAGAGCTTGCCCGTGCTCCTTTTTCCTTATTTGCTCTCCTTCTTTACGAGCCCTGCCCGCTGTTACTACTTTCCCCGTCCGGATAAGGAGCCGTTACTGGATAAATTACATGTGCCAGCCCGCTGGGCCGGAGAGATAAGGCAGCAGGAAGCGGGGTACCCGCAGCTGGCTCCACGTCCCCCCAGCCACCCCCAGCCCCAGCAGCTCCGTGACAGAGGCGGACTTTGGCGCCCAGCGAGCACCCAGGCTCAGCGCCCTGCTCCAGTGCAGCAGGAGCCTCCTCTCCGCCGCCCTGCCCCAGGCACGCTGAAGGGGACAACAGGGGCATGACTTGCAGCAGGGAACTGGAGAAAAAGCGTCCGAGCCCCTGTCGTACCATCCGACACCCCAGCCGGCTCAGGAGCCTGGCAAGGTGACAAAAGTGCCTCGATAATGCACACAGAATTGCACAACATCTAGTTATATTTATCCATGCTGCCAGGAGACGTTTACGAGCACAGCCCCTGTTGGAGGAGGGGCACGCACGGCCAGAAAGCAGGAGATTTCGCCAAGGGAAGCAGCTGGGCAGGTGAGTGACTCTGCCAGCGCAGAGAGAAGCCCAAGGACATCTGAGATCACCACCTTCATGTTTAATGAGGAGATTGGGATCACAGAGGCTTCAGGTCTCATGAGGCAGGACTCCAGCCTGACCCAGAGCCAGGCAGAGCTCTCCCTGCCAAGGCAGATGTTCTTAATTCACCGTGCTTTCCTCTTCCCTATGGAGACGGAAGATGAAATGTCAGCGAACCTTATCAAACACAAATAATTTCAACTTCTGACCTTTTATCCTCTACCTTCCCTGACGGGCTGTGGCCAGAGAACAGAGATGTGAGCGGTGAACTCCCTCCCCGTGACCCTGCGTGGTGGACCCCAGCCCACCGCAGCATGGGAGGCGCCAGCCCAAAGCACCGCTCTGGCGGAGCGGGGAAGGGGCAGGGACCGTTGCACAAGCGGACAGCTAGCTCAGGGCTTGCTTAGCCGACAAGGGAGCAGGAAGGAAAAACAGCAAACCGCAGACCTCTGCCAAGTGATTGGCGCTGCTTCCGGCAGCAGTTCTGCAGAGCTTAATTAATGAGCAAACATCTGCAGCTTCACATCCCGTAAAGAACATTCACAAAAGCACACTCCATTCATGCGAAGAAAAAAAATAATAAAAAAAAATCATGGCTTTTTCAGCAGGTGGGAAAGCTGGAGGACACGAGAGGAGAGGCAGGGCAGCGCTGCCGTGCTCGTGCCCCGGGGACGGCGTGCTCCCCGCTGCGGCTTCCTGCGCAGCCCGGTGCCGAAGGAAGAGCTCTGCGGCACACCCAGCTCCTCTCGAAGCAACTGGCACAGGCTCTGCTGTCAGCGAAATGCAATCCACCCAGAATTCACCTCCTCGGGCAGCCTCAACCAAGTCCCAACCTGCCTCCAGCTCCCCGCTGCCCAGAAGCCCTCAGCCACTTGCCGGTTACCAGCTGCGTGCCGCACGCCCGAGCACACGGTCACAGCCAGCAGCAGCCCCGCGCCCCGGTCACGCAGCGCCAGGCAGGAAAGCTTTGACTTACCGGCAGGCTCTGACGCTCCTCCTCCTCACCCACAGCTTTAATCCCACGCCACGTGTCCCGCAGCCACCACAGAGCTCCCTCCCAGTGTCTGGGGACTGGTCAGGGCGGACGGGACTGGGAATGGTGGGGGCACCCCACGTGCCCCTTTCAGCCTGCATGCTAGAGCAGGAGCGCGCCTCGCATCGGGCGCGAACAGACCCTCACCCAGCGCCCCGGCTGCCAGAGGCCCCCAGGGACCCCCCAGCTCCACCTCACCGCGCCGCCCGGAGCCAGGCGGTCTGAAACAGGAAGGATGCGGCGGCACACCTCGGCCACAGCAGGTGTCCCTGCGCATTTCACTTTTTCTCTAAAAAGCAGAATTAAAAGCGTACTTCGAAGAATTAATAAAACCAACAGCGCCATCCCGTTCTCACGATGCCAGGGAACGAGGCCACCAAAACCCACTCGCAGCCCGGCCGCCCCGAGCTGCCAGCAGCACGGCTCTCCCAGGAGCTGCCCGAGGAGAAGAGGAGAAGAGGTGAGGCCCCCCTGGCAGCCGCCGCGCTCCCACCGCCTGCGCACGCCCTCGGCAGGGCCCCCACTTGCCTTCCAGGGTGCTGGCAAACGCCTGCTTTCCTTCTCCAAAACGCCGGGGTTCAAAGTCGCTGTGCTGAAGGACCCCTCAGAGGTCAGCTACCGGACTCCCACAGCTTTGTCTGCAGGTTGGTTGCTCCCCGCTGACAAGAAAAGCGGAATTTCCAGCCTTTTACCACCAAAACAGACTTCACCCACCGCCCCTTCTAGCAGGCTGCGAAGAGACCAGCCTCCTGTTCCACAGATAAACACACTTGTCATATTCGTAGCAGCTGTTCAAGGAGCGTATCACTATTTTCTTCATTTCCTATTTAACCGTCCTACTGGAAAAGCAGTTCAGACTTTTTTGATTTCTGGATCAAATGCTCCTAATCAGGGACAACAGCCAGACGGCGTTTTTGCAGTTACCTGCCAGAGGCAGTCATGGTGTGAATGCTCACACGGTTACAAGTCTGAGAGCAGTCTGCAAATTTTTTTAGTCGGGGAAACTTAAGGGACGCAAAACACAAAGGTGAGGAGTAAGACAGGGCACAAACACAGCCGAAGCCAAGTGATTTTGACTCTGAAACGGGCAGGGCCAAGGCATTCCTCGATCTGCTGCGGATGGATCGGCTCCGCGGGACGAGTGGCACGCGCTGAGCACGCAGGTGCTGCAGCCTCCTCTGGAGCCTCGTCCTCCTCCCCACCCTTTTACCACAGGTAATGCTGAGGTAGGGCTCAGGGGCTTGCCACAAACACAGCCTCGGGTTTCTGAGGGATAGCAGAGCTGCTCAGAGCCCTCAGCAGCCTCGCTCCCTCCAAAGGCTCAGCGGGACAGCGCAGCCCTGCAGGCGTCGGGACCCCCGGGAGCACAGAGCAGCCCCGACCCCGTCCCTGTCCCACGGGCACGCTGAGCAGCGGGATCGTCACCTTCGTCACCTGCTCCCACCCCGCAGCAACCCCTCAAGGAAAGCGTACTCGGAAAAAGCCTTGCCCCAGGATAGCCCCCATTTCTATACGGAGCCAGTTCTCTCCCAGAAAGGGAAGGAACCATAAAACAGCTTTGAACAGAATCGTGTTCAGGCCCTTAAACATCACGCGTGGCAGGATTACCCTGAAGCAGGGCAGGAAGCCCCCCCGGCTGCCGCTCCAAGCCCCGGAGCACGCGGCGGTGGCAGCGGGAGGACCGGCTTCCCCGGCACGCCCCCAGGGAGCTTCTTCACACCCGCTTCTTCTGCGGTACCTGGGAAAGACCCAAAAAGGACGCGGCTGCCTTCGGGCTGGGAATGATCCTTGTCACACCGACCAGCATCACCTGACGGTATGTACCCGCTCCTCCAGTTCCTTCCTCTTTGACAATTCGAGGGCAAACCGCTAGGTCAGCAGCTGTCCTTGCACGTGGCCCAGCACAAGACAATCCTGGTGTGCAGCCGAAAAGGCCGGGGAGAACAATGCAGTATTCTGTAACCGCTCCGTGCTGCTTCTTGTCTCCATCTCAGCAGCTGGCATCTGGTCACGGGCCCCAAGGCCTGATCCCCTTCGGACACGGGGGATCCCACAAGCAGCACGGTATGTGCAAGGCACGTGGGGCACTTTGACTCGGCGTGTCTTTGAGCAGAAATGGCACCAAGAAACATCCCCAGACGGTCCGGATGGAGGAGTGGGCGCTACGGGAAAACCGAGCGTCTCCTGCTGAAGCGGCAGCCAAACCAAGGCAGCACCTGCCAGCCCCAAAGCAGGCACCTGCCTTTCTAACCCAGACAGAGGCAACCTCCAGCAAGCCTCCCAAACGTTTTCAGAGGCTATCTACAAAACACCAGTGCTCCCAGTTCAGCCTTGTCACACCGCCTCATGGCCACTGGTATTTCATGGCTGGGGCTGCCACTGCTCAGGCTGCCAGCGCTGAGCGACGCCACCAGTGGCCCCAACAGATATAGGGCCAGGAGCCAAGGCGAAACAATGAAAACCATTTACAGGGCAGGAAGCTGCATCTGCTGGATGAAACGCTATCTTCAAACAAGACGTGTTTGGATAACTCCAGTTTCATAACTCGCCTCTTCCGATGTTAGGAAATCACAGTAATAAAAAGAAAACAAAATGGGGGAGAAGAAACTTGGCATGGGGAACAATGGGAGAATTGCTTGAGACACGGAGGTTAACCCAACCTGCTGCGTCTTATCCCAGGGG
Source organism: Cygnus atratus (assembly GCF_013377495.2). Classification (NCBI taxonomy): domain Eukaryota; kingdom Metazoa; phylum Chordata; class Aves; order Anseriformes; family Anatidae; genus Cygnus; species Cygnus atratus. The sequence goes on from NC_066374.1 coordinate 20,585,373, forward strand.
CAGCTGGGGCTCCTGCAGCAAGCCCCAAGGGTTTCGCACAAGAATAAATGTCTGATCAAATATCAACGGGAAAAGAGTTAAATCTGCTCAAGATCTGCTCAAGAGCACAATACGCTTTGATGATCTTATATATTCCTTGCTTGCTTTTTTGTTTTTAACAGAAATCAGCGTTATCTTGGGGGACAGGGAGAGCAAAATTAGACAGAGATGGTGAACAATGGGCCCCAGAATTTGGGTTCTGGCAGGCCTCATCTTCGTCACCTTAAAGGCTTTAGAGGGTGGAAAGCGATGACAGCCACCTCTTTCTGGCACTGACCGCTCCTGGGGCAAGACAAGGCAGCTGCTTCTGGTGTTAGCCGTGGTGAAGGATGGTGAGGATAAACCCGCCTGCTCCATAAATGCCAAACGCTAACCTAAAAGCCTGCCTGGGTGTCGTAGAGAAGGGCATTTAATGGTGCCTTAGCAGGTCACTACTTCGCAGGGAGGACAAGGAGGACAGAACACAGCAGCTCCTCACCTCCAAGCGCAGGGAGCTGCTCTCTGTAGGCCCTGCCCCACGTGTCACGAATTCCCACCAAAGTTGCTGCAGCAGCACTGAGACCAACTGGAATCGAGCCCCCTTGCTGGCGCCAGCTTCGTTTTCCAGAGCCCACCATCCCTCTCCGATGCCTTCTGCAGCCAGAGCCGTGCCCGCTGGGCGCTGCCGGGCTGCGCGGAGCACCGCTGGGTGCTGGTCCGGGTCCCCAGCTCCCGATGGGGCACGGCAGCAGCAAGGGCGAGGAGGGAGCTTAAAGCAAGGGGGGTGCTGTGATGACACAGCTCAGTAAGGGGATTTTGTTCCTGTCTGAACACGGAGGGTTTGACACAGACGAGGTTTTGCTCCCCCCCGGCCAGCGTTGCTCCATCCTGCTCGGCGTGACCCCCCCGTGTGCTCCGGGTTTCTGGCATCCCGGGGAGGGCCTGCTCGCCCCGCTCGGCCCCCACCCTGCTCCTTCCCCGCCCCGCGGCCACCGCCTCGAACAATTTGGGAGAAGGAGCCAAAAGCTGAGGTCACTCGACCGGGGCACCGGCCCCCTCCCCACCGACCTCCGCCCCCCGCCCCCTCCCCAGTCCAAATATAAACTTGCTTACAGGAAATGCCTTAAAGAAAAGGCACCTCCCTGAGTCCCGAAGAATGCCCAGAAAATAAACTGTCTCTGGACATGAAGGAAATGGCTTTTTTTCCTTTTTTTTAAAACACACTGCAAAGCACGTTTAACCCTTTCAGTCCCCGCTGCATGCTCCGACACCCACAATTAAGTTTCCAGGTGCCTTTGTTCTGGGGTGGCAACAGGAGAGCATCCTCTTGCTAGAGGTGCCCATGTCCTTGCACCACCACCACGTCTTGAGCGAAACCGGTCCCAAATCCATAACCCAGGTGCAAACTCCCTGATGAGGAAAGCCCAGACCCTCAAAACAGGCTTTACTTTTAGACAAACACAGGCTCCACTCCCAAGCAGAGGACAAGCTCGCACAGTTGTTCGCATCACTCCAGGTCCTGCATCGCCAGGGAGCAGCTGGGGAAGCAGAGGGGCAGCACCTGCGCCTTCCTCCTCCCTGCCCTTGTCGGGGAGCAGCCCGTCCAGCCCGCCCAGCCCCACACGTGCGCCTGCACCCAGGAGCCCTTCCCCGGCCACCTGCAGCACGGCGGGGCACAGCTGTGAGCCCAATGTCCCTGCCATAGCCAGCCCCAGGGACTCACGGCCCGCAACAAACTACCCCGACCTCCGCCTGACGAGCTCCGACCCCGACGTCCCTGCCGGCAGAGCCCCCCTGCAGAGTGCCGTGCCATTTCCCAGCTCCAAATCCCATCCGCGAGGTTTCTGCAGCCGGCAGGGATGGGGTTCCCACGTGGAAATGGGAATTGAAAAGCCAGGATAAGGAAGGTAAAACGGCGCACGCAGGGTCAGATTACACAGCACTGGCAATGCCCAGCATCCAAAGCCAGCAGATCCTACCTCGTGCAGGCTCCACAGCGCTGCGCTTACTCTAGCGAGGCTGGGGAGCGAAGCAACACGTGGAGGCTTAGGAAGTACAAGCACTGTTTTCATACCAACATCCCTACACAAAATAAAAGAAAGGAACAAGAGGAGGAGAAGAAATGCAGGAAATCCCGTACGCAGAGGTGCTGACCGTAGGCTCACAAAGGATTCACAGAGTGCAATTCTGCTGCCCCTCTTCCACGCCTCCCTGAACGCGCCCCTTCAAAAATGTACACTCAGGGCTTTAAGTCTCAGATGCACGAAGCAGTTTGATACAATTCAGCTGCTGCTGCAGAATGCCTAAAATATTTGTTGTTTTTCTGAGCAGCAGCAGCAGCGCTGGGAGCGTTGTGCTGCGGAGGTGTGTGCGGGCACGGGCTGTGGGGAAGGAAGGCAGCGGGGTCAGCTTCCACTTGGCTGGAAAGCGAAGTGCCCATCCAGAGCCCGAGTCAAAGGCTGGCAGGAGATCGTGCCTGTCCTCGCAGAGGAGCCCCAGCTCCTGCTCGGTCCTGGCTTTTGGCCTTGTCTGTGGAGGTGCTGAGGGCGAGCAGCCCTGATCCCTGCGGGACAGCCTGCGCGAGCCGGCAGCACCAAGTGCTGTGGGGAGCTCTGGACGAGGAGGACGATGCTTCTACAACAGCCGAGCGGGGCCCAAGGGAGCAGGGCCGTTCCTCTGGCTCTGACGGACGAGCTGGGCAAGGAGATGCAGCCCCCGAGGGGGCAGCCCGGCACCTGCAGCCCGGGGGACGCCCAGGGCCCCGGCCCGCAGCCAGCCGACGTCCCCAGCAGCAGCGCGGTGCGTGCGGGGACACGTGCTGGCAGCCGGACCCCAGCTTCGTTTGTGCAGCCCGCGTGTCACCCCAGCAGCCGTGGGACAGGATGGCCACAAGGCAGAACTCATCCGCCTTCGTACGGGGTGAGACCTGGGGAGAGGAGCAGCGGGCACACGGGCACCGCTCCCTGCGCCCAGCACGCAGCTGTCCGGCAAGAAACGCTCCCTGCCCCAGCTCGGCAGCAAAGGATGGGAATCAGGAGTACCTGTAACTGAAGATAAAGGGATTCGGCGCTGGGTGCAAGAGTGCCGAATGAAACAAGGACAAGACAAAACGCTGTGAAGGGCACGCCGGGTTTACAGCAGCCCATAAATCCAGCGCTGTCCTGCACCTGCCAGGGAAAGGCTCTCTGGGCCGGAGAGGGAAGGGGAGGGAGCAGGGGACCAGGGCAGGGCGCTGAAGGAAGCCCCGGCACGCGGCAGTCACTCCCCCATTTTCTCTTACACACCATCTCAGGCGCGATTAAGTTCTCCAAACCCTTTTTCAGAAGCCCGTTATTTGCAGCTGGGGGAAAAGGACTGCCCCGAGTGCCCGCGAGGCGCTGCCATACCCGCAGAGCCTCACTCCAGAAGGGCCGCAGGAAGCCCGTGCACAGCCCCAGGCACGGGGCCGGCGGCACGGCCGCGCTGCCAGGCTCCGAGCGGCGGGCACGGCGCTGGGGGCTGGGCTGCCAGGGCACCGCGGGGCTCTGCCGAGCTGGGGCCGGCTGTGGGAGCAGGCGGGGGCCCGGCAGCGAGGTGCGGTGGGCAGTTTGTTATCTGTCCGGGAAAATGAGGCCGAAACCGCCCAGAGGTTCTGCTCTTACCCAACGAGCCTGACGAAACGAGGTCAAGTGAGCTTTGAGTCACCTCTGAGCGTCTCCGTCCCAGCGGTCTTGCGACACGTCCGGCTGCCGCCGCCTCCGCCCGCTTGCAGTTCTGCTGGGGGTGACAGAGACCCTGCCCCGGCCGCCCCCTCGCCGGCATCCTCCGACCCCCGGCACCGCTCCCTCTTCCCCCCCAGCCCGGCTCACAGCTCCCCGGCCACAGCCTCGTCCCAGCTCCTGCAGCGCAGCCCGACCCCCTTCAGTCCTCTTCTCCTCCCTTTTCTTTCAGTGCTCGCTTCCTTGCCCTCTCTGCCTTTGCTTCCCCTCCCACCCAGGACGGAGCGGGAGCCACGGGGCGCTGCGGGACGCCAGCCACGCACCCTGCAGGCACCGACCCCGCGGGGACCGAGAGGGGGGCAGAAGGGGCCGGTCCCGCAGCCCTCTGCTCCCTCCCCTCCCAGCCTGCGCCGCAGCAGAGGCTGAGGACCCTCCGTGCAGGCAGACACTGCCCGGCCGCACCAGCTCCCACCTCGCCGCCTGCCGCGGGGCCCAGCACAGCGCCTGGAGCACCGCCGCCGCTGGCAGGGGCGCGGGGAAACGTTTTGGTGCCTTTCCTAGAAGGCACGGCAGGAGAGCGTGACGCCTCTGTGCTGCGTAAGACAAAGGGGCATTCAGAAGCTGAACTTGTGCCCTTGACAGCAGTGAAAATATTCTTGTGAAATTCATGGGGAGGAAAAAAAAAAAGACCGGGGGGTTGGGGAGAGAACAGAAACCCCGCCATCCACCTTTGCACGCCACTTACACTCGGGCAGTTACAACCTGCAGGTCAGAAGCCCCCTGTCCTGCTGCAACCCCGTCGCGTTTGCACGAGCAGCGCTGGAAGCAGAGCACACGCACGCTCCTGGGAGCGCAGGCACTTTCCCTAGGCAGTGACGTTACACACTTACGCCCTAGCGAGCTTTGAACACGAGCATCAAAGCCAGCTCCAGCAGGGCGCAGCACGCTTGCCATTAAATCGGCACGAGCGGGCTCCCTGCAGACCCCGCGCACGTTGCAGTCAGACGCTCTTCCCTCCCCGGATAAAGGGCAGCAAATCCCCAGCGCAGCCGGGCCGAGCGTGCCGGGACCCTGGCCTCAGCGGCGTGCCGTCCCCGGAGGAGCGCCGCGCTCCTGCTGCCGGTCAGGCACCGGGAGGCCCAGGCGTGCGCCGCAGGCTCTGCGGAAATCCAGCCCCAGGTGCTCGCCCCGGGACGTGGGGAGGGAGCGCAGCTGCTCCAGGCGCCGCGCCGCCCTCCAGCCCCGCCGCGGCACGATCGGGTGGGTGGGGGAAGAAGCGGCAGCGAGGGACACGTCCCCTCCTGCGGCACCGTAGCCAGCGATAAGAGGCTCTCCTTGGGCACCTGCCCGCCGCCCAGCTGCTGCACCCCTGTACCCGAGGGGTGGCCCCAACGCCCGTCCTGAGCAGCAGCAGGGGTCTGTGACACAGAGCAGGCTGTCTCGGTGGGATCCGCGGGTGGACGCTGAGGAAGCAGCAGCAGGGGGCTGCCAGCACGGGCAGCTGCAGGACAGCACAGGCACCTCCAGCTGGCGACGTGCCGTGCGATACGAGGGACGTGAGGTGGGCAAGCCCCCCCGGCATTTTCCAGGGGAGGAAGGTCCCCCGAGCCGCTGTGTTTGCCAGGGCCGGTTCCCTGAGCCAGCCGTTAACGTTTACGCAGCCTGTGACTGGCACTGGGTGACAAGTGCCCTTTTCTGATAAGGAATCCTTCAAGGGACTCAGCAAACAGCTCCGCCGCTGCGCGCTGGGCAAATGCGGCGGGGCCACGTGGCACGGGCAACCCGTCAATGATTAACTGGGACCAGTCAGGCAGCGCCTGGAGACAGCGGGGGCAGGCAGAGCGGGCTGGCGAGGGCTGTGCCAGCAGAGAGGGCAGCTGGGCGCCCGGGGCTGCACTGGGAGCTGCATCCCCCTGCCTCGGTCACCCCGCTGACTCCCCTGGGTGATCCTGGGCCCTGGCGCAGCCCCGATTAGCAAAGGCGGCCAGCCTGTGTCAGAGACACTCGTTCCTGTACCAAAACGAGCGTGGGGCTCCAAGGAGCGAGGTATTGGCAGCTTTGTGCCGCTGCCAGGCCGGGCGGTGGGAGCCCCAGGACAAGGGGAGCAGGATGAGGCCAGCGCCGCCCCGCACCGCTGCCAACCCCGCGTGCGCAGCCAGGCAGGTAACGCGCCTCGTCCCTCAGAGAGAAAACAGGGACGAGAAAAGGCAGCTGGCCGTCACCTCCTGCACATCAAAAAACATTTCTAGCTGGAAATAGAGAAAGAGACCCTGGTTCTTTCCACTTCTGTGGCAGCCCCGACAGCTTGGGAGCATTAATGTAATTACCTGGAGGTGACTTTCAGAGAGGCTCGCACAAGGAGGGTTACGGTGGCTCAATCATTAACCGGGCGGGAGACCCCCGGCTCCGCTGGAATGCGGCCGCGCTGCCACCGGCCCTGCCAGAGCGCACCGCAGGCGGCACAAAGGGTAAGGCAGCCCCCGACCGCGGAGAGGCTCCGGCCGCTCGGCACCACGTCCCTGCCAGCAGCACCACGTCCCTGCCGGCGGCACCACGTCCCACCAAACGCTGCCTCCTGCTTCCCGGTGGGGCCGGGAGGAAGAACTGAGGGGCGAGGAGAGGCTCTGCCCGCCGGGCCGCAGATGTCCCCGCTGCCACGCGTGCCTCCCCGCGTAGCGCCGCTCGCCTGGCACAGCGCCGCGTGGTGCTGCTCCGGCCGGCTGCGCTCACACGGAGCCATGACCCGCGAGTGCTGCTCCTGCAGACGAGACAAAGCCACCCCCAAGACACCGAGCCTTCGCCCAGCACCGCAGCCTCCCTGAGAGCACCCCGAGCCTCAGCACCGGAGCAGAGCGCTGCCGGCAGCCTCCCTGCGCTGCCCCCTGCCCAAACGGGTCCGGCACCCCCGGTCAGGCTCAGCACGCTCCCTTCCTGTCAGGGTCTCTTCTCCCACTGCTTCCATCAGAGCAGAGATGCTGCAGGCTGAATTTTGTGTTCGCTCTTCCACATCCTTTGCACAAAGCCTCAGAGTGCCACTGCTGCCGCAGGACCTGCACACACACACTGTGGCACGGGAGGTTCCGGCAGGAGCACAGCATCTCCCCTCGGCCTTTGGGGCCCGCACGCTACCACAAGATGCCTTTTACACCCAGAATGACCACGTTCCCCGCTGCGCCCATGAGACAAGCCCCAGGTGAGCGCGCCCACCTCGCCGTCGTGGAGGAGCCGCCCCGAGCCCCGCACGGAGCGCACCGAGGCCGGACCCCTGCGCCAGGAGGCGTTCGCTCCCCGCGGCGGCAGCCCCGCGGCCGACACGCTGCCTGTGTTCGGAGGGTTCTGCTCCCACAGACGTCTGAATGCAACAGCCCGTCCGCGGCCACGCAAAGTGCACATGCCAGCCTGCACACCTCTGTTCCGGGCAAATTGTTACCAGGTCTTCACGGAATACACAGCTTAAGGAGGGAGATCCTGCTCTCCTCTCCCCGGGGGGCGATTTGCACGTCACGCAGCGACCCCGGTACACCCCCAGGCAAAGGGCAGCCTTCTTTTCCCCTGCTCGACTCAAACTGACTTTGAGAACTTTCAAATCTTTTTGAAATTAGTACAGAAATCAAAGGGAAGTACTGAAGTGCCCTTAGGCACAACCATATTTTGTTCTCTTACGAAGCTAACTTGCTGGCAGCCCGCCCCACGCATACGCTTCGCGTTGGACATTTGAGGCAATGCAGACAAGGAATGCTCAACAGAAGCACGATTAGATTTATTCAGTTGGGCTTTTATTAGAAAAGCATTTCTCAAAGGAAGTGCACGTACACGAAGTGAGCGTGTGCACCTTCTCAGAAGCTACACTTTACACCTGCTTTGCTCTGGGATTTGATGTTGTGTCACATTAGGAAACTAGTGATGAACTTTTGGTATAAGGATCTGATCTATTTTTTCCCTACACAAATGGAGGAAGACAGAGGGGTTTTGAAACAAGCCCTTGCTCCTTGCACAGCTCACCATGCAAGAGGCAGACCCGAACATAAAGCTGCGCAGAGCAGCGAGGAGCTGCTGCGCCTGCTCCAGCAACACTTCTACGTTTCTTACCTGCATTGCAGTTGAAATGCAAACAGAAGAAAGCACGTTCATTGATAAGGATTCAAGCGTGCGCACGGCAAAGAATGCAACCTGCTGCCAATAACATCACAATATGTTCTCCGACGGCCCGCGACTGTACAGGGACCTCTAAAGGCAAAGGTCTCTCCCCACTCCCGCCCTGCGCACCAAGGAGCCGTTCTAAAACACAAATCACAAAATCAAACAGAAGCTGATGTTTGCTTTAGCCACAAACAAATAACCTCTGCAAAACCAGCCCGACACCTCGGCAGAGAGCTTTGACAGATCAGCGTCAGCTCGCGACCCGATAAGCTACGCACGGCAAGCTGATCCGTGCCCAGCAGCCGCAACGACCTCCCGAAGGACGAACCGGCTGCAAAGCCGTGCCCGCGGCTCGGGGAGCCCGAGCCGGGCGCTTGACCCCCGCCGCGTTAGGGTGCGGGGCCCGATCCCGACGTGAGCGCGGAGCTCCCGCGAGCTCCCCGGCTCCGCAGATCGCACCGCACCGCACCGCGGGGCTCCTTCGGCGGCCGCTTCGGTGCAACCTGCGCCGGTCCCCGCTGGGGGGGGAAGAGGGGCCCCGCGGACACCGCCCGGTGCCCGGCAGGGCCCGGTGCCACCCGCGGCTCCCCCCCCGGGCGCCCCGAGGCACCGCCGGGACCGCGCCTGGGGCAGCTCCGCGCCGCGGGGCCGCGCACAGCCCCCGGGGCGCGCTCTCGGGGCGCCCCTCGCTCCGACCCCCCTCCCCCCCGCGGGAGCGCGCACCGCCGGGTCCCCCGTTTACCTCCGGGCTCCGCTGCGCCCCCGTCGAGCGGGCGTCCTGCAGACGGACAGCGGGACGGAGGGACGGACGGAGGGACGGAGGGACGGACGGAGGGACGGACGGACGGACGGAGGGACGGAGGGACGGACGGACGGACGGAGGGACGGACGGAGGGACGGACGGACGGACGGACGGACGGACGGCGGGACGGGCGGGCAGGGGGAACGGCAGCGGGTCCCGGCCCGGCCCCGCTCCGGGCGGGCTGATGCGAGCCGGGGCCGTGGCTCCGGCCCTCGTCGGGGCGAGCGGCCGCGGGCAGCGCCGGCTGCGGGCCAGGAGCGCGGCCCGGCGGGGGCAGCGCCGCGGAGCCCCGGCCCCCGGCAGCCGGGGCCAATCGCCACGGGGGGGCGGCCCCGGGCCCCCCTCCCCTCCCCTCCCCTCCGCTCCCGGCCCGTCCCCTCCCCGGCCCGCGGGGTCCCCTCCCCAGGCGCGTCCCCTGCACAGTGCCCGGCTGGGCGCCAACCCGCGCCCGGCCCCCCCCGCCCATCAAACCCAACGGGAGGCAAATCGGGGGGGCACAAGCCGCAGCGAGATGCTGAGGAGCGGGGAAGCTGCTCTCGTGGGACCTGCATCCCCCAAAGCCCCCCCACATCGCAGGGGTCCTCCTTGCTCGGTGCTCGCTGCTCTGGCAGGCCGGGGCGAGGCTCGGCGGCCCTGCAGAAGATGCTCCCACACGTCTCGGCCTGCCTTCGGATCCCAGAGCCACGGCCTGTGGGACGGGACCGGCTGAGAACCGTTCGCGAGAGGGTGGAGAATAAAATGGGGGAGAGAGTCTGGAATACAGGGGCTAAGAGGAAAGAAAATATATACATATTTAAGGTAGACCTGAAGGATACATTTGTTTGTGGGAAATGTAAGGCAAGAGGGCAGGAGGCACCTCGCTACGGAGGGGCAGGGGGTGGCTCAGGGTGCCAGGAACCCAGCCGAGCCCCGACCCCCGCCGCAGCCCCCCCGGGCAGCTCTCTGCTTACTGTCTCCATCAGCAGAGCCCTGCTCCCCCGGCTCCTGGGCAGGGCCATGCGAAGGGGACAGCGGCGGGCAGCCAGCGCTGCTCGGGCTCCGGCTGTCCCAGAGGCTGCGTCTGCCCCGGGGGGGCTGCAGAGGGTGAGCAGAACTCCTGGAGCGCCGTGCGGCACAGCCCCGGGGGCAGACGGCGGAGCCAGCATCCCAGGGGACAGGCGGGGCGGCTGCTTTGTTCGCCCACCGACCTGGGGAGGCTGCACGGGCCGGAACGGGGCACGGCCGGGTGAGGGGAGGGCTCGCAGCACCTTACGTGGGTTGAAGCCGGGCGCCAGCACCAGGGCGGCCCCAGGGGGAAACACGGGCAGGCAGTGGAAAAAGTGGCTCAGAGGAGGATTTCAAGCATTTTCCACTCGTTTCCTCACGCAAACCGGGAAGGGGGAGAGGCGTGGGGGCAGCGAGGCAGGAAGGCTCCCAGAGGCGATGAGCTATAAACGGGCAGTGACGGGGACAGCACCCAGCCGGCGACGGGGACAGCACCCAGCCGGCGACCGACACGGACCCCGCAGGCACACACTCGCCCCGCACGCACCGGGGCCAGCCGGCGGCCGCACGACCCGGGCGAAGGCTGGGAGGAGCAGAAAACGTGCACGCTGCAGGCTCCCCCCGCGCCGGCCGATGAATGGGCTGCATTCACGCCCGGCGATATTAATAGTTCCCAGCCTACGGCCGAGGAATGGCAGGGAGCCCACGGGCTCGCCTCCGGGCCGCCCCGCCGCCTGCACAAGGCGCCCGGTATGCACGTGTGCTCGCGGGGTGCCCAGCACAGGGGTGAGCGCTGCCTCCGGCCGGCTCGCAGCCCTGCAGGGAGAGGGGGAGCAGCGCGCAGCCCTCCTGGGCAGGGCCGGGAGGAACCCGGGGAGAGCAGGGATCACACCGAGTGGGATCCGGGAGGACAAGGGGAGAGGAGCTTAGGGTGGTCCAAAGGGCGTCACTGAGAAGGGACAGGAAAAGATCCAACAACAGCCCTTTGAAGCTGGCTGAACAGAGGAAAAGCCGGCCGGGAGGGTCAGCGGGCCGCGGGGCTGTGCCCTCCTCCCAGCAGAGGCCGGGAGCCCGGTGTGCGGGACACCCGAACCGGGAAAAGCTCTGGTAAGAGGCTCGAAGCAATGACCTCTGCCCCGCCCTCACAGGGGACCTGAAACGGGACCTGAGGAGCGCTGTGATCTCTCCCGGCACAACCCCCCACACCAGTAAGCTGCTGGGACTGGGAGCAGGGCTCGGCGGCTGAGCGAAGCCCTCCTGGCCTGCACACACGCAGCGAAAGCCGGGTTAAATCCTGTGGGCAGCAGCAGGCACGTGCAGCCCAGCCCAGCCCAGCCCCAGACCTGAGGTGAGGGCATTTTCGGGTAACCAGCTGATGCTGCCCGCGCTGCAGCCTGGCTTCTGATGTCCGTGCTGCCTCCCCTCCTGGCAGAGCTCAAAGTCCTCCCCTGCTCTGGGCTGGGTCCAGCAGGAGAATTGGCCGGGCCACACCGCAGCTAAAGCTAGATCGTTCTGAAGGACGGGTTACACTGAGATGCTCACTGAACACCTAGATGGCACTGAGGCGTTTTCAAATCCCCTAAAAAAGACCGATTATTTGGCATTTGTCCCTTGGGTCTGCATCTGCGCATGCCCAGGTTCCAACAGAGCACGTCTGGCTGTGAGCAGCGCACGGACACCCGCAGCCCCGTGCCCCCAGATGGGCTCCAGCCACCTCTGGGACTTCTTCACAGCCCCACCAGAGGCCCAGGAACAGCCGACGTGAGCTTATGAAAGCAAAGGCATCCTCAGCGCCCTCGTTCCTGTACTACAGCACCTGATCACATCACGTCAGACCTGCAAACCTTTGCATTATCAGGCAATTTCTGTTTTCCTTGCTGCCCCACAGAGGGTTAGAGACAGAACCAGGTGTTTGCTGACAATAGGTAGAACATCTTCCACAAGGGATCGCGAAGCATCCTCAAAGACTAACAGCGCACATGGCTCCCCCCTGCCCCCGGACACAGACCTCTGCCGTGCCCCCGGCAGCACCCGGAGCCCCCGTCCCACACCCGCCAGCCCCCTCGGTGCTCCCCCCCGGGCAGGCAGCCCAGCAAAGGGCACCCTCTCCCGGGCAAGGCGCACAACGGCCCGACCAGATGAAAACACCCTGGAAAAATCGAAACAAGCAAAGGCGGTAAATAAATAAATAAATAGATAGACAGATCGAATCCATGGGAAATGCATCTCCGCCCTGCGTGGCCACCCACCACGAGCAGAAAACCCACGCACCCACAACAAGCACATCCTGGCCAGCCCCGAGCCGTCATTGTCTGGTTCTCTTTTTCCGACGACCAAAGTAAACAGGGGGGCAGGGAGAGAAGTAAAAATTCTCTTTCAGGTGTATAAATAAAAAACGGCCACAGAAATGAGCAAACCAGGAGTGAGTGTCCTGGGGAAAACTTATTCACAAGCATGTGCTCGGGGGACTCTTGCTCTGCTAACGCAACTATTGTTCATGTTTCATAATTTTCCACCACCGCGGATGGAAAACAGGAGAACCCTGTGACATTTTCGCATGAGCTAGCTTCATCTGGGCTGAAACACGTGTCAGTGCCGGGCCCAGCCTGCACTTGCCACCCGCTCTCGCTCCCGCCCAGCAGAGCCCTATTTATTTCTGTCTGGCCACCCGGCCGCACAACAGTTGCTCGCTTTTTTTAATCCACGGCTGTCAAAGCTGTCATCTCCACCGCTGCCGTTGCAGCCCGTCGCATTTCGGTGTGTCCCCAGCAAATCTGGGCCCCAGACGCCACACGAGGATCCCTGGGCACGGCTGCAGGTGGCCAAGCCGCACGTGGCCCCGCGCTGGGAACGTTACCGGGGCAGAACAGATGGCTTTGTTTCCTCAGAGAGCACGCAGATAGCGGCGGGTAGCCATCATGCAGGTTACCGAGGTGTTACTCACAAAGAAAGGGCAACGGGCCGATCTGGCAGCAGGCACCCTGCTCGGGAGCGAAGCTAACGGCGGACACAAAATGGCAGCTGGAGTCGGTGCCGCCAGCTGCACGGGCACAGCAGGCAGCGCCCCGCCAGGGCCGAATTCCCCGGCTTCCAGGGGAGGAGGGCGAGAGGGAGAAAGAGAGAAACTCAGAGACATAAGCACAACAGCATCATTCATAGGCGCTGATTTCATAAAACAAGGATCCTGTGTCTGGCCCAGAGCTCAAGGCAATTAAAACAGCAGCCACAGATCTCAAAGAAACAGCAGGAATTTATCTGAGGAATCCGGATTATGTGGCCACTGCCGGAGCAGAGCAGAAAGCCCCCAGCTCCGGGAAGGTAAACAAGCTAGCGAGGAGAAGCGGCAACCAGCTCAATCACCCCGACTGTTCCTGCCTCGCCCACCGTGCCAGGGCCTCCTCCCCGGAACGAGGGGGGACTGCAGCTGCGGTTAGCAGGGGCTGGTCCTTGCTACGTGCACACGGGACCACCGAGGGGCGGGAAGAACCAGGGCCTCCCGGTCCCCACACAGCCGCCGGAGGAGGCAGGGACTGGTTTGCAGCCAGGTGCCAGCACAGATGCTAACCACTGCGGCTTCGGTACAGGGCTGGGGGAAGAATGCCCAGAATGGTTTATTGTTCCAGAGAGAATGATGGTGGTTTGCAAGTCTCAGAAAGTGGTTTTCCATTCCAGCCCAGCCTCGGGAAGCACACGCTGGGCTTACCAAGACACTGAAAGCAGCCAAGGTGCTGATTAAACTCACCCAAGTCTTACTGGCCCCGGGAGCAACGGGGGCTGGGGGCAGCACTTCCAGGCTGTGCTCGCAGCTCTCCTGCAGGTCCCCAGAGAGGCTCCCGCACCCCCTGCTCCCCGGCCCACCGGGCTGACACCCCTGGCTGCAGCACCACGCCAGGAGCCACGGCACAGCCAACTGCACCAGCGGGACCTGAATGGGGCCGCGAGGTGCCCGTGTCCCTGGCAGGGAGGTGGCCACGGTGGGCTGGCAGCTCGTGGCCCTCTACATCTCCCTCTGAGACAGCCACGGCACTGGAAACAGCTGAAATGAAGGGCGCTTTTGCCAGAATACACTGGATCTTATCAACCAATGTTCTCGCCAAGCATTAATGAACTCTCCTCCACTAGGTTCGTAACAGCTTAACTCTTCGGAAAACTCCATTTCCTCCCTCACCTGTGACAATCTAAGCTGACCTTACCGCCTCTGAGGAATTACTCCCGTCCATCAGCAGTACTTTGGACCATTCCCAAAGAGACCATTTAGCAGCAGAAGGCACGAGTCTCTGGCACAAGTTGGCAGGTTCAAGATCTGGTTCTTCACTGAGCATTGGAGCAGACTGAGAAACTAAATCACAGTTCCTCTTTCACATAACTCAAAATAAATTGCTTTCAAGATTGTTATCCTCAGGCTGTTATCACAATCATCTTTAAAAGCCACATCAAACCAGTCTCAGCACTGAAGTTGGAAAAGAAGAATTCCTCAAACATTTTTAACAGTCTCAATACAAAGGCCGATAAAAGTATCATTACAAGGCTATCGAATACAAAACAATCCCCCTTTTTTATGAAAAGTACGGGGTTCCTTCTTTTGGAGGGTTGGTGGGAGGGAGGGGAGTTTAAAACCATTTTTTTTCACGAAGAACTTCTATATGTGACGAGCTATGTTTTCCCCCAAGCATCACGTTTCAAACTGGTAATGCCCTTGGGGCCGGGGAGGGAAAGGCCTCACTTCTGGTCCCTGCTGCAGGGATGCAGCCTGCAGGCCACCAGTCCGTCCCACAGCACGGGCCAGAACCACACGCCAGCAGCGCCAGGACCACAGCCGGGCGCACAGACCCGCTCGGAGTGACACGGGCACCGACCACCCGAGTGACACAGGTGCTGACCACCGAGCACCGCGCGCTTTGCACTGAGCAGGGCACACGGACGGTGCTGCCCCCACACGGTGTCGGACCTGTCCTCAGGCACAGCACCGGCCACCCGATGAGGTACCATCGGCACAGAAACGCGCTCCCCCCACGCCGAAGCAGGAGGGTGGCCCCCACCGGGCGAGCACCCTGCGCCAGGCAGCACGAGCCCGGCGCGGGGAGCCCTGGGCCGGCGCTTACAGCGGCGGAGAATCAGCACCACAGACTGGGCATCAGGTGAAGCATTCGGGAAGGAGCAGTGGGTACAGAGAAGGAGCAGGATTATTTTCCACGGGATGCAGAGCAACTGCCGGGGCAGGGCTTTCACAGGGCTCATAAAGACCTGACGGGGAGGGGTCCGGGGGGGGCACAAGCCCACAGGCCCCGGACTCGAGCCACAGCACTGCAGCAGTTTGCCACCAACCAGGGCGATCTGTGCTGCTCTCGGCTGCCCCTCGGGAGGGATGCTCACCCTTACAGTTGGACTGGAGACACCAGCTGGGGACCCCCGGCTCCTCACCCACCACGTGGCAGGTGGGCTCGGAGTGCAGCCACCCGCACACCCACACACCTCCACCACCCGCACACCTCCGTTCCCAGCATTTCTGTTCCCCTCCGGTGCTTTCAGCACCAGAGTGACTGGGGCTGCAGCAGCGTTCAGACATCCCCCTCTCGTGCTCCGAGCACACAGAAGCAGCCCCTACCACCCACAGCGGGGCTGGCTACGAAAGCAGCGTTAGCACTTGCAACGTACGCAGCGAGGCCAAAGGCTCTGCCTTACACAAACGCCCTCACAAGCCATCACAAACACCTCAAGCCCCACCAGCACTGCCGTTTCCCTGCAGACATCAGCAGCCGTGACCTGTCCCGCTCGCACAGCCCTCAGCCTGCTCAGGCGCAGCAACGAGCAGAGCCCCCGGGCCAGGACGTCACCGAGTTCACACTATTTTAGACCAAAAGCGCGGCAAGGCCCCAGGACCCCTCAGCACGTGCTTCCAGGCCACGCTCTGCCCTTCGCCCCCCACCCACGACTCTCAGCCCCCACCTCCCCCCGGGACACCCCCACCGACCGGGGGCCCTGCCCGGTGCCCGGTGCCCGGTGCCGGGGGGAGCACCGAGCACTCGCCTCCCGCCCCCAGGCCGGTCCCTCCTTCCCGGCACCGCGACGGGAAGGGAGGGAGGGGAGCGCCGGGGGAGCACCGGGGAAGCCGCAGCGGTGCTGGGGGGACCCGCCCGTGCCCCTCGCCCCCCGGCCCGGCCCGGCCCGGCCCTCACCTGCTGGCCGCAGCCCGGAGCCCGACGGCTGCGCCCCGCTCCCGGCCCCGCTCCGGGTCCCGGTCCCGGCCCCACGGCTGCCCCCGGGCGGAACGGGCGGGCGGCGGCTCCTCCCCCGCCGGGGATGCCCGGGGCCGGGCGGGGCCACGCACGATCGCGGCCGCCCCCGGGCCGGCCGGGGCCCTGCACCCGGCCCCCGGCCCCGGCCCCCGGCCCCGACCCCGGGGCTGCCCCCGCCCGCAGGCATCGCCCGTTCCCCGCCCGCCTGGGGCCGCAGCGCCCATCGGGGTGCCTGGGGACGCCCTAACGCGCTCCCTGCCTCCTCTCCCCCGAGGGCAGAGCGCTGAGGACGTCTCAGGCGGGACCCCGATCCTCTTCATTGAGAAGGGATTAGCACGAGCAGACCGGCCTGCAAACACCTCACACCTCCGTTTTGCATCTGACCTGTCACGCTTTGAAAAGCGTGAACCACGCGAATGTTACAAAGCACCCGCAAAGGTCCCGTTTGCACGGCCCAGGGCCTCCTTCACTCACAGCAAAGCTCTCTCCAGAAGTGCTAACGGACTGTTCCAGGCACGGGAAACCTTCCCTTTCTTTGCATTTTTAGGTGGCTTACGTGTAAAGCTCTTACCAGAGAAAAAACACCGCACAGCCAAACCTTTCTTCCAGTTTCCAATGTACGTTCCCATTTTAATTTCAGGGAAGTAACCACGCACAAAACTTCCCTCTCGATCCTTTTGGTCTCATGCAGACTACTCAGATGCTGCAGACACAAATGTACTTTCTTGCCTGCAATTTCTTTCCAGCATGTCTCAATCGCTCCTTGCTGCCCCAGGAGGAACTTGACCACGCTGGGCCCAAGGCAGCCTCGCCTCCGCAGCCAGGGCCCTTCCCCAGCTCGCTCCCTGTGCCCTGACCGCTCCCTGCCTTCCCAGCACAGGAGCAGTCCTCCCTCTAGCAGCTCTTCCCTTCTGCCCTTCAGAGAAAATCACCCAGTTCTTGATAGGATCCTGCTGCTCAGAGGGGGGAATCTGCATTTTGTTAGCTACAGGAAACGGAAAAACTTCCAGACCCTGAAATGGAAGCCCCCGAAGGACCGAGGGATGCGATGGGGGATGGGAGTCTCAGCTTACTGCAGCAGTCGCTGCTTTTTGGAGTTTCACAGCATTTTATAGGCAGAAGGGGAACAAGGGCAAGAAATGGCTTGATCTCACAGGCCGGAGGTGCCTCTCGCTTCTGACAAATAGTTTCCTCGTGATCATTTATTGGAAAAAGTGAACTGTGGCCAAGTTGATTTTGATTTTCTTTTAAAGCGCTTTTTCTCACTTTCTGTCTCACACTGTTTCTCAGGAACAGTGCCTGCGGCACGTGGCGTCAGCGGGCTGCCCTTCAGCCTGGAAAGGAGAGGGTGGGTCGGAAAGGCAACGGTTTATTCAGCAGTGTTTGCTTTTTAGCCTAGAGAGCAAAAAGGTGACAGGAGAACAAACTGAGAGCGTTTCACATTGCTGTAGGTCAAGATAAAAACACGAGCCCTTTGCACGCCCATATCAGCTCCGTGGTGGCTGCTGTTGGTTAACCAGGGCTGTAGGTGCACGCACGTCGCCAGCAGCCCACGGGAGCTGCCTCTGGCACGGCCAGCGCTGTGCGGGACGGCTCCTGCAGGGCAGCAGCAGCAGGAGGCCACTGCTCCTGGGGAGCCGCTTGGTGGGGCAGGGGCACCGAGGGGCAGTGCCTAGGACAGCACTGAAACACGAGTCATTGAGACAGCATAAATTGGCACCTACCGCTAAATATACGGGTATCGATCCCCAGTGGACAGTCAGCAGGACACGACAGAGGTTGCAAACCTCGGCTGCGCCCAGAGGCCTAATTACGAAGGCTGCAGCACCAACCCACCTTCTCGGAGAAATTAAAGCAATATGGACAAACATATCAGAGAGCTCAGCGGTGCAAAAATAACCTCGAGTTCACAAGGAGGCCAAAGAGGAAATGCTGGAGATTGCATCTCCAGCCAGAGCTCGAGAAAAGAGCTGATGGAAAGAAGCATAAACTATTTGTTTTCGCTCGCACTGCCCTGGCAGGGTGATTTTTGGTGTATACATTCTCATTTAGGAAGTAGCTCTCTACTTTCCAAGATATTAGAACAGATCACAAAGCATCTCATGCTACCAAGGGGAGGACTGACCCTGGCAAGAGGAGAGCGCCCAGGAACGAGGCCACGGAGGCTGCAGGGGACGGAGCACAAGAAGGGCAAGGAGCAGCCCCCTTCCCCACCAAGACGACCGAACACCCCCAGCGCAGCCGTCAGAGCGCTGAGCCAGGCAGCACCGCGAGGGCTGGCAGGATGCGGCCCCGTGCAGGCTCCCTGGGGCGGGTTGGAAGCTGCTTTCTGAGCGGGGCCAGCACTTCAGTGCGGCTCCACAGCCCAGCCCAGGGCTGACCCTGCGGGCAGGCAGGGACGGGAAGGGGAAACGAAGACTGCCTCTCATCACATGGCATGCCAAATCCTCCAGTAATCACATTCAGTTCAGTTTTTCTACTTCCTACCTCTTCATTTGTAACCCAGACTCAGTGCCACATCTCCCACCACGGAGCAGGCGGTGATTTCTAAGAGTTTCACAAGCTCCTGGAACGGGTCGCCGCGGCCAGCCCGGGCGTCCTGTCCCACCCTGGCGCTGCTCCGCGCACTCGCCGCAGCTGCCACCCTCCTGTCACGCAGGCATCCCTCTCCTCCCGCCTGCCGACTCCAGCGATGGCAAAAAGCCAGGTCCCAGCCTCCCCCTCCGCCCCCAAAATCCAGCACCGCTGGGGACAGGGCACAAGGTGACCTGCGCGCAGGAGGGACGCGCACCCCAGGCACCAGAGCTGCAGACTGGAGCGAGGAGGAGGAGGAGGAGGAGGAGGAGGGCGATGCTGCCCCGTGCCCCCACCACATGTGGGCACCAGTCGGGTGAGAAACAACAGCGTCACACCTGAAGCTACAAATCAGCAGAACCCACTCAAGATTTTTTGTGTAAAGCAAGCTTGGGTAGAAAAAGAATAACTCAGCTGTGACAACACATCAACAACAGCTAAATTTAGCAGCGTATTTTTGGAGATCCAGATGCTGTGCAAATACAACCTTATTATTTCACAAAGGGGCAAAAGTTCAGCAGAATCCCTAGTGCTTCTTTTCCCTGTTATTTCACAATGCCCAGTGGAAGAAGCCCTCTTTGGAAATATTGTAACGTCATCATTGCCTGATACAATTCTTAAAGGTATTTAAGGAAGCTGCCAGCTCAGTCCTCTTCTCCCAGCAGTCAGATTGAGGCCGCTGCTTAATGACATCTGCAGAGCGTGCTCCCAGACCCGCTTGTGGGGACGTCTGATGCTGCTATCAACAGGAATTTATTCAGAAGACACAATTTTAGCGTGCGTGGCTCGTGCGCAAGCCTTTCCTTTCTGCTTCGTGCAGAACAATGCGTGGAAAGTTTAGCTAAATGTCAGAAAGGAAGCGGGGAGCTAGGACAGCAACGAAAAGCCGGGCCCTGAATGGGACTTGTGCGACGGGACGGGCTCGGTGCCGAGCAGCAGCGTGGTGCCTCGCAGCGGGGCAGGCCCCCTGGGGCAGAGCACCCTGCAGGCACACCCAGCCAGGGCAGCGAGCGCCGCCGCAGCCTGCACCGGCTCCTCGGGCCGGGCCGGGGGCGCAGGGCTGGGAGCGTTGTGAAACTCAAGGCAGCGCGTAGCTGAGTCTTACCGGGAAAGACTCGGATTTCATAGGTCGTTTTAGCCAAGGGAAAAAATACATCCTCTAAACATCCTTCCCAAACGAGTCTTAGCCACGATGTGATCTGGCGGAGTCTTCCCTGCCCCTTCCCTCGCACGGGGCTCTCTAACCCCATTAACAAGCTCCTGACATTCACGCTGCTAATCTCTCCCCTGAACGGGAAGGGAGACCACCCAGGCTCACCTCCGGAGCTCCTTCACAAAGCACCTTTTGTTGCCCAGGGCTTTCCTGTGCGCCGGGGCTCTTGCAGGAGCCGGGCGCAGAGCTCACCTAACCCTTCGGCGGACGCAAAGCCGGGGCCGGGTCACTGCCCCCTGGTTCAGAGAAGCACCGCGGGGATCCCCCGGCGCATTCTGCAGGCGCCGCATTTCCCGTTGTGTGCTGGCACGGCTCGGCTCAGCAGCACAGCCTGCGCCGCTCCTCCCCTGCCCCGGCTGCCGGTCACTGCTGGCACCCACCGCCCGAGGCACCCACCGCCCGAGGCACCCACCGCCCGAGGCACCCACCGCCCGTGGGACCTGACGGGAGCCCCGTGCACGCACGAGAGGAGCCGATGTGCCCGGCATGCTCCAGGGTGCTTCTATTTGCAGAGCTGCTGGAAGCTAGCGACCACGAGCTGACTGTACAACGACCACAAGCTGACCGTAGGGCCCGGCCAGGCTCAGGTCTCGAGCTGTCTCTGAGCAAAGAGCCTCTTTGTGACCAGGTCCCGAAGCTGTGAAGCCCAGCACCTCTGCCTATCTCGCCTGCTCACCCCAGAGCTGGGACTCACTTGACAAGGGGCTGCTTGTGCAGGGCTAACCAGGGGACACGGTGAGGCCCGGGGCAGCCCCTCACGCCCCGCAGGGCAGTGGCACTTTGCAGGCAGCACCAGCACCGTGGTCACCAGCAGCTCTAGCCTGGCGCTCTTCTGCGAGCAAGCAGCCTGGGACCCCCAAAGCCCTGCCCAGCACACGGCAGCTCCAACCCTGCCGGGCTCCTAATGAGCGTATCTGCAGAGCAAGGAGCTGTTCACAACAAGGAGAAGAGGAACCGAAAAGGACACAGCCAGGAGCAGCTCTGCCAGCAGCTCACCGTGGCGGCACAGCTGCTCGGGGCGCGAACGCGGGCAAGGACTGACTCGGCCCCGCAGAGCTTCTCCCCCGCACAAAGGCAGGGATTTCACACCGCTGCTGGTGGTTATTGCAACTCCACGGCCAAGCCACGTCTCCAGCCTGGGGAGAGTGGTGGAGTGGGGCAGAGGAGGGACTGGGCACGTCCCGGCACAGTGGGGCTCCCGCGTGCACGGCTCAGGGCTTGGTGGGCACCCAGGCTGGCCCTGCCTCACACTGGTTGCCTGTGCTGCTCGCATGAAACATAACGGTTTGGGGGAAAATCACACTGCTGGCAGAAGGAACCAGGAGCCCCAGCAGAGGCTGGTCCTTTCTTTTCTTCTCATGACCCCTGCCCAACCCACAAGGAGAGCATTCGTGCCCAGAAAAATATTGTCTCAGCTTACCTGCATCTTTCTTATCTTCTAGCAGTGTGAAACACTGTGAAAAGAAAGAAAAAAACATAAATCACTTTGTTATCTTTGTAACTCTCATATTTTTAGATTCCTACAGTTTGTGTTCTTCGTGCAGTCCAGCTCGGTCCCCAGCAAGATTGCCAGGAATGGGGCAGGTGGACAGCCGAGGGCCATCAGATCCGCGTCAAGGGATCAAAACGGGGATTAGGAGGACACCGGCTGTCCCCACGCATGCAGACCATGGTGCTCTGTGCCACAGTGCTGCAGGCGGTGCCCCCGAGCTGCCCGCACAGCACACACCACACACTGAGCATCGCGCCCGGCTCTGCTGCTGCTCTGCCCCCACAGCCCCTGCACAGCCCTCTGGCCACAGGGCTCTGCTCCTCCTCCTCCTCCTCCTCCTCCTCCTCCTCCTCCTCCTCCTCCTCCTCCTCCTCCTCCCTGGGGGTTCGAGGCCCGGAGGCTGGAGCAGGCAGAGCTGAAGGACGTGTTCTCTGCAGGCAGTCCCCTTCGGCCACCCCTCGCTACGTGTCCCAGCCCTTCCTCTCTCCAGCTCGGGCTCTGGTTGCTCACACCGGCGGCCCTCATGTGTGGACACACATCCTAAGGGCTTTGGGTGAAAAGGATCACCACGGTGCACGCAGCACAAGTGCTTCTCCAAGACAAATTTCAGAAGAATGCCAGCCTCACCCACGAGGGCTCAGCGAGCAGCTGTTGCAGGAATCAGCTGCGTCAGGGTCTTTCTCCAGAAGCAGAACGGAGTGGGAAGGGACCGCCATCCCACGGGAGGAGCCTGCAGCAGCTCCGCTGAAGAACAGCTCTGGTAGAGGCATGAGAAACAGCTGGAGCAGAGGAAGAGAGAACCCAGGACATCTGGCCCCTGCCCCAGGGTGAATTCATGCAGGAGCCTTTTTCCCTTTAAGCCACCACATGGGAATTTCGGCAGAGATTGCAGCCCAGCAAACCCTAACCCTGGAGTCCGAGGCCCTGAACGAGAGCACTCGCTCTCTCTCAGGGGCCCTTCTCCTTCCCACATCCAACCTTAGTTTCACCATGTGTCCTGCACTTTCCACACTGAAGGAAAAAGCCATTGCAAGTCAGTGGGACTTGAGCAGCCTGTGAAGTAAGCTGCTGGGCCTCAGCCCCCGTGCCGGTGGGTCTTTGGGCACTGGACAGAAAAAGCAGCACAGGGTCGATGCCTGCACTGGAGCTGGGGCAGGCTCTGGGAAAGCCCCAGCAGGGCAGCCCTGGGCTCCAGCAGAGGAGGCACTGGGTGTGGGTCCCCCAAATGCGCCCCAAATGTGCCCTCGGTACCCTCGTGGCTGTGTGACTGGGAGGGGAGATGCCCACGCTTTAATTGCATTAGGAGGCTCTGGGCACAGAGTACAACAGTGTCTGCAGGTGTGGGGAGCCAACAACAAAGAAAAAATTAGCTAAAAGCAGGGGTCTCCGCACTGCCCACAAGGGAGCACGAAGCACAGGGCCCCCTCCCCAGGTCGGGTGAGCTGGGGCCGCACGCACGGTGGGGATCAGCCCAGGAACGCGGCGCTGTGCTGAGCCGCGCTTTCCCACAGCCCCCCCGGGACCCCGCTTCCTGCCGGGGCTGGGGGCAATGCGGGGCGATGCTTAACCCCAGCTGGTGCAGGGGCTGGAGCTGGGGTACCGCTGCTGGCCTGCAGAGCTTGTGTCCGCAGGAGGGGTCCCCTTGGCATTTCCGAACCTCCTTCCCCAGGGAGAAACCCGGGCACGCGGCTGCTGGCTCAGCGCTGTCCCCTCCACGGACGTCCTGTGCAGGAGCCTTGGTGCCACGTGCGGCACGCGGGGAGCTGGAGAGCATCAGCGCTGGAGGAGCGTGGATGGCGAGATGATCACAGAATCACAGAATCGTCGAGGTTGGAAGAGACCTCCAAGATCACCGAGTCCAACCTCTGACCTAACACTAACAAGTCCTTCACTACACCATATCACTAAGCTCTACATCTAAACGTCCTTTAAAGACCTCCAGGTCTTTAATCACCTTTAATCTCTGATCACCAGGGCCTCTCTCATATCCACCATCGCCAGCTCCCCAGACATCAGCCCTGCAGCCCCCCGGGGAGGCAGACACCCACGGAGGTGGGGCGAGGTCTGACACGCGGTAAGGTGCCGGTGGGACAAGCCAAAGGAGGGAAGAGAGAAAAGGCCTGATCTGAAGGTAACTCTGAGGAGCTTCCTCCCCTTCCCCAGTGTCCCGCCCTTAACACCTTCTGCTTCCCACAAAATCTTCCACCCGGCCACGGCTCCACCTCATTTAACCCGGGAAGCTTTAATCCCACTGACAGAGCCCTGCGCGTTTCTCTGCCTTCAGGAAATTCTTCTGCCTCCCATAGCGAGTAGCTGAGCAACACAGGCACAGGGAGGGAAAAGAGGAGGAAAGAAAGGCCGAAGCAGAGCCCTCACCCGCGACATCCCCATTGCGTTTGGAACAAGGAGCAGCCACGTCCTCCGGCCCCTGCGAGCACCGAGCACCCCGGGCAGCTCTCGCCCCAGCCGAGAACAGAAACGTCGCTGCCGGGCTGCGGGCTCCGTGTGCCCCCCGCCTCTGTGCTCCCGGGGAGCTCCTGCCCCGGCACCGCTCACCGCCAGGGCAGCTCCGCGCTGCTTTGCACCTCTCCGTGCGGATTTTCCTTTCCCCGCAGCAGGTAGCTGGGGGCAGTGAGGGGCGGGAACCTCAGCCTTGTTCTCCAGCACTTGTCCCCCTGGGACAGCCCCTCTGTGCCAGCTCAAAGCCCAGCCACCCCACGGCAAACGTCTCTGGCGGCCTCGGGGTGCCTGCACTCCCCTTACACGCAGGCACCTGGCAGTGAGGTTCACACGGGAAATACACAGCCGGGGGACTGGGGACAGCGAGGACAGGAGTTGTCCCTCAGCTACCCGCAGCCGCCCACCGCAGCCGGGCAATGGGAGCCTTCATCGGGCACGAGGCCGCAGGCAGGCACTGGCTGCTCTCAGCATCAAGAGGGATGGAGCCGGGGACAGGCCCTGGTCCCTGCCACAGCATCTCCACCAGCGAGAAGACGGTGACGACAGCTTGCAGGGACAAGGAGGGTTAATGAGGACTTGCTAAGCTCTCTGGAGACAGCAGGGACAAGACAGCTATTAATATTATTAATGAATTTCACAAATGTTATTTTTAGACTTAACTATTCTGAGCTTTGTATTGAAACCCCCAGGGAAGAGCCTGCATTCCACAGGCGCTTCACCACTGCAGACCCACTCGCTTGATGCAGTGATTCTTGTGCTTTTTCCAACCCGGTGCTCCTGAGACCCATGCTAACAATACCCCCAAAACCTACCCCCCACACCTCGCACAGGCTGTGACACAACAAAAGTAACACAACAAGCAGGGATGGGCTAACAGAGGGTTGTGCTTTAAGCCCAGATGAAAAATGCCAGATGCCACAGAATGACTGCTGCAGGAAATTAAAAACCCGGGGCCTCCGGCCTCCATCCTTGCTCCGCCATCCCGCTCTCAGCCTCCCTGCATTCAGGCTGGCATGGCCACAGGCAAAAACAGACCCGTGCACGGCCCCGCTGGCACAACCCAGGCTTCCAGGTGAGCTCCATGCGTGCAGTGGGACAGTCCGTGGCTGGGGACTGCAGGCACGGACCGTGGCTCCCCATGGAAGTGGGGCCGGTGCCACACGCGTGTGCAAGAGGTGCGCACTGCCCTCCTCCAGCCACGACCCCATGGACGGGCAGGACCTGACCCAGGCAGAGGAAAGGTTTCTGGCCGTGAGTGCTCAAGTTAAGGAGAGGGAAGAGATTTGTTCTACTTATCAATAGTAACTCAGAAGCAGCTGTCTACCGAAAACAAAAGGGGGGGGAGGAATGCCTCCTCGGGATAACAGCAGAGAAGGACTGCTTGTTATTACCAGCAATTCACAATGAGCCTGGGCATGGGGGGAACGGAGGGAGAGGAACCCGAGCCCTCTGCTGCCACGTCCCGCAGACCCACAGCAGGCAGGGAAACCACCCGAGCCCAGCAGCACACACACACACGTACACGCAGCACCCAGCGGCACCGCCGAGCCGGTCCCCGTGGGGACCCGCACGCGGCGCGTCCCAGACCCTCCTCACGCCGGGTGTCACGGGCACGACGTCGCCCCACGGCACACGCCGGGCACCTCGCCGGCCCCAGCACCGCGCGTGCCACCTCCCCGCTCCGTCCTGTCCCTCGGGCGGCTCTCGCTGGGAACCAGCGGGGTGTCCGAGCCCCGGCGCTGCTTAAAGGGCAGCTTCTTACCTTGGCTCTTTTGAAGCAAGCCCAGAAAAAATCCAGCAAGGGCATGATGGGCCGGGTGGCCGGGGCAGGCGCGGTGCTCGCCGGGTGCTAGAGCGCGGGGCGACCCCCGGCCCCGGGGCGAGCGCGGCGCTGCGCACCCATGGGTGCTGGTGCGGCAGAGCCCTGGGCAGGCAGCGGCTGCGGGCAGGGCTCGGCGCAGGCAGCGGCGAGGGAGGGCCGGGCAGGGAGCCCTGCCCGCGGGGGCGGGACGCCGATTCAAACCCTGCACCGTTATTCAGTTGGTCGCGGACGGGCCTGGATTGCAGTGAAATTCCCTGAAGACTGCGAGTTTTAAAAAGCTGCAGGCTTTCCTTCCTGCCTCCCTCGCGCACCACGCGGCGTTCCCGTTCCCAGGCAGCCGGAGAGAGAAGGAAAAGAAACGGCCGCGGAGCAAACGCAGTGGGAGCCTCGCTGTCAAAGGCACATGGAGGACGTTGGAAACCCAAGCCCAGCTGGTTTAGATTTTCACTCCGGCCCCGGCTCCAGCTCATTAGGAGCAGTCACGGAGGCGCTCGCAGAGGGCTCCCAACAGCTCCGCTCTCCCAGGGACAAGCCGTCCCCAGCGCCCTCGTGGGTTTGCCCCGGGTCCCCTGCTAGACCCACGCACCCCTGCAAGAGTGGCCCCGTGGTGAGCCTGTGGCAGTGACCCCAGCTGGGAGAAAACTGGGGGGGAAAGAAAAATACAGTCACCGAATATGGCCCGGCCATTCATTTTGACTCTATTCACAGCTCCTTATCTTCCTCCTGCAAACATTTGTGTAAGCTTAGCATTTGTTTGCAAGAAAGACCATAATAAAAGGAAGTGCCACAAAGTTCTGTGCAAGCAGTCGGGTGTTGGGTACACAGCCTCCAGGCTGGAATAAGCCTTCGTGTACGCACACCAGGAAAAACACACCAGTTTGTGATTTATGAGATTATTTCAGGACAAGCAACGCCAGGCTGACAGCAGGGCTAAGCCACCCGGATCTCACCGCGGAGCCGGCAGCACCGGGCAGGCTGGCAGCTCCTGCATGACAGCGGGGGGACCCAGCCCCCCCGTGACAAGCCACCATTTTCAGCACACCCCCGGCAGGTGCTGCGTGAGGCAGCTGAGCCCCCTGCCAAAGCGCCAGCCCAGGTCATGGCGTGACCACGGGTTCCCCCAGCAGACCGGCACCTGGGCTGGAGAACAGCACCCGCCCCAGGCAGCGCCACCCCGCAGCCCCAGCCCCTGGGAGGGCCGGGTGCTGAGCCCCAGCCCCAGCCCCTGCCTCCCACCTGCCCCTCGCTGGCTCCTCAGAGCGCCCGGAGCAGCTTCCCAGTGCTTCCCGTGGGTTTCCCCACAGGAGCAGGGGATCCTGCAGGGCCGGGCTGTCGGAGCAGGGCTGGGTGCCTGCACAGCGTGCTGCTGGGCCGGGGGTGGGCAGGGGCACGAACGCGGGGGTACCCGGCTCCCCAGCCCGTCTGCACGGTTTTGGTGCAGACACATCCATCGCTTCCTTCTCAGCCCGTGCTGGGCGTGAGGCCAGTTCTCACAGGAAGGATGCCTCGAGAAGAGCAGAGCTCTTTGGGCTCCCTTCCGTCTGGTTTCCTCTCGGGCCCGTCACTCTTTCCAGCAGGGCTCGCGAGCCAGGGGCTGCACCATGTGCCAGGACCAGTGCCTGCACGGCCCCGTTCTGCGCACACAGCACATCAGGTGGCAAACAGACTGCTGGAGGTTACTCGCAAGAGAGCAATGGAGGTACCCTCAAAAATAACAAAAAACAGAAAAAATCCTTCCAGAAAGTGTGACTCTGTGCTGCCAGAGAAATGGCACAGCCAGCAGCTCGCTTCACACTTGCTCTGTGGCGTGAAGTCCTCTTCCCACTTCCTCCGGAAAAAAATAGAAGTGAGTGCAAATACGAGAAAGTTGTCTCCTTCCCAGGGCCCGGAGACAAACCACGGAGTCTTCTGCATACTTGTGTAGCTTCTTTTGACCCAGTCATCCCAAAAGCATCCAAGCAATTTTAAATCTAGGACCCTTCTCCAACATACCAGGGGTATCATCCTCGGTCAGAATAAGTACTGAGCACTGGAGCCACTGTGAAGTGCCTGAAAACAGCACACACCACTTCCCAAAGCGGGTGTTTCTGCTGAGTGGCACAGGACACAGACTCCACTGGTGCATTTGTCTCTTCCCAACATTTCTGATGTACCTGCTCCATAGGTCCCTACATGTTCAGCAGGAAGAGCAAAAGCAATTTCTGTTAATTCCACCTCTATACACACACGTACATAACACTGTCACCGCTAGACTCACACGAGAGCCCTTTTTAATCTGGAGCTCAGCTTTTAAAGCACCTGGCTCAAGAGGCAATTGGGCTCTGTCCCTGTGCAGCAGATCTGCAGCGGGCAGAGGCCAGCCCTGATGGTGCTGTGCAGGGCTGGGCTCCGCAGGATGCTCACCGCCAGCCCCAGATCTGCACGGAGGCAGCTCGCCTGCGCTGGGACACAACAGCGCTGTCCCCTGGGAGGACACGTGTGGCACTGCCACACACCAGCACATCACCCGGCAGGTCCCATGTCACCTCCGAGCAGACCTGCGGCCAGAGCTGTTCTCACCCCACTGACGAGCCATTATTGCCATCGCTTTGCTCAGGAGCACCCAGGCACAGTGTTAACAACACATAGAGGCTGGTGGCCTCCCAGACAGCGTCCTGGCCAGCAGGAGAAGCCACTGGTGCTGCTGGTTCTGCTCCGGGGCTTGCCCCATGCCTGCCGGTAAGCGTGGGCCATCTGAAGAGGTGTGAGCAGGAGGCAAGCCACTCCTCGCAAGCGAGCAGCTCCAGCAAGTCATTACCATGCAGTGTTTTTCCACTTTCTGCTGTGTACAGGCATTTCCCAGAGGTCAGGAGGAGAGCAGCTACTTGCAGAGCAGGCATTTGCCCTGCTGGCATAGCGGGAACAGTAACCCTTTTATTTTCATAATGCTGAATTGATAGGCGGGCGCTGGACGGCCGCGGTGCTGGAAGCACGGCGCAGGAGGCTCGCTGGTGCCTGTCCCCGGAGCTCAGCGCTGCCCCAGGAGCAGCACCAGGCCCCGCCTGAACGCACAGCAGCAGCACCAGCTTTCACGTGGCCCCTGCCCCAAAGCAGCCGTCACCGGGGCCACCAGCGGGCTGAGCTGTTCTCACCATCTTGCTCTCCCCCAGAGTGCAGACACAGTTTGGGGGATGAAGGCACAGAGGACGTGACCGAGCTGCCCTTGCTCTACATCCAGTTTGCCCACCTGATTTTCCACTTTGCTTCCCATGGCTTTTCTCTTAAAAAGCGCCTCATTAAGAACAACCCCAAGATGCGAGCTGCAGTCTCCAACAATGCATTTCAGGAACGTGAGTAAGCCACCAAGTTCTGAAGACTTTTTTTCTAGCATGTGAGAGTGTTACTGCTTGGTTTTCGTTACACAATGAATTCACACGGAAGCGTCACATCCTGGAACAGGTACCCGGCTTTGTCCATCATATTGGGGCTCCGTGCCGCTGCTGCCCCTCGGAGGCTGCCCGTGCCCCGCAGCCCAGGCAGGCTGCCCCCTGCACAGCACCTCCCTGAACCCCTGAACGAGAGTGCCCAGCACCCAAAGCAGAACTGTACAATGCCAATCAACAGAGGAACGGTTTTGGCAAATCCAGCCTTGGTTATACATTACCACCCGACACAATTAGCCCTGACACAGAGGCACACAAACAAAAAGGCCGTTTGACAACAAAGGAGAGTTATTTCCAGGGGCAGTTGCTGCTTCTACTTTGAGGAACGCTGGGCAAGCTATTAATATAGCAAATGAACTCATGCTGTGACCAAAACAGAGGGAAAACGCCCTGCCCTTTGCCTCCAGGGCACCCTGAATTTACCCACAAACAGGCTGGCTCGTGGCAGCGCGGCTCCCACAGGCGTAGCAGGGCCAGGGGGCACCAGCGGTGGCAGGGGCACGGCCAGGGGCTCCCCGACAGCCGGGAGAGAGTGGGTGCGAGCACCCAGCCACCTCCGTGTCTGTGCTGGTGCCACAGGGATGGCTTTGCCAGGGACAGGCACTGTGCCAAGCAAGTTGCCAGCCCCTGGGCTCCCCGAGGGTGTGAGAGGAGACCCCCAGCCCCCAGCAACGTGTATTCTGTACATTTCCATGCAAAGGGGGTGTTGGTGTTTGCAACTACCAGCAAAGCTATTTAACAAACACTGGGTTATTTAGTATATACACAAAAGCCAAATAGACTTCTCAGATGACTAGTCCTCAAAGAGACTCCAAAAGCCCCCAGCTTTGCTAAATCAGAGATAACATCACTGAAAAAATTTAGCCAAGGATGCTTTTGTGGAAGTTAGGATGTACAAGCAGGGATGTGCTCTCGCTCCATTTCACTGGGACTCTGTGAATACAAGCTGGCAGTGATTAGCCAGAAAACTTGTAGACTTTGACAAGAGGAGTTTTGTATCAGTAAATCCCATTAAAGTTGGAGTTTCAGCCTCACTAAGGAGCCCGTCCTGGCTTCCCCCCAGACGGTGTGCCTCCCCCTATGCCTGCGGCTGTCCGGCCTTCGTCCTCGCCTGGGGCTTCCCACCCCTGCCTTCGCTGTGCACATAGGAGGGGAGTGACACCAGTGGCAAAAATAGCTTCACCCATCCCCTCGGGTGAAGCAAAAAATAACCCCTCCCTCCCACTCTTTAAGGCAATTAAAATACACTTGATCCAAAAGCGGTGCTGTGCTGCGCAGACGAGGCTTGTTTGGGAAGCACGAGGTGCAGGAAAGGAGCCTTTCAGGCGAAAAGCCTGGGTTTGGAGGTTTGGAGCAGCCAGACAAACCAAGCCACCATCAAACCACCTCCTTTGCCGAGGGTGAGCAGGAACAGCACCTCCCGTGCACTTGGCCACAACCTCACCAGAAGCAGCAATGGGAGAAAGCCGCCCAGCCACCCGTCCGTCCTCCCTCCCTGCCCTCCAGAAGCACGCCTGCTGCTGTGGGGACGGGTGCATTGGATGCTCAGCACCAGCAGCTGTCCCCTTACACCCTGCCCCCTGGGCCCTGCTGGAAGCACAACCGTGGCTGAAGCATCCCAAAGCACACGAGCTCGGGCATCCACCCACCTTCATAGCCGCCCGTTTGGCCATCGCTGAGGGGGGCTGGTTTGAGTTTGTGGTCCTGCAGTACCCCGAGGCTTTGATTAGGATGGGGCTTGGGGGAAGGTTGTTATTTAAGTGCATTTAAAAGAGTAACTGGTATGGTAACTTTAACTTGTTTGATGCCTTGACAGAGGCCTTGCAAACAGACCCAAGTGATACAGACAGAAGAGCTAAGTGACTTTTATTAGGACTACCACTAGGCACATAAGCCTAACTGGTCTCAACTCTGTGTAAATCCAGACACTGAGGAGCAGGAGTGTGAGGAGAGCCCACAGTGATTCCCACACACAAGGGCCTCCAGCAGCAGCCTGCTGAAGGCATCCCGAGGATGAAAACAAGCACCAGAGACGTACACATTTTACACAAAAAAAGGGGCACCAGCAGAATGCTCACAGGCGTTTTCCCTTCCTCACAGGAATATCGCCAAGCTGCCAGACCATGGCTGGAACATTAATCTTCCTCCCCAGAAGAGAGGCGCCAGACCAGCACGAGGAATTACTAGCATCTCGTATTATTAGCAAGAGCAGGAGGGCTCGTATGGCAAATGTATAGCAACAACAAGGGGCTGTGCTATGCGCAGGCAGACGGAGCGGACCCAGGGCACGGCCCTCACCGCGGCCTACACGAGGCCACCCCACACCCAGGCATGAGGGGCCCTGCGGTCCCTCCCTCAGCCAGGCTGCTGAAACCAGAGCAGAATGAGGCAGAAAAAGCAGATAAACCTGCATGCTGCAGAAGTGAAAAACAACCGTGTGGTCAGGGAAAGGAAAGGGCTGAGGGGGCACGAGGGGTTCGGACCCGGCCTCCAGCCGGCCGGGTGCAGGAGGGACACGTGCCTGCTGGTGTCTGCCTACATGTCTCCAACACCAAAACACCCGTCGGCAAAAAGAGAACATCACAGGCAACAGGGACTCATTTGTCTTGCAGGCTTTCATGATTAAATGCCATTTGGTGAATTAGGTTTGACCGACTCATATTTTAGCACATAGCTCCAGGGACAGCTGTTGTCTCGGGAAGGCCCCAGCCACATTTCTGGCCAAGTTTGGGATTAATTAAGATGACCGAGGAATCTCTGTCAGGTGCAGCCCTGCTCCCTGTAAAGCAGGGCAGCCTCTGCAAGTTTAACCCCCGCACACTGAGGCTGCATCCAGCCTCCCCTCGCTCTCAGAGCGGGCACACCGACACAACCCCATGGGCACAGCTGCTCATGGAGCACAGCACCACGCACATCATTCCCTGGAGGCAGCACCGCGGCTTTCACAGGGCCTGGAGCCAGGTGAAAGATTCCCCCACGGCTGGGCACCAGCACCCACGGGGGCACAGGGACGACAGGACCCAAGGGCCGTGCCTGGCTCCCCATCTGCCCCAGCACGCCTCCTCGCCAGCACGCTGAGGATCAGGTGCGGTGGCTGGGAAACGGTCCGGGCTCACCTCAGGCCCTTTCTTTAGGCCAGGAGTGGCACCGACAGGGGCAGGCGCTTCTCACTCAGGGAAAGGAGCAGCACAGCAAGGGCCCGGCCCGTGCCCACCAGCCGCAGCCCCGAGAGGCATTTCCAGGCTGGACAGGAGCCACACACACTGCTGCTAACCTTTGGGGATGCCAGAAAAACTCAAAGGACACTTCAGAACACACTTCAGGCAAACACTTATGCACAAAAGCTTTATTATTTAACAGCAAATTCTTTTCTTCCCCCGGCCCCCTGTGGCCGCTGGGAACGTCCTGCCCTTGGACCCACGCTGCCAGCAGCAGGGCAGCTCCCCAGCACCACGCCAAGGGCTGGGCTGTGCTCTGCTGCCCTGGGCCACAGCAGGCCGAGAGCCAGAGGAGGAAAAGCAAAGGGGGAAGATGTAAGAGCAGAATTTCTGTCCTAACGGCTTTCAGACTGACACAGCAGCGCTGCTTTGACTCAGGGAAACGCCGGCCCGCAGCTCCGTGCGTGCTGTTCAGCCCCGGTGTGGTGAGGGACGGGGCTCCAGCAGCACTTCCAGCGAGAGCGACACAGACTTGTTTCTCTGACCCACACGCTTGGAAACATCCAAACTTTCACAGTCAGGTTACGAGGCTCTTAGCAAAACATAACATCAAAACAAAGGCACCTTTCCTTCCCAAATTATAAAGATGCCTTGGGGCTGCTGCACGTAAACTGTGTGCCAGGAGTGGGCCGGCTGCGGCCCCGTCTCGGCACTGGCGCCTGGTTCCCATCGCTGCTGCAGCGCCCGCAGCCCCGGGAAGCGTCCCGGCGCAGGGCAGGCAGCCAGACCACACTGCTCACAGCGCGGGGTGCGAGCCTGCATTGTCTGGGGCTGCTGTCGCCGTTCCCGAAGAATTCAGAAGCCCTGAGAAAGAAAGAGGCAGCAACCACATCCCAGTTCTCAGATGCATTTGTTTGTTTCTTTAAAGGAGGACTGAATTATGGGGAGAGAGAGGTTTTAAGTAAGTGTATGGTATAAATAATTGCACCAGCTGTTTATGATCCTGAGACAGCAACAAAAAACACCAGAATAAGATTTGAAAAGAACCAGAAAGCACCATTCAAGTGAAATCCAGCCGTTCTTGCTGAGTTCTGAAATTTAGCCTGCCTTTTTCTGGTAGGACCGATGAGCTCACCACAGATCCCTGCCTCGCTCGGGGCGACAGCAGAATTGCAGAAGCACGGAGGGACCAGCAGCAGCTCCTCTCTGCGCTTTCCACTGGGAGGAAGCGCAGCAGGCACAGACACCTCAGGGCACTCAGTTCTCGGTGAGAAGTCAAAGATAGGGCAGAACATCAAGGAAAGGGCTTCACACCCCTGGGGCTGTGTTAGAAACGCGAGCATCCCCACCACGTCCCTCGGGACAGACCAGCACAGCAGCAGGGGGACGGTAGCACCGCTGTGCCCATCCCCAGCCCCACCGCTCCCACACACCCATCGGCGCTGCTCGTGCCCCACGGCAGCAGCACGCCCTCACCAACGCTCCCGTGACCTTGCTCAGCCCTGGCCCAGCACCCCCCACTGCACAGGCTCCAGCATCCTCAAGCAGGCACTGTGCTGCCAGATTTTGCCCAGGGCAGCAGGACACCACCCGAAATCCTTCCCTCAGGGCAGGTCAGGTCAGCATCAACAACCACAGGAAAAGGCATTGGATCCAAGGGTAACAAGAGGACACTTGTTTAGCCAGCCCCAGCCTTCTCATTCCCCACTCCCAAAGGTGCAAGGAGCTTCAAAGAGCTGCCGGCCGTGGGAGGGGCAGGCACGGTGCAGGTGGATGGGATCAAGGGGATCCGGGATCCTTATCAGCCCATTGCAGCCACACTGCCCCTGCCCGGGATGTGGCTGTGTCACGGTGCCAGGCACAGGCAGGTCCCAGCCCACATCTGGCCCCAGCTGCCAACAGCCGTGACAGTGCGAGCACATGGCTTGGAGCCACGGCTCCAGGACACGCTCAGGGGAAGGCAGGAGGCGTGCTCAGCTCGGTCAAAGTGTGGGGTTTGTAGGGAGAGGGCAGGAGGTTTCTGTGCAACCTGGGTGCACCAGAGCCTCGTGGAACCAAGCGCGATCTGGCCAGAGCACTGGTGACACCTCAAGGATCATCCTGAGCACAACATGCCTGCCTTGAGCACAGGCTGCAAGCTCTGAGCCAGGACATGCAGTCAGAAAGGCAACAGCAATGGCTGTAGTTTAAGCTTCAGCCTGAGATGGGGTGGGGGGCCTTAAAATGACTTGCAGGGACCCCAGGAATTACTCAGGAGTGAGAGGGACAATGCTGGTGCCCGCTGGCAGCTGCAGAAGGGGTGCTGTGCAGGACTAGCACGAGCCCGCAGCAGGACACCTCTGAGCTCTCCTGCCCGTGTGGGCACCGGGGCTGGCCTGCGGCAGCCTGTCTCGGAGCTGTGCGGCACCTTCCCACAGGGGATCGCAGAGCACTTCTCAAGTCTCATTAAATCTGCCAGCAGACAGCTATTATTCTGTTTTTGCAGAGCAAAATTAAAGTTAAAACCCTGATAATGGAATTGTTCAGGGCAAGAAAAAGAAACAGAGGCAACTCTGGGTAGGGATCTCTTATTTTTAAGCCTCATTACCCTGCAGATTTTTCTTTGCAGCACCTGTCTTGATTGAACAAAGAACGAAGCAGAGCATATATGCACGAATATACTTATTTTAACAGCAGGAGGACATGCCAGGTGCTAGAGAGGCTCAACCTGGTTTTGGAAATTACTTTTCAGAAGATTTCTTGGTCACTCCAAGGGTGGCTCATAGGAGCCCAATGCATCTGTGCAAACCCAATGGCCACGAGCCACAAGAGTGCAGGTGATGGGAGGCAGGTGACAGCACCCGCAGCCACCACCTCTCTGAAGTGTCCGAGTTCTGACCGTGAAGGCACCTAAAAGACAGGCAAACTTACCAGCCAGCCGGGCCACGTCGCCGTTTGCCCAGGAGAAGGAGGGAAGACATCAGCCTCATCTTCCTCCCCGTCCAGGATGCCCTGCTCACTCCTCAGCGCTGCCCAGAGCGACTCGAGCTGCCACGCAGCATCCATTTCACTCTCATCGAGCACACACCTGTATTTTGCCTGAGAACGTGCATTAAAGGTCAGCACTTCATCACCCCTGGGCGATTCGTTCCCATTTATACTGTCCCCTCTGTGCCACGCATGACCCGCTGTGAGGCTGACACCACTCAGCGGGCGCCCGCAGGCTGTCCCAGGGACAGGATCACCTGCACAAGGTGAGGAGTCCTCCCCTGTGGACACATAG
Organism: Cygnus atratus; assembly: GCF_013377495.2. Classification (NCBI taxonomy): domain Eukaryota; kingdom Metazoa; phylum Chordata; class Aves; order Anseriformes; family Anatidae; genus Cygnus; species Cygnus atratus. The sequence continues at coordinate 20,620,654 of NC_066374.1, forward strand.
TTGGGTTCCTCCCCGGGATCGTGCTGGCCGCTCCACGGACAGAAGAAGCTGTAGACACCTTCATCCTCCTTGTGAAGTGAAGAGGGCAAGGCCAGGAACTCCTGCTGCTGGCCTGGAGCAAAAGGTGGCTTCGCTCCGTGTTCCGCGCTCTCCGTCTCCATTGTCCATGGACAGAAACCTCCATCTGATGAAGGGCAACTGGCGATGCAGAAACGGCTTCACTTTGTTCTTCCCTAGTGAGAGCCACTTAGTAGAAGACAGTTACTTTGCTCGTCTTATTTTTCCACAATCCCCATTTCCATTCCATCCAGTTAGATAGGGGTGTAACAGTATCTTCTCCAGACACATTCATACTTTACGCAGTTTGGATATTAAGAAAAATTTCTTCTCAGAAAGAGTGGTAAGGCACTTGAAAAGGTTGCCCAGGGAAGTGGTGGAGTCACCACCCCTGGAGGTGTTTTAGGAAAGGGCAGACGTCCCATGTGCTTAGGGATGTGGTTTAGTGGGCAATATTGGTGGCAGGCAGACAGTTGGACCAGATAATCTTAGAGGTCATAGAATCATAGAATATCCCGAGTTGGAAAGGACCCATAAGGATCATCGAGCCCAACTCCTGGCACCACACAGGTCGGCCCAAAATTTCAGACCATGTGACTAAGTGCACAGTCCAAACGCTTCTTAAACTGCGACAGGCTTGGTGCAGTGACTGCTTCCCTGGGGAGCCTGTTCCAGTGGGCGACCACCCTCTCGGTGAAGAGCCTCTTCCTGATGTCCAGCCTAAACTTCCCCTGCCTCAGCTTCACACTGGGGTCCTGTCGGGTGTTCCCACGGGTCCTGTCACTGGTGATAACAGAGAATAGGTCATCTGCCTCTCCACTCCCTCTCACGAGGAAGTTGTAGACTGCGATGAGGTCCCCCCTCAGCCTCCTCTTCTCCAGGCTGAACAGGCCCAGTGACCTCAGCCGCTCCTCGTACGTCTTACCCTCTAGGCCCCTCACCATCTTCATCGCCCTCCTCTGGACACTCTCCACTCCACTCTCCAGGTCTTTCCAACCTTAACAATTCTATGATTTCCTTGCTGCAGCACCCAGCTTCTTCTCCAATCGTTTCAGACATTTCACTACTCTGTGAAGCCTGGCTAGCCTGTAAAGGGTAAAAAAAAAAAAAAAAAAAAAAAAAAAAAAAAAAAAATGCTTTAAAGTATTCTGTGCACATTGGAACAGAACTAACTAGCAATACAGCAGCTCCCTGTATGTTGTCCTCTAATACACTTCCTGCAGGAGATGCTGCCTATGCAGCTGTACTAGGACTGCCCCTCAGCCTTCCCCATTTATTTTGTATTCTTCATTTCTCTCTTAAAATAGGGAATTCCTGATACCCCTTTAGAGTGAGCTTGTTTTGCATATTATACTCTTTGCACTGCAAGCAACCCCGAGCTGGGGGAAGAAACGGGGTTTGGAGAGCTCTTGTTGAGGCAGGTTGGGCCTGGGTGCTGGCTGAAGCTGTTTCAAACCAGGACAAAGGAGATGTCACCTCCGGCCGCGTGTGATGGGCTGGGGCAACGCCTTCTACACACGCAGGAGAAGTTGAGCAGAGACAGAGGGCAATTGCTCCATTCCCTCTCTCCCAGTAAGGGTAAGCACTGGGAGAGCTCACCCCTGCCATGGCTGCTGCCCGCCTGCAGCTGTCTTACAGGAGGAAGACTGCAGTCCCTGAGGCTCTTATTGACCTCCAGCCCCCTGCCTTCAGCCTGCGACACAAACAGCAGGCTTATCAGGACCAGAAGGCTGGGAAGCCCAGCCGTGTCGATGTGCCTGGCACAGCGAGGCTGTAGCAAGCGGAACAAAACTGCCCCTGTTCGTTGTCCTGTGCAGCAGCGACTTTGAACTCTGAAATGCAGGCGCAGGGCGACAAGGTTCAAGGCAAATAACCGCTGAGAAAATAAAGCTTTACTTCCCACATTAGCAGGTAGAACTTCACAGCTTTTTATTCTCACTGGGACTGAGAACAAAATCTAGGAGAAACCCTGGAGACAAGCACACAGACAGCACGACTCAGGCACTGCCTCCCGGACAAGGATGACAGCAGAGCAAGGCAGCGTCCCTGATTTCTGCCACAACCAGCAGCCGCACGCGTACAGCTCCCTACCACACCTTCCCTTTGTGGCTTTATCTCGCCATCTCTGCTGAGACACCTGCCTGCTGGGCATGGTTTGCCCAGTCCGGTCCCTTTCGCCACCCTGCAGCGGCAGCGAGTGCCCACAGAACTAAGTCTTGGCCCCCAGACCCAGGGCACAGGGTCTTCCCCCAGGCCGAACACGAGCAACAAGAAGAGTTAGCAGCCCAAGGCTCGGCTCCAAGCTGCTGCAGCCATTTCTTCAGCCACCTGTCAGAAAGCCAGAGGTCAGAAGTTACGGTTTCGCTCTGACAGTGGTCAGTGATCCCACCGGGACGTCTGCTCATCATTCCCTCGGTTGCTTCCTAGACCATCCATGTACCCCAGCTGCAACCCAGGGCCCTGGGTGCGGGGCAGCACAGCCCGTCCCTTCCCAGCAGCAGCGAGTGAAGCGTGTGCACAGGTCGGGCTGTGCCTGCATTTAAGTTATGCTCTGCTTTCTGTTAGGTGTCCTCCTCTTCCCAGCAATGTGACAGGGAAGCCCACGCACCCTGTCAATGCGGGGGGAGCAACCACCTCTCTGCTCCGCGCACACCAGCGAGAGACAAGGTGCAAGCTGCTACCAGACCAGGGCGCTCTCAGGACAGCTCTGTCAGGTGCAGCGGTTTGCTCCCAAGAGCAAAGCAAAACAAATTACAGAACACCGCTTCTGCAAAAGGTTCGTGGTTTTTTTTTGTTTGGTTGGTTTTTGATGCTTTTGATACCTTTGATAACATCTTTTAGTAATGCGCAAGGTGAGCTACTTGGATTAGTCTCACATCGCTCCAAGAGCGAGACTGTCTTGAAATTTTCTACGCAGTTACATGAGGCCAGTTTTCAAACGTGAAGCACCTAATCAGCCCTGACTGCGAGTCTACAAAATGATCTTAAAATTTGCTCAGTTTTCCACCTAGCAATAAGTTGGGAAAGGGTAAAAATGAATTGCTTTCAGCAATTGCTTCACAATTTGCAGAAGTGTAAAGGGCTAGCACGCTTCAGAGCATGAACATGTTAATTGAGTAATAGATGGAAATAATCCAAAAGGTCTGAACAATCTCCTGTGCACAATCCTAACTGAAGGTAGACTAATGAATATGTTGATTATTTCCATCTTATGGGAAAAAGAGGCACACTTAATCATTTCCTCATTGCCACAGTAAATACTGTTGAAAGTAATCTTCTTGCTCAAAATTCAGTATTATAGAAAAGGCCAGGTAGGTGCAGACCCCATAGCATAAACAGGTCAGGCACAAAATTAAGAGTCTTAACGTGCTGGTTACTTGGAACCTCAGCCTCAAGGAAATGAATTATAACTGCAAATGGCAGCTCTCATTAACCGGACAATAAAAAAATAAAAAAACCAGGGCTGCCGCAGTTTAAATCTCTGCCAATGGAGCAGAAATAGCCACAGGGTGGGGGAGGTCACTCCCTGTGCTGTGGCCCTGTCCCCCTGTCCCCAGGTGCCGGTGACCACCAGCATGCCCAGGCTGCACCCAGCCAAGCAGGCAGCATTCAGTGCCCGGGCACGCAGCGAGCTGGGCACCCGCTGCTGCTTTACTTGGTGACCCACCTGTGAGCACGGAGCATTTCCAGAACATGTTGGAGAAAACGGGTAGCAAAGCCCCTGACGTGCTGCCACTGTCTTCAACAGTGGTATTTCTGCAGCCAGCACACCCCAAAGGACAAAGTGCTCTTTGCACCCCACAGGGCAGTGGAAGAGAACAGATGTACTTCACTTCACTGCCTCTAATTCCATTATTAGAAATATTTTTAAAGTGCTATTCATTTATCAGACTGCCTTCCCACCCTCCGCTCCCTCTTTACCCTTAGTACCTTCATGTTTTAACGGCAGGGCTCAATGCTGGTAAGATCCTCTTGGCAGACTCGTATCCGCGAGGTGGTTGCTGAGACCTCCCTCCCCAAAGCGGCCGGCAGCCTGAGCATTGCCTGCATCAATACTGCCTTCGAGACAAACCAGCTCAGGTGTTTTCATGTTTAGGGTCTGTGACCAGGCAGGAGTAGAGGCAAGATTTAAGCATGAGCAAACCAATGCCACCGCTCGGCACTGAACAGCCCTGGCACACGCCTGACGCATTTTGCTCTGGGCTCTGTACTGCACCAGGAAGAAGTGGTGGGCAGGGACTTGGAGACTTTCACCCTTGCATCTTGCTGGTGCTACCAGTGCACAGCTCCTCTTCTGCGCCTGGTCCCTGCAGAACCTGAGCGCTACTGACACTTGGGCACATCTTGTCACCAACCCTCAGTGAGAATTGTTTTTCACTTCCCAGAATGCTGAAGTGCTGGATTCCCTTCAGCACCTCCGTGTGTAGGACAAAGGCTCAACATGTACAGATAAAATGCTCTTTCTGGTCCTAGCTCCTAAAAAGTATCCGTACAATTGGCTAAAACATAAGAACATCAGGTATTTACATGCATCTATAATAGCAGCAGTTCTCTTGAGCAGAAGGAAATAACGATTTACACCTTGCAGCAGTGCTCCTACCAGCTTCCATTAACTCACTGATGCACATGCACGCAGTTTAAATGCTTAGAAAAATTCTGTAGGAGTAGAGAATTCTACTGTTTCCTACCCCACCTTCTTTCAATTCATTCCAGAGCCCCAGGCCACACCACGTGTCTTTCCTTGGACAAAGCGTCCGCAGACAAGCGCTGCGCCCTGTCCATGCGGGCAGGCCCCGGGACGAGGCATTCCTCACCTGCTTTACAGGCCAGCACTGACGTTGGCTGCCAGCAGTACAGCGTATGTGGTCCTTCTCGTCCACATATATGACTAACCCCCATGTGTTTCAGTGTTTTAATCTATAAATTTCGAAGTTAAATTACTTTCATTTTCACTGGGGTTAAATAGATCAAAATTAAATTCAGACTCGAACACATAACTTCAATTAATTAACTGTATTAAAAAACCTTAGTGTGAAAAAAAGCTTGGTTTATGCACCAGAAAACCATCCACGTTCTACACAGAAACGTTAAAGCACTTCATTAAATGTGCGACATCTGCTTTTCTTCTTGCTACCTTTCCAGCTCTAAACAAGAAGGAAGAGGCTTTTTTCCCCTTGGAAAGCCCAACAACGGAGTTACCACATACGCTTTAATGACAAATTAAAACCTATGCTGTGGTTACAAGGATTACCTGCATGTGTTTTTGGAGGAATGCATTATGTAACCGGCTGAACAAGATCAAGCACCATTCAACGAGCAGGCACCCTCAGCTCCTTCACATAATGCCATTATTTTAAAGGAACATCACCAGCGTGACTCCTGGGCAGTCTGTGAGTATCAACAAGCTCGAGGTATTTCACCTGCCTAAACCTGAAATGCTTCAATCGTGCTGTAATGCGCCCGTACCTAGCTTGCTTTGGGGACCAGCTGCTTGCTGAGGGACAAGCTGAGTCAGTAAAAACAGTGGCGGTACAGAACAGCAAAATTTGGCTGAGGAACAAATTATAGTTTTGGCTTCTAGATTTTTTGAAGTCACCCAAGACTTCAAGTCACACAATTTTCAATCAGATGCTCATTTCCACTGATGCTCATTGCTTGCTCTCTCTGCCTTTCCAAGCAATTATATTCTACTTATAAGAATGGCTAAGCTTTTCAGTAGATTAAAGATTTAAAGGCCAAGCCACTTTTAGTGAAAATTTTCCAGAATTGATTAAAACAATTTCAATGATATTTCCCCTCCACCGTTGTGGTGGGGAAATTACCTTTGACGAGACATACTGCATGCTTCTAATCACACTGGCATCGAGCACATCTCTCAGTGGTCAGACAGTGAGCTACAGCAGCTAGGATTCCTGGCCAAGAACATCAGTGTCCTCTACTCTGCTAGAGTAAACTGTGATTAAAAACCCCCCATACTTAAGGGATAACTTTATTCAACTGGAGACATGAAAACTTAGGAAATCTAGTTTCCTGCTTGCCTCCTGACAGCTAAAGCTTTATTTATGTCAAGTCTTTAGTGATAAAAATCCACTTACACGTTTCACTGCTTTAGAAAATGGTTTCCACACTAATGGATTGCCATGGGTTTTAAAATAATAATAAAAAAAACTTCAGTATATAACCAGTGTATTTCTGCATATTCTTCCAGATTTAGAATAACTCTTGACTAAAACCTCTAGTGACCAGCTGAAAAGTGAATCTAGTTAATACAATTTCGTTCTCTTACATAAGCCAAGAGCAATATGTTACAGAACAAGCCATCATGAGACACATCAAAGACAAATGAGATAAAAACTGGGATTTTGTTTAATTCCTCTTCAAAATCATTTTCCTTCTTTCCTAAAAAATCAAATCAATCAAATTCAATCAAGTGTTGCTCCAATTATCTTTCAGATATGATACCACATCAAGTCTCAAGACACACTGGATATTAAGTACTGCAGAGAGAGAATTCCAAGGATTTCTATAAAAGCATGGTTAAATTCTTGTGCTGAAATAGAAAAGATTTTTTCCTCAAAGAATTCAACTCACTAATCAATCAGTTTACTATCTTTCTACTTCCCTTGAATATTTCTTTTCATATTCACAAAGCCAAACTAATGTTTAAATGAATGGGAAACAGCACGCCTAAAAAAAAAAAAAAAGAAAAAAGAAAAGTCACATTCCTTACCAGTAATAATTTAATGGATGTTTAAAAATTCCCCATTTCCATTTTATACCCAAGCATATGAAACACCAGAGCTCCCCTCGCAGCAACTTAGAAGAGACACGCTGAGGTGTAAGGGAGGCAGCGAGAACAGCTGTCAGCTTCACACACGCGCGCTGATGACTGTTCTGCCACCAACAAGGGTCCCTGCAGAGTAACTGATTTTTCTTTTCCTCTCCTCCACGCTCCCAGAAATGCACAAATGTACTTTTAGTCCACGCACTTAAAAGTTTCTATCCCAATTACCAAGTATTTATAGTGTTTATAGCAGAGACTTCATTTTTATATATAAATATAAATTACGTATATTTACACTTTAACAGGACCCACTTACATCAATTTCAGGTCTATTTGCATTACTACAGGAGAAAGGAAATCTGATACTCATTTTCAGAAAAAAAAAGAGCATTTTAACAGCAGTTTCTTCACCTCCAAGACATTCTAAAATTTCCCCCTTGGACTTCTTACTGAAAATAATGGGCAACATAAATAATTTCTGTACAATCTTCATCAACCAACTCTCCAGGTCTCAATCCCTATGCTGAAATATAAATGACCCACTTGTATGCCTGCGTACGGTTCTCCAGGCAGGCAACATACACCTACCTACAGCATTGGACAATAAGCCTCCTCTCCTTTTATAAAAAGTACTAGAAAAAAAACTATAGAAAAGTTTCTCACATTTCATTGTAAGTACAAAGGAACAATATGCAACTTTGCATGTGTTTATGTTGAAACACTGACCATGTAAACAACCAAATGAAAGTCACATATAATCAATTAAGAACGGAATTTGTAGGATACTCCATAAGAGCCGCCACCTTCATCATGATTTATTTTCCTTCCTTCGACCCACTTTAAAACTTTTGGATTTCAGTCCTGTTTGGCACGTTAGCATCCAAACATCATACATATCAAAACTTCAACTTTTTTTTTTTTTTAAATATACATTACTTTGTACTCTCCAGACACTTAGTTTTCCATTTTCAATATTCAGAGCCAATATGATGGCCAAGTCCCTTTTCCGATTAGTCTTGACTGCCTCTTCAGAACTTTTAACTCTAGAGTGGCAAACAAAAGATTTGTAACTCCCCAGTGTAAACACCGCCTCCCTTATTGGATATATGGACTAGTCAGTGTAGCTGTGGTGTTGAAGGCATTTGGCTAAAACACCTTGACATGCAAAGTGGCTGAAACACAAATACAGAATACATTAATACGAGCAAAGACAGTTCCCTTCTGCACTGCTCTAATTAGTAGGAAATTGGACCCAACTTATTTTTTGCTGCAATCTGATTTCAAAGTGAAAGCTCACGATCCTATGATGCACTGTATATACATTTCACCACTCTACAAGTGAAAAAGAACAGCAGTCAAACACGTTCTTCCTTACCAACACGTAACAGCGATGAACTTCTATTATTTCATAAGGCATATTCATCTCCAGCGAGAATCCAAGCATAAGCAAGAATTCTGCCAAGTCGTGCGATCCTATAACTTCACCTAACAAACTTCTTGAAGTTCCAAGATCTCCCCCTCTACTCCTCAGGCAGAACAATCCCTGTCACAGTGTGCATTTTTTATTCAACACAACTAAAGGGCAGGGCTAATTAAAAAAAATAACCAGCAGCTGGACTTCAGTATCTCTCAAGAAGAGGAACACACAAATGACCAATTTTGCAGTTCTCTGGCTTTATCCCATAACCTGCTTTTTTACACCATCTCTCTCTATAAATTAATAAGAGATAAAGCCAATGATTAACTGCAGTGTTCATGAAAAACTTGCAGTCCATATCACACAGTCTCTTCTGATCTGGCATCACTGAGGTGTAAAGGTGAGAATCATCCAGCTGATAACGAAGTAGAAGAGGAAGATAGGGTACACAACAAGAGCTTTGCGGTTTGGAGGCTGACTGTCTGCCAGGAAAGCCGTAGATGCTGGTGACAAAGGAAAAGAAAAATACTTGAAATGTGAACAACATAAAACCAAAAGAGAAAGATCCACTGCAGATGTTAACAAGTTTGAATTAGTACCTTGATTGCAATTAAGTTGAGGGACAGAAAATGGTAACTCATTGTTCAAGAACAATGGTCTCTAATTGTAAGTTAAAACTAAGATTAATTTATTTATTACATAGAAAAACAGATGCCGATTAACACTGTGCAATAAGATTCAGACTTGTACATTAGGAACAGGAGAAATAATGCAAATGCGCCTGTATGAGACTAGTGATTTTTAAATGGTGTTTATAACATTGGTCACGGAATAAAATACCTAGCAGTCTCACGTGAAGTTTAATATGAAATTGTCATCCTCCCTTCAAGGGCAATTTGTATATGACCACAAAAATCAAGAGGAGCATAGGCAAACGGAAGGCAAAGGCAGAAGTTCTTTACTAGGAGGGCGGTGAGGCACTGGCACAGGCTGCCCGGAGGAGCTGTGGATGCCCCGTCCCTGGAGGCGTTCAAGGCCGGGCTGGATGGGGCTTTGAGCAGCCTGATCTGGTGGGAGGCGTCCCTGCCCGCGGCAGGGGGGTTGGAATTAGATGATCTTTAAGGTCTCTTCCAGCCTAAACCGTTCCGTGATTCTGTGAAATGCTGAACGTCTGCCAACACAAGGACTGGAAGAACTATTTCTACAGTACTGCAGCAGCCTAGAAAACACCTCAAGCTACAACAATCCTTTATTTACAACAATCCTTGCTTTATTCAGCAAAACGCAACCTCTCTTTAAGCACCGCACTACTCAGCGTGCGCAACAGCGTTACAACACAAACACACTTACCTAACGTTGACCAACCAAACATAGCCATTACTATGATAAGACGAACAATGAAGCTGACAGTCCCGGAACCTGCTAGCAGTACCAGCCTGCACACCAGCATCGCTACTGTCAGGGGCAGGACACAGTAACCCAGAACGCACAGGCTCTGAAAAAAAGATCTAGAGAGGAGGGTGAGAAATGGAAAAAAAAAGCAGTCAGATCAAAACATCCCTGAAAATTTCATAAACTGGAGCATTTTGACTGCTCCTACACGCCAGCACTCACATAGTTCCTCCAAGCAGCTTTGAGTTTAGTGTGATGACGACTGCACCAAACCAGATGATGACAAAGACTTCAGCAAACTGCGGCCCTCCGTCTTCTTTACTATCTGCTGATCCACCCTGAAGCATCCTGTTGTAGGTAACAGATATAAGGAGTTAATTCCAATTTATGACTAAGTTTTTGCAAACTTGGAGTAGGTGACAATAGGAAGCTGCGATGTCAGTTCCTAGCTCGGCTGAAGACCAATTATTTTTCATCTGCTTTCTTATTTTTGGTATCCTGAATTTTGTACAGGAAAAGAAAAGGACTGTTGCCCAATAGAGGGCACTTTGGTTCATTTGTGTACGTGTTCTGAGGACTGTGCAAGTATACGCAGGAGAATAAAACCATGGACAACAGACAAGATGACAAAAATTAAACTACTGAGAGTTTGGTACTCTCTCAAAGGCGGCACTGCATGAGGTATGCCTTAGGGTAAGATTGTAATGACAGGACACAAACAACACAAGGCCTGGAAAGATAAGCACACACAGATCTGAAAACCTAAATTACACCGTCTGTTTTTGATAAAGCTTTAACAACATTTTACTCAGTGCACAGAAAACATTTAGTATGTAGGAGCCATAGTCATCTCCCATCTATGAACTGCTAGAACAAGCTTTTTTTTCCCATCAGTCCTCCAGGGCACACAGCATGTACACAGCAGTTCTCAGACGTAGGTTTTGACCTACAGATTAGGGTCAAAGAAGTCATCCAAATGTGTTAGCATCAAGAATGATCAGAATCAGAATACTTTTCAGTAAAATTCTTAAGACAGGGTGAGGGAGGGCTCACCCTTAAATCCTAAATTTAAAGACGGGATGTCCTAAGGGGCTTCAAGTGTTCAAAGTACATTTTATAAGAAAACCTACAAAGACAGCGCTTGTAGAAGACCAAAGCAGCATCAGAAGAACTCGATCTCAACACATGTAAAAGGAAATTCCAAAATTCTTATTTCCTTGGTGTCAAAGACTAAAACAAACCAAAACAATAAGAATCCACTTCCTATCAGTACTTACAGTGCAAGTGAGACACAAAGCACCAAAGGGCCCCAAAGATCCCCTGTAGACAGAGAAAAAAACAAACAAACATCACAGAATGACGCTCAATTGTTATCAAAGTAATAAAGCACCCTCTTCCAACTCCCAGTATATTATTTTCCTCATACCTGCTTACAATTTTCTTGTGTAGCATCTTATGCTATATCCTGTACGTAACTTATTCAAAGCCTGCTAACCATTAAAGCTACTTGTCCTACATACTCCGACACACGTTCCACTTTAAAAGAGCTCTGATAACCCTCTGATTTTCCACTTCTGCTGTTCAGCATTCTACAACAGCGAGAACACAGAACAGACACTTCTGAATCCCTCCTGTTCCACTCATCTCTTCCCTTCCCAGCACACACAGCATGTTGGCAAAGCAGCCGCTCAAAATCTTGAACATCAGCTTATACGTACAGTCTCTGAGGAGCGCGCTACTCTTTTTTGGATACATGACGTGGACAAATTTCTTCCCAACAGCCTTTAGATCTCTCATCTGAAATAAAGAAGTAACTTTTAATTTGCCTTTTCATAAAAGTTACAGATCTCAACTAAACGCAGAAAGATAAAATGTAAAGCAGTATCGATGGTAAATCAAGACAGGATCCAACACAAAAATTTCTGTAGCATCCCCTGCAACAAACAATGCTGTATTTCCTACGTTCCTTAACGACCACAGGTGTATTACATACTCTAACAATACACAATTAAGAAAAATAATTTGTTTGCTCCCATAAGAAAATTAATTAAAAATCCTGTTAGTCAGGATGGTCTTCTCCCACGTTCCACGTGAGGTCTTCACACTTGCACAGATTTTGAAATCAAAGAAACTTTGAGGCTGCAATTCAAATGTTTTATGACCTATGAGAACTGATTTTACATATATAGTTCTAAAAAAAGAAGAAAATAAATAAAACTTTCTTAGACGTATAAATCAAGCGGCGTTATGCGAAAATACAGAGTTGCATAGCAGATGGCCAAAGAGATCAGGAAAACACACGTTTTACTACAAACAGAAGCAGGGAATACAAACTTACAATAGTATCCCTAACAGGTTCATCCAGCGTGGAGTAATCTTCGTCAGGGGAGTGAGACCCGACAGGAACAGAGATCTCCCCTTCCACCGGAATGTCTTCCGATATTGACACATCTGCGAGGCCTGCAAACTAAGCACATGGCAAAGCCTTTAGAATGGAAGAAATACAAACCAACTGTTTCAACTGTTGGATTCAAGACATACAAACCAACAGTACAACTTGTTCAAGGGCTTTTCAGCTGGGTCTGTGATGAAAGGAACTGCTCAGAGCTTCAAGATACAACGTAAGTACTCTTTTAAATACTAGGATCAACAACAGAGCCGAGTCACTGTTTGCTTGACTTAAACGGCTCAGTCTAACAAGGCACTCGGTCGGGTGCGTGGCTACACACAAGCAGTGCATTTCTGTTCACAGACTGCCAGTAACCTGCTTTTCTCTTCTATTTAAACACCGACACCTGAACGAAACATAACACTTGTACGCTTTAGACAACGCAACGCCAAACAGCCACGTAGCCACCGCAACGTAACCGCGTGCGCTACCTGTAACGGAGCCAAAGGAGCGGCAACCCACGAGGAAGCTCCGACACCCCCGGCAGAAGGCCGGGTCGGCGCTGGGGGCCGGCAGGAGCCGCCCGCCCGGGTGCTCCGTGGAGGCGCTGCCGGGAGCGGAGCCCCATCGCCGGGCCAAGCGAGCCACCAAGCGCAGCCCGGCCGGCTCTAAGGCAACCCCCACGCGGGCGGGGCGGCAGCGGGTGCACGGGGCCGTGTCCGGCCGGGACAGCCGGCACTCAGCGCGCCCCGGCCCCCGGGCCCGGTCCCCGGCCCCCGGCCCGGCCCTGCCTCCCCGCCCCGGGGCCGGGGCCTGCTTCGGACAGAGCCGAGGGCCGCGCACCGACCGGCCCTGCCCTGCCCTGCCCGGCCCTGCCCGAGCGCAGTCCCGGCCCCTGTGCCGCGGCCCCCCGCGCCCCCCGCGCCCCCCGCCCTCACCAGCGGCCCCGCGGCCGCCCCGGCCCCGCCGCCCTCCGCCGCCGCCATCTTGGCCGCCGAGCCGACGTGGAGCCGGGCGCGACGTCAGCAGCGCGCGGCGGTCCCCGCGCGTCACGCGCCGCCGGCGTCCGTGGCAACGGGAGGGGCGGGGGGCGCGGAGGACCCGGCCGGCAGGGGGCGGCCGCGGGGGGCCCGGGGCCGCGGGGGGCCCGGGGCCGGGCCGGGGGGCTCGGGGCCGGGTTTGTGCCCGGCACCGCGGCCGTGCCCGGGGCAGGCCGGAGCCCCGCGCTGCGCGCTCCGGGACCGGGGCAGCCCCGCGGGCAGGCTCGGGGCCCTCGCACGCAGACCGGGGAACAAAGCCGGTAACAGGAGTGAGGTCGGCACGGGGGCGGCCGGCAGGGGGCGGCCCGGTGACCCCTCGGGGCCCGTCCCGAGCGGCAGGGCCGGGCCCGGCCGGGCCGCCCCGCAGCACCCCCGGCCCGCAGCAGCGCCCCGGGCACCCCCGTGCCAGGGCAGGGCCGGCTGCGGGCGGTCCCCGAGGCCGGGCGGTCCCGGCCGCCCCCCGGCGGGGCCGGACCCCCGCCCGCAGCGGGACTACATCTCCCAGCCCGCCGCCGCCCGGAAGCGGGGGTCGCGCTGCGGGGCCGGGGCGGCTCCGGGGGCGGCTCCCGGCTCGGCTCGGCTCGGCCCGGCCCGGCGGGGCGCGGCGCTCCCTCGGCGGGCGGGGCAGGGCCGGGGCAGGGCCGGGGCAGGGCCGCAGCCCTCCCGTCCCCTCCCGGCGTCCCTGCGCCTCGCCGGCCGGCGCCCGGGAGCGGCGCGGGGCAGCCATGGGGCACCCGCCGCTGGAGTTCAGCGACTGCTACCTGGACAGCCCCGACTTCCGAGAGCGCCTCAAGTGCTACGAGCAGGAGCTGGAGCGCACCAACAAGTTCATCAAGGACGTGATCAAGGACGGCAACGCGCTCATCACCGCCATCAGGAGTGAGTGGGGGGTCCCCGGGGTGCGGGGGGCTCCCTGCCCTGCCAGCCGTGCACACGGCGCGGGGCTCGCCAGCCCCCGAGGTGCTGCAGCTGGGTACGGGCACGGTGCGCGGCTGGCTCGGCTTTTTCAGAGCGCTGGCGAAAACTCCCGTTTCCAGTGTTTAATTCCGCAGGGCCGTTTCTGGAGGGTTTGTGCTATACCCTGCCCCGCGGCGGCTGTAGGCAGCGCGGCGCAGCCTACATGGCTGCCTATGGCTGCCCCCGGGGCCGGGAGGGCTGGCGCACCGCGGGCGGCAGCGACGCCGGCGGGAGGGCAACCGCCGCGGTGGATGTCCCGGGCTGGGGCACGTCCTGCTGCCGGGACCGCAGCTGGAAATGAGCTTCCTGCGTGAGCGCTGCCTCCGTGGGCTTCGGGGGCACCAGCTGCCCGGTGCACTGGAGGCTCCCAGGCGCCGCGGTTGCTTGGGGAGAGCAATCCCGTGCCTGAGGAAGGTGCCCTGCGGTCTGGTTTCACCACAGAGCAGGTGGAGCGGGGCTGGGGGCGGCACCGCTCGCCTCTTGGCCACGGGGCCCTCCCTGGGATGGCCCGCTGCTGGAATGAGGGGCGGCAGACCAGAAACACCCTGTAGTTTGTCGTCTTGTCCGTTTTTTCCCCTTTTTGTCCCCCTTCTTTTTAAATAGCGGCGAGAATTTTATCCACTTAAATGCAGGCTTCAGTGGTGACTTTAAGGGGGTCGCTTGTTCAGAAGCGTGTTAAAATATGGCCAGAAATGATAGCGCAATATCTGTAAGTGCTGCGCTCGCCTCGGACCAAGTGAAGACAAAAAAAATATCTGCAGTGCAAGGTCTGCTCATATGCTGCTTTTCTCATCAGCTCGTTGATTTCTAGTTGGTATTAATAGGTCTAGATGCTGCCCTTTTGTTAAGAGCTTCCTTGTTATCAAGGCCATGACTGGAATAGCCTGTGTTTCCCCATCTGGAAAACAGCGATGACAAAAGCTAGTGTGACTGAAACAGCAGACGCTGCTGGTCTGCAAGATGCTGATCTTCTGCAAAAGAAATCCCCAAATCTCTGCTTGGTCCAGGGGGAAAAAAATAAAAAAATAAAAAGGATTTCAAATAGCCTCTTTGTTAATGTAAATATGTTGCTCTTTCCTAATTGCTTTGGTCAAAACGGTTTCCCTTTTTAATGTTTATAAGCCCTCGTGCGAGCTCGCTGGGTACACGCCGCGCTGGGATTTTGCTGGCTCAGCAGACCCTTCCCACCAAACTGGCTGGCGAGGGAGGAAGGGAAGAAGTGGGAAGAGGCCGCGTTCACCAGATGGCACGGTTTACCCCCCAGAACTCAGGAAACCTGAAATTTCTTGCCTGCAATGATGTGGGCGTGTTCGTTTTGTCTTTCAGGCTGAAGCTGAGCAAACAGGCGCAGGAAGTGCTCCAGCCCGCTGGGGACAGGCTGGGAGGGTGCCAGGGTGCTGCCCACCCACCGGTGGGCTCGGCCAACCCTTGTGGCTCCCACCTCATCTGTGGTAGCTGGGGGCTTGCAAAAATACTGGTGTCTTCCCCTCTGAATCCTGTCCACGTAGGGCTGTAGTTAGGACTCTGGGGCCAGGAGCTGTCTCGTTGCCTAAGCACCCTAAGTTCATTAAGTCCCACTTCCCGGTGAGGGATGATTCAGCCCTGCTCCTTGGTGGAGCTGTGGGATGTGTCCCTCAGCAGCAGGGAGGCAAAGGTAATGGCAGCCGTAGCAGGAGAGAGAGTGAGAGTTCTTCGTTAAGGGTAAAGGGTTCATTAGGGTGATTGTTCTCATTAGACCTGTTATCTGAAGACTCAGAGTTGTGAGGTTTTTGTCCCGGAGCTCATTAGCAGTCACCACAGACTCACAATTAGTATTTACAGGAGAACACAACAGGTTTTCGCTTGTCTGTAGTCACAGCTGCCATTAACATTTTAAAAATAAAGTGGCTGTTAGGGTGGGGTTGAAGTAAAGTTTGGGAGAGAACTTGCGAGGGAGGCGGAGCGAGGTGCGAGGGTCTCAGGCTGCTAAAACCGAGCCGCAGACGATGCCGATCCAGAGGCAGTGACCTTCGCGTTGCGCTTTTCCCTGGGTGAGGCACGCTGTCGCTGAAACCCTTGGCCAGACTGATCAGGGCATTGAGACACCGACCGCAGTACGGAGTTCTGGGGACCTGCAAGGTTTATGTTGTCTTGTTGGTCTCATTAGCGAATACGGTGAACCAAGATTTAAAGCAGATCAATCCCCTGCTTTGCGCACAGACCCGTAGAAATGCCGAGCTCCTGCTGCCTCTAGCTGGCAGGCTGTCCTGCCGCACGCCGTGGTGGGAGCCGCAGACCAAGAGGCCCGGGCGCGATGCAGTCTGCCTGGGCGTCAGCACGCGCGTCCTCGTGAATTTGAGGACTTGTTAGCGTTAGGTCAGAGGCTGGACTCGGTGATCTCGGAGGTCTCTTCCAGCCTCGGTGATTCTGTGAATTACCCGAGCGCGGCAGCGTCCGTGCGGCGTACCAAGAAAAGTGCGGTTCCCCACGGTGGGGAAAGGGCCTGCTGTGCCTCTGCACGATCTGCTGGGAACAGTCCACGTTCAGGCTCAAAAACCTGAAACTGCCCAAAGTGGCCTTTTGTTTGCCGTTTGCCAAGTAATAGGAAAAACAAGTGAGAGTGACTTTACGTAATGGTTTGCACGCTGGGTGGTTTTGAGTTGTCTGATAGAAGACGCGTGTTGTTCTTTTCTTGGCTGCTGATCGTGTTGGTTTTGAAAGTTAGAGTTGTCTCAACCTACCTGTTGGGCAAGAAAATCTAGCGGCAACCTACCTGCTAGGCAGGAGCATCCTGGCAGAATCTCTAGAGGCTAACGCAGAAAGCAAACAAACAAAAACAAGAACTACCCTACTTGGTGTCACTTCAACGCTAACAGCACAAGGCAGGCCTCCAGCACCTATCTGATAAGCGCTATTTCAGTGACTTCCATTTGAAGATATTTGGAGGGCCTCTGACTTTTTTTTTGATAGCACGTTTGCCAGTAGGTCGATTCACCGGTACTGTATTTGTCGCTAATTAAGAGGTGACCACGAGCGCAAATTCTTAAACGAGTCCTCCGAGTACTTGCAGGACTTGTTTAAGAACAGGCTCGAGAATGCATGTGGTGCCCTTGGAGGAGGGCAGTGCTGTGCCGGCCGGCAGCGGTGCTCGCGGTGTCCCTCGCAGCGTCCCTCGTGCCATCCCGCCTGTGCAGGCAGCGCCGAGGCGGCCGGTGGCCCCGCGGAGCTCCGCGAGCGGCCGGTGCTGCAGCGCTTCGCCGGGAGCACGGCGCGGGCTGACGTCTGCGTGAGCGCTGTGCTCATTGAACTCCTCCAGCCTTTCGAGGGATTCAGAGAAGTAGGGTGGTGGTTCTCCCAGCCAGGTCTGATGTGTTACCTGCCGAAATAACCAAAACAGCACGCGGCCCTCCTGAGCGCTGTGCGGCTGCCCGCGTCCCGATGCGTGCTCCTGCGCGTTGCCTCCCTCATAAGGGCTTCGTTCTCGACTGAAAAACCCACGGCTGACTGTGCGTAGGGCACCGTGAGATGACTGAGTGGAAGATTGTGCCAAGTGAGAAATAGAACTGACTAAAGCAAAGATAAATATTGTTCTTTTGTATTAAGCTTGGGCTTAGAAGTCAAAGATAGCAAATGAAAAGGTTACTTCAAGACAGAAATAGGAGTGGTTTTTGTTGCAAAGTTGGCCGTATCCCTTCCTTTTCATGCCAAAAGCGCTCGGAGTCGCTGGAAGAGCCAAGTGACCGCGTTACTCCTATATGTTGCCCTGCTGCCGCCGGAGGTGGGCCTCGACCGCGGCTCTGCCGGGGGCTGCCGCGGGGCTGGAGCTGCCTCAGCCCCCGGGAAGTGCCAGGGCCGTGCTGAGCCCCAGCGCGAGGTACGGGGCAGGTCGGAAGGGAGAAAAGCTCAGGTGCGCGGTGCCTGCGCTCACCTCTCTTGAGGGAGGGCTGACGTGGCAGGCTCAAAGTGCAGTCGCTTTTCTTCCAGGCTTAAAAGGCAAAGAAAGGTGTTCAGGCTACCTGTTGTACGGCACCGTACGCCTGTCTCCCCTGGACTGTCAGTCACTGCTACCCACCTGACAAATCGTGTCTGTTCTTTCTGAAATCTTACGGTTTCTTGAAAATCAGCAGGCAGCCTGCGTGCTTGAGGCAGCAAACAAGTGTGCTAGGATGCAGATGACTAGGCAGCGTCGTAGTCGTTGTAAGAATGGGTTATTTATGTCATTTTCTTTCTGTGGCTCAATATGCTCTTTTATTTGGGGGGGGGGGATCTCTTCTTTTTGCTGCATTCTGCTGTGTGTGCTTGTCTGTGCAAAAACATCTACTTTCCCCCGGTCTTTGATGTTCTCCTGCAATTATCTATCAAATGGAGCTTGATAAATATCAAGTAGAGGCTGTTTTTACTAATGTGTGAGTGCTACAGTGGTTTAAGCTAGCTTTTGAAGCTGGAAGAGCTTTGAGTTCTCATGCCTATGTTGCATAAGTGCTTTTGAACTCTGTTTCTGCGTGGCGTAAAGTTGTGCAGATTGCTTGCGAATTTGCATGCCGGTTAATCAGCTTCTCCAGGCAGCGTAAGCGTTTTATCCTGGGAGGGCAGCGCTATGAACGAATGTGCAGAGGTGTCTGTGCCTGCAGAGCACACAGGCGTCGGTAACAGAAGAGTCTGGATGGGCTTTTCTCTGCAGAGGGTGGTTACTGGCGGGGAAGGCCCTGCCTTCGTCCGCTTCCCCCGGCAGCCGCCGCAGGGCTGTGCGGGCAGGGTCGCTGCTCGGCGCGGGGCTCTGCAGCCGCCAGCGCTGCTCTCGGCACATTATGGTGCTGCCGTCAGGGACGGTGCTTGAGGATTCGGTGCTTGGGAGTGCAGAAAGCAGCGTGTGGAGAAAATGTAATATTTTAATGAGATTAAAGCAGCCCTGCAGCGGTCTGTCGGATTCTTGCAGAAAACCCATGTGCTATTTCATGTAAAGTCTGTAGACAAAGGCTTGAATCCGTAGCGATAAGGTTTCTGGCTGTTGGTACAGTGCTTTAGATCCAGATGCTGGGTTTTGCCCATGTGCGAACAAAGCCAAAGCTCTCTGGAAAAGGGAGGCAGAGGAAGGAGCTCTGTCCCACGCGTGCCCCTCATCTGCTGGTGCACGAAACGCGGGAGCTCTCCGGGCAAACATTAGCTCTGCGCTCCGCAGAGCTGGGCATCGAGGAGCTCGCGTTTAAAACTATCCTGTCCCACAAGGACAGCTTAGTCGTGAGCCAGCATATGGCACGTTAACGAAGATGTGCGCAGAAACCGTCCGTGTGGGTGCACAGAGCCCTTCTGTCTCGTGGAAAGCCGCTCGCTGAGCTGCCCAGTGTGCTCGGGGGAGCCCGGAGCCCAACCAGGACGTGTGTACACAGCCTCTGATGCCACCGGTCAGGCAAGAGCGGGGAGACTGCTCCTGCGGCCAGGATCGCGGTACAGCTGCCACCGAACCCAGCCAGCTTGTTAAAAAGCTCTGTTCTCCTCTCTCCTCCGCTTGTATCCTTGCACTTCCAGGGGCCTCGAGCAGCAGTCAGCACCTGGGCCGTGAGCCGAACGGGTGCAGGATCAGACCAGGCTCCCAAAGCAGGGAAGCAACAGCTTAGGGGCGCGTTATCAGGAAAAACAAACACAGCTTACTTGCTGCTTCCTGAGATCTTCTTTGGTTGTGAGCACTGCAGGGAGCCTGTCTGCAGCTGCCCAAACTGGGGCTGGGTGGGTTCAGCGGGGTGTCCAGACCCTCTGCCTCTCTGCTGGCCTTGGAAATTGAGGGAGTCTGAGAAAGCTTCACAGAGAATAAAGAGAGGCCCCAATCTGCCGGCTGTCCCTCTGAGCTGTCACTGAAGTCTCCTGAAAAGAGCTGCCGTGGGAAGTCCCCCAGCTGAAGGGACACCTTCCCCCTTTTTCCTGGAGCAGACTACAGTACAGCAGTTAGTGTTAAGCCGTTTCTGGACTTTAGTGGGGGAAAAATGACTTGCTGGAAAATACATCACTCTCCTCTAGCAATAA
Organism: Cygnus atratus; assembly: GCF_013377495.2. Lineage (NCBI taxonomy): Eukaryota > Metazoa > Chordata > Aves > Anseriformes > Anatidae > Cygnus > Cygnus atratus. The sequence continues at coordinate 20,640,687 of NC_066374.1, forward strand.
TGTCTGCTTGCGTTTCTCTGCTGCTCGCTTGTCTTATCCGTCCTTGCTGTGAGTTTCCTCCAGCTACGGCTGGTCAGATGCTCGCTGACACGTGCAGAAAATTCCTTCCTTCCTTGCTGGGTTATCGTAGCCACTGCTTTCCGACACTTGTCCTGGTCCTTACAGGAGGGTTTTCAGAATCACGTGCAGTTACTGTAGATATCTTTAATTTTTTTCTCCTAATTTCTCAGCTCTCATTGTCTGAAAAGACAGCAGACCAACTTAAAAGCAATAAATTACTTAGGGGACATGTTGTATAGACCTAGACACCTCCTAGACTTAAACCACATACATCTTCAAATTCAGGGTGTCAAGGACATGCTAATTTCGCCGAGAACCGTTGATTTCCTGCGTGTTTCTCCTCTCCAAGGAGAAGCGTGCAGTAATACAATGCAAGTCTTACGGCTTTGAAGAGATCCACATGCTCCTGAGCATGGCTGCGCTGCGGGGCTGGGGCCGGCGGTTTGCGCCGTCCTGGTGCAGGGTGGCAGCAGGAGCACCTGGCGGCACGCACACAGACCCTGGGAGGCGCAGAGCCCACAGGGTAACTGCGTGGCTGCGTGTGGGAGAGACCACAGCGTTCTGCGGTAGTGGTATCAAACCACGCCGTTTACAGAAGTGGTAATGGAAGTACTTTGGCTTTGGGGTTACCGACAGAATTGGATGTGCGTAAAGCTACCCAACAAACGTGATTCCTTTCTCTGAAAAATCACATGGCATTTTTTTCTAGGTGCCTATCTCTGCATTTCTGGGAGTGAGAACTCAAAATCCCCATGCCCTAGAGCACTTCTGGAGCAGTGCTCAGCTTGCAAAATACTTTCTGCGTCTTTATGTCAAAACAGCAGACTTGAGCTCACGTGCCACTGACAGTTCTCCCTGTTGAGCTTTTCCACTCCCGTGGAGCATGCTCAGGACAGGTGGAAGAGGGGAGTCTCCCTGCAGCCCAGCAGGCGGTGAAGACGCTCATTTTCCTGGGCGTTTGGCACTGTGCACAGAACTGAAGGTCCCAAGGTGGCACGAATCTAAAACAGATGTTCCTTAACCAGAAACTGAAAAACAAACAAACAAAACAAAGCGAGTCACCCCCCAAAACCTAATCTGCAGATGCAGGCAGGAAGGAAAAGGAGCTTGCACAGTATCTGCGTGCTCCAGTTGCGAGGCATATCTTCCCCTTGTTCCGGGGCTCACTGCTGTGCGTTTGTTGGATTTCGCTCCTGGCTGGATGCAGCTCGCTGCCCCGCGTGCCGGCACTGCCCTGCCTGGCCGCGTGGCTGGAGCCGCTGGCCGCTGCTGTGCCCGGCGGCAGGACGGCTTCGTGTCGGCTCCTGCCCCCGGCAAGGGCTGGATCCTGGTCACGTCCTGGTGGCCTGCGCGAGGGGTGCTCAGGGCAGGGTTTGGAGATGGCAGGCACCGGGCAGGACTTTTGTCTGAAGCCGCTTCCTGCCTGCCCTGCTGCCAGCCCCTTCTCTGTGCCCACCCAGACGCTGATGGAGCGTGCTGCGGTCCAGCACTCGGCCAGCTTACAACAAACCAATGTGCGTTGTTTCGTGGGGGCATTTTCCAGCCTGGGTCCGCGCCCTGAGCCACTTCCCAGCGTGGTGCCACAGACGGCCATGCCCCTGCGGAGAAGCAGTGCCCATCGTGGCAAGGAGCGCAGCCGGCGGGCGCAGAGCTGTCTGCCCGCACGGGAAGCACATTGGCGCGCACGGCTGTCTCGTGAGCGCTCGGCTGCCTGCATCGTCAAGATAGGCAAGATCACAAAATTGAAGGGTTTTGATGTGTTTCTGTATTTTTTCTTCCGCTGCACAAGACATGCATGCAGCTTTTCATCCATCTTCTGTTGCCTTTCTTGGCTCCTTCCCTGGAAGGATGTGGGTGTTATCCATGTTTTGTAATGTGCCTCAAAGTCCATGGGCTCGCAGCAGCGCTGCTGCTGACTAAAGAGTTTCCTCTTGAGTCACCGTATGAAGACTCAGCTTTTCTGGCTTTTTTCTTGAGAAATTTTTTGAATATTTCAGTTATAAATTCTGTTGGTAGCACACTGGTAACTACAGATGTGGCCTCCCCATTCACCCAGAGGCGTTCCATGGGTGGCTTCTGCACCACTGCGGCGTGGTGCTGGGTCCAGTGTGGTGCTGGGCATGGCAGCACTGCTCCGCTGGTGCTGTGCCATGCTGTGCCCAGCCTGGCAGGAGAGCGGAGCTGCGAGCCGTGGTCCCCAGGTGTGCATCCAGGCTGAGGTTCGGCAGGAGCTCTGTGCTGGCTGCACAAAGGAGTGCCGCTGCCACCCCTGCTGTGGGTGTCTGGGCGCAAGAGCAGGGCCCTGTCACTGGGACCACTGCTGCTCAGCGATGTTTTGGGAATTACAAAGTCTCTGTGCGGTTTGAAGAACCTTGGTGTTCACAGAAAAGAAATGGCAAACTTTTTTCCTGTGAGCAAGCAGCTCTATTTTACAGGTATTGAACACTCCAAAATGAAAGCTCCTTTGAAACTGCTGGTGAAATTCAGCAGGCAGCAATTATTTTTCATACTAAGTGTTAAACGAATGTTTCAAACTGTGTAAAACTATTATGTTAGTGCCTGATAATTATGAGGAAAATGCTTTCAGAAACTTCTCAGTTTTGTGTTGGTGATGTTGAACTTTTCTGTTGGTTTTGTTTTGAGTCGTAGACTGCTAATTGGTGTCAGGATCTCCTCTGGGAGATGTGATCCTCCAGCTACTGCTGGATTTTCGTCTCTTGGGCATATTCAAAAAGTTCCTTTGCAGCTGGCATCCTTTTTTGTCCCTTAGCTCTCCATTCAGGTAAACACAGTCGCATTCATGTGTTGTTTGAATGATGATAAGAGCAGTTGAATAGTCTGAGATAACATTTCTAAATATACGTAGAACACAGAACTACCAGCTACCGAGTTGCTCTCTGCAGTCTGTTTTCCCCTCCTTTTTTTTATCCGGTTTCTGTTCCTCCAGCCAAGACTGATTATGAAGTGCTGAGGCCAGATATTTTAAAAACAAGAGTAATTTCATTAATCCTTCTAAACTTGCAGCTGTGAAAACAAAGGACAACGAACACGACCTGTTTTTTGCTATCACGTGCAGGCCGGGGACCTGCTGGGTGCACGGACCCCGTCTGTCCCACAGTGGCAGAGGCACAGGACCCGGGGTCCTCTCCGAGGATGAGCCCAGCGGTGGCGAGGGGAGCGAGGCTGCCGGCCTCCCTGGGGGGACTGCGGGCAGATGGGGAATTTGTGCTGCCGTGGGGGGGCTGGAGACCCTCCGTGCAGCCTTCGGTCCCGTGGCTGCCTTTGGAGCAGGGGGTGGTTCTCATACGTGCCCCGCTGGTGCTGCTCGTGGCCGGCCCCTCTCTCCTCACGGCAGCACAAGGAGGGCGGCGTGGGGCTGGGGTGTGCGGGCCCCTGCCCGTGTGTGGGCCGCGGGGCAGGGAGCAGCCATGCGCGAGGGCGAACACACTCCTGCGGCCCGGTGCTGAGCAGCACCGCACCGCTCCTCGGTGGCCGTGCGGTCCCCCCGCGTGACTCCTGTGGCCTCCTGCCCAGCCCTCGGCGCTGTTATCCGAGGGAAACTCTGAAATCATCGCGCGAGGGCTGAGCCGCCTGCTCCGCTCCCTTGCTGAGGCGATCCCAGAAAGCGCGTGGGTCGGCTCGCCTCGCCTCTCCGGGAGGTGGGCTGCTGGAGGGAAGCCTCCGATGGCTTTGCCGATCACAAGATCTCTCTGTGGGGACTGCAAGTGCTCAGGCCCGGATAAGTGTCTGTTGTTTTCATGTTTGTTTTCCCAGCCTTCGTGCTGCTTGTGCGGCCGGGAGCCGCGGCTCCTGGAGCACACCCCCAGCTGCTGCCTGTGCCAGAGCCGCCCTGCCGAAAGCTGGTGCTCTTCACTCAGCGTCCTGCAGGCCTGTCCCCGGGGCTGGGGAGGACTGTCAGGAAAGGAGGCTGGCCTCATGTGGTATCTAGATAAACACGGGTGTCGGTAGGTACACAGCAGCCGCCTGCGGAGCCCTCCCAGAGCGTGCTTGGGATTTACTGATTGCCTTAGTACAAAAACACCCGCCCCACCTTCATCTCCAGCGTTTGTGCCTGCAGAGCAGGAGCTGGGCAGCATTCCTCTCATGTCTGAGCTCTCAAGAGGCTCTCCTTCATTTGCTCCAGTTTAATAAATTCCAGGGAGGTGCTGCATAATTTCCCATTCTAGCGATGGTTTGATGAGACACCGGGTAGTCTGCAATTTTTGCAGGTCTAGTGAGAAGACTCCCCTGAGGAGGAAATGTGGCCACGGTCCTTTGATCCACTGTGGTCTTCACAAAATGTGTTTTCCTTTCCATCACGGTAGCTGAAGTGAAATACAAAAGCTACGAATTTCCTGAGGGTTCAGGCTCTGCCTGGAGCTCAGTTGTGATCTAAGGGATCCATGCCGTGTGAGTCTGGGATGAAATAATGAACGAAGTGGGCTGACTGCAACTGCGCTCCCAGCAGAGGGATGTTTGCCAGCTACTTTGATCTTCTGGGGCGGTAGGATCTTTTTCTGAATGCAACTTTTGTGTAAACCTGGAGTTAAAATTAATGAAGAAAACTTGGTTATTTCCCCTATGATATACTGGATGAATGTCTTGACATAAAGGATTGAGATAAGTTATAGCTGCATTATTTCTTAATGCGTATTTCAACATTTCTGTTGATCTCTAAGGCTGCTCGTCTTTGTGTAACTCCCATCTCAGTTAGTCATGTGCTCTGCCCCATCTCCCTCATGTCTTTTTCCAGTTTTGCTGAGGGAACTACTCCAGCTTTGCAGAACTGCTGGATGGGTTTGAAAGGCCAGAAAAATGCCAGCGGTGAAAAATTGTTCTTTCAGGAGTCGAGCGTTCAGAGTCTGGTTCTGCCTCCTGCTCGTGATGAGGAGCATTAAGTTTTGACTGGAGCCAACAGCACTGGAAATGGTTTTGCCAGCAGCAGCGGCGATGCTGTAGTGCCGCTCTTTGCGGGGAGAGCAGGCAGGTACCAGCGCCTGCGTCCCTGCCTGGCCGGGCACGAGCTGGCTGTGCCGAGTGAATGCCCTGCACTTCGCAGGGAGATCATGGCTGTACTGAAATGGCAGAAGCAAAATCATAAAAAATAAACCCGCATTCTGTCCATTATAAAAACAAAAAAAGTGGCCTCGGGTGCTGCTCTGCAGGAAGGCAGGCCAACTCTTCCTCAGCCAGTGGGTGTCTGTGTGGGAGTATGGTCTGCTCTGTGTCTTTGCTTTAATATGTGGCGTTGTTCCTTGCTCGTCTTCACATCAATGTTACCTGCATCCCTCACTTGGCGTTTTCTCCAAAACAGACTGAAGAGCCCCAAAACTTTTGTTTCAAGCTATGCCTTCTTTTCCTCTTGTGTTTGCAGCTGACAGCCCTGAGCTAGGTGGAGGGGCGCACGGTCCCGTGGCAGACCCAGCAGAGCAGCCACCGGCCTTCCAGGTGGGGGCAGGCGGGCAGTCAGCTTCCCCCAGGCTGGCACCTTCCTAGAGGTGGGACTCATAGTCAGTGCTGAGCGGGAAATGAAACTAAAGCTCTCTGCCTTCTTCTTGCTGTCTCCCAGGGTGGCACAGTCGGTAATGCAGGACCCCTGAGTCTGTGCTCGAGTCTCCTCCATCCCAGGGGAACAGGGAGAAACGCTCTCCGGAAGAGGAGGACCTGTGCCGGTTTGGGCTTTAGACGGACCAGGGGGAGTTGGAGGAAATGGTACTGATGCTTTGGCAGGCGCTTCCCCCAGGCTGCGGGACAGAGCACGGGGAGTGCTGTGGGTGAGCTGAGCAGCCCCGCACGCCCATCTGCCTCTGCACAGGACCTTGTTCACGGCTGCCCCTTTCCTCTTGGACAGCATCCCCCAGAGGCCGTCCTGCTGCAGCGGTGGCAAGCCTTGCACACTTGCTTTTTGTTTTTTGTTCTTTTTTGTCTGTTCATTCACTTCTTGAGCTGCTGCATTGCACCCTTCAGAGCTGGAGGACAAGGGAAGGACTGGAAGGCTCCTCCAGCCCGCTCGCACTTCATGAGCTCCTCTGCAGTCGCAGGGAAGCGGCTGGTCAGGAGGCTGGCAGTCTCCTGGTCGTGGCAGCCAGGAAAGCTGCTGCGCTTTTAATTTCTGTGATCTTTGATCTAGCGTCACGAAGCTTGCCAGCTTTTCTGAAGTGCAGCAGGTATGGTGTAGCAGGTTTCCCTCAGTCAGTAAAGGAGATAAGGCAAGCAGGAGAAACATATGATTAATGTGAACAATTGCTGTGTTGGTCTTTTGCTTGTGTTTGTTTTGCTTGTTTGTTTTAAACTAAACAGTAAACAAATAAACAAGCCCGTCAAGCAAGTTTGTGCACTTAACAGAAGGGGGGCGAGGAGGAGAATTTATGGGAACAAAAAATTACGGCATGGATAGGAAGCAAACCAGGGTGGCAAAGGTAGCAGGGTGGTATGTAAGTTTAGTTAATGATACACAAGGCAAATCACAGCTTGTAACGCAAAAGGCTCTACAAAAGGTAAGAAGAGGTATGTACAAGTAGGTAGGTACAGTTACTGAAAAATGTGTTTGTACCTGAACTGCAGCCCCGCTCTATTCCCTGGAGCCTGCGCTAGATCAACCACAGTAGTGAAAAGGCAGTTTATAAGAGAGACAGTCAATAACGCACCAATTAAAAAGAGAAATGATAAATACATAACAAAAGCATTAGGCGTTCAGTAAGATCCTTTGCAAGAGAAACGTAAAACACAGCTAAATGTAGCAAGTTATTTTTAGAAGTTCGGGCTAGCCATTTATTTCTGGCAAATGGAAAACCCAAGTCAGCATGTGAAAAATGACCTTTGTAAAACGTGTCAGTATTTCTGAATCTCCACGGTGGCCAGAAAGCCTTTGAGGCACTTGCAAACAACTTGCCATGGGTTAATGCGGAGCATTGCCTACTGTATAATGGGCCATTGTGTAATTACCTGGTGGTGAGCATCTCGTGTATGGAACAGCTGGAGTGCTATTTTCTAGCAAGTTGCTTGTGTGGATTTGGGACTACCTACAAGGCTAACCGGAAGATTTTTTTTTTCTCTTCTGAAAAAATCAACATGTTTTTGCGTTCAGGCAGCTGTAGAGTACTGTTCCGGACTGCTCTGTGAGTCAGGACTTATTACTCACTTTCTTAATGACACATCTGCGTGCAGTCAGGGTAGCTTCGTTGATTTCAGAGTTGAGGTATTTTGGTGGGACAATGTTTGGGGACTTTGTGGAGTTTGTACACACCGTATAAGTACAACAGCTCAGAGCAGAATCTGGCACCCTGGCCAAACGCTTTGTATGTAGGCTGGTAAAGCTTCCCTGCCAGTACAGAGAATCCTCTGAACACGGTGGGGTCGGGTACACGTATGCAAAACCTCATCTCTTGGATGGTAACATGGATGAACTCTCTTTTATACAACTCCCTGTAAAATTATTCAGTGGGAGTTGCTAACAATGGACACATTCTTTTCCCCTCAGGGATTACAACCCTCCCTTTCTCATGCCGGAGAAAAAATGGTATTTCTCATGTTCTGCATATCCCGTTGCACAACTCTCCACGAAGAGCTAGAAAAAGTTCTGAAGTGACCAGGCTTGAGAAGAAATGTAGGTGCATGCGTCCTCGGCTGCTGTACGTCAGGGTTTTGTAACATTTCCATGAAAAACTGGATTTCCAGAGTTCATATTTTTTATTTTTTTAAAGAACAAAGCATTTGGTTTTGCTGTTTGTTTTCAATCTGGAAAAGAGGAAAGCAAAATGCAAAAACGGAGCGCCTTACACATTTGGTCTGTTTATTTGTGTTGCCAGAGCTCAAAAATCGCTTTGGGTTTTCCTTCTTCCAGCATGTAGGTAAGCTTCGGGCGGTGGTAGGCAGTTGCGTGCCTGACTTAGGTTAGCAAAGGAGCTGCTGAACCCTGTCTCTGCTTCAGCCACTGAGTCCTTCTGGAGCAGGAGCAGTGCTCCCATAGCTTTTTCCTGGGGTGACATAAAGGTGGTCCTGGTTTACCAGATGCTGAAAGTGAAATGAAGGGGATGAAATGAAGGGTTCAGCAAGGGGATGCTTGGGCATCAATAAACCTCTCTGAGGGTACTGGCAGTCTGCTCCCAGCAGATCTGGAGTGCGTGCTCTGCAACTTCTCTTCTGTGCAGTGGGGTGTTTATGTTTTTCTCCAGTGTTTATTTCTAAAAGTCACACTGCTTTCTCTGCATCTGTTACACCCAAGGTCACGTTGTGTCTCTGGGGCATTAAATGAGGCAGGCCGAGCACAGCCCTCTTTGTCTCGTGCACAGAGGTGCTGGTGGTCTCTAGCTGTCCCCAGCGGGTTGGCTGTGGCATTTCTATTTTTATGTACTCGGGGATGCCTTTCACTCGGCAGCAGGTGACCATTCCTGCAGAAGTTTGAAATGAGAAACCCCATTTGTTCCTTGCTGAACAGGGTGTGGGCATCCTTGAATAGCTGCAATCTATAGAGGTGACTTTATATATACACTAATGTAATGGAAATTTATTCTTGTAGCTTGGAAGCGTGTCGGGGCTGTACCTGGCGCTTGTTCTCTCCCTCTTGCCAGATGCCATTTGGTTAGCGCTGTCCTGTGTGGAAGGATTGGACTTTATTTTTACTAGAAGAGTAAATTATTGTTACCACAGATTGCTAAGGCTGGCATCATTTACTGAACACTGCAAGGAAGAGAGTCCTAATGGATTTTTGATTGAATTCATTTTGGTGAGTTTCCATGGAAACAAGCTGTACCAAGCAGGCAGGGTCCTCAAAACTGACGTGAAGCCATCAAATGTTCCTGCTGCTGGCCAGGAATGAGACTGTGCCTGCTTTTTGAGTGGCATTCCTGGCTTGCAGAAGGAGCATCATGCCCCCGTGACCGTCCGGCTCTCCGCGCGCTGCTGGGGCCCTGGAGGCCGTGGGGCCACCTCCGTGCCGCCGGGCTTTGGGTGTGAAAAGCAGGGAGTGGGCAGGGGCCGTGCATTTGGCAGCTGTGTACTTGCATCAGAGGGGGAAAATCTCCAAGTTTCTGCTAAATGAGGGGAAAATACAGATGCTCTGCCTGGGGGCCCTTGTGTGATCCACGGGCACAGGCTCGTGCTTCAAGTCCCGCAGGGGCCCAGCCCTTCATGCGTGAGCGTCCGCTGTTCCTGCTGCGCTCGGGATGCCAGCAGGCACTTCTGCAGCAGGGGAGGATGCCAAAACCATCCCTATTTCAATTTGCCAATAAGCATCTCCATCAGAACAATAACACTCCTAATACCATAAGAGTACCCAATGCTGTCCTTGTGTGTATATATAGGATTTGTCAGAAATCGGTGTTCAGCCAAGGCTCCGTACGTGTACAAAGACGAGTAACGTGGGTCAGTAGGGATCTGGTTTCCATTAAACGATCTTTGAGAGCCATGCCAGACGCTAGCAGCACCGCTTCTCTTTCCAACTAGTTCAGTTCTTTCCTAACCCTAAATCTTGAATAATTGTTCCCCTGAAAAGAGTTTGTCTTCCAGCACTGGACGCCTGTTGCCTCCCTGCCCCTCTGACCACGCTGAGCTCACGGTGCCACCACAGCTGTCCCCACAGGGGCAGCCCCTCATCTTCTTGCACCCTCTGTCAGGAGACCGTCCCCTCCTGCTTCCTGACCCCTCTCCGAGCAGAGTCCCCAGCACCGTGGTGACATTCGCTGCCTGTGCACAGAGCCTTCCCAAGGTGGCGGCTCTCCTCTGATGGCAGGACGGCTCAGGGCACGCAGCAACATCCATCATTGCTTCTTGTTCTTTCGCCGTGTGGATCCTGAGTGGTTTGGGGCAGTGACTTGGCTTTATTCAGTTTGGGAAGTTTTCTGTAGGCGTGGAAAATTACTGAGGTTGTTCGATTAAGTAGAATTAATGATGCTCTCTGAGGAGGACGTACCGCTATCCCTAGATCCCAAAGAAAGAAAGGGAAGAGGAATGGAAAGCTGGGCTGAGCTGGCCGGTGGTTCCTGAGACTCTGTCGTTGACGCCTCCTTGCTGTCGCAGGGCCACAGCTGTAAGGTGCCGAAGGCTGTGTGTGAGTGCCCCGGCTGCTGCAGGGGTCAGATCCTGGCTCGGGGGGACTCCAGCACGTGAGCGTCCGTGAGGCGCAGGGACACTTGCCGGGGCTGGCTGGTTCAGCGCCTGCAGGAGGAGGGCCGGGCCTCGTGCTGACGCTCGGCCAAGGCCTCGCTCAGCACTGAACATCAGCGGAAGGACTGACTTCGCTGCGTTCGGGTCTGAGCGGCGAAACCAAGCTGCTGCCCTTCCTGCTGCAAGATAGCCCCGGCGTCCAGCCTGCCGAGCGGGGATTTCTGTCGGATTTTCAGGGACTGTGACGAGCTCCTGGGGAGCCAGGCTGTGGGCAGCGGCTGCACCTTGGGGTCAGGATGGAGGTCCTGGAGTGACCGGAGCTGGCCGGTGCTGCTGCGATCCCCAGGGCACGGCCCGGGCGATGCCGACTCGGCCCGGCTTGGGGGGAGGCTGGTGTCGGAGCAGCCCCGCAGCCCCGTGCCCTGGTGCGCTCGCTGCGCTCACCCCAGCACGTTCCTTCTCCCAGATGGAACCGAGCGGTGCCAGACTCAGCAAGGGGCTCGAGTCTTTTTTCGCCACTAAGCTAATGTGAGATGTGGTTTATAGCGTGTCCACCTGGATTTGCTTCAGCCAGAAACTTGGCAAATAAAGTTTCAGGCCAGACAACTTTTTGAAAGGAAAATGTAACTTAAATCGGTTCTACTGTTTCTTTTTCTTTTTCTTTTTTTTTTTTCTGGTGAAAAATATATTGCCTTTGGCTTTTTCAAATCCTTCTCTGCTATTGCCCTATCCAGTTTCTATTAAAAAAAGAGAAAAAAGGCCAACAGCTAGCCAAGGACAATTTCTCCGATAGCGGGACTAGATGCTGTGCTGACACACACAATGGAAAAACGCTGTGTGCACCCCTCAGCCCAGGCCAAGCTGCCAGGAGCGTGACTTGCGTGTGCAGCCGCTCTCCTGGCTCCCGGGGGTGCGCGGAGCTGTTCCTGGCCGGCCCCGGGGTGCTGGGCCCGGACCTGCGGAGCGGCACGGCACGCCTTGTGCTCACGGACCTGCGTGGCGTGTAAATGGGGCCATTTGGAATTCAGCCACTAATGAACTTGGGCAAGGTGTGGGGAGTGATGAGAGGCTGGGCAGAAGGCAATTAAAAGCTTCCAGCGGAGAAGACAGTTTGCAGGGGAAGAACAAAGATTTGCCTGAGTAAGAAGTGAATAGGAGCCTCCGGGCTCGGCTTCAAGTGTGTGAATACAGTGAATGCTGCAGGGACTGAAAGTGAATTATTTGCTGAGGTTTTCCATCAAATTAATGACATCATTCTGTGCGAGAGTTCACCCATTTACGCTCGCGCTCTCAGGCTCTCCTAGCAGCTGGTAGCTAAATAGCTACATTCAGGCTTGAATCTGCCCATTCAAGGGCAAAGTTTTGACCCTCAGGAGGAAACTGCTGAACAAGGCTTTTGACGGGAAAGAGGGGATTCTGTGCACTTCTAGGCTCCGCTCCTCCCGTGGCTGGGGGCCGGGCTGGATGAAGCCGCCCTTTCTTCTCAGGTCGGCTGCGCTGGGCTCGGGAGCAGTGGGGTGAGGTAAAATCCCGTCTGCTTCATGGTAGTTAGCCCAGCTCCGGAACCGGTGAAACTGTCCTCCCTCTCCAGGAGGGGCTCGCTGGGCTGTGTTGTGCTGCAGGTCTTGTATCCCCCAGGGAAGCTCCTTTGGGCAGCAGAAAGCAGCAACTGCTTCGTTCCCCCTGCCGCATGGCTTTGGTCAGTGCCAGCGTCTGCAGCAAGGAGAGCCGTGTTCTGTGCGGAGGGACCTGCGGCCGTTAGCACAGGAGGATGCTCCGTGGTCTAGCTGCATGCTAACATCTGCTCCTTTGCATCTTCCACATTTTCAGCTTCCTGAATTTCAGAAATCTTAGACCCCAGTGCACCTCCTCAGAGGAATTCAGGCTTGGACTGTGCCTATAGTTGCTGTCCACGTTAGGGAAAGCAGCAATGTAAACAAAAGTCTAAAATTATTCTTTTTCTTTATTGTCTGCATCTTGTTCGCTGTAGGTCAGGCAGGTTCAGCCTCGTTCTGTTTGTATCTCAGGTGTTAAACTACCCCCTGCAGCTGGTTGTAGCTGTGTAGTAAGGTGTGATTGACCTGATGCTGCCACGCGCTTTTTACTTCATTTTCTAATTCCGTAAAAGGCTACCAAGGCCTGTTACAGAGCACGTCCCTTCTCAGGCTGTTTTACGGCATGAAAGCAAAGAGCCCAAGGCAGCCGTAACCCCGTGCGGATGCTCTGCCTCCCCAAAGACCACCAGGCTGCCTCAGGTCAGACCATGGTGCTCTCCTTGTGCCCCGTTGCTGCTCGGTGCTTGCCGTGGTGAGGCGGTGCCTGTGGCTTCCGCAGCTGGCCCGAGGTAGGTGGCTGTGCCCTGCGGGCCTGCTCTGTGTTATTGCTGCCCCGTCCCTGTGGAAGCTCCTCGGCCAATGTAATCAGACCAATTCACAACAAAGAAGCCACTGACAAAGTTACGAAGCAGCCACACAGGATGCAAAGACACAAAGGATCCTTTTGGCTAGAAACTTCTCTGGAAAGTCCAAAAATAATTTGGGCTGAGCTACCAACCACCATCAGGAAGTGTCTGTGCTTCAAGACTGCAAGCGTCTTCAGCAGAGGGACGGAAACAGGTCCGAGGGCCATCTGCAAACGCTCGGCAGAGCACAGCGGGAGCTTATTGCCGTCAGCTGGCTCGCTGTCTTCTCCTCGGGCCTGTTTGTTCGGGTCTGACTCCCCTGAAGAGGAGCACTTCCTCTGAATCCTGCTTTTTTCCCCACAGTTATTTTCTGACTCTACAGACTTTGCTCCTTTCTAATTGAAACAACTGCTTAGAACACTAATTAGCCTGTCTGACAGCATCCGTGCTCAGACGAGTGCTGGTGCGTGAACGGCGCTCGGTCTGTTCAGGGCTCCGACAACGCTCCCGCGGCGGCGGTGAGCGCTGCGCCTGAGCTGCCTGCTCTCCTGCAGGGGAAGTGGCTCTGCCGGTCCGTGCAGGGCGCTGGGCTATCCGTCAGCTGCTCCTGCGGCCGGCTGCGTCCATGAACGTTGCGGAGCATTTTCAGCAGCGCCGAGACGCTCAAAACACGAATGCTCACTACAGCTTCTGTTGGTTGTTAACGCTGCAATATTTTCTAAAGTGCTTTAAGATCATGATGACTGGATTTTTTTAACTGCCTCACTGTAGGTTTTTTACATTCAGGCTAAATTTCGTAAGACTTCTGTGTAACTGCTGCAAAATACACACTCTTTGCTCTGTCCTTTTCTAGGTTACTCATCGGCAGTGCAGAAATTCTCCCAGACTTTGCAGTCCTTTCAGTTTGACTTTATTGGAGACACCCTAACAGATGACGAGATTAATATTGGTAAGTTTTCTTCTTTTGGATGCAAACTTTTACTTACTGAGAAAACCTCTCCTTCTTTAGGAATTTGCTGGCATCGATGGTTACTAAACAGAATCTGGAGCCAGGTTCCTCAGATGCCAGTTAACGCATAGCGTATCTGTCATGTTACTTGCAGTTTAAAAAGAAGAAAAGCAAAGATACTCAGTGGCATATATTACAAAGCTGAACTTTGGCGGGTTGAGTTACACATGCCTGATTCCGCAGATAATTTGTGGTGGTTTTCTGTGGCTCCAGCCCTCCTCTGCCTGGCCAGCACCAGGAGGATGCACAGCGCAGCAGGGAGCTGCTCGCTGTCCCCGTCCCTGTCCCCTGGGTGGCCCCTGCAGCTAAGCCCGTGTCCCTGTGTGCCGGGCAGAGCCGGACTGCAGCAGCTCGGGGCGTTTGGCCTCGTGTCCTGAGCCAGATGGGCACTGTTCCTAACGCTGCGTGTGCTCTGCTGCAAACATCTTGCAAACACAAAGCAGCCCCGTGCTGTCCTGGAAAAGGCACCGGGCTTTGGACTGCCGGGAAAAACATATTGCTGGATGTGTCATGATATGGAAAATAGTTCCCAGTCTCTGCCTGCATGGAAGGAGGCCTGTGGCACATGTGTCGCACTGCTCCCCACACATCTGCTTTGGGATTAGCAATCCTGAGCCTGTTTTCCCACCCTGCCAGCCCGGTGCACATTGTGTCGATTACAAAGCTGCCAGCTGCGCCCGCGGAGCTGAAGCAAATGCACTGAACACCCTAAACCCAGGTTTTCAAGTTAATCCTGCTGTTGGATTAGCTATCGCTGCAGAATGGCCAGAGGAGCGGGGTGGGCACCCCTGCTGCTGGGGGACATCAGGAAGTGCTGCAGCTGCTGGGGGGGTCCAGCCCTGCTGCTGGGCACAGACCGGAGGCACCAGGGGCACAGGCGGTGGGCCACGGAGTGCCTGGGACACGAGGCGTTTATAAAATAGCAACAGCTTTTGTCAGGCTGTTGTGTGGACAGCAGCTCCAAGCTGACAGTGCTGATGTCAGGTCTCAGCTGTCGCTTAAAAGGGAAGGAAGTAAAGCCTGTTCTCTTGGTTGTTTTATTTAAAGCAGATTGCGGCTTGTCCTTCAAAATCCGATTTCCTCTATGGAAAGTTGCTAGGTGAAGCCTGCTGGAAATGAGTCAGCCTCCAAATCTAATGGAAATAGAGGTGCTGAATTTCCAAACACAGCTGGATAATGGAGGGGAAGACGTTGCATTATAAGCTACCTTCTGGGCATGGAGGGATCTGAAGGCAGCAGCCAGCCGGGGAGAGGAGCATCGCATTGCTTCTGCTGCTGGCAGGCACAGAGCTCCAACGCCCAGCGCGTGCCGCTGCTTCACCACTGCCTGCCCCAGTGCCCAGCGCTTGGCTGGCGGCGGGCGAGGAAGGCAGCTGGAAATGACAGACAGGGTGCAAGGGGACAGAGGGCGGAGGAAAGCAAGAACAGATCACAGCACATGTAAAATACTCTGGGGCAAAACAGGCGTTTTTTCCCTATTTCTGTTTTTGCTGGGTTGTGTTTGTTTTGCTTTCCCGAGAGGAGGACCCAGATTATCCAGTGTGAAAAGTCTGCTGTGTTCCTCCTCCGACAGCCAATCTGGAGTGTCTGCGCGGGGCTGAGCTCAGGGCGTTGCAAGTCTCTCGTATTCCCCAAACAGGAGCAGGGTGTTGACATCTCTGTAGCACTTCCCATCTCTTACAGGGCTTCTGAGGCACAAGGATGTGCGTGAGCGTAGGAGCTGATTTGAGGCACAGGATACGGGAATGAAGCAAAACATTGACAGCTCTTCTTGCCGTACTTCAGGGAACGCGTTTGATCTGTAAATATAGCTAATGGTGTGCTTTTATCTTGTTACGCAGGCAGACAGCGAGCTGACACTCGTGCTCCTAAGGTAGTGGCTTTGAACGCTGCAAGTGCGAGTCAGGACACACACACTCCGTTGGCGCTGTCTGTCGCAAGCAGCGCCTTCCCACGGGGACGCGTGCTCCAGACACGTCCTCGCTGCACGTCCGCGGCTGCGCGCTGCCTCCCTGCGCGGCGAGCACAGACCCAAACGCCGCAGGTCCCGCAGCAGGGCCGTAGCCTACGTGCCCGTGGTGCAAGGACAAATTCAGGGCTGCTCTGCGGCTGCAGCCAGGAAATGTGTGCCTGGGTGCATCCTGCAGAGGAAGAAAACCACATCCAGTGAAAATGTTAGGCACCGTAACTTTTTTTTCTCCCTGTAACTTCAGGTCTGGATTCTTTTTCTCTCTATGATAATTCCTTTCCAGGCTCAGGCCCCTTATACTTAGCTGATGGCATCTGTGTGTGCACTTCAGATTTCAGGTTGTCCTGAGTAACCACGGTGAAAGTCAGCCTGTCAGCCCTGTGGTAGAGCATAGTAAACTGCTGGGACGTTGATGTGCGGGGCTCTGAAGCCCTCGCTCTGGAAGAGAGCTCAGAAATCCCTGACTCATCAGAAAGGTTACGTTTTGATGATGCCAGCTGAATGACTGTATCACGAGGCTGTGGTTTTTCTGTTCTGCGTCTGCCTCAGCAATTGCCGAGCGAGTCCCGTAGCACTCCAAGTTCATGCTCACTCGCTGTGCAGCCGTGTCACGGCTGCTTTTAGCAGAAAGACAGGTCCTGTCCTAAGGTCCTGCCTGTGGATGCGGGGCCCTCAGTTTGCGGATAGGGCAAAAATGCATCTTCTCCCCTTATCTGTGGCATGAGCTATTCTTGTACGTGCCTCGCTGTGTGCACGGGTTGTTCCCTTGCATGCTACCCCTGCCCAGAGCTCTTGAGGCTGCCCTTCTCAAGAGCCCTGGTACCGGGCACTCTGCTGAGCCGTCTTTTGGTTAACCCTCAGATGTTCCTTAAACCGCTCAGGAGTCAGTCAGGTCCCTCTGTGTGCTTTGCTGTGAGTGCAGAGCCTGACCTGCATACAAAGCAAAGGAATTGCTGCAGCTGTTGCAAAGGAAACCCGCCCGTGTGGCAGCCAGAAGCGCAGGGCAGCGCAAGATCCCTGTGGGAGCTGCCCGCGGCGCTGCCCGGGGCAGGAGGGCGGTGGGGCAGGCAGGCTGCCGCCCCGGGAGCCGCAGGGATCCGCGGAGCTGTGGGAACGTCTCCCAGCAAGCGCTGGCCTGTGCCAGCGAGCTCGCTGCCGCATAGTTCCCAGGTAGGCTCATGCAGTTGGAGGAGTCCCCGAGGCAGTCCGCAGGCAGCCGCGCCGTACGCAGAGGTAGGTGTTGGTCCAGCCTGTTCTCTGGTCTCCTGGAGAATCGGGACTTCAGTTCTCCTCGTTTCAGTGCTGTTCGTGCCTACATGGTGGGAAAGGTTTTCCCCTGACGGCCACCTGCGGTCTGCCCTGCTGCAAACTGAGCTGCTTTCTGTGCCCTGCCCCGTGAAGGCAGATGGCGCCCGCTTTGTGACAGCCCTTTTTCCTGCGGGCAGGCAGTGCGCTGCTCCTACCTGGTCTCTTTGTTTCCGCCAGGCTGAACGAGCCTCGTGTTTTCAGTTTGCTAAAGGAAAGGTTTCGTGTTATTTTTGTTTCAGTTGGACTCCAAGAAAACTGCTGACGCGTAAGATTTTTTTGTTTTATTGTTTAACGTTGTGGGGAGAGTTGTCAATGCCTATAGCCTTTTCAACAGCTGCTAACCTTTTTGGTTTCTGCCAAAAGGTGCCACTTGCTGACCAAAGCCCTCTTCTCTTTGCAGCCGAGTCCTTCAAGGAGTTCGCAGAGTTGCTCCAGGAGGTAGAGCTTGAGAGATCGATGATGGTAAGATGATCCCAACTGCGCTCCGGTAGTTGCTACCTGATTGTAACATTTAAATGCCAAATCATGGCTGAACTACAGCACATGGCTCGGTGTGGAGCTTCCCATCGTGCGGGAGCTGGCAGCAGCAGGGACGTCGTGTTTGCACCATGTCTGAGCTGTGGTGCCATCGCTGCGTGCCCTGAGCAGTAGAGGGGAAGATGCTGGGGGGAAAGGGGAGAGGTTGTCCCACGCCGGTGCCCCAAACCTCTCCCAAGTGCCAAGCAGCTGCTCCGCTGCTGAGCCCAGCACCGCCGGGCTTGCTTGAGGTGCCGCCGCCTGCAGCAGCTTTGCTCTGCGGAGCAGGGTATCTGATAGCTGGTAACAGGCTGTTCTTGTGGTGAAACTGAACCTTAAAGAATAAGCAGCAAGATGAGTTTATCTCTTCATTTTTCCGCCATGGGAGCTGCACTGTCCCTCCGTGCCCCTGCCCTTCCCAGCACGCAGATCCTGTGGGGCGATTTGTTCCCATCTGTCCCCTGTGGTGGTGTGCCCTCTTCGCCTCCAAAACTCCTCAATATGCAACGAGTGCTGGCTTTCCATTTCACTCCTAATTCCAGGAAAAACACGAAGGTTAGGCTCAGTGGAGAGCCTTTACAGCGTGCCAGGAATTAGCTGCTTGGCCCTGCTCGCTCCTGCCTCGTGCAGCAGGGAGAGCCCGCGCCAGGCTGGCTGGGCCCGCTGCAGGGGTGGCAGCACCGGTGGGATGCTGCTGTCCTGCTCTGCAAGGCACGGGCAGAGAGGGCAGCGGGAGGAAACCAGTGAGAGGCCAGAGGAAAGCAGTAAGATATTTCTTTATTAATTACAGCCCAGGCAATGGCTTCTTTTGCAATGGGTAAGGGGGTGGAAGGGATCATTTCAGGGATCATGGATGCTTTTGGGGATGTTGGCTGACTGTACTGATTTTTTTTTGGCCCTCCACTTGCAGGACCAATCTCTTTTCCTTAGCTCCCTCAGAAGGTTTCGTACTCTCACTATGTTCGTCAGCTTTAAATTACCCGAAAGGTCTGCGCCAGCGTAGCATCATGTCCCTTTCTTTTCCCCCCTCCTTTCTGTAAGGCTCGGGAGGCAAGGCAGGCTTCCCTTCTTCCCCAGCTGTCACATGCAGCAGCCTTGGATGTGGTCATGGAAAGCAGGGCTCGCGCAGCGGCCGCGCAGTCCTGAGCAGAGGGGCAGGGGGGAAGCAGCAGCAGCAATGCATCTTCCTCCGCTCCGTCCCGTCCCTTCAGAGCAGGCAGGGCAGGGCAGCTTGCTGTAGGCTGGGACCCAGCCGAGCTGACAACTCTCCGGAGCATTTTGAGAATCTATCTGTCCTGTTCCATGCCTCTCGGAGAGAGAAACAAGCAGCTGTGCCTCCTTGGGGCTGCTTCTAGTTAGTGCTCGCACACAGCCTGCCTGCCTCGAACACCCGGCTCTCCTCGCCGTGCAGATACGGGCAGCCGCCCTCTCCCAAGAGGAGGGGTGGCCGGCACCTCTGAAGGGCTCATCCTGCCAGGGTCTCTGCGGAGCACCGGGTCACAGACCCGGGGGCTTCCCCGCCTGGTCCTGCTGCGGCTGGTGGGCGGCAGGAGCAAAGCCTGCCTTGGCCGCGTGCCTGCTGCGGGGCGCAGATGGGGCTGCGGGGTCCCGAAGGGCCCCGGGGCCGGCAGGTTGGTCCCGGGGATTTCGGGGGAGTAACACGGCACTTTGGGCAGGGAGGTCTGGCTCACCGTGCAGTGGTGCAAGCACAGATGGCAGGCTGGGGGAAACCCCTTCAGTTAATTGCCAGAGGTCCCCAAAGCCTCTCGTGCTGTGATTCAAGTTTTCTGTGCATTGCAAATGGGAACAAGTGGATACAGAGGTTAAGTGACTTCACCTGTGTACAGAGAAGTTTGTATTCAGAGACGTTTAAGAAAGATCTAGGAGTTCTTGGCTCCCAGCCCTGTTCAGCCTCTGTTTAGGAGAAAATGAATCTGTGTCCTGTAATTAAAGTGTTTTTCTCCGCACTTTAGGTACAAAATGCTAGTGATTTGCTGATAAAACCCTTGGAAAATTTTCGGAAGGAGCAAATAGGGTTCACCAAGGTAAGACATTTATTTCTTTTAAATTTAAACAGATTTGTTTTCTACTACTATGTTATTCCTTTTTCCTCCTGGCTTTTATTGTTTTAAAATTGTTGTACATGTAGGCTTTGTGCTTTCAGAAACTTCCCTAACGCTGGTGTTCAGCTGCTGGAGTGAGAGTGTCTGCGCTGTGACTTTTAGTCTGATTTTTCAATCATAAGAGGTTCCAAAACCTTTTCCTGAATTCTTTGGGTTCTCTTCTGGCCTAATACCAGCACTGTCTCTGTTCCAAGCGAGGAGTGCTTGTTTCAAAGAGTGATCAAGAGATACTCCCTGCTTCTTTCTCTTTTCTCCCCTTTGTTCATTTAATGCTATAGAGAGTAAAATACTTTCCCTGATAAATGTGCGTTAGAGCCGAGGGTGGGAGGGAGAGCAGCAGAGGCCAGCAATCAGAGCTTGATTATAGTCATAGGGCTTTTGTTATGAAATATTTAAATAAAGCATCTAATGAGTCTTTCAGATGGATCAAACTTTTAAAGAAACAAACTATGAAAAGCAAAGTCTGCACATGTTGAGCAGAAAAGATTATTTTTCCCTTGTCTGCTATCAAGAAGTCCAGGTTCCACGTTACTCGGCAGCAGCTTGAAATGGGGCTGGCTCTGAACAAGCTCAGAAATGGAGATGTTTTGGAGAACACTTGGGGCTTGGATTCTGCCCAGCCCATCTGGAGCCTTTGACGTTTTATAAATACAGGATTTAAGAAATGAGACTTGATCACCATCCTGCCCTTCAAAATCCCCCTGTACAACAGTGTTTGTACAACGCACCCCTGAGAAGCGGCAGCAGCGTGAGCGTGGCCCTCGTGTTCACGCGGCGCTGCGGGCACCTGCCGGCCCAGCACCTCGCCCCCGGGCCCGCGGTCCTGCAGGCGTCTGCGCTACCAAGGCACGGCCGTGCGGCGCTGAGAAGCCTCCCTCCTGGCTGGTCTCTGCGTTAACGGAGAGCCAGCAAGCGTTTAGAGAAGGGTCACGGGGAAGGATTCACAGGGACAAGGTCAAGCTTTTCTTCCCCTTCTAGTTTATGGAACACTTAAATCGAGAGGGCAACAGCCTGCGAATGTTAGGATGAGTGTTGAAATGCCTCTTAGGCTGTTTCTTCTTGAGCCAGCCCTCGGTGTGCGAGGTCCTCTGAGAGCTGCGCCACCTCCCCGCGGTGCCTGGGGCGGTGTGCCCGCGCCAGCACTCGTCCCGGCGCCGTTGGAGCCGTGGCCCTTCGCCACTCGCAGCGTGCCTCCAGGCCGCTGCACCGCCGGCAGCAGGAGGCGCGAAGCGGGGCTGCCAGGTGAGGACCTGTCCAGCAGCACGCTGCCGGCACGGCTCCGTCCCCGTTTGTGCTGCCTCTGCTGCTGCCGGCCCGAGCTCCTCCTGACTCAGGCAGCGCGAGGGAGGCCGGGCAGGCCGCCGTGCGCACCGCAGACCGCAGATGTGGCGGGGGAGCTTGTGCCCTCTCATTCGTTTCCCATATTTTGGCAGAGTCGCCTTCTGTGAGATGTTTTCTGTTCTCTGTGCAAGATGCCGAAGCCAGATAGGAAGAGTGTTTGAATTGGGTCTTTGTGATGACTCTGGGTGGAGAGAAGCCAGACGGTCTAAGACATCTGAGCCTGCATTAACCCATTTTCCGGGGCTGAACGGCGTCTCTGCTGCCAGATGCTGTGCTCAGCTCCACTCGGGGCAGCTCTCCGGGCTCTCGCTAGGACCTCCTTCCCCAGCCGTCCTCTGCTGGCCGCAGGCCGTGGGATTGTCGCTCCTGTGACTTGGTGGTAAATGTTTGTGCACAAAAACATCACAAATGAAAACGGAGCATCCAGGATGCCCTGAGCTGACACGGTTCTCAGCCTGGGCCCTGGAACCTTGTTCTGCTCAAAATGAACCAACAAATGGAGAATAGCATGAATGAAAAGGCGTGAATGGTATCAGAGAGGTGCAGGCTTCAGCTGAAGGAGAGAGAGCTTGGGATTGCTTGTGTTTTTCATTTCATGTTAGGTCATATTAATGGAGGTCAGACTCCGTGCTCAGTCCAATTTATGAGCTTGGTGGATTTTGTATCCTGCCACAGGCCATTTCTCTTCAGCAGGAGCTCTTTGTGTCACAGATGTGCCGGGCAAAGCAGTGATGCTTGAAAATGAGAAGAGTTTGATGTGTGGCCTTGGTAGCTGGGATGGTGGAGCTCCGGGTGTGTTTTTATAGAAATGTTCTTCCTATAGCCCTCAACAGCATTTTACTTTTTAGAAATCACGTATATATTTTTTTAATATTAACTGCTGAGGCATCATAAAAACTAGCTGAAAACTCGGGCATAAAGTATTTTTTGCAATATGAACACACTTCTCTTTTTTGTGTTTCTTTCCTCTGCCTTCTACCAGCTGAGTGCTTTAAGCTGAAGCCAGGCACGCAGCCTGTCCCGCGCCTTCAGTTCCTCTGCGATTCCGAGCAACAGCTTGTGATTTCCCCAAACTGATTTGCAGTTTGAATTTATTCGCTGTCTTCTTCTTTATCTAGCGCTCACAAACACATCGCCGTTCGTGTTCGCTGCCGGGTGTCCGTGTGGTGAGCCAGTAGCTCTGCTGTGATTTCAGCGGGATTTCATCGTAGAAGAGGAGCGTACCGAGGCGGGAGATGCAGCAGAAGCAGATGCACTTAATGTTTGCAGGCTTTCGTCAGTTAGAGTTTCGCAGGCTCTGCTCAGAGCCACCTCTCGGTTTGCTCTGCAGGGGCAAGGGGGAGCCCGGCACCAGCAGCAGCCCGCGCGTCCTTCTGCCGCGCTCCTGCGCCCTCCGAGTCCCTGCAGCCGCGTTCGGGGCGCGGGCTCCTGGCAGGCAACGTGTGTCTCCTCTAGGTGCGTTTGGTTTGGTTTAAGACCAATAGCCGCGTCAGCTGGGCTCCTTGCTTGCTGCTCACCGTGCCTCTTCTAGGAGGGGAATCTCAGAGGATCCCAGTTAGCAAGTAATTGGTTAAAGGCGAGTTCTGGCAGGTCCATTTGTCCCTCTCACCGTCCCCCATCTCTCGCTCAGGCTGGAACCGAGCCCCCTGCACAGGGCACGGGCCTCTTCCCATGCAGGGCAGCACCCGGCGCACATACAGCACTCTGAAGCCGACAGCTGGGTGCAGCAGCTCCGGCTGCTCGTTTCTGACTGCACCAGCATCTGCTGCAGCTCAGAGAGCGAAGCTGTCACAGAGCACCTTCCTTTGCTGATCGTGTGCTGGCTGTGTTGGGGTGAGATCGCATCGGTATCTTTTTTAGAGAGCAGATGAAAGGTGGGTGGCTTTTTGGATTTGAACACCGGCAAATCTTAGCAGGAAGGTAATGCTGCCCTTCGCTGAATATTCATGACGAACTAATTTATGCTCATAGTTCCAGATTGTGCTCCAGTCTGGGTGTTGTTTTTTTCTGTTGTGTTCCTTTTTTTTTTTTTTTTCCGTGCTCTGTTCAGCAGCCAACAAGCTCTTAGAAACCTTGGCTTGAAAATCAGGAGGGATTTGTAGTACATCCTTCTGCTTTTCAGTTATATGTTAATTAGCAAGAGTGCAAAATGACTGGCAGGCCTCCATTTGCATGCCCCAAATCCCGTTTCGCACTGCTCTGCTCTCCACATGGCCACAGCTGTGCGCGGGTGAGTCCGGCCCCGCTGCGACTCCTGCTCCCTCGGCCCGGGGACGAGCTCGGGGCTCCCCACATGGTGCAGGCACTGCCGGAGGAGGAGGCTCCTCCTGAAGGAGCCGCTGCTGCAGGAAAGCTCTTCCATTGCTCCCCCAGACCTCCTTGGCACGCCACGTCCACGGGGTGGCTGCTTGGCCATGGTGTTTTAAACCTGCTCCTGGCATCGCCATCCTCCTTACGTGCAACGTGCTGGCAGCAGGAGGGTGCAAGCTGCAGACCTGTAATGCTGCTCTGGCCATCACGGGCTTTCGGGGCAGCTTTGCTTTGATGCACTTGTGTGGCATGTGCTACAAACACCGTGGGGTTTGGGACTGCTTACAAAAATCGAAATAAGCTTAGGTTCCTGTTTTCATTAAACGTGCCATGTAATGGCAGACCATTCAGAAGCGTGACTTTACAGAAAGGGTAGTTTCTACTTCATGAGAGCTTTTGTTTCTCTGCCTCTGGATTTGGATTTACTCATCACCAGCGTTAGTCATGAGGGCGTTATTTTGTTTTGACAGTTCTTCCTGGCATCGGCTCTTCAGCTGCAGCACTTCTTACGTTAGGTTTCACCCTTGGAGGACTCTCTTCTCCTCTGGATTTCATGGCTGGACCTCTTCATTCGGAGGCTTAAATTTGCTAATGTGGAGTTTCAGTATCCCTGAAATGCACAGGGTGATACCAGAAGATACACGCGATCCTCTTCAGGGGTCTTGTCATTACAAGATGCCTGCTGTACCCTGGGCAGTTAAAAATAAGCAGGAATATTTGAGTTGTTGCCTCTGAAAGTGTTACTGCATTTTGCTGTAGTATTTGTCCTTGGCAATAGCAATGCGCAAGGGTTAGAGAAACGGGACTTGTGGGGTGAGAAGTCCTCTCCTCAGGAAGGCAGCAGCAGTAACTTTGTCTGACCTTTGTCTAAGGTGCTCCTAAGGACCTGACGTCCACCAGCCCGAGCCTGAGTGCTAGAGGCAAGGTGCTCTTCCAGCAAAGCCAGAGAGAGCTATTGCTAGGCGGAGATCTGACCTAGCTGTTAGATTTGGGTGCCTTTGCCCTTTTCTAACAGATGCTATCCGCGGTGGAGAACATTGAGAACGGTGTGCTGCCCACCACAATGTACAAGCTTCATACGCTCCAGTAAACAACCCACAAGTGCCTCCTAGTGTGTGCCAACATGAAAATAACGTTTCTTCTTCCAGAGGGAATACAACAGGAGCCACTATGAGCAAAGGGCTAAGAAGAAAACAGTCAAGGGCTAGCCATGCCTAGCCAAAGCACCAGTTTGGGAGCCCCAACGTGTCCCACGGTGTATGACATCCTACTAGACTGAATAAGCCATGCAAGTGGAACAGGGAAGTAAAACTTCATGAAGGAGAACTGACTGAAAAAAAGAAAAAGAACTTTATTTAAGAACCACAGCCTCAAACTTTGTAGTCATTATTGAATTCATGAGCAAAATGCCTAATATTTAATAGTTTGCCAGACTCCATCTGGTCTGTTTCTTAGTGGTATTGGCGTGTGTTTGCTGAAATGTTGCAAGAGAACAGCATTTCAGGGCTTTTGGGAATTAATTGTTGGAAGATATCATTAATTCCACAGTAGGCTGGTGTGTCCTAACTCTGCTTTCCACTTTCTTGAGCTTTCAAAAACTGCCCAGAGGGGTTGGGCATTCTTTGCATGCCCCATAGACACTGGTTCTCATCTGCGTGGATCTGGCACTGGGGCTGGTGGCTGGCTGGAATTTCTTTATTTTAGCAATGTAACTCCCTCTCAGCAATCACAGATAGCTCACCATCTTGTATGATTATTTGTTAACTTGGCTTCTACTGATGGTTGATTCTTGATTGCCATAGTGCACTGTGGTTTCACAGTTGCTGTAAGGCATAAGCCAACAGGCACATCCTCAGCTCAGCTTTTCTCTGGGTTTCATTCTCAAATTTCTCTTCTTGTTCTTGTCCTAGACATTTACCCGTTCAGATTTGTCAGTGTAAGCAAACCTTTTTGTTACATTGATTCCTTCACAGAGTCTTTCTTAACAAATCAGCCCACACTTCATGTTTGCCTGTGTTTGGTATGTTTGAGATGTAAATGAGGTCAATAAGAACCAGACCATCTGCAGGAGACCTCCAAGATGCGAAGTCTTACCATTGTTTGTTGTTATGTTTGATGAACCACTCTGCTGGGCTGTGTGGAAACTGGGCACTACGCAGTAAAAGTTGTATAAGTTTTGGCTGCACCGTTTCTGTTCTCTGTTTCTGCCACTACTATTGAAGGGATGATGACTTCCCTCCCACGTATCACCCTCTAGTCTTCTGCTTTCATTCTCATACATTTT
The DNA here is from genome assembly GCF_013377495.2 of Cygnus atratus. Classification (NCBI taxonomy): domain Eukaryota; kingdom Metazoa; phylum Chordata; class Aves; order Anseriformes; family Anatidae; genus Cygnus; species Cygnus atratus. The sequence continues at coordinate 20,666,112 of NC_066374.1, forward strand.
GGACACGTGATAAAAACTTAAAAAACAGAAAATTGCCAGACTCCTAATAAATCTTTTCTTATCCTGGACACGTTTTTGGCATTAAAGTACTTACCCAGTTAATGCTGAACTATGTGAACATCATTTAGGGAATGGCAATATGTTTTTGATGCATTAGTGTATCTCAAGTTTACTTGACATTGAAGAGATCGAGCAGGGGAACAGTACCTCTTCTGTGGGGTTTCTGCTACAGTGCTGACATGAGAAAATATTTAGAGTGCCTGTACCACGATGTATTGCCAGAGCTTGCTCTCGAAGCATAACTAAATCCAGTGTGAGGAACTACCTGGTGAAAGCAGAGCGAGGGAAAAGTGGCCTCCTGTTCTAATGGGTCCACCAGAATTTTTCCGTGGGAATGCTGAATTGCAGAACAGATTTTGGCACTGTTGCATGTTCTTATCTGAAAGACGCCAGTAACCGGTTCTGCTTCAACTCTTGCATCTACAGGAAAGGAAGAAGAAGTTTGAGAAGGATGGTGAGAAGTTTTATTCCATGCTGGATCGCCATTTGCATTTGTCTTCTAAGAAGAAGGAGTCCCAGTTACAGGAGGTGTGCATGGAGTTTTCCTCAGAGTCGAGTCCAGCTCTAGATTTTAAAATAGGGGGGGGGGGCGGGGGGTAATCTCTTTTAGTAACAAGTTGAACATAAGCATAAATCTACCTAGAGCTTATTCAGATGGGTGAGAGCAGGGATGTGGACGTGGTACTTCAGATCAGAGTGCTGAGCAGCAGCAGTGGCTTTCTGTGTTGCCATCACTTGTTCTCACCCTCAGAGTACAGGGCAGTGAACTCACCTGGTTGAAACTAACTAGCTTTTATTTTTGCCGGTTTCTTGTCTAGCTCCTGGTGATTGCAGGGGCAGTTGTGGCAGCCGGGCCATGGTGGCAGTGGCAGCAGGCAGAGGAGGGATGGTGCCCATTCGAGCTGCTCTTGCTGCCATGTATTTGCAGCAAGAAAGGAAAGCCCCAGCCGCTCCAGCCCACGTCAGAGCGGTCAGATCAAATCAGATCTGCCAGATCAAGTTCCAAACACCTCTGCAAGGCAAAATTTGTGTAAGGTGTGGTAATACGGCATGCCACATTGTCCTGCCTTGTGCTGCAGCTCTGGAATTGCTGGTTTCACATCACAGCAGGAGTCGGGAGGGAGGATGGGGACACCGTCATCCTTACCAGTGCAGGGCTGTGGGTGGAGAAGGAGCTCATGTTAGAATAACAAATACGCTTAAGGAAGGCTTCGTCCTTGCAGAGTGCTGTGAGGTTCTGGATCTGTAAAGGGCAGGGAGCTAGAAAAGGGTAGACCTGGGAACAGTGTCCAGTGGTCGAGTCTGCTGGTCCTGTGCAAAGTGATCAAAACCTGGGCTGGACACATTTAGCAGGCTTTTTCTTAAGTGAGGACAGGACTATTTCTGGGCTGAGAGACAAATGCTAGTCAAATACTATCAAACTGGATGTTACTTTTCTTTTTTTTCTCACCTAACCCTTTTTTCCTTCAGGCTGACCTTCAGGTTGACAAAGAGAGGCACAATTTCTTTGAGTCATCCCTTGAGTATGTGTACCAGATCCAGGAAGTACAAGAAAGCAAGAAATTCAGTATTGTTGAACCGGTAGGAGCTTCCTTTTCTTTCAGCCCTTACTGTTTGATGCTCAGATATACTGGCAGTTGCAGGAAGGGATGAGCTACCAGGTTGAATTCAGTCCTGGGGATTCCTGTGGTGGAGCAGGAGTTAACCTGCACACCTGGCTTGCTGCTGATCCACACCTTTAGTGGTGTTTGCTGGAGCACCACGAAGCCACAGATTGGTTTCTCATCACTCTAAGTCGATCCTGAGGAGCAAGCCAGACACTGTAGGAAGCTAGAGGTCTTCCTATGAATTGCCTTGGACACCTTGCCTTTGACGAGCATTACTTGCCTCCAGTGATGTCTGCTCTGCTTACCTGTCACAGCACAGGCTGCAGCGGTACCAGCTCGTGGCTGTGTGCAGGGACACTGCCCGGGTGGGGGGCTCTGCCCCGCCGCTGGACACGGCTGCCCATGGGATCGCACGGGTCTCGTGGACAAGCTGTCTGCAGGCCTTCTTCTGTTTCCGCAGCAGGGTCTTGCATATCACGTTGTGTTTTACCAAGACAGTGTATCTGTGGGAGGCAGTCCTGGGCATTAGAGATGCTGTGGTCAGTAAGTCACATTAAGACTCGCAGCATTCCAAAATTGTAGGAAAAATGTATTTGTATATATAATTTCTGAAACCCTGCTTCCTGCTTATCTTTCCTGTGATTAGAAACTTACAAGGAGTTTAATCTGTGTCCTTTCTCTCCTTTGCAGGTGCTGGCTTTTCTCCACAGCCTCTTCACTTACAACAACCTGACAGTTGAGCTCACACAGGATTTCCTCCCTTACAAACAGCAGCTTCAGCTCAGCCTGCAGAATGTACGTTCCTGCCCAGCTGAAATATTTTTTTACATGTGACTTCTATTCTCATTTGTATTTAAACTCCTCTAGTAGAAAGGCTTTTCCATGCAAAATAGACTGTCCGTGTTTGCATTGTGGGAGGTGCAGAGAAAGTTATTTCCTCCTTAGTTCACACACCTTTCCTTCTCTCCTGCACACAAGAGTCCGCGGGGGCTGTTACAGTGTTTTTCAGAAATCACAAATTCTGTCCAGAACGGGCTATTAAAATTGTGTCATTTAACCTTGTGCGTAAGCCTGAGAATTTCTTCCAATTTCATGAGGTTGAAATTGTGCATGACTTCTGAAAAGGCCTACAACCTTCATGTTTGTGGTGTCAGCTTCCTAAATGCTTTGGTAAGCTCCTCCTCTGACTGAGTATACTCACAAGGTATACTCACAGCGTATACTCACTGCGTCCTGTTCATTTTATCCTCAGTCTTTCATGGCTGGCCCTCATTCCAGTGGAACAACAGCCATAAATCTATGCCAAGCCAAGTTTACTGCTGGCTCGTTAATTGGTGTGAGTGGTGTTCGTAAAAACGCCTTGAGTTTGTACCCTTCACTGACACAACTCTTTAAAAACAATTTCGTGCCAAGCAGTGTAGCATGATCTTTTGAGGAAAAACTGCCTAGGTTTGTAGGAGAATGCACCTGTTACCTAAATAATAGTGCAAAGAGGAGTTCAGGTGCTTCCTTCTCTTCCATCTAGCCTTAAAAAGTGCTAAGTTTCTTTTATTGTAAGAACAAAAGTGTCATCCCACTCATGACTCTTCATCACCATTTCCATGTTCGGTATGTTAAACCTTGTCTCTTCAACCATCTTTAAAAGCCCAGTGTTCTTATGGCTTTCATTTTCTTAGCTTTTTGTTTTGAGTTTTCATCAGAATTTGTGGAGTGGCTTTCACATTTTGTGCACTGGAGACTGACACGTTTCTGCCAGAGCACCTAAAGTCTGAGGCTGAAATTTTGATCGTTAATACCTGAGGCTTGCTCTCTGCTCTTGTTCAGATGTACCTCTTTATATTTTTCCCCAACAGACAAGGAATCACTTTTCCAGCACACGGGAGGAGCTGGAAGACCTCAAGAAAAGGATGAAGGAAGCCCCCCTAACGTGCAAGCTACCAGGGCAGCCGACCATCGAGGGCTATCTGTACACTCAGGAGAAATGTAATGCTTTTTATTTGCACTGAACATGTTGCAGAGTGCGTCAGCCTGGGCTGCGTGGCTTGGAGCCCTGTTGCCAGGGCTGTGCTCAGCTCCCAGCCTGTTGTGGTTGGGCAGCACTGGCCACGGGATGGCTGTGGCTGTGTCACACCTGCCAGCCCAGTGCCTCCGGCCATGCTCGGCGGTGGCTCAGGACCTAGCAGCAGCGTTAATGGCAGTGCAGCTGACAGCTTTCTCAGTGATAGCACAAAGCTTTCTCCAGGTTACGCCAGCCGTGTAAGCAAGGAGCTAATTGTCCTGTGCTTGAATTAGATGAGATTTATTACTTCATTCTAGCTGGAGAGGCTGGAGCTCTGGCAGATTGCACCTTGGCTGCCTTCTATGAGAATGTATGTGCTGTTCTGCCCAGCTTCCTTCTCACTGATAAGAGGGTCATTTTTAGCCCACATCAGCATGTGCAGTTCCTGAGTGGTTACAGGACCGGTATTTGTACTGCACTTCTTGCTTCTTCCCATGCCGGGAGCTCCCTTCGGGATGATGTGCTGGATGCTGAATTTTTACTATTTGTTTTCCTATACCAGGTCACTTCAGGTGAAATGCATGCTCGTGCAGCAAGTCAGCACTCCTGGTGCTGGTTTCACAGAGGGCTGTGGGCGTTCAGTCCCCACCTTCTCTCCAGATGTCCTCTCTCCCAGCTCCAGGCAAAGAGGAGGGACTGGGAGAACGCTGCTGGTATTTGAGCTTGTCCAGCTAAATCAGTTCGTGTGTTAGAAAGATGCCATCTCCTGTATTGTGTGTCTTTTACATAGTGGCTCAGACAGGCAACGTCTCTGAGTGCCCGTGAGCAGAGCTGAAGTGTTAGCCAGTGCTGAAGGCTAACCTGCTGGCAGCAAAAGTTGTGATTCCATGCTGAACTCAGTCAAATTCAGTCTCTTACAAATACTTGTTGGTCATGCAAGCATGAACACTCGAGGGACAAAAGCATACAGAGCTGCATACAGAGCATACAGAGCTGTGGCCTCTGAGTCTACAGATAACTTATTTTGTAAGCAGTTATTTTTTTGGGTTATATATACAAATGTATTTATGTGTGTTTATCCTGTGTTCAAGAGAAAACACATACCTAGTAATTTTAGACCACAAACAAATTTTGCACATTCCTGCATGCCAATGAGTATTTGCTGCCTTTATTTATTTTTCCCTTACAAGTGGACTATGAAGAGAAAAACTTCAACTTAAAAGTGAAATTGCAGAAAATGTATCAATTCAAGTGTTTCATATAATGGGGTTCAGGTAAGACAACAAAGAAAAGTGGCAGCAAATCCTAGTGTGAAGTAAATAGGAACTTTAAGGTGCTTTAAAGGTGCCGTTGTCTTTACTGCCAACTTTTTGTTGACAGGCAAAAGTAGTGGTCTCCATGTGAAGCAAGCATTTGACACATAGGATCCTGCTAGTGTAGGTCTTGGCTGGACTTTGCCACACCAGTCTGGCTTGCAACCAGAGCCCCACAAACCTCCTTTCACCAGCAGCTTTCCGGAGGGCACTGGAGGCAGCAGCCGCCCCGTGCTCCTTCTCCTCCGTCCTGCTCCCCCCAGCATGGAGGTGATGGGGATGGAGGTGTCCCCACGTGCCCCTGGGGGTGCTCCCACTCGCTCCTGCCCCTCCTGGGGCTGGGACCCCACAGGGGTCGTGCTGTCCCTTTCCCCAGGGAAGCACAAACCCACGGGAGGTGTCGGCCCGCTGCCGGTCAAAGTCGTGCACTGCTGCTGACTCCTGCTCCCTGTGTGTTTCTGCAGGGGCGCTGGGCATCTCCTGGGTGAAGTATTACTGCCAATACGAAAAGGAGGCAAAAACCTTAAGGATGACCCCCATGGACCAGAAGCCTGGAGCTAAGCAGGTGAGTTAGTTTCCTGGAGGGATATCTGCAGACTTGCTCACCAAGTTTTTCCTTCAGTTGATCTATTCTGTCTCTTTCTGGAACCACATCCGGAGTAGAGCAGTCCCCCGTTGTAGGAAGGGTGACTGCGGGACCTGATACAAAATACTTTGTTTTTTACCAGTGTGTCTGGGAGTTCCCTGCAGTTCCTCAGTGTGCTAGGGAAGGGGCAGGTACAGACTTGGATGAGACCATGGCTCAGAACATAGCAATCGGAGTCCAGCTGAGTCCACCCGCCCACCTCTCTGCCATGGAACAGCGTCCCCTGGGGACTTGCAAGTCAGGCGTGCTGTTCTCCAGTTTCTGATCTCATGGTCTGTGTTCTTTGGCAGCCTTCTGCACAGTGCAGCAGTAAAATAAAATGTGTTTTTTGGAAGCCCTTGGCAGAGGGCAAAGAAATGTCCAAAATATTGACTGAAGAGATCTATCATCATCTGTGTTGTAAACATGTTTATTAAAGCCTTTTAATGCAGGTAGGGGCTTGTAAAAATTTAGATTAGCACCTTCCCAAACTCTTGCAGTCTGGTAATTTGCACCTTCAGGGCATAGCTGGCCACACAACTTCAAATGCCCCAATGACAGAGGGCTCTGAAACAATCAAACAAACAAGCAAACAGCAAACACGCACAGCTCAGCCAGGAGTTTATCAGTGCTGTGCATAAACCCAGCATAATCCTGGAGCAGGCCGCCGTGCTGCTGGTGTGCCCTGGGTCTGCGTGATCCGCTTTGCCCAGAGGTCTCGTGGGCTCCAGCAGCGCGGTGGTGGCAGTGCACAACGCGTCCCAGCCTCGCACACCCACCACAGAGGTCTGGTTCTTTGTGAAGTTTCCTGGGTGTCTCTTCAGAGTTCCTGCAAGGTCGTGGAGGTCTTATGAACATGTCATAAGCTGCCTACTGTTTGTTGTAAATAAAAGGGCCGTTAAAGCATAGGGCCGAGGCCCAGCCCTTTCATCAGAGCATGTCTACGCTAGACTTGGTCAGTGAGCATTCTTTTTTTTATGAGGTATTTTGTGTAAAGCTGATTGGGCCATGAATGCTGTGGATAATTGATAGCCCTCCTTAATCCCAATAAAAACTAGGATCCAACTCTGTCAGACAATAGACAAGCACGGTCCTGCTCTCAAAGAACAAGCGAGTCCCTCATAAGGCTTGTTTTAAGCAAGGTTTATGCCGTGCAGAAGCATATTGCTTGTTACTGAGATATTTAGCACTTGTCTGCAGGAAAATCCCATGAAATCTAGAACGTTTTGTTACTGCCGAGGGGAAACACGGTTTTCAAAGCCTGTGATCGCAGTCTTAGCTGCAGCTTTGTTGAGTGGTGGGAAGGACCATCTGTGCTCGTGTCACCAGAGCCATCTGATGAGCCTGCTGGGAGCATGCAGCCCTGCCATGTGTCTCGATGGGCAGCGTCATGCTAGGCTGCAGACTGAGGGGGCTGAGAAACCTTAAATCCTCTCCCACGTTTCTTTCCTTTAATCTTGGTTTTAATTTTCTTTTCTAGAGCACCTTGGATCTGACGCTGAAGTCCTGTGTAAGGAGAAAGACTGACTCCATAGACAAAAGGTTTTGTTTTGACATTGAAACTAATGAGAGGTGAGATGCTTAGTATTAAAATGGCCTCCAGAAAGATAAGCCCTGTAAAAATGGATGAAATCGATCTCTGCTGTTTATTAAAATAATTTTTGCTTCGTTTTCCTGTCTACCCCCGGGCAAACTCTGCATAGGTCTGGGACCATCACGCTGCAAGCGCTCTCAGAAGCTAATCGAAGGCTGTGGATGGAAGCCATGGACGGAAAAGAACCAGTAAGTAGTCAAGGAGCGTTACATAGCTGTGGATTTGCTGTCAGGCAGTGTCCTCTGCTGGTGGGTCTTGAGAAAGGTCAATAAAGCAACCTATGGAAAGCTCGTTTTTACAGGTATCACTTGGCTGCTGTTGCTTTCCCATAACTGAGGGCATCCGTTCAGCTACTACACGTCTGTAATTGGATTTCATGCTACCCGTTCTCCGCACAGCTTGCAGTGGGGATGCTGGTTTTCCCCTCTTTAAGCCTTGGTACATTTTTCTACTTATCTGCAACTGCCAGAATTCCTAAAATCCGTGGCCTTACAGAGTTTGAAAGAATCGATATTTCAGTTAAAACTCCCTCTTAGATCTGCATGACAGCATTTTTTTGTTTATACCTGCTCTGAGCAGTGTTTGTAAAGTCTGGTGTGAGCAGCCACCCTGCACAAGTGCTCGCCAGTGTTCCCGTGGCTGTTGTTATTTCCTTCCTTTAACGTGAGCAAAGCAGATTCCTACATTTTACAGAATTTCCTGTGAACAGACAGCGTGATGGGCAGTATGGGAAAACACATTTCCTGGTTTCCTCTCACCTTTTGAGAGCAGCCTTCCCCTAAGTGCTCCTGGTGAGAGGGTGGCAGTGGCTGCACTCGCTGACTTGCTGCTGGATGGAGTAGCTCAGGGCTGTTACTGCTGATGCACTGAGGAGACGTGGGAGCAGAGAGATGGAACATGGGCACCTTCAACAACACTTTTTTTCCCTGGTCATCTAAAGAGAAAACACTGGAATAATATGGAGGGTCAGTGCGCTTATAGCAGACAGCCATTCACTTATGCGATGGCAGGTGCTCACTCAGTTTCCATGATGTATTACTACGTATAAAAAAATCTTGATTTTTCCATCAAGAGTGGCACCTACTGTTTATTCTTCGTTTAAAAAAAAAAGCCATTTTGTATGGGGTGAAGAAGGAATGTCTTGATATTTTAAGTTTTTTTTTTTATGAAGAAGAAAAAAAAAAAAAAACAAAAAAAAAAACAAAACACGTGTGCCAGACTGTCCAGCTGTCATTTTTACAGGTTACCTAAAGGACAAATGAAAGTTCTTGTTCAGTTTTTGGGAGACCCCTTCCCTAGAAACAGTTGTTCCAGTGAAATTTAGGAAGTCAGCAAGCTTGTTTATTGTAGAGATAATGGTTGCTTGCTTAACTATAAAATTACTTTCTTTGGGACGTTGTCTTGCTCTTTGTGATTGGCTTTGGGTGATTTATGGGGTGCTGCATTTTCCTTTGAAATGTATCAAATCACGTTGCATTATGTTTTTGTTTCTTCCTCCACCCCCTCCCCTTTTTTCAGATCTACCACAGTCCCATCACGAAGCAGGAAGAAAGTGAGTCATTTCTGTTTCTGTTCCTCTGATACCTGAGGCCGGGCAGTGCATTTCATTGCAGATACACTCATCTTTCATTTCTGCAGACTGGCTGTGTAATTTCCAGGACAGCAGTGTAACTTCTTTCCTTTTCGTCAGGGTGTCTGATACCAAGGCCAGATAAGAGTGAGCTGCCAGTGATAAAAGTTACTGATTGCAATGTGCGGATTTTATATGGCAAGAGCCAGAGGGAGGCAGAGTTCAATTTGCATCTCTAAAGCCCAAAATAATAGAGAAGGTCAGTGAGAGAAGTTGAGGATGTTTCACATAACAAAGGTTCTAGCAGGCAAACAGAGGCAGCACAGGGTTGGTTCCTGGAGCTCCCCACCACACATGGGTGGCGCGGCTGGGTGCAAAAGTGGTACAAATGTGTCTGTTTCTTCCAGTGAAAAGTTTTTTTCTTTAAAGCATGCAAGCAAACTTGCACCAAGTATTGGGTTTTCTGCAAGAGATTTTAAATAAATCTCACTGTGTATTAACACGGAAAAAAAATATATTTAAGTCTAAATGTAAGGAATGTTTTACTTTCATTTCCAGATGCTAACTCAAAGTCAATATTTTTAGCCAAAATTTAGTTTGAAACCCAGGTAAAGTGGTATGGATTTTTGGACTATAAAAATTTGAATGTGGAGTTTTCAACTAAAATTCCATATTCTAGAAGGCTTTTCCCAGTCAGCTGGATTACGCAAATACATCTTTCAAGCAAGTCTGTCTCTCAGTCTCATCTGTGAATTAAAGAAAACAGAGAGCTCTCACCCGCTTGGTGTCTGCAACAAGTCTGTATTTAGCACAGTCATTTAGGAGAGGTTCAGTATAAATGTTTGCACTGAACAGAAAGGTGTTCCACAGTACAACTTGGACAATCCTTCCAGATGTCCTGGAAAAATTAGCAGAAGTAGTAAAGTTGAAATACATCTATAAAAAATTGTAACTTTCTGCCTCCTTCATGATGCCTGTAAGATAGGCATAAAAAATGTCCGTGATTAACCAGCTGGAACAAAAACCTGTGTTCTCTTTACTCAGGCAGCAGGTAAAGCTGTGGGGTTTTTTATTTATTTTTTTTGCTTTTTAATTTAATCAGGTAGATAAGTAGAAATTACATGATCCTACGATGTGGAAGAGATTTAACTGCAGATTTTGCAGTGCTCTGGAAATGATTAATCAAGTCATTATCAGACACAAATTCACATGTGGCAGGACTCTGATTCACACTTCTTTTATTAAAGACAGGAAGGGGGCAGGGGGAGACGCTGTAGCTCAAAATAAATTCAACAAAAACTCGAGAGCATATGAAACTAATAATTCCTCGTCAAGATGTAAAGAATGCCTGTGTTTTCGTAGAGGCACGTACGCGATGCAGATGAAACGAACAGCCAGATGCACGCGTGGGGCCGGCTGTGCGCTCGGGCTCTGCGGTGCCGGAGCGCTGCGTGGTGGCTGTGCATGGCCCCTTCCCAGCAGTTTTCCGCAAGTAACCGCATGCTGGTGCTCCGGCAGCTAACACTGCTTCCCTTGTTTGAAACAGTGGAGTTGAACGAGGTCGGCTTCAAGTTTGTGCGGAAGTGCATCAACGCAGTAGAAACGAAAGGTAAGGTGCCCGCAGTGGCGTCCCGGAGTGACTGCGCTCCTGGCGTGTCCTCGTTCCGTCGCCGTGAATTGTGTTCCATTTTCCTCAGCACAGCGGTGTTAGTTAAAAGTCAGTCTCATTTAATTCACTAGAGAACATGGGTCAAAAGAGCAGAAATAACACGTTATTTGGAATATTGTCATACCAAGTTCCAGGTAGGACTGAATTTTCACCTTTGTGGTGTTTTCATTCCCCAATTTCTCATCTTTGGCTCAGAAAGCTGACCATCAGGCTGCAGGCAAACAGCTGTGGAAGTGTTCTCGTGCTGGAGTTAGAGGCAGGGTTTAGCTGGAGTAAAGAATTGCTCAGACACATTAGGCAGAAGGGCAGGACTGAAGTGGGGCAGGGGACTACACCTCCCTGTACGGTCTCTCACCAAACCTCCAGCCTGTCCGAGTGTGTATCGCTGGTGTGGGCTGCAGGACAAATTGCTCCCTAACATCTGAGTCTCCGGGCTGCCACAGGAAGGTGGCGGTGCTGGTGCGTCCAAGCCCCTCGGGGAGACAGCCAGCCCCGTCCCAGTCCCACGGGCTGGGAGAGGAGCAGAGCGGGGGGACCCTCCCCACGGGGCTGGGCGGTAAAGGGGTGCCCTGCAGGGGCGCGGGGCAGCGAGAAGCGCTGGGACAGCCGTGCAGCTCCCCAGCAGGCTGTCGCTCCGCCAGATGGTGCTTTTGGACAGCCCTCAACCCAGGACGGCTCTGGCTAACGCTCTGGTCTGTTGTGCTTAGGGATCTCTACAGAGGGCGTCTACCGAACGGTTGGCAGCAATATTCAGGTGCAGAAGTTGCTGAATGCCTTTTTTGGTAAGAATTAATTATTCCGTGCGGTTAGATTGTTATATTTTTATGTTGTTTGAGAAGGGTGAAGAGGATCAGCTTTCAAAATGAGATGAGTCTGAGGCACACCACACCCTTCCCTGCTTTTCTGAGCTTTTTTCTGCAACCCACCCTGTCCTCTCTCCCTTTCCACCGCGTTTGCTGCTGGTTCAACTTGTATTTCAAGCTATGGGAGCAGCGGGGAGATGAAGGCAGGCGGTGACCCCAGAGCTGTGGGGACAAGCCTTCTCCCACCCTGTGCTAAAAATACTCAGGCATTTTGGCATCACGTGCTGGGGTGTGCTCCGCTGTGGCCCCAGCAGCGGGATGAGGGCCAGCAGGGATGAGCCCTCGCCTCCCCTGCTCTGCGCCTCCGCGTGGCGCAGGCTTGCCAGTGTCACCCCACAGCCAAGCAGCAGCAGCATTTGGTGCCCACCTGGCCGTCCCGGCTCCGTTTCCTTTACGAAAGCCAATGCCCCAATCCTTATTTAGGCAGTGTGGATGAGAACAGGGTGGAAGGTTAGCCCATGTTAATTAGCAGCCTGGTCCCGAGGACCTTGGTGTTCAGACAGCACTGCTGCCAGGGGACATGCCCGGCCAGCAACGTGCCTCAGGAGCTGCTTGTCTGCATAGGTCCCAGCAGTGCCAGCCCTGCAGCAGCCCAGGAGAGGAAAGTTGGGGTCCCTTTCCCTCATCCCACGGTGGTGGGGATGTAAACCGTACCTTAGCAGCGAGGCCGTTCACCTGGGTTAGGGTTTTTGCTCGGAACTGAAATCATTCTTCATAAGGGTCAGATTAAGCCAGTGAGAGCTTTTGCAACATCCTAAGCAGACAGTTGTGAAGGCTTTCTGAGGACTGGAGGTGGCAGAAGTGTGACAGAACCAGCGCTTCCATCTCCTCACAGCGTCCACAACGCCTGCCTGACCCCGGCACCAGCTGGCGGAGCCTCAGGTGCGTGTCCCACGGGGACTGCCGCGGCCCCGAGCTCAGCCTGCGTTCGGCCGGGCACCTCCTGCGGGCTGTTTTCTGTGAGCCACCCACTTCACGGGGGGGTGCTTGCTCCCAGGTGTGGGAGGAGATGGCCTTGGCTGGACCGTGTCCACTTGTGCCTCACTGCCGCTGTTGAGCCACGCTGCGCTCTGGCAGGCTGGGTGCAGGTACCTGCTGTGCCTCTGGAATGTCTGCAGGCATACCTGCTGCAGGGACTTGTTCTTCCCAGGGACGAGTCGGTCGGTGTACGTGCTTCTGTGGCAAGCCTTTCTGCGCACCGAGTTGCGTTTCATACGAGCACATTAGTTACTGGGTAGTCCTTATGCAAGAAGTGGGTAACAGCACAGGGCTCAGCAGCGTCCTTCCGTGCCAGGACGGTCCCAGACAGGGACCTGCCGAAGCCATCGCTCCTGTCCCGGCACTCGTGTGGGTGAGGGCAGGTGGCCACACCGCTGTGCGGGCCCCAGGGTCCCGTGCACCCACAGCCAAGCCCTTGTGGCCGGCTGCTGGAGAGGGCTAGAGCAAAAAGTACATTTACGTTGGTATCTGCATGCCTCGGGCGTGCGCCAGCTTCCTTCAGCTCCATGTGCGGACATCTGATGTTAATGTAGTGTTCAAAGGCTGTTACTGCTTTTACTATTGTTGCTGTTTATTAGATCGGCTGGTTTGTGCTGACATGTAGCTGTACCCGATTCCCACGGAGCTACTTCAGCTATCCAGTTACGCTTGCCTGATGACTAATTACTTAGCCTAAGTTTTTATTGCTTCTTGATTCTCACCCTCCCTGCAAGCAGCTCTGTGTTTTTCCCTTCTGAACCCCAGCTGTGAGTGGCTTTTCGTTTTATTTAATATTCATCACTCTGGTTGACCACTTGCTACCCCACTGCGTACAAACTCACAACACAGAGTCCAACAACACTGAGCGGAAAAAACTGCTGCAGAACAATTTCTTCCTGAAGTTGAGTAAGGAGGTAGATTTTCTGTCTCTAGTCCTCTTTCTTTTTTAAAATAAGTCGTGCAGTTTGTTTCCTTAGTCCAGCTGACCCTCCCCTTCCATCCGTGTCCTTTACTTCATCGTACTGCAGAGATGACGGGTTGGTCAGTGAGGGTAGGCAGGAGTGAAGCACGATTCCACCCAGCTTTGCTTCCCTCTCCATGCCGCTCCTCTCTGTGCAGCAAGAGGGGATGCTTCCAGAACGGCCGTTAGGGGAGTTGCTGGGAGGGAGGGGACGGAGCTGGAAAGTTGGATTATTTTGGGTATGAGAAGGCTTATCTTGGATCTGTTAGAATGTATGGTTTCTGCCAATTTTGACTGCGCTGGGAAAAAACAAACTAGAGAATGCGCCCTTGCTAACTGTTAAAGTGCTACCTTCTGCTTCTTCCTTCGCCCCTAGTTAGCACCACTCTCTTCATCCTGAGTAACAGCCTTTCTGAAATACTGATGCCAATACTGTTGTTCTGCTTTTCCCCCTTGTGAGAATCACCAGCTTTCTTCATGGGCTGCTCTAGCTTTGTCTCTCTCAAGTGGGTACCCTCCCTGAGAGTTTGCTTTTATTAACAACCTCAAAATGAGTCTTATTTTAAAGCCATTTTGTTCCTCCAGATCCAAAATGTCCAGGGGATGTAGATCTCCAAAGCAGCGACTGGGACATCAAGACGATTACCAGCTCGCTGAAGTTTTATCTCAGGTAACATTGCAGGTCCCACCTGCTCAGGGTGGGCAAAGGAGCTTGGGGTTGGTCGGGTGGAAAGCTGAGAGCACTGCCAGGTGGAAACATCTGGCTGCTGGAAAGGGAGACGAAGCAGCGAAGGCTTTGGGAAGGGGAATGGATCTTTGTTCTTTTCATGCGAAATATGCCTGTTGTAGAAATGCCACGTCCTGCAGTGCCATCGGGGGAGATGCTATGGGGAACCGGTGGGCTGGAGGCGAGCAGATTTGCCCATCTTTTTGCTTTGAGATCAGTTGTGAGCAGGTCACGTTGTTCTTGCAGAGCTCAGTTTTCTTTCTGGTTGTTGCAGGAACCTGTCTGAACCTGTCATGACGTACAAGCTCCACAAAGAGTTGGTCCTGGCTGCCAGTAAGTCCTGCTGCCCTGCCGGTGGCCCCGAGCCCTGACCCCTCACCAGCAGGTGGAAGGGGCTTCCTTTTGCCTGGTGCTGATCACACTGCTGGGCACGGAGCCTGTTTTGTGTTTGCCCCACAGCTGAATGTCCCCTGCCACACAGCCCTCCCTGCGTCCCAGCTGGTGCTGGGGCTCATGGTGCTCCTTGGGGCAGCGGAGCCATGTGAGCCCCATGGGGAGGAGGAGCAGCACAAGGGTCGGCAGAGGGCCCCGGGGGCAAAACCACGCCGTAACAGTCAGTTACACCACAAGCCACAGGACTGGAAGAGTACTTGCCTGCTTTTACCATACTCAGAGCAAGTGCATGTTAAAATCACTTGAGAAAGCTTTGCTAGACTGTACCAGAGTTATCTGGCCACTTGCTGCTGTAGAAACAGGAGTGACTCTCTCTTCTGGGTGGTTAGTTTTAAGGCAAGATGATGAAGGTATTTCTTCCCTTCTTTTTCTTTGCTATTGCAGTATGCTTCCCTGTAACAGGGCTACATGCTTTTCGAGGGTCTGGGAACCAGGGGTTGTCAGCTAACCTGAACGCAAATCATCACAAGTGTCCCAGAAGAATTGTTTCTCAAAAGTATTGGTGTATTTATCTTAAAGCTTGTGAAGGAATGTGATGTGCTGTTGCCAAGCAGAGTTAGGTGGTCCTTTTAGGTCATGAAATTGTTCCTGGGATTTTGAGGCCAAAGAATCTACTGGTACATGAAATGCATTTCTCTCCTGCACCTCTTGGGGCTGAGTCACAGCCAATATTAACAGAGATTAGCCAAGTAACACGGGCAAACCAACGTGGCATAGCCTGTGCTAAACCAGCCAGTCCTCAGCTGTGCTGCCATAATGGCCACTTCAAATGAGCCACAATAGTTCTGAACTGGCTGCGTCCTCAGGCTGCTGAGAGCCAGCATGCTGAGGTGTAGAGCAGGGGATGCAGGGAGTTAGTCATCTGCCTCAGCATGAGAGTGCTGGCATTTGGAAATCCACGGCATACGTGGAAGCATTTTGGATGAAAGCATCCTTCGCACCCCCATGTCTCCTTGAAGTCAATAGGAGGCAAGGAAAGATCCCCGCCTCTCCTTGGTTTGGACCCTTGGAGAATTAATAACACTTGTTCTTTCTTGCAAAGAAAATTTTCCACCACCCACTGGTTGTGCTCAAGCCCAAGATTTATTAGTTTTAGCACTGATTAAACCAGTGATGGCTGGGTATTTACAAAACCATAATCCCTTCCTTACACTCCTTCAGAAACTTGTACCATTAAGCTTCCCAGCCACCAAAATCCCACACTATTCTTCTCACATTGAGTATTTTATTGTTTCTTGATTATTTATGCTTCTGAAAGTGACCTCCTTGGGTCAGGGACTCCATTTTTTTTCCAGCAGTGCATTTTACTGTGCCGTTCGGCATTACAGCTCTCCAGGCTGATAAGATACCCAGCAGCCGGGCTGTGTGGTTCCCCAGGTGTGCTGGTGTGCGAGGCGAGCGTGCGAAGAGCAGGAGCTGGCCGTACCCAGGCTGTGTCCCCAGCCCCGTGCTTAGAGGAAGAGTCTGGCCCCGAGCTCCCTTTCAAGTTTCTTTTCTCCCCTTTCCACTTCATTTTGTTTCCCACAATGATTACCCTGTTGCTATGTAATCTCATTTTCCTTCTGCTTCCCATCACTGGGTTTGGCCAGCCAGCCTACGGAACAGCTCCCACAGATCTTGTTTGGCTTTACCTTTCTTTTATGTATTTACTTTAAAAGGCACAAACTTTTCTTTGTTACTTCTCCCCAGAATCTGAGAACCTGGACTACAGGCTGGGAGCCATTCACGCTCTGGTCTATAAACTACCTGACAAGAACAGAGAGATGTTAGAGCTCCTCATACGACACCTAGTCAAGTAAGCAGATGTTTTTCTCTAAAGCCAAAGTAAAAGGAATAATGGAATCAAGAGAACAGGCATTTTTTTGTGGCAGGTTTGTAAAATCATATCCACCACTGTCCCCTAGGAATTTACATTCTGATTGCACAAATGGTATGATTACCCCTGCTACCCACTGCATCAAGTGATGCTTCTCTTTCTACTTGCTGCTTTCACCCCCTTTCTGACAAGCACGAAGCAGGGAATAATTCTAAAATGAAAATACCATCTGAGAGAGCAGAGCCATAAACTTGTCGCCTCTCAGTCCAATTAACAAGAACATTAGGTCTGGGGTTCAGGAACAGCTGTAAGACCTGTGCCTCTGGGCTGAACGTGAAGCGTGCTTTGGTTTTATCTCCGGCTCAGTGGGCTGAGTCCTTAGAGCAGCACGAAGCTGTGAGTGTACAGACGTGTTGGCAGTGGATGCTTGGGGGTGTAGGGCAGCACCTCTTCCACTTGCTTCTGCCAGTGAGTAACGGGAGAAGAAACTTACTTGATGGTGATGGCACCAGCATTGCATTGGGTAAAAGGGAGTTTTCTGCCTTCCCATCACACCAAACGTGAAAGCTCAGTGTGGAGACTCTGCCCTCCCCACCCCACACGGTAGCGGGTTTAATTAGCCATGCTGAAGCTGAAAAGTAAGCAAGCAAGCTGTGTAGGGGTCAGGAAGGACCAGGGCTAACAGAAGCAGTGGCTTTTGAATGAAAAGGCTTGCTTTGAATTTTCAGAGAAGACTCTTTCAAAACTGGACTGTGGTAGGGCTGCTCTGCGATTTGCACACCCTTGCACTCAAAGCCAAGTGCTTGGCCCTCGGTGCCGTGCCCTCTCTTTTGGGGTGAGGAAGTCTGTGCGATCCAGCTAGGATCTGCTTCCAGCCTTCCATGCACACATTTATGTTTTTTAGAAACCTCTCTGCTGAAGTGGCAGAATCGAGAGTGTCTGGCTTACAGGCTGATGAAGCTAACTCTGGTTTTGCGGTCATTATGTTTATTCCTTAAAGTGTTTACACTGAAGTTGTGTTCCCTGCTCCCTTTATGCTGTCAGAAACCTCTCTAACAGCAAAGCTACAGTGCAAAGTCAGACTTCATTAAACTTCAGCATAAGAGTCTCTCTCCTTTGGTCCTCAGAGTAGGGTGTGAAACGTGTAGGATGAGAACATGTAGCGTCCACCTAGGTGGTTAGTGTTCAGTCAATAATTTGTGCTGCTCCAAAACTTGAAAGCTGCTGAATAGAGAGTTCTGCTCTTTGGAAACTGATTCTTTCAGAAAAAGATGCCGTGGAGATTTATTGTAATCCTCCAAAGATGTCATAGAATCGTTAAGGTTGGAAAAGACCTTCAAGATATTTGGTCCAACCATCACCCTACTGCCAATGTCACCCACTAAACCACGTCCCCAAGCACCACGTCCAACCTCTCCTTGAACACCCCCAGGGACAGTGACTCCACCACCTCCCTGGGAAACCCGTCCCAATGCCCGACCGCTCTTTCTGAGAAGAAATGTCCCCCGGTTACCTCCCTGCATTCGGTCCTTCTCCTTCAAAGAGACGAAAAATGCCAAAAGTCAGTTTTGGATAAATAGGGTATTTCAAATTAAATGATTCCTCTTGTGTATGTGTTGCACAGATGACTTTTGTTTGCAGAGTTGAAAGAGATCAAACAAAATGCTGTCAGCATGTTGCTCTCCCAGACACTTGCCTGAGCCAAAGAAGGTGCACGTCATAGACATGTTTTCTGTCTGGTATGGTTGGGAAACAAATTCTGGTTAAAAAAAATGAAGAAAATGCAGTGGCTGATTCTTGATGCACCTTTTACATATCTTAGAATAAGATTGGCTTTAAAAAAAATAAGAAAAAAAAAATAACGATTGCCTCTTTCCCTCCTGTCCACAGTGTATGTGAGCACAGCCGGGAGAATCTGATGTCACCATCTAACATGGGGGTGATATTTGGACCTACCCTCATGCGAGCACAGGAGGACACCGTGGCAGCAATGATGAACATCAAGTTCCAGAACATAGTAGTTGAGATCCTCATCGAGCACTTCGGGAAGGTACAGGCGGCAGCCCCGGGGAGCGCCTCCACGGAGCTCCGAGCTGCTCCATCGCGTTCATGCAAGTTGTTGCTGTGGCAACGATTTGGAGCTTTGGCTCCTTTTTTTGTGGTCTCCGTAAGGGTTGGGATTTTTCTTTTAAAATATACTCTTCTGAAATGCTTCAGAACCAAACAAAAAGTGTAACAGATATGTTGTGGTTGTTGTAGTTAGTTAATTCCAAAGGAAACCCTGAGTCTTGTTTTTTGTTGTTGTTGTTTTCTTTTTAAATAAGATAAATCTTTATTGGAAAAAAACAAAACCAAAAACCAAACAACTGTTCAATATCTGGAGATTAGAGGACTTTTCTTTCCTTTGCTGAGACCAGGATCCAAACCAGAGCATAACTGTTTTCAGCAGGCACGATCCAAGACATGACACTGTCTGACTGTTAGAACAGGAAAAATACCAAAGCAAACAAATATCGAAAGGTTGATGAAAATGATGCAGCTGTGCATATGCCCTGTTCAGATGTAGGTGTGGGGATGACTTAGGGAAGGCTGGGGAGGGGAACTGCTGATTTTGCCCCCTGGTGGAATGCAGAATATTCCACTGTCTTCTTTGGTAGTGCTTTCTCCTTGTGGTATCTGATATAACTGCTGAGGCTTTCCAGAGTGACCAGAGGGTGATAGAGTTTTATGATAATATGCAAAAACATGATCAGTGTTTGCATTCGGATCAGGACACCAGGGACCAGATTGCTTTCTTGATAAGAGCACCAGGTTCTTAAGAGCAAGTTTTCAGATCCTTCAGCTTTTCATCGCACTTACAGAGTGTTCAAAGATTCTCTTACGCCTTGGAGGAAGTTTGAAGACATCGGCTAAAGAGGGAGTTGCTGTCAAGGAGGATGGGGACTGCTCCCAGCAGCCAGGGCAGCGTGCGTGAGACGGAACCTCCCTTCTGGGGAAAGGAAGAGGAGGCCAGAGCTGAAAGAGCAGGGTTTTGTAAAAGTGGACGTGGAGTCAGAGCTACCAAACGGAGACCGGATGGGTGGCGTGAGAGTCAGTTGTGGTAGGTGGAAAACAGAGAAACGGGATGAAAGTGCTCAGAGAGACTCAGGGGTATCTACACAAGAAGCTCGTAGAAGTCACGTGCCGGTGTCTTTGTAGGTCACAACAAATGCTTTTAAGTAACTTCTCACAGCAAAACAGCAAAGTGTTTGTGCATTGGGATCCTCGCAGAACTTGCTCCAGAACTGAGCCTCTGTCATCCCCTCTCATACCGCCTATGGTTGGGGCTGAGTCAACATACAATTTACTCTGCCACTTCGAAGAGCTGGAATTAAATCTTTAATTAAACCAGACATCTTTGCTTGCTTTTAATTTCTTCAGCAATAAGGTTAAGTTAGTAACATTTATTAGACTGAGCATGTAAGTTCATCGTCAGAGCTGAAAGTATCTTCAGCTCACGCATATCCAAACACTTTAAATGAGCCTGGAGGAAGAGAGAGAGATTATTTATAGGGTGCGATATGAAGACTCTAAGGACAGAATAACTATTCATGAAGTCTTTGGGGATAATTACTGCTCCCACAGCTTATATATCAGTGCCACAATTAAATTAAATAAGTTGATCCCTGTGGAAACACCTTCTTCGCTGTACAAACCTTCTAAATGTGACGGTCTGTCAATATTTTTGTACCTTCAAGTTGTTTAACTTGGATTTTTATTTGAAAAGCAGAACCAAAGCAGAGGCTGCACTCACATCTCAAAAAGAGTGGCTTGGTGTGGGTTTTAGCATGGTTTCCAAATGTTGAAAAGCATCTCGTGAAAACAGCAGTCTATGGTACCTCTGTAAGCATCCAGAGAACTTAACACTTCTTTTTAGTTAAAACAACATTGGACACTTGTCAGTGTACAGGAATGAGGCTGATGTTTCAAAAAATTGCTCTGCTGCAGATAATACTTTGCTGCTTTAGTAATGCATGATGTGCTGCTTTTAAATCACAGGCTGTTAATGTCTCAGGAAATTCCCCTGAATCCAGGCAGGGGGTAAGCACCGGACTTTGTATTCTGGGATGCAGAGTGCACTGCCTCTCCAAAGTGGCATTAAGCATCAGTAGCCACTCTGTGTCACCAAAGCGGGACAGAAAAGCAGCTGAAACAACCGCATCAGAGCCTGGAGCTGATCCTGGGTCTGCGCTGAACACCCCAAGAGGAGCCACACGAGCAGCTGCAGAGCACTTTGTGCCTCCTCGTGTTGTGCAGGCTGAGGTTGGCAAGTCAGGAGCGAGGCCCATGAGCAGTACACAGTTTTTATGCCAAGTGTCCTGATTTTGGAGCCTGAACAACTGGGCTAGGTGCAGGCCTGGCCTGCCCATGCACTGTCACGGTACGTGAGGTCCAGGGAGCCAGGCTGCAGCAGCGGGCTGCTGCCATCCTCACTTCACTACGCGCTGCCGAGGCCTTGGGAGCAAGAAGTTAAGAGACGAGAGTGAAAAACATGCTCCATCTTTATTTTTCTGGAATTTCTCTTTGTCTGGGAGAAGAGGGAATGTGCTTGTAGTTTAAGTTATATAAAAAAAAAAATTAAATCAGAATGTGAATTCCTTCATTTTAGAATTTTTCTGCGTGACAATACCAGCATTCTTGCTCACCAACGTATGTGCCAAAGGAGCGGTGACCCCGTGCCTCGTTGTGGCTGGGCTGAGCTCTTGTCCCCGGGCCTTGAGCCGCTTTCTGGTGGCGCCGTGGGGCAGGGACCGGCCCTGCCTTGCTGCGGGCGGGCAGCGCAGCTGCGGCTCTCGGAGCCCCTGCTGCTCCCTGCACAGTATTCACTCCTTGAGGCTGGTGTGAGTTCAGCTGATAGCCATGGGAAAAATACAAGAGCAGTTGGTGTGGGTCCTTACTGCGTTGTTTCATGTCATCCAAAGGCTGCCCAAAGGCTTTATTCTTTTTGCAGCTATTAAAAAGAATGCTGACATAAATAAGGACCCCTAAATTAACCCCAACCAAATAGGTGCCATATGACCAGTGAGAAAAGAAGATAGAACTCCTAACCAGTATTGTTTTTATGCCAGTATTTCATCTGGGGTAATTTTAGGGTGCCACATACTTCATTGTAAGCCAAGACCCAAAGTGGTTTTTAGCGTTAAATCGAAAACAATGCAGTGGCTTGTTTGGGTGCTTTCTGTAGGTTGTATTGCCTCACTAGTGTGGAAAACCTGATGCTTCTCAGCAAATATCAGATTCAAAGCTGACTTAATCTGATCTAATTTGCTGCTGCACATTTTGTCTGTATTTGTGATTTTTCTGCATGACGTAGCTCAGTACTGCAGTTGCCGAAGTGGGTGGGTGGCAGGACACTTGCCTGCAGGAACGCTCGCTGCAGCACAGGCAGGGTGCCTGTAGCAGCCCTGACCGCAGCGTGGGGTCTGCCCTCGTCGGTGCAGGCACGCTGCTGCAGGACACCTTGTAGTGAAGCAGGGTTAATGAGGCAGCCTTCGAGAATGCCATTTGGTCTGGTGAGCATCGTCTGAAAACCTGTCTGCCGTTACAGATCTACTCGGGCCCCCCAGAAGACAGCACTGCCCCACCAGTGCCTCCTCCCAGGGTGGCTGCCCGGAGGCACAAGCCCATCACCATTTCCAAGCGTCCTCTGAGGGAAAGACCTGTCTTTTTTGGGGCTTCTGTGGAAGAAAGTGGAGGTCAGTTCAGCTTCCCACTGGCACCCTCGCTCTCTCTCACCCCTACTGTTTCTTTGAACACCTTTCCAGAAGCAATGAAAGTAACAACAGAATTGCATTTACAAGGGCACGAGCATGGCAGAAAGCGAGCTCTGGTGTTCAGTGAGAAAGGAAAGCAAAAAACATAATCACTGGAGAATGCATCACCTCACAACTCAAGCTGCATGCGGATTTCTTTTTTCTTTGTATTCCTTGCAGCATTCTCTGTTCTTGCACGTGAGAAGCCAGTGAAAGGGTTTTGAGGCTTCCGAGGTACAAGTGCAAAGCAGCACAGATGCAGCTGAGGAAGGGAGCTGCAGAACGAGCCAGGCGCGCGGCAGGGGCGCACCGCGTGCTGTTTGAGCCGTGTCCTGCAGACTGCGTTAGTCCCGGCAGGCTGCAGAGGCAGCAGCGCTGCCGACAGTTTTATGTTTTACAGGGACAGCAAAGCCCCTTTCCTCAGGACCCAGTGAGGATGTTTTCTAGACCAAGTACAACTCTGCTGTTACATTAATTTGATTGTAAGGAAATGGTGAGGCCCTTATTATCGTACTTAAGGGCACATTGATTTAAAATCATGTTTCTCTCTGCACCTGGTTTGCTGTAATTGTTGTTGCAAGCTGTGCCGTAGATCACATTATCACCAAAGGAGACTACAAGTCTTTTTATCTGTTACAGGTTTCAGAGCTTTGATGATGTTTTAGGTTTAATGCTGCAAGCGTACCTCCTGGCACTGGCGCGAGATGGGTGATGCAAATAGCTCCATAAAATTGCAAGACTTCTCATGTAGCTAGCGCATTTACCTCTCTTACCTTGCATTTAAATGCTTTTCCGAAGCGGGAGCAGGGGTGTAAATGTGTGACCTCACCGAGTCTGCAGAGTGTAATCAGTTTCATCACCATTCTTTGGCATCCTGTACGTGGGTCTGTAGCACAAGAGGGGTGAGATGAATGACTTTTGGGGGGACATAAAAGCATGTCACAAAGCTTCTCATGATCAAGAGCACTGCAAATTTAAAAGAAACCCGTAAACGCATGCTGTCATATTCAGCATTGTTCCAGTTCAGTTATTTCTCAGCGCCGTGGGATCCAGGCACGTCCAGCGGAGCAGACACCGCGGTACCCCCCGTGCTCGTTCCTAACCCAGCCACTGTCTGTCCCCTTGGCTCCGCAGCGGACCGCTACGGCCAGACCCCCAACGGCAGCATCAGCACGGAGGCCCCCAAGCCGCTGCTCCGCAGCCGCCTGCCCGCGCCCCGGCCGGGGGGGGACGAGCCAGCGCGGCCCCCCGCCGAGATGGACCTGGGGAAACCGGTGGCCAGGCTGCAGGACGGAGGAGCCAAGCTGGCCGGCAAGGCTGCCAATGGCGTGGTGGCCAGCCCTGCCCTGAGGACCCCCACGCTCCACGCCAGGAGACCCGCGCCCCGGCCGGGCGTCTGCGGCAGAGAGGGTGAGCATCCCGGCCGAAGCAAGGTGGGGCGAGCCCCTTTTCCCAGGGCAGGTCTGTGCCAGCCCTCGTCCTGTGCATCCTTCATCCCTGCGCATTGTGCCCAGGCTTACCGGCCACGAGCACCCTGGGTTTTCAGCTCTCTCCTCAGCAGAAACCAGGAAAGTAGCCAAAGTCACTGTAATGACTTTCCAATAAAGTGACTTTGAGTCACTCTCACATTTTAATTTCTGGTTGCTGTGTGTGCCCGGCCCTCTGTGACAGCTTCTGGCATGTGGAGGCTTTCCTGGGAGCATCTGCTTCAGCACTTTGTCTCTAGGTCTAATTTGGGTCCTATTTGTATTTTAATAAGCTTTATACAGAAACACGTAATATGTAGAAATAATTAGTTTGGGGCCAAATTTGGGTTGTTGCTGTCCATCTCAGCGGAGCAAGGCTTGTAGCTGTTTGTCTATCCATGTGTTTATAGAAATTCTCCCTTGCACTGCCAGGACGCCGTTTGCTGGATGGTACGCATTGCTGTAACAGCATGTGTTTGGTGCTGAGTTTTATAAGATACTCAAGACGATGGTCATAAAAAAGAAGTATTGCTTTCTGCAGTTTGCCAGCTTTTCCTGCGCTCTTTCCAGTGCTTTGTAGATGCTGTCATCCTCTAACAGCTTCACGGTCCTGTATTTAGAAAATAAAAACTGGGCTGTATGCTTGACAAATGACTCCCACATACAATAGAGAAAGAATAAAAGGCCTGGCTGGGTAGCACAAACATAAAATTCATCAGACTAATACTACTGGCTTAATTTAAATTTGTTGCATAAATGGTAGGTGGAAATCTGCCTTTGGAAAAGTAAGATAGCTTTTAAAATTGGTTTATACATCGGCTGCATCTAGTGCTTCCAAGTTTTATGTTTTGGCATTATCAACCACAGCATGCTGACAGCATGTTCTGGAGACACAGTGTAATAAAATAGGCTGTGTTGATCCTGGGACATATAAATAGAAGAACACTGAATTAGTAATAAAGTTATATTACATCTGTATTGATACTTTCAGATCAGCGCTAGAACGCTGTATCATGCTTTAGTGAGGACAGCTTGAGGATAATTTTGAAAAACTGCAGAAGCCAAGAGGATATGTCAGCTGAAGGATTAGAAAATAGGCCTTTTCCTGAGAAATTCAAGTTGACCAGTCTGCCAAGGAGAAAGTCCAGGATCAGAATTTACAAAGGCAAGTATAGAAGAGATTCGGCTGAGGCCTGTGTTTGAGCTAACGCACCAAAGCGTAATACGGTTCAGTAGCTAAAGGTTTTACAAAGACCCAATCAAGTAGTTACACCAAATTAATTAACTTAACGAAGAGAAGAACATCTCGGGCTTGTGTCTAATCAGAAGCTGGAGTTTGTAGCGGTGGAAATGTCTAGACCAGAAGGGCAGGAACCCGGCCCTCGCAGCGCTTTGGAGCGGCAGGACCAGCCAGTGCGGTGGTCGCGGCGGGCGCTCCCCAGGGAGGCGCGCTCTGGAGCTGGGGCAGGGCCAGGCATCAGGGATGGCAGCGTGGGCGACCGAGGTCTGCAAGGGTTACGTGAGCAGCGAGGCCAGCTGCACCTCGGGAGGAGAAGCAGCCAAGCTAGGAACTGCTGTGAGCAGAGCAGAAAGCCAGGGGCAGGAGAGGTGGGCCCCCTGTCTGAAGCAACTGCCCAGAAAGCGGGGTGCAGGGGCTGCGGCGGTCTCCTCGGGGCTGCTCCTTGCTTTTGAAAGAGCAGCACTGCCCAGGTTTAGTTCAGGCAAACTGGCAGCTCCCAGCCAGCACCATCCTCACAGTCAGTAATGCTGTCGGGTTTGTTGTCAGGAGGTTCCTGCAGCAGCCCCTCTTCCTCGTGTTAGAAGGCTGTGCCGGGACAGGTAGAAGGGGAACAGCGTTGTCCTGGCTCCCGTTCCCCAGTTCTGGCTGCTGGCAGCTGTCAGAGAGGATGTTGGAGCAGACAGACAGACAGATCTGAGCCCACTGAGTCCTGTAGTGTATCTGCACAAACATCTAGCCCTCTGCCAAAGCTTCGCATGTGACGTTTGTAATCTACCTTGCAGGCGAGTTTGACGGTGTCCCGAAGCCTCGGTCCCACGGCGATAAGCCCGTGATAATGCGCCCCCCGGTGAGACCCCCAGACCCACCGTGCAGGACTCCCGTCCCTCAGAAGCTGGAGCAGAGGCCGGACCTGATAGCAGGAACAGCAGAGGAAATGCCTTCCTCCGTGTAAGTCGAGGCTGCTGCCAGCCCCCGGGGGCTCGGGGGCGTGCAGGGACAGCGGGGCCGCCTGGCAGCAGGAGCGGGAGCCGGTGTCACCTACCCGGGGCCTTGGGAGAGCAGGAGGAGAAATGCCACGCTGCGTTCCAGCTCTCTTGACATGCGATGGCTGGAGCCGGTGGACGTCGCCTTCAACACCGTGGCAGGCGTGGGTTTGAGTAGCTTTGGAAAAGCTGTGCAACAGCCAGCTCAGGCTCTGCCCAGAGGGCACAACTGGGGAGGGAGCGTGGCCATAGCAAAAGTAAACACGCTGTGGGAAAAACAAGGCTCTGAGCCTTGTCCAGCATAGCTCTGGGGCTGAGTTTCCTTTCTGTCACCTTCTCTGTTACTTCTCATCTCAGTGCCACTGGAAGCTCCCTCCCTGCCTGGCTCTGAACAGGCCTCTCAAATGAGATGCTTCCCAGGGAAGGAGAGATCCAGTTTGGACCTCTGTTAAGGACATTGGATGCGGTTCAGCTTCATCGTTAGATTTCTTTCAGTTTTTAAAGAGACAGAAACCCTGCTGGCTTCAGTGGGAGGAAAAAACAAAACAGAAAAAAGAAAAAAAAAGAAGAAGAAGGTGATTAAGTCCCCATGGTTATCAGCTCCAGCAGCCAGGACCAGTTTGGCGTGGATGGCATGGAAGCCCCAACATGGGGCTCACAGCTCGCAGCTGCTGTGCGTTCACCAAGCTGTGCTTTCCGTTCCGTGCCATCCTGTAGATTCTCGGGCTGCCACACAAGTCCTTGCACTGACGTCCCTCACCCAATGCTCTGCCACTGGCCTTGAGCTCTAAGGTTTGGGGTGGCCACCCACCCAGCACCTGTAGTGATACAAGATGGCAAAAACATTTGTCATTAAAAATGATGGTTCCCAAGTCTGCCGTGCTGTAGCCCCTGATTGCTGCTGAAAGCTTCTTGCAGAGCTGTGTTACGTAGCTGACTCAAATCCTGTGTTTTCACTGCTTAATCCAGGAAAGGTGCTGTGAGTTTCAGCTCTGCACCTGCAGGGCATGAATGGGCTTTGCCCTCGCTCTCCTGAATCTCTTGTTATAACTTCTCTTTTTATGAGGACGGTTGGAAGCTTTATATGAAGCATATTAAAGTGAAGGAGAGACCATAAAAAGAGATGGGTGCAGGTTTATACTAGCATATGGGATTTTGAGCAAGAGCATGGAAATAAGCAGGATGACTAACAGCGATCGAGGGCTGACCACTCGGAGTGGCGTGCAAGAAGCGCGAAGTGGAGCCGAGGGTGAGAGGAGTGCAGAAAGACATCTCTAGGAAGTGATTGTCTTCAGTGTCTGCTAATGCTACTGCTCTTTTCCCTGCTGTCTAATTAGCAAATTGCCTTATCAGATAACTGGAGTGACCTCTCTTGATCTGTTTGCAGTGTGGCCTCCAGGACAAAGTTCTTTGAGACAGCTTCCCGAAGAACGAGCAAGTAAGTGCTACATCTAACTCCACATACAGGCTTCCTACAAAACTGAACGTAAATCCACCGAGTAAGTAGTAAACACATCAGTGTGCGTGGATCTAAGCTGGCGTAGCGCGTCGTATGGATTTGTCAGCCTGCGTGAAGGGCAGAGATAGGACAGCTCGTGGGAGGGCTGAGAAGGGCTGGTGGGTTCACGGCAGTTGATCAGGGAGGCAGGGCCAGGCAGCGCACGGCACCTGCACGTGATGTCTGCAGGGCATAACTCCGCCGCAGCCCGCTGCGGTGTGATGGAGGGGCAGCATGGGCGCTGAAGCCTTTGGGCTTTGGTGGGATGGCAGGGCTTTGAATTGCAAGCACTGTGGTTTGTGGCAGCAGTTTTTATTTAGAAAATACCTGCTCAAATAATCTTCAGTTTCCTGCTCTTAAAGATCACCAACGTCTGCCAGAAGTGCAAGTAGGTTTGCATATAAGTCTTTGAAAAGCTGCTAGAAGTTGTCTCCTAGTGTCAATGGCGATTTCTTCACTTGAAGAATCTACCATTGACCTGACTGCTACCCATCCCTCTATTTAGGTTTGTAGATCTGAGTTTACACTTCCTTATTTGTGTTATTTTTTTTTCTGTTTTCTTCCATTTTGTTGCATAGTTCTTCATCACCACAAGGCAGGATCCCAGGTGATGAGAGCTGAGACTAAAGGTATGTGTTTCTGACAGCAATCAGACAAAGCACACGTTTAACCTCAGTTCGACAGAACGGGTGGTGGGATTCCAGCAGAGGCAGTGGGAATCTCAGAAAAGAGTTCACGAGAAATGTCCCTTCTGTAGGAGCGCCTTGCAGAGGGAAAGACACTGATTCAGGGTGGGCCGTGCTCTTCATTTGCGGGTGGTGCTCTGGCAGGGTGGAGCAAACCAGCCGCTCTCCTGCCATTCCTGGGCCTTCTCACTGCAGTAGTCAGGGTAAATGCGAGGACTGTGGAAACGGTGGTGCCAGAATCTGGGTTTGTGCTGGTTGTGGTTTTGCCATCACTGGCAAACTTACTCTGCTGCATGCTGCCCTGCTTGTTTTCTTCTTTCAGACTTTGTAACCATCTCAGCCCAGCTAGACCCAGAAGATTTTCTGTGATTGTGAAATGGACGTGGCACAGCTGAGACTTTTCCAGTTCAGATGACCTGGAGAGCAGCTATCTTACCGGACGATAATTTCAGAGCGCGCTGTTATAAGTGGCTCAAGAAATTAGAAGAGAGGGAGATAAAAATGGAGAGAAGACCCTACCTACACGATTGTTCTGAACTGTTCCCAGTCCTTCTGCCATTCCTCTCCACACAGGCTGTGAAGGATCTCGTTGGGTGCCTCTGCAGGGGACCAGACACATTTGCAGTGCTGGGTGAGCAGCGACAAGGGCAGCACTGGGCAGGGGCCATCCGACGGGCTGCGGAAGGGACAGCGGAGGACAGGAGCCGTGTTTACCTGCTTGCTTTTGGGAAATGTGACTTGGCAAGGGTGGTGACCTCGGACAGATGTCGCAGTCAAAGCGTGAGGGGCTGATTCCCAGTGCTTGGATGCAAGGGAAGAATGACTGGAAGCTGTGTTGCCCCCTTGCCGTGAGAAGCTCCTTCCCATATGCTACGTTTTCCTCGCTCACTAAGCTGTAGTGTGTTTTTCTGTGTGTAGGAGGGCAGTGTATATTACTGGAAACACCGCTTGTGCTAAGGCAGGCAGGACAGGGACCGGGGGCCATTGTGCTCGGCTCTGTGGGAAGCCTGGTCCCGCGGCTGGCCGTCAGCATGCCCCTGGCAGGCAGGGCAGGGCAGTGCAGCCAGCGTGGGGCTTTCGCGGGCAGCCTCCCACGAGCGTGGCTGGGAGCCGCAGGAGACGCACGGCCCTGCTCCTCCAGTCCCATCTCCCCCCAGAGCTGCTTCCCACGGACCTGCCGAGGAGCCTCTGCCCTGTGGTTATCCTGCTGGGCCAGCCCGGAGGTGGTGAGGGACTGAAACTCACGGAATATGGGTCAAAGCCCAGCATTTTTCTAAGAGGGACCCAGTTTCTTATTTGCTTGTTACATTAATTTTCACTCCAAGAGATTTCCGTTCTCTTTTCCTCAGCAGCAGTATTGTAGATGATGCCCTTTGGTCC
The DNA here is from genome assembly GCF_013377495.2 of Cygnus atratus. Classification (NCBI taxonomy): domain Eukaryota; kingdom Metazoa; phylum Chordata; class Aves; order Anseriformes; family Anatidae; genus Cygnus; species Cygnus atratus. The sequence goes on from NC_066374.1 coordinate 20,695,392, forward strand.
GGAGGGGGATGTGTTTCTCCAGGCCGGGCCCGCTCCTAGTACCTGTGTAGAGGCTTCTTTGTGGTTCCAGTCAACAGCAGGGCTCGGTTCCGGAGCCATAGTGTTTACCTGTAGATAGGCAATGAGCACTTCCCTGCTTTCTGTGACCAGCCCAAAGGCAGCTTCCCTGTTTTCAGTGATTTTTCTTGGGTGCTGGGAGCATTCCCAAAACAGTGGCCAAACATTCCCCGTCAGCTGCTTCCCAGGTGCTCCATCCTCTTGAACCTTGTGCGGGTTTGCCGGGGGGATGCTGCAGCAGTCCTTTCTGTGCTGTCTCCTGGTGCTTGCCTTCTGTGTGCACCTAGCACCTGGCTGCTTTATTCCTGAATGTAATTCTGGCGCTCACTGGACACTCCAGTCCCGTCTCAATGGTGCTTCCGCTCCCTCGGGCTTCGGCTGTGCCCCAGCTGCTCGCTCCTGTACTCGTACTCTGAACAGTGGCATGTAAAAGTGGCTTTAAAAAAAAAAGTACTATCACCACCTAGGCTGTATTACGTACACCAGCATCTCAGGGCTTCTCTAAGCTGAGGTGAGTCGAGTCCTCTCTGCTGCACCCTCTCATGAGCAGGCAGGAGGTGCGAGCAGTATCAAAGCAGAGCACATTGCGTTGTCATGGTCAGGTAACTGAGAGAACGACTGAGATGTAGCTGCAAACTGGTGAGTTTAAAGGTGGGAGAGAGGGGGTGCTCTGACTGAGCCCAGGGTTGCTGCAGTAGCTGGGGAGCCATTCCCACCAGAACCCAGCCCAGCTGCGGCCGGAGGAGCCGCCTGCCCGCCCCGAGTCTCCTGCTGCAGGAGCACTCTTCGGGGACGGGACCTCATCACCCAGCGTTGTCACACCGGTGGCTCCTCCACAGAAGGCCCCCATTTCCAAAAACACCTTCTGATGTGAGAGGTGTGCTTCGAGGACCCTTTGCAGCGGTACGTTTTCAGGAGAGCGAGGCACCGGGACTTCCACCAAAAGGAGCAGGGAGGGCTGATGCATGGCACCCTCCGTACGGCACCTAAATCTTAACAGCACCCAAGCTGCTGGGCGTTTGCAGTGGTGACCGCTCAACGTCCCGCCCCTGCCCCGCGGTGCTGCTTGCTGCTCCTGAACACAGCCAGCCTCATGTTTGCTCCCTGGCGCGGATGCCTGTGGGCTTACGTTTGAGTCAGAAGAAACAAAGCCGAGAGGGTCTGGTTGTGAAGCCTGACATTGTAAACAATGGAAGGAAGCAGCTTATTAAAAACTTGCTTCATGGTGTCCTTTTAAATTTGTTTGTCGCATGTGCCTGTGCCGGCCTTTTTCTCCTCCGTTAGCACAGCTGAGCGCCGGGGACACGCTGCTGTGCCGCCAGGTGGGCGAGGGGCACAGCCCCGGTGCAGCCAGGAGCACAGGGATGCACTGCGAGGAGCGGCAGGCCCCGGGACGTCAGCCATCAGAGCCATTTTGTCATGTAAAAGCATAGATTACTTAGAGTGTTCATAAAGTTTCCATGAAGTTAAAATAAAAAAAGTCCAAGCGTGCGTTTTTTCCTTCTTAAAACAACGCCTAAAGGGTGCGCAAGCTGCCAGCACTCAGCTGCTGTGCAGATCAGGCTCACCCGTCCCGGTGGCGGTGCAGGATCCGTCCCTGCACACAGGGGCTGCAGAAAGGCTCAGCCGTGCCTCCGTGGGAGTGAGGAGGTCCTGCTCCCCGTCTGTCTGCTGCGGCATCGCCAGGTCCCCAGAGCCGGGTTTCTGCTGCTTCTGATGGGAGAAAGTCCCGCTGAGATGAGTCCTGCACTGCCTGTCCCATTGCTCCTGCGCTGCCTGGAGCCCCGCTCCCTCGTGCCAGCCTCTGGTGCCAGCCTGGCTGCGTGGTCCCGTGGCCCCTCACAGGTCCCCGAGGGCACGAGCGGCTTTGTCCCAACGGCCGCGTGCTCCTGGCAGGGCTGGTGGCCCAGGCTGGGCGCTGCACGGCTGCTCACTTGCCTCAGCTGCTGGAGGGGTTTGTGTCTCCAGTACAGCACTTGGAAAAGAAAGTTCTGTCCCTGACACTGTCCTCTTCCTGCAGCTGATTGATGTGATTTGCTTTCTGGGGTCAGCTTCTCCGAATGATTCAGGCTTCTAATTGCGTGCAGGAAAATGCACGCTCTGGGCTGAACCTGAACCCTTGTGCCTCAAGAGCATCACGGGCTCTTCTCCTGCTGGTTTTCGTTTTCTCCTGCTGTAGCAGTACCTTCCTTTCTCCAAGGTGGAGTTCGCTCATCCACGCTGCGGAGGATGCGCTGCCTGCACTGCCTGTCTGAGCAAAGAGCTCTGCGGGCGGTGCTCGGGGGCAGCCCTCGCCGTGCCTCGGCGTGGGAAGCTCCTCTTCTCCTCGCCGCAAGCCCCCTCCTCACCACCACCTGTACGGGGCTGGCGGGGTCCGGCCGGGGCTGGGGAAGTGCTGGGCGGCTGAACCGGCACCCCCGAAACAAAGACAACCACGAAACCTCCGCTGGGTCTCCGTTGTCCGCGCTGTGGTTGTCGCTCCCTCAGGGCTGGCTCTGGATCGGCAGCGGCCGCCCCGTGTGGGCGCGTGGTTGCGCGGCCCCGCAGCCATCGCTCGTTCCGCGGCTGCCCGCAGGCACCGGGGCTGGACGCGATGACCCCGCCGGGCCCCTGCAGCCCCCTGCTCCTGTTCTTAGCCCCTCTGCCAGCGCTGCTGCGCTGCAATTAGCGGGGGGGCTGGCTCAGATCCCCCGGCAGCTTGCTGCAGGGCAGGCTTTCTTCAACCAAAATTGCTGCTGAGCCCACAGGCTTTTTTGGTGTTCTGTTGGTTTTGTTTTCGAATAAATGCTAAAAGCATTTTTGAATTGTTTAGCTCTTTCAAGTCCAGGTTGCTCACTGGACCATTTCCCCTTAAATGGCTGTATCCTGAAACCACGGATTTTTTGCCATGAGCTGCTGCGTGCTGCTCTGGGGCCTGGCAGAGGCGCCGCAGCTCAGGGCAGGGCACGGCCGGCGGGCAAGGGGCAGGGATGGGAGCGCTTCCCTCGCCGGAGCAGAGATACACCCTCACCATGAGATTTCCTAACTTCAGCGGCCATTTACTACCAAGCATCAAGGCAGCGATGCCCAGAGAGGCGTCAGGGAGCCAAGGGGCTTTGGCACACCTCACCTGCAGGCGTTGGTCCCCGGGGACAAGCTCGTGGCCGAGGGCCTCAGCCGCTCGGCAGCAGAATCCCTGCAGCAGGGCGGGCGCCTGGCACAACCCCCTGCCCTGCGCCACCCCCTGCTCTGCTCTGCCCCTGGCACTGAGCGTCGGGGGGGCTCTGCCTCAGCCCCAGGCCCTGCCTGGGCTCAGCATCCCCGGTGGCTTTCCTTCCTGTAAGCCTTGCCTCTGGCTTTTCCTCAGCAATTCCTGACAACTTGTTTTCCTTTCATCTGCAAAAATCACATAGTAAAAGGGGGGATCACCGCCAAGTGGCTGCGGGGCGCTGGTGGGGCACTGGGCAGCCTCCCCCGGGCAGGGGCTGCCTGGAGGAGCCGCACCTCAGGGGGTGCCGGGTGCTCCCTGAGCCCGAGCTGCTTTCCCTGCTCCTAATCCATTGCCTTGGTGTGTTTGTGGTTGGGACGTTGGCACTGGCCCCGGGCAGCCTTAAAGCAATGCTGACGGACTTGCATAAGCGTCCCGCCAGTACAGCTGCAGCCACCACTGACGAGCGGTGCCTTTTGGGAGGAGTGCGCCAGCCTTCTGCGGCGCCGCATTAGGTAACAACTCAGGGGTGGAAAGGAGACGGGAAGCTGCCCGGCTCAGGAACTGCTCTGGCCATTTAAGATGAGTAAGTTCAGCTCTCGTGTCTGTGATGGGCTTCAGCTGAATAGCAGAAAACATGCTGACCTGCATTTCAACCTGTGGCCCTAATTAAATGCCATAAACCAACAGCAACATTTCTTCAGCAACAACCCTTGACACTTTTTCAGGCTCCTAATTGTTTTGTTACTCTCGGTATCTTTCCTGAAATTATTTTGTGCCATTCCAGCCTGGGTTTGAGGCTGCTGGACTTTGCAGGCATGCCCTATAGCTTCACAGCTCACCTCTGTCCCTGTCATCTTTGTGTCCTGGTGTGCCAGGAGGTCACTCCGAGAGACCCCCTTGTCCCCAGACCGAGCACCCAGTTTGCACCCCATGACACCCGGCTAGGCACCAGCTCCGGGGAGCCCGGTCCTGCCTCCCCAGTCCCCTCTCAGCACCACAGCGCGGGGCGCAGGAGGGCAGCCCCAGCACACCCTCCTCCCAGCAGGATTTATTAGAGCTCTGGGCATTTTGACAGTCAGCATTTTTTCTATTAACGAAGAAGAAATTCGTTCCTCTAGCAGGGAACACCGAGTGCATGCTGATTTCTTCACTGCTGAACGCCGCAGCATGCTGGTGGTGGGTGAGCTCTGCCTGGAGCACGTTTTCTTCCCCGAGTTCATGCGTGAGGTTCATGGCATGCAACATGAAGTGCTTCCTTCGCTCCCTCTTAGCTTTCCCCCCTTCTCTTTGGCTGGGAAGACTAATCCTAAGAACATAAGCAGGCAAGAGCCCACAGTCCCGATCTCCCAGCCTCGCCTGCACCTCATTGCAGCTCCAGTGCCTGGAGGGCTCGGAGCAACACCGCTCCCTTGCGAGGGTGCTGCTCAAACCCAGACTGGGAGCACTCAGCACGCCGGTGGGCACACCAGGGATGGGTGCTCCTGGCACCTGGGGGTCATGAGGGCCAGCGGCAACTCGAGAGTTGCTGTCCTTCCTAGCACCTTGCTTCTCTTTGCAGTCTGAAAAATCAGCTTCTGGGGCCGTCATTTTTCCAGGGATGGATGCCCTCAAAGCCATGCTGTTTCAGGGAGAGCAGCTGTTTCCTTTTTGTGTTAGCTCTGGGATTAAATGATTACAGATTAGACTGAGCACTGAAGCACTATCACAACAGTTTTGGTGTCCCAACCCACAGATGCAGTGTTTTGCTTCAAAATGTTTTGACCTAATCTGAGCAAGAAAAATATTTTCCAGCATAAGTAAAAAACCTGTAGGTTTTTATATGGAGAAAGCATGTAACAGGACGAAGTTTCCAAGTCTGAGGCTGGGCCTCCGCTAGGACTTCCCAGAGGAAGAATTCGGAGAGGTTAAGGGCACACTTCAGTAGACACATCTATATGATAAATTTAGAACTGAAATGTACTTAGTGGAGCACTGACAATTGAAATTTATGTGCTGCACAGAGACCTATGCAGGCGCAGGAGCCCGCCCACGCACAGCTTCCTGCAAGACCAGAGTCTTAGCTTTGAGCCACATAATTGTCTCTGGCTTATTTTTAATTGCTGCACAATTAACCAGCTGAATGCTGTGATTTAGGAGCAGCTTTCTACACAGACATTTTCTTGGCAACCAGTAAAAATTTTACGCGGCCTATACATAAATCAAGAGTAGGTCCACCAAAAAATATCCTGCGATTGGCTTAAAAAATCAGGAGATGCTTTGAAGCAGTAAAAGCTGTGCCACTCCTTATTTTCCTTATATTTTCAGAAATGTGTGCAAGAAGTTCTTTCACGGCCTCTGTCCCCCTGGTGTCCCACCGAAAAGGCTGCCACCCACGGGGCTCAGGGAGAGCTGGTCCCCAGGGCCGGTGCCTTGGCCCCGCGTCCCGCAGCCCTTCCTGAGGGGCCGTCACCGCCCAGCGGGTTTGGGTAAGGAGGAACCCAAAGCTGGTGGCGTTCCTCATGCCCGGACCGCGCGGTCAGCCTGACCCCACCGCAGCCTGTGGGCTGCTTTCCTGCTTTTCTGCTCGTAAGGAGGATTTATGTGGGAAGCTCATATGTAAGCATACATTAAAAAAAGAAGAAACCAGTCTTTTACTAGACCAGCCAAGGCACTCGGCACAGCCACACGTTGCCACAGCCCCACTCTCCTGTTGCACCCACCCCGGGTGCCCTCGGCTGAGCCCCCGCAGGGCTGGGCGCTGTGGGGGTGTCACCTCCGTGCCCCGGGCATCCCGAGGGGCTGGAGGAGGGCAGAGCACCAAGATGCTGCCGGCAGCCACTGAGAACAGCGGGCACAAAGCACTTCCCTGGGCTCCAGGTGAAGCCCAGACTTTTAGTTAGTCTGTCCTGGAGGGAGTTGTGAAATCTTAATGAAGGTTGGAGAAACTTAGCCAAAGGTAAAGGACACTTACAATAACCTAGCTTGTGGCCAGACCCTGCTGTGCCGGGCACAAGACCCCACTCAGCTTTCACAGCTGGGAGTCCTTTGCTATGAGTGTTTGTACAAACAGCCTCAGTCTCTGGGCAGTCCCGGGGCTGTTGTCTGCAACTGTCTGGTTCAGCAGCCAGCAGGCACTTGGAGCACAGGGTCCTTCTCCTGGTCTCCGGCTGGGAGCAATAATCGCGGTGAGCTCCCTGCACGGAGGTGGATGCTGCTGCTAACGGAGGTGCACCCACGCCTGCTGGAAGGACGCGGCCCTGCGCTGCGAGGCAGCTTTAAGAGGGTTAGTGCAGTCCAAAATCCGGAGAGAGCTGGAAGGCACACAGGGAAATCATTGCCAATGCAGCTGTGTCTGCGTGTGCAGGGCTCCGCAGCCCCTGGGGAGGCGAACCAGTATGGAAGTCAGTGTTTAAAGCAAGTCATTATCACGTTATGAAATGGAACAATTTTTCTGATTTACAAATTCCCCACTGCCTGTTCTGATACAAATGCAAGCAAAGTGCTCTAAAGCGTGGAGCCACTTCAGGGCTGGCTGACATGAGATGTTTCCAGCTAAGCCCGGTTCCTGCCTCAGCTCCTCCTGCCCCGACCCACCCCATAGCAGCAGGGCCCTGCTGGCACACAGCCTGCTGAGCCCACGCGTGCTAGGATGTGCGTGTGTGTCTGTGGGCAACCACAGGGACCGTCCAAAGGACAGAACAAAAATGAGGCTAGCAGCTTTATTTGGAGCCCCTGTGCTCTGAATTCAGAGCCAGGGCAGAGTGCTGGCCAAGTCTACAAGTATCAAAATCAGAAATTGTCCTTGCCAAACGTATTCACTAACTGTATCTTACTTGGGCTTTCTTTCTTTTTAGCAAAGAGTAAGGAGGTAAAAAGGAAGACATAGGCTGAACCCGTTCTGGACCTGCACACCATAATTGCTTTCGTCTTCCTCCTGGTAACAGAGCTGTGTTTGGGGGTCTCTGTGCGCCCCAGGTTAAAGGACACGGGCTGCTCTGCTCTGGAGTCCTCCAGGCACACATCTCAGCACGGGCACTGCCGCCATGCCAGCAGGGCAGGGTTCTCCTGCTCTGCGGCCGCTGGGGAAACTGCATTCCTCACACGGGGTTAGGAACTACCTTGAGCCAACAGCAATTCACATGTGATTTGTAGGTCATGATGGAAGTCATGACAGACAGATGTGCAATGGAAATATATGTGCAATGGAAATGGCTGGAGCGAAACCAAGCAAAACTAGTTCAGATAACGTATATCTGCCCTTTTGACAAGATGCAGTCCTTTGCAGCCACTCAGAGTAATTCCCTACTGTCTTCAGAGACAAATGCTGTGACAGCCCCAGGAGGCTGGAGCCCATTAGGAGCCAGAGCCCAGGAGACGTGTGGCACGGGCAGGACAGGGTCAACAACTGCATGTGGTGTTGGGCTCGCGGTTCCTGAATGTCCCGGAGGACGCTGGTGGCCACGTAAGAGCTTGGTGGGGTACACTGGGTCTCAAAGATGTTGTCAGGTATCTGCAAGGGCAACATAGCCTGAGAACTGTGTTGGATTTTCAGCGTCAATTAAGGACGAACTTTGAAAGTAACATGGTCATTTTCAGCTGTGACTCAGATAAGGGGATGGGACCGGATTCTCTGCAGATGACTAAACATGGTACTGCTTCACATGGACAAGGTTTTTTCTATGGTAAGTACATTTTGCTTTCAGTTCATGTGGTACTGGTACATGTACCACTGCTGTACAATTATACACTAGACATTTCCAGCTATTTGTGAACTGATGAGGTATTATTTTTTTTTCTAAGCTCCTCGGTTTGTCTCACAGTGAACAAATCTTGACCTTGTGCAATACTCACATCTGTGCTTTGAATTAAAAAGTGGGCTGATAAGCAGTCTATTTTATTACTTGGAGAGCACAGGTCAATTTTATAATGAAGTTACAGCAGAATGGATTTACAATTGCTCATAAAGATACTGAAAACAACAACGAAAGGAGGAGGACACTGGCCTTTATTAGCTCCTTGATTCAAGAAACACATTAATCAAATGATATCCAATTTTAAAAGACCCAAAGAGGCATATATGAAAGGATTAGTCAGTAGATGGTTAAATGAATTAACAGTTCAGACATGTAATTAATAGCAAAAATCCGACTGTGAAAAATAGCCTATGAATAACCCAACATACAGCCTCATCCATTTAAAAATGACCCAATTATTCCTGGTATCTTCAATATCTATTATTTGTCACACCGAATAACATTTTTTTCATGCACATAACTGAAATAAAAGCCAAATACACGCATACAGCAGTTTTCTGACAAACAAGATTCTGCCTTTTATTGTACTTAGAACAACAGATTTTAAGATTACAAAAGAGTTGCACACCAAGCAGGAAGGTCTGTCCCGTGGCACAGCACAGGCCGAGTGCTCGCACGGGACCCAAGCATGGACTAATAGTCAAAAACTAAATAGTTTGATTTCCCCTACTGTAGTATAATCGGCTTTGTCTTTACCCTGGGTGCCGGACAGGCTCCCCTTTTTGGTTCGTTACAAGAAGGGATGTCCTTCAGTCCAGCGCTCTGATTTCTGAGTCACCTGCGTCCCCTGCCACACCTCACGGCAGTGGGCTGTCACCTGCTTCCAGCCTCGACGGCACCGTGACATGGCAGGTCTCTATTTTCCTTATTCTGTGTATTTAAGGCCAGATCATAGCTCCAATAAAGAACAGGAACAACCAAAAAAGGAACAGTGGCAACAAGCCAACCAGTGTCTTTCTATAGAAGCAGAATTTGGCCTCAGATACTATTAATTTAGGCAAAGCACTGCCATTTTTGAACAGTGACTGGGAAAGACCACAATGTTGCAACCACAGTAAAGTTGCAACCCTGGTAAGATGACGTGTGTATGCTTCAACAAAACAGCAAATCGTGCAGAGGACAAAGGTTGACAATGCAGCAGAAAGGTCCCACAGAGACAGGGCAAAGGCTTTTCGATACCGTGTGTGGGAAGCCAAAAGCTCAGCCCTCACCTCGGAATCACTCACTTGGAAACAGGCTGGAGAAATAACCGCATTATTGTACCTGACATTCTTTCTGCCCAATCTGTAGGCTGCTTGTTCCTTCTCTTTTGGTAATCCTGTGGTGTTTGCTTCATGACTTTACTTAGCTATGGCGAAACAAGCAATTGCAAATACATTACATTATGCTTTGTTACTTTTATGAATATAGCTGTGGGTTGGGAGTCCTCCCCAGGCAAAAAGGCACCAGCAATGAGCTTTTTGGCTTATTACAAAGAAAATAAAATATATCAGTATAGAGAACTCTTTTTATTACAGAGACGTTAACAAATAAAAACAGCATTAAACTGCCACAGAACACAAAATACCTGGCACAGAGAGCAGCTTATAAATTTGCTGTGGTTTTATGTGTGGTGCAGATATTTGCTTTTTGAATCACAAAGGCAGGTTCCCCTGCCATTTTAAATGGGAATGAACAAAAGTCCCTCCTTGCTTCCTCAAAGCAGTGACTACGGCCCCGGTGAGCGAGAATACAGAGATGTGGGAAGGTTGCAGTCTGAGCCTTTTCTTCTGGAAACCCATGGCTCGGTGGCCAGCTCGTGCCCGAGGTGCTGGCGGCCGCCTTCCAGCTCCTGTGCTGCCACTGGTGCCGGGCTCTCGCCGGGGGCACTGTCCGTGGCCGCGCCGCTCCTCCTGCATCGCCAGCTCCTGTGCGAGTGGCCAGCAGGCACCAGCACGCGAAGGTGCAGAGAGCGATTCTGTCAGTCCATGTGGTACAAGAAAGCATGCCTGTGCCTCTAAAAAAAAAAAATCTACTTTGAAACATCAGGTAGGAAGCGGCTACCACTTTGTAATTCCAGGATTCTGCCCTAAAGTGCAAGGACACTTTGTGCAGTTGGAGAGGGCAGAAATAAAGGCTGCTCTGTTGTCCCTCAAGTGCAAACACTATCCCTGTCTAACCAGTCAGTTAAAGGAAAGCTGCAGATGCAGACACTGACACCAGATCATGCCAGTGCACGCTCCGTTCATGTCATGCGAGGACGGACCCTTGACAACTGGGCAGTATATAACAAAAAAAAAAAAAGTTGAAATCAAAAGCTCCCATTAGTATTGGCACACGGACTCATCTCCTGATGAGCACTTAGTTACCCTCAGTGTGCAATCAGGAAAGAAACCTTCTTACAGAAGAACATTAAATAGATATTTTTAGCAATATAAACAGGGGCATGCCTCTCTCTCTATATATAAACTATACATATATACATTTAACTTACATTGTTTTATTGAAACAGCTTGGCAGAGGGATCAGTACCTGGAGCTACAGCTGCCTGTACCTAGGAGCTGCAGAGACGGCCCTGGGTTAGATGGCTGCAGGGAGGCCAGCTCTTCCCAGCCACGCCACCAGCCTCCTAGGCACCACCCTGGGCACGCTGCGGGACGTGGCAGTGACCTGACTAGCTCTGCACACACCAGAACGAAGTGTGACTCCATTACACCGTGGTAGAGGTGATAAGCACCCTCACCTTCCTCCCCAGGTCTGAGCCACTTGGTGTTTACCTGCCTGTGCACAGTGTGGGATGTTCATTGCTCTGGCTTAACTTCATTTTTTCTGAAGCCAAGCAGAAGGCTCCTCTTGGCTTCTATGGGAGCAAGTTAAGGTGGTGCCAAGCTCTCCAGAAGCAGTCACACAGCCCCTCCACCCCAGCTCCTTCTGCACCCCTTGTCTCATGGAGTTGTACCCTGCCACACCTTAACATCCCTGCCGGGCCAACAGCAGCGTGTTCCTTGTCCCCCACCTGCTGCCTTCGAGGGGAGCCGATGGTCTGAGCAGCAACCAAGCTTACACCACCACAAAAGCCCCCGGAGTGCCGGGACAACGCGGGCAGTGCCCACACGGGGGCTGTGGGCCCTGGAGGGGGTCTGCTCCACGGCTGCACCCAGGGACCTCAGAAACGCCGCGACAGGATTGTGCCGATGGTGAGATTCTCTTCGCTTTATTAAAGCAAAAGTAGACAAGAAAACGCAAAAGAAAACACAAAGTACAAATATATATGTCAGGAACTGGACTTTGGTATTTCTTAAGCCTCTTTTTTTCCAGTTCCTGCAGCAGCTGACAGAAATAAACAAAGAAACAGTGTTAGCCTCCCCCCCCCCAGCAAATACACAGTTGGGTGCTACTGATCCTGGCTCCCAAACCCTCCAGTAATTCCTCCGAGAGTATCATAAAAAGCTGACTTTTGGAAAAAAAAAAAAAAAAAAGTTGCAGAAATTGACTTTGAAACCAAAGAGCTACAGAACATAACCCTAATGCACAGGAGCTGTGGGGTGTTTGTGGACAAGGCAACCCAGCCGCCCACCTACACCATCGGACGGGTGGGACTGCAAGTGAGCACACGCTTCCTTCTTAAAGCACACGTGGCTGGAGAGGCATCATACACACAGGCTGCAGGCATCTGGCAGATGAAGGCAGATATACACGGGCAGTATCCCCCTTCTAAGTCACTTTTCATTCACACTGTGTGTCCACCAGGAAATCAGTGTATGCAAATCCCTATTATATCCAATTTCTTTCCAGCCTCCCAGCAGAAAAGTAACCAGCAGGCTACCTTCACACTCATTAACTAATGAAAACCTCACTGACATGAGCTCCTGCAATGTATAAAGCTCTCCAGAGAAGCCATTTAGACTGACCATAAGCATCCTCCTGTTGATGACAGAGATCAGGGCATTTTCAAGCCAGTTATTCATTGTACTCCTCTGCTAATAGCCAGAAAATGTTCAAGAATGGAGGAATACCCCAGCAGGGCATTTAATTGATTCATTTGCAAATATTAATAGACCATACCAACACTTAAGATGCTTGCAGCTACAGCCCTTTAAATAGAAGAAGCTATTGAGTATCTGTGCCTGTTGGCTGATGCTCAAGAAAGTCATCTGTGGCTTCTGATGCCACCTACAAGAAGGGCTCTCAGGAAGAACAGCTCGATCAGAGCCATAGATACCAGGAGAGGAAATCTCAGTACAAGTAACTGTAAAGAGAGACCCTCCGTTCAGTATTTTTGTTTTTCCGCACCCCTTCCCTTAAGGAAAACCCCATATAGCATGACTGAAGAACATCAGTAAAATTAAAGGCTCGTTCTTACTGAGAGTTTGCAGAGAACCCAGATGCACCACAAAGGCATTTGCCGGCAGAGCTGATGGTTACGCTCAGCTCGTGAAAGGTCCAAGAAGCAGAAGAATTAGCACTGTCTGCTGCATGGCAGAGTCAGGAGACTGTACATGGCATCAACTGTCCCGAACCTAACTCTCTTCTCTGTAAAGACGTCTGACAAACATGACTAGTTGGCATTACGCAGAGGGAATACAATGTGATTTGTAAGGAGGCCCACCTCTCCAAACTCTCAAATTTGACTGCACTTTCTGTGTGTTTGTGCTGGGGGACCACAACAGCACACTGCACAGGGGCACCAAGTCTTCCACAGGCGAAATCGCTGCCTGTCAGCAAATCCACAGGCAAAGGCCTCATTTGCTGTTTACCTTGTGTCCTCTGCGCAAGGACCACATGCAGGCAGTCCAGGCCGGCCCTGCCAGAGCCTGCCCTGATTCACTGGCCAGGGCTGGCTACACAGCTTTGGTGGGCTCACCAACGTGGGGAAGGGGAGAACCAAAATACCAAGGGGAGGGAAGGTTTGACTGCTTTGTGAGAAGTGGAGCCTGCCAAATAAGCAAATCTGGATGTGGGCTGGTGGGCCTGCACTTCCTTGCGACTGTGAGGTATAAAATGGAGTCAAGCCAACATCTATGCCTGAGAAACCAAGCCTCCTTTCCTCAAATATTCCTGACTACTGGGAGCCATTGGCAACTGCAGATCTATTAACCTTTGATTTTGTCTGGTTTTGAACTGAATGCCCAGGTTCGCTAGGGTGTGTTTATCCACCCGCACAGGCCGTGCTGCATCCTGCATTGCATCGGCCCAGGCACGATGCGGAGGTGTGACAGTGCACACAGGAGGTGCCTGCAGTCAGCTACCAACATCAGCAGGAGCCACACACACCTCTAAGAAGAGAGAAGGTCTTTTAAGCATTTTCTTTACACTTCCCTGAAGTGCCATGGAAATACCGTGCCTGTTGCTGCGACCATCTCCCAGGGGATAGGATTAATAACCTGTCACAGATCCTGCAGAGACAGTCCTGGCTGCTCCCCTCCTGGGATGCTCGTCTGCTGGCATCAGAAAGAAGAGTTTAGACAAATGGAAAATAAGTAGTGTAGCTGAAAAACCTGGGCCTTGGACACCCAGCGTGAACGGAGCTGGTGCGGGGCAGAGGCAGGCGGGACTGGCGGTGCTCGGCAGCAGGAGGGCAGAGGCTGAGGTCCGAGAGGCGTCAGGCACTTGTGAAGGTGGGGTAGGGCTGTGCCTGCGGGACAGCAGCTGTCCGCGACCAGAATGTGACCGCTGAGCACCCAGGCGTCCACCGGGCACACGGACATCCAGTTTGCCTCAGGAAAAATATCCCAGGTAGAAAGCAGTAGCCACCCGCAGCCCCCAGGGATTTCCAGAGGTCGTCGTCCCCTCCAGCCCCTGCAGTGACAAACCAGTGGCGTGCTGTCAGCAGCCCCTGTGTGACAGCAGGGCACCTTCCGACTCCGAGGCAGGGTCTGTAAATTCAACAGGTTGCAAATTCGTCTCTTTCCTCTAACTCCATTTCTCTACTGCAACACTTTAACTTGTCTGCTTCCCAGCACCATAACACAAATAAAATGTCCCAGAAGAGGCCAGTAAAATATCCCATGCCCAAACGTATAGGTTCGACCTGCTTCTCACCTTTTTTTGTTTTACAGGGGGGAAAAAAAGAAAAACAACACAAAAAAATACAGAAAATAAAAACAACCTACTGGTGGCATTTCTCCCACTCTCTTGTGGCCCTGGGCCACTAGAAGTCACTGCAGAAAACATAAAGGAGAGAGTGCAGACACTGTGCCAGGGACACAAGGCCACACGCCACGTGTCCCAACAGACCAAGCCAGCCAAACCTAGGCAGAAGCCGTGGCAGGTAGTTCAGTTCAGAGGTACCACAGGAAAAATAGAAATCTAAGGAATCCCAGCAGGTAGTTGCTACTGTCTGTCTTCTCGGCACACTGTCTTTAGAGGGGATTCCCCAAGGCACTGCAGTACAGTAGTGCAGAAACAATAGGCAGGAGATGGCTGAAATGGGGGTGGCAGAAGTGGGAGGTCCCCGCTGGAAGATCACTCCGCGTGGAAGTAGATAGGTTTGACTTTTCCAGACAGGATCTTTGGAACCTGCACAGAAATGATCTCGGCCATCATTTCAGGGTAGTCCACGCTCACCATATGTGCCTTAATTAAAAGGTCAAATGTAAACTGATGCAGATCCTTGGCAATCTAGGAAAGAAAGAAAATCTGTTAAGCAAAAAGCCCCTGTTCAGTGATTTCTCTGGGAAGATGCTGAGCAGACAGCAGCAGACACAACATACCAGGGCTGGACCTGGTTTGCTCTCTGGATGTCACTGCCCTGCTGGCAGTTACCAGGCGGCAGGTATTAGACATCTAACTATATGGGCAGAGGGCAGAGTCCTGGCAAGGAAGGAGGGCCTAAGTTCTAAGTCACAAATAGGGATTTTTTTATTTTCATTTTTTAATTAACGCTGAAAGCAGAGCAGATTCATGGAGGGGCACTGTGATTTAGGACTGTTTTGCTAGGCTATCATTGGAAAATAATTGTCTACAAAGAGTTCTTCATTGCTAAAAAAGAAAGCTCAAGGACCCAAGCACAAGGGTGGCTATTGCAGGGAGTCCACAGACACAGCTAACTGTCACCTGTCACTCCCTGAGCAGTTAGGTGCCCTCTTTCCTCTGTCGCCTTATCTAGGAGTATACTGTAATAATGTCCTGCAAATGTGTGTTAACAGTTACAAAGCAAACCACATCACAAGTGCTTTGACAACTTACGTGCACCTAATCTGCTTCTAGTTTGAAAACTTGCAAGGTGCGCCTGTAATAAGTAAGCTTATCTTAGCATAAATTACTCTATTTTACTCCTCTCTTTCTTCACCGAAACACCATCTGGGTTCCACATGCTGATGCTCTCGACTCCTGTTCAGCTGCTCCAGGGACATGACAGAGGGCAGAATCTGCACTGTCTCCTGCCCACTTATCTCCTTCTTTTTAACAACAGAAGCACCTGGACACAGCCAGGGCTGTGTGTGGAATAACTGAAGGAGAGGAGCAGCACAAAAATGACAACAAAAGAAACTAAAGAAACTGATACAGGTAAAAACATCACGAGCACAGTGTTCATGTCTACAAGGGCTGTGACACTATTTCCCAAAGTTCCTGCATCAGCAAGATTCCCTCTGTTCTATACTCCCAAATTCCTACGTCCCAAATAAATCTAGTAACTCTGGACTGTGTACAGACAGACATCTCACTGTTCTCTCTTACAGGATGCACGGAGTCCAGGACCTTGGTGAGCTGGTAAAATCGCCGAGAGCAGGAGGTAGGGTTCTTCCTCTTGCAAGCAATGATCCGGTCAAGTTCCTTAATGTAATTCATTCGAAGTTCATCAAAGAGCTTCTGGTTCTTCAGGCCATCCACTGGAACTGGATGGAACAAGGAGAGGAAACAGTAAGAGTTGCCCAGAAAGCGCAGAGAAAAAGATAAGCAACATGAAAGCTGAAGAAATGGTTAACACAGGCCTACCGGGAAAGATGTGCCCTCACTCTGATCAGCCCATCGGACCACTGCTAACCAAGGACCCTTGCTCAGCACTTGTTACAGAAGGGAGGCATAGGACCGAGGTGCAGCACCATTTTCTGAGTGGTGCCCAAAAGGGCAGCAGATGGGCTGAGGAGCCACCTCGTGCAGGAGCTGCACGGGAGAAATGCTGCAATGTGCAGGGGCAGGACGGGCCGGCTGCAGCGGGTTAGGGCACCGTGTCCTTACGCTTGGCAGCTCGCTGCCTCTGCGCAGCTTGAAGCTGAGAGGAAAGATCCAGTGCCATCCCTTGGGGAGCACCAGTACATGCGGGTGTACACAGAAAGGCACCAGACACTTTCAGGGCAATACTATGTATAGCAGCTAGTGATCTGTTGCAGGAAGGATGCGAGTACTTACTAATACTGAAGAAGAGTAGAGCCTTCATACAGAGAAACTCCTGGGGTGTGATCTGAAGCCAGCCAAACTCCTGAGAGAGGTGCCGCATCCTGACACATTGGCTGTACATTCTGGATTTGTGCATCCGGTATCTGGCACAACAAGATGCAAAATGCATTGGCAGGAAGATTAAATAATTGCTTGTGTGATGTGTGGGTGTTGACAAGCTCTGCCTGGCCCAGAAACCCAGCCTCGCCTGGAACATCCCCACTGCAGAGGGGGAATGTTGACAGCAATGAATGAATGTTGAATACGGGAGAGGAAAGTTTTTCAAAATACCTCCATGTGACCTTCTGTGCCTGGAAATGGATGACTATCTTGGATTTTCAAGGTTCATTTGACCCTCTGCCTTCTTGAAAAATGACTGCATCGATTCACCATATTCGGCTATCCAAAAGGGACACGAAGCCGAGCTCTGAACTCTCAGACAGGAGGAGTGGTTTTGCTTACTGCTGTGCTTAGTTATTGTTTTATAGCTTTTCTGCCTTAGTGTCAATAAAACCTCCCCAACTCCACGCTGATGGTGCATCAGAGAGAAATCATCAGGAGCTCACAGTATACATTTATCTCTGTTTCTGCTCTCTCTAACTGACCAAACAAACTGAAAACAGAAACTCAAATCCCTCAGTGAAAGGCAGGTCTGTGTGGCCCAGCTCTTCACAACCCGTGCCAGCACCTGTTGCTGCCCTGGTGGAAGTCCAGCTGAGGGCAAACTTGAGGGAAAGGGAAGCAGGAATAGCAGAGACTCTGCAACTCATTATTCCTGCAGATTACTGCAGAGCAATTACAGGAAAAAAAGTGGGCCCCTCCTATGCTTTTTTGGTCAGCTCTCAAAGCCTGATTACTCAGCTGTACATTTCATAAGCAGACGGTAAAGCAACTTCCTTGCCTTATTCTCATTTCTCACCTAGTCTGACTCAGACAAAGCAGAACTTTAGACTGTTGTTATTTTGCACTTACTCATTGAAGACCAAATCTGGAGCAAAATAAAGCATCCTGGAGTTGACATTAGTGAAAGATCTCCAACCCATAGCAAAAACCATAAGACCCATCCAAGAATACTGGATTATTGACATCTGGTCATCCACATGCAGATTACGAAATCCTATTAAAAAAAAAAAAGCCAGAGGGATGTTACAAATTAATATTGTGTTCCTGCAGTTACCAGGATTGTTTTCATGCAGACTCCAATTCTCCCGCAGTGACCCTGTAATGACACGGTGGTCCACAGACTGATCTCAGCTCGTCCCAGGACACACAAATGAAGCAGGGTGATACAAGTGAGGTGCATCAAGGCACCCACACACTGGTGGGAAATCAGGAACATCCAAACCACAAAACTGCACCTGAAAGTGGAGAAAGGGGATCCCCCAAACACAAGGAAGAGATAAAGACCACATTAAAAACACAAACAGAAAAGCATTTTAAAGGAAGCCCATAGCAAGTTGTAATAAATGACATCTTTCCCCCAGAAGTCTCAAAGAACTTCAGAAATTGTAATTGAAGGCTTTGTAAATCCCAGTGAGATGAGCAATTCTCCAATAGGCTAGACAAAGACAACACAGGAGGGTGGGATTAAATGAGTTCCTAAAGTACCACAGCACCTATGTTCAAATAAGGGCCCTAGGCACTTCCCTTTCCCAACAGAAACAGGTTAGCTGCAATCACGTTCATTTCTAACAGGTGCTAATTAGAAATCCAGAGCCAACTGGCATCTCATTGTGCCACACACTCTGCAGCCACAGTGGAAATCCCAAAGTTCCTGCTCCAAACCATTTGCAATTTTCATGTGAAACAGAACATCAAAAGTAAATGAAACAAACATCCGATGACAATTTGCTTTGTTCTGCTACCCGAAATAGATCGGCTGATCAGGAGCTGGAGCCCCAGACAGCAATACAGCTAACCGTACCAAAGTCTCCATGCACAGAGCCAGAAACAAGCCCTCATTAACCAATTACTTCCTTTGGGCGAAATTCTGGCACTCAAGGAAATCAACATTTTCTCGTTTTGAGAAAATCACATGTTATTCTAATCAAATATTAAAACAATTCTAACACCGTCAGTGTATAATTATAACCCACAGTGTATAATTACAATCCACTGAGGCAAGCATCTGTCTCTTGCTTGGGAAGCTGTCAACTGCAAATGAGCACAAGTCGTGTTTCATTGCTGACGGAAATTGCTTTAGGTTTGTACATTTTCCCTTCAGCTTTCATGTCACCATGAAAAGCTACCAGCTTGTGGGCAAGGAGTGTCCTACTGACCCCGAGCAGGTGATTTCCATTCTGAGGGCTCTTAGCTGCCTACCGACAATGACAGCTTTCAGGCAGCCAGAGCAGAGCCTGTTTGCAGAACACAAGCACAGATGAGGCACGTGGACAACTCAAAGATTTCACAGAATTAGTCATAGTCATCTCTAGGACATGTCCTGGTTGGAATTTCATTTTTACTTACAGTACTGCATGCTATTAAAAACAAACAAACAACAACCCAACAACCAAAAAATAACAAAACTTCTTACTTATCCAGTAAATCTGTTCAGAGATGAATTCACTGCCTACTAAATGTAAGAAAACAACTGTTTTCTTCAATCTTCTCCTACTCCATGCTTGCTTCTGTTATTTTTTCATGCCTAGACTTTCTGAGAAGACTGGAAAACTTGAGTTACTTGGAAAGGAGCCATCCTGCTGGTCTCCAGAGCTGTAACTCTGTGGTGAGTAAGAAGTGTGATGGTGCAGGGAATGCTCCTGCACTGTCACTCCAGTGATGACAGTAAACGTCTCGTTGGTCTGCTATACACTCAGCTTCTTCCAAAATCAGTACTTCTTTTTTTCTCCCTGCTTAACTTGCTCTTTGATGGAAAAGCATATCTTCTCTCAGAGGAATTAACAGACAAAGGAAGGAGCTTTGCTGGCAGGTGTTTCCGATGCAGCGTGGCGAACATGAGGAGCACATGCTGAGCTCCTCCAGCCGATGCGGGCTCACTGTGACAGGCAGCTCACGCTCTCGGTCCTTTTGAACAGACAGGACCACGGCAACATGCTTCCCACAAGGAGGGGGCTGCCATGTGCTGAACCTGCCTGAGCCCCCTGCTCCAGGAGCCATCTGCGGGGAGCAGGGCAGCCCACAGCCATCACCAGGGACTTGTGTTCGCAGGAGCCGGGCTCTGTGACGCTTCAGGGGCCTGAGCCCACGGGCCCCCCACTTCTGCTGGGTGCAGCATCAGCAGGACAAAGCAGTTGCAACACCAATATCCATGGCAGAACTCGTCGCTCAGCTTAACCCACTCGTGATGTTGTAAGCTCGGTGTGCATTTAGCAAATTGTACAGTACAGGTGCAAACCAATGATCAAAAAAGGCTCTGCAGGTTTCAATTCTTATTTATAGACTTAGCTTGGGTTTCTCCTAAACATCGAGTATCGGCTTTTCAACATATTTGTTGAAAGTATTTGTTGCATCTACTCTTTTTGCCATGAGAAGGATTTTGGTGCACTTATTCACTACCTTGTAATTATAATGTTCACTAAAAAAATATATTTGCACAAGCTCTATCAGTGTCTAAAGAAAGGTATTTGAACACAACAGTTTTGTTGTTATAGGACTTAAAATTTGCTTCTGCATGTACAAGAAAACAGGTTGTACAAGCAGTGTGGTTGACTTTTCTAAAAGGAATCACCACTTTCAGTTTCCAATCTGGAACACCTTGAAATAAAACTTGTTTTCAGAAGCCAGATACCTATCACTTCTTGGAAGCCTACTGTTTTCAGGCATCTTAGATGATGCATGGTCAAAATCACTGCAAAAGAAAATAAATACAAATCTACTGCCATAATATATTGCTAAGTTTCTAGTACTGCCATAGTAAAGGACACCTGACTGATGGTAACTTCTATGGAGAGCAATCATAGCAAAAATAAAATTAAATGTACTGATGTCTTGAGTGAGATGAAAGCATAACCTTTTTCTTGTGAATAATCTTAAAGCAGCAAAGTTTAGAAATAAAGTCTTTATCTTCTCTGTTGATATAGTGCTGTGTCATAATGATATCTCACTAAAAGATAAGCAGTTGAACAGCTCATATGTTACCATAAAGTAACATTTCAATAAAAATGAATACTTACTTATTATCCTGGAAATTTTATTTTCTAGAGAATGGAAGAAGACACAATTAATTGCATCTTTATAATTACAGGGTGAGTTAGATATAACATAAGGCAGTAGATCTGAAACAGAAACACAAGCAAGCAATGGGCCTGGAATACCCATAAAGCCCTAACTTAAACAACAATTACTCAGAAATTTGTAAAAGCTGCAATAAACAGGAGTATCTGCAATGATACCGTCTGTCAGGTGGCATATTTCACCTGATAACATGTGCATCGAGGTGCTAGAGACATGAAGTGTATTCATCTGTCTCATTTGCAGCAGAGTAGCAGCTTGCCCTTTTGCTGGTCTGCTGTGAAGCAGACATTCCCCATACACTTGCAGACCAATTATTTTTTATAGACTGATTTCCTAGCAGCTTCAGGAATGAACTGAAGATTTTTCATTTTCTGACAGTTAAAATGATTTTTAAACTAAAGTGTTTGAGTGCTGATCTAAATTAACCATAACATCTTGACTTAGATTTTATATATATAGGGAAAAGAGAAAATACAGATTTTATGAATTTAATCAGACTTTTGAATTCCGTATTTCAGTAGCTTTCTTGGCAAGCTATGGTTATTTAATCTTTCCTTTCCAGAGGAAACACAGTCTGAGTCTACCTTGTTCTGCTGCAGACATTCAATTACATAGCGTCCAATGGGCCATGCATTAAATTTTCTCCACTAGGCAGAGGCTGATATGGCTACTGACATTGCAAGCATGATTCAGAAATGCTCCTGCTCAATGCAGTCTTGTCGCTGACACTCAAGGATATTATTAAAACTTTGCTGAAGTAAGTGCAGCAATACCTTGCCGCATATTATCACCCTCGGTATACAGGTGAGGTTCAATGGAAGATGCGAGGTTAATACACATCTATTAACCAATATCAATCTGTTGACTGCAGTATCAGGCTGACACTGCCTCTGTTAACAGGTGCAAATTCTCATTCCTCCCGCCAGCAGCAGTCACTGTAAAGTAAAACCTCTGCACCTTTTCTCTTTTCTCACTTTCTGAGATAAGTCCCTCACCTGGCAAGCAGAGCTGCTCAGGCTTAGTTAAGCCCATGCTGGTGCCAGCTGGGCTGCGTTTGGGGGCTCCAGCAGGCAGATGCCGTGTGCCCAGGGCTGCCCGCAGGCACAGAGGCAGAGCCAGGAGTGCTCGTGGGGCATCAGGGCTGCCTGTGGGGATGAGCGGCCGCTGCCCTCGGCCACGGGCTCTGCTCCTGCTGCACCAGCCGCGCTGGGCAGTGTGGCTCCAGAAAGCTCTGCGGCCACCCGTGGCACCTCTCTGCCAACCACACTCATTAGAAGCCTCTGGCCTCCCAGCAGGCTAAGAGCACATCTTTTTGTTTTGGTAAACACAGCGACACCCTGCTGTTTTATATTGCTTGGGCTCTGTTTCCATTACTTCTCCCCCTGCATTGTTTTCAGTGCATCGCTGTCCCCTCGATCTGCCCTGTGTCCAGCTGCCTAGCCGACCAGCAGCCCCAAGAGCTGGAAACACTTCAGCACTGTTAGTCAAAGTGTAACTTAAAGCGATTCTAGCCAGCAAACTGCCTGTGGCTATCCAGCAGGACATTGCAGGTCTGACAGGTGTGGGGGCGGCCCCTCGGCTGCCGGCTGCCCCGAGCAGCAGCACGTGGCAGAAGGCAGCACCGCCAGCAGCGGGTGTGCAGCCACCAGCAGCGGGTGTGCAACCACCAGCAGCGAGTGTGCAACCTCGCCGCAGCAACATCTGGGTCACGGCTTGAGCAAAGGCTTGAGCAAAGGGGCTGTGTAACCACAGCCCGAAGCACAGAACAGCAACAATGCTGCAGTTGTTTACTCCTCCCCTGGAAAATATCAAGAGAATGACTAAGTGGTAAATTTGTCGTTGTTACTGTTAAACTCCATGCTGGCATATGTCACACAACTACAGGGAGAAAGCTGGGGAAAACAAACTAGTGTTGCCTCTTGCTCCGGGCACAGTGCAGCTGATGGTGACACCGTGTTCCCACCAGCAGCAAGCTCCGCAGGCTCCATCCACGCCAGCACGCAGGAGGGATCTCTTCACACTTGTCAACAGCTTTTATGGATGGCAGACACAGCTGGTGGGTGCGGTGGACAAGAGAGCATCCCAAATACCACAGCACTCCCATTTCGAGCTCTGACAGACCGGCCAAGGAAGCCTGGGCTCCCTAAGCGATGCTCGTGCCCACAGAGGTGGATGTGGCCACCCTTTGGCTTCCCAGAGAGCAGGTGAGCACTCACATGAGATGAGCAGAGTGAACTTTGCCCCAGGTGCTTCAGCCGGGCAGCTTGTGTGGCTGCAGGCAGCTGCTGGGGCTCTCTGCAGCCTTTTTCTTTCCTTCCATAAAAGTTAGAGGCCTTCAAGTCACTTAGGCCCGCCAAGAGGTCTTGGGAGGACAGGCTGGAGAGCTGGGAGCCGCCTGTGCTGAAGAAGCCCGATTCTGGTGAGGAACATCAGAATAAAGGAACCAGGGCTGTTCTCAGAGGACACGGCAGGTGATTCTGTCTCAGTAAGGAGCTCTCGGTGAGGAGGGAAGATGAGCCTCTAGAAAACATGTAGGGTTGCTATGTTCCAGAGGCAAGAGACCTTGGAAAGGCAAGTGTGGTTTCCAAAGGAATAAGCCAGTCTAGTGAGACTGTGAAGACAAAAATAGTACCTCAGGCTGCGGCTACACCTGCATTGAAATAACCAGGATTAAAGGCCAAAAATGTTGCCCAGGAACCAAGAGATGGGCTGTAAACCCACCGGCATGTGAAGGATGGCTGATCCATGTTGAGAGCTCTTGTGTTTTATTGCCTCACTTGTGTTGGCTTTGCTCTCAGAAGACTCTGAGAACTGTGCTAAAGGCTTCTCAAACAAAGGGAGATTTCCTTTGGGTTTCCACATCTTAAAACAGATTGATTGGGCTGATAAGACCAGTTTATAACAGGAGCTCTAAAATGGGAGTTTTCTTTTGGAATAAACCTAATCCTAGATTCCCCAACAGTCTACACAGGTGCCCAAGTGAGGTCCTGACCTCCAGGGTCCCAAGAGGAACCAGTTTCCTCAGAGGAGATATCCAGTTAAATGTAAATTTTTGCTGAGTTGCCTGCATACTTAGACCAAGCTCTGCAGGAACTCAGACCCAATCCTCAGCTACTTTCAGCAGCTTCCCCAATTCCACTACCACTTCATGAAGCAGTGCACGTCTGGATCACCTGGAGAAGGTATGCTTTCCTCTAGCTCATGCAAGTTACGGGATGGTGCTAATCTCTTGTTCTGAGAAGAGTTCTCCAGGCTTGGCTGTAACAGCTCTGGAAGTGGAACAAAACCGCTGCAGGAGAATGGAAAGAAAAAAAACCTTGAATCTCTACCAGGATCCCTCATACACAGTAGGAAGAAACCAGCCACCAAAAGGAGACAAACCTCGTGTTGCTCCAATTTGATTTCCAGAGAAGTTACAGACAGACACCTTGTGAAAGTGCTCCCCCAGGAAATTTTCTGATTGTGAGGTACAGGTTGCAGATCACCTCCTTTGAAACCCACCTTCAGGCAATGCAAATGGGGGGGCTTTGGGGAATGTGACAGGACAGGACTGGGGTTTGGTCATTTTCATCCTCACCTGGCAAGGCCTTTGCCCACTTTACAACGTAGACCAGCTGCCTCTCCCCGAGCTCATTCAGGCTGGTCAGCAGGTTGGAGAAGGAGTCAGGCTGGCTGTTGTCATGGCCAGCACACACCACAGCTGGCTCGATGGCTTCCAGGACGTTGAGGAAGATGGGCTGGCACTCAAACCCATCAATGTGCGTCATCACCATCTTGGGAGCTTGCTCCTCTGTGGGACTGGATGAACTGGCTGCTTCAGCATCATCTTGTGTCTTCAGGTTACCCAGCTTCTTGAGCTTGCGGGCTGTGGAAATGACACATTTTAGTATGACACTTACACAAAAAAGCCTTGAGGTTTCTTGGCTTACAATAAAATTGAGAGTGATGACCAGCAGCAGTGACACATGTGGTGCATGCAGCCTAGTGAGAGCCCAGGCATCACAGGCATCATGTAAGGACAAAAGGGAGTATACAGTGCTCAAGGAAATACATTTGTTCGTTAATATTATATGGAAAAAAACAAGCATCATTTACGTCCTCAACCATCACCGGTCTCACATTAAGTCCCAGTTAGAAATGGAGAGGAAGAACTGGGGAAAAGAGAAGAGGCGAATTGGTTCAAACAACTACTCACATGCAATTAAAAAGCGAAGGAAACCAAGCAAATAAACTCAGTATGTGGTCACATTCTGGGGGAAAAAAGCCAATGTACTTAAGTACTCTATTTTGGATTGTTCCACTCCACGACCAAGTTCAGGCAGCTAGGACATGTACGCCCCAGCCCCAAGGGCCAGGGTACTCTCCACATAGCAATGGCTTTCACCCTACAAAATCACTTTTACAGACTCACTGTAGGAGTGGGAAGGTCTCTTTTGGGCAGCGATTTCTCCCTGCAGGAAACTCCTGCAGCACGTACCGCCCTGAGCCAAGCACTCGCAGCTGGACTACTACTCCACAGACACACTACAGAAAAAGAAACCTAAAGGCAAGCCCGTGTCTCCACGGCTGCTTCCCTGGAGTTTTCCCAGCTAGCCCAGTGCAGAGGAGAAGTCTCAAGGGAGGGCTGGCCTTGGTCTGCTGGCCAGCTTCAAAAGGAACTTCAGTACAGTGAGCCTGTGGGGTCGGGACTGCCCAACGTGGACATGTGCCCTTGTCACCATAACGAAGTCTCTCTCTTGAGGTGCAACTGACTCTTAATTACAAAAGCCAATCTCCCTGCAAGGTATACCAGGAGCTTCAGATGCATGACTTCAAAATTCTTGGAGAGTTAGTGGTTATCTAATTTGGTATCTACATGACTGTGATCAGCACAACACAGGTTGGCAGGCTACTGCAGAAAGGAACTGCTTTCATACCTCACTGACTACAAAAAACTCTAATTAATTAGAGCAAAAAAAAGCTGATCGCTTAATTCAAGCAGAGAATATAACATCAAACCAATTGTCCTTGGGGTTTTGGCTCCTACATTACATGATACTTATCTCAGATTTCCTTTCAGCTGTAATTAGAAAAATAAGCAGTGAAACATAAAAATGTCAAGTTAAAGAGCAGCTTTGTAAATCAGTTCAAAATCCTGATCTTTAGGTAATGCACTTTGGATGATCTACTGTAATTAAGACAGGCTGCTCTGAAAAAAAAAATGAGAAGAAAGCAGTAATAAAAATAAAAGAGAGCAACAAGAAAACAGGGCTACAATGCAGTGTGATGTAGTTCAGCATTTACTTGCATGGATCACAGGCCAGACAGAAAATAAGAGCCTCTCCTCTCTCACTTCTCAAACATCTCTGATGGTGCAAAGAACCACCATGATTTGGCAAACTCCCGATGCTCTCCTTTCGAACCCCGAGACTCTGCTTTGACAGCAGATCGCCTGGGAAAGGTATGGCACAGCTGTCCTGGGGGCTGCGTTTGGCTTTTGTTTTGGACAAGCAACATGAAAATGCACCAGCACAATACATCGGCCCCCTGTTTCTAAACCACCTACTGTTAGCAAAGGATAGAGGCATCAGGACAAACTCCATGCGAGGCAAAACCACATCTTATAGATATACTTGGCACTGGACTTTTAATGACAGGAGTGCTGGTGGGAAATACAAGTTACCTGGCTTGGAAAAATAAATAAACAAACAAATAAATAAATAAATAAAAATAAACAACCTAACCGTATCTTCCAAAAATGAATAATTGTGCCAAAAAGGACCTGAACATAAATAAAGCCAAACCTACAAACCTGTACTGTAGAAAACACATATATCCTGGTTTAAATGTTACAATCTTTTTTTTTTTTTTTTTGAATTGAATTGAATTGAATTATCTAAAACCAAAAGATATCGAGTGAAGTAAGAAAAGAACAAACAAATAACCATGCTGGCTCTGAGACTGCAGTTGTAAACAAAAACACTTTCCATCAGATAGCACTGAAGTTGGATAATAACTATTCTTATCAGAGGAAACTTATGTTTGTGTATTTCAGGAGCAATTTTTCCACAGATCACTGAAATACTTCTAGATAGAGTGCTACACGGGGAGAAGCTTCAGAGGCAAAGAGTAACTTTATATAGAGTCGAAAATCTATGGCTTATGGTAGGATTTCTCTAGGTTGCTTAACTGCTGTACTCATTGTACCCTGAAATTCAGCTCCTGAAATGGCCTTACTGGAATCCTCACTTACTTTTAATCTAAAAATCTTGGGATCCAGGCACGTATCTGAACCTCCTAACACACACAGCTTATATATATATATACACATATATATATATACATACTTTTGTCTTAATTTTGTCTTACCTGTTCAACAGCCTGTTTTGATGGTAGCTACTACACGGTAGCTACTAAAAATAAAAATGGAAAATACAGGAAATACAGGAATAGAGGGAAAAGCTGTCTCTTTCAATATATTTCTGAAATATTCTGAAAGCATTACAAACATCTAATATGGGATTCACCTCTTTTAATTTTAGAAATCTACAGCACTCATTAGCTAGACTCCTGGATAACACTGGGCAGAAACAGATACTTAGAATTAATTTCCTCATTAAAGACATCTGTTACACTTTTATTCCAGGATGAGCCAAGCTAGGCAGAAGTCTCTACGCTAAGGTGGGTTGAACCCCAGCACAGGACTGAAAGCATGAAGTTTACCTGCTTTGCTCTTACTAGGGCATATAACACTCAGGAAGCCTCATCATGCAGGTTATTCATGCAGTAAGTCACACATGCATTGCATCTGAAATTCTGCTTAATTTTTCACTTTGAATGTATTTTATGTATTTGGGAAAAAAAAAGAAAAAAGCCTAGATGATGTAATTATATCATGATAAAATATTCGTAACTGCAAAAATGACTAGGGAGTCCATTATACAGCAATTATAGAAGGTAAACACATTTTAAGCAACATAACATGGCCAACTTTCATCCAGGAGTTTCAAAGAGTTGTCCAAGGATCTCTGAGTTACCAGTACTCATTCTTCACAAGGGACTCTGGGAAGTTCTGGGGAACTGGAAGGAAACACTCTTTCATAAGACATGACAAAGAAATCTTATCAATTCAGGGCTGGGCATTTCAGCCTGATTTCGGCTTCTGGCAAAATGGCATCAATCAATATACATCTTGCCAACACCAGATCCTGTCAAGCGAACAATATTTCCTTCTTTGGGGGAAAAAGTCTGAGCTGGCTGTATGGTTCAGTGGCTACAGGAATAACGGGATCCCCCGTCACGTAAAGGAGGAAAATGTTGACATGAAGAGCATCTTACCACTGCTTTTAAGCACTGATGTTGCTGATACTGGGAAACTGTGATCAGATGTTCACCATACAGGTGAGGTGTTGCTAAACTGCAGAAGTCATAGGAATAACAATAACTAGATTATACTCTCTGGAGTGAGGAAGTAAAAAATTTTATCTAGGTGGCTATGAAGAAGACTTAAGGGTTATTAAATCACAGCCAAAAATACCCAATGCAGCGAGCAGAAGTTCAATAAAAGCAGTTTCTTTATTCACGCAAGCGAACTTGCAATAAAGATACAGCTCCTGGAAATCAAGGACAGGCAAGATGAAAAATAAGGAACATCTATCACAGCAGCGAACATAATTAACCACTGCGACAGCTTGGCAAAAAATGTGTCAGCATCTCCATTGCAGGAAATGATTACATCTGTATCTAATGTTTTTAAAAAATATGAACTCCACTTTAACTGCAGTAACTCGACCTGAATTAGAACTAAATACAGGCATGACTCGTGTTTTACAGGATATCGGGAGGTATTAATTAAAACAGTCTTCTAGCCCTGCAATCAGTGAACTGAATTTTACGTGTGTGGGAGTTTTTGCCCAAGACAGGAACAACGCAGGGTGCAGTCCTGAGGCCAAAGGCAGAGGTGTTGGCTGAGCTGCCCAACAGCCTTGCTGAGCCTTGTTGTGAGCTCGGCCGAGGGCAGACCCGCTCCCTTCTCAGAACAGAAACAGCCCATGGGACCTTGGACGCCAAGGCTGAAATGCACTGGCAGCAAACGAACAGGAGGTGCCTTAAAACCAGAGCTCTGCAGCTCTGTGCACATGGTACTGGCTGGGTTAGCACAGGCTGGGGTGGAACAGGACAGATGTGTCCAGATGCCTGAGTGTGCAGCAGCACGGTCACTGGGTGTTTGGGCTGGAACAAAGCCGTGAAACCACGCAGGTGTCTGGGACTGCAGCACGGAGAGGTAATGGGGGAGACAGAGAGCAGTGCACCAGTCGAAATGAGCCAATGAAACTGGCATTATCACTTTTTTCTTTTTTTTATTTTTAACTTTTTCCCTCCCTTTGGCTTTACAGCGTTGATCGGGAGAGAAGATTCTGTTTAATGGATTTCAGTTTTCAGGTCAGAGTGATCTCAATCAATAATGAAGTGCTTCAAAATATTGCCATTCTGTGCCTAAGCAGGCTGTCCTAAATAAGGCATTGAGTGTTACCTCCTCCTACCATTAAAATAGGCAGAGCCGCAGGGATGCTGGTAACTGTCAGCTCCATTATACCCTATGAGTGACTGGTAATTAACAGGCAGTTAAAACCAACTGTTTGGAGCTTGGAAGCATTTTCAAATGCTGTGGCTTTCTACTGTGGGAGAAATAACTGTGGACGAACTCATAGCATGCATGTTTTTAACAATTGCCCTTAAACCGACATTCAAAACAAATCTAAAACAGACCAGGCAGAACAGGTCAAAGCGACCCAAAAAGCTTAAGGGAAAAAAAAAAAAAAAAAAAAACAAAGTGGGGGGGCTATCAGTCCTAGCATTGGTCTTGTCAGTGTGCCCCACAGAGGAAGGCTGCACTGATGTACATCCCCTCTGACTTCAGGGGGGATTTCTCTGCTCCGAAATCCAGCTGTGCCGCTGCAGCGGCCTGCGAGGGCACGGGGAAGCAGCAGCGAAAAGCCACCCCACCAGACGTTGGCATTTGCTTTTAGTGCTTGTGAGCAGGAGGGAATGAGAGTGCTGCACGTCCGCACCTGCCCCTCCTGCCAGGAGCTCTGCTGCCATCGTTCGATCCGATTTATTGCCCGCTGCTGTAAGAGCAGGCAGGTTCCTGCTCTGCTGGCTGTAAGTACTTGTCGGTACCTGGAGCTGTAAGAGCCCTCTTGGGGAAGAAATAAAACTGGAATCAGTGCTCCTTGCTGAGCAATAAACCACAACCTGTTCAGCAGCACGTTCTTCAAGATTACGTTAGAGCAGCCTAGCAGCTCTGTGCGGTACTGCACACCCCAGCAGCTGTGGAAGCATTTAACCCAAAAAGCTGACTTATCCAACCAGGCGCTCCCCAGCTCTCCGTGCCGTGAAGGATGCTGCCAGGGGCTCTCACATGTTCCTAATCCCATGGTGTAAGTCGTGCCCATGGCAGGGGGGTGGAACTGGATGATCTTCAAGGTCCCTCCCAACCCAAGCCCTGCTGTGACTGACTCCCCCAAGCTCTGCTGTCAGAAGCCTTTTAGTCATAGGTCAGCTCCACCAGCCCCGTTTTTCAGGGGATTTTCTTTCTCACTCTCACATCACATGAACTCAAAGATGAGCCACCCGGTGGTATTCGTAAATAACGGTATGCTAAAATTCTGTCAATTTTTGAGGTAGAAGAAGAAAGGCAGGTCCAGCACATATCAGACAGCGAAATAGCCCTGCTTGTAGGAACACAAGACTAGTTCGGCTCAACCTAGATCGCAGCTTCTAGATTTCGAGCAGAAAAGCTCAGATTTTGGATATAGGCTTTGTGTCAGGTTTTGGTACAGCTACGTGTTTTGGAACAGAGACAAACTATAATAAGGATTTTTACTGGTGACAAAGAAGCAACACCTATGTAGAGAAGAAAAATGCTGGGGCTGTATTTTTATAAAGAAAAAAATGTCCCTTTGCCTAATTCTGCCTGTGAAAAATCATCTTAAAATGGGAGTGAGCTGTCCAAAGAGGGTTTGATATAAGTGAGAATCCAGTTTACACGGCTGTTGATATATTTTTTTGGATTAACAAGGTTTTAAATTAAGGAAAAGGATGCTTCCTGAAATGGAAAGACAAGTTCAATGAAATTCACAATTTTGGTATTAGAAGCTTGCATATGTTTCCAGAAGCTCATTACGCTCCATCAGCCTCATTTCTTCACACATTTACTGACTATTAATGCGCCAAGTACATCAGTTATCTGCACGATCAGCCTGGATGCACTGCACATGTGGTAAGGAACCAGAAGCCGTTACCCATACAGTACCTCCGAGAGTCATCCCTGCTTCGTAGCATTTTCGCAGGCGGCAGGATGGGCAGTTTTTCCTTCTGAATTTGTCAATGGTGCAGTCATTCCGGCTAGCACACAGGTATTTCTGCTTACCTAGAAACATCAGAGGAAATGGTGATGGGTGGTGGGTACCAATCAGAGCAGATTCACAAGCAGAAACGGATTCTTGTTTTCTCAGCATCACTCAACATCCACCAGGTTCCCACTGCAGCCAACAGCACTGCTGCAGTTCATATTTCCACCTTAGTTTTGGGATATTTTTCAAAAAAAACACCTCTCTTTTTTCACAGTTCGGCAGCCCCTAGTGTGGAGGCTGAAGGCTAGCACATGTAACTCAGAGGTGGCTTCTCCTGGGCTGCTGGGGTTGCTCGGGGCCAGCAGACAGCGAGCACACCCTGCACTCCCTGCCCTGCTCGCTGCATGCGGAAAGGCTTGCTGCCCTGAAGGCATGAAGTACTGCCTCCAGCAAGCTTCTGGACAGGTGGAACTGCCTTCTGGCCGAAAAAGGAAAAAGAAAGAAAAAAGGAAAAAGAAAGAAAAAAGGAAAAAGAAAGAAAAAAGGAAAAAGAAAGAAAAAAGGAAAAAGAAAGAAAAAAGGAAAAAGAAAGAAAAAAGGAAAAAGAAAGAAAAAAGGAAAAAGAAAGAAAAAAGGAAAAAGAAAAAAGAAAAAAGGAAAAGAAAAAAGAAAAAAAAGGAAAAAGAAAAAAGAAAAAAGGAAAAGAAAAAAGAAAAGAAACAAACCACATCAGTGCTCACTTCCCAGGTCAGCCCCCAGCAGAAAAAATTATGCTGGAAGTTGATATCCTTTGGAAAAAAAAAAACAACACAGTTCTTCATCTGCTGCTGCAAAAGTAGTTCGTTGCCAGATATACAAGCTTTGTGGAGAGATGTCACCATACCTCTTTATGTACACATTTCAGAGACTTTTTTAAGAGGAGAATAATCGCTCTGTACTGTGCAGCACAGTAGAGGTAGTCAATAAATAATAATTAAAAAGTAATGAAGCATAACCAAGAAACGGATAGCTTCATTCTTATAGTTTCTGAATGTTGTTCACCTATTGCTTGGCTCTTTGCTGCAACAACAGCTGGTTTTGCCCCACAAAGCTTTCAAAACACTGCAGCTCACCCCGTTGAGCTGCTTGGATACTCCTGCACTGCATGTCTTTGTAGTCTGCAGAATCAAGTTCCCAGACAGCGGCTTTCCCTCTACAGCCACGATTCCCTTCACAGTGCTTTTTGGGGCTGAATAATTTTTTTGGTGCCACTCATTAATAATAACCAGGCTTGTTGCCTGCTGGTTAGTGAGATCTCGTGCAGCAGCACATTTAGGGGTGCTCAAAGAGAATTCAGAGGAAATTACTTACTGTGAGCCTAACATATCTTAGATTCACCTTCCCATTTGCTTAGAGAGTAGCTTTTTGAGATCCAGATTTCATCTCATCTTCTCTACTGCCTTGTTTGCTACACATGCCAAGAAAGAACTTTCATTCTTGACTCATAATTTGTTTTCTTATCAAGTCTAAACACGTTCACTGGATCAAGATTTGTCTGATGATCTTCATACCATGCCAAACTCAAACAGTCTCAGTATTTAATAGAACTGTATGCCTTTCTTCAAAATTATACTCGACGGGAAAGCAGTCCATATCGAGTTTAACCATTATTATTCAGCAAGTGTTTGGTTTTTATACTCTTAAAGGAATATACTTTCTTCCCAGAGATTCATTAAAAGGACAAGGTTGAACATAACAGCTTAACGTAACCATTCTGACAAAAGATGCGTTGATTTTGGTGCACTAACTTAACAACTCCCCACCTTCTCTCCCCCCAGCCACAACATCTTAAGATATTAAAAACAGAAAAAGTGGCAAATTTTGAGCAACACAACAGTCATAAAACTTGTTGGCATCATTTGCTGTTTCACCATTGCTCTCCGAGTTCCAAAGAATCCTTTGTTTTCTGCACTCATGGTGATGGCGGAGCCCACAGACAGTCCCACCGCTCCTTCCCTGCCCACTGACTTGTGACATTACACGTCTGTGTCTTCTGGCTAGCACTGACCTCCATCTGCAAACTTGTACCTGCAGCCTGTAATCACACCCTTACGTGAAAGTCAGTATAAGGCTCGGTGTCACAATAAACTCCTTTCACACGGCATGCGCTTAGGGCTATGCCAAAGGTCTGAAACAATACCGCACGTGAACGTCTTAGAACTGTCCCCATTAAAACCTGATTACACCATCCCCAATGCCTTAGCTGTTAAGATTGCAGACATAATGGGGTGAGCGTGCATTACCTACAGCATGTGATACCTCGCTAAACTCTTTCAATACCATTCTCATCAGCACCTCTTCTTACTCCCCCTCCTCCTTGCTCATTATCAGTGCTAAGGACACTTAAAAAAGCCTCAGAAGCAGAGATTACACAGAATCCCACAAAACACAAGCACCATCCTCCCTTTCAGCAGTTCATTGAGGAGGATGAGTAATATGCAACTTCAGCTGAAAGTGGGTTACTTGGAGTTATTTTTGAGCTATGGGAAACAGGTGCTGAGGCCATCCTCTTCCCACTTGACCTCTTTATGTGCATAGATCAAACAAGAATGAATGCTCTACTTTCTGAGGCGTTGGCATGGAGAGTCTTAAGCTGATTTTGATCTCCTTCCCCCCCCGCCCCAATTTCCCTGAAGGATTCTTGTCTCATGACAACGTCTAACACTAGGATGCCCCAGCGCCCGTCAAAACTCCCATGTGTGTGACACGTCCGGGGCTGGGACTTCCAGGGAGCCCCCAGGCCAGCTCACAGCCCCAGCTCGGTCTCTGACCAGTGGCGCCAGGCTGCCCCTGGGAGCATCCGCACAGCCATCCTGCTCTGCCTGTGCATCGGCTCCTGCTCCCTCCCTATCTCGCCTCCCTAGTCTAAACTACAGCATTTTTGGAATGATAATAGCTCAAAATCTTTAAAAAAGTCAAGCCTCTCCTGCAAAGGGCTGAGGCGAGGAAGCACAGCACAGAAACAGCCCGTGCCCCACAAGGACGCCCCAGGGTCAGGCACTGCTCTATCGCAGCCGCCGTGCCCCGGCCCTCCTGCACCCACCCCCAGGGCGTCGTGGCCAGGGCGTTGTGGCCAGGGCCCTGCCTGCCGGCCCTGGGCACCGGAGCAGGACCTGGGAGCGGGCTCCAGCCCTCCCAGACGGGGTGGCTGCTTCCCAGGCGCCCCGCAGCGGCGGCCACCGCTCCTCACGCAGCCAGATCCGTCGTCCTTGGGGCCTGCCGCTGCTCCCAGATCACAGGACACCAAAACGCGCCCATTAAAAGAATCTACTACAGTTTTGCTACCTGCCGACAGGCTCAGATGAATGCAAGCTTTTAAGTTCCAGTCAGTAACTTGCCCAATGGTCACGGTACAGTGATTTTGCTGAAATAGCGAGGGCTTACTTCCTGGTTCGCAAGACAAACTCTTTGGGACAGGGACCAATTTTCTGTTAATTGTACATACATACTCTGGCACTGTTTATTTTAAGATGTTAGTCATTAACAAAAAGGGAAACAAATGGCAATACAAAGACTATTCATGGATGTGCTTCTACTCAGTATGAGAATAAGCTGCTTGCTCATCTTGTCCAAATTCCTAGGGACATAAAGATTTCCTTTACATTACTGCAAAATCCTGGAGGCCTGATAACTTTTACACCAAGTGTGGATACAGTTTGTGAAATGAATCCATGACCTGGGAGACTCCACGCTGTATCGCTCCCCCAGCGAAGCCAAGTGTCCTGAGCCAACCCTGAGCGGGCTCTGCCTGCCCTCCCCGGACCGCAGAGAGCAGCCCCAGCGCGCAGGCTCCTCGCCCTCAGCCTGCACTGAGACACGGCCACACCAAGGGCTCCTCTGCTGTGCGCACCTGCGTACACCTCGCTCTCCCTTCCCTTCCAGCTGAGACTGTGCAATATTTGACACGGATATGAGCCACTGTATAACCTGAGCACAGCACAGATGTATGAAGGAGACGGTGCCATAAAAGCCCCATGAACAACAGAGTGGTTTGAACACACTGATTTCAGCTACCTTAAGTAGCTTTGCATATACAAAGACTTTTTTTTTTTTTAATTTTAGGATCTTTTACATTCTTCATTTAAGAACAAGCTGAAACGCTTGCAATCCGCTGTTCTTTATTTAAGATAAATGCACTATCTTTTTGTTTTATCGAGTTTAACACTTGAATGATTTTTTTCTCCTTCTCCTTCCAGCAAACAACAGAGACACTCCGTTGTATTACTGCAAAGCACAGGCTCTCTCACCTTGCAAACCTGTATATACAGTTCTAAACTTTAACCATACTCTCATATTATACCCAGTAGCCCTGTTCTTTGCAAAGTTAATCAGGCAGATTTTCCGTAAAAGGGGGATGTTGGCAGCTTGTCAGGCTCAGATGTACTTACTGATCTGATGGTACCTCAGGTGTATGCCTAAAGAAGAGTGTTCCCCTTCCCTGCTGATCCAGATATGTTTGCATACATGTAGGTGAGAAATTAGTTATAAAGGTGCTCAGTACTCTCCTGCTACATCAAACAGCCATAAGAATCCCAGAAGATCAGCCCAGGTACCACTGGTCCACGAGACCACCAGCCAGCTGGTCCCACGAGATCAGCCCTCTCCAACCACTGTAGTTCCCTGCCTTGCACCACAATGCACTGCTGCACCACTGCCTCCCTTGCTGGTAATACCCTTCCTCACGGATCTGGCTCGCTCCTTTTCCAAGTTCATGCCAGGCAGAAAGATGCTCCTGCCATCACCGAGTTCTTCTGTGCTCATCCCTTAAGACTGCAATTAAGTCAGGAGCAGAGGAAGTACAAGGACAGCAATTCTCCAGTCTCAACTAAAAATCAAGATTTATGGATAAAGATGTGTTGCTCAGTCCAGAGTTAGCTAAAAGCCTGTTGCCACAGGAACTGTTGTGCCTAGCGTAGCTTTTTCTTCCAGAAAGCAAAGTAATCTGTACAAACATATGGACTAAGATTTAAAATTGTGAATGTGACAATCCATTAAATACCTTTTGGATGAGAGGTCCTCATATTTCACTGCATAAACCAAATTCTAATAGTTGGGGAAAAGGCCAAGCTTTCTGAGAATACAAATCCTGCAGGGGCTCATGTAATTGCAGGGCTTCTGGTGCTTTCCTGTGAAAGCTCTGCTACCAACTGCTGTCACAAACTGGAACACGGCACAAGCTGAGCTGGCGGATTTGGTACTGGGACCACTCTGGAGTTCCTATTTGATGCTCCCGTTAAAAATAATCAAATACGGCACAGCTGTTAAGTTCTCAGGAACTAATAATAAGTCACTATTAATAAAAGATATTTGCAAAGTAGTGTTCTTAATAATCACCTATATTTACCAAAAGAATGAAGAAAACAAAAACAGTCTGTCTCCATTGTGACAGTGCAATCTTCAGCATGGACTCTCCTGCTCTTCTCTCTCAGGGCAGCAGTTCTAGCAGACTGGGGTAGCCAGAAAGGCATGCTAGCTCTGCGTGGGAGGCTGGCTGCTGGAAGAGCCAGAGGGAGGCTCTCCAGGGAACCAAAAACAGTGGTCTGCAAGTGAAAACATTAGCCAGCCAGAGACAACCATGGAAGCTTCAGGTGTTGGCAAACTAATATGTGCAGGCAGCAGCTGAGGAGACGATCTAGCAAGAAGGCTGGAGCCAGCCAAGGCTAAGTGACTATCTTTAAAATCAAACAACTGTAGGACTGTGCAAGGTTAAGAAGTTATATTTAAAGATGCTTAAGTCCAGCAAGAAATGTTGGATTCTTGTTGTATTAAATGATGTTTAATTGTTTGACTCTCTGGCAACAAAACCAAACCGTGACACGCAGCAGCGCTGGTGCTGGTGGCCCTGGGCACCCAAAGAAGCACCACGGCATGGGGCCAAAGGGAACTTGTCTGCGGAAGGCAAGGGGAGAGAAAAGCAATACGCCTGGCAGACAGAACTGGAGGCAGGCTGTGCCAGGAGCACCTGTGATTTCAAAGGTCTGCTTATTCCACCTTTTTCTCTTTCCACTGACTTTTAAGTCCAAGAATACCCAAAGGGTAGGGAGAAACCAAGCACCGAGGCAGGAACATGATGGTGCTGCAGTCTTTTGCAGATCCAGGACTTTTGTATGCTGTCAGATCAGCCAGGAGGAGGAGAAGAAATAATTTTAAAACATAGTAATGGTCTTTGAAAGCAGCTCACTTTAACTTGCAGTCCTTCCTACTTGTGTCGGTAAAATTAAAATCTATATGGGGTGGATGTACTTTTTGTTCACCAAATCTTTGTTTTGTAAGAGAAGGAGGAAAGAAGAGAAGTCCTCTTTCGTAGGCTGTGAATGCCCCTAGCAGCAGAGGCGCAGCAGAGCTTGCTGGCGCACTGAGTCCAGCCCTTGTGGGTTCCTCAGCACCTGGACACCAAGGTGGGGTGACAGAGAGGGACAGGCAAATGCCAGTTCTGATTACAAAAATGAGACTGTCAGCCTTGCAAGTGAACAAGTCCACATCAGAGCTGGAGAATCTGCACGATGGGTTTTAGAGCTTGCCTATACTTAACCTGGACAGCTTGGGCAATGAAACAGCTGACATTAGCAGACCAGGAAAATATTCATGTCTTTTCTATGAACTCTTCCAGAATCATTCTGGAAGAACTTGTTGGGCTTGAGCAGGAAAAAATAAAAATAAAATAAAAAAATCTATCAAACATTTTATCAAAGCAGGAGTCATCTGCTCTACTGAAGACTACATGAATCCCTCAGTATGTAACAAAATGGAAGAGGAGTCAATGTTAAAACTTTTCATTTTATTTTTTTATCACTTTCTGATTCTTTTCAAGTCCGTGTATGTCTATAAAACCTTTTTAAATATCCCAGAATTATTACCAAATAAGTACAATAGTGTATCAAGCAAAGAATATGATAAAACAAAAAACTACATGTCTAGTTATTCTCCATTCCCTTTGAGGTGATCTGTTTGTGCTGCTCTTCAGCTCACAGTACATGCTTCTCCGACCTTTCCAAAGCCGCTGATACCAGCAACAGAGAGGAAACAAAGGCAGAAGAAGGATGTCTTTTCTCACTGGGTTAGCTTTGCAATCTGCTGTTGTAAAATGTCTCCAAAGTGCCCTAAGGTTTTCAAAGATATGTTTTATGGACTTTAAAACATAAGAACATACTGAAATATCAGCTTTCAAAATTACTCCTCAACTTTAAGAAGGAAATGTCTGGCTGGAAAATCACCAGCTACATTCAATATTTATAAACAAGTCTGATTTATTGTTTATTCTGCAAAATAAAGATGCTATCCATGTACCTCAGGGTAACATAAGATGAAATCCCACACTCACTAGATCTAATTATTCAATACACAACATGCATTTACATTACATTTTCTTGCTGAAGACTGCTGTGCACAAAACCGTGAGAAGTTCTGCTTCTGCTCCACCCCGTCACTAGGTTAAATCCAGAGAAACTGCCTCCCATTAATTTCTGCATAACACCCCCCTAAATCATTTCTGAACTTGGAAATTTCATGAAGGACACAGTGAAGGAAGCAGGGAAGACAGGCAAACAGAAACAAACCTGCAGATTTGGTGGAAAGCTGCAGCCCCCAGGACTAAATCCTGTTGTCTACAAGAGCTAGAAGCCACAGCCTCCTGGCTTTTCAAGCCACCAGCTCCTCCCTCTGTCCCAGCCACCCGGTTTCTAATTTGTCTCTTGCCATTTACTGAGGTTGCAGCTGTGCTTCCCTCCGCTGCCTGCAGACCAAGCCTAGAGGCAAGGTGCCAGCACTCGCAGCCGCAGCTTTGCTTCCCCTGCGCTGCCCAAGTCCCACCAGTGCCAGCCGCCTGCCCTCCTGTTTGCAAAGGGGGCACCTCTTACTTGCCATCACCAAAAGAAAAAAAAAAATGCCCATAACAGGGATTTTATTCCATGCAGAAATACCTCCCAAGCATACAAAAGAAAAACAAACAAACAAAAATCCTTTCAGAAGGAACGGAAGGAAGTCTCTTTGAAACCAGCAAACCTCTGCTCACGGACACGCAGAGGCACTGCTGCCTGACGCAGCACTGGACCAGGAGGAAATGTGTTTCAGCACCTGGACGCTCAGCGGAGGAAGCTTTCTGATGGAAAGCCAGCAAACAGCTCTCAACTATGCATGCGCTATCAGTCTGTCAAACAAAGCCTGCCCCATGAAATACAACGAAGTGGTATTTGGAACTGCAAAAGGATTTCATTTACATTTTTATCTGCTCAAAGGAAAACCAGACAGAGCTGCCGAGAGCATTTCTAGCAGGAGGCAGCTCCCTCCCCGCTCCTCACTGCGGGAACATTTGCTGCAGGGTCTCATCCAGGGACAGGCAAAGGGCTGCTGTGGGCAGGATCACACCTCGGCAGAACTGCTACCAGATCCCAAGCAACCACACACTTCTAACCCTCTGCAACACCTCGAAGCTTAGAAAGTAAGAAGAGGTGTAAATACTGTTAAAATTCATAATGCAACACAACCAAGAGAGGGAATGACAACACAACGTATGCCTTAAGAACAGTGCAAATAGCGCAGGCTGCTACCTCTTTTTCTCCCTCTTTCTCCATCCTCCTCCCCACACCAGGCAACTCACATCCCTCATCAGCAGGACTCCCACTGCACACGATGGAGTCCACCGCGATGTTAAGAGGAATGCTCTGGCACTCGTTAGATGACATGTACTATTTCACCAACAATTTATCTGACAGACAGCCAAGACTCCACTTACTATAAATCAACAATAACTTGCTGACTAAAACAAGCATCTGTTATTTACTCTGGCTGCACAGCCAATTCATTTGGCCTTACACAGAATTGGTGTATAGCAGAAGCAGGCTTATAAATGATTTACTTGGGAAAACATGCCAAACATTATTTATTAATATTATTTGAGTGTCCTATTACAGCAACAGGATGTTGTTGTCCTCTGTAGCACAGCCCTGATTCTTCTCTGAACTAGTGCTGGCAAGTTGAAAGGAGTCACTCTTGGCATGAGTGACGGAAGAAGGAAAATGAGACTCCAGAAACATACAG
Source organism: Cygnus atratus (assembly GCF_013377495.2). Lineage (NCBI taxonomy): Eukaryota > Metazoa > Chordata > Aves > Anseriformes > Anatidae > Cygnus > Cygnus atratus. Next base: position 20,735,396 of record NC_066374.1, read on the forward strand.
GATAATGCTGGAGTTAATTTAGAAGCTCAGATAGACCAGTGAGCATCCACCAGTTTGGGCCCTCCTCTCCTCAGACCGTGACACAGGATGCAGGAGGGAAGGCTCACGCCAGGACAAGGCAAAGACAAGCACCGATGCACAGCGCTGGCCAGGAGCTGGAGCCACGCTGCTGCCCTCTGCCAGGGAGACCGCAGCCTGCAAGGCAGACCCCGGCGGTGTGTGGCCACTGGGTGACAGACGTTAATGTGAGGGGGAATTGTGACTTGGGTTCATCGCTCCAGAAAACAAGTCAGGGGCATTCTGAGCCGGACAGTTCCACAATAAACAGCCTCACTGTGCTGCCAAGGAATCGTGACTCTTAACGGCAGTTAGAAACCAGACATTGCAGACCCCCCTGCCCCGGGAAGCAGATGGATGAGGTCCTTCTATGTGCTAATTACCAAGGAAAGAGTGCAAAGACCCTGATGTTGAGAGTGGACATCTGGGTTCACACTTATCTCTGGAGAACCTGGCCCTACAGAGCTGGCTATGAAGGAAAAGTTCCTTCCACAAGGCTTGGGGAGAAGGATCACAGACACCAAGGTCAGAGCATGGGTCTTGATGGACAGATGGCTCTGCTGTACAAGAAGTACTGCTGTTCTGCAGGTACTGAGGTAAGTGACCCTCTGAAAGGGATGCAAGGGAGGAAAAGCATCCCCTAAACATGGACCTGTGGGGCTGAGACGGCAGGAGGGTTGATGGGACCTTACTGCAACCCTGAGGGTCAAGATGAAAAGAGAAGCAGGAACTGACTTCTCCGACGTCTAACCAGGTCACTGTGATAACCAAGAATTGAAAAGGATTGTGTTTTGGCAAAATGTAAAGTGGATTTACAAAAAGAAATCAAGTTATCTTTGAATGTTCTCCCTTCTGTTTAAGTTCCTCCTAAATTTAAGAGATCTTAGAAATCCACCACACTTTGTCACCACTGCTCTTCTCTCTGTCCCCTTTGCTTAGCAGATTCCCCAAATCAAGCAAGGCTGCTGCAAATGCTTCCGGCACCCATGTGTTAATGACTTCACTGCTGATAAGAGAACTCAGGAGTCTTTGGCTCTTCAGCCACTTTGGTGGAGAAACCCAGCACCTGGAGGTGGGAGTGATTGTCCCTCCTCTCTCTGTGTGAGTTACCTTCAGCCGCCCGTTTGAAGAACACCTTGCAGCTCCCGCACGTGAGGGCTCCATAGTGGCACCCTGATGCTTCATCGCCGCAGATCAGGCAAGTCTTCTGAGGTGGAAAGTAATAGTCAATAGGCAAGACATGTTCACGGCCAGTCTCCAACCTGCAGAGTAAAGAGAAACAGGACAAGGGGAGGGGTCAGCAAATGAAGTCAGGACAAGCTATTGGTGAGCACAGTGGATGGCACTTTGCAGAATGTTGATGGCAAACCCCCAAATTTCTGTGCCATGACAACCAAGGACTGATCAGAAAGAAGGCAGAAAATTACTAAGGCAGGTCTACCTCTGAACACACGGGAAGACCACTCTGGAGTGCCCCTCCTGCCATCATCCCCAAGTACCACATGTGACAACATGTGGCAAAGTACAGGTACGGTGACAGCACAGCCCAGAAAGGGAAGATGACTAGAAGTGGCTGTTGCAGTGTTCACATAAGTTTGACTTCTATAATAAGGCTTATATATCAAAGAAGGACTTTGCATGTTCATTAGGCTACTTGATCCAACACCATTAGGGTCATTGTTGTCACAACACCACAGACGAATTTATCCTTTTGATTTTTAGTTTAAACAAATTATTTTTTACAGACCTATCAGACTTAAATGCTACTCTTCTCTTCTTGCAAAATTCCTACCTATTCCCTCTTTGAATCCCCAGCAATGGCTGGACTGAACTTTTTTCCAGGATGCCTTCCTCATCCACGTGACTACTAAACACAGTCAGAAGCCTCTGGTGAAAACATTAAGCATTTGCTCTGAAAGTGTCCCAGCAAACTCCTCTTTATACCCATGCCATGACTAAAGGTGCTGTGCCTCTACTTACCCCAGTCACATGCAGCGCATTGGGAATATCGTCACTGGGGTTCTGGCCCTGCAATGGCCCCATGGCCAGAGCACAGCACTGCCCAGCTGGCCAATGGATGCCAAAAAAACAACAACAACAACAAAAAACACTCAGATCCAAAAAAATAAAATGTACAGGGTTTGACATGTAATCATTACGATTATATGCTGGAAGTGGGTCAGGGTAGATTATTTACCGTCACATTTTCCACTGACCAGCTCCGTAGTCTGAAAGATCCATTTGGGGTTGTAATTCTGCGTTGTGGGAAACAAGGATGGGGATGGAAACCAGCTTTTTGCAGTGCACAGGGAGGCCTGGGGTCCTCTTTGCCTGTTGCTACTTTCCCTTACCCCCAGGTTTGACATAAGCTCTTCCAGGTTCTGCGGGGGAAGCCCACAGAGCCTCCTTCAGCCCTTGTCCTCCCCAAGCAGATCCCAACAGAAGGCCAGAACTGAGAGGCCTGAGAAAGGGGACAATCGGCTGCGCTCACAGCAACTCGGGGACACCCCGAGTGACCCCTTCCTACCTGGCCACCTATCTGTCACGTCTCCCTTATGCACCTGCACGCCCGAAGCCTCTTGCAGACAGCTGGTCCCGAGCCTGCCACCTCCCTTCTGGCACTCCGGGTGCATTGCCACACAGCTGCTCCATCAGATATAACGGGGAGCTGCTTTTCGAAAGGCACGGTGACAGGAGAGGTGCTTATCGGAATTACAAGTCACGGCGCGTCCAGGCAGTGTTGGAAGCAGTAATGTTTAAAGTTATTTACTAAAACTGACTTTGTGTAAAAACACCGGGCTAGGCAATTAACTTCTAATCATCAGTAGGTCACGGCAATTTTCTGGTCAAAAATATCTCTGCTTTTGGTTTCTGGTGTAGTTTGAATGCCTGCAAGACAAGATCCCAGAAATTGTATTAAGAGTGGATGTGACAGTGCCAGGACTTCTTGTGAAAGACCTTTATACTCGGAAACGTCCCATTTGGGTGAAAGAACAACAGATGAAACCAAAATCCAGTGAAAGAGAAAACAGACCTCTAAGAGATATCAGCCTGAACTTGTATCATGAATCTTCTGAAAATTCTTGCAACTCTTGGAACGAGGGGCTCAGCACCAGCAGAGATCCCGGGGCAGGGGAATGCTGTCCCGGCTGGCAGCCCCCCCCACCCCCGAGCTCTGCAGGCAGCTCTCCCTTTCTGTATGTGACTCTGGCCAGGGGACATCCGACATACAGAAAAAGCGGCTGGCCAGACCAAGGAAAGATCCGTGTTATTTGTCTGCCCTAATCACCAGTTTTTCCACTTGAATTTGCATCTCCTCAGTCATTCGCAGTTGGCTGCACTACTACCCAGTGCTCACCTTGCCTCCGAGGCAGGCACTGGGAGGCAAAGCCGTTGCACACCTTCCCCTGGGCCAGCCTCACAGGTCACGGTGTTCCCAAACATGGGGAGATTTTGCAACCTGCGCTCACACGCAGCAGTCCCAGACACGTTAGTGAAGCGACTTGGAGTGGTAGAGCTGAAGGATCAATGACCCTTGAGGAGAACTGTGACAGGGACAATGACACACTCGCTAAGAGCAGCTGCCTGGTTATAATCTTTTGTTTAGATATTTTAATTCTGGCAATAAGAGCAGCTTCATTGGTTCAGAATATCCATTCTCTTTTGTTTAGCCTCCAAAGAGACACAAATTAGACTGAGGAGAGAGAGGTTGCAAATGAGAAAAAAAGCATGTCCTCAGGAGCAGGTGAAGATTTTGATTGGTTTAAATTATACCACAAGCTGAAAAATACTTGAGAATGCAGACAGATCTCAAGGGACCGGTGCTATTATTACACAAACAAATAATTGGGATCTTTAATTTCAAGCAAAAACCTAGCTCTATTAGTATAGTACCAGTGCGGTTTGCCTTTCACATACATAAGGGCCATGTCTGTTGAAGTATGTCTGTCTTTAATGAACCCCTCATCTAAAAAGTAAAGTATGAAATGGTACAATTATTTGGTGAGATCAAAACCAAAGCTCTTCTCTGTCCTCTGATCTTGTTGTCATTTGTGTTCTTCAAAAATGCTATCTTATATTCCTCATATGAGAGCTATGCAGATCCTACCTAGATTGTAGGTTAATAACTGACCAGCAATTTTATCCTCTGTTCTTAAGGCAAGAAACATTTTGAGTGATTTTTCATCTTTTTAGCAGCAGCAATCAGAATCGGTGACTCATCTGTAGATGCTACTAAACTATCTTTCCCTGACAATCTCAATTTCCAAGGCTTTTCTTGAATTACTGATTAAATAGAGGAGATCACAGAATCATAGAATCACAGGATCACAGAATATCCCAAGCTGGAAGGGACCTACAAGCACCATCGAGTCCAACTCCTGGCTCCACACAGCACCACCCCAAAACTAGACCCTGTGTCTGAGAGCATTGTCCAAATGCTCCTGGAACTCCGGCAGCTCGGTGCCATGCCCACTGCCCTGGGGAGCCTGTCCCAGTGCCCGACCACGCTCTGGGTGCAGAACCTTTCCCTAACCCCCAGCCTGACCCTCCCCTGTCCCAGCTCCATGCCGTTCCCTTGGGTCCTGTCACTGTCCCCAGAGAGCAGAGCTCAGCGCCTGCCCCTCCGCTCCTCTCGTGAGGGAGCTGCAGGCCGCCATGAGGCCTCCTCCCCTCTACATACAGTTGGCTACAACATACCAGCCATGGTTTAGGCAAGTCCCGATGCAACAACCATCTCCTGTCTTGTCTGTCTGCCTGCCCTCCCAGCACGATCCCACCGCCCTGTGCATGGCAAGGTCCCAAAACCCGCTTCGTTCCGCCCCGCAGCTACACAAGGATCCTACCCAACAGAGCCTTGGTGTGCAGTTTTAGGTGCTACCGCAAACGCTACTAAGAAATAACCAACAGGATGAAACGAAAGCTTTGCTAAGAACGTCTTATTCATCCCACATCTTTTTAGGTTCCAGCAGTTTTAATCTCATTTAATGATCTGTTTTCCATAAGGCCTTCTCTGTTATTTGTACTGTGTACTTCAGATGGGAAATAAGCAAAAGGGACTCTCACAGGAGCAGCTGTTGTGATGAAAGAAGGAGGAACCTAAAAAGACCTTGGAGTATTTTCGAGGCTTAATTATTTCAAGCTGCAAAGTAGGTTAGCAATTAAGGCTTGAGTACCATGGGACTGACACAACACATTTTTAAATAGCTAGTTCTCCCTGCTAAAAGTTGTGCAAGTACCAATACACCTTCATGCACGCGTGTATCTAGTGCATCTATACACATCCACCTACCAACAAAAGCCGTTCAGCAGAGCGTCCAACAGGCGCTCAGCCTTCTGTGCAAGCACTTGTGTCCTGAAGTGCTCGGCCAGTCACATTCTTACTTGCCCTCTTAGAGATGGAAATTAGAAGGGACTGGCATACATTAAAGGTTAATCCTGGCTGTGAGACAAGCTCATCCGCAGCATAACGCTGCTGCCTTAAGGGGATTTACACCAGAGAAGCATCTAGCCTCCAGTGCCCATCATGTCTGAAGATTGATGTTGCAACAGCTGCTCTTCGGAGAAGACAACAGAGCTGAACTGCGAGCCTGGAGCCTGCAGGAGCAACGCAACCTCTAACACGCTCCTGTGCCTGTGTGGAGAGCGGTCACTGCCAGCCAACTTGAAAGGATTTGCCTGGGAATGTTCTGGGTTTTAAAAAGATGCCAATTTGACTTTTCTTTTTCATCTTTAGAGAGAAAATAGTACGAAAAACATAAGATAAAAGGTGGGTAAGAGAGCTGGAGCCGTGACAACGGCACCTTTAACGATCTATTTTCCAATCAGTTTCCAAGAGACCTTTTAAGGGAGTTCTCAAAATACGTCCGTAGTGACACCGTACTGAGCCAGCACGATGGCCGCAGTGGAGGATTTATGGGCAGAGTCCCTGCACCTTGCCTCAAGCAGGGTGCTGAGCTGCCAGCAGAGCCTGCAGCTTGGAGCAAGGCGGAGGAAGGGCTGCGAGGCAGGGCGCCCACCGGGTGAACCTCAGAGTGCTTCCTCCCAGCACCTGCTGCAGTTCACCCACCCCACAGAGCTACAGAAATACTGAGGTCTGATGAAAGTAAGTACTGAGAGCGTGGTGGAGGGCTCCAAAACACAGAAATGTAGTTTGCACGATATATGGCAAGTGTCACGCTGCCTCAGAAACCCAAAGAAGGGAGATAGCAGCGCGCACGCAGACACAACTTGCAGCAGTGACGTCGGGCTGAGATTCCAGCCCCGTTCACCACTTGAAGGCCAAGGTCAGAGCTGCTCACAAAGGAACCCAGCATTTTTCAGAGGAGAATCAAAACAACCTCGCTCTCTCTCTTACTGTTACAGGGAGAATTTTACTGTCATTTCAGGAGGGTTCTTTAAGGAAATGAACAGGGTCTGTTGAGCTCAAGCCACATGCAAATATTTCTGTAGAATAGCAATTATAACTCTGCAAAGCAAGCATTTGCTTGTCAATAGTTAATTTCACCTAACAGCCTCAATTTCACAACACACCCAGGAAACCAAGGGCAGTTGTGGATAAGACAGAAGTCAACCACTTCTCATAACTCCCCAAAAAAGTCTCCATCTCAGCCATACAAGGCACGTCCAACCCAGCAGGAACCGAGGGAGAGCTGCCCTTTCCTCCCAGTGCCCAGAGCTTCGGACTCTTGGGACACCTCAGAAGAATTGCTCCTTTATTGGCTCCTTTATTGGCCTTTATTGGCAGATTGCTCCTTTATTGGCATGGCTTCTGCATTCTATTCCTACCTGCTCTGAAAAGATTAATTAGTTAAGCAATTCACCATGCTAATGTAACACCATGCATATTGGTTATACTCCCTCCGTTTTCCTTCAGTCTGACATAACTGAATAAACACAATTTCCACCCACTTCACTCTTACATTTGACTAAATTTCCCATGCTAAAATTTTTCTCACAGTTGCAGCTGAACTACCCACCAGACTGAAATGATGAGTTACAACATTGTTTTTCACACGGCTGTGCTTTGACGGTTGGCAAAATCTCATCAGCTCGTTCCTTGAACAGCACAGTTTTAACTGTTTGCAACAGTAGGCTTGGGACTTGTTCCGGGATTTAACTGCACTGTGCAGAAACAAGTCTACTAAAGCATGAGGTTCTGGATTTGCAAGCACTGGGACCCAGCTGGGCTGGCCAGTGGAAAACCCCTAACCAGGTCTCGCCTGCCCAGTCCCGGCTGCTGCCGTGCACCCCAGCCAAGCACCACGACCATCTTTCTGCAGCGAATCCCTCAAGCAGAACGCTCTTCAGGCCATGCACCTTGCCCTCTGGGGAGAGCAGCTGGTGGCTCTGCACCTTTACAGTGCTATACCTAAAAATCAGTCTGGCAAAAATGCTCATGAGGACACCAAGCTGTGAACTGAAGGTGCGTTTGCACACAGACTTGTATGACTCAGAATTTTTCCCAGCCATTTCAACTAATGTCATGTCTGACATATGGTGATGTTATCAGTAGTAAATGCTGCTTTTAAAATGGCATCTTCTGTACATGATATTTTCAAACAAAATATTTAAAATAACTGGCTTCCTGTCAATGGAGCTAGGCAGCTCATGCCTGGACAAAGATCTATGAATCACATCTGTGTGCAAGAACGGCGTTTAGCTAAGAGCACAATTGTACATTTCAGGCATGAGCCTTATGTCATTTTGCACATTCCCCTCTCACTGCTGCTGGCTCCAGCCAGAGCTGCACTGAATCTTTAATGCATCGCCACCAAGCTGGGCTGATTCTGATAACAAGGTCTGCCTAGAAAGTTTAAAGCATCCCACGTTTTAAAATGCTGTGAGCAGTTTAATCTAAAAACATGCAGCCTTGTACACTGAATTTATTTCCCTCTTTCTAAATAGCCTTGAATATGTTTCTAAACTGACCATGCCTTGTTCTCATGTATAACTACTGGAGGCGGAGAGGCAAGATAGCATCTCTGAGACAGCAGAGCATAGTGCACAGCATGAACAACAGGACACGACCAGGTAAACACATATGGGAACTTGATCTTCATTTTGATTTAAATAAGCATTAGAAGATGACAACGGGTTTTCCAAACACCCCTGGCAGTGAGAGTGCAGGCAGAACCAGCACACCTCCAAGAGAAGGTCCTGCAAGCAATCGCTCGTCGCAGCACCGCGTGGGGCTGGCAGAGATGGCAGTACACAGGTAGCTTGGTCGAGGCTGCCTCCTGGCTTGGATGGGAAAAATAACTTTAAAGAGGCCAGCTGCACAAATCCATTCACAAATCTCCTAAACCATTATTATTTTTTTAACTTCACATGCCTTATTTACTGATTTGGACTGTTTATTGTTCGCACATTGGGTCCTATCCGCCTCTGAAACCCTACCCCTACTGGAATAAGGCCCAGGCAAGCCCACGGCTCTTTTTCATTGTGTTTTCATTTGCACAGAAAACACCTGCCATTTGCTGTGTGGGACTGCCTTTGCACTGGCACACCAAAAAGCCACCTAGACCAACTGAACCATCCCACACCTACTGATGGATATGGACGGGGTTCACTCTATAACCCAGACAACTGGGGAAGCTCCTGACCTTAGCTACAACCATTGGTTCTCACCTTTTGGGCATCCCTCAGAAAGAAGCAGAAAATGGAAAATGACATTAAAAAGGTGAAATGAGGCAGGTACACTCTACCTGAACTACAAAGCCTGGTCAAAATCCCTCTGCAGCCTTCATATCGCACGGGTGGCAGACATCTGCGTTTTGGGCATAGCACTGAAAGCAACACTTCTGCTTCATAGCCCCACCTCTATCCAGTGAGCTCAGGGAGCAGGTTGAATAAATCAGCTCATAGAAGGAGAAGATGAAACACTTGATTTCACCAGGCAGAGGAGGGATCTACTAAAACAGACAGGCATAAACCTATTGCAAAGTTAAAGATGAGAACTCACCTGACTACTAACACGAACAGGATAAAAAGTGAAAAAGGAGCAGTGCGAGCATGCTTCAGCCCTGACTAGCAGCCCTGAGGTCATCAGAGCCGTACACCATATCATCCCGGTGACTACAGAGTCACCTGGAATCTCCAAGGACAAGACCTTGGTTTCTTTGGTGCACACAGAGCCCTATTTATTTCCCAAGGAAACTGTCTGTCCTGCATAATATTTTTAAGTTAGCTGAACCCACACTGTAATCTTCAGTTATCAAATCCATCTCCTCTGCCAACAAAAAGAAAATGCAGCAATACAGAAAATCACAAATAACGAGATAGTGCCAGTCCATACGTTTCATCCTCAGAGAGACACTGCCCTCTTGCCACAGGGAGTACTGGCTTGAAAATCCCCTAGGAAGCATCCTGACTGTTATTTTGCTTGGCAAGGCACTGTGGGCTCGTAGTACCACGGACTAACACTCCGCTTTTCTAGGAGGACATTAAGCCTTCCCTCTTCAACACCGAGGTTCAATGAATTTATCAAACACAGCAGCAGGTGATGTGCATTCCTTGGCAGAATTAATGTATTAATCTCACAGATTAATACAAGTGCAGGAAAAATGGGAGGGGGGGGGCACACACTTCCTGGGGGTGAGCTGTGCACATGCAATGTGCAGCAAGAAGCACGCTGCGTGTTTTGGTGACACTGTGCGTGGTGGCAGAGGGGCCAGCAGCACGCTGCTCCCCGCAGCAGAAGGGATGTGTTTGGCAGAGCACCCCCAGCCCCAGCAGAGCCAAGGAGCACACCCGCCCTGGCCGCTGAGCAGGAGGAGGGCAGGCGCAGCACGAGGCGTGCACATTTGCCAGCTGCAGGGCAAGAAGCGCCAAGCCCCGGATGCTCACACTTCTGTGCACTTCTGCTTTCCCTGCGGTGTCCTGTCCAGCAGAACCCTGCTGTGCTGTGACTGGCAAGGATCTCCCCTCTTTGCTGTAACTAAGCACAAGCCATGCTGCCGCACCAAAAATATCTCCCGGTTGAGTTCCCGCAGCATGAGCTGCTCTGGAGAGGAGCTCGCAGCAGCCTGCCGAGCACCCAGCTCGAGGTGTCAGCACCGGGCGGGCCTGGCAGGGCCTCCAGGCCGGCGAAGAGGCCAGCCGGCAACGGAGTGCGAGCAGACGCAGTTGGCGTCTTGGGAGCAGCGAGGCTGCCTGACGTGAACCGGCCACTTGGTCCCCAAGGTATCTCCACAAATCCCACGGTCAATCCACAAAGGCCTATCATGTCTCAAACTGAAAACAACACCTGCTTGACAGAGACATGATACGACACTCAGCAGCGCTGGCAAGGCTGGAAGACCGCTGTGAGTGCCGCAGTCAGACACCCTGCTCACCTTTGTGCTCGGGCAAGGAGAGTGCCCCTCTCCAACCTGCTGACACCTCTCCCTGCAGTGCAGGAGCACTGTGGGCCCCGGTGCCCAGTCTGGCTTTAGAAAGAAGCACATCAGCGGCAGCCTCAGCCCCCCCCGGGCAGGGCAGGAGCTCTCCCCTCGCCTCCTGGCTGCACCCAGGGGAGCGCAGCGTGCCCACAGCCGCATCCAGCCCACGCACGGCACAGCCCAGGCCACCCAGTGCCCGAGAGGTGGCCGCCAAACCACCAAGCACGGTCCAAGAGAGGCCCCCCCGGGCTTATGTGGGCGGTGGGGTCGTGGGAGCGTGTCTGCGCTCTGGAGGAGGGCAGGTATGGGAGCAGGGCTCGCTCCGTGCTCCTGTCAAGGCCTCGGACCAACGGGAAAAGCCAGTAAGGTACCGTGGAAAAAAAAACCGAGGTGGACTGGCTTAAATCAGGGCTATACAGAACTTCAAATGCAACAAGGACCCCTCTACTTAAATACCTGATTTTAATTTTTTGGAATGATTTTCCCTAGGAATGCATTCAGCAATGTTCCCTATGTTCATATTTTCATTTTGCAATGCGTTGAATGTGTTCTCTTTAAACAGAGCCATACTGATGTCTCCACAGAGGATGTGGCAGCTGTTTTCATTAAAAAGATCCACCTCCTGTTTAGCAAATATGTATATATAATTTGAAGTAATGACACGACTTTTGATTTCCCATTCTGTAACTTGGAAAATGGTGTATGGCACATTTCTTATTTATTAAAGCTGGATAAATATTTTAATTGTGATACGTGTCAAGTTGCATTCAAATGTGTCTATAAAATTAAAAGAAATGTGAAGATTTTAAATTGTTCATCCAGTAAGTCAGAACTAAATTTGTCAGAACAGACTGTATTTCAAATTAACTGACTGCTGAAGCCAAGTAAGACTTATTTGTAAACTGTGAACTGCACTGACTCATCTTTTTCTAAGGTTCTCCAAGATTTAATAGCCAAAACATAGCACTGTTTCATGCTTCATTCTTTACACAGGTTGGAAGAAAGCCTCCTGGGTTTTCCGTCTTTTTCAACTCCGAGTAGGTCTCAGCTTTGAATGACCAGCCTTTGAACTGACTTGGCTGAATAAATTGGATTTTCTGTGACCACTCGACTACTGTCAGGAGCTGGTTTAGCAACGCAATGAACACCTGATGCTGACTTCTCCTGGGAATCTGGCCTCGTCCGAGACTTCAGCAACAGCTGTGCACCACCTACCATTATATTTTATTGACCTTCTGTGAGTTGAATAGATTCTAGTAAACAAAGGTTTCCTTCCACATTCTTTTGCAATGAGAAAGTAGGAGTAAGGCTCCATACCTTGCCCCACTTGCAGCATGGGCTTAACAGCATTCCTCTTACCCTGCAGTTTAAGGAAGATAAATCGTTCTATCAGCTCTGCAGGTGGAGACGGTATCTGCCACTCTTCCTGTGGGAATTGGTGGAAATTTGTATTGATAATCCCACTCCCTGGTTATCACCCTGCAGAATGGTTCCATGCATGCAGGGGCTGCAGAACCGAGCCCTCTACAGCAAGTTCAGACCTCGGACAACAAGTACAACTCCCACTGCAGGAAGGCTCCGAGCCTGGCTGCTGAGGGATGTCAGGATTCACTTCCAGGCTTGGGTATTGAAAACACAGTATTTTCCCCACTTCATTTGGCAGTGAAATTATTGCTAAGGAAACCAGTGCCACAAATTTTGCATTTTTATTTCTCTGTTGGATGAAGCATGAGTTGAAAATGGGCAGATGGCAGATGATGGAGGAAACCACCATGGAAAAAACAGATCACAAATAGCATTTAAAGCCGAGGCAGCTGACCCGGCAGGCACACCAGGCGAGCAGGACCTGCTAGCACGGGCAGCGAAGCAGCAGGGCAGCATGACTGCCCCCCCGAGGGCTGCCGCTCGCACCCGTGCTCCCTGAGGTGACAGCACCCTCCTCCTGCCCCAGGAAAGCACACCAGCCCTGGGTACAGAAGGGGGAGAAGAAACAGCACAACCCAGCTCAGGGCACTGCCTGGCCCTGGCCCCGCAGCATCGCCCCTCGAGGAGGTGAGATGCGGGCAGCGGGAGCCCCACGGGGGTCCCTGGGGGTGGCACTCGCCCCGCTGCCAGCAGCCACACACAGGGGGGGCTGCCCTGCCTGCAGCCGCCTGCTCTGCGGTGGGAACATCAGCCGTGGTGCAGCTCGCTGGCACAATCGTCTTATTTTTAGGCATGTTTATGCCAAGACCAAACTTTTGCACAGATACAGCTGCAGGGGCATAGAAAGGGTTTAGCTTATTTTGTCTGGAATGCGGTATGAACTGTATCTGCAGAATTTCTCTTTCACTCCACTGGCAAGGCACTTGTTTTCTAGAGAAGACTTCACAACTGATGCAACAATACGATCTCCCCATGTCCTCAAAGCAGACCATGCTCTGAGTCATCTCAGAGAGTAAACATGCAAATTATAACGAAGGTTCCACATGTCTATGGTCTTCTTTGCACTCTCAGCCCTGATCTCAGCTGCCAGCACAGCTATGTAGAGGCAGATCCCTCAGCAGCCTGCAGCCAGTGGCTCACTTCTAGCCACATCTTTGTGCTCCGTGGCCTTGCCTGTGCTCTGGGCTGCCCGACGGGCTGTGCCTGTCTGCAGCGCACAGCTGCAAGCACCGGTGGGCTCCCTGCAAGGATTTCACACCTCAGAGGCGTTGAGCCCGGGGGCTGAACGTGCACAGCGCTCAAGCTCACCCCAACTGCTCGCTCACCGGCCGGCTGCGCCAGCACCGGCGGGACCTGGGAAGCCTCGGCAAGACGCCAGCATGTTTTGGTTAGTGATGTGAGCCACAGAAAGCTGGACCCGCTGTGTCCGGGGGCTGAAGGCATTCCTTGGAAAATGAAAAGGGCAGTGGCTCTGCAACGCTGCCCCAGGAGAAACCCACAGAACCCATGGGAGCTGCTCCAAGTGACGCCAGGCTGAGCGGGAGGTGAAGCCACCCCGCAGGGCCGCTGCGACGCGCACACGCTGAGCGGCAGCGCTGTAGGGCAGCGAGGCTCCTGTGCCACCAGGCACGAGCGAAGCACGCTACCTGCTTCGCATCTGCGGCACTCTCCCAAGCAGGCGGACAACGAAAGCAGCCAGGAGTCGTTTTCTTTTAAGCCTGCCTGCAAACCAAAACACAGATGCCAGGTCTAATTTTAGGCTGCCCAGCCTTGAGAGTGTTCTCTCGATTCTCTGTCAGGCCGGCAGCGAGATCGACCTCCTCCCCCCGTCCCCGCGCCCACCTGCCCGCAGCGCCCGGGGCCGCTCCTGGCCACGAGGGGCACCGAGGCTGCCGGGCCGAGGCTGGGCTCTGCCGTGGACTGCTCCAAAAGGAGAGGAAGAAGCTGTGCCTGGTCGTGCTTTTCCAGGTCACTGCAAGATCCTGATGTGGACTCCGGAGCAGCCCAGGAAGCAGCAGTTCTCTTTGCAAGTGGAAGATGGCATCCTCAGAGAAAGGCTTCCCAGCCACAGGGGACACATAAAAGCAGCAGCAAAGCAAGTAACTTGAAAACAGCAAACCCACCTGAAAGGGCTGAGCTCCCTGGGATTGCCTCACATTTTCTGAAGGGCAGGAGCGCAGATGGACAAAGCACACACCCAGCCCAGCTCAGGGATGCAGCACCCGCGGCACCCACATCCTCGGGCTCCTGACTGGAGCAGGTCAAGTGCCGCCCGGAGCGGCCCTGAGAGCAGCACATCCAGGCACAAGGAGAAGCGGGTGCGGGGATCTGGCAGCTCACTTCTTGCCTTTGTGTCTGGGCAGGGACAAGCGCAGGTTTCGCACCTCCACAACCCAAATCCCACGGATGGACTTCAAATGCAAAACTCCCAACTCCACAATCCCACGGATGGACTGCTGCAGGCACTGGGGCCGTGGATGTAATGCTGCTAATACAAGAAGAGAGTGCACATACAAAAAGCGTAATTTGCGTCCACAGGTATAATAAGACCCATGCCCACAAATGCACACATACACATACATGGTCAACCCAAGAAAAAATGTGGGTCGCCTGAAAAAACACTTGCATGTGGAATTTTTCCAGTTAGTGCACCTAGCTGCTGCCCAGCTGAAAGCAATTAACCTGATTGGCAGCCAAATTACTTTTCTCCTTTTCTCTCTTTCTAAAAAGAGAAGAGGAGCTGCAGAAAGTCTGTCCAAATACTCTCCAGCAGCATGTCAGAAATGTGCAAACTCTGATGCTGCACGTCCCAGATATCCGGGGAGGGGGAGGAGGAAAGAACCTTCACTGGGAAATTACTGATACAAAAACTTGTTCCTGTGCTCTGTTCTCAGCACATGAGCCAAGGTCAAAGCATTTTCTCTGCCATTTCTAACTAGCAAAGAAGCTAATGCAGCTAAAATATGTAGCTCCAGTGAAACTGCTGAAGAGTCAGTGAGAAAACACCAGAAAACAAGTATCACCTTTGGAAAGATGACAAGGAGAAGCCACCCTCTGAGGCCTTCCCTGGCATCAGAGAACACCAGGGGGAAGAGAAAGTGAAGCACCGTGTTCTCCGTCCTTGTCCCACGAGCTGAACGTGCTCCAGTTCATCTGTAAAATGCATTTTGGGAAAACTGCAGTGTAGTCTCCCCACCAGCATTTCGAGGGATTGTTCCTGATGGCGCTTATTCCAGGAAAAGCAGGGGGACTGCGGTCTGGCAGCACGGACTGGAGACTTGTATCTGTGTGCTGCTTTCTGCTTTCTACGGCACAGAAAAGCCTCTGAGACCTGCACAGAGCAGCGCAGCTCACCCGCGTGGCCGCCCGAGCCGCCCGGAGCGAGGCAGCATCCAACTGCCGTCCCAGTGGGACGAGTGTCTGCTGCCCATGGAAAGGGCATTAGCTATAAATACCTGCAGAGCTGGGCTTTATTTTTAAGCTGATTCCTACTACTGTAAAACCACATAATACGTGGTCTGTGTCCTGTCTACACTGCTTCTTCGGATGTGTCAGCATCTGACTTTGTTCTCAGCATTTAAAAAGCCCTCCCAGATGGAGAGCTCAGCAGTTCCAAGCCACAGGGGAGCACGGGTGACCTTGCTCTTTCTGGCTTCTGCTCAAATTGCATGAAACAGAAAAAAAGCAGAGGCGGGAGCCAAGCACGCCCTGGCCTGGAGCGCGGCCATGGGGCTGTCCCCAGGCAAGACGCTGCCGCCCGCAACCCCTCGCCTGGCACACGCTGTCCCAGCGCCAGGAGCTGGATGGGGTCAGATCCTCCCGAGGACAGCACTCGGTCTGCTAAAGTAAATGGCACTATTTACAGGGCCTAAAGTCCAGTCCACAAGTACATCTTTGCAGAGCAGTTTCCTCAACAACAGACCTGGAAAAACAAACCCCGATCCCCCCAGCCCCAGGAACCCAGATCTGGCAGTGCCAGGGCAGGCAGGCATTCATACACCTTGGGGGATTTTTGCCAAAGCCACCTGCTCGCTAAAAATCTCCTCTCCCACCCTGTTGATTGAGGAGGAATAATGCCTATTTTGCATGGTTGCCTGGAAGCTAAACGAATTGCTGCTCACAAGTGCTTTGGAAGAAAAGTGCCTTAGGAGCACAAAGTAGCACAAAAATACTGGTAGTATCTTTATTACTGTTAGAATGTATATTGAACTTCACTTATAAATACTTGTGAAGAGGAACCAGGGTGGCGTTCATTATTTTTAAAGCAGGATGAAACACAAAGAGACATTGCAAAAGCTGCCAGCGCTGCCTGCCACACACACCTCATGCAGGCCAGGAAGGCAGCTCCGAGGAGGAGGTTCACGGAGCTCGGGGGCTCTCCACATGGGATTTTCTCCTCCTCTTTGCCCCACACCCTGAGTCCGGGAGGGGCAAGGCTGCAGCAGGTGAGGAGCGGAGCGGGCGCAACCGTATCAGCAGCGATGGACGAGCCAGCAGTGGGTGCAGCGAGAGGGATATGTACGAGGAACCTCCATCAGAAGTCTTTGCCATGACAACTGGGTCAGTTTCTTTTATTTTAATGAGCTTATTCATAGCACTGTTATTGTTGAAAAGTAAAGGCCATTCTGGCCCAGACAGTGTGCTGTGACTATCGATACCAAGGCCAACAGCCCTTCTGAGTTAAAACCCCAAAGTGCCTAAACTGTTTTCTTCCACTGCAGGCAAACAAAGCGAGGCTTCTCGGCGTTACTCAGCTTTCAGGCAGCAGGGCTGGGCTGGACAGGGCCAGTCAAACTGAACAGCAGGACTGTTCATTCCTGCAGATGCATCCACCGAATCGCACCACCCCACAGGCATAGCTGCTTGGCTCCATGCATGGGAGGCGTTTCTCACCTGCCGCTCGCTAACGAAGGTGTTTCATTATTCCTGGGGGGCAGCAGGCTCCATGCACCCTTCGCAGGCTGGCCCAGGGGCTCCCACCACAGGGGTCCCGCCGGGCTGCACCCACCAACCAAACTAGCTCCATCTTCTAAGTGCTGTGGCAGACTTCCCGGTCTTAATGAACTCATCTCTCCTAGGCTGAGAGTAATTGACTCCGTGTCTCAGCAGCAGAACAGACTGCTGTGTCTAGCTGTCTTATAGAGACACTTGAGAAAGCCTCTGGCAGTGCTGGCATGCAGCACAACGCGATGACACAGACTGACAGGCAGTACAACTCCTGCCCCCGCCAGAGGTGGATAAAAGGATAAAATCGCAGTTTACAATCATTTATTTCCCTTTGGGTCCCCACGTACAGCATACTGAAACCTACAGATCAGTGGCAGTGGCCCTTTGCAAGTCCCCAGCACCGGCCCGGAGGTTCCTGGGGACCCAAGGGCCAACCGAAGGCTGCTGCCCTGGAGCCCCAGCTCAACACAGCGCCGAGCACGGCCCCCTCAGCCCCCCCAGCCCCCTGCCCACACTGCCACCCCCCACAGGGGACAGACGAGCTGAGGTTCATCTCACCTCCTTCTCCAGTGCAGATTTCTCATGGCCCTTTTGCCATAACCAGCATCCTAAAATGCCGAGCCTCACCTGAGTGACAAGAAATGATTGTCATCTCTTCACCTTCTTCCCTTACTGCATCAATACAGCCCCGTACCTGTGCTCTGTAAGTCCCATGCCTGGAAACAGCCCCTCCCTTCCCAGCCTCTGCTCTCTGTTTGATTTCCAGTGGGCTGCAGGAAATCACAGTGATCCTTTGGTGTCACCACACAGGAGCAGTAACAGATGAGGCTCCTGCCTCGCTCATCAGCAGGACCCCGCTGCTGACAGCAGCGCTATCAGCCATGCAGGAATGTGTCAACTTCTTCCAGGAGCTCTTTTTTCTCCAAGAAAAATGTGCACTTTCTGCTGCACAGCACAAACCTGAAGCTCACAAGACAACTTCTTTCATACGCTTCAGCTTTTTTAAGCAAATACATCAACAGTTGGACAGAATTCGCTGCCCCTAGATCCCAAAGCCCTTCATAAAGGAAGCCCCACTACTCTGAAACTGCAGCCTGTGAAACGGGTCTCTGGATTTCCAACCTGAGGCTTCTGCCCCACTTCTCACTTAGATGATACCTCAAAATTGTGAACAACGGGGCCACTGAAAGAGCATTGTTGTCACCCCTGAGGGTGTTAAGTTTATGATTTGTTTCTCACTCTCAAAAATAAATCAGCTGATCATCATATTTCATTCAGCTGAACATCATCTAACCCAGCATTACTCTCTCTGCAAAAGATCTGAACTACCAGGGACCTACAAGGACATGAATGTGCTTTTGTACATCAGATAAAACTTCCTAATATCCTCCTACTGCTCACATTCAAAGTCAAGTCCTCAATTACACTTTGTACCAATTAATTTAAGCTGTTAGCTGGGGCACCACAGCCGTCAGGCACCTGTGGGGCTGCACAAGAGCAGCGGTGACAGCGCACGTGCACCGCGGGGCTCCCTGCAGCAAGGCACAGCCATGGCACCCTGCATTCAGCAACCAGACCCCACCGAGTGCCATGCCAGTAGAGACCGAGGAATCAGCCCCCCAGCCTGGCCAGTCCACTCGCAGAAGCTGAGGGCGAGAGGAAAAAGGAACAGGGCAGAGGTTTCGCAGTGTCCCCACCTGTGGCACGCTGTGGCTCCGCGGGCAGATGCAGGACAGCAGAGGCAGCAGCCAGCGGGGCCTCGGCGTGGTGCCCACTGCATGCCACCTGTCACTGGCACACGACACCCCCGCAGCTGGAGTCTTCCCCTTCCCCAAAA
This sequence comes from Cygnus atratus, assembly GCF_013377495.2. Lineage (NCBI taxonomy): Eukaryota > Metazoa > Chordata > Aves > Anseriformes > Anatidae > Cygnus > Cygnus atratus. The sequence goes on from NC_066374.1 coordinate 20,754,041, forward strand.
CTTCTCCAGAGAGCACTAATGACACAGTGGTCCTGTGCACCCCCGCTGGTCGCCTGCTGCACCGTGCGATCTGCACTGCAAGGAAGGATTCTGCACAGGTTACTAGTTCCTCTAAGCCTGTGATGCTGCGAAGTGGCCAGGTAGGATCCTCCAGGTATCCCCTCCTGGCATCTGTGCCAGCTCTGCAGGGAGCAGGATATGACCCAGCTGAAGCAGCCTCAGGACAGACAGTGCCAGCCATCTGCTACCTGCGGCCGTGCTGCCGCATTGCTAGGCTGAGCACACTGCAGCCGGCTGCACGCTGGAGGTACCTCTTGACCCCTGGTAGCAACAAGAAGCCAAAACACCGCGGTTGGGTTTGCAATCCAGTAAGTGTCAAAGCACGGAAAAACAGAGGCAGAGACAGGATGGAATGCCTGCACCGGCCAGGTATTAAGAGACAACCTGCCCGTCCCTGCTTCTCAATTGCTTCCCAGGCACAGCTGCTCCAACTGAAATGGGAGAGAGGACATCTGCCTCTCATGCACACTGCTTCCCAGCTCTCCTGGGGAAAAGAAAGTGCTGGAATAGATCTGATACTCATGCAGAAAACATAGGCTGAATGCCTATGGAAATGGTGTGTACAAACGGGTTCATCCAAGGTAAGAGGAGATCACTTCTCGCTAGTGTTCGCATTTCACCTAATGACAACACGGGAAGGTGCCCGTGCCTTTTGCGTCATGCCACGTCACCAACTGGATGTGGCACCCAGCCACCAGAAAAAAGGGGCCTCCTCCCAGCTGACACCAGCTGGTTGGTCTGTCTGGGATGACTCTGCCGTGTTTGCTTTGTGCGGGTTTCTGGTGCAAAAGTCCTCTCTGCAGAAACCATTCTTCAGGCCAGCAGCAATGCCAAGGGAAAACTTCAGAAAAGCTGAGGAGCAATGGGTGATGCTGCCTGAAGTTCCTTCTCTGTCCCATTGTCTCAGAGCAGTGGTGCCCCCCAAAATGGAGCTGATGCCCAAGTGGTGAAGATGCTGCTTCTTGTACACCTGTGCTGTGGCAGAGAGCTGGAATTCTACAGCTGCTTACATGGGTTTTTCCAGAAAAAGAAAGTTCACTTTGAATTGAAAAAAAAAAATTCACTGAACTAAAGGAGGAAAAGACTATGTCTCATAAGCCTTTCATGCAGCTAGGTTTATCTGATGTTTCTTGCTTGGCATTGCCTTCTGGCTTATGATACTGTGCTGTGTTTTTTTTCCATTCACAAAATGTGTTCAGGACTGCGAACACCCTGAAAACAAAACAGGGAAATGCAGGGGGGACACAGAGAAATGGGCATAGTTCTCAAGGAACGTAGATCGTCACTCAACACCCCAAACACTAAAATCCTCCTTTAAAACACCGACGTGCCTGGGGAGGCTACAAGGCTTATTAGGCTACCAGCTCACGTGGCAAGATGCCTGTGCGGACAAAGGAGGGTTTGGAGGAACTGCGTGAAGGAGGGGCAGAGGCTGCTGGTTGCCACGTGGCACGCCTGCCAGCCTGGCACAACCGCACAGACCTGTGTTCCCAAACCGCCCCCGGTGCGGGGCACCCCCAGCTGCAGGCCCGGGCAGCCCGGCCACGTGGTCGGGCTCACAGCCCCGCTCGTGTGGGAGCAGCCCCCTCGTGGGTACGAAGCTGAACACCTGGGCAAGGGGGAACTCCATATTTTTACCTATTTCCTGCATTCAGCCGTCAGCCATACGACCTCTGCATGGACCTTGGGGATCTCCCCCAACAGCTCAGAGAAATGAGTGGCTTTTACTAGAAGTAGTAGAAAGTTTCCCACAGAACAGTTTTCTTTCGATAAATGCCCATTTGATTAAATTTTAAATGTTATCATCCCCAGGATGATAAAATAATAAGGTTACTGCTTTTGTATTCAACTTTGCAGCTACAAACCCAAGAGGAAAGTATCCATTTGAAACTGAACAGCCTCCTATGGCAGCACAGCCGACAGCCACCAGCGAGCACACCAAGTACAAACTGAAAGCAAATCAGAGTAACAATTGCCAGTACAGAAATGGCAAATTAGCACAAACATTTGAAAATCACCAGTTAATAAAATTAGAATGATATTCAGTAATGACAAGATGAATGATAGAAAAATACAAACCACAGAATTACCACTCTGTATTACAAATTATTTTTAGCTCTGTGAAATAAAGCTGCTCTCATACCAAAACAAACTGTTCCCATATGGCCACAAAAAAATTCCATATTTTAGGATATTTTTTGATTTATTGCTGCAAGAAATGGCAACATTTCCCATTCTCCTTCCAGTTCAAGAGCACACACTGAGACTCATCCATTCCCACCAAACATTGACTCCGAATTCTCATCATCTCCCATTTCCACTATGTTATTTTTCTTTAACAATCTGATATTTGCTCTCAAAATACTGCATGTCTTTATTTTTCATTCACCTAACAGCACATGATTCAAAGGTGCCACCCTGACACGGACATAGGGCAAAGTGTTTTTTCCTGCCTGAAACTAGGCACAGCCTTGGAGGGTCATCGGGAAGGGAGGAGACGGGAGTAGGGCATCTTCTGGAGGGGATATCTGGGGCGGCAGATGGCATTCAGCGCTTTGATACAGTGTTTTTGTTTTACTTCTTGCAAGGACTGTCCCATACCCCATCAGTCCAAAGCCAGGGCTGGAGGCAGAGACTTCCAGGAATTGCCAGCTCTGTGCCACATCCCGGGGACGTCCCAGCAGCCGTGCCGCTGGCAGCTTGGGCAGCCCGGGTGCGGCAGCTGCTCCGGGGCCACGCTGCCACCTCCCATTCTGCAACGCCAGCTGCCCTTCCAGCAGCGTGGTGACACATCACCACTCTCCATCTCAGGCGATGCCGAACACGACCACGCTGCTGACACCCTGTCATTGGCAAGAAAACCCTGCTCTGTGCAGCACAGCCCTCGAACCAGCTCCACTGGGGCTCATCCCCATGCAGCCACTCTCCAGGGGGTTTGGCTTTCAGCTATGGCAGCATGCAAAGCCACAGGCTCCTATGAGTGCTACCAAACACCTCTCATTCATAATCAGTATTTTGAAATATATTGCCCTTCTAGTCTCAGCAGAAAGCACAAAGGCTCTACCAATGTTTAACTAGCTCTCTTTGGCTATGAAGTTCTTGTAACAGGAAAACTAATGGTTTATACTGTAGACTAACTATACACAGTAATGCAAAGCACAGCTAGCATCTGTTACACAGCATCTGCGTAACAAAGAAATACCAGTGAATACTGTAAACAGAAGAAAAATATAAAAGCTGTACAAGTAGGAGAAGAGCTGTCATTGGCAAATCATTTACTCCTTCCTGTGCTAAAATTCTTGGTAAATACAGGACGGAGTACACAAAATGCCTCTGTAACTAAAATCCATTAATGCTCTTACACCTTTTTATGTATTATTTCTTTGGTCATTTTTTCTAAATTCTTCAGCCACTGTACTCTATGCCAACTGCTATGCAGAGCTCGTCCTTTCATTGCATCATGCACTTAGGAGAAACTGGAAAAAAATAATCACAGTACATATCAAGAATGAGACTTTGGAACCAATTTCCAGAGGATGTAAGAGCTCAAAAATGCAAGAGACGGGGAGAAGAGGATAGGAAAGCACAGAGGCGGGAAAGCACAGAGAGAATGGAGGGAAGTCTGCGCTTGAACATTTTTGCAGTGAGTGGATGAAAAAGCAAATAGATGCTTCGTACTCCAGGAACAGACCAGCAGGCCCCGCACAAACACCCCACATGTGCCTGCACACCGTGCCTTGTTCCCCAGGTGATCCCATGGCAAAGGGACAGGGGGAGAGCTGGCGACTGGGTGCATGAACAAGAGGGAGAGAGGGAGGGTAGGGACAGATGGAGGTGGGGGTGAGAAAGAGGGAGACTACATTATGAAACTTGGTATAAAGAATGGAAATACTAAGAAAAAAACAGAAGCAAAACAAATTGAGTGGGAGAAGCAAACTGGATAACAAAGAACACTGGAAACAGTTTATTTTCCTTCATGCTCTGCCACAGACATAAGTGCCAATTTAATAGCAAAGAAAAGAGCAGTGTCAGCTCCTACGACAGAACTGTCATCAGCTCCAGCACTGCACCCAGGCCTCTGCAGCGTCAAGTGCAAACCTCGATGAGGATGGAAAGTACCAAGGCCTTTTTCTTTCCATGGGCTCAGTCTGTGCATTAACACAAGGACTGTGATCTGTCCAGTCTGAGTGTTTTCTGGGAGGTTCTGGGCATCTTCAAAAGGAAACAGAAAGTCTCTCACTGCAGGTCGAGTCTAGCTAACTAGACGTGAAAAAGAATAATCTCATTTATCAAGTGAAATGAAAACTAATTCATGGAAAAGACGAAATAAATCAGCACCATCAAAATGAAATGAAAACAAATAAACCAGCTAAGCATGGAACAAAACAAATGAGCTTTGGCTACACATTATAATTCTTCAAATAGCAGCTCTTGGGAGTGAGAAAATGGAGCTGCAATAGATTTGCTACCAGTACTGAGACACCCAACAGATGCTGCTCAGCTCCTCTGCTCTCCCCCTAATGAGTTCATTGCACCTACTGTTGTTCTGCGAGAATACAGCTTGAGCAGAGTGCTTCACATGGCAGCTACTCCAGTTACCCTGCCTCAATATATCACTTACTTCACAACCCTAACTCAGGCCATGACAGATGAGTGTCTTGTCATAACCTGGTAAAATGCCAATTCACATTCAAATGAGTCCCTAGTTCTCTAAACAAGAAACAGCACTTGACTGTTTGTGAACTATTGGCATTTTATTCTGTGCTTAAAATAGCCATCGCAGGTCTGTCAGTAGGGAACTTATGAAAGCAGCCTCTTAATGCTGTAACCTGTGGGAAGTTCAGCTCCAACCCCTCCTGAGCTTCAGATCGGGCCTACCCATGTTTGTCCCGCTTTCTGTTTATGGAGCTTTGAAATCCAGTGCCGATGGCACATCGGAGGCAGCAGCCCTGCCCCTGCTCCAGAAACTACCAGTGACTCAGCCACGCTTCATGTGGCTCTATTTTGCACAGCAAAGTGGAACACTGGTTTGGCAACTCCAGAAAAAACTTGGCTGCACCAGAGCTCAGCACAGTTATAAAACCTGCAGATACGCAGGCTCCAAAACAGCGGCCTGATCCCGTGGCTGCTGAAGGCAGGGAGTCCTGTCTGAGAGCTGCAGGCCTGGGCAGGCAGTGTCACCACCCTGGCCATGCACTCAGCGCCAAAGAAGACCTGGGTTTGGGTGGAATTCACCCCAGGAGGTCACCAGGGGCGAATGTGATCCCACTCAGAAAATGCCTCCATCTCCCAAACTGTCCTTCTGCAGCAGGATCAAGCTTCTTACAGGTAGAAAGCAACAAGTGCATCAAAATCTCTCAAGAATTATCAGTCTCAAAGGAAATTACAGACTTTCTCAGTTATGATACTTCTTGAGATGGAACAAGGAAACTCCTTGTGATCCTTTCCACCCTTCTGCCTTAGTAACTACTGAAGACAGCTTGGCAAGAGCTTACAAGAATTTAAGATACTTCTCAGTTGTGTCCTAGGAATGTTTTCTCCTCCTGTAAATTTGTTGTGATCTCTGCTGCAACCTAGGGCACTTAGCACTAATTTAATGCACAGTCAATCCTGATGAGTAAGCTAACAGCGATGCAAACTGTCCTGGTACATGACACGAGAACATGGACGAATGTGCTGAGAATTAAGTGTGCACCAGTTGTAACCTACAGCTTGCTCAATATTTGGAAGTGATCAGGAAAATTATGAAATCTGTTTTTTAAAAGAAAATCTGACAAGACATCAACCTTATTACCTACTAATCAAAAGAGTTGAGAAAGGGGAATTTCACGCTGAAGATGGAGTGCTCTGAAGACAACACTAGTGTGCTCTGTTTGGAGACGGTGCCTCATACCTAAGCAAAGGTGTCAGAACATGACGCCCAGATTCTCATGGAAAGAGGCAAAGACCTCAGCGGCACCACAGGAGAAGAACCTGAACCCAGTCAACAGAATTGTTAACAGGAGTGCCCAATGTGTACATTGAAAGAAGAAAAGGCAAGAATTGGAAGGTGAATTTTTCTTATGCTTTTTCTTCTCCTTTTATCAGGAACCATCAAAAAGCTTTAGCACATCAGTGATTTTCCCAGCTGCCTGAGGTTCACTGTCCATGGGATCTGTACCAGCAGCTGTGGACTGTCTGTACATTACAAAGCTGGCCGGAGGGAGAGGCTTCAGAAACAGCATTCTTCCACGCACGGTTTGTCTTCAAAAGAAATATTTACATAATACTGCCATTCCCCTGAGCAAAAAGGTCATATTAGCAACAGGAGAAGGGTGGGGTGAATCCCACTTCTGCGAAAGCTTTTGCATTCTGCCAGCAAAGAGCCAAGGGTCTGCAGCCGAAGCCTGGCACGCGGGCAGGCACAGGGCAGGCTACTGGCGGCCGGCCAAGCAGCGCGGCACAGCGCAGGGGCACGGCTCTCGGCCCGGGCTCATCTCCTGGCGTTAAGAAGCTGCCCTTGATCTTGTTATCAGAATCTTATCTCTTTCTTCAACAGGGAGACATTTTTACAGGTATTATCTGTAAGAGGTATCATGATTACATGGCTGGCCACAAAAAAGAACGCCTAGCCATTACGCCAGATGATGCATAAACACAGGGCACTTGCCCAAGCTGATCACTACTGAACCAGAGAACGGAATCTACAAGCTGGTGTAACTAACAAACACATGGATATAAAACAGATAGTAGCTACAGGAAATGCTGTTTAGAAAGCATTGGAAACCACACAGACAGCTAGATTTTCTGAGCCAATCACCCCCTAAATTCATTTATCACCTTTGTTTCCACTATCACAGTAATAGTTCCCTCTTTGTATTCTTTTTAGATTAAACCAAACAGGCCTAAAACACTTCCTTGCTTCTGTGTTTCAATCTTAAAATCACTTTGACCCTGTAAGCTTGAATTTATTGTATCAATTCTATGTCTCATTCTCAAAGCAGGTTATTTAGTCACCGTATAGACTGCTGGTAATAATTATGCAATAGAGCACAAAGACAAACAGCTACGAGGCGCAGTGGAACAAAAGCTTGGATTAATTTGTTAATGATACATAAGCATCACTGGCACCACCAAGTACATTGTGTAAAAAGCTTTACATTAAATCAAGATGTGTTAATTCCTACTTTGCTTCCTATGCAATGTTTCAGTGCCTCTAAAAACAGGCAAATCCCTCCCCTTGCACAAGCCAAGGGGGCAGGCAGCAATTATGCATCTAAGCCCACACCATGCTGAAGACCAGTCCCAAAAGCAGCTGCTCAAGCCCAGTCCCGTATCCCCACCATGCCCTGTGGTCACAGGCAATTGACCATGCCATAAAATGGTGATGAGGACTCCCAGAGAGAGAGCATCTTAGTTTGGTCACACTGGACCTGCCTGCTTCAGAGAAATGCTGGGGCAGCCACCAGCCCCTGACGGTGCCTGTTTTACAGCCTGCGTGCGCTGTAGCCCAGACCAACACGACAGCAAGCACGCTGTTTTCCACTAACAGTCGCTCAGGCAATCCAACCCTCCTCTCTCAAGGCTTTGGAGGCAAACTTGTCGGCTAAAGCTCCCCAAACCAAATCCCTAGTACTTTATATAAAGGGCAAATATAAACATCCGCCCCCAAATATGCTAAGAAACAAAGAACGTGTTCATGCTTTAGTGTCATATATGGGGGAAGGTGTCTAACTTCAGAACTATCTATACCTGATCCAGACTTCGCAAGTCTTCCGAGGAGACCGGGCTGCAGCTGCCACTGCCAGCATTAGGAAGACGTGGAAATCTAAAGTGTAAAACTCCTTAGGCTGGCAAAGCTGCCGCAAGTCCAACAGAAGTGCCCTCCACCTACTCCCAAAGAAATGCTGAGACTGCATTTCATATAGCTAAGAGGTAAAACTTCTTTGTGCAATGCCAAGTAGGGAAGGATTGTAACCAAATGCAGCTTTGGAAGCTAGCAGGGCTATACAAGACACAGTTGATTGTCCTTCATGAGGGAGTTTTGCTATAAAATGTTTTAGCCCCCACAACCCTCTCTCCTTACAATTGTTGCTCTCTGAGATGCTGGTAAATAAACTGCTGCAATTTGAGCTTCAGCTGCAGCAGAGACTGCTCATTTCACTGTTATTGTTGTAAATCCAAGAGAAAATTGAAAGGCACAGTGAACAGCAATCAACAGGCAGCACACTGTAAAGTTAGTGAAGATCTTGCTAGGATGCTACGCAAACCTGACAGAGAGTAACCTGTATGGCTTTAGCCAGACCACAAACAAGTGTTCCACTTTCCTTATAACATTTTAAAATTGCAGCCAAACACAAAGAGGCATATAAACACTGTCACTCTCTCACTTGCAGCAGCCATGCAATGCTGTATGAGCAATGGAGTCCAAAGGACAAGGTAATGGTGTTTTAGAAACTCTTATACGAGCTCGTACTCCATTGATTTTTGCTGAAGCCTGCTGAGTTCAGGCAGGCCTGCCGGCCTCATGGGACTGCTCCAGGGGAAACGGGGACACGGATGCAGCGAACTGAGCTGCGCTGCTGGGAAGAGGCGGGTACGGTATTTCCCACAGGAATAAGGGAGACAGCACTTATCTCTACAGCAAGACCCTGGCAAAATGTACCTGCTGTCCAGATCCAACCCACACGATTGCCTGTGGAGCACCACATAAGCCCAGTCCTGTTTTGCTTAACACAATATTCCTTATCCATGCATAGTTCTGCTGTATGGGCTTCACAGGCAAATAAAACTTCCCAACCCAGGCTGCTGCGCTCTAAAACCTGCATCATCAATCGATAGTGTTCGGATAGCAAAACTTTTTCGACTCTACTCATCCCTGCTAACTTTGCACTGGTTTGAGCAGAGATTTATCCAGACCTGATAGCAAGACGCACAGGGCACACACAGCTCCTGTCGCTGATACGACACTCACAGATGGACTCATTTTGACCTTTCCTTTCTTTTACCCCATTTTTTTTCCCGAGCCACTTCTACACAAAATACCCATTATTGTGTAGCTGATAAATACTGCACTGTCCGAATAAAAACACGAGCATTTCAGAGCAGCAAAACAAGCCCAGAAGCACAAGTGTGATGTGTTTGTCCTGTGCTAATTTAAAGGGAAAATCTAATTGTGCATTTTAATCTTTGATCCCACTACACAGTGAGCAGGCGAGTATGAAACTCCAACGATGCAAACCCAAACTGAGGCCATACCAACCACCTGTGGCTGGGGTACATCTGAGCCGGTAGCTCATTGTTTCTGGTCTTTGTTTTGTTTTCTTTTTTAAAATTCAAGAAGAAATCCTTTCGCAGTCCTTTTCTCACTCCCGGTTTCTGCCAGCTGCAGTGATTCTCTCAAACAGTAATATGCTTTGCTGCAATGAAGGGCGGCAACGTATGCCCGCTGTTTCGGGTTGCACGTACCTATTTCACAGAGACCGTTGATCTGATTTCTGAGGCTAATCCACCAAGAAAAACTACTTCTGCACGAGCCCTTCTTCCCAAACGCCTAACCAGCTCCTCCTTTTCCGTGCTGCTCTACCTAGAACGCATCTTCTGCCTGCGCCCAGCGCAGAGCTGCGAGGCGCACGCAGCATTTCTGCAGCCCGCTCGCCGCCCGCTCAGCTCGGGGAGAAGCCGGAGCCGCCCCGGGGCTCGCCCAGCGCACGGCGGCGCCGCGCTCCCCGCTCCTCGGCGGCGGCCGCGGGCACGGCGGGGACGGGACGCGGGGAGCGCGCTGCGGGGCGCGGCGGGGCGGTGCGGGGCTGCCCGCCGGTACTCACCGCGCGTCGCCGTAGCCGCCGTAGCCCTCGGCCCAGGTCCCCAGCTCGCTCTTGATGCAGGCGGCGGGGGCGGCGTAGGGCGGCCGCCCCAGCGGGTACCAGGCGTCGGCGGGGAAGTCGGCGGGCTCGGCGGGCGGCCCGCGGCCGCAGGCGAAGGGCCCGGCGGGCGGCTCGGCGCACGGCCCGTACAGCTGCCCCTCGTCGGCGAAGAAGGAGGGCCAGGGCGGCGCGGGGCCCGGCGGGGCCAGCTCGGCGCCGAAGCGGCACGGAGCGCCCCAGGCGCCGCCCGGCGCGGGCTCCGGGGGGCTCTCCAGCTTGATGCGGGCGGGCGGCGGCGGCAGCGCGAAGCAGTCGCGGCCCGGCAGCGCCGGCGGCTCCTCGGGCGCCGGAGAGCCCCGGTACAGGGCCAGCCCGGCGGGCACGTCGACGGCCAGGCCGGGCTCGCCGCCGCCGCCCTTGAAGGCGGCCGGGGCGGGCGGCGGCTCCGGAGGGTCCTTGGCGGCGGGGCGCGGGGCGCGGGGCGGCCCCCCGGGCAGGGCGAACATGCAGTCCTCGCGGGGCAGCAGCTCGCCGGGCGCCTCCAGCGCCTCCACGGCCAGGCCCATGGAGGCGGACACGGCTTTGCAGAGTTCCTTGGCGCTGTCGCCCAGAAAGTCCTCCTTGGGCGCCGGCTCGGCGCGGCCGGCCGCCGGCTCGGCCTCGGGCGGCAGCAGCGGCGGCAGCGCGCCCGCCTCGCCCAGCAGCTCCTTCAGGTCGCCGGCGCACGGGAAGGGCGAGCCCATGGCCGGGCGGGCGGCCGGCAGCGCCTTGGCGGCCCCGCGGGCTCCGGCAGCGGCAGGAAGGCGGGCGAGACGGCCGGCGGCGCCCGGGGGCTCGGCGGGCCGGCGGCGCACGCCGGCGCCTGGTGGCTGGTGCCCGGCTCTTCCCGCGGCGCGGCGGCGCCCGGCGCCTGGAACGCCCCGCAGACGCTCTGGAAGAAGCTCTGGAAAGCCCCGCGGAAGGTCCGGCCCGCCGGCCGCGGGTACACGCGCCCGATCCCCAGCTGCACCTCCATGCCCGCGGCGCGCCGGGCGGCGGCGACCCCGAGCCCGAGCCCGAGCCCGAGCGGCGGCCCCCGGGCGGCCAGCCGCGGCCCCGGCTAGCGGCGGCTCTGCCCCGCCGCTGCCATCCCCGGCGGAGCGGCGGGCGCGGGGCGGGGAGCGCGGCGGGCGGGATGCTCGGCGCCCGCAACAGGCGGCGAAAGTTGCGGCCGGGCGGAGCGGGCAGGTGCGCGGCCCCGAGCCCCGCCGCCGACTGCCGCGGCTGGCTGCTTTTGCTCTTTTAGATCCGCGGCTCGGGGAGAGCGGGAGCGAGAGGCTGGCTTGCGGAGGAGAGGAGGTGCAGCGAGGGAGACCGCCCCACGCCGCGAATTCGGCCCAGGGTCTCTGCAACGATTAATCCGGTAACTCTCGCCGCGGAGGGACGCGGCGCCCGCCGTGGCCTGCCCTGCCCGTCCCCCCGCTCCCCGGCGGGCGGCGGGGGCGGAGAGCCCGAGCCCCGCGGAGCCGCAGCGCCGCCGCCCGCCTTCGCCGCGGAGTCCGGGCTCGGCGCCTCGCCGCCCCCGGCGCTGGCCCCCGCGGGCGGATCGGGGCCGCCGCCGCCGCCGCAGCCCCCGGGCGAGCGCCCCGCGGCGCGGGACGGCCGGGGCGGAGCGGGCGAGGGGGGGCAGCGGCCGCCCCGCCGGCGCTTTCGCCCCACGGTACCGCCCGGCCCGGCTCGGCCCGACTGCCCTCAGCCCCGTCCGCCCGCGCTCCGACGCTGGAGGATGCCGGGGTTCGGCTGGGCAGGGTGTTGGTTAGAGCCCTTGTCCAGGCTCCGGTTTTACGGGACGATCTCCGAGGTCCCTTCCGACCTGGACTTTCCTGCGGCTGTGGTTCACCTAGAGGAATCGCCACAGCTGGGGGGAATTCGGGAGAAAAGGCATGCACTCCCTTTGGGCACTGACATGGGGATCAAAACTTATTCCAGCTTAGTAAAGGTGGTCTTTTCAACTTTAGTACCTGCACACTTTTCACCAAAAAATATATAAATAATAATAATAATAAAATTAAAGCCCAAAAACCCAGGTCCTTGGTTTCACCAGGAAACCAAATGGCCTGTTGTGCTGTTGTCAGCAAGTAGCAAAGAGTTTGCCCCCACCTTCCTCTGCTCCGCATTTTGGAATAATCTCCATATCCACCAGCAAGAGACAGCAGGTGCGTGTATGTCTTGTGCGTGCCACTGCTCCGCTCTCACACAAGGTTAAAAAAGACCAAAGAGCTAGCAGACATAGTTAGCGTAGGACCTACTGTAAACAGGACTTGAGCTCCCCTTATTGGCACTGTAATAACAATCCTAAAGCAACTTTTTTTTTCTGGTAGGCACCATTCCCAGGCAACCTTATAATGGAACTATACTCATTTGACATACATTGAAATAAGCCCATTAATTTCAACTCCTTTGGAGACAGAGGGAAAAAGTAATGATTTGTTGCAAATGGAGAAAATGGAGAAGTGGAGCCAGTTGGAAAAATGAAGAGTCATGTTCAGTCTTTTAAAAGCATTTTTACAAGCCATGGAAGATAGTAGAAAAAAAAAAAGAATTATAGCCAAGCAAAATTTGGCAATGTCCTCCATACTGCCTGAGTGGTAAGCAAACCCTGCCTCCTGTCAGCAAAGTAGATGGAGGAGGCGACCACTCAGTGTCTGAGGTGAGGATGGCATCAGTTCAGGCCCCCACCGCTCCCGGTGCCTGCAGCAGCAGGGCTGGGCCCACGACTCTGCCCGGCTGCCCCTGCTGAAGCCTCTTTACAGTCGTACAGTATGGATGAACCACCAAACTGTTTTAATAACAGCCAATATAGCCCTTCAAATAACGAAGAAGCACAGCTGAAACCTCAAAATATAAAAATAGAGGGAGATACTGTAAAATATGTGCACAGCGTGTATTTAAACATGTAGATCTCAGCGGTCCCACCTGGATCACTGGAGGCGGGCCCAGCTCGAGCTCCACCTGGGCTCCCCCTCAGCCTGCTGGCTTGATCCGTGGCCCAGAACCTCCAGCCCGGTGACTCACGCATTGCCCGGCCCTGCAACTAACAAAAAATCTGCAGCTCAGGATGTGAGGAAAGGTAATGCCATGGGATGGGATCAGAGGTCTTCCAGATGGATGCAAAGGAACCAGTAGACCCAAGGGGAATTTCATGCGGCTGAGTGTCAGCTGTGGTATAAGCTTTTTTTCGGGTACCCATGCGGGAAAAAAGCCCGCATGTTAAGATATGTTTTCATGGGAAGGCTTGTGAGAGAAGTGTTTTCCTGCACAAATAAGCCTATATGCATTCTTTCAAAAAGCTGGTATAAAGCTTTAGTTGGATTTTCTGAAAAGTTAGTACCAATAGTTCAAAGAACTTTTTTTTTTCCCTCTTTTACACAGATGAACTTACCCTTTGTAACAGCTACACAGTAATAAAGGCCTAGAGTTACTGGAAAGCTGCTCTGCACTTCAGAAATGATGGCAAATAAGCAGGAGTAACCACTGATTCTTATGATGGTATCCCCTGTAAAGGATAGGAGAAAAAATTTAAAAAAAAATTAAAAAAAAGGAAAAAAAGCCACTGTTCTGAAAGATTTGCTGTTGCCACAAATCCATGCAGATACCTGCCAAGTGGATGTGGATTCCAGTGTTTTTGCTCTTTCAGCGTCAAATAGTTTTCAAGCCTCTGGAGTAAAATATACAGACCCTGGAAGACAACGAGGGGAGGATTCTCATGATTAGTGTCAAGAAATGTATTGAAGAAAGCTGAGGCTCAGAGATGTGGTGTAACATTGCTTAAGAAACAGATGATTTTGTGTTTTGGACCAAGAGCAAACTATTTGCGTGTGTGATTTTGATAAGCCGTGTAAGAACTGCGTTTGATTCCATTGTGCCCACCAAGAAGGAAATAACCTCAGTCTGTATGCACTGAGAACACCAAGGGCAATGAAGACCTAGGTAGAAGTGAGACTTTTTATACTGAAATAATCTTTTCTGCACGGGCTTGGATATATTTGTGCCTTTGCATGTGTATTCCTGGCTTTCTGTTTTTTTGGGTTAGTATTTGTCCTGTTGCTCGTGGTGTTCTCCCGGCTTCTTGTATCTTTGCAAAATCTGCAGATGCATGTATTTTCACCCACTCAGAAGTTTGCTGCCTGGGTTTGCAAGATGCTGATCACAACAGACGTGCATAAAGGAAGACTGCAAAATGCTTTATGTCCTTCTCAGTTTACAGAGCCAACATCTTAGTTTTGACTTACTGTCTATTTGGTTAAGATTAATTATTTTAGAGACAGTTTTGTGATTAGACCTTCACATAAATTTGAAGAAGCTGCTCTGTCTTTCTTTCTCTCTTTTCTCTTTCCTCTTTCTTTCACTTTCTTCCTCCCTTTCTTTCTCTCTCTCTCTCTCTCTCCCCCCCCCCCCCCCCCTTCCTTTCTTCCTTTCTTATTTCCTGAAAAGGTATCTTGCGAGCACCTTATTTTCTTGATATTCACGTTTCTTTTTAAAATTATTAACGTATAAGGGGCTTTCTGGGTGTGTATGTGTATGACTGTGAACCTTATTTTTAAAGGCTTCGTGTATTTTAGTCATTATTCTTGTCTGAAAGAGAAAAATTTGAACTGCTGTTGCATTTACAATGCATAGACAATGTTTTATTTGCAGTTACAATCTTCTTAAAATGTAAGCCTTCAGCATTTCAAAATTCTTTTCCAATTTTCATTAAAGCTTCCCATAAAATTACTTTCCGTAGTTTAGGAGTCAGCTACAATATCCGTTTACATCTTAAATTCTGAGAGCTGTATTTTAACATAGTAAAATAGACACAGTTTACGGAAAATCTATATAAATGTATATTTTTTTCTGTATGTAAGCTAAGCTTTATTTTTGATTATCAAATTAGTTAAAAAATGAGCAGCAATATGATCCTATGTATTTTTCAGAAAAGTGCCTTTCTCTTAAGCGAGTCTATATTTTTATGTAGAATGAAATTTAAAGAACACATTATGGATTGTTCACTTGGACCCTTTGTGTGGCTGTCATAGTGCTTGAGGCTAAGGTATTTATTCATTTTACTGCATTATATTGCTAAAACATTACGGTGGGCTGGAAGCATTTTGTTTGGCTTTACTGTCTAACAAATACCAAAGTGCTTTTTTTTAATATAGCAGTGGTATTTTGTTCTATGAATTAAATCTGAGTTTAAGAATTATAATTAATTGCTTTCTGTGATATAAAATAACACTAAAATAAGTAATTGGGGTGGACATTTGCATCTAAAAGTACTGCAGTTTAAATTGGATAAATATCCTTTGTGAGACGTACAGGCACTCAACGGTTTTTATAGAGCAGAGCTGAGACAAGATCTGCAATCTTTCCTTAGTTACTTGTTTTTCTAACCAGCCAATATGTGGTTTAGATAGAAAAATAGCAGAGTGAAAAAAATATATATACATTTTTTCACAAATCAGTTTCATTCTAACTGAAGCATTATTTCTATTACAAAATAATGACTTGAGAAATCCAACATGATGGGTTTATCTGAACATATGGTAGCATATGTTCATTTAGGTTATCACAGCTTTGTGCTAAGCGAAGATGTGGGAAGGAAGGGAGACATTACCAAAGTGTTACCCCCAGTGGCTCGGGAGCTAGTAGCATCTTTTCCGTGTGCTGTGTAAGCAGACATCGCCAAGATGCTTGTCTGTGTGGTCCAGCAAAACCCTGCTGCCTGTCAGCACTACGGAAGATCTCAGAGGTGCACCAGCTACCTTGGCAAGGCTTTCCTCTCAAATTGGGGACACTTTAAAATTTCACTGTCTCCGTTTTCTTTTCTGTTTGGTTATAAGGAGGCAGAACTATTAGCCTGTTTTGTTATTCAAAATCTGAATAACTTATCCACATGACAATACATGTCATGGAGAGATGTCAAGTTTTGTAGTGAGGGAGGGGAGTGAAGACATAGAAGTAAATGAAACATTTCAAAAATAAAGTATGTAAAGTGCATAAAATAACGCTAAGAGAAACATCACCTTTTCCTTTCTTCTATTAGCGTTTTCTTGATGTAAACAAAATTCATATTGATTAAAAATATTTTAAACTTGAGAACCTAGATTTATGTCTTAACTTAATATACTCTGTAAAAATAAGTTAAATTAAACCTGAAAGCATAATATTATTCTCCATACTTGCTTCTAGAATCATAAAGAAATTTTGGTCATTTGCTTGGAGAAAGTCACTACTCAAATACCTGAAATTAAAATTTATTGCAAAGTTAAATGATGATTTCTGAGTATCTTATTAAGGGTCAGAGGGAATTTTTCATTTTATGTCATTCAACTAGTCCAGTTTAATAACTCAAGTACTCAAAGCTGAGAAAAGCAGGAAAACCCTCCTGCTTCCACCCTGTGATGCAAACTGACATTTCAATGGATGGGATCTACCGCAGTGAAAATCAGGAAGGAGACAGGGACTTACATGCAGTCGATGCCATGCATTATATGTGGGTAGTGCTTTTATTATTTAATAAAATAATTTTAATGTAAGTATCTTGTTGCATACTCAGCACTTATTGGCATTTTCTTTAAATATTAAAATAACCTTAAAATTCTGCACATATATTTTAACTGATTTTAAAAGCATCTTGATACAGTATACAAATAAAAGGAATAACCATATTATAATTAAGAGATATTTCATTCACTGTTTTCTAATGTAATTAAGGTTGAAAAATCTGAAAAAATGTTGAACAAGATATACTCAAGTATTTACAGTATTGTTTTCTTTATCTAAATAGTGAATTAAAACTCTTGATAGTTATTAACCTTCCATTAGTTTGACCTGTACAGCAGAATACAGGTTATTTAGACAGCCAGTGAGTTGTACATGTATTGAAGAGAAAATACACAACAACCAAATTGGATAAACAAATGCTTTGCTGTAAAACAAGATGCAGGTTCACGTGTTTGTTTGGATGTTTGGGATGGGAAGAATATTGGTGCTTTGCGCTATGTACACTTGCATGACTTCAATACAAAATAAGCATCTTAATAAAGGAACCCATTTATAAAATCTTAAAGATATTTTCCTCTATACCATTTAAAAAATCAGTTTGCATGTGTTTTATTATTTCAGTTACACACCTTAGAAGCAGTTTCTCGATTTAAAATATTTTTAAAGTACTCTTCTTGCTTTGAAGTTAAGCACATCTTAAACTTATCACAGAAAATGGAAGGAAACTGTCATTTCATTTACTTCATGTTAGAAACTTTCATCGTTACTGTACCTCTGGATTTGTTAAACTTGCCCAGTAGAGACTAAACATATAATTAGAATCTCTCCAACTGCAAGACGGTATTCCTTCTCCAGTGCAGAAATTAAAAAGGATTTCCCCTAACAAATTATGCATCACTGATGTTAGATTAACAGAAAGATTGCCCAAACAGGATACATAAAAATTTTACATAAAAAACTTTGGGACTTTACAACCAGTTCTGTTAGCTGGATTGTGTGTCTACGGCTGTTCTGGTAATTATACAAGCTTGTTTACGAATAAAAGTATCTAATACTCGCTTTCTAATGACCTTCATACAAGACCAAATCATTTACATTTTAGTTTATCATAAAGAATGTTAAAATATGTATTTACCACTCAGATATGGAGAAAAGCAATGAGGGATTGATTTCAACTAACATTTGACCTAATAAGCTTCCATTTTTCCTTCCCAAGCCCCTCTAGCTTTTTAGCAATTTTTAGTGATTGTTTATCTTTCCTAAGGATGCTACCTCTTGTCAGTCATCAGGTTACAAGTTCTGTCCATACAGTGGTACCTCTTCATTTTCCTTCATCTGTGAATGACCCTTCTTACTAGGAATTGGCTGGTGAAAGGAATGAGATCACACCCTGGAAGAACAAAGTGTAAATCTATCTATCTATATTTTTTTTTTGGGGGGAGGGGAGTATGGGGGGGGGATGGTTACCATCGCTTCCCATCTTGTCCTTCCCAATTAAAGGGAAAAGGCACTGTCTAGACTCTGGCACTGCCAAAGCGACAGACATGATTTGCAGGAATACGTTATTCATTCACTTTTCTGGAAGAAGGCAGTGTTTCCTTCCCAGTGGCTTCAAAGCAAATATATGTACAGGTTCCTTCACTTCTGGTGCTGGTTATGCATAACACAGGTGGAAGGGATTAAATATGTTTTTCAATTCCTCGTTTTTATGTATGTTTTCTCCAAAAGACCCATTTATTTCCCAGTGTGCCTGCGGTTCATAGCACCATGGCCTCAGACACTACGGAACCCCAAGGTGCATTCACAAGTCTGAATTACTCTAATACTCATCTTGCTGATCTCTCCCCTCCTCCTGAGAACACATTAGGGTCCAGGCCCCCCATCCTCCACCTTCCTGCCTCACCATTCTCTCCAAACAAGGGCCTCCTTCCCTCCACCTCCTCCTCCTCCTCCTCCTCCTCCTCCTCTTCTTCCTCTTTCTCCCAGCACTGTGCATCCCATGAAAAAGAAGTAAGCAAACAATTTCTCTCTTTCCATTCTCATGATTTTATTTAGTGCTACAGACCTCGAGAAGACAGTTACAATTAAAAGATATGTTAAAACCCAAAGTGTGGCAATATTTAAACCAATGTTGTGCAGCACTGCTCTTTAGAATCCCAGTCATGTTTACATCTTAATGACTGAACTCTGCTTCCCATCCCATGGAAGGTGCTTTGAAAAGAAAATGTAGGATATTATACAGAAAAACGTGTTACTGACAGTGAGATGCAGTCCTTCATAGTATTGATAATGCAACTATAGGTCAATATCAGACACGACAGTTTAGTTTGTATTTAATACAGCTGTGAGGTCTGGAGACAAAGCCACTCTGAAGAAAGCTGTATACTGGCATGTCCTTTAACAAAATAACCCCCATTAACCTTTCTTTTTCATTAAATGCTTCATCATTGCAAAATTCTGTTTTATCCACTCCAACAGTTACATTATTAATTTTTTTGTTATATTTTCTGTAGCTTGTTTCTGTGTTATTGATTCCAGAAGAGCTTTTGGCTTTGTTTTCAGTAAGAATACCTACAAGCTCACAGTTAAAAGCTTGACTCTTCCAGCCCTTATTAGCATTTACCATTTTGAAATTTTACCCCCCCCAAAAAAAAAAAAAAAGGCAGTTCCTGAAATCCTTTTTTTTTTTTTTCCCACACTATCTAAAATACTTTAATAGTTCTGTAATTCATCACATCCCTCAAGAGAAACCTCTGCAAGACCACATTCATCATCTGAGGGAGTAGGCAGGAGAGTGTAGGAGACAATCACCAGTAGCGAGGTGGGCAGAGACAGAGTCTTGCCTCGCAGTGACAAAAGCCAGTTGGGCCCAATTACTCCCTACTTCTGTTTGTTATGACAGTGAAAATGTCTGTGCAGAGACTTAATTTTATTCATCTGGAGCATACACTTTCTCTTGACAGAGGAGGTAATTCTTCAAGAAGACTTTCCCTGGCAAGCAGCTGAATTACATCAGGTAATTAGATATATATATATAAAAGATAAAAATGGTCTCTGGAGACATTATACAATTGCTCATTCCTAGAAAGATCAAGATCACTGACTTTTCAGGATGGAAGGAAGAGCACAGCAGAGGGGTTTTCTTGCATCAACTTGACACACGCATGTCAGGTGTCGCAGTGGAAATGTTTGCCACCCAAAGATTACAGATATGTGGATAAGGTAGAGTTTGCAGCTGATATGTAAGCTTTGCAAATCTGAAATGGATTCTCATCCTTGTGCAGTATTAGCTGGCTGAGTTAACTGCCTTACAGTTAAAATTAAACCCTGTGACAAGGAAATGCCAGTAATACCAGCCTATAAAAGATGGTATGTACTAGAGAGCTGGGATTGGCCTTCATTGATTGAAGGGGGTTCCCAGTATTTATAGTCACATACAGAGCTAACTGCATACTGCAAATATTTCATTAATAAGATTATTTGGGATGCCCTTTCTAATTCTACTAAATGTGAATCTTTATCTTATCAGCCTGTCCTTTTTGTATGACTTCAACATATTGGAGTATGACTTGGCAACAAATTCTTAGTACCTGAGTGTGTGAGGGTTTAGATTCTGAGTATCTCAAACTGCAGGAACTTACTCCAAGAAGTAACTTTGCATGATTGCAGGGCTATTCAGTGTAAACAAGAATATTAGAATCTGGCTCAAAGTGTTTCATGCTCTGTAAGTATTTCATGCTCTGTACATAAAATAGAGAGAGAGCTATAAATTCTCTTCAGTCTGTGCTAAAGGATAACAAACAGTAAATTGAGGATGGTTGTATATTTTTGAATGTAAATACCACAGGAAATTAGCCAGTTTCTTCTGACAATGATCGCAGACAGTGAGATTTCTTCTGTGCAATTTTCAATTTCTTTCTACTATCAAGTTACACATTTCTACTAAACTGTCTTCAGAGAGCTGATTGTGCCTGTCTACAGCATACAAAATGCTTTTAATCCTTTTGCTTTTAAACTAGCTGCACAAAAATCTGTTCCAAAAAATTTTTTTCAAAACTTATCTGTAGAAATTCTATTTAAGCACTGAAATCATCATTCTTTTTTGAATATTTTAGATTTTGTCATCAAGATTTCAGAAACCAAAAATTGCAATAGCCATCTCATTTCAAATCATTTAGGCCCTGGTATAGCAAGTAGTATTTCTATGCTCTTATCTTTAGGCAAAAGAATGGATATGTTCAAACCTATGCAGCTTTAGGAGATCTGAAGAAGTGCTTGCAAACAACTCAGCTTACCCTGCACCCACCTCTCTCCCTTCATCCTAGCAGTTTAACAACTGAGATTCAACTCTCTGTAACTTTTGCTTTATGTAATTGATAACAATCCAGTTTTAGCTGGTGGACCAGGTGCAGATCTGACAGGAGAGTAAAGTGGCCAGCTAAAAGCAATGGAGAAAACAGTTACCATACTGTGGTGCAGGCTTCCCATATGCCTTCCCACATACTCCTCAGGGGCTAGTCCTCCCTGACAAGCTAGTTCATCCCTATTGTCCCATTTGGTGCTTTGCCTCTCAATGACATTGCCAGCTAGAGCTATTGGAAAAACTTTTATGAAAAAAGAGCAATACTAATGGGTGGTTTTTTTTGTTTGTTTTGTTTTTTTCTGAACACAATGGTTTTTTTAATTAATATTTACAATTTATTAATACTCTAAAACACTGTACTTCCAGAAAGAATTTCAAATTATAGTCAGCCCATTAGTGGTATTTGCTGAGATACCATCGTGGGGAGGAACTGGATGGAAATTCCCACCTTCTTTCACAGAATCACCTTTGCTGTCCTCTGTATGCCCCTGGACACCAGTGATGTCAGATATCTGTCTTTTGCCATCACTTTTTTTTGGCAGGCTCTTTGCCTTCTCTGGTGGACAGCAGGCAGGCACACAGTGGATGATGGGAACTGCCCCTGCCGTGGAGACAGCTGTTGGGAGCAGCCAATGAGCCCAGAATTTGTATTTTATACCTGGCACATGGTAGGGTCCCTGAAAGCTTGGGGAGTGTGGAAGGATGGGTGTAGGTTGTAGCTGCAGATCACAGGATAGCCTGCCCCCTGTCTGGGATCTCCAGCATGCCCAGTTTCTCCCAGAGTGCCAGCTTTCAACCAAGACAGCGAAGAGATCTGTATTGAGTTGTGCGTGCAGGATTGGTGCTGTCACATCTCACTTCAGAAGCCCTCCATTAAGAGTTCAGCTGTTCAGCAGGGTGCAGAGATTTTTCAGATTTCAGGTAACCTCTGACTTACTTTGGGGAGACATACACTACCGACAGCTAAAAAGCAAAATATTTGGAGTGTATTCCTAAGATGTGAAGGAAAAATCAGCGGGAATAGAGGAGTTAATCCATATTCAAGAAGATTCACATCTGCAGCCTGCAGAAATTTCATCGCTTTGATCAAATAGGCAGAAAACTGTCAGACATCTCTGCTTTTCCTACTCCCACGGTTTCCCCATTTTTGAACAACAGAATGCTTTACAACCTTTTTCAATTAAGCCTCACTGCAGATCTGAAAAGAGGGAAGCAGTGCTGCCACCAACTATTCCAGCTTTCTACAAAGGGAAGTGTGAGGTGTGTGTGCAGCAGTGAGACCTGGTAGAGATCAGATGGTGAGTCAGTGGCGGGGCTGGGAATAGCATGCACAACTTTTCCCTCTTTCTTGTACTCTGACTCCAAGCTTTTTCCATGTATTGCTTATTGTGAATTAGTCATGGTTAGGAAAGTTATTATCTATCTGGATATTTGAGATTTCTTCTCCTTCAGTAAGTCACAGAGACAGCTTGTTCAATAAACACAGTAGGATTCTTCCAACCAACAGTGCTGCCAGGTCAGATAAGTATAAAAAACTCCAGCTCTCTTTTCTCCCATATTCCCCAACCTTCACCAATAGTGAAGGAAAGCAGAATTCAAAAGCCTTCCTTTCTCTAGCTGTGTTGACCCCTCTGCTTTCCAGAAGGCAGAAGAGAAACCTGGGCTTCCCAGTGGAGGAGGCAAACAAAACACCCTGAGAGAAGAGCACTGAAAAGAGCTTGTTCCCTGGCACTCCTCCTACTTTGGGCATCATGCAATATTCAGGAGATGCCCTATTCTCAACCCGAATTTGATATGTTTTTGAATTTTATTTTCTTATTCTCTCAACAACAGGTTTTGAGGTCATTTGTGTCTGTTGTGAATATCTCTTTTAAAGGGTGAATTGTAAGATATTTATCAGGCACCTTCACCATAGTCTTAGCTTTGATCTGTGGCTGTTACTGAAAAGTTTTGCCTTTCAGTTTACAGAAGGTCAAATTAAATGCATGAGGAAAAAAAAAAAGGAAAAAGATGATAGGCTTGATCCTGCATTACTGAAACCAACAGGCATTTTGCCTGACTTCTTCAAGAACACATGATCCACCAGCAAGTGAAGGGGTGGGGGGGGGGGTGACGACAGGATACTGGAGAGACCTGATCCAGCAAAACACTTCAACATGTTTTCATCTTTAAATATATGAATAATCCCACTGAAATCTAGGAAATACTCATGCGCTTAATGTTTTCGCTTAAGTGCTTTGCTGGATCAGTACCAAAATGATTATTTATGAAGTGCTGTCAAATACATCAGGCACCAAGAAAATAATTTTTTCTGATAACATCCTTTGGCTCAGAAAATCTGATGTGACTACTCAGAAAAGCAGCAAATAATATTTTTCAGAAAGAAAGGGGACATTCCATTTAACATTTTCTCTCTAGAGACTCAAGATTAACAGCTGGTTCTTTGGTGCTTTTTGTTTAAAAAAAAAAAATCAATACCAGGTGATCTGTAAGAGCGCCAATCTACAGCCATTGAGAGTTCAAATGTTACCATAGTCCAATGGACCCTGCCAGGAGCAGAGTCAATTTTTTTTATTTTTTTTTTTTTTATTTTTGCCGTTTATCTCTCTCAAACTAAGGCTGATGGCACACGATTCAACAGTTTTGCTGCTTCTCAGCTGAGGGAAGTTATAAGCATAAATCACTAGCCAGTTGCTTGCAGTATTATCTTCATTGTACTGCTTCTTTTGTGCTATGCCCAGTGATTAACCTATTCATGATTTAGCTTCAGAAGACTTGCCTTATTAATGTCCCATAAATGTTGAAATAATGAAGTTCTTGTCAACCACAGTAGCCTGTATAGGAAAATTATGAATCATTCTTACGATATGTTTAAAATAATGCCAAATATTCAAAGAGAGTCTAGAGCACAAAGTGCATCTCTTGCTGCTTGGTGCAGTTGCAGTTCTATTTGCCAAAGGTGTTTTGAACCACGGTGTGAGTGCTTGCATGCTTTGTACTTGAACTTGTTACTGTTTTTAGCCAATTATGACTGGGAAGAAAATAATTCAGCAGTATTGAAGACCTTGTAATCTGAGGGAAAGAAACATGCCAGTAGGTGAGAGATCTCCTATGTACTTCTTCTGCATGCTGTTGCTGAGGGAACCACCCTGGGAACTGATGGGTTACCAGTCCATCAGCTGACGCAGCAGACACAGCAGAAAGCCCTGCAGAGCTCCCACCAGTCAGTCCTCTCAGATGGTAACAAGGTGTTGTGAGACTGTTCACAGAGTCACAGAATCATCTGGGTTGGAAGAGACCTCCAAGATCTCCCAGATGCTATCAAAATGTCTTTAAGCTGCAAGTGAGGAGAACTGATTTTTCTGATTTTTTTTTTCTGATGCAGACCGTGCTGCGCCCTGGCACAATGGGCAGGGATGGTCAGATGTGTCCTTGGGCTTGTCCAGGCCTAGCTGCTGGGCACTGCTTACGTGCACTTTCTGAGGCACTGCCCTGGCTCTATGGAGTAAGGAAGCAGCATGTTTGTGCACTAAATTAAAAAAAAAAAAAAAAAAAAAAAAAAAAACTAGAATAGTGTATCCCCAGGGGAGAGAGCAGAGATGAAAAGTATTTGGCAAGGGAAACCTCACTTACTTGTCCCATTAAAGCAAGCTGTACACATCAAAATTGTTGTAGCACACAGGTGTGGAGGGTTGACACTCCCTCACTCCCTCCCTTTTCTTTTTTTTTAAAGCTACTAGGCACAATGGTGGGGAAAATGCCAGCTAGTCTGCAAGAGAGCTGTTTACACACAGCATGGGCACATCTGGGTAACAGCTGTGTCAAGTGTTTCTCACACCGCACCACCTATTTTGAAGGGACATCCCACTAAGGGTGATGGCACACACAATGTCCTGATGTACAAAAGGGAACTGTCTCTGGATCATTCCGTGCACTGATGCCTTAGCAATCACTTGCTGTAGGTAACAGCCTCCTTCAAGTTCTTATTGGTCTCAAGTGTTAATTTTTTTTAGTTTTCCATAACATGAGAAATATCAAAATGCAGCAGGGTAATGTGCTTCTAATGGATTGGGGGTCCACATCTGGAAGATTGCCATTGAATTTTTCCAATACTGCACAGCAAACATACCTACTACACAGGTATCCTGAAATGACACTGCATAGAAAGAATCAAGAAATTTCAGTATGGCAAAGATCAGTGAGTTCAAGTGCAGTTATAGACTGATTGCCATAAAAAGATGTAATAGAGTTTGTCCTGCTAATAGTAATATGCAATTGATTTTAAATCCCCATGTGGGTAGTACAGTGTCTCCAAAGTGTCTCTACTGAATAAAAATAAATACTATGGTGCAGGAATCTGAGGCAACTAGGACAAATGTAGTACAATATATTACCCTTAAAGAGGTGAGAACAATTTAAGAAAAATGCAGAAAGGCTGAATGGGTTTATGTTCACCAAGTGTTCTTCTGCAGTACATAAGCAGTCTGCTAGTGAAAAAGGTTTTCAGTGATTTACCTCCCACCGCCCTTCAGTTAGTATTGGAAAGTTTTGGCTTATAGTACAAAAAATTGTTAGTGAAATCATTACAAGGCAATAAATATTGGCATAAGGAGGCAACAGATTTCTAGCCTACTTACATCCTGAGCAGTATTGCTAAAATACTGCTCCCATGGGGAGAGATATTGTGTGTATTTCTTAGGCTTTGTCTTTCCTGCTCTGACTCCAGCCTGACCAGCTCGCACACATAGGTGCACACGCACACTCGCACGGACACACTCGGAGGCTCTTTCAGCCTCTGTGAATGCCAAGAACCCAGAAAATGAAGGAGGTGCATGCATGTGTACATGTTACAGGAGAAAACTGGATCAGACAAAGAACTTTGTTTCCAGGTTTCTGTGTACTAGGAAGACTCATAGTGCCCATACAGAATACGTCTAAATTTTGGGACTCAATCGCGATTTCCATCTCTTGGTTTTGGGTGCCCTGTTTAGCAATGTCTTGACCCCTATGCAATGCTCTACTGCCAGCATCCTTTTGCCCTGGAAAGGCAGCTTGGGTGCAAGAGCCAGCATGAAGCCCTGTCACATCTCAGACAGGTTCCTGCTCTGGAAAGCGAGAAAACTGGAATGCCAGGCACTGCAGGGCACAGAACCACAGATATAGCAGGAACTATAAGATTAGCAGGACTGTGCAATCAATATTTGCTCTGATATATGGTTAGGAAATATCTTGCTAAGCTTTAAAATGATGTGAAATCTCAGGCCATGGTTTAACAGTGAAAACCAGCCTTTTCAAATTCAAGTCTCCACAGCTAGGTTTGTGTTTGAACGGCCAGTGTCTTGTCCCATATCGAGAACTGAGATAAGGTAAGCTGTTAATGGTTACAACCTTCCTCTTATGCTTTGGTAGGCTGAACAGAGAACAGAAATGCTGCAAAGCTGAGTGTTGGTCTTTGGCTGGCTCAACCAATAACTAATGCTTATTGACTTTTAAGTATTACATAATTGTACTGGAACTATATTGTCAAAAGCTTCCTTTTTAGAGCTGATTATTGTTCATAGTGTTATGTTCTTGGTACTTTCATAAACTGTTGGTGAAAGTTCATTTGAGGAGCCTTTTTGTGCTTGTAAATTATCAGCAGATGTCTCACTTTTCTGAAACATCAAGAAACTGGCAGCTTTGCTAATAAAAGAAAGAACATTGTTGTTGTTACTGTAGCTCCCTATTAAACAGAAAAGTCCTCAATGCTTGCCCGTATTTGTAATCTGTTGTTTTTCAACCCCCTCCACCCCACCCATTCTGAGGAACTTGGCTTTTTTGATATACAAGCCCTATTTTGAAAGCATAGACTACAAATGCCATCTTCGTACAGTCAAGGTTTGAAACCCTGACTTATCCCCACTGTGGAGTGAGCTTTCTTTCTTTGTTCAGACTCCACCAGCCTAGTGTCCATCTCTCTCCAGAAAGCCTTGCTCGTTATCAGATTTATTCCATAATTGCCGTATTTGTGACCAGCCATATTTGTGACCAGCCAGCCTCTGTTTTGCAATTCCCCTGCCCTGTAGATGCAGCACGTTTCTTCCTTTTCACTTCCCAAAGGGAGGGCAGATGGTATTTTTTCCTGTTCCTTTGCATCTGGAAGCCAAACACCAGATGTCATTTCTCGTGTCTGTTCTCGTCTCCTTCTTGCTCCAGAGCCTGAACCTAGGATCATTTTGGCCATAGTTGGCTGAAGTGATGGTTTTTGGTAAGCCATGTCCTTGCAGCTCTGTCAGTTCCTGCAAGGCTACACTTCATTTATTTTGATGACTTCTACATTTTGTATTTTGTTTCCATCTAGATACAGTTGCAAACTTTCAAAAATAAAGTGATACAGTGTCATGTTCTAACCTGCGCAGAGTCAGTCTGAAGTACTAGCTTTCTCCTCCTGTTTGGGCCAAACAGGCAACTGTCACAGAGCCACAGAGAATATAAAACTGTTGTTAAATGATTTTCCTTGCAGCAGCTCAGCCCAGGCATATAACAAAGCTGGTCCAGCATATCAACACACACTCGACGTTTCTTTGAAGCTGGTACATTCTGTGATCCCTTGAAGCACATACTCCACAGTGTCCATCAGTTTTGCTGAAAGCAGAGGCTTTTGGCTGTGTTACAGATGTGAAGCCAGCTACATGGATTTAGAAGAGGTGCCTTGCTGGAGGATGAATGCTTTTTGTAAATCTGCAGCAGAAAGCTAGGCAAAACTACCATGCAGTAGAAAAAAAGTTTAAAAGGAAACTGGATTTCCCGTGTGTCCGAATCTCTGTCAGTTGTCTGACAAGCTTGTTTATACTATTTTCTGGGGTGTCAAGAGATTCAACCAATTATTTAGTGTTTCCTTTCTCTTTACTAGTGCTGCTCACACCAATTCATCAGGGCATTTGTTTTTCTGCTATGTTAGAAAAAATTCCTATATGGTGTTAACAAAATAAAATAAAGTGGAAACAAATTGAGTAGTCTATTTTAAATTGATTACTGCTATTCAAGTCCTGCCTCACAACTCATCTTGAGTACCTAAAATCTGTACTGCCTGCTGAACATTTTATGAACTGAGTTGCTCTTTACCTGATAGAAAAGAAAAAAAAAAGTTTTCAGCCTTTTCAGTCTGGGAGAAACAAGTTTAGAAAAGTGGATGTCCTAAAGACTGCAGTAAAGCAAAACAGTTGCTTTTTCCCCTTGATTTCCATGACTTTACTACAGGAAAAGGCAAAAGCAAAATGCTCTGCAATTTTTGGCAGATGAAAAACAAAGAGAGAAACTAGCAGGCTGCTCTCCCTCTTTTATTTTAGTGGTTAGTCCCTGCTTTCCCTTTTTTGATCTTCCTACAGTACTGTAATAGGACTGTAATCCCTTGATGGCCTCAATGCCTTCAGGGCTTTGCGCTTTTTTAAGACAAGACAGCTCTGCATAGTTATACTGGTGCAAGCAGTCCAGCTGCTGTCCTTGTACTCTGCACTATGCTCACATTTGTCAGATGCTTTTGTCTCACAGGCACAGAAGCGTAATCTTCCTGCTGTGTATCCAGTAGAGCTCATAAGATTCTGCAGACCAAAAACTTAGCTGTCATAAAACTGGACTCTAACATAATGAGAAAACTGATCTGAACAGAGAAGAACAAAGTTGGCTTATGTATAAGTAACCCTGTTAGACTTGTGAACAAACACATGTCAGATATCAATGAGCAAGACAAACAACAAGGAAATTTGAATTGGCTGTTTTCGATCTCCAGTGTAACTAGTATGCAAAGAGACAACAAAAAGAACAGGAACGGAAGTCTAAGAATGATATTTCTGGGTGTCTTTCAGCCTCCACAATCTTTTGGTCTCTGAGATTTGTGTAAAGACCAAACCATATGTACTTTCTGCTGGAAAGTAGCCAGTCTTCAGGAATCAAAGACCTGATTCAAAGAAGCAGGAATCAGAGTGTACAGTAATGATATAGATAAGATTTATCTTACCTATGATAAAATCAGGTCTATCTTGAAGTCTTATCTGTGATCTACTCATGGAAAAACTTTAAGAGCTCAGAAAAATAAAGGTCTGAAAGGAATCAGTTATTTGTTTTCATCAGCCCAAGAGCAAATATTTACAGTCCCACTGAAAACTCCCAGTGTGTCTCAAAGGTATTAATTAAGTGGGCCAATGTAGTACTTGCAATTCATCTTTTTTTTTTTTTTTTTTTCTGCAGAGAAAGTCTCTTTTCAACAAACTATTGCTATTTGAGCAAGCAATAGATGTCTGCTATTGTTCCAGACCTTAGGAATGACTCTGTAAATCCATATTAGCTGCCTACTGCCTATGGGACAAGTTGTCTCCATACTGCCTTATCTAGCTAAGTGCAAGAAGGTGCCGGATGCAACCTGATGATCATTGACTGCTTTTTGTCTTTAGCATGTCAAGTAATTTGGCAAAGTGAAATGCAGTCCCTTACCCAGTGCTATCTTCTTCTCTGACACATAATAACTTTTTGCATACACCCAATTTTAGGGAATGCTTCCAGCCATTTTTAATGGGAACCATATTGATTTTGGAGGAAATTATAAATTTTGAGAGGAAAATGGGGGATCAGCAGCTGCAGAGTCCTCAGTATAATAGTAAATAATAATAATAATAATAATAATAATAATAATGTTGATGAGACAATCACAAACACTCAACAGAGAAAAGAGACCTTCCATATCACGTCTGCCCTTCCTTAGACTGGTTAGGATATTGCTATCTCGAAAGACCTGTCTTTTCAAGTAGGCCTGTGTAAGGCCTTTGTCATAAAGGACAAAATTCCCTACATAAAGTTCCCCAGTCCCTCTGACAGAGCCAGCCCCTCTGCCTCCATCAGTAACTTTTCCCCCGGAACAAAACTCTGGTAACAGTCTAGGTGGAAGACACAAGCACGTTCTACATCAAAGCACCACATCCTGGACAACACCCTCTTGCTCCAAAGAAGCAGAGGGCCCAAGGATGGGCATGAGTTCTCACCAAAACTAGAGTCACTGTTGCATTTATGTCCATCTGCTTGGGTATCTAATTTAATACCTTTCTGTTTTGAACTTCAGATATTTTATGTACTTCAGTGTCACACTGACTGGACATTCCAACATGGTGCAGACTGCTCGTGCAGTCCTGAGCTGCCTGACTTCACAGTCCCTTGACAAAAACAGCCCCGTTACTTTCTTCACAGTTGCAAAAGATCCTGGTGGGGCTACTGGTATTTGCTTCTTATAGCTGAACATGTGAAGGATGAATAAGGCCAAAAATTTGCTCTCTGTGATTGGTTCCTGCATATGTTGCTCATTTGGCCAATAGATCGCTAACGGCTCACTGGCTGTGATTTCTGTCACCAGATCTACTTCAAATGTTGTGGTGGCTTATGAGGATAATTAAACTTTTACCCTCATTAGAAGAATGAGGAAAAATATTAATTATGAACTCAAATTTTTTACTATTAAATCCTTTAGTCAGGCTACCAGCCAACAGATGGAAATGTAGAATCACAGAATCATAGACTCATAGAATATCCCGAGTTGGAAGGGACCCACAAGGACCATTGAGTCCAACTCCTGGCTCCACACAGCACCACCCAAAAATCAGACCCTGTGTCTGAGAGCATTGTCCAAGCACTTCTTGAACTCCAGCAGCTCGGTGCTGTGACCACGTTCCTGGGGAGCCTGATCACCCAGTGAAGGATCTTTTCCTAACTCCCAGCCTGACCCTCCCCTTTCTCAGCTCCATGCTGTCCCCTCGGGTCCTGTCGCTCTTCCCAGAGAGCAGAGCTTGTGAGGGAGCTGCAGGCCGCCAGGAGGCCTCCCCTCAGCCTGCTCTTCTCCAGGCTCTTCTCCAGGTTGACAGATTGCTTGTAGATGTAGACAGGTAAATAGATAAGCAGATAAAAAGACTGACAGGCAGATAAACAGACAGATATATTGACAGATAAGCTTTTAGCAGCTGGTTTCTTCCTGCCCTTTCCTGTAAAGCACTCTGAGACACAGATGGAAAAATATTACTGTAGAGACTATACGTATTTCAGCAGATGGGTCCTGGATTTGTGCCATGAAGCTTCAGTTAGACATGCTGAAGCTGAGGTTTATCAGTTTCTCCAAGTTTCTAGACTCTGATTGAGATAATGTAAAGCATATTTAGGCATCTGATGCTAGGCACGTAACATATTGGAAATATTGGCCTGTTTTCCTTTAGACTTTCAGAACTACGCTGTCCTAAAGATAAAGCTTCTTGTGAAATGAAAAAGACTTCCTTTAACTTTTGCAGAATTTAAACAAAATGGATCCTGATATAAGTCTCAGTTCACTTTCTAATGAAGTTATTGGGATATAGCTGAAAAAAATAATTTATTTTACTTTGATTTTTTTAAGTACAAGTGGTCTAGAGTAATTTTTAAAGGGAAATAAAAGCAGGTTAGAATCAGGTTTGTTGTTGTTGTTGTTTTCCCCCCAGATAGTTAAATCCATTAATTTAACCAAGTGGGGTTTTTTCTTTTTTTTTTTTTCTTTTTTCTGACTGACAGTATTCAAAGTCTATAAAGATGATTTTGCATGAATGTTGTTTAAATATATGTTATAATTACCTGGAATACAACTCTAGTGTAGAAAACAATGATCATTATAGGATAACCATGTAGGAAAGGGTTTTTTTAAGTCCCTCATAAATTGCCCTCGTGCGTAGGTTGTTGACAACAGGAAACGAGTGGGCAACACTGAGCTGTGTGTGTGGTGGCTGCTAGAACTTCATGTGCGGGACCTGGATGTGGCTCCTTTGCAGCTTGTCATATCTAGCTCTGGTTGTTCCACGGAGCTGGCCATGCCCAACACAGGACTCCACCCTGCTGTCTCAGTGCAGGTAGGCATTCCAAAAGTGATATGTTAATACCTAACATCTCATGCCTTAACCTTCATTTTAATTTAGCCTTTTAGTGAGATCTTATACCTAGAATTCACATGTAGTTTAAAGTGACAGTGTAGTTCACTACCACTATATATTTTTGTTTATACTGTCTTTTCAACATCCTATCACTTTTGTTTCTGCTACTGATAAGTCTGGAGAATGTTACATGGTGCTCCCTGTTCAATCTCACTGTCATCCTCTTGGTACATGGGTGCAGTTCAGGAGTCAGTGTGCAGCCATGGTGCAGAAATAAGGGACAAATCTATTTTTAACAGATTGTGTTCAATAGAAACACTGCCAAACCAATGCACTTGGGTTCCTTGAGAGTGAAGCGCTGAAAAGTCATGTTTGAATCAATCTCATAAAGTATTCTGGAGGAAAGATCTGCTATTGCCACAACTCTATGCGAAAGGCGAAGGTGCTAACTAAATGTAGTCATAACTGAGGAGTTATGTATAAGGCAAGGTTGCCTCTTAAGCTACCCAGGTTAGAGAGAATTTCAAAAGTAAACCAAAATGGTCTCTGATTCTCTCCTGGACTTTGTGATACATATAGTGTTTTGACATGATTACATAATTACAAATCATCTGTGAGAAGTCTGAAGCCTGGTAGACTTTCCTCTCAGCAGCACTGCCATTGCATGATCCAGCAAAATGCTTTGGCTGAACAACTCTTTGACATCAATCTCCTGTATGTTGGTAAGTGTGCATGCTCAGGCCAATACTCTTTAAGCCAATATAATCAACTTGTATTGCTGGGGAAATGAAATTTTGACTATGATGTAGGTGAGAAATGGAAAAGGACGTTTTTATTTCCTCCAACATCTGATCTCAATAGAGAATAAAGTGCATGGTTTAGGCTAAACAGGATCTGAGCGACTTCTTGTTTCATAAAAATTCCAGGAAGGGTTTGCATAAACTAGCTGAGAATTTCCTTGCTCTATTGGACAGACAGTTTCTGGAGAGAGTTCAAACAGTGAAAGAGGATTATCAGGTTGTTAATGGTAATTCAGAAGAAACCATCTTATATAATACAACAAAATGAGATTTCTAGTGTCTTAAAAAATCAGTTTAGCCTAAAATTACAAGGCGGAGGCTTTTCAGAGATTAGTGAACTTCAAGGCTCTAGGAATAAAGGTTCAAGGGCTGTTAATAGCATCATGTAGCTTTGATACTTAACAAATAATAATTAAAATCACTTACAGACAGGCATGTATTTTTAAAAGACATTCAGAAAAAAATAAATGAAATTGTTTCTAGGGTTTGACATAAAAAGATTGAAACAACCATCATTTTAATCAAAATTAACAAGAGATATGGGAATTTTTAGCTTATTAAGAATACTGATTTCACTAATAATTTCTGGGCCAATAATGACTAAAATGGCAATAAAAAAGGTATTTTTCAAAACTTGAGGGTTTTCTCTCCATTTCTTAAAACAATTAAGAAAAGAAAAGAAAAGAAAAGAAAAGAAAAGAAAAGAAAAGAAAAGAAAAGAAACCAACATTTTTCTTTGCAGGGAAGAGTTCAATTTCAAGGAAATCAATCATTGCAGTTGCTTCAGCAATGGTTGCAATTGATATAATTATTTTAGAGTTAGTTCTTAACTTTTCATTTAATTATTTGTTGTATAAATTATACCTCATTATAACCTACATAGGGGTGTACAGCCTATTAGAGATCCCCCTCCTTCTAGGCACTATAAGCATGTAATTTAATGAAACCAGCAGGACATGGAGAGCTCTTTCTATACATTTCAAATCCCCAATGGGCTAGCAAGTAAAACATCACAGTTCTTTATCCCTCTCCCACTTTTTTCTGACATTAAATGTTTTCTTTTGGGAAGATCTCTGAGAATCACATGCCCTGCAACCTCCACTATATTCCCTGGTAGCCGGTACATGGCACAGTGTAATAGAAGGAATCCCAACAATAAATACTGAAGGTGGGTAAATTAGCCAGCACATTGCACTGCACTGATGCTGCCTTGCAGCTTCCAGTCCATGGGTAGCGGGTTGAGAACTTGCCTGAGAATCCATAGACTCTGTTTGTGAAGAGAAGAATTTTATGTCTCTCTGCAGCCAGCCAGCTAGTAATGTGCTTACAGTACCCTATGATATCTTAATTCTGACTCCATAATTTCAATTTATATTTCTGTTATGTGAAATGGTTTTACTGGGGGGAAAGAAAAGGAAAGAAAAAGAAAGAAAGAAAGAAAAAAGCCTTGAAGCATGTTTTTATGCTTCTTCCCAAAAAAATTTTCATTTATTTTTACATTTATCTTGAAAATTTCTATAGACAATTGTTGGCTCTTGGGAAGACAGGTTTCCATAACTTCTGCTACCCTTTTCCCCTTGTTGATTTTAAAGGTGCTGGATTTGGCTGTTGGAGAGTACAAAGCAAAACCTTCCCTGTAATTAATACTCCCTCTGGGTTGCACAGTGTATCTCTCCCTAGATTTAGTCCTTTCCTTAAAGCTAGACTACGCTTAATCTTTTTTACATGGCAAAAGGGACCATGCAGAACTTCCATTCCTGTAAAAGAAGAAATCATGACAGCTCAAAAATACAAGGTAGCTTCAGGACACATGCAGCCCACTGGTTGAAAGCCGGTTTACAAGTTACAAGTTTGCTGAGGCTAAATTCAGTTTTGTGAGTGGCTACTTTCTGAACATTCACACTTGACAATGAACTGCTGCCAAATTTCCAGACGATTCTTGCCTGAGCTAACACTTGAATCTGCAAAGCTGTGGCAGGTTTCATCAGTTGGGAACATGGAAAGAAAACATCCACATGCAGGTCAGATCTTAGATTCACCCTGAATAAATTGACACAATTGCATTCCACATCCTTGCCAAATTCTGTGGCTGTGACTCCTCCTCAGCCTTAAGTTTCTTATGGCTCTTCCAGTGACTCAGCATGAATCCAATATTTGTCCTGTGTCAGTGTATCCAAAGACAGTTTCCACTGTCTTGTTCACCTAAACTTGTCTTCAGTGACTGTGAGGACCACTGTATTGACGTCTTATTTTCATCTTTCATTTTTTTCTTAAGGCATAATTAAGCTCATTCAAAACTGTTCGGTTTAAATTTAGAGTTTCAAGGCACTGGTGGCACATTGTCCTTGGGAGTCCATTTGGTAACTACCCATGAACCCTAAGAACTAATGCTGTCCATCATGGAAGCAAGCACTCTGATACCATCACTCTTTGGAAGCCTCTCTGACCTACAGAGGAATGATATTCAGAAACTGAAAAAAATGAGTTTCTGTATTATTCCCATACCTTTCTTGTTTCCTAACCATTCATGTTTCTCCCCTTTAATTTGAAACATATATTTTATCTTTCTCAGCTGTGGTTTAATCTGCAGCCTTCTGTAAATTTTCTTATCAAGTGTATCTCTTAGGACCTTTCACATGCAGAGCACCATGAAAATAAACCCTAATTGGCCTGCAAAACTTCCTTGTAAGGTTGGCGAGTGTTATGATCCTTCATCTATCCATGGTGAAGTTCTCTGTTTTCTCCAGGCTCATGAAAAGGTCAGTGTCAGGGTCAAGTTTAAAACCCAGAAATCCTTAGCTCCTGTTCCTGGGATCTGACCTTGCTCCTCCTGCAGGAAACCTCCAAATTCAGTTCACAACTGACAGATTGCATGATCCAATCCTGCACACATCAGAAACAAAGAGGGGACTTTAACCCTTTCCTGTTTTCACTGCACCAAGAAGTTTGCAGTATAGCGATGCTGGGTACAGACTATTCCTGCCTGAGAAGCTGGGAGTTTCCCTTGAATGTCAGAGGGAGCTTTTCAGCTTAGTATGAAATGTCCTTGTTTAATTTTACATGCTCTGGAGTGGGCATCTCTTATTTGCACTAAGGGACGGTATAATTACCCTCCCTATAAACAAAGAATTTAATACACTGAGGGGAATTTACTTAACTTGGGCCACAGCAGATTTATAGTTTTTAAATGGAATGCTAGAGGGTTGTTGGCACTTAGGGAATCCTGGTTTGTTATTTCATAATCACATATTTATGGTTCCCACAGCATATTGTTTTTGTCTTGCAGTTCATTCACTGCAGGTCTATTAAGCTGTCACTGCTTAGCTTTGAGGCACTGTACTGTAATTCTATCCATTGCTGTGATTGTACTTTCATTCTTCTGAGACTGTTTTGATGGAGATCAATATCAGTGCCTTGGGGAATATACACAGAGCATGTTCTGCCCTATGAAGCAGGCACAGAAAAGTAAAGATTGTGAATGGGCTATTGTCTGAGCAACACACTCCTTACAAGAAGGCTTAATTATCAGAGAGCCCAAGTATTGGCTCTTGGAGCGTACTTGCTGATGAACTGTATCCCATGTGTCAGGACCCACCCACACAGTTACTTACTATTCCTGTTGGCAATATTAGCAGAGGTACAAAGGTTAAAGTAGGTCATCAATATTAACTCCCCTTGGGGCAGAGGGGAAGGAAACTTTTGCGTATTTCTTTTCTACGCCAGGATTTTGCAGTTTGTTCTTGTCCTGAACTTTCTTCACTCAGCTTCATAACAGTATCTGCCTGGTTGTTCCTGTGAAGAGAAAAGTAATCTGGAGCCCCATGCTGAGCTGCTTGCTGCATGTGAAAACACCTGAGAGAGGAGTGAAAAGCTTTGCTTAATAAAGGGTTATGGGTGTGTAATGATGAAACAGAAAAACTTGAACCCAGGAGTGCTTCCAGTGTCAGCTCTCCACATGGGCAGAGGTGAGGGTGTATGTGTTGATGGCACCATCTCCTGACAGAGGAGTGCAGGTGAGGTCACGGGGAATTATGTTGGAGTGACCACGTGGCTCTGATATTGTCATAGGGCTTCCTTCACGTCCGAGCAGGAGTTGCTGGTAAGGAGTGGCTGATTGTTTGCCTTTTGGCATCTGTATCTGGACCTGAGCCTGCAGTTTCCAAACTGAACCCAGATGTGTTGCAGGGCCCTTGCAAAGAGTGATCAGCCCCTCACACCTGCTGACAGCTGGCCTCACAAGCAGAAACTTCACAGACTTTCTTACCCAACGCTGCCAGCACATGTGCAGACCCACTCCTTTACCTTCTCCCTCCAGCTTTTGTTAGGTCTTTCAGTCCAAACTTTCATGCCACAGTTATTTTATTTTTTTCTGCTGCTAGTTTACCCCTTCCCTCCCTGCTACCCTTCTCACTATTCTCTCCCTCTCCATTTCCACCAGGGTCTTGGGTGTCTGTGAAGCTTTGCCAGAACACCCAATCCCAGAAGACAGGATTTTCAGATTGTGCCACCAGCCCATGTTTTAGGCAATCATTTTTGTCTGTTCTTGCCCTCTGTGCTCTGCCATTCACAATCACTACAGCAAGCCCAGTCCCATAGCTGAGCACCAGCATGTCTCTGGCAGTTCCCACTGTAATTCTCTCCTCATGAGCTCATCACTCATCAGATCCTATCTGCCATATGGAAGTGAGTTCCCCCTCCTCCCCTTCTGCTGGAGTGTCTCTGCTGTCTTCCAAGTCCCTTCTGTAAAGGCTCAAACTCCTCCAGTCCACCTTCTAAGTGCTGTCTGGCTCAGCTGCTGTCCAAATTTCATGTCTTATTCCTCCATTCTTTCAACATGTATGCCCTCAGCTTTACGTACTTTGCCAACAAGTTCACCTCCTTCCTGTAGCTTTTCTCTTGCTTGTTCATACCTCAAATCTCTTCTCCATTCTAGTGAGGCAGGCTCCCTCTACTTCAAGTTCTTCTTCAGATCAGATGTGTACACTTGTATCTATCTACACGTGTACACTAGAGATACTTAAATTTACCAGTAATGATTAAATCCATTAACACTTTTTCTTAGAACTGGACCCCATTAATATGGTCTTAAAATGCCCATTTAGAAACTGGAAGAGTCTGATGTGTGTATACCCTATGAATCAGATGTTCTCTAATTCATACTGTTAGAGAGATTATATCCTTAAAAAATCAAATAGGAATTTTAAACAGCTATCTTCTTTTCCCACCTCCTAAATGTCCGTAATGTGTAGTCATGGCAGCTTTTCTCTGCATACAGCACCATTTTTTTTTTGGAACTGAAGTCAGGAGGAAGTTCAGACTTCAAGCTCTTTGACCAGTATGAACACATTTCACTATTTGATTTGTGCCTTCTCCAAAATCAGCACAATCCATTGTTGTTAAACGTTCGAGCAATCAGTTGTACTCTAATTCAGCCTGAGCCTTAGGACAAATTGATGACAGGATTGATAGACAGTTGCCCAGAGGAAGTCTATGGGTTACAGTCTGCCACTGGACTATGATGAACTAGATGCAACCTGGTAGGCAATTTCCCTCAGTGGCAGCTGTGCTATGGCTCATGATTTCGTGACTGGTTATATGTGGAATGCTGCTCTTATCACAGGCAACTTGCATAGCTAGCTCATTAAACACTCACTTGATGAAGACTCTAAATGCCATGAGAATTTTCTGTACAACTACTTTTGAAAACTTCAATCTTGAGACTTGGCCCTGGTGCCTTGCCATACCAATGACAATCCATGATGTTTTCCTTCTGGAATGACATCTTAGAATAAATAAACACCTGGTTGTCACAAGACATTTTCAATTGATCTTTAGTGAAACTGAAGGGAGTGGAGAAAGTCTTCATACATATTAATTTTTTCTAACTCTGTTGTGGCTTCCAGGAGCTCCTATCACTCCAGGGGTGAACTACATACCAAGAGACTCTCCAACATATCACCAAACATGAAGTTCTTATCACAATGACAGACACCACTCTGCCCCAGAATCTTTCAGTTTACACACTGCAACATGTTCCCTAACCCAGACTTTCTGGTCTGACTCCACTTGTGTTATTTGATTTGTTTCTCACTATTTCTGGGCGATAACACACAGTATAATTAGTCCCATTTCTGGCGTCACAGGTCGCCACAACAGCTAGAAGCAATATCATAGAGAGAATCTGACTCAACATCTAGGGTAGAGCATGCTCCAAGTAATGTAACAACCAGGCTGCAATAGGTCTCTACTAAATTATGCACATAGTAAGTTATCAGGGCTTATCCTTTGGCCCTGTTTGGGCAATTTTACTTTGGAGCAGTACAGAAGAGACATCTTGCTCTATGCCAATCACCCTAACAGCATTGCAAAGGCCACTTGTCAGGTCAATGCTCTGCACTGTCCTGAGGCTGGTAGTTTCCTGGGTCACTGAAGGAATCAGCTTGGAGGCCAAGAGAAGCACATGGACAAAGAAGGCTGAAAGAGGAATGGAAGGACCGATGGCCGTGAGATCTGAATGCCTTGAAGGTGAAGGGAGTTTGACTTCTGAAAGTTTAAGAGTTTGAAAAGCTGAGGAAAGCTGGAACCTGAGGTAGACAAAAAAGTTATATTAAAAAATATATCCTAAATCAGTTACACGTAACCTAGAAAGGATCATCAGGATAGTGTGAATTTAAGAAAGTGTCTGATCTTCTTCTAGAGCATTGTGGACTAAGAGCACAACCTATCTGCAAAACAGATCAGCTTTGGGATGAACCTTCATTCTTGAAATGCAGATAGAATTTGAGTTGATTTGTTTTTTGTTTTTTTTTTTTCGGGGCGGGGGGGACGGGGTGAGAAAGTGAACAGCAGGAATGATCTCAGACCAGATAAGTCATTTAAATTGTTACCAAAATCTGAGGCTTGGGATTGGGACTGATCATGTCCCTTAATTACGGAAGGTGTCCTCAGGGTTTTGTATCATGGATCACTACAACATCCTTGAACAAAAGCAGCTGACACCAGGCTGAGATGGGAATGCTGACAACAATCTGGAGCTCCAGCTACTGTGCAGCTGAGACATCAGGAAGCCCAAGCCCTTCCTGTGACTAGTCCTAATGCCTCCCAGAGGGAGCAACTGCCTGGTGGCAGCAGCTGATACAGCCACAGACTCCAGGGCAGCAAAGTCTGTAAGATTAGAGCTTCCTCAAAAAGCCTGAAATTAATTCAGGTTAGATCTGGGAATGTTCTTGGACACTTCTGAAGGGATCAATGGGAACTATGTACTGAATTCAACCTGATTGTGGAAAGGTCTGCTTGAAACACACAGGAGAATTCCTCTCTAATAAGAAACCTGGCCATCTTATATATAGGCTAGGGATCTGAATACTCTCCTAGGCAAGGGGAACATTAGCATTCTAGGAGTATGATATAAATTTGCAATTTTTTCTCGTTCTCTTCGGTCAGAAAGTGACCCTCCCTGTACTGTGGTCAGCAACAGAGCACAAGGCCAGACTGACGTGTCTGCAGAGTGAGGAGGTCACTGAGCTGATTCTGTAAGGACCCCTGCCAAAACATGATAAACCAGATACAAATCATGCATGCAACAGTGTTTTCATTTACTTTCCTGCTCATCATTCTTGCTGTTGGTCTCATCCGCTCATTCCTGGCCACAGAAGAACATGAGTTTAGTTGGCTTCTTCTTTGCAAGTCTCAGAAGAAACTTCCCACAGACAAATTAAAACAAGCACTTGTCTTTGAAACCATTATTTTTCATAATGAGCCCCTAAGGCAGCTTTATTACACAAGTATTTGCATAACCACTCATCAGCTTACCCAATGCTTATCACCTCAGTTCAACGTGTACTGAGCTGAAATACGTATCCCCAACAGTATCACAGTTCTAACACACACACACGTATGTTTTCACCAACAAAGCATTCTGACTTTTGCCTGAGAACCATAATCTTGGTCCATATTTTCATGAGTATATTTGCAGGCTGGTGTGTTTTTTATTTATTTATTTATTTTTGTTTCTTTGTTTTTGTTGTCATTCTTTTGTTTGTTTTGCTTTGTTTTAAGCAGAGATTATTCAAGTTGCTCAATGCCAGGTATTTTTTCCTTATCCCTACTAGCCTAGCACCATGCTATATATTAAATGTTCTACTCCTGATAAGATGGATATTTCACACAAGTAGCTGCTTCTTTCCCTGTAATGTTTCTTGGATATCAGTGGAAAAAAAAAAAACAAACAAACAAACAAATGCGCAAACAAAAGAAATTATTAATCTGGCATGTCTCTGGAAGATAGAGCCACAACTGTGCATCCAACTGTCACCTAGGCAAGACACACGTAGCCTGCTAGAATCCATTAAAAATATATCCTGAATCAGTTACACATAACCTTCATAATATCATCAGGACAGTGTGAATTTAAGAAATTGTCTGTATTTCTTATGGAACTTTGTGGACAGGGAGACATGCAAGATGATTCCCCATGGTTTGTAAATTACATTGCTAGAACACAACAATGGTTCTATTTCTGTGCTTTCCCATTGTAAAGAACCAACAGTAAATTTTATCAAAATGCAGATGAGCAAAAGAGAAGGTTAAACAGATTTGCAGTGATAAAAGGTTGTCCCAGGCTGTGCAGTTATCTTGATGTAAAAGGGTATGTTTCAGATATCTGCTTGGGTGGGTGATGTGAATTTCACACCATAGGCTAATACCAGTCCTGGGCTGCTGTCGTTTCTGGGTAATTAGCTCCATCAGACTAAAGAGATTTGGCTTTCAGGTGAAGAAACACTTTTAGTTAGACAGATAACAGAGCATTAGATACAACAACAGATTAGATACATTAGATACAGCAACAGATAACTTTTCATGAGTAACGTTTGTACTGCAGTGAAGAGAGTGTGCTGCAAGTTTTAACATACTGCGGCAGTAACTCATACACAGTCCCTGGCTCTCAGGTTCAGATTTAAATACATCTTATCTGGTTCCTGCCCATGGAAGTTTCCTAATACACAACGTTTTTTCCAAGTGACTTCAAGCTGACATACTGACAGCAGGTCCTTGAAAGAGTCAGTGACCGCCTGCATGCTTTTTACGTATGCATTTTGGTTAAAGAGAAAACGGAGACATTTGATTTGTAGTTCTTCACTGCTTAGTTTCTTAGGCTGGGTCAGTCTGGTTTGCCCAGGACCAGACTCACACATCTCCAAAGGAATTTTCAGGTCAAGCAAAGCATCTTTGTAGTCAGAAGGATGCTGAGAGAGGTGGATCTTTTCTTTTTACTAGACTTAGATATCTAATCCATGCCAGTTTTTTTGATTGGGATTGACGTAAGTGACCCACGCCCACAGATGGAGGCAGAGGCAGAGCTAGGGGAGAACACAGGCAGGCCAAGTTTCCCAAATGCTGTTATATAAGGTACACTTCATACTTACGATGTGTGACAAGTTGCTTTGAGTTTTTCAGTTGTCATCCATCAGACAGCACGGATATTCTCTCTTATTATTCCAGCTCATTTCTTTGTCTGGCTTAGAGTTCCTTTTTGGTGCGAGTACAGGAACTGGTCTATGTATGTAAAAGATAACAATCCGTTCTGATATTTACAGAAGGTTTAAAACTATTTCTTTGTGCTTCAAAAATGAATAGATTAAATTGAAATTGTGCTCAAGAATACAATTAAATAGAGGAAATAGTGAATATTGTGTTTGTACAAAGGGATGACAATGAATAACTGGCAGTGCTTAGCAATTACTGCTGTGATTTTTCTGTATGTTGAGGTTTTATCCACTCTGGAAGTTTTTCTGTGAGGCTTGGACTTTCTGGAGTGACTTTTCTTTGCCAGCAAATCAGTATTACTGGTGCTACATGCTGTCCCTGGCCCTAACCTTACTGAGATCAGATCTTCTCTGCCTCTCATCATTGGATGGGAAG
This sequence comes from Cygnus atratus, assembly GCF_013377495.2. Lineage (NCBI taxonomy): Eukaryota > Metazoa > Chordata > Aves > Anseriformes > Anatidae > Cygnus > Cygnus atratus. Next base: position 20,796,465 of record NC_066374.1, read on the forward strand.
TTTTCCTGAGGTATTTCTAGTATCAAGGCAAAGAATTTCCTACTAAACGGTGCATCAGTTCTGGGCTCTTTTAAAACAAGCTTGACCTCATGCCAGCCCTCCCTTTGGTGCCTAGTCTTTGTTGGCATGTGCTGGGTTGGCTGCAGTTCTGGCAGGGGTTTGTCCTGTCAGGTCTCATTTAAAGATGAATGTGCTTCAGCACCTTTCCAGCTCCAATCACCGTTGCTTCTGCCATGGCCTTTTGCAGAAGCAGCCCTTCATCAAACACAAAAGGTACCCCTGGGAGTGCTCCCGTGTCCCCTTGTTCACTATTCGTTCCTTTTAGTCAGCTTAAGCAGACTGAGTTTGCAAAACCCACGCTGAGGTGTGATCTGTTACTGTGACCAGTTCACAAGTTCCTGCAGCACTGTTACCCAGATTCTCCCTATGAACTGCAGTCCTTACGTGACACAGGTATATGCCCAAAATGAACCAGACATAAGAAAAGCTTCTGGGATACAGTGCTTCTCGTTAGCAAGAAATGTTCTCCAAACCATCCTTCCCGAATAGTACAGCTTCTTTCTTTCCTTCCGTGCTTATATATGGGCTTATAGTTGAGCAGGCTTTTGGGACTGCTTCTACGCGCATGGAACTTGCTGGACTTTTATCTGCCAACAATGCTGTTGTGAATCTTTCTTTCTTTCTTTTTTTTTTCACAATTGCAGTTCTAGATTTAGAACAGCAGCAATTTTGATGTTCAGCAATCATGGTGCATTTGGAAACAGGGGATATATGCTGAGGTCTTTGTTGTTACAACAGAGAGTTGATAACTAACATGCTGCAGTCAGTGAGTACTTCTGCAAGAGACAGATCTGCAGCTGCAGTTCTTACAGTGACTTCCCCTGTACACAGTCTGTTCAGCTACAGCAATATCTATTTTCTGAATACATATTTATTTTTTTAATTTACTTGATCATACAAAAGACTTCTCAGGACTTTAATGAGAATAGTTACTACTTGCATGGCACAAGCATAAGTTTTATTTGAAACTTAGATTCCTCTGAAAACATCACAGAAAGTAAAAATCTGTTGTGCAAAGCTCAAGATAACATAAGGAACTCTTAGTGGGGAAAAAAATGGTAATCCTAGATATCATGTGCATTTTTCTGTCCAGAGAAGTTTTGATGTTCAGTCACATTGGAAAGCAAGAAGAATTATATAAGCTCCAAAAGAAGTGTATATAAATATTTTGTCACAGCCTTCTGCAACCCTGATGCTGGGGCTGGCAGCTGGATGGGACAGGGCCACACTGATTTGTCTCAGCCTAACAACACACAGATGTTTCAGAAAGGCATGCATCCTGGCAAGCACCAGTAACACTATAGACTTTAGATGCGATGAAGCATTCAGGGAAGAACGGGCTCAGGCATTCGCAAATGGCTAATTTCTTTTTAACAGTAATAGTAAACAAAGGGTATTTCTGGTGCTGGTAGTGAGCTACCTGGATGGCTGGGCAAAATGCTGGCAAGTGAACTAGAGCAGCAGAAATACCTTCTTTATGGTTGCCCTGCAAATGTGCCAACCCCAGACCTGAAGTGACCATCAGCAATAAGACAACTGACCACTTCCAAACATTTCATCCCAGCTTACCAACTGCAAGTTCTTTACTGGGACAATCCGCTCTGACACTGCTGAACACTATCCACTCTGGAGTGGGCTAAATGACCATCAGATATTGACTGGATTTTGCAGGGATTCATCATATGATTCTTCTCTAAGGGCTCAGGTCAAGAGGAGATTTAGAGTACATTTTCCAAATCTTGAAATATCCAATGCATGATTCATGTTTGGCAGAGCTCATACACATGGGTTTATGGATGGAAGCAACAACATATCCTTCGTGACATTGTGTTGTGGTATTTTTGGAGATGAGGAGAAGAAAGGAAGGGTTACAATCTTCCTGCCAGCCTTCCTGTATGCTGGGCAGAGAGTTGTACAAATGTTAAGTGTCTGACCACCTTCAGCTCACAGTTCTTTAAGGGCTAAAAGACAAAGAAATAAAGCAAAATATACCTATGTCAGGAAACGCATTTTTCTTGTCAGTGAAAGGGCTATTGAGGAGAACAAATAGGATGTGAAAACAGCCGTGATGTGTACTTCATATTTTAAGAAATTTATCAACAGCACCTCATTAGCTGGTTTCCTAGCTGACCAGCTTCTTGCCTGTGTTCTGCTTCAGGTGCTCATGTGGTCAGCAGAGAATCCTGGCAACTAGTTCCAAAACTAACAGAGAGAAAGGGCTGGTAGTTTGGAAACCCTCTTGTTTATGCGAGCCCTTAACATCTGAGCTTGATCACAGCACAGAAAGTAAGCCGGAGGGGGAAGCTGCTCTCCTGGGGAAAGTTGCTAAATAACCAAGGTTCCTTCTGGATATTTTTTTGGCCTTTTCAGTTTTGTATTTTTTTAAGTCTATCTGTGCTTCAGTCTAAACTCCTACATAGATTTCATTTTATTTTCATGCTGAAATACAAAACAAATTAATTCCATGTTTGCTTATTTCACAAATCGTTGACTTGGGAAGGTCAGGTGGTACTTTCTCTTCCTCAAAAAGAGCCTGTTTTCCTAAGGAAATTAAATTCAGCAGTCATGCTGTTTGCATGTACATCCATACAGGTATGGAGATCTTTTCAGTGACTCTCATTTTTTTGATAGAGAAAGATTGTTCCTAGAGGGTCCATGAAGTTAAATCCTGAACAGCCTTGTGAAAAAAAGTTCATTTGTAGGGCTTGGAGAACCTACTAATGACTCATTGGAGGTGAAAAGATGTGGAGGGCAAGAGGGTGGATATCAGGCCTCTAGTTCTGATTCTGGGAGAATTACTCTGCTGATTTCACAGGATGTGGAATCAAGATACCGAATGCAAACTTAATCTTTTCAATAGATATTCCAGTGAAGTCTATTTTAAATGTTAGAGGTTTTTTTTTTTTTTTATAAATTCTAATATTTTAAGTTCTCACACATGTCCAAAGGCAGTCATACTAAGTGGGACTAGTTCTAGAGCAGAATAAGAATTAAGGCAACATAGAGTCATGTCCGTAAGTCTAGTTAATCCTTAATAAATAATTCAACCAGCGTGTCACAGAACTTCATTTAGTAGCATTTAAAAGGAAAATCATGCACATAATCTATTCAATCACTTTGTATAAGTAAAGCTAATGGCAAAAACAGCATTTGTACTTTGAGTTTAGCATGCAGATAAGAAAATTATGCATTTAAGGGGAGTCGCATCTTTATGATTTATTGTGACTGTATGACTGTAACATTGTCACTCTGTTCACAGCTGTTCACTAATGTTTATGGATTGCCCGCTGTGAATTTTTTTATGAATGTCACATAAATCACATAAGTACAGTAGGAAGGCTGTTTCTGCAAGGGGCATTTACAAATTCCACCAGCAGGTTAGGTGCAATGCATGCAGACAGATCTCACTGGAGAGGCTGAAACTGTAAATAGAGCAATTCTGACCTGTTATGCAGCTTCTGCTCCAGGGTTAAGAATTACTTGTCTACTGCAAAATCTCTCTCTTCAGCACATAAATATCTTTAGTGGGCAGCACTATCAGCAGCATTAGCTGCCAGTTTTAAATCTTCACCTAACCAAACATCATCTGAGGCCTCCATTTCCCACTTCCACAAGAGGAAAAAAATAAGCAAGCAATAGAGGTCTGTTTCACAGCAGAGAAATTAGGAAAGGTTCCTGAATTTATATAGCTGAAAGTCCCATTAAATCTAATTTATTTTAAATAGCTGTTAACCTCTTTCAATCTAACTGGTACTTTTTTTATCATGCATATTTCTCGGGACCTTTCTGAACTGATGAAATATTCATCCCAAATCTGTGTTGGGATATGAAACCAACACCTACACTCAGATCCTGTCGTTCTGCACAGACTCATCAGAATTCACAGCCTATAGTAGCTGAGGATCAGGCTCACAACTCTGAATTCTCTTTTCCAGTTTTTAAAAAAATATGTGTTCCATTGTATATACTTAGTTTCCTATTCCAACTCTTGGGTTTGGGCTTGATACCTAAACAGAAATTGTTATCCAAATTTATAGAATTTTAGTCTATAAGTTCTATGACAACCCAAGTCAATCTATTACCCCCATTTGATATAAATTTAGGAAAGACTGTAATTTTAACAAGGAGGAACCTAAACTCCATCCCTGGCTTTACCACTGGTCTGGGAAAATCTGCTTTCTGTTGCTCTTTAATCACCAGCTTGTAAGCTTTCGTGCGTCTGAATGCAAACAGTATAAATACTATCCACAGGTACGGTGCCTTGAAGAGTGGCAGTGTAAAGAGGCTGATCTGTGTTAAACTCTTCAGACTCTCTTGGAATACTAACAATTATAGTATACATGCTCAACACAGTTACAGTACTTGTATTGCAATCTGCCATGCTCTTCACTATATAGTGAAGGCAGGAAAAATGAAGCCAGAGTCCATTTGTCATTTGCCGTTCTAGAAAAGAAAGGGTGTTAACTGTCAAGTGTGAGCTCAGGCAACTGCCCTGACTATGTGTCTTGGTAGCAAGGAGGATTGTCAAGAACTCAAGGTTATATCCAAAGCAAAAATTCTTATTGTCTGCTACACTGCTAAATTATTCAGATTTTCCTGTTTTTCCTGTAAAGTCTGAGAGAAGAAATAGTAGGAATATCAAAGGTAAGTTCCTCTGAAGACACTGTATGGCCCTCCAACATATGAGGTGCAGCATTGGTTACTTTATGATCCCTCCAATCTTGAGAGAGAATTCATAAAGCAGAAGCCTTGTCTAAATAAAGACAACCTTGGCAAAGCACTTCGTTCCAGCTAGTGATTTCTGTCAAGGCAGCCTGTGGTCACTGCAAGGCCATACAGCAGGAACAGAGCTAAGAAGCAAAGAAGACTTTTGTTGTTGTTGTTGAAATAAATGTGGCTTGACCAGGCAGCTCAGCACCATACAGACATTCACTCACTGTGCCCCTCTGTGCCCCCACCCCACCCCACCCCCAGTAGGATGAAGGAGAGAATTGGAAAAAAGTAAAACTCTTGGGTTGAGATAAAGACATTTTAATAGGGCAGAAAAGGAAGGGGAAATAATAATAATTATAATTATATTGTTATCATCATCATTACTGTTGTTATTTTATATATACAAAACAAGTGCTGCACAATGCAATTGCTCACGACCTGCTGATGGTTGCCCAGCCAGTCCCCAGGCAGCGGCTGACCGTGGCCGACCCCCCAGTTCAAATGTTGTGCACGACGCTGTTTGGTGTGGGACACCCCTTTGGCCAGCTTGGGTCACCTGCCCTGGTTCTGCCCCCTCCCAGCTCCTGGTGCACCCCCAGCCTCCTCTCTGGCAGGGCGGCAGAAGCTGAAAAGTCCTTGGCTTAGTGTAAGCACTGCTCTGCAACAACTAAAACATCAGTGTTATCAACATTGTTTTTCTCCTAAATCCAAAACACGGCATCATACCAGCCACTGCGAAGGAAATTAACTCTATTTCGGCTGAAACCAGGACAATAAACAGGAGAGAAAATGCAACCCAGCGGTGGGAAACAGAAGTAACTACCACAGGGAATGTCTTCTTACTGGAAGGAATCATATAAAGGAATGTTTATTTCCAGAAACGGTCCTTCCTAGAGTACAGGTTTTCAACCTATGGCCTTTGCATCCTTTCTGAATCTCTGGTCTAATTCTGAACAGCTGATGTAAACAGAAGAAGGAAAGCAAGCACAAGTATCTACTACATAATATTACTACACAGAGCAGCCTGTGTATGTTAACTCTCTTACAGGATGTAATTGCCCTTTAAAATTTTTTGTACCTTCACAGCTTCAGAAAATGTTGGATTTCAGCTTCATGAAACTCAGAGATGGCACAGGGGGTGAGATGGCACAGAGGGTGAGCACTCTGTTTCAGTCAGACCTTTGCCACAGATGCGGTTTGGTATCACAGTCTATCTGCATCATGATAAGGGTACTGCAAAGGATAATAACCTTACGCTTTTGGTTTGACACATGAGCCTTCTTTCTGATCCAGCCATGTGGTTGCACACAGAGTTTAAACTCATTTACTTCTCTGGGTCAGTACTTTGGAAAGCAGAACCCTGTGCAACAGTTTCAGTGCTATTTAATACAGTCACCAGGTCAATATAATCCTTAGATCAAATATAATTCCAGTTCAAGTCAGCCATAAGTTCTGTCTGTGGAACTTTTTATAGTTCCTTCTGAAAATGGGATTGCCAGGGAGACTTTCTTCTGAGAGACCCTCAGCAGAAGCTGGTAATAAAAGAGTTAAAGACTGACCAGCTGCTTTTGCATTTCACCAGAGGCTGGTTAGGACAGTGACAGGAGTAGACAGAAAGTTTATCACACTGGTACTTGGATGTTCTTTCTTCTCCAGAAACATGATTTATGCTACCTGCATAAAGGGAAGAAACATGTAAGGCGGGTGATAGATTTCTTTTCATTAAGAAATCAACTGAATCCAACTTTAAGAGCATGTTCCCTTGCTGAGGGTATAGCATACTACAGAATTCTGTTAGCTTTGCAGCATTTCTGAAGCTATCTGTTACACAACATTTTTGTTAATCTTAGAGTTTGTGACATACCCATGATTTCTTGTAGAGGCCACATGTGACAAACTAAAAATAGGAATAACATACTTGACAATACAGTGTAGATCAAAAAGCCTTTCTGCTCTCTCCCTAGTGTATCATTGCTTTTTTTTTATCTGTTTTTTTGTTTTGTATTACATAGATGCTAAGAACACAGAACCCTCAATGGTTTTAGATTCCCACATCCATGCTTGACCAGGAATTAGTGTTAAAATTGTGACCAAAAAAAGCAAGATCATGTACTTCATGCTGCCTTATCAAAACGCAGAATACAGTCCCAGGGAGCACTGGGAGATATCTGCAATTACAGATGGAAACAGAAGCATTCTCATCCTTTGGTCAGAGGGGTTTTGTGGTGGCCATTCTTAGATGAGAAATACTATTGTGTTCAGGGAAATGATGTAAAAGGAATACAGTTTCTAATTTTGTATTGGATTCCCACTTGAAATTCTGAAAGGAACAGCAAAAAAATATACAGTCCAAACTCAGGAATGAATAAAAATAAAGAAAGAAGCAAATACCATCATTTTCTGGGTTGCAGTCCCTGCAAAATGGCTAATAACTTCGACAGGATAAATAAATCATTATAGTTTGGTTGATATTTTGGAACACTGGCAACAAATATCTTGCAAAGAAGAGTGATTCATCCAAATACTTAGAGGAAGGGAGGCATGTATAGGTTCTGAAGCTGCTGACCAACATAAACAGGCTGTAAATTTAGTAGGTAATATCAGAGAAAAACACTGAGAGGAAGGAAAACATACAGCCATAGTCTGAAATGTGGATAAAAGCTTGAATGGGGAAAATCCAGAAATTCAAACAAGGAAATAATCTCTTAAGCCTGATCGCATACAATAAATTATGCTGAGAAGATCATGTATGACATTAGTTGCAGGCAAGCAGTTTGAGAGAGGCTCAAATGGAAAACAGAGTTCTGGTTACCTCTGAACATAATGCAATTTTCAGATCTCTGTCCTTACCAAGTGCCAGGTATTCATTTGACTTGAATTCTGAAGAAGTCCAGATGAAAAGTTAGTTGCTCTGAACCCTCTTTAACAAAACACAACCTTTGGGCTGCTCTGAAGTTAAGTCCATCATCTGATGAAAAGCTGACATAACTCAGTAATTACTCCCAAATGTTAAAATGTTGCGAACTGAAGACTCCTGTTCAAGAGTTTAATGAACGTGAAGCATGAAGGAAGTTACACAGCACTGCAAAGGCATGAGTGATGTTCCCCTTCATCTGGCAAAATGGCTGGTACCATATACAAATGCTTCTATGTTAAAAAATTTCTTACCAAGTAGGTAGCATGTTACAGAAAACTTTTTTTTTTCTTTTTTCTGCACATGTTCCCTGGTGATCAGTTCCATCTCTTGAGAGGAGCTTGCATCCCAACAACATTTATTTCTTGTCTTTACAGCAACTAATTTATGTGGTGAATGAGAGCATTTGCATGAAAATAATCAGATATATCTTTGCAAGCCCCTGAGTGAGATATAACTCTGAATGGCAGAACATACCCACTATTAATAATTAATCTCAAATATCTTTGAGATCAAATGACAAAAATGTTTACCTGGGAGCCTGGAATATTCATTGAATAATAGAATTATAGAGGAATCATCACAACAGTATATTGTCCCTGCTGCACAGCAAGAAAATAATGATATAATAATGTTTTTGATAATGGCATCAAAAATATCTGAGTGTCTGAATGAAATAGGAACTAATGTCTTACTAGAAACAAGGGATAACGAAAGCCATTCAGCAACCAGAGATTCCAAGAATGTTGTTGATTTGGGAAACTTAAGGTGGAAAATGCTTTTAAAGTCACCCAAGATGACCTCAGGAGAAGCACAGAACCAAGAGATTTAATCGATAACCTCCTTCATGAACCTCTGGAATGATGGTTCCATGATGAGTTCATTGCTGTGATGAATTACCCTGGACTGATTGTGTTAGCTGTACTGCTTTCCATGGACTGGAGTTCAACCATTTCATGAGAAAATGTTGGTACCTAAGTTCTATGATGAAAATGAATTTGAGCTTTTAAGTTTTAATTATTGGGAAAGAGTTATTCTGTACAGCATTGCTTCATCCAACTTGTACTTTAGAGTTAATGAACTGTGTTATGCAATTGTAATCTATCCTTCTTCTGGATTGCAAGCATTAATCAATCAAAAAAATAGCACTGATTTGACTGAGGAAGTACTGATGGAAAACTGCTCCCTTGAAGAAGATCTAGATATTCACTGAAGCGTGCAGAGAACTCCAACTGCCTAAATGAACATGAGACTTTACATATTGGCAAATCCTCAGCCTGGGACAGTTCTAGGGTATCTGTGAAGAATTAAAAGAACATCATCTGTTTGGCAGATAGCTGTCAAGCACTGAAGAAAAGAGAATTCCTTCATTTTGATTTTTCTCGCAGATCTCAAAGATCAGGGTGTGACTTCTTTTGATGCTGCTCAGTAGATACTGGGCAAGTCTTCAAGTCTTCACATGAACTGCAAATCACTATCAAAATGCCAAGGAACTTCAAAGTACCACCACACCCCCTAATTATTTTCCAACCACTCACCAAAGTTAAAACTTCCAGTCCAGTTCCTCCACAGTCTGTCACAGTCAAGTTGCTTGGTCTAACTGTAAATCAGGGATAACACTTACTCAATGACTCTTAAACACATGAACAAAAGCATTATAATTATTCTACGTGATTACTGTTCTCAAAGTACTTGAGCTGATTTCTAATCATCCATTCCTGTTTGATAGCAAGTTTTCATAAGCACTGAAAGATGCACTTGGAGAATCCTTTATATGGTCAAGTTAGAAAAGATTATGATTTTTGAAAGAAAACTACCACCACCACCCCCAAGCTATTGTAGGTGAGCTTACTGAAATACCTGAAAGGATATAAAGAAGAATGGACAACTAACTTTTGCTGGTTTTTTCTTAAGATTTAGAAAAGATAGTGGTAAAAGGAGGAGAATGTTATTTTGACTGAAAACAGAAGGAAAACTTGTTCTAGTGCCAAAACTGAGTTGGCATGTCTTCCCATTATATGCAAAGGATAATAACATGAAACACCAGGAAAATATCACATTTCACAATCATGGCTGTAATAACATAAAACTTTCTAAATAATGATTGATGAACATGTTCAATACATTCAGAAACAAAACAACAACAAAAAAATCAAAAGTCATGTGAGTTTAGATAACACGAAGCTGAAGACAATTAGGAATGGCATCAACAATTGCACAGAGCTTTTCCAGCAAGAATGACAAAGTACTTCACAAACTTCTACTGGCTAAGCAACATTTAAATAATTTGAGGAAATGTATCCCTTTGAATGGAGGATAACTGAGACATGGAAATCCTTGGCATATCAACAGAGGTGAAAGAATGATAGAGTGACAAAGATGGAAAAAAATCCCTTTCTTCCCTATTCATGATAAAATTAAGTTGGCATAAAACTGAAATAAAATAGCTGTGAATCAAAATTTCTGCTGCAGGAATTATCAAATATTGACTATCCTGATGACCCGTTTTTACTTTTTCCTTAGTAAAATGTCTTATTCAGGATAACAATAAGGGTATGTAAACACTGATGTGAGAACTTGTACGAAAAAATTTCAGAGGATTCAATGATATATTTTAGAATACTGTGAACCCAGAATGTTTTGAAAAACAATGCTGCATTAATGCTATCCTTAGACTCTATATGAGTTCTGGGAAATAGAGAAGAAAAGGTGACAGAAAGAGGAATATTTGTATATTCTGTGGGCAGCGAAGGCCTTAAGAATTGCATTCTCTATCCTACCAATGGAAACTGTAGATATGCATTTGCCCTTACTCACGCCAAAAATATGTGCAAAAGACTTAATCTGACTGGAGAATGACACCTATGGTGATCAAGAAGAGCAAGACAAAGAACCCCCAAAATCTCTGTACTCAGCAAATCCTCCAAGCTTTACAGGTAATAACTGGATTCCTGACAATTTTATTTATTTTTTTTTCTGCGTTACAAGTTTTGTGAAGGATACCACCTTCTGTTTAGTTCAGTCTTTGTCCCTGATGAAACCTGAAAAGTTCTGTCCTGACTTCAGATATGCTAAAATGAACACAAGGTAACATGAAGAGACTGCAGCACTATACCTTCAGTGAAAATGATGCCAGTTCTTCCCCCTGAAAATGGTAATGTCTGGAAGCATGAGTTCAGAAAGGAGTGCCGAGGAGTAGCCTCAGGTTTAACTCCCTGGGACTTCTGAAAATGAGAGCATGTCTCAGTCTCAGTGAAATTATGCTCATATTCGGAGCACATGCTTAATTCACCCTATCTTAACTTCTGTCATGGATGAAGAAGTGCTGTTTTACACATTTTCAAGAAGACAGTGTTGTTACCAAGTATATGGCATCGTTTAAGTCAGTTTTACTACGGTAATAATACACAAAGCAATGACAGAAAGCTTCCTGAAGCTCGTCAACCTTCCTTTCTGTATGATCTGCAATTTTCTATCTACATCAGCAGTTAAAAAAAATCTTGGCGATGTGGCCCCTTGCTCTTAACTTTAATACCTGCCCCAGGTTACTCATTTTATACTGCTTTCAGCTCTGCCTTCATCTCACAATTGTTCTTTGTAGCTGCTATGGAGTATTTTTATTTATTAAGAGATGGGGCAAGTTCCAAGATTAAAAAGCAAATAAAACATCAATGATGTCTGTACCAAATTAAAATCTCTCTTATCTTTCTACATCTATCTTTATTTGTTCTACAAATTTAATGGCTGGAACAAGTCTAAACATAAACTAAACTTCCTCTGCTGTCCATCCATATGGACTAGACTTAAAGCTTAAAGGAAATGTGCTGACATTGTAAAAGAAAAGCCACAGCATGAAAACCCAGCAGTTCTCTACCATTTCTAAATTCTCTCAAGTACTGCAAACTGGGATGTAATCTTGAATCTTTAGCCCACTAAATAACAGAGAAAATTGAGCATATTCATTATTCACTGATACATCTTCACAATTCTTCTGAGGGCTCCCAGATGGCCTCTTCTGGGACTCCCTCAGGCTAAGAATTCAGGCAGATCAGACTTTGTTTTGACTGAAGTAAGTCTGGTAGTCATGAACAGATTACGTGCACAGAACTTGCACGGTGTCTAGAAGATGCCCTTCTTTTATTTTAAAGAAGACCATCAAGACTGAATACCTGGAAACTCTTTATAGCAATGTATTTTTAAGACAGTGGAATCATCTCTTAATGGAAGTGACTGAAATACTCATCAGCCTTTCAGAAATGAACTTCACAACATTATCTATGTATAGACAGATGGATGAATGGATAACTTCAGGGGTTCTTTGCATTTCCAGACTCTGTAATTCTGCTTCTTTCTGTATGTAAGTGCAGCATTAGCCAGCCCACACTCCAGACATGGACAAAGTAGGAGATGCATCAAGGCAGTTCTTGAAAGATAACTGACAAATGGATTCTAAAAATGGATAAACGTGGTTACAATGATCTAGATGGTGAAATACTGAGAAAGAATTTTGGGTTACTTCTATAAATTTGTTTCTGAGAATGACTAATATGCCTTATCTATTGGTTCCAATATATGCAGGTACAAATTAATACGTAAGATAAGGGCAAATTCTGTTTTTCCCCATGCTATTAGCTCAAGACTGTGATCTTTGTAATCCCCAATTTCTATGTATTAATGGCCTATGTATGTGGTTGACTGACCAACCATGCTGGCCTCAGCAAGGAGAGATTTTGTTGTGCAGCTTTTTCTTCTAACACAGCAAGAAAGAAATCTGAGTCACCTGGGTCATCACGGCCTTCTGAGGCTCCTTGGATAGTCCCCATAGTCAATCTCTTTAGTAAACAGTAAAACACAAGGTAAATTTCATCAAATTAATGGAACTTCTACACCAAAAAAAAAAAAAAAAAAGTAAAAGAATATTTCAATATCAAATCATCATCACTTTCTATGTGCATGTTACTGCATGCTGCTCCTATACTACTACATAATTAATATATTTATTAATGCTCTTTTACAGGAACCAAAATCTATTGTGAATGCTTCATGGCAATGTGTTAACAGGCCTTTCTTGTTCACAGTGCTATACTAGCTACTGCAAGTCTTAATAACGCCCTGTAATGGCAGTAAAAGTCTACCTTTGGTAAGAGAATGGTCTCTGCACAAAAAAATAGATTTTTGTATTTTTGCCTCTACCGCAACTTCCTGTATTCTTCAAGGCTAAAGAAGGCTACTGTTATCTAACTTGACCTCTGAAACACAAACTATCATGATTTTGCCCAGTAACACCAGCAATAAAGGATATTAGTATGCCTTGGTGTGTGAATATATTGTCATCAAAGTGGATAACTGCTCCTGGAATTAAACAACATCTTTTACAGGTGTCCATTCCTGATTCTCTTCATCTGTGGAGGTGGAAAGTTAACTGCTTTTCTCTTGATAGCCTGATCCAACAGTTGCCCACACCACCACTAAAAATTCATGTCATGTTCCTGAAGTGCATTTTCCTAACTTGAGTTTTCAGCCCCTGAATTTTGTTATGCCTCTTCTAGGCATAAATAATTGTACAGCATGTTCTTTCCAGGATTCTCTAGTGATATATCTCTATGATAGGAGTTTCATTTGTTTCGGATGAAAACCACAGGGAAAGTTTATACTTTTTCAGCTCAGATTATCCCTGTACAATAATTTGTGCCCCACTCTGCACTTGGTACGAAGCTGTGAGCTTGAGCCTAGTAACAAATCATTCTTTAACACTTGTCTCTTACACACACAGAGAAGCTATCTGATCTCCAAGTGCCCAGTGCTGTTGTACACAAGTGTTGCACTTCTGGCATTGTTGCATTAAGAAAGTCATGCTTTAACCGGTGTGCTTTTCTCCCAGTGCTAATACGAGTTCCACTTCTAGCTTTGGCTATACATGCGATGTATCCACCAGCTTCTGTTCATTCTTGTGCAGGAAGTAGTAAGGCATTGCCAAAAAATGAACCAAGAACTTGACAAAAAGAAAGAAGCTGAAGTGGTATGGAAGGAAAGAAGAAATTAGTTTCTTTTTGCATTCTCCTCTTAAACGACTTGCATTGCATATGCAGGTCTCTGCCTTCTGATCTTTGTAACAAGGTCTAAAACATTGAATTTGTGTGTGCAAATCTGACAGGCATTGTATTGCTAACTTCGCAGTTCTGTTGTTTTCTTCTTTTGGACTAGATTATTTGTGCTTAGACCTGATCTCATCAGCCAGCTGATGATCCCTAAATTACTTGTGCTGGTGACAGCATTGCTAGTTGTCAGCTTCCAAGAGTCTCCGCTTCCATCAGAATGGACAATGTCTCTCCTCACAACATATGTAAGCACATAACTCTACCTGCACATTATCCACATATTCATTCTTCTTTTCATCATATTGAAAAACAAAAATATGTCACCTCATTTCTGGCTGTGGATATAGTCAAAGTAAATACCAGAATGTTAGAGTACCCAGTTTCCCAACATGTTCAAAAAGTCATACGATTATCCAAAAGCAAGAACTATGATTTTCCCCTCCACACGCCCCGAAACATATCCTTGAATCCACAGCTCTTGTCAGTTTTTGCAACTGCTAAAACATAGAAGTTTTTTTTCAATGGTAAAAGGGTGGAAGTCGATGATAATGAGAGATTACAGATTTTTCCAATGTTTTCCATGTTGATATTACAGTAGGATCACAACAAAAAAGCAAAAATGTAAGTGAAAACTCCCAGTTCACTAGCATCAGAGACAAATAGTCATGTTTCTCTTTCTACAAATAGCCTACCAGAATATTTAATAAAACAGAAACTCTAGGTTGTCTTGTGAAACAGATGAGGCTCAACTATTTTATGCCTTTTAAAAGTGGACAGGCCATGCTTCAAGACTTTTCAGTCTAGAACAGAAGCACTGACTGGTCACACAAATTGACAGGAACAGAGGACACTAAAGATATTTCAAGTTGTTAACTATAGCTTATCATTTTTTTTAGTCACAGTATCATATGACATCATTCAGAAATTCATCAATCAACATTGTAAAAAGTAATTAGGTTGCTTTTTCCTCCTCCTTTCTGCTTCTACTGGAAGAGGAACAAGTCACATTTAAGCACAAAGAGTTTTCTTTTAGTCCTCAAGCTACTGAGTTTAAAGATAAATCAAAAACCTCTAGCCCATATGACAGTTTGCATTTTGAATGCAACTCTGGTATCTCTTTGTATATTAGGCTCTTCACTTCCCTGTCATCCTAATATTCTTTCTTCGCACCCACTCCAGTGTGATTGGAAAATGGCACAAGACAGAGTTGTGACACCATTTAATTCTATTTCTAATCTGACTTCTTATAAAAGTTGTTATTGCTCAACACTGACTGGGAAATTCTCTTATAGGACATATGAAAAGACATACCTAAAAATACAGCAAAATACCCCAAAGCGAGACCCTGATATACATCTATTTCTTCCTCCTCAACTTCTTGGGCTGCAGAATTATCAGTTCCCATCAGATCTCACACAAACAAATCTATCCGGTCCATAGATTATAACATTGCTTTCTGCTGAGGACACAGTGACGAACAATGGCTTTGATCAGCTAACCACTGCAAAGTTTATTTATTTATTTATTTACTTTCTACATAGCAGACATGGTTTTGCAACCAAAGGTCATTCAAATAAAACATTTTGGCCACTGCCCAGTGCAGCAATGTTTACAACAGTACACTGTGTTCAACTCTATTGGTGCTAAAAGTATCTGCCTTATTTCTTTTTTAATCATTACTGTCACTTAGATTTTTGCTACATTATTTTTTACATCAGCTTTTGGAATGGAATGGAATGGAATGGAATGGACTGGAATGGAGTGGAGTGGAGTGGAGTGGAATGGAGTGGAGTGGAGTGGACCTCTGCCCGGGAAGTTTGGTAGATGCCTTTTGCATGCTTGTTGTCTTAGTGCCTGTTTCTCTGCCCAGGATCACTGTCTATTCTGTGTTTGGTTTCTTTTTTAATTGCTAAGTTATTTAGCTCAAATTCATGGGAATACAAGTGATGCAGATAACCAGAGACACTGTAAGACAACCTGACTGAGTAGTGTGGCTGTATTTGGAGACAGG
This sequence comes from Cygnus atratus, assembly GCF_013377495.2. Lineage (NCBI taxonomy): Eukaryota > Metazoa > Chordata > Aves > Anseriformes > Anatidae > Cygnus > Cygnus atratus. The sequence goes on from NC_066374.1 coordinate 20,812,261, forward strand.
TCTGACACAGGCATTTATTCAAACTAGTACAATAGGACTATGATTACCTCTGTGGCCTAATGTAAGAACAGAGTGAGTTTCTTTTCCTCTTCTCATTTTTCCTAGTCCTACTTTCACCTTTAAAGCAGTGCTCTGCTACTTATGCCCATTCTTACACTACAGATCTACTCCCACTGTGGGTTCAGAGTCCCGTTTGCTCCCCAAAAGAAAATAAAACTGCTATCTTCTATCCCAGTCAGCTTTGCAAGCAACTCAGGAGGAGTATGTCCACTTAGACACACCTTCCACAGAACGGCTGTTTTCATTGCAGCAAGGCATGCGTGTGCAAATCCATAGGGATTAGAGAGTTATCTGAGTCATCACCAAATGTGTAAATCTCTCAGTACGTAACCAGGTGACTAAGTCAGAGATGGAAAAAATTGATACAAATTTTACCTTTGACTGATGATGCAAAGTGAAGTCAGGTTGATGGTGAGCAGACGGAAACAACTTCAGCAGATTTAACATGGAAATGATACAACTCAATACAAGACAGTGCTATTTTTACAGCCTCTTTATGGATGCAATTAGTGCTGTAACCTGTAAATATTTGGTCACTTTCTTCCATCCCTCATGTCATATACCATCTTACATTACCATTCTGCCATCCCTTAATACACACCATCCATTCTAACATCAGTTTGATTAAAAATACTAATGGATAAGACAGCCTATGGTTCAAAACAAGCATTGAAGGCAATTCTGTTAACAAGGAGTTGAAGAGTTAGGGATTACTCAAACTTCTCCAGATGCATCTGCCAGTGCATTCCAGTCACAGTTGTCAGTATTTATATACCCTGCCAGGCCTGCATTTCTCCATTGCCAAAAACTGTTTCACACCACAGTTCATGTGGTAGCTTTTAATTTTAAAAATCAACAGTTGTTGCATTAGTACCTGTTCAGAGAAAAGATGAAGTGTGAATACAGTCAGAGAAGGCAAAGTGGAAATGCTGTTTTCTTTTTCATTCTTTTGTATAGAAGGGCTGGTGTTTTGAGAACAAAGGCACAGGCACTGAGCAGATTCAGCAGGGAAATGACACTACTAAAGACAGGATAGTGCTCTTTTTACAGCCTCTTTATGCATGTAAATAACTGTGCAAACTTAAAATATTTATGAACAAATATTTATGCATTTCAGCCTCACAGAAGTTACGCAACTTCATGTCTGCATATTGATGTACACTTGTACCTGTTTCTTCATGATCTTTATAATTACACACTTTAAGGACCCTATCAACATCAATCAAAATGTTCCATAGCTCTGCTGTACAGAAGTGTTGTTATACCAATTTTATTGACAATGAAACAACACCCTGTAAGATTAACTGACTTCTCCTTAACTTGCTTGCTTCTTGACAGAATTAAATACGAGTGCCAGAATCAACACCTGGACACAGACGAACTCTACATACAGCAGTATGCACAGTAACACTGTTAATGAGAATAGCTGGTTTGCCAGATGTCCTGTTGATTTTTTAGAATACTAGAAGAACTTTGTGAAGAAAAAAAAAGCAGATTTGAGTGGCATCACTGGGATGACCTCTAACATTCTGACAGACCTCTAACATTCTAATTAAAGAAGGACTGTCTTAATCTCTTGATCAGGCTTGGACAGAAAAACACTAATCACTTACCTATATGGGTAACTCTTTATTGCTTGGAGAGGTGGTTGCACTCTGTACTCTACTATTTGTTTACATATTAACTGAGTAGAGAGAGCATGGGACACCTTCTTCTAGATCCTGATCCCATCCCTGATGAAAAGATTAATGTGATTTAAAGCCTAGAAAACAAAATATCGAGGGCAGAGGAAAGCAAAGTATTTATATCCATTATCTTTCTACTAAAGACAACACAAAGATGGCATAAGTTCTGTGCTGCCCACTGACACACCTTGGTTTTAACTGAACCTTTCCCTCATTTGTACAGTTCTTACAGTATCAATATCTAGGCACCGAACAAATCTTAAAGTATTAATTCTTAGACCAGAAAGGGAATTTGCTGAACAAATCCTGGGTTATTCCTTTCTTCCTTTGGTGACTTTGTAAGCTTTTTTTTTTGTTGTTTTGCTTTTTTTTTTGGGGGGGGGGGAGAGGTGAGAGGAGTCTCTTACTGCTCTGCTGGGATAAAAGTTAATAGAGTTTTGTCTGCCATCTAAATTGCAGTATTGTCCCTCCCTCGCCCTTCTTTTGTATAAATATCTTTATCATTCAAGAGCAAGACAAGGGAAATAGAGCAAAATGTTGATTAAAAAGCCAACATCATTGTAAACTAAATAATTTCCAAAGCTTGACTAGAATCTGACATATGATAAGTTATTTTCAAAAAAAAAAAAAAGGCAGTTTTATTGTTACTGTTACAAAATAGGGGAAATGCTCTTTAACGTAGTTAAAGCGATGCTGTTTACAACAAAGAGGAATTTAGTCCATTACCTTTTGCTTAAACAACAAGCAGCAACTCAGTCATCATTATTAAAAACAGATTTGTGTATAAAAAGTAAATTACTGTGCCAGTGCAGAGTCAGATATGTCAGAATGAAGCTGAAGGAATAAATTTTGTGGAGGTATTTAATGATTACTGACTTCTCTTTAGAAAGAAAAAATATTTATTTCGTAATATCCACTGCTGAAGAGTGGGATAATCTAATTGCCAAGCTGGGAATCTCTCAAGAGTTAATGTTTGAATCTACAGCTGAACTCAAAAGTGTTGGCATTTGGATTCTCTTTGGCTCTGGCAAGTCCTGGGCTGCCTTGGGTTTTTTCTTTAAAACAAAATTTCTGCCCAAGAATAGATATTTTTCTAACTAAACAGAAGTCTCTTTTAAGGAAACATTTAAAGCTCTCCTTGGACTATTCCCACATAAAGTTTTATATCAATCACCATACTAATACGAAGAGAAAATATACAAAAAAATGATTTGCATACATAATTTGCCAAACAGTTGCAAGTTCAAAGATTTGCTTTAAATTAAGATCACATTATTTTAAAGAAAGTTCTAGATCTCTTGATAATTTTTCCTTTTCTTACCACAAATACATTTTTCCTTTAAAAGTTTGACTTCTCTTTAAGACATAGTTTGCCAGTTGTCATTTGTCTCCACCAAAAAGCTTTTGAAAAGTTCTAATAAATCCTAAGCTACAGGGTTCCAAATCAACCTGGATCACTGAGAGATGCACTGTATTTAATATTCAGAGACAGACTGGTTTAACGTCCTCTCTCTAAAACCCAACTTATATTTTTTTACACATCAGGGAAAGATGAACACATACCTGTTCTATTCACTCAGAAGATCTAAGGACTCTGTCCGGAGCTATAGACCTTCTACGGGGACATAGAAAGTTGCACAGGCAAAGGCCTGTGAAGAAGTGAAGGTGCCTTCAGGATTTGCCTCACACTTCACATTTGAATGTCCTTAAGGGCCATAAGCTTTCACTTAAATATCTCCACACTTACAGAAGCATTCACATACAATGCCTGAAGCTCTGTAGGCTGTGTTCTGGCAGCTGCCCCACTTTCAAGTGCTCAGTGCTGAATGTTGCAATGTTCAAGAGCTTTCAGGGGTTTCACCCTTCGTGTTTTGAACCTCAGTTTACATTTCACAAGGAGGATCCTTGGCAAGTATTATAGTAATGCATGCCATATAAATTCTGAGAGCAGATGAAATGGATGGTACGCAGCTATCATGATATTGAAACAACAGCAGTTCATTACATAGAATCAAATTGCAAAGCAGTCGAATCTATTTAAGTTGCCATCTCAAAATGATCTAACCAGCTAAATGTAACTGCAAAGAATAATTGGATTTTAAAGGTGTAGGCACAGAGGTATTAATAAGATGCTGTTCTGCTTAAATTATATAAATAAACATGTACAAATATATGCATACATGGAAGAACAAACATATATTTGTCACAATAGTCCTTAAAATCTGGTTAAAATATCTTTGGGAATCATCTAACTACAGCTGATCCTGTCTTGGGAACAGTGTTATACAGAAGAAGGTGCCCTGTCTTGCCTAACAGACTAACAAAAAATAACCTCTGTAAGCAGAAGCTAAAAGGAAAATTTTGTAATATTTTACATATTATTGGAAGGGAAGGGAAGGGAAGGGAAGGGAAGGGAAGGGAAGGGAAGGGAAGGGAAGGGAAGGGAAGGGAAGGGAAGGGAAGGGAAGGGAAGGGAAGGGAAGGGAAGGGAAGGGAAGGGAAGGGAAGGGAAGGGAAGGGAAGGGAAGGGAAGGGAAGGGAAGGGAAGGGAAGGGAAGGGAAGGGAAGGGAAGGGAAGATCACGTAGATCACTGTACTTTTACCTGCTAAACTACAGCAAACACCTTCAAATATCTTCTGGAGAGATGAAAGAGACAGCACAAGCCAGGAAAAATAAATTGGGGGGGGGGGGGGGGGGAAGGGTATATCTACTGTTAACAAGAGCTTTTATCAAACCTTCAGTAATCCTAATTTTATACCATTTTCCTATTAAACTTTTTAAGTTCTATAGTTCAACAGTAAAGTTATTTTGGTCAGTCACTTGGAAAACATTTTTTGCAATTTCCCCACCTTAGCTGTATGCTGGACCATCTTTCTGGAAATGCTGCACTTAATTTGTATGAATATGCATGAATTGTTGCAATAAGAAGAAAATCCACATCTAGCAGAGTAATATAAGCAGTGTATATGTATCTAATAAGTATGACTAAAACTAAAGATCAGAAATTTTGTAGATGGGCATTACAGCTACATTCTGTCTCTGCTTTGTCCTTTTGGGAACAATGAGCAAAGCATTTAGCCAAAGCATTTGTGTAGGTAATGTTGCCTTCTTACTTTTGTTCTGAACTGACAACTGAATGCATGAAATATGGAGAACAAATACTGCTCCATCAAGAGGAAAACATATTATGGTTGTGGAGAGTTCAAAAAAGAAGTGGAGATTAAAGGGCCATTAAGTCTCTTGCATTGGTTTTAATAGCACTAAATCACAAATATTCTTGCATATTGATGCACTGTCTTTCACCACAAATTCTAAGTGCAGACTCTGGGACTGCTAAGAGTAACAGCATTATGTCAATATTTGGAAAGACGAGAGAAAATTATACAAAAGAATTAAACAAAAAAAAATAGGACTGTTTGTTCCACTATTAGCAAAAAGAGAAACCTCAGAGAAGGGCATAGGCATAATTTCGAACTATAATGAAAGATGTTAGAACAGGTGAACATCTGCCAAATGAGCAGTTCTGCATCACTTCTGTTCACTATTTCCTCTTGCTTCTATGGGCATTTCATGTAGATCACACATGATTAACATAAAGCCTTTGGTGATTGTCTTAACTTCATTCAACTGCAGTCTCCGTTGCTTGTCTTGGTCTCACACATTTACATACAGTTCTCCATGTCCCTATAGCCAATGCTCCGCACTAGTGACACAGCAAGGCTGCTTTCAAATGAGCACGGGTATGCCTGAACCTTCTGGCTACTGCTGCTGCTACCCAGAGCTCAGTGAGGAGGAGCACCTCAGCACGAGGAGGTGGAGGACAGGGTAAACATCTGGTCTTGGAAGCAGTTTAGCAGCAGGGAGGCCTCCTTGGCTGATCCAGAAGAGCTCCCCAAACGCCTTAGGTGAGCCATGTTGGCCACAGCCGTGAAGGAATATATCCGTCATACCTTTCAAAGGGCAGTGATCGTTTGGTCAGACAGCAAGAACTTGTGTTGCCAGTGGGAATGCTCTTCTCACACCCCGAAACGCTGCCAGAGGTTCTGTCACTGTGACTGCAGCTGCACTGGTGGTCATCGGTGAGGAAACAGTGTGGAGGGCAAAACGTGCAGTAACAACACATTGCTGCTGCGGAATTATGTGAGGATTTGGAACTCATTCCACAAGCAAAGGGTAGGCCAGGGAGTTATACAACGCAATTGTACTGGTTAGGTTGTTTAAGGTGAGGGTGTTTTTGCTAGAAGCTGTCTACTGCACATCCTGTGAACTGCAAGCTGCACCATAGCCCATCTGAACTGGTGAACATAGCCCAGAACAAAGCAGCAAGAGCCTATCTAATAAAAACTGCATTACAAAGGCATTTCACAGCCATTTAAAGCAAAATATCACTGTTCTTTATCTCAACCAGAGCAAGCAAAAACATGCTGCTAAATACTGTCCAAAAACATGTCCATTGTCTTCTCCGAGTTCTTGCAGCACCGAGAGGTAGATTCAATAACACCTTAAAATGATTTTACTTTCATGAAGAAAATATCATGGAAAGTGCTGTTGACTGTCATCTCCTATTGAAGGTGGCTGAAGAAAATGGATACGTGATGCCTTACTGAATGCACCTGCCTAATTAAAAGCAACATTATGTAGTCAGAAAGAAAATACTTGCCTGCAGAGCTCACTTCCGGTTTAAAATTAGGCCCCCAAGTCCACGTAGCAATTGTGCCGTTTTTGTCTCTCAGGAGACCACCTGCTCCCACTGCCACTGCCGCCTTCCCTTGAATAATGGCAAGGTGGGAGAGCTGCTGTGTGATTGTGTCCATTGTGTTGCCCATGATCAGAAACAGTTCTCCTGCCAGGCTTTTTATTCTTTCTCCGCTGTCCTCCCCACATCCATGCTGCTATGATATGGCTTCATACCAGAGCCTTTCTTCTGTGAAAACTGCCTCAGGTGTCTGCCTGTCAGACACCACACCACCAAGGGGTTTGACATTCAGGCCCTGTGATCCACAGCTCCTGCAGCATGGCTCCTGCAGAGCCAGGTCTGCGGCAGCACCGAGGCAGGCTGCGACCTCCAGGTCTTGGAGTGCTGGGTGGGGAGGGCTTGGGGCCCTGCTGGGAGAGGTCCTGAGCAGCTGTTAAACACTGATTGCTGCACAGTGTCCTTGTTGCATGAAGTAAAGAGGCACCCCAGAAGGGTGCTGCTGGGTGCCGGCAGCGGGACTGTCTGCAGGCTGCAGGCCCAGCTGACGGAGAAGGGCAGGGAGTGGCACGGCCTTGCCCTGCCGCCTCACACAGCACCATGGCAGCCTCCTGCTCCAAGGGTGTGTGCGGGGAGAGCAGGCAGCACCAGCACAGCGAGGGGCTGTGCAGAAGCTGTGCCAGCCATCGCACCCTGGGAGCCTTTGCTGCTCCAGGCATGTTCCTCCACACAGCATGTTTTGTGAGGGCAGGGGTCCTGGGATGTGGTTGTGCAAGTGCTGTGGAACTAACCCACTGCCTGACTGTGGTGCGAGGGCCACAGAAACCAGGGCCAAGACCATTCAGAAATTGCCTAAGTATGATCCAAAGAGACAGAGTTGCAGATTACTGACAACAATGCCAATCTACTGCCCTGAATGGTTGAGTTAGCACAGATTGTGTGCTGGTATGATGGGTTTACTAGAGGTACATTTTTCCCTATCCTAGCATCAGAAACATACCTAAAACCATTCTTCATTGATTTGAAAACTTACTCCTTTGCATTTTCTTTCCTTCTTGTGCTTAAATTCTCTTTATTTCTCCTTGACCTTTATTTTTTGTCTCTCCCCCCCCCCCCCCCCCCCCCCCCCCCATTTACAATTTCTGCAACAAGCTAGGAAGTGGCAGAATTCCCCTGACTTTTTTTTCTTCTATTTTTGGAAAAAAAATCTCATGAAGTCACACAACCTATCCCACTTCTTGCAGTTCCCTTCATGGTAAAATTGCTGTGTTTTCGTTGTCATATTCCCCTTGTACTACATATTTCCCTACTTTAAATCTAACTCTGCGAAAGCTTAAGAACAGTCAAAGATGATGCTACTTAATGAAATGAAGGTATTTATTCTCCTGTGAGAGAGACTGCATACTGTCGGACTTTCTTTATACCTACACAGTATTTTTATCACTGATTTTTTCCCTTCCAACCCGTTGTTGTACTGGAACCATTCCTTATTCTGTGTTCAATTAGCACACCACATTCTCCATTCAGTCAGCACACCCTCATTCTTCCAAGCTCCTCAGGCAGTCTCACACTCTCCCATCAGTTCCTCCCTGCACAGATGTCTTTCTTATTTCTAGAACAAACAGATGCCATCCTAAGAGGTTAAGATGCCTTTTTCATGATGCAGATATCTGGCTTACATTGCTAACATACAGTTCCATGGCTTGCCCCTACTTTTGAACTTTGTTTCTGTATTGATTGTGAATTCACACCATCTTCTGGTTCTGTTTTAGTTTGCTTTCTCTGGCTTCCTTCCAAAGGGTTTCCTGTTCAACCCACAAATGTGTCACATGCGCCATAGTCAGACAGTAACACCTTAGCATGGTAAGTGTTACAGATATACAGAACTGCCTTCTTGATGAATCCTAGTTTTCTGCCTCTTTTGTCTAGCATGCCTATAAGTGTTCTGCCATGGCACTGAAGAAACAAAACAGGGTTTCAGTTAGGCCAACCAAAGCATATCAACAGTGAGTCTCAGCATTAATCTTCCAATTCTCCAAAAACTCCTATCTTTAACCGGATTTCATTGATGACTTTTAGAATCCAGCACAGAATACCTGAATTAAGGAGAAGTGGCATACAGCTTCTCACTTTTTTTTCTTCCAGAGCTCTCTCTGTCTCCCACTGACCTGAACCACTTCCAGATCAGTCAGAGGGGTCACTGCAGAAGAGCAAGCAACATTCACTCCCACTCCACACAAGCTCCACAAAGCTTTATGCTTTTTCCAGCCCTGCTGCTAGTGCTGTAGGGAAGCAGTCAAGCCCTAGGCAAAAATCCATAGTGTATTTATGTTCTGCAGAGCCACTGAAAGGCAAGGCCAGCTTGGCAGTGTAGGATAACAGTTTAATCATTTGAGGTTTTGGTATATGAGATCAATATGAAGGCTTCAGCTGTTAAAAAAAAATAAATGTATTCTGTTTCCTTGATTGACTTGTCATGTGTTAGAGTTTGCTTAGAAACTAAAAAAGCAAATCAGTCAGCAGGTCCTCTTGCTTTCAGGTCTTCAGACCTGGTTCTTCTCTTTCCTCATTAGTTGTAACACGACCTTCTGATAATTTCTGCTCTGTCCATCACTAACTGCACTTCTCCCCTTCTGGTCTAAATTTATATTGGTTTTACATTTCAGTTTTATTTTCTTGTAAACTATGATCTAAAGTCAGGGTATCTGTTATCTATGACTTGTGTGCATTTTCCACATATAATTTAGCTACAGAGCAGGATAAAGATCCATTTCTGGAACTAAATGATTATTTCACTTTACTGTTTCTCCAGTCACGTAATAGACTGATAGGTGTCTTCCATTGAATAATAAATCCTCCTCCATAAGCCTTTTTAAAAATGGTGGGAATCGCAATTTAAGTCTGCTTACATTTGGAAAGAGAGTTGTTATATCAGAATATATTAATGATGGCTAACAAACATGCTTGGAATGTTGGTAGTCTAAATTCTTGATAAAGCTAATAAAAAAAGCTGTCTACCCCTTATCCTGGCTAGATGGAAGACATTGTTACTCACCTTTCTGTCACAACAGCAAAAAGAATAGAAGCTGTTGCTCAAGATGAAATGTTGGTTTGTATGTCCTGAGCAAGAATTAGTGTGGCAAAAAGATGTTTTCATAGGAAATTGGCTGCCGACATTTGTGGGGTATTGCAGCTCTGTCTGGATTTGTGTTAGAAGCAGAAAGCGACTGTAAAGCCTGAGAATTCATTGGATATCTGATGCAAAGAGAGAACAGAGGCAGCTCTTCAGGGTACAGAACTGGCTAGAAAAGCGCACTTGGAAACTGTAGCATGGAAACTTCTAGCTATTGCTGACCTTTACCATGTTTACACAAGCAGAACTTTTGACACCTGTAAATAGGAAGGAATGAACTGAAAAAAAGATCTGATTCATATCATCATTTTCACCTCTTAACAGAAACAATTCTGTAAGGCTTCAAGTACTAGCCATGTAGACCAAGAGGCAATTTTGCTTGAAAACAAGCTGCCACCTTATTTCTTTACCAGTGTTCATCCAAAACACTTTTTAACTCTCCCAACAGCATCCTGACATGTCCTGGTGCAGAGCCCATCCACATTGTCTAATCCCTTTCTGTATTTCCACCCCCTTGCTTCCCTCTTTCTCCTAACCAGCACACTAGCAGCTTCAAAACAGCCAGTTGGCTTAAGATGAGTGCTGACCAGACAGACAACAGACAAAACAGAATAGATAGCACCTGAGCTCACACGATGTCTTCTACTTTCAGGAGAGTATTAATTACTTGGTCTCACTCTCCCTCCCTCTCTCTCTCTCTTTCTTATCTATTGCTGCCACCACTGATTTACAAAGCTTACATCAACTTGGTTTCTGTAAGTTGTTGAGCCACATCTGAGTGAAGATAGTAATGGTTTCAAAAGGTAGAAAGGAGGCTGTTAATAAATAGGTGTAAGGACAGAGAGGTGATATGATTATATAAACCTTACTTACTTAGGAAACCATGTTATAAAGAGATGCTGTTCACAGACAGTAGCTGTTATAATCTTTCAGGGTAAGTAACAGTAATGCTGTTAACTAGTCTATCAAAACCTCAGGTGAGGCTCTAAAATGTGAGGAGGCAATACTTTAAAGTCATTTATTATCCGTATTGCTGATAAAGTACTGTGGAGGATAAAAAAAAAAAAAGTTGTTTTTGAACTTTCAGACCATTTTGTTTGGTTATCCTGTGCAACTGGGAAGGCCTTGTTTTAAAATTCTGCTTTCAAAACAAAACACAATGAGACTGGTGTTTGAATGTAGTCATCTGGCACTAAGCGCTGAAGCTATGAAATCTGAATGTTGCAAGATTAATGATGAAATTCTGGCAGCACTGCGTGAGTGACAATCCAACTGAAATCCAGGTTTCCCACAGTTACCTCTATGTGCTTCCCCTGCTTTTTGAAGAAACTCACTACTTCTTTCTGCAAAACATTTAATTCCTCTTTCTGTACAAAACAACTTGTGATATTAGGTAAGAATAACCTTTTGGGCTTTTTACTAACATCTCATTGCTACCAGAAAATGGCTTTTTTTTTGTTTTGTTTTCCTTGAAAACTTATTTTATACTAAGTATATAACTGTGATTCTAGGTTTTTCTCTACCTTTATAATACCAAGAAAACTAAAATCTATAGTATGGTAGAATGATAAAATTTTGTAGAATGGTAATAATGTTTGGTTGTTTTTTGTTTGTTTGTTTTTGTGTTGTTTTTTTCTTAATGTAAAATGAGGTATGATTGTTTATCTACTTTAAAGCTAGATAAGGATGTTTTAGATATTACTAGCTCAATCACTGTCACTCTGTGCGTAGCAAGGAGATATATGGGTATAATATTTTTTGTTTGTAACGTTTTAATGAGCAAATGGAAATGAGCATATCATATTTTGTGTTCTACATCTGCAAAAGTAATTCCAGTGGTTATTAATTATTGCTAGAAATGACATTATTCAAAATAGCAGCTCTAAATACAGGATGTACATTTTCCATAGTGATGGAACTTTTTATTTCAGGGTATTACTGTCACTTATGAATCTTCACAGTTAAACCATTGCCTTTGATAGGATGAGATTTAATTATCAGACTCAGTTATTTCTGTATTCAAGACAAATTGACTTCTGGAGAAAGAAGTGGTAGAGAAAAATGATACAGAAAAGTAGTGTAGAACTGATCTCCATTACACACTCATCCACCACCCAAGAAGCCAAGATATTCCTGTTTCATCATTCAAATAAAAATTATCTCAGCAACTTAGAGTTTATTTTTTCCTAGGTTTTTAAATGATGGAAACAAACCAGCTCATTATCCTGCTTTTCAGTGTCCTTATGTAGGACTTAAAATCTGATCATAGAATCATAGAATGGTTTGAGTTGGAAGGGGCTTTAAAGATCATCCAGTTCCAACCCCCCTCCTCTGGGCAGGAACACCTTCAACTCAAAGCCCCATCCAACCTGGCCTTAAACACTTCCAGGAATGGGGCATCCACATCTTCTCTGAACAGGCTGGTCCAGTAGCTCACCACACTCAGAGTACAGAATTTCTTGTATCTAATCTAAATCTACCTTCTTTTAGTTTAAGACCATTACTCCTTGTCGTATCACTACACCCCCTGGCAAATTGTCCCTCCCCAGATTTCCTGTAGGTCCCTTTTAGGTACTGGAAGGCCCCTGTAAGGTCTCCCTGGAACCTACTCTTCTTCAGGCTGAACAACCCCAACTCCCTCAGCCTGTTTTCATAGGAGAGGTGCTCCAGCCCACTGATCGTTCTCATGGTCCTCCTCTGGACTTGATCTAATACTTCCATGTCCTTCCTATATTGGAGGCCCCAGAGCTGAACACAGTACTCCAGGTGGAGTCTCACAAGAGCAGAGCAGAGGGGAAAAATCACCTCCCTACACCTCCCTGATCTGCTTCAAGTGTCTAGGTTAGGTTCCCAGTTCTGTTAAGTACCCTTGACAGCCAACATAGAGGGAGACAGAGACAGGAATGCTATAGATGTGCCAAAGCTAGAAGAGGAATCTCTCTTTTTCTGCTTCGAATTTACAGCATGCCCAGATGAACTTTCTTTAATTAAATATATATAAATTGGTTTGTGAAGTCTCCTCCCTCCCTACATTCTTGTGTGTGTGTGTGTGTGGACGTGTGTCTGTGTGGGTGTTTTTTCTTCATTGTGTAGTGCTTAGATTAACACTTAAGCTACATAGCAATTGTCCTCAAGAAAAAGAAGTTTTCCAAACTACACTTTCTGGACAAGTAAAAGTAACTTCTCTGACCCAGTGAGACAAAACTAACAGAGCCTTGCCAGACGTGGAGGAGAGGGCAATAAGGAAGAGAGCCTCCAGTCTTGCAGACATACGAACACCATGCACAGTGCTGGTTTCCTTTCTCTGGGATGTGACCTCTCCCTTTCAAAGTCTGTTCCCCATTGACTTTTAAACCAAGTTGTTTTCTTTATGGCCACTGGAAGTTTTGATTACTTGGTGCTTCTGAACAGACAGGGCTGAAATCTTAGCTACACTTAGGAATCACTGGGTCAAAGGTAAAAGTACAACTTCAGACTTTTTGATCAGTGAAACAGTCAGACTGGCATGAGCCCTGGCACAGGGCATGAAATGGAATCCAGTGTTCAGTCTAATGTTAGCTTCTAATGTGGCATTCCCTGGACACATACTAGTTACCTTTCTGCTTTGATCATCTTTGTGCATGGAAAAACAGGATTGTCTGATACTGCTGAACTTCTTGCAGCCAGAGATATCTAGCGCTTCAGTAAAGGATCAAAAAGGTTTGGCCAACAGAAAGTATCTTCAGTAGGATAATCTCCCAAGTGTCTAGACCCTCACTGCACTCATTACAGATACATACTTTTTGTAAAGTACTAGAAACACCCTCTCTCACACTGCTCCTTGACTTTCTTTGTTCTGGCATATACTCACCACTGTACTCTACAGGAAGCAGCGTACTGCATGTGTATCTAACTGCGTCAGATGCCAGGATGCGTGTCTAATGGAGCAGACTTTGGAAGTGTTTAGCAATAAATAATGGAAGTCACATGATCAGCCTGTTCCAGGAATACCCCCGGTGATTTTGGGAGCACACTCACAGTAATTAACACATTTTTAATAGTGCTATCTGTAAAAGGCTTCATGCTGTGTGGACCTTTTGTTCACAACAGACAGCTCTGTAGCAGTTTCAGCCTCTTAAATGAATCGTTCTTTCACTGAGACGGTTATTAGGATGTTGTACAATCCTTTGCACAGGAAAAAAAAAAAGTCATCTTGCTACATCTGTACAATATTGTCCCAAATATTCTTTCTGACCCTCATGTGGTGGTAGCATATGTCCCAAAGTTTGGTGGCTCGGAGGTCTATGTCATTTGTTTTACTATGTCAGAGGATATGCAGGGGCAAACGTTTAGAGGTAATGTCAGTTCTGAATTTGTTGTTGTTGTTCTTAGTTGCAGGAATTATCTCCCTTGTTATGGTTTTTGCTTTGTGTTTTTTTTTTTACTGCTCCCATATCACTGTCGTTATCAGTGACTGCCATCAGAACAATTTGTGTAGGTGTTAATTCATCCTGTTACAGGATGAGTGAAAAACTCTCCTTCACGGTACCTTCACTGCTTATCTTCCCTTTCCTGTACTTAGTTATGTCAGGCTCGTTTTGGTGCACCTCCCACTAAAAGGGTAATCCTGGGAATCCCTCTGCTACCAGAGGAGGAAAGGAGGCCATTCACTACCAGCAGTACAGCATCACTTTGGTTCCAGCTGCAGAGGTAGCTGACTGGCTGCCAGAAGTTCCTGTGATTCTAAGGGAACCATGTCTCTGGATGCTTCTTCTTTGGCTTGCCCAGCTCATGATCACTCAGAGACACAAAATTTAGATCTTTCAGAGAGTGAAATGAAAAGTTTGTGGTGAGCAATATCTATACTTCTCTTTCATCAGTGAATTTCCAAGACCCTTCTGCTACTATCATATTGCTGCTAGTTGCCTGCACCTGTCCGTAAGCTAACCTATCTGCTTCCAGTCCTCTTTTACAGGATGCCACATCACGTCCAATTGAAAGGATATAAAAGGTTTTTGATGTCAAGCATAACACAAAATCCCAGTTTAGATTGCTTAGATATGCCATGTGTTGCATATGGGGATGTGGAAAATCACACCTCACACCCAATGGCTGTGGACAGACAGAGATCAAAGGTGAATCCAAACCCTGAGGTCAGGATGAAGTAGTGTCAGAAAGTGGAAAAATCCATGGATGCACCTGGCCAGAGCGCACAACACAGCCAACAACCAGCAGAGCAAGACTACACCAGGAACTGGAGCTTAGACCACTGATAAGTGAAGAAAGACATGAATGACAAAGAACTGCTCGTGGGACTTCGTTATGTAGCACATTGGTGGGGAAGCTTCTCAGTGTGGATCATAAATTGTTTTCAGCTGGCCAAACTCATCAGGCCTGATGTTGTCATGGAGCCTAGCTATGAACAGCTGAAGGCTGATAATTATCAGCTGGCTGGGTGCAGGTCAGGATACAGTTCTTATGCATGTTCACAGCTCTCCTGAAATGGATGGAATATATCAGGTCAGCTCCAAGAACATTACAGCACTCTTTGCTTGCTGATCAAGCTGATTCAAAATGGTCCTATTAGTTCTCTTCAAAACGGCAAAATTTTGAAGCCTGTGTTATTATGTTGACAATAAGCTACTTTCATTCATCAACTTTCTGTTTATATGTCCAAGATGATTAAATCACCAGGGATAGAAGGGTGTGATGAGAGCTATTGATGGACGACCTTTCCAAAGGTTGTTTTTTAAGAAGGCCAGAGACATCTCCAAGTACTTCTGGTGTCACACAATTTTTCTGGGAATTTTTGTGAAAAGGATTTCTTGCTGTGTTTTTGCACTTCCTGCTTCCAGCTGGGTCATAGATACATGCAAACTGGCTTCCTTGCAATATTTTGGCACTTGTATTTTTCATTTGGTCCAGATATATTTGGAAAAATGGTATTTAGCTATTAAAATTTGGCAAAGTTTCAGTTCAGCCTGACTTTGGATGAAAAGTAAAACAGAAAGTGAGGGAATAGATTTTTATTTTTTTATTGGTGACTCAAGTTAAGAGATTCAGCAAGGGGTACCATCTGAAGTGCCAAACTAGTGGTGCTTTTTGAAGACATGTATCTCTTAAAGAATCTAATATCACTTAAAATTATTTTACAAGAAGGAGTGTTTTAAACAATAAATCAATAAAGATCAAAGGAGAGATGTTTAATCTATCTGTTTATGCGAAATGTAAAAACAATATTAGCCCTTACTGAAAACAGGTGTGAAAACATTACTTTGAAGACATCAGAGCTGTTATTTCAACCAGCTTTTCTTCTTAGTTGTTGACACCAAAGAGGCAATAGTATGCAAGATCATTCTAGTCTTTCCTTAGTATAAGAATTCAGTTCATACATTCGTGGGTCTGCTACTAATGCACATACATCCCATGGTTTGGCAGGGATATGCAGGGCTCTTAAGAAACTTCAGGGCATGTCTGAATTCTGTTGGTCTCATCATCCACTCAACACCTGAATTAAAGTGGAAATCAGTTTTTTATGTACAGGTTTTTGGAGTCTGAACAGTAGATTCAGGCTGCTCGTTATGCAGTGGCTCTGTGAGTGGGAAGTAAACACCAGTTTCATTTCACGCTGCAATGTTCTTCTACAACTACTTGCCTCTACAAGTCTGTCAACTTTGGTTCAAGCTAGCTTGGCATCTGCACAAGGAGGAACATTAGTTGACAACCGGATAGTGTTCTAAGGAAGCTGATGGTGGTTTTTGGAAACCAAGGGATCTATCAATTGCCTCTGTTACTGAGTAAGATACACAGTAACCCAGTCTACTTAGAATTCAAGTTAAGTTCCACATCCCCTCTTAATAGCTTTTCAATAAAAGCACAGAAGCATGCTTCAGTACCTTAGCCAAGAGAGATTGCTTTACCCTGGATAATAAGAGCCTTTGTTCTGACCTATATGATGAAGGCACATGACTGAAGCAGGTGACATTCATTTGATTCTTATACTTTAGAAGGTTAAAACTCACTCAAACTTTGTGAGTCATTGTTGTTACCTGTGAAGTAGTGGTATGCTGCTAGGATATTCTGTTACATTTGATTGGGCTGCTTTCTAAAATCTTCTTATTATCATGTTATATATGGTATTAGCAGATCCCCTTTGTGCTTGGTAAGTTTCCCTCTGTTGTCACACATGGTGCACAGATCCCTCAGTTGTGGTTTCAACAGATGAGCTCCCCTGAAGCCTAGGTTTAGCTTTTGAGCTAAATACCTGATTAAGTACTAGCAGTGGTATTCTCAACTGGAAAATAGAAAGTGTCTCATTATTTCCAAGAGCAATCATGATCCTTAACTGTTATAAAGAAGAAGAAAAAGGATAGAAACTTGCAAAAAAGTATGATAATTCAGTCCACTGAGACTGCATTCTGTGCCAGACTCTCACTTGAACAGGCAGTTGTGTCCTGATATCTGATTAGCTTTAACTTTTCTGATACTTATCTGCCTAATTTGTTCTCAATTTTCACTTTTTGTTCCTTAATAAGGAAATGTTGCACTAACTGAATACTTGGGTCAAGTTCTATTTGTCAATTTAATTTATTTTGGGTACAACTTGTAGATTAAAACATGCAAGCAAAAGGGTGGATAGAAGAAAAATGAGCTAATTATGAAAGTAAATGATCTGAATACACAGTCAGCAACCTCCACTTAAAGCATCCTTTGCAAAACCTGCCATTTGGATCATTTAAAGCTTTTCTGTAGAAGGCACACTGTGCATCATCAGTCTCAGACTTTCCTATTTAAAGGGCTAGGTATGACCAAAAAAGGCCTTCTAATTAAATGCATACCACAAGTATCTCAGTATTCTTGTGTTTTGTTTGTTTAACATATTTTGATGCCAGTTATGCTTCATGCTTTGGTATATTTTCTTGTATGACTCTTACCAGTAATATCTATGTATTGGATGGAATTTGAGGAAGGATAAAAAAAAAAAGAGTAGGAAAAGTAAATGCTTAGGTAATTGTTTTGTGTCTGTCATGGTTATTGCTGCATAACAAGACATAGAAAAATTTAGCTTAGTCTCCTACAAAAGGAAACATCACTTTCACCTCATAGAGATTCTGCTGACATTAAGACAGCTACAAATTTGGCCCATTCTTTGTATGTAGATTTATTTAGAAAATCAAACTCATTACATGCAGTTTCTTATTTTCAAAACAATTGCCTTTTTTTTTTCCTTCAGAGCAAATAATGGAAGGAAAACAGAGGAGTTTAGAACACAAACACAGACACAACTGATAGTGCCGTGTAATATGCGTGTCTTCAGTAAATTTACTGAGGAAATAGAAGAGAAAAATAGGTGGAACTGGAAACAGCAACATTTGTCTTCAAAGGAATTATCATAAACAGGAGTGATTTTTTTTTTAATTGACTAAATGCAGTGGGAAATCAGTTTAACTTTCCTCCTATAACTGCTGCTGTTATGCAGATGTTGTTATTGCCAGAACAAATTGGCAGAAGTATTTAAGGGGACATGCTTCCTATCACCAGCTATTGCTCACTTAAAGAGCAGGAATAAAAAGAAAGAAACAGACCTTCCTTTGCATGACTGACAGCTTCCCTCCCAGAGGGACCATTTTGGTAATGCTTCATTTCAGTTTGTTGCATGAGGATAGCACAATGCCACAGCTCTTGCCACATTGCTAGATGATTAGAGGGCTGCACTGGCAGCACCTCACTCTTAAGTGGGCTGGACAGGGTGTTGGATGCTGCCTGGGCAATGGTATCAGTGTAGGGTTGGTTTTCACAGAAAGCAGGCAGCATTTTATCAGACCAGGTACATCCTTTGAGCAAAGTTGTGTTTCCTACAAGAAAATCAGTAGCAGGATGGGGGGGAGAGGGAGTGCCATTTAAAGTGGCCTTTGAAAGATATTAATTACTTGTAGATTATGCTGACAGCTGGGGAATTGCAGTGAAAAACTCTACAGTGGGATGAAGATCAGTTGCTAGTTATACTAACACAGTGGTTTGTTTCCTTTTCCCTTTAATAAATCATACTTTGCTTTCCACACATACTCCCTGGTATGACAGGCAGGACAGAGTGGAAAGAATGAAAGATACTGGCGCTTAGGGGCTTCTAGAAAAGAAATTTTATTTTGCTGGGTTTCTTAATCTGAAAAAATAATCTTATACATCTGAATGCAACCTTCAGTGCTGTCAACACAAGCCAGATGAAATAGCGAAAGGGAAATGAACTACCAAATAACCTGGGATAAGATCATAAGTGTGATGGAAATCCTGACTAGCGAGGTACTAGCTAGGATAGACCTGAAATAATTATCTACCACTAAATGCTGTCAGCATCTCCGTGTTTCCATGAATGTCTGTGTACATCATTTTGATCTTGCACATACAGATTGTTTTATGTCGAGCACTTTTACCTCTTACTTTTTTCCCCTCCTTTCCCTGTGCAGCAGAACTTCAAAATGTAGCCAATGAATAATGCAAGATGTGCATGTTGTCCTTTGCAGACAGTAAACCAGGATAATTGCACCATCCTGTGATTAAACTACCAAAGCACTCCTACTCCAGTAGTGCTGCATATGGGTAAGAGCATTTCGGAGTGCTGTGCAAGGGCATCTGTTTTGAGGTGAAGAAATACAGGTATGAAGTCAGGAGCCTGCAAGGATACTATCATGGCAACAGAGAAAATATTGACCAAGTAAAATGTGTTTTGGGTATCCTATAGCAGGAGAAAATAGATGACAAGGAGAAATTCCGTCTTTGCTATCTTTTCTGCTGATTTTCAGTTGTTATATCACAAAAAAAAAAAGGCAGTAACACACTTCTCATAGGAAGCAGTTGCTGTTTTTCCACACTTTTTTTTGAATGAAAAATCATAAAAATCATTTTTATGCAAATATTTTAGATGTTGTTTACCTTAAAAGAGTTTGCAGTATTGTGTATAGCATTTTGCTATTTTGCCAAATTTTCTTTGAAAATACATTTTTTTTTAAAATGCATTATCTCATTTATTATTTTACTAATTCACAATGAGAAAGTTTATTACTCTAAACATAGGAGTAATTATATGGTTTTTGCTGTCATTTGTTTTATTTTGTTTTTAAGACAAAACACCTCATTACAATTTGGATTCACAAACATTTCTGGAAATATACGGTATGGAGTTTTGTGAAAAATTGACAGAGGGTCATTTTTAAATGATGTTGTACCCATATGAATCAAATCAGTTTCAACATGTATTATCCTCCAAAAATCATTTTCTTATTTCTCATCCAGCTAGCTAGCTGCTCCGATGCTATTTCTGTGTGTAGAAAATAGCTGGAGTTCTCAGGGATGCTGAGAGGTTTCCACTTGGAGAGAAACTGTGCCTAGAATCACAAAAGGGAGGAGATTCAACCACAGAAATATCCAAGTAATAAAACACAGTCCCAAGTATGAGCACTTTGGAGTACTTCTACAGCAAAAAATTATTTAGCGGTCAGAATTGTTCCCTCAGAATCTATTACTTTCTTCTCCATTTCTTTGGGGCATGTATTCTGAGTCTGCCTCAGATCTTGTTCTTCAGCAGCTGACAAGAAAAAGGTGCTTGCACTTCTTTCTTTCTCTGCTGTGCGTGTTACTCAAGCTCCTATGAGCTGCTCTTCGGGGTGACAGGACAAGGCAGTTTGGCCGTAGGCTTTCTTTGTTTTTCTTCTTGTAATGCATGTAGGAAATGTGCAAAGCTAAAACCCAGAGTAAATGTGGCATGAACAGCTGCTCCACAAGTGTCCTCTGAACTACCTCATAGTTGTGCTTCTCCTAAAATTGAATGCAGTCTAGTGAGACCAGAAAGGCTTCACGTTGGACAAGAGTCCCTACCAGACTGCCGTTTCTTGCCAGCAATTTTTATGCAGAGGGCATCTGTTGTGCAAAGGGGTAGATCCTTCATTTGAACAGATGTCATACAGTGACTCCCTGTCATGACTCACTTGGTAGCAGAGGTCAAACCAAGCTGGAAAACCTTGAGCTGCAGCTGAGTCAGGATCAAAGGACTAAAAACACCCTGCTGACTCTTAGTTGCAGTCGTGAACAGCATGGCCTCTGTTATCCTTTTTCCTTCTAGCAGAAAAAAATATATATATATGTATATATATTTATTTATATATTTATATATAGCCAGAAGGGAGATTTCCCCTTCAGGAGAGCAAGGCTGTATTTATTACTTTCCTCTAAGTTCACCTCAGAGCCAGGAATGTTGCATGTGAGTGAGCAGTAACAAAAGAGTACTTCAATTAAGAACTGAAGTCATAAATCTGTGGCAGTTTGTTTTCACCACAGCTGAAAGGCCCAAATGGTTTTATTTGATATTTGCCTTGAAAAGATCAACAGAGTCAAGGGCAAAAACGTCTGTAATGAATGACATGATGGATTCATCCATTGTTTTCTCGTGTGCCGGCAGGGCCCAGAATCATGCAAGCTGGCTAGGGAAGGATGCCTCCCTCCGTGTGGCCAGCAACAACCCCTCAGAGCTGGGCATGAGGGTCCTAGGCCGATGTCCCCTGCACCTGCTCCACATGCCAAGCACAGTGCTGCGGCACAGGCAGACACATGCCTTCCTGCAGCACTGAGCCACAGCGTGCAGCAGAGCCGTGCCAGCACCAGGACTACAAGTTCCACAGCGCCCTTCCCGCCGGGTCGCAGTGCTCCCTCCTTTGGACCCCACACTGATCCCCATGGAGCTCGACAATGTTGGCACCCTCCTTCCTTTACGTTCCTGTTCCCTGTGAGTCTTCTGATGTGGGTCCCACCCCAGCCCTGGCATGGTGATTCAGGCAGGAAAATAGCGACCGAACTAGAAACACGTATGTCTTTCCGCACCGGCCACTGGCCTCTGCTTTACTGGGTTTGTCCAAATCCTTGTGCTCTAGGGAGTCTTTGAGGTCATGGCTGTGCATGGATGGACTTAATCCTCTAGGGACAACAGAGAACTTTGAAAAGCTGAAATTTGTGGTTAAGTGAGCAAAAAAAGATGTGTCAAAAATGACTGAATTTAAGCTAGCAAGAGGAGAGGCTGGAGGCAGAAGGGAAAGAGGATCATCGGGTTTGCTTCTGTCTTTCAAACAAAAGTGAGACTAGGAAGAAACAAATTAAATGGTTAAATTGCCTGGATTCCTATGCAGCTTTTCTGGGAACTCCGACAGCCTGGACCAAGAGATATTTTAAGCTATGAGTACACCAGATACTGGTGCAAATGTCTCCCTTCAGCACTCTCCACCAGCCTTCAGAGGAGAGTCGTGCTCTACCAGCTTCCTACATTGAGAGAAGTTATGGCTCAGGCCCATCCTTGGAACAGCTTTCTGTGTTTGAAGACATGGATGTCAGCATGCGTGGCAGCGCTGGAGCTGCCTGCCCCTCCGTGGGCCAGCAGAGACATCCTGGCAGGCAGTCTGCCCAGTGTTTGTGACCACTGTGCTGTGAAAATGACCTGGAATTCTCTCATGGACACAGCTCCTGGTTTATATTGCGGCAGAAAAGTCATTGTCACTGCCAAAAAAAGACAAAAGGCCACCAAACAATAACACAGCCATAAATAAAGGCTATAAGCGTGCAGATGGATAACCACAGGCTTTCTCTCATGCACATGGTATCCAACTTGGAAAGGAGGTCTTGTTGTGACTGCAGATGTTTTGAAGATCTTTATCTCATTTCTGGAAATCTTTCTCCAGTTGTGCTCTAAGTCCTGAATGAAGCAAGGTTTGTCCCTCACTGTGGCTTCTAAAAGCTGCTGATTTACACCACCCACCTGGCGTGCTGGTGGCCCCCTTCCTGAGGGTGACATCTCGGAGCAGCATGACCATAGCTCACTTTTCATAAATCCTTTATTCAGATGTGGCTCCCAAGCAGTGAAGCTTCAGCGCAGCCAGTGTGTCGCAGCAGCAGCAGATGTGGGACAGGAGAGCAGAACTGCTGTCAAGACTGCAAATCTATCTGGGTTCAAAAATTCAGCAAAGCTGTTTAAGAAGCATAACACAAAGAAGAGCAGGAAAAAAAAGGGCTTAATTCTTGCACTCCTGCTGACCTTTAAATGAAGTGCTATATCCAGTGCTACTGCACATTAGTTTTGGTTGTCCTCCTGCAAGGCAATTGCATGGTATATATGGGTATGAGCTGGAGTCAGGAGACTCGTTTGCAAATCTCAGCTTTGCTGCTGTTTTACCTTTTTTTTTTCTGTATGTTGTCTAATTTTTCACTGTTGGAGAATGAATACTCTTGCTCAGTGGGAGCTGAATGAGCTTACCAGAGGGCGTCACTGGAATCTGTGATCCATGCAAGTTACAACCAGAGAGCCTTCCCTTAGCCCCTGAAATCACTTACCTCTATAACTAGTTCTTGTACTCAGCTTTGATGCCTTATGCGCATTTTCCTTTTCTTTGGGAAACGTGGACTTTGTAGGGCCCTTGCTTTGGTGTTTCTTGACTTAAATGTTGTATTTTAAAGATAGCTCATCAAAACATCTCTGCCTTCAGAAAAATGGTGAACAAAGCGATCTCTGCCATGAGCAGTCGGAGAACGGTAGCACCAGCACTGATACCTGAGTTAGAATGACTCAAAGCTGCTTTGTAAAAACAAAGCTTGTAGGTGGCTTTCTGTTTACCTGTGTGGACTCGTATTCTTTTGTATTGAAGCAGCTTGACCCATGCCACCCAACTGGAGAGTCTCCCATCCCTTCATGCCTTCGCAAGAATTGTCCAGCTGTATGTACCCCTGCTTCTTGCAGTACTTTGTCTGTGTGCCAGTACTATAGACCAGCATAAATGGCATGATCGTGCTGGGATGTGCCTTTTTAAATGAGAAAGAAAAGACACATAAATTAGATAAAATCTGATTTTTCTGGAATGATTTTACAGAGATACACATTTGCATGGAACCCCTCATCTGGGTGCTGGGGCTTTTGAGGAAGGACGCTGTAGACATGCTACCAGCCGAGATATAATGCACTGAGAGGCAAAACAAAGAGAACCCAAGTAGGTATTTTATAACAGAGAAAGATGAATCTTCACTGCGTTATTCCAATATACATAAATGTAAATTCATTCTGCGTGTGATGCGAAAAGGAAACTTTCAGGTTTTGATGCCAAGCTTTGGAGTGACAGCATGGCCACCTTCCAGGAACCCAGGAGTCCATTCCGAATTTGAGACTAAAATCTCTCCAATGTGTTTTGTGACATTAAATACCTCTTTTAAACAGAAAAGAAAAGAAAAAAAGCCATCATCTTAATTTGGGCCAATCCCTCACTGGAAGAGAGCATCTCAGAAAGCTGATAAAAACTCCTAAATCAGTATGATTCCCAGCAGTATTTTCACTTCAATAAAACAATACATTTTCAACAAAACAATACTTTTTCAACAAAAGATGTTACTTACTGAATGCTTGCTGCTGCCAGTGGCTTTCAGAGGAGCTGGCAGTGTGCAGTTCTTCTTAAAAGACATTCTGCTCTTACATTCATTTACTCTGGTGGTTCTGTGTATGTGATAAAATGGAAAGCTAAGGCTTCCTTTTAGTGTATGTGAAAATAACTGAATATTTAAGGAAGTCAGAAGCAGGATCTGCTTTTTGTTGGATGTAACGGTTCCCTAACACTGACAGATGGATAGCTACTGTCTTGTGTATGCGCATTAATTCCACGATGCTTGTGCTACAGGGAAAGCAGCAGCAACACACCTTCATAGCTGAGCACACACACAGTTGTGGAACACTCAAAGAATTAAACTGCTGTGTCATCCAGCTCCCTAAGCATGGGCCAGGACCTGTTCTCTGACATTTTTATAAACAGTTTTGAATTTATCCTTAGAAATAAGTCATATTAGGTACAGCTAATGACACTTTTTATTTGACAAAAGAGCTTGCCTTTTCTGACCAGTGATGTTTTAGTGATTGATGGAAATTAACCTGCTTTTCTTAGCTTCCATTGGTCAACATTAATATGCAAGGTCAGGACTTAAATTTTAGTGGAAAACAGTAATAAGTAGTGCCTGCAGACCTGAACACCACAAAGTCTCTTGCACAGAGAAAGCTCTGTCATGGATCTGAAAGTAAGTTTGAAGAATCAATTCAAAGAATATAATCGATTGATATAGAATGATGTTGTGTGTGCAAGTGAAAGCAAAAGGTTGCCCAAAGACATTGATACATTAAAAGATCAGACTGATTTGAGCTGATTTCATGCTATGACCGGCCTTCTGAAACAGTTCTTTGCAGTATTCATTTATTTAGTTATTATCATGTTATTTAGTTGTTTATCAATCATAGCTATTGCCAGGTAGTTAAGAACAGTTAATTTGCATTAATGCCTACAGATGCACTTTTGGCAGTAGGTTGCTACTGCTAGTGCTGAGTTCCTGCTTATTTATTTATTCTGGACAGCCAGCTTTGGCACCTGATGTATAGACACATTTAGGGTTGACTGCTGTTCAACTACAAATGGACTGCATGTTACTGAAGTCAGAGGAGTTAAACACATCTGCACAGATGGAATCAGATGAACTCAGTGGCAACATGTGAAATCTTTCCTTGCAGAAAGCTTAAGCTCTTCTTACTGTGAGCAGACTGGAAAATATATATAAAAAGCAATATTGTTTTTGCAGCTGCAATCTAGCAGTCATACATCAAGAAGAATAAATGGGGCTAGGCTGAAGTGTACTTGAAGAAGTAATCTCTTCTTCCCTGTTCCTCATTGGTCAGGATGCCCAGGGATGGATTGCTCACTTTCCCCTGTAATGCAAAATTGGCAGTTGTCAAATAAGTTACGGATTTCCAGTTCTGAGCAAATAAAAGGAAGTGCTCCCTTATGCAATAGGTAGATGAGCTGTGAAACCCCGTGTCAAAATCTTCTGTGGATGCCACATTTATGCATGGGTTTGGGAGCAAACTAGAGAGTTCAAGGAAGAGAACTCTGTCAAGGTCTCATAAGGAAATGTGCTTTGTTTTAACTCCCTTCCCCCATCCTCGCATCTGGCTATTATCAGAATCAGGGTACTGGGCTAGAGGGTCCTTTGGTGCGGCCCGGGAGGCTTGTTCTTACACTCTTAGCTA
The DNA here is from genome assembly GCF_013377495.2 of Cygnus atratus. Taxonomy (NCBI): domain Eukaryota; kingdom Metazoa; phylum Chordata; class Aves; order Anseriformes; family Anatidae; genus Cygnus; species Cygnus atratus. The sequence continues at coordinate 20,837,899 of NC_066374.1, forward strand.
ATTCCCTCTCTGGAATCTTTCCCTCCATTATTAAATCAGGTCCTTGTCTTTACCTGCAAAGCTTTACATCTGCATACGGTCCTTTTAGTCATGTTCAAGTCACTTTGTCCTCCTTTCTCTGCCATTGCTCTCAGCCTCACCCCAGTGTCAGTCGGGTTTTCACGCTGAAGGCTTTATGCCGTCCCTCCCAGACAGTTCCTGAGCCTGGCTCAGACTCCCTGTGCTCTTTGATATTTTTCTTCTGCCACTGAAATTTGAACTGAGAGATCCAAAGCAGAGACTGCATTTGGAAGAATACCTCTGCTTCTGGGTGCTATGCATATGACTGACAACACAGAATAATCATTAATCAGGGTTAAGTCTCCTTGTGTCATCAGTGAAAGAGGGAAGCTCTGAGCAAGGAGGAGGCACTTGTCCATGCCCCCCGTGTTTGCAACAGCAGAAGCAGTGAACAACGAAGCCCTGCCCGACAAGCTGCAGGAGCCACATGGGGAAGGTCAAGTAGTGACAGAAGTGCTCCAGCTTGGATCAAAGCATGGGGGGAGTTCATAGCTTTTATCATCTACTGGATTTTCCCTGTAAAACCGAGGCAGGGCACAGAGGAAACAGCAGCATCTCCATGGAGCCTTCTTCCAGGAAGGAAAGGCACAGGAGCATTTGACCCATCGTATAAGCACTGAAACACATCCTGAGGCAGCCTGCAGCCCACAGCTACTCATGCTGCAGCTCAGGGCTAGCTTGAAACTCTTTCAGCAGCTCTGCCATCAGGGCTGTGTCTGGGGGTGAAACCAGCTCACGCTAGCTAGCTTAGCAGCTTGCACTTGTTAAGACGGTGAGTCTGTAAAGAACAAACAATGCAATATCCAAATATCCTTTTCTAACAAGGGAGCAGCAAACAATGACATTTAAGTACATAATTCCTCCTTTTCTCAAATGCGTAATTATTAGAAGTATATAACAATAATATGTTTGTTTGCTCTCTTGCAAGATTGTCCGTAACTTTCTACCATTCCTGCCAAAAGAAAGCTCCTGAAATACACTGTAATGTCCTCTAAATGCTGCAGGGAAGGATGTGTGCCAAAAAAAATCTATCTGTTCTGTTTTTACTTTTAATCACGCTGAAAGAACAGGTGGCCAAAAATGGATGCCATAAAAAACATTAAGGATTATGCAGAACTGTTTTCACTCTGCAACTGAATGAAAGCCTTTTTCCTGCTAAATACTCAAGACTCTGGTTACCAGCAGACTTTCCTTAAAATGTTGGAAGGACATGAATACGAAGAATGAAAAACTGCGGGTGTATTTCCTCAGGTGGCCAGTGAAGGACCAGACTTCTTCTGGCTGACAAACCTTCGTCATGGGCAGGACCATCCTTCCCGGTTTCTTTTCCTCACTGTAAAACTCAGGCTCGTGGAAGAAGACAGCTGGAAAATGTTAACCAGCTGCCAGCCAACCTTGCAGAGTTATTTCCTTCTGCAAAAGACAGCAAAGCATCCAGCCAATTGTTCCATTCATCATTTTCCCCTCTGAAATTAGAAGGCACTGTCTTTCTCACAGCCCCTGTTTATCTGGGGATCATCCTCCAGCAATTCCGACCTGAGCTGGCATGACCAGAGAAGTACCTTCCACCTTAAAACAAAACAAAACACCACCACCACCACCAAACAAACAAACAAGCACAGAAACTGCCATCACTTGGGGACTGATTCACTGCTGTCTAAGGGCAGGGTGGGATCCTAAACCATAGCTAGGGGTATTGCAACCAGCAGTAGATTTTCTTAGGTGCTTTTGGGGCAGTAACTTCCTGTTCCTATCTGTACTTTGCACTGCAGTGTTGTAATGTGGAGCACATATAGCCCACTGATGACCTCTACTTCAGTCCTCTGTGGCAGTGCCCGTAAAACACAACTGCTCAGCAAACTGATAAAGCTTGAGGAAACTTCTTATGCTCCAAGACAAAACATTGTACTGCTCTCATCTGGTGTATTTGATGGTTGCTGTCAAGTCTCCCACTACTCCTGGGACAGCGTTCATTTTAGCACGCCTCATAGTTTCTCGCACATCTGGAGAAATAGGTCTTTTTCAAAAGAAGTGATCATGGACACTGGGAATTTGATATCCCAGGAAGTACGGAAGTCACAAGATGTCCATTTCCACATAGCTTTGTCAAAATCAAATCCTTCAAATGAAATGAATTTCTTTTTGCATCCTGCAGTCAAAAGGATGGACACTGGATATATTTGCTTTTCTTCTTCAACATGAAAACAGAGTTAAATCAACATACAAGCTAAAATTCATTTTATTATAAACCAAAACAAACATGCATTTACCTTTGAAAAGGCTGAGAGAAAACACAAGAAGTGTTTGAAGATGGAAGAAGTTTTCCCATATTATTTATTTTAAAGATTTCCAGAGAGTCTTCTGAGCTCATGCCTTTTTCCGAATGCCCTGGTACAGCTAGATCCCTGTGATGTTCACGATAAACAGAATGGTGGGTGTGCTCCTAGATGAAACTCATTCTAACGTATATGCTTTGGTAGACAACCAAAGCAATCCTTGAGAATCATATTGTTCTGAAGGTACTAAGGGAACAGATGGAAGCTTTTAGGAAAATCTCAGTATCTCAGGAACAGAGCTGTGCAAGGACAGCATGATTTCTGATGGACATTGACAGTGGGGACTGGGAATGCCTTGGAAAAACTTTACCAAGACATCTTTAGAGCACCTGTTTTTCTTCTCAGGTCCAATGAAAAGGGATCTAATATAGTGATTTTCATACCTTTTGGGACCGTGAACAAGCATCAGCAATGGTCAACAGTACAAGCTCCTTAAAGTAAGTTTTCTGGATGGAGGAGTCTGCTGCACCATAGTGCCAGTGCCTTATATTGCAAGGCTATACTTAAAGCCTCGTAACACTGAGGCCAATTCACGTGCCACGTGGCTTCTTATCACATGAAGTCCAGATTTTCAGCTGCTGCAAATGCATGAATTAACAAAGAAGGTTTGACCTGCTATGCAGTGCTATACAGGCTGTGAAATGAGTGCAGGCTGCGTGCAAGGGAGCTAGCTGTTTAATGTAGAGCTTAGTGATATGGTTTAGTGGAGGACTTGTTAGTGTTAGGTCAGAGGTTGGACTCGGTGATCTTGGAGGTCTCTTCCAACCTAGACAATTCTGTGATTCTGTGATTCTGTGAAACAGAGAGTATGGGATATTTGGAGGTGGCTGACATCCAGCATAGAAATACCTTCTGTTCCTCAGAATTGGAGTGTTTGGGCAGGGGATAGTTGTTGCTTGTTGTCTTTGTGCTGCAGACCTGAAGTGCCCAGCACAGAGGTAGGCCAATATCCTAAGGAGGGGAGCCTGCAAAAGGCAGGGCTGGAAAGGCACGAGGAGGATGGCTGCAAGAAAGCCCTGAGCTGGAGAGCTGCTGAGGGCCTTTATTTCTGGGCTTTTAAATCAACACATGGTTTCTTTTCTTTTCTCTCATTTTTTCTCCTCTTATTTTCTCTCTTTTTCACCTGTATTAAGTCTATTGACATATTTAGGGATTTCTCTGAACAGAATAAGGAAGGTGATAATTTTGAGATTTGCCAAGCTGCAGGAGGGTAGTGAATGTCCCACTCCCATGAAAATGAAGAGTTGCATATCCAGACTCCAAGACAGCCTTAAAATGCCAGCCAGAAGATTTCCAGTTTCTGGTTTTCATTGTGTTTTTGTTCAGCATTTTTCCTTTCTATTTACTGTTTCTTCTCAGATAGATCTTTTTACCATCAATAATTCACCTCCTAGAGGCCTGCTCATTGACGGTGTTTCAAATAAAATAGCTCAAAATTCTTTCGCACAGAAAGGTGGCTCTTGGGCTTGGGCTGGGTGGTTGCTTGTAGACAGCAAGTGCATCACTTACACATTGTTTTCCTTAAGTGTTCTCTTATTAAATGCTGTGAAAGCTTTTCTAGCCCTTGAATTGCTCTGTTAATTGCAGATGGGGCCCCAGGGAAGCGTTGCCAGTGTCTGACAGGTCTTTGTCTCCACGTCAGTGCTCCCCATCCCCATCTGAAGCCCTGTTTCTGTATGCAAGCAGGGAGTCAGTCTCCACAGCATTCCTCCATTACAGACAGGCTGCATCAGGCATCCGCGTAAAATACACAGCCCTCCCACACACCCCCAGCAGAAACAAATAAGCAAAACCAAAGAAATAAAGAAAGTAAGGAAGAAAGACAATGTGAGAAGTTATCCCCTATTGAAGGAATATTTTGTGCTTCTTGTTTCGCCAGGTTAAATTTCTTTCTTGGGGCTTGCTCACTCATTCATTTTGATCATTCAGTGCATCTGTTTGTTTGTTTATTTAGGCATTTTCCTCTGGTGGGGCAGTTATGATTCTGGATAGTTGAGAGTATCCTGGCGATGACCCACCAGAGATGCTCAGGGAATACAACTGCAGACGTGGTTTCTGTGCACAAGCACTTTTACAGTAGTAGCTGGAATGAGCCCTTATTTGCTGTGGTCTCTAAGTAAATGTCAGCTTCTAATAGAGGACTCAGAATCTGAACTCCAGACTTAATTGCAGCACAGGTATGAAAACTGAATGTTTAACGCTCCTAATCGCTGTGGCTGGTCCATGAACCAGCTAGCTGGAGCTGTGACTTGCTGATGTGCCATCTCTACTTTTTAGAGCTCTTCATTTCTCCATTGGGAATGTGAAAAAAGCTAAAATCATCTCTTGTCCTTTTTCTCTCAAATTAGAGTATCTTTTTGTTCTCTTCCCTGCTGCCAAAGATCTCCAGGCCCCCCTGCAGCTCTGTCCATGCTCTGCAGGGTGGTGTTGCCCCAGACAAAGGCAGCAGAGGCACAGGAGGAGGCTGAGAAGTCTGAGGACGACTGACTGCCTCTTGGCTTTTCCAGCCTGGGCAGTGCAGGGAGGTGCAGAGCATGCTGCTGTGTTGGGAGAGTGGCAGACAACTGATGAAAATAAGAGTAATTCCACCCAAAACAGTGCTGCTGCACTGCCCATATACTTGTGATTGTTTCTCTTATGCAGCTGTAGATTCAGTTTTGCTGTAGGCTGTAATAATATGAAAAAAGTACAATACTTCACTGGGTACTCCTAACTTCTTTCTTTTAAGAAAGACCACCTGAAGAGCACTGGAAAGAGCCAAAGGCAAGCACATAATTCCAGCAAGATTCACATGGGCAATAGGGTCATACAGGTGTAGTGCTTTCACCTCTGAGAGCATTCATTTTCATCTTACCACCTCTAGGCAAGAAATTGGCTCTTGTGTGTTGCTCTGGGACAGCTATATTCAGCCCGTGAAGACAATCCAGACCTTCCCATTGTTCCAGAGAGGTCTGATCCTACCTCCACTGTTGTCATTGGAATTGGATCAAACTGAAAAACTGTGCAAACTTACGCTGCTCAGAACGTGACTGCAAGGTAAGAGTAATCCATGTGATTGAGGCCTTACAATGATTTTGCAGTGACCTGCACTAAGGCAGAGCCCAAAATGATCCCCTTGCTCCCAAACCTGAACAAATTAGAAATGGATCCACTGGGAGAAGGGGCAGAAGGTAAAGATGACATTTCCAGGATAGGGTCCCACTTCAAACATCCAACGATTTCTGACTCCAATGTAAGTGTCACAGCAGGGCAAGCTGCCATGTAAATTGTGTGGCTGGTATGAAATGGATTTTGAAAATACACCCCAGAAAATGAGAGGCTGCATAAAAACTACAGTGCGTGGTAATTAATTGTCACACTAGCCCAGCAAGTTCGATGTGCTAATTAGAAAGAGTTTGCCAAAAAGGTGCAGGAGCAGGAGTCACAGGCCAGTAATAAACCAGTGAAGTGCAAGGTGGCAACTGCCTTGCATGGTTCTGTGCCATCACCGTGACATGGGTTAAAACCTTGTCTGGAAATCAAAACCTGAATGTCAAGGCCAGTGCCTCAGTGACCGTGCAACTGCTGCCTTGTGACCTTGCTGGGGAGAAGAAGCATTTAAATGAAGCATGAGGAAGGAAGCAAATAAATGAAGCCTGGAAGCCACTGAATTACTTTGAGTGAGTTACTCAAGGCAAGTGAGAGACGCAGCAGGGAAGGAGCAAAACGTCTCAGTGCTGTAGAAGAAAGCAACACGGGAAGCTAGTGGATGCTGAGGAGAGGGAAGCAATAGCAGGATGGCTGCAGGGGCAGTGCTGAGTCCCCCAGAGGGATCCCAGTCTCTTTTCTCTTGGGCCACTTGGAGAGCTGTGAGTTATAAAGGAGTAGGGGGAGAGATCTGCAGCATCTGGGTCACCCAGAGCTCCAAAGCCTCCCCAGCCCCCTCTCCAGAAGATGTAACAGTCTTCTCACCACATGCAATGTTTTGGAAAAGTCCAACCTGTGTCTTCCATCTGTGAGACGAAGACCGTGCCCCAGGGCTCCTCTGTGCTGCCTTCTGAGTGAAACCAAATAGAGACAGAGGGGTTTGAGTCCCCCTTCTCGCCTCAAGCTGACTTTAAGTACAGGTGTTTGAGGCATTTTTAACTGTCTGAAAGGTGCAAACCTGCTGGGAGAAACGGGGCATTTAGCAATGAGACGGAGAGGAAACAGTGGGATGAGGCAGAGCACAACTCATTTGGGTCTCGCTGTTGAAAGTAGAGCCTGAAAGCAAGATCCACTTGGTTGCACAATACCAAGTTCAAACACACCACCTCTTCTGTCAGGAGTACCGGCTTCTATTTTATAGTTAAAACTGCAGGGTTTTCCATGTAATTGTATGAAACAGGGAGGTCCAGAGCCGCCTGTCATGCTGGTTATGGCATGGGCAAGCTGTGTGGACCGAAAGGGGTGAAATCCTGGTCAGTGGAGTTATGGGGAGGAGGTCTCGGCTGCTCAGAAAGCCCTGTATTTTATGGCTGGGAAGAAACATAGCGGAGGAGTGGTAAGGAAAAACTGGAGCTAGTGAGCAAAACTGGGTCAGAGAGTAAAAGGAAAGGAATGGAAAACTTAAGGCAAAGTGAAATTAAATCTGTGCCTGTGGTTGTGTGACCTTCATCAACTAAACTTGGAAACGAGAGCGTAATTTACTCTCAACTTGCTCGGAGCAGCAGAGGTGAACAGCCCAGGCCGGGTGTGATTCTGTCAGAAAGCATTGACCACCCTCTGCTGGCAACCCCAGCCTGGTGCAGCGAGCCCGCAAGCTTTCGGCAGCAGGCTGCTCAGCAAACGCACGGCAACTTTCTGAGCTCTTAATTCCCTTGGCAGCGAGAAAACCCAGCTCTTGGGGCCCTCTGGAGAAACGCTGAAATAAAAGCTGGTCTGACCCTCCCCGAAGTGCTTGCGGGCAATCTCCTCTTTCCTGCCCGTGCCTGCCTGTGAACATGCATCCTCATTTCCCAGAGCACATGGAAATACCCTGAGCCAGCCTCACGAGACGGGACGGAAAGCTGTCTTATAAGAGGGTTACAAAAGGTAGGGCTTACAGAAAGAGATAGGCTGTTTTGTTAGTCTAAGATAGCTGGGGAAAAACAAACAAATGAGTTTTCAGACACAGAAATGACACATTGTTTTGGAGGCTGTTATCTGTTTTTGTTTTGTTTTGTTTTTGTTTTGTTTGTTTGCTTGTTTGTTTTCCAAATGTAAAGATGAACAAATTCTGAACATTTTAATGCCCTGGAAAGACATTTTAATGCCCAGGAAAGATTTGTGACCAGTAGTATGGGTACAGAAAAAACTTTAAGCTTTGGCAAATGAGATGCAATATTACTTTTTACTGGCCCATACCTAAGAGACTCAAAAGGAGAGCTGACTTTCTGCCACCAGCTGAGTTTGGATTCTGTTCCTGGGTAGGTTGGGGATAAAAAACTTGCATGGCTCTTATGTGCTGGACAAATTCACAAGGAAAATAAGCTATCTGCACTGTTTAGTGCAAATACACCTCCTGTCCCTGAACCACAGTTCACTGGGAGGCTATTTTGGAGAGGTATCATGTTAGCTTTGTCCTTATGCTTGTGGTCACTGCCAGAGGCAGGCTGTCAGCCAGCTGACTCCTGGCCAGCCAGACATGCTCCCAGGGGATTTTGTGACCTCTCATGCTGGGAGGGGAACTGACTTTACCTCTTCTGCTTCCCAGGAAAGTCACTTAGTCAACGGGTGCTTGTGTATAAGCAGATAGTGCCATCAACCCCTTTCCCCCAGGCTGTGTGCAGAAAGTGAGCATGGCTGCCTCTACCTCTAACCCTAACCCGTCCACATGGGTAAGGTGGGTTCAGCGTGCACCCATGAGGTTGAATCCCATGGGTGTGAAGAGGAGAAAGCCTGGTTGCTGGATGCTTACATTGGGGTTGAGAGTGGTATGAAGTTGTTAAAGCATTGTCAAGCTGTCATTGTCAACCCATGCGAACAGGGCAGTCTGGGTGGGTTTGGAGGCATAGGTCTCTTTTGGAGGAACCTGGATTCAGGTGGAATCTCGAAACCTGTGTTCTGGCTTGTACATCACAGGTAGCGTCCAGCTCACAGTTAGACTTGCAGCTCAGTGTCCCAGGTTTAGGAACATGTCGTGAGCACTGGGAAGCACAGTCGTGTCTTGAAAAAGTCTTGCCTAGTTTTACGACTCAAGCCCCAGAGAACCAAAATACCGTATCTTATAGAAGCCAAATGCCTTCCAAGCACCTTTAAAAAATGCCAGCAACAAATCATAACTGACGTGTACAGAGAAGTCATAGCATGCATGGGGTGATCACATGAAAAACCCAGTTCATGTAATGGCCTTGGAGAAAAGAAACCATTCTCACTGAGCTAGATGGATAGATGCAGGAAACACCATACAACCAGGTAAGAGAGTAAGTTCCTTTGAATACGTGCTCTATTATTTTGAGCACTGTAAATGGAAATGGCATTGAATCAAAGAACATATAAGTCACAAATTACCTGAAAACTCTACTGCTCAGCTATATCTTATGCAATCACAAGATTTTTCGTAGAGAAAAGTCAGTAGATCTCAGCAGCTTCTCTCACAAGGTAAGCAACCAAAGGTGCTTCTGAAAAGGTGGCCTTGCCCACAAAACAAGAACTAAAACTGGAGAAATGTCGGCCTGGCAGGGGTGAGACTTCACCTGAACACTGTGCTGGGCATTTCCCTTGGAGCACCTCCTCCAGGTTTCAGCTGGATGCCAGGTGCGTCAGAGCATGTGCAAAGAGGGGAATTCTGCACTGCTCCCATTGCATTTCATGACCTCCCCATGTGGTTAAAATATGATTTGTGAAGTCTTAGGCAGGGTTGGGCAGAGTGCTGATCTGAAATGGAGGGAAAGGTGTAAGGTATCCAAATGGCTGTGATTTCTTCACCACATCATGTGCCAAGTGCATGATTAAGCTGTTTCAGCTGGGGGATTGTGTGTTTGTGTATGTCTGCATGCAGGTGGGGTGTTTATGGTCTGCAATTGCCCCCACAATATATTCGTGCCTGGAGTTGGGGCCCTCTACTGTTGTCAATATTCCAGTGTATAAGAAAAGCTTGTTAAACAGATTCCCTTCTTCGGGATTCATGGTTATGCTAACTTGTAATACAGTAATGCTGCCAATTATGTTTCATAATTATAACTCAGTGAAGAGAACGTGACCCAGAACATATCAGGTAATTAGTTATACCATTAAATGTCTCAGGACATGTTTCTGTAGGCTGAAACTAACATCTGAAAGGCCTTAGGCTGCAAAATACATCCAAATCTGTTGGATGTACAGCACTTTACCTACCCAACAGATCCCTTCATCTGGAATATCAGGTGTCTGGCCAACATCACACAAACAGTCACTCCTGTGTGCAGTTTCATAAGCCACTAAAGCCAACCTAAGTCTGTGCTGCCACCCAAAGGCCAGTGCTGCACCTCCCCAGGTGGCTGTTAAGCTTTTGCAGACATGCGTGGGGCAGCATTGCTGCTTGTGCCTGCGGCTGTAAGGTGAGATGGGTCAAGTTGGTGATCTGAATGGGGGAAAAGTAAAACACAGTAATAACATTTCCAGATCTCTTAGCACTCTGCTCTGGCTCACATAAGGCCACAAAGGGGACAGCATAATCTCACTGAAAGGAGCTGGGAGACAGGGACGTTTCAGTCAGCCCCAGCTCTGGAGGGCCCATGCTGACCACTGAAACGCGCCTTCCCAGCACCTCAGCAGCTGTGCATTGGCTGCCAGCAGGACCACCACGAACCCCGTGGCTCGGGGAAGGTCTGACTAGGTGGAGCGGTTTGTTCAGATAACCCACCCCATCGGCACAGCGCGGTGTGCTGGATGCTCTGCCTGCAAAGCTTCCTCTCAATTCAGACAGCTTCAGAGCAGAAAATAATTCTACATATGACCTCTGCTGACTTAGTTTTTCCCAGTTAAACAACTCTCTTATCAGCTCTCCAAAGTGCGGGAGCTGATGTTAACATCCTTGCCCGTCCTGGCTGTGTGTAAGCCCTCCAGCCGAGCACCCGCTCGCACTCCGCTGCTGCCTGACCGACGCAGGAGTAGCAGCAGCCTCACGGTGCGGGCCGGCTGCACAGACACGGACCTGCGAGAGGCAAACTGCCCGTGTGAGCAGGGAAGCCAGCCCTATCCCTCCGCAGAACGAGTCCAGCTGAGCTTTTTCCCTGTGGAGATTGCACCTTTCAGCTGGCTGAAGGACGGAGCTGTGGGAAATCAGAGGGCCTGGGGAGGACGCAGCGGGGAAGGCGGCTGCTGCGTGGGATCTCACACAACCCCTTCGGGCTGTCCCAGCCTGAGGTCTCCTTACACCCTGCTGGGGGGAGTTCTGAGACTCAGCAAAAGCACCCGCAGGAGAGAGATCGCCTGAACTGCGGGATGGAGAGACGGGGGAATGGAGGCAGGGACCCGGAACAAGACACCGCCTGAACTGCGGGATGGAGAGGCGGAGGGATGGAGGCGGGGACCCCGCACACGAGACCGCCTGAGTTTGCGGGACCTGCCGTTTGCGTAGCCCCGCCCAGGCGTCCCGCGCGGCCAATGGGAGGCGGCGGGGCGGGGCCGGCCGGGTGCGGATCCCCCGCGCTGTCCGCGGCGCGCCTCGCTCCACGCGGCGCCGCGCGCCCTGCCCGGGAGCCACGCGTGTCCTGCCCGCGGCGCCGCGCACCGTGCCCGCGGCGTGTCCTGCCCGCGGAGCTCTGCCCGCGGAACACCGCGCGTCCTGCCCGCGGAGCCCCGCAGCCTGCCCACGGAGCCCTGCCCCACGCGCGCCGGGACACAGGTGAGTGGCGGAGCCCACGCAGCCGCCCGCCCACCCGCGGCGGCGGCTCCCGGCGTTTCGCTGGTGCCGGTGTCACCGCCGGGCGGGGGCCGCCGGCGGGTGGCGGCGCCGGGAGCGGCGCGGCGCGCGGTTGCGGCCGCCCCCGGTGCCGTGCCCGGGCGCGTGGGGCCGGGGCCGGGGGTGCCGCGGCCGCGGGGGCCGGTGCGGGGGCGGCGGGCCGGGGGCAGCCGGTGGCGGGCCGGTGGCGAGCTGTCGGGCCCCTCGGCGGGGCGTGCCCGGGCATATCCCCGCGCCCTGCCGCCGTCCCCAGGGTGGGCGGCGGGGGGCGCCGGCGGGGTCCGTCTTCGGGCCGGGGTTGGGCCGGCCGCGCGTGGGTGTGCAAGTACCGATGGCGAGTTGTGCACAGCAGTTGGTACTCGAGTTACGCGCCCCTTCTCCCTCTCACTGTACCTCTGTGAGGGTGTTCATAATTGTAGTAAGAATTGGAGGGAAAAATAGACGCTGCAGGTAACCGGAGTTATTATTGCAAGCAAGATGGTGACAGTTATGAATGAGTAGATGTGGGGAGAAAAAAAAAGAAAAGAAAAAGAAAAAAAAAAAACAGAAATCAAAGGTTTCATGTAGATTGGTAGGAGTTTTGGAAGTCTTAGTTGAGATATCTTATGAGTCACAGACACCCAAGAAGGATGACCAGAATTTCACTCGGTTTATATGAACATATGTATATGTGTGTGGGGGCCCTGTGATTGAAGGTATCCTGCTGCTGAGGGTGTCTGCTCCTCTAGGATGCACTATTCTCTTTTCCCAAGCCCCATTTGCCCACCGCAGTTTCTCATACAGCTCCTGCTGGTGTGGGCAGCCCTTCCTTGGGGCCTTCGTTGAGCAGCCGCTGTGGGCAGGGATGAGGCTGTGGCCGGGTGGGTGTTCTGTGGGACTATAAAACTGAATGGGAACAACAGCGGAAACAGGAGTGATGCACTGTGTCCTGTATTGTGGGTGGTTTTGGTAGAGTTTCAAATATCTGCCTTTGCGCTTGGAACGCAAGGAGCAGAAAGTGAACGCTGCAGCCTTGGGACTACTGCAGGGCAGTAAATAGAGATGCAACTTCTCCCAGAGTACCTCCCGTTCTCGTCTGCCGTTAGGATGCTTTCCCCTAAAGCAAATATAAGTTTCCAGCCACTCCATGCCAAGTAATTAGAGGACAATTTTGTGATCAGAACTTCCAAATGTGTTGGAAAACCTGCTGATTTCCAAAAAGAGCATGGAAAGATCCAGAATAAGTCCTTTTTTCCCCCTATTTTGTTTCTCTGAGCAGTCTTCTGGTCCACCGCGCGTCCCCTAGGGGTGGCAGGTCACTCCCCGCATGCTGGTTAGTGTAGGAAGGCACACAGAAATGCTGCCCGGTGAAAAGGACTCCGGGTTAATGAACGCGAGTGGAGGAATAACTGAGCAAGAGGCTGGGGGTAGGTATTGCCATATGCAAGACGCGCAGTCATATTTTCCAAATAACCTTTCTTTTTTCCTCCCTCCTTTTCATTTGCAGTTTTTATTTGGGATATTTGTTCTCTAGTTTTGTTTTTCAATACATACCGACATTCCTTTTGAGGTCCTTCCTGTTAGTGCCTCCTGGCTCTGCTAGGCGGTAACTTCATTCATGAAGCCGCCCATAGGGATCTGCTTGGCCGGCCCCTTGGCTCGAGCAGCAGTGCCCAGGAGCTGTTCCCTGTGCGTGGACACAAGGGCACCTGAAGCAAGGGTCTTGGCTGAGGGCTCTCCCAGCAGCGGGGGCAGGCAGAGACCCCCCTTCCTCGGGGGGGCCTTGTGGGCCCATGTAGGGGTGGCCCAGGGCAGGGGCTCGTTGGGCTGACCTGCTGCAGGTCCTGCCCTGCCCAACCTCTGTACCTGCTGCGGTGGTGACATGGCAGGGACCAGGAGCAACATCATTTGCACTGACTTTTTTTTTTGTACCCTTTCATTTATTTCCTCCTCCTTTTTATTCCCTACCACAGTCTGTTAGCTGGACACAAAAGGGAGTTTATAAATAGTTCAGATTCCCATATAGTTTAATTTTTTTTGAAAACTTAGTTTACACAGGAAAAAGAGAATCAGAGCTCCAGAACTGTCACTGAGGTAAATGATCTGGGACTCGCACTGTAGCTTTGAGGAAATGCTTTTTTATCTGATGATGATGATCTGATGAAACTCATTCAGCAATTCACGTTTTTGCTGTCTCAGTAATAACGCAGCAGGGAGCACACCCTGCTCGCTCAACTCAGGCAAGTTGTCCCGTTAAGACGATAAAAAAGTACGTTAAGTTATGACTTTTCTTTTAAGTTAGAAGATTTCGCACATCTTGAAACAATGGCAGTACGTTTTGCTGCCTTCCAGCTGACAAGTACATTGATACCATACCATGTTTGTATTCCTCTTTGGCAGTCACCTTTAGATGTGTAGTTTTCAGAGAGGTGGGAGGGTTTTGTTGTTTGTTTTTTACTTTCAGCTAATTAGGACTAGTCATTTTTGTTGTTTATTAGACAATCAGAAATTGCTGCTTTACCAGGGCAGTGCTATGTGGTTTTTGATGTGTGCTTCATTTACAAATTAAATGTCTTGGTGTTCTGGTATTGTTAAAATAAAAGGTCTTTTTTAAGAAGTACCATCACTTTGAATTTCACGCCAGATATTCAAGAAAGCTTTCATTCCACTTATCATTATATTGTGGCTTGAGAAACAGCAGGCCTGGTCTATGCTTCACAGTTTTGCGGGCATGGTTGTGGTATGATGTTTCCCCCACCATCCCTCAGCGATACCGTCATGCTGGCAGGTGTCCTAATGTATGCGTACTTGCACTGGCATAAGATTCCTTTTGCCTGTGTAACTTTCTCTATTTGGCAAACTGGTTTAAGCTGTGCCCCTCCTGGGGAGATAGTCTGGAAGGGATGTGTTCGTATCTGCAAACCCTTCTGACGTGCAGAAAAGTCTGTAAATTCACAAGAGAAAGAGGTCATGTCAGCAGAAGTTGTTTGCACTACAGTTTCACCAAGACTTTCTTTGTCACCTGTATTTCTTTCTTGTATTACAAGGACGCTTTGGAGAGCTGATAGGCAGGCAGCCTGAAGTCTTGCCTTCTTTTCTCTGAGTTCAGCCCCAGGTACCGGAGTATTGGCAGCGCTGGCTGGGCAGCCCGGTGTAGTGAGATCCTGCCAAGGCTTGGGGGCCTGGAGCTCGGAGCAGCAGCCTGCCAGCCTGCTGAAGTGGTGGCTATCGCCTGTGCTCGGCCCGTCTCCTGGCTTTTTATTTCTCCTCCTTCATTTAGCCCGTAGCAGGAGCCTAACGCTGAACTTGAATGTTTGTCCTTTGACAATGGCACAGAGGTCCCTCTTCACCACCTTCTGAGATGGTGACAAATTTCCTTTATTTATTCTATAGTGTCAGTAACCTTTACGCTATTTATAGGCTGTGATCGTGCCCCTCCCGAGATGTTTGCAAGATAAATTTAGCTCCCTTAGCTTCTCATTGCTGTATATCTTCACGTCCAATCCTCGCTGGCTTTCGCTGCCTTTCCTTGTAGCAAGTGAGCCGCTGGCCATGTGCGTGAGCTGCAGTAAGCAGTGACTCACCTTCTAAGCTTGTCCGGGGCAGACTTCATCTCAAATGAATCCTGATGGTTCAGAGACTGGGGAGCCTGGCCAAACGTCTGCTTCCTAAAGGCAGTCTGCATGGGAGTGGTGGGGGATTAGACGAAGTCCAGAGAAAGCCTGCAGAGACTCGAGCGTGCGCTGCAGGACACTTGTATCCGCGTCTGCTGGTGGAGCAGGTAGGATGCGAGGGGCTGTCGCAGGAGGGGGCGGTGGGGAGAGCTTGGTGGCCGTGCAGTCCTCTTGTCTCCCTGGTCTGCGCGGGGGTCTGGCAGGGTGCTGTCCTCCCGGCTGAGCCGGCCTTCTCCTGGGGCCCTGAACAGGACAGCTCTGGCTCAAATGCCAAGTTTCCCAGGTGTTTCAGACTGTTCGGAGTGGTGCTCTTCAAAAGAGCATTTCCAAGTGTTTTCTGCTCCTGGTGGGTGTTCAGAAGTTAACGGGTCTTGCTGTCAAGGCAGGAGGAATGCTGTTTCTCTAGTGGCTGGCTGCAGGAGGTTTGGAGAGAAGTAGAAAGAAGAGTGGTCCAGTGGGGGTGGATTTTATTCCATTTCTGTCATGATAAAAACCCACCTAGAATATACAGAAAAGCACAGACAACCCTGAAACTGTAAACAAGTCGCTGGGTTTTGTAGCTTTGGGTTTTGTTGCTTGTTCTTGGTGAATCTTCCAGTCTTGTGTCCTCCCATGAGCCACGCTCACTGAAGGTGGAAATCATGTTTCCACTGAGGCTAGGGGCAGTTCTGCCATTAATTTCAGCTGAGCCATTCATTCCCCTTGGAAAGGCTCTGGATGGTGTTTTGCAGGGAGATGGCTGCTTGTCTTGCCAGCCCTCTGAGACAGCTGTGAGTGAGTCCGTGTTGTGCTGAAAGCTCAGTGCAGCAGGAGCTCCAGCAGCCCATACAGCCCTGGGCTGTGGCTGTGGGGTGTGGGCGCGTGTCCTGCCTGGCTGGGACTGCCTGTCATGGCACTGGCCAGAGCTTGGCTGCCAGATCCCTGAGCTGGGACTCATCCCTCTGGCTGACAGTCTGGGGTGCCCCAAAATACAGCTGGAGCCAGCAAAACCCACTGCCTGCCCGCTGAACCAGTGGCTCAAGTGGTCACTGTGTCTAGCTTAATATTTCTTTTCTTCTACCTTGAGGGCTGCAGTATGGCAGCAAAATCAGGTACTTTGTCTGTAGCCTTTCTCAGAAAGCATCTTCTTTCCTTCGGGAGCTGTCTGTGCAGGCTGCCGCGTGGGTGAGAGCAGGCAGTCTGGCTCCTGCCAAAGTGACATTCTTGGTGCATAAGAAGTGCAGGCTGTCTTCCTGGCCAGTGTGGAAACTTTTGCCCAGAAAAGGGCACGTTGTTCCTCTTAAGTACTGGGACTTGCTATGACCTCTGTGCTTTTTTCTTCCTCCCTTCTTCAGGTTCCGGCACCTTCCCAGCCTCGATGGACTGCAAAGAGAGTGAGGACCCGTATGAGCACAGAAAATGCACCCCATGTAGAAACTGCATGCCTGGGCAGGAGCTTTCCAAGGTAAATTGCTCTGGAAGGACTAGGAATCATCTAGCACCAAGGCTTTTACGTTGCTGGATGAATCCTCTGCTAGTTGTCATTAAGAAGGATGATCCCCATACATTAGAAAGAAATGATCCTCATTGGGAAGGGAAGATAAGCAGTTTCACTCACCTTGCATAGGAGGGTGAGAAGACAGAAGTAAAAAGTGGGGAGGAATTCCAGGTTTCTGCACAGGTGGTTCTCTTTTTGCCAAAGGAAATCTGAATTTCCTCCCAGTCAGTAGCACTAGGTAAAGCTGCAGCACTGTAGCCTTTCTGAGAAAACTTTTTTCCTTCCTGAACTCTCCATGCAGGCCAAGCTGCAGACTGGGTGAGCATGAGCAGGACGCTCCTGCAATGCCTGGGTCTGGCCCAGCCTTGGCCATGGCA
Source organism: Cygnus atratus (assembly GCF_013377495.2). NCBI lineage: Eukaryota > Metazoa > Chordata > Aves > Anseriformes > Anatidae > Cygnus > Cygnus atratus. The sequence goes on from NC_066374.1 coordinate 20,854,686, forward strand.
GTCATGCTCAGTCCCCATCTCCAGCGCTCCCTCCTGGAGCACAGCCCTGCAGGGGTCTCCTGTCTAAAATGTGCTCCACTTGCCTCCAAAGAAGAGACGCCATTTCTTCCAGTATAACCTCAGGTTCTGAAGTGGCTTCTCACTGCTGCCCAACCTCGTGTCTTGCAGGAATGTGGTGATGGTACAGGGGGGGATGCACAGTGCGTTCCTTGCCCACCCAGGAAGTTTAAGGATAGCTGGGGCCATCACAGCTGCAAGCCCTGCCTGTCTTGCGCCCTCATCAACCGCATCCAGAAGTCCAACTGCACAGCAACGACCAACGCGGTCTGTGGGGAGTGCCTGCCGGGGTGAGTAGGGCCGGATCCTTGCTCCAGGCCAGCAGTGGTGATTACCCCTGGGAGCATGCGGGGAGGGGTTGGCTAGAGGGAGCTTCATCTGAGGCTGCTTCTCACACGGTACTTAGGATGAGCCCTGGTGGTCCAGAGCTGCCTCTTTGAGGAAACACAAATCAGAGCCATCAGAAGGGAACCTGAAAGCTCCCACGAATGAGCAGTGGAGGACTTCCAGGCCTGAACTCTTCCTGTGGACACCAGGGTGGCCAAGCCCCAGAGGAGGAGTGTCTGTAGACCACTACAATTAGCAGTCCCTGAAGAGGAGGGTAGAGACCATACCTCGAGTGATGGGTGCCTCTTTCCAAGCACAGTCATGTGGAGGAAGCTGTGGTTTCTTTAACTGTTGATTTTAGCTAATTTTTTAAGGAGTTCCGGAAGTGAAGACTGCTACATACAGCCCATGAAACGCCTGAGAGCTGCAGACCATTTCTTAGCAAGCAATGTGGTTTGTGACAGAGGAATGTCAGAGCTCTGGTTTTTGAATCTCTTCCCAGACCAAGTTGCTAGCTGGAGTTTTTCTGTGGTTTTGTGGAGCTATTAATCACCATCGCCCTCCTTTAGCAAGACCCGGGGAAGGGGGAGGAGGGAAGCGGGAGGCTGCTTCTGGGTGATGTCACTCCTTGACAAAAGCAGCTACCGAAGTGAAAAAGTAGCTCTGAGCACTGTGTGAGCCGGCATCTGGGAGAGACATGGTGCCTCGTGCCTTCTTGGCGTGCTGTGGCACGAAGAAGGCTCAGCCGCCTCTGTGCTGCCGCCGGCTGAGGGAGGCGGGCGCATCTTCTCGTGGTGGGGTGGGCACGGGCTGGCTCCTGGCCCCGCACTGCTGAGAACCCTCTCTGCTCTCTTGCAGGTTTTACCGCAAGGCACGGATCAGCGGGCAGCTGGGCTGGGAGTGTATCCCGTGCACCAAGCAGACGCCCTCCTCTGAGCCCCAGTGTAGGTGCCCCACAGCCCACCTCCTGTGGGTGGCGTGGCCCTTGGGTGCAGGGAGCAGGGGGACGGGGCAGGGCAGCTTCATGGTGTGCGCGTGAAGTCGTCGTGACCATGTCGAAGGCATGTGCTCGGATGTGCATTTGCACCATCCTTGAGCCATTGCTGCTTGTTCTCTCCACAACACTGAACCCCTGTCCCATGTGGGCCTGCTGGAAGAAGCTTGTTTGTTATATGTGAAGAGGGAAGGGGCAGGGAAGGGGTGGCCCAAAGCCTTTGGGTCAGGTTCCAACACTTTGTGTCTGATGTGTGTGCAGGTCGATCCAGAACAAACCTGGTGAAAGTAGCAGTCCCCACGGTACCTCCACAGGACACAGCCCTTCTCGCACTGACCAGCAGTGCCCTAGTCATCATTGTGCTGGTGCTTCTGGCCCTCTCCATCATCTACTGCAAGCGGTTCTGGAAGAGCCAGTGCCAGCGAGGTGAGTCAGTGCGTGCAGCATTTCTCTCTGTTCTCCCTTTGCTGTTTACACGTTTCTGGCCCCTTTGTTGCTGGTAGAGCACTGTCCTGAGCATTGAAAGTCAAACATTCCTCTATTCATAGAGAATAGATGGCTCGTCCTGCTTTTTACATCTGCAGGATTTCTCTTGCTTTTTTGTATCTGCACGAAGACACAGAGGAGCCTCCCTCCTCCTTAGTACCATAATTAGTAGGAGGAGAATGTCATTTTGCTGTCAAAGTTGGCATTCTCTCTTGCTGGGGTTTCTCAAGGGCAGGCAGATGTTAAGTGGCTTTTCGCAGTGCAGGACCAGTGGGGCTGGAAGTGCAGAGGTAGGAAGAAGGAGTATGTTTGATGGCCCGGGCTGGGGTGCATTCAGGTTGGCATCCACCAGACGGTGGGCCAGGGAGCTGCTGTTTTCCAGCTCCTCGCCAGCAGACATACCATGCAGCTGAGGCCATGCTAGGGACCCAAGCCAAGCCTTTGCTCAGACTGGTTCTTCTCTATCCTCCAAGTCTTCCTGAGGACTCAGAATTTCTCAGGCCAGCGAGCAATGTTCCCCACGTCGGCTGCACCTGGCAGGTTTCTGTGTGAAGAGCAGATGTCTGGTCCCTGCTGCCTGGGCGTGAAGAACCTGAGCCCCTGCTACAGGCAGGCGGAAGGTACCCGTTCCTCTCGCTTTCCTCTTGGGGGGGAAGGGAGGACAATGCTGGGCTCCAGTTCACACAGTCTGAAGATAATCTGAGACTTTCTGAGGAGGGAAGATGGAGAGTGTCCAGGTTCCACCAAAATGAAATTTTGGGTCTTCTGTTAACAACTGCTAGCAGATTTTGTACCAGAAACACTTGCACTCAGCTCTGGTGGCTCTCAAGCCTCCATCCAGCCGTGTCCTAGCTGTCGCTGTGGTGGGGGTGGCACAGATGGGACTCAAAGTTTTGCAGAGGGGTTGTGGAGTCGTGGTGTTAGGTCAAGGGCAGAAGGCTGTGGGAGGCGGGACGGGGCAAGGCCTGCATTGCACTGAATTATGGCCCTTTCCTATTCCAGGCCCAGTGGAAGCGGTTCAGTTCATTTCAGAGGGAGAAGCCATCAGCCTCCAGCTGCCGCCCACACAGCCGGAGCTGGAGTTGCCGTCGGCTGTGGCAGTCAGCCCTGCCTCCAAAGGCCAGCTGGTGAGGAGTGTCCTGGAGAGCCAGCCCCTGGTCAGGAGCTCGGGCTGCAGTGACCGTCTGGCCACCGCCCTGGCCCCCTCCGACCTCAGGCCAGGCCAGCGGGGAGTGGCGGAGGCGCTGGCCCCCCTCTCCTCCTGCGCCTCCGAGATGCAGCACAAGTGGCCCCATGCCCCAGTGGAGTGCACCGAGCTCGACCTGCAGAAGTTCTCCTCCCAGGTGGAGTTTGTGGGCAGCGAGAGGTCGGAGGAGGTGGGGAGCCAGGCAATGCGAGGAGCCCCCAGGGAGGGGGGCAGTGCGGCGCTGGAGGCTGGGAGCAGCCTTGTGGTGGACCCAGAGAGGGGCCTGTCCCCTACCTTCCAAAACCCCACTGCTGAGAGCGGGGAGCGGCCGGTAAGTTCTTTCTCATTGCCTCTCTGACACACCATCGCATGTCCTGGGCCTTGGGCACAGAAGGCTAGTGAGTTAGGGACATGGGTTCCTAAGATTTAGGGTCATTAATGTCCAGGGTGACCTGGTAACTACCAAAAATGTTTTGCCAGATGTTTCATGGCATGTTTGGTGGGAGTAGGTGAGGATCATTTTCCATAGGTCATGTCAGAGCCCTGGAGCAGCTGGTGAGCCAGCACAAGTCCAGTGTATCTCCCAGAGGAAAGGATTAGCGTTCTTCCTGGAGGTGTCTTTTTGAAGTGGATTTGGCCATCACTGCAGGTGGCATAAGGTCACCAGCCCTCAGAGGGCCATCAGCCACTGAGACAGGACCTGCTGGGATGGTTTCAAATGCTAAGAAGACTGGAGTCCCTTTATTCAGTGTATAAACCCACCTTTAGCTATGCATAGCTGATGTACTCTGCGGGTGTTTCTCAGACTCCTGCTCATCTAGAAAGCTGACCTGGCACCAGGAGGCAGCGATTCCTACTCCCACCCAGGTTTGCTTGTAATGAACCTAGTCATTAACATAATTGAGGTTCAGAAAATGCCTGGTAATATATATATTAACTTAGCTCCAGGTCACTGTTCATGGAAGTAGTTTGCTGGGAGGCCCTAGGAGGTTGTTAGCTCCTGGGGTAGTAACGCTGGAATGACAAGTGCCATTGCTTTGAACCTCTGTGGTGGCCCTGGGAGGACTGACAGGCATTGTTGCTGTCAGACTGTCCCCAGCCTCGGTGTCTTTATCTTGCCAGGTGAATGATGCCCAGAACCTTGTGACTCAGATCAATAACACAATGAAGGGTAAGTGTCTTCCCAGCCTCATTTTGCTCACCATGTATTGGGGTAGCAAAGATGCAGATTTTGAAAAGGAGCTCCTTCAAAAGCCTACCTTGGCTGTGCAGAGGTGCCACTCATTGCAGGGATGTGGTGACTTTCACTGCCTTTGGTGCTAATTTCCAGGTTAGATTTCCTGCAGTACTGCTCTAAGTGGCTTGAGGGTGGGTGGTGAATGGACCCCTAGTTATCGCCTGTTGGCAGCCTTCCTGGGACTGATCCAGTTCTGTGTTGCTGAGCTCTGAAAGCAATATTGGAGGAGATCCCTGCCATGACAAGTAGATGTTTCACCAGCTTGGCAGGGATGGGGGTTTGAATATAGCTACTGTTTATTCTCACCCAAGCTGGACGTGGTTTCTAACCCCACTTTACTGTATTGCTGCCCCCAGGTCTCCCTGTTGCAGAGCTGCCCCATTCCTTGGTGCAGTCACTTGCCTTCTTGTTAGACCCGTCCTTGAATGGTGTGAAGAACTTCAGCCATGTGGCACTGGAGCTGGGGGTCACACCTCAGTTGCTGGGACGGATATCTGGATTTGAGCAGCTCGTTGCTCACCTCACCTACTCAGGAGACTCGGTCACAGTCCCTCATCTGGCCCAGGCTCTGCAGCGACTGCAGCGGTTTGACGCCTTGCTCCTGCTGTGTGACCACTTTGCTCTCAGCCAGATTCAGGGCCACCAGTGCTAGGATAAGACGGAAGGGACGGAGGAAACTTCAAGCATTGTGTGTACTGGTACGGGAGAGGATCTAGTAGCCCTGTGGTCACACAGTCTCTCTAACATGCATGTGGGGAGTATGTGGAGAGGGTCTTTGCATTGTGGAATAGAAGCACATGAGGAGTCTCCCTCCTTGGAGAAGAGCGGAGGAGCTGGGGAGGTGACAGTAGTACTGTGTATCCTCACAGCTGTCACTCCTGCCCCTTTGGGGCAGGTTGTGCTCAACACCTCTGAGTTCATTTTTCTTCATCTGTACTTAAACCCATGTCCAGCAGCAGAGCGGTGTCACAATCGCTGTGCTGCCCGTCAGTGTGTAATAAGCCCTGTCCTTTGCAAGTTGCTGGCATCGGGATGAATTCTGTGAGGTCCCTGGCCACACGCTGTGCAGGGGCTTGGGCTTGGTTGTGTGCCACTCTCTTACAGGGCCAACAATCACTTCTCTCCCATTCCAGCTTTTCAGAACGTTTTCCTTTGGCCAATACTGTGTTGTTTTTTTTTTCTGGGTTTCTGTTGCCACTTTGAGTTGAAATTTTGTTTGCTCCTCCGTGTGTACTGGAGGCACTCCTCCTGAAGGAGGACCTGTGTGACCATTGCTGCTGTGGCAGGGAGAGCTGAGCAGTCAGTCTCTGTGTCAGTGCAGCATGTGGCATGTTTAAATTCATTTCCTTTACTTGAAATGTTATAGTTTTCTTAAAGAAGTTCCAAGTTGATCACCAGGGTACTTTGATGTGCAGTTGTGTTAGGTGCAGTGCTGTGCTGCTCCCTGCCCAGGGCAGTTTTTGCTCCCTGGTCGGCTGGTGACTGCCTCTACTCAGCTGTGTTGGTACATCCACTGACAGCCTCCTCGGTGTGGGTCAGGCATTGCAGGCTGATGTGGGGTGCAGCACAGGGTGCCAGAGGCAGGGACCCTCCTTTGCCTTCTGCACGGAACAGCTGGTGCCCTGCCAGTGCCAGGCATATAGGGGTCAGCTATAGACTGAAGACTGCGACTGTGCTGCAGTGAGTGTTGAAGTCCCTGTGGCAGAGCAGGCTTGCTTTAGAATATTCTTTTTTTTTTCTGCCTAAAAACAAGCTAATTTTCTCATTTTTGGGAGTAGCTTTTATGCAGGGAACACCCTTCTGCATTTAATTTGTTCCTGGAGGATTTGTCAGAGCTTGCAGCAGTTTCGCCTGTGTGAGGCTCCCCTCAGTTTTCGTTGTGGAGCTTCAGGGCAGCTTGCAGGTCTGGTGGCTGCCGTGCTGTTGCTCTCATCCGTCTGCCACCAGCTTCAGGGTCTCCCCGTGTCACACAGGGTTTGGCCAGGCGGTCTGACAAGTGGGGCTTGCAGGTCCGTGGTGGAGTGGCTCATGAGGCTGGAGAAGACCTGCGATGGGAAGCTGTGCCCTGCCTGCCAGCAGCAGTGTCTCTGCAAGCCTCCCGCTCCAGGATTTTTGTCGGGGGCGAATCCTTGCGCAGCAGGCGAGGCGCAGGGAGCGGCCCTGCGGGGGCGGATGGGAATGTGGGGCCGCCGTCAGCTGGGGAAGCTGCCCCGGCCGCCCGGCACGCGCCTGGCCCTGCTGCGCCGCCGCCTCCCGCGCCCGGGACGGGGATGCCTGTCCCACTGAGGTCATGGCGTGGAGCAGCTGAGCGGTCTTTGCCCTGTGCCTGGCTCCAGTGGGTGTTCGCTGCCTCTGCAGCTGGGGCAGGAGGCCTGGTGCGAGCTGGTTGCTTGCCAAGGAAGGCAGGAGGTGTCAGCCCCCAGCTTTGTCCCTGCCTGTTGCACCAGGACTACCAAAGCCTTTTACACCCTCCTCTGAGGAACTCAGATGAGCACTGGAATGGACCCACAGTGCTTACTCAACCAGGACAGTGCCTGATACCCCTGAAGATCAGAGTCAAAAATGCCTTTAGGTCAGCAGGGGCAGGTTTTTGCCTCTGCTGCCACGTGTCAGGGAGAACAAGCCTGTCTTGTTTCTTCCGCTCTTTCTACGCCGTGTTTTGTGCCTGCTGAGTTAATTTCACTGCCCAACTTTTTCTGCCCCGTCCTTGTGGTCTGTTGGACACCTCATGCCATTTCCACCCTTCCCTGGTGCTGCTGTCCCCTCGCACCCTCCACTCCCAGCCCCTGTATGCGGTGTGGCTCCTGCAGGGCTCAGTGCCTTGGGTGGCTGCGGGCCTTGAGTGCCTGTGTCCCAGGACCTTCAGGAGGTTTGAGCCACGGTGCTCACTGTGTGTGTGTCCCTACTAAAGGCTGCAGCTGACGGCTGGCTCTGAGCACTTCTTCCTCCTGCGCTGGGGCTGGCCGCGCTGTCCTTGACCCTGGCAGCATGGTGGCCGCCAGCAAGCGGCACTGTTTCCCTGCCCGCCACCGCCAGGGCATCCCCAGGCTTTGCCTTTTATCTGACCACAGTACTTGGAAAAAGCAACCGACCTTCTGGGAACACAGCCCTTTGCTCAGATCTGCCCAAACACCAGTATTAATAGCTGCTCTGTTTTTTTTCCCCCTTTTCTCCTGTTAAATGCTGTTAAGACTTGAACACACTCAGGATGTGGTCAGATAACAGGAGGCATGGGCAGCTTCAACTGGATGTGACACTTTATCTCCTCCGCTGTTTATTTCTTTCGGAGTCACGGTCGTTTTATTGCTCTTTGCTTTGTGAGAACCAGAAATGTTAGACCTTGTACCCATGTACCCATTTTTGGCAGGGGTGATGTACTTGGTCTGTTATGGAGCAGTCAGAAAAAGTATTTCTAGTGTAAATGCAGACTGGGGATAAGGTTTTTCCATCTGAGGTTTATCTGTGGCAGGGAGAGTGTGTTCGGATTAATCATGTAACAAAATCTAATATTTAATCTCTTTATGGACACACTTTCAACGGGAATGAAGATTAATTCACCTACAGATGTGTAAGTAAAAACATCCATGCAGCTTAACTAATCAGGTATGGCTTTGAACTTGAAGCAGGTGTAGGTGGATTGTCCTGCGTGTCCCTGGGTGTGTGTCCCTGCCCGTCCAGTGGGGTGCAGGATGGCGGAGCGGGCTCCTCCTGTCCGGTGCAACACCATGGGATTGGGAGCAAACAGTGGCTAGCAACAGCCTGGTAAACTAGAAATGGCGTGAATAAAAAGGATGTCATCACTTGTGTGCTGCAGAGCCTTGTTGGGGGCCAGTGGTCTCCGTCCCTTCTGCTCTTGCTGGGTGTTCCTGTTGATGTAGGTGGGGTCTGCATTTGTTGTTGTTTTTTTTTTGTTGTTGTTCTTTTAAGGAATCAACCCCATTCCCCTAACAGTTTTTAAGGGAAACTTATATTTTAGCCATTTGAGCAATGTTGTTCACATTCAAAACCTACCTCGCCGTGGTGCTGAGGAGGCAGCACGTGGGGCTGCTCCGCCAGCCCTGCCTGGCGCAGTGGGAGCGCTGGGGTGGCCGCCTCTGCAGCAGGTCTGTGGGTAGCTGTGTTTTAACTGTTCTTGAGAAGTCTCAAGCCTGCCTGGAGCCTTTTACACAGTCTCAGTGTGAGCTTCTGTGGATGGTGCTTCATGGGTGCTCAGTCCCACACTGTAGTATTGTGGAGTGGGCTTTTTAATGGCAATGGGCACCGCAGCTCATGTCCCAGGGCTGCTCCCACCTGTGCTGATGTCCGTGGCCAGCAGCTGCCATCCAGCTGTGCTGTCAGCAGTCTCAGAATCAGCTGTGTTTACATGGCCTTTAATTTAGCCAGCTCAAGGCCCTTTGGGCTGATCTTTCACAAATCTAGCTGAAGTCCTCGGAAGAAGGGGGACCACAAGAGTCTGAAAGACAGGCTCTGGTGCTGCAATTTGGACACTGGCAAACGGTGGCCATCACTGGGCAGCTGGGCAAGCTTCAGTTTCTTTAGCTGGGAACCAATAGACTTGGTACTTGACTTTTCTGCTTTTTCTTAATGGTATTTTCAGCACAATAAATGGAATGTAAGGGAAGGAAATTCTCAGCGAATTTCAGCTTCAGGAAGCTACCAAAGCCAAGCTGGCATAGTTCAAAAAGAGCTAAAAGAAATAAAATAATCCAGTATCTATGCAAACTTTAGCTGTGACTGAACAATGGAAATACTCTTGGGTGGTGAGATTTTTCTTATTTTTTACAAGCAATTGTTTTGACACCAGTCCTGTCTGGAAGTCTGATTTACAGAAGAATTTGTGGTGGGTTTCAGTCCAGCCCTGTTCTGAAAGCTCCTAAGCGTACACTTAAAAATAGGCATGTATTTAAATCTTATTAAAATAAAGAAGCAATTAGTACATCCTTGGGTGCTATTCTTGAACAGGGTGCTTATAAGAATTCACTACACTCTCACGTGAGTGGGCAATACTGAAGAAAACTTTTTACAATGTGGGCATGCTCTGAAAAGTCTGCAAGTGCTAGGGGGAGATGCCCTATGTGGTTTAGATTACTTAACAATGCGAATTCTGGTGCTTTTCTAAAACTAAATAAATAATTTTCTGTAGTCATAGTTTACCGCTGGGAATACATGATAATTTTTATGGTGGATGTTCTGTTTTCTTTAAGGTTATGAATAGGTTATTTATATTTTTGTAAATCCTGTGTCATTAGCATTATAATTCCGGAGTTTATTTGTTTCCATTTTTTTTTGGCGTGAAGTTTGTATTCAAATAAAACAGTGGCTGAAACTCCTAAGTTTTGTTAAACAAGGGGTGTCGGAGTTCCCCACATTCCACCCAGACATAGTGCTGTTGAATGCTGTGTGCTTGTAGTTAAATAAATTCCAGAGTTGGAGGTGATGATGCGCCATGAGTTTTAATTCTGTCCTTCCTGCCCATGGGTCCCACTGTTGGGTGTGGAGGAGCCTGACCCAGTGCCCACACTGCTGAAACACAGGCTGGGGGCAGAAGCAGAGTTGTGTGCTCATATCCTTTTTGTGTTTGGTGTCACACAGCAGCTGTTACTTGTTTTGCAGGCCTGGTCTCCCTCAGAAGGGCCAAATCCTGGGTGGGGTTTGTCTGTGGGCCCAACTCCTGGGGAGGGGGAAGAGGCAGAGACCCCATAAATGCTGCCCAAGGAGCCCCCTGTTCCTGCAGCTTCAACAAGGTGCAGTTGTTCTGTCAGCTTGTAATTACAGTCCTTACTAAGTCTGTTCATGCCCCTGAACTCTGTCTGTTCTTTAAAATAATTATTAGAGTGTAGGATATGACTTTCTGTTCTAATTGAAGTTGTTATACTTGCTCAAACCCTCTCATGCTTTGTAGGTTCTTGTACTAGTGTAGCTTGTTTGAGTTGTAAGGAATACCCATGTGTGTTGTCCAGTGAGCCTGTACCACTGAAGCAATACAATCCGTGTCAATAAAGAAGCCTCTGAAACCAAGGCACAGGAAAACACTCATCACTGAATGCAAAAGTACAGAATCAGTAAAGGCATTCAGCATGTGTGGCTTCCAAAGAAGCCTTTTGCTTGGAGCATCTTGGGTGTATGCTGCCTGTTTTCACACATGCTTGAAATAATCTCCAAGTACACAGTGAAATGTATTAGTGGCTGTACTGACTGCAATCAGCCTTCCTGAAGGCCCACAGGGAAAGTGATCCCAACGCCTCTGCTGCCCAGCCCATGTCCAGCAGCTTGCAGCAGGAAGGCTGGTCTGGAGGAGAAAGCTGGGGCTAACTCAGTGGGAGAGCAAGACTTTAGGTTCACAGACTCTGGCATAATGGGATGGGAAATCAGAATACACCTTGCCTTATCTTCCAGTGACTCTTGAGTTTGGGGGCTGCGGACACCATGCAGCAGTAGGTAAGGTGGGGGTGGTTTGGGCCTTTTTCTCTGCTCTTCGGGAGAACAACCTGGGGTGACCACTCCCATGCAGAGGAGAGGCTTACACCCAGACCAGGAGTTCCCTCTGAACAAGAGGTTTACACCCCACTGTGCTTGCCTTGGGGCATTTGCACTGTCTGCTCTCTCATTTTTGGCCAATGTTTAAGGAGTGATGCGAAGCCACATTCCCCTCCAAGTACTTCAGATTCTTGTTCTCAGCACTGTGATAATAGTCTACATCTGAGGATGAGAGCTGGCAGGTGGAAAATATTCCATGTAAAGAGAAGTGTGGGGTTGAAAACCAGCCCCTAGGTGTTCAGAATAAGACAGTCCTACCTTTGCTGTTCTGGTGCCCCATCAGCCATGACTTGCAGAATCTGGCAGCATATCAAGATGCTGGGGTACACGTGGTCCTCACCTCAGCTGCCTCTGGGAGGAGCATCTCCAGCTGGGACACAAAGCTGCTGCGAAGGCATTCAAAGCACATGGGCCAACTGCTTGACAAGCCTCCAGTTCCAGAGGAGGATGCCAGTAAATGCCCTTTGGCCCACGCAAAGCACGTGCACTGGGCAGTCTCCTGAGCTGGTCAAGCAGGAATGCAAAAGTGCATCCTGTGTTTGACAGCAGCCCCAGTGCACAGCTAGTGATCCTGCCAAGCTGAATATTCCTTACCAAGGGGGTTTGCTTTAAAGAGCCTGGCTGAAAGACGTGGGGTGTTGAAACACAGCACGCGCGTGCCCTGATGAAGTAACTGCAGGCATGGAGATCAGAGGCTCTCAACGTCCTTGTGTAGGCCTGGGAACCCTGTATGTGCTTTACCTAGGAACTACTGAGGTGGCCTGGCCAGTCAAGTGGGTCTCTGCATCTTTCTCACAGGGAACTCGCATCTGAGGGCACATCCTTATGCCCGGCGAGTGCCGGGTGGCACAGGAGAGCTGATGGGAGAGGTCAGGTCAGGCTGAAGGAGGTGTTACCATCAGCAAAACACTTGTGCTGGAATCCTGCTTGGCAGCCTACAGCCACAACCAGCAGTGAGCCCTGTTGTTACTGTATGAACAATGACTGCCCAAGCTATGAATGGTAATAGCAGATGAGCTTTCTAAGGTTTTCTCTTGTGTACAGAGTCTGGATGCACCCAGCGAGTACTTTTATAATAAATTTTTGCCCCTCAAACCCTGTGTTTGCTTGTCTATTTTTGGTCTGAGAGTATCTGGATTAAAAACAACGTTACATGAAAATACAGACCAAAAACCCATGCTCAAATGGAGGAGAGGGCAGGAAAAGGGACCATAGGACCAGGCAGAAGAGCGGTAACAGACAGAAGAGCAACGTGCAGTTAGCTTGCTGGAGCTTATAAAATGCGGTAGAAGTGGACAAGGAGCAACCTGGGGCCTCCCAAAGCTGTTTGAGCGTGCACAAACAAGAAGCAGCAAAACCACCCGTGGTAAGCAGAACAGTGGCTCCGCAGGGGTTTAACGTGGCGCAGCTGTTCATTAGCACACAATGATGCCTGATTACACACAATTATATGACAGTCACTAGAATCTTTCATAAATGATCAGAGCGTATTTCTCAAGACCTCAAGTCTTGGCCATTAGCATGTCTGATTCCTCATTGGCCAGTGCCCTCCGTCGCTGCGTGGGTGCTGGTTCTAGGCTCTAACCTCAGCAGCACCGTCCTGCTCAGCCGACATTCAGATGGTGAAAGGTGGTCCATCAGATTTTCAAGCCTATTGAAGGCACCTTCAGCCAAGTCATTAGCATCAACTTAGGCAGCATGGATAATTTGGCAGAATTAAGCGTGGCAGCTGGGCACCCAACCACACCTGAGCTCAGATGCTCAACTTCCAGCAGAAGTTTCCCTCAGACCTCCGCGCTGGGCTGGCTGTAGCCCTGAAGGTGGGCACACACCGCCAGCTGCCCCAGTGCCAGCACCACCACCAGTCCCTGTGCCAGCCCCGTGTCCCCATGAGGCATCGCTGCATTAGCACTGAGCCACTGCTTGGCACTGGGGGGCACAGGTGGGAGGTAGCAGCCAGCCCCGCTGCTTGTGTGCTCCCCAACCGCGAGGGTGCAACGGCAGGGGGGGAAGTGCATTCACACAGGGAAAAGTCAAGCAGAAAGCCAGTAATTAAATTTCAGCTTGTGCTTTTTAATTTCAGGAAGGACAGGGCCTTGGTGATGTTTGTCATCTCTTCTTGTCTGCCGATACTCCTTGCGTGTGAATTACTCATCCTGGTAGGAATTGGTCTCACTTAGCACAGTAATAAACCACTTCTCCTGCTGGGTCATCTTTCACAGCTGTGCATGTCCGTAGTCTCCTTGACAGAGTAATTGTGGCACTGAACCTCTCAAATGTGCCCTGCACCATTTTCTCTGTGTTCCTGTCTCCTCTACAGGGTAGGTTAGAGAACAGTTAGTTAAATTTTGGTTGCTAAAAATGAAGACTTAAATCCATTAGAGAGAACTGAATTTCCAGGGCCAAGTTTCTTTCCTTTCTCTCCTTCCTAACAGATGATATTTTTATTGTTCATTCTCTGATTTTTCCATTTTATATTTTACACAGTTTTCCCCGTGTGTGTGGTTCTCATTACTTCTCCGCAGGACATAAGGGCAATTATATGTGAATGAAAACACACATTTTATAGCAATTATTGGATTATTGACTGTGCTTGCCAGGAGACAGAAAATCATTTTTCTTCTGCTTCAGGTAAACTCACCTTGCAACCCCCTGGGCTGGCTCACAGGGACTCTCCAGACTCAGCTTTCCAAAGGCAGCCAAAAAGCTTCATGACTCATGTGTTTGGGGTGCAGCTTCTCCAAATGTTTTGTGCTGCCCAAGCTGGGAGTGCAGCCACAGTGCTGGCGCTTCATGGCGCAGGGGAAGCTCCAGGCAGGCCTGGGGCCGAGCCTGGTCTGAAGGGGACCCCCCCCGGCCTGAGCCCCATCAGCCCATGCCCCCTGGCTGCACAGCCAGGGCTGAGGAGTGCACTCACGGCTCAGAGCACCGGGGGACATCCATGAGAGCAAAGCCTCCCCACTGGAACCAAGCTGGGAGCAACAGATTAAAAACGAGGGCACGCTGCCTTTTGTTGGCAGCAGAAGTTCATTTTTAGGGGAAAGCATCGCTGCTCCAATCAGAAAGTCCTGTTCATTAAAAATAAACACTGTTTTTCTTCAGGGACAGCCTGATGCCAGTAATTATTACTCTTCATAAAAAAATACATTATTATCCCAGTGAAATTCCTGTATTCCTTCTCCGAGTCCTGGTGGGAAATGAGTCTTTTTGAGACTGGCCAGCCTATTTCAGTGCAGCAGTTATTACCTTAATGGGAGCCAATAGACTGGATAATGGGCTGATTTTGGATCTGAATGCAGCTGCACTGGGGAGCACAGTTTTAGAAAATAAATAATGTGCTTTTGCAAGCCATTCAGTACCTCTTCAAACTCTCCCTCACTTCATCCCCTGAGCTGCTTTTAAGAAATTACCAGATTACAAATAAATACCCCAATCAAACACAATAACAATAGGCCCAGCTTTCAGAATTTCTTACCTCCTACAGTTAATTTGAAGCAAGCAGGAGCAGCGAGCACACGCCACATCTGAGAGCCCAGAGGCCACTTCCAGAGGCCTCCCATAGCAAAAGCGACCCCAGCAAGGAGCAGGAGCGGGCTCCCCAGCAGGGCTGCTGCGAGCACCGCCGGGCCCCTGCCGCCAGCCACCCGACCCAGCCGTGCCCAGGGGCTGCCCGTACAGTGCCCAGTCCTGGCACACACACCAGGGAGCAGGTTTAGGAAGGAGGAGGTCAGCCCAGCGTCAGCAGTGTACATGTATGTACAAAAATGTATACAAAAATACATAAAATGTAGTGGAGGAAAGGCTCCTATCCTCCAATTCATAGCAGGAGTGGGGGGCAGAGAATGTTTTAGCAATGCTTAAAGCAAAAAGCAGAAAAACACTGGAGGTCTTCCTACCTTCACCCTCAGCCTCTCCTTCCTTCACAATTGCAGAGGAAATGCAAGGGCGAAAGAAAATCACCGACAACTTAGCTTCAGGAAAAATTGGTAAATCACCTTCTGCCTGTCCCCGGCAGCTGTCACTCATCTTGCACAGGCAAAGAGTGGCCCAGGAGGACAGCAACAACTGCCGGGCAGAGAGCTTGAGGGAGAGGGGTGAGGAACGCAGGCAGGGGTGGAGGGGAAGGAAGGCACTGGAGCTCCCCAAGGTTCCCACTGGGCAGGGCTCCTCCTCTAGGAGCCTGCAGGGACAGTCACCACAACACCCATGTTTTCTCCCATGCTGGAGTAGTAAGGCTGTTCTCCCTTTTCCAGGCTTCTGACAGTTCATCACTGTTAAAGTAATTGCCTACACCTGGCTAGTCCAACAACGCCACCACTGCTGCTTGAGCACCTGCTGTGTTCGTCTGAGCACGAGCTGCTGCTGGGCTGCAGGGGCTGCGGGCGGCAACTCAGCAGAGCAGCAAAGGCTGGTGCTGGCCCCTGGTAAACATATTGAAGGTGGGGAGACTGGTACCCAGGAGTGAAACAAGCTTTTTAAACAACAGCTTGGTGAAGCGCATGATGCCAGGCCTTAGCTTGGTGCCATTCTTATTTTGCTGTTTTTGAAATTGCTGTCCTGCTCTAGTTTTTCAGTTTGGAATCAAATAACAAATGGGAAGTGCTGGAATAAAATGTGCTAAGCAATGAGAAGCAACCTCACCAAGCAGGTTCAGGAGGTGTGGGGTTATCGTCCTTATTTTTCTTGGGAAAAGTGTTGGCAGCAGTTGTAGAGTGATTCCAACAGTGACTTCAGCTGCAAGGGAAAAGGAAATCACCCTGTACTTGCTGTAGGAGGACAAACCATGCTGAGTGATGCTTGACTGAGTCAAGCCTGAGAGTGTCTGTTGCAGGCAAATTACTTGGAGTGATGGACTAAGGCTACAGAAAATGAATCTTAGGCTATCAGTGCAGCTAACTCTACTGTGTTGGTGCAGGTAGTTTTAAACCCCATTAATACAGATGTAATAGACTTCAGGTTTGTTTGCTTTGCTCAAGCAGCTCAGGCAGAGTAGGGGTGTTGCAAATAAGCCAAGTTTCAGAGGATACCTTCGTCCCCTGGCGCCCAGTGGCAGCTTGCCTGCTCTGCAGTCTGCTTTTTCTCAGCCCCACTTAAAAATCTCGCCTTCTCCCTAAAGGTGCTCTGGATGCACTGGGGGGGGGTGCTTGATGGCAGGGGTCCCCAAGTCCAGGCTGCCTGAGCAGCAGCTGGGCAGCAGCCAGCAGTGCTTCCCTCTGCTGCCGCTTCAGCAGGTGCTTTGCCATGGGCAGCTTATGCAGCTGAAAATCAGTCATTTCTCTGAACTTAAAAATGCATTATCCAAGTGAACCAATGCATGAAGGAGGGTTAAAGTCCAGTATTTCATTTGTCTCACAGCTGTTATCATGGGGAGGGAAATGCTGCCTTGGTTCAGGCTGGCCTTCCCATGACAGGGGGTGTTTGCTCTCTGCGGGGTTCATCAGGGGCTGCCCCCGAAACGTGTACTGAGCTGTGCCACAAGGAGTTATAAGCACGCGTTTATTTCAAAATCCCTCTCCACCCCCATTTCCAAAAGCAAAACCGGAGAATATCAGGTGGGGAACATGCCCATCCCAATGGAGCTGCTCTGCTCATGAGATGGTTTGGTGGCAGAGGCCAGCAAGCAGGCTGGGGGCACGGTGCTGCCTCGCTCCCTTTTTACTACACATTCACTGCAATGGGCAGTGACCAGAGCTGGATAATCAAACACAAATCCTGAACTAACAACAAAGATGTATTTCAGGCAGGCTGAGGAGCAGTGGATGTTTGCTGTGCCAGCAGCTCCACCCTGCCACGTGCCTCGAGTTAGCAGATAACCTGAAAACACCACGCACAGTTACAGCAGCAGGAGAAGGAAGAAAATCTCTTTTCAGGAGACCCCCAGGAGCTGTGAGCACCCTTTCTCGAGCTGCTTCCACAGGAGGCTTCAGCAGTATTCTAGATGGTTATCTGGAGATTTGGGGGAGAAAATTAGAAAATAAATTGTTTCCTAAGGAGAAAAAACTTTACTAAAACTTCTTTCTTGCTTGCTTTGTACATTTCTTCCATCTGCAGTATATTGTATTTTGTTCAGTCTTCTTTGTCTTCCTCAGTGACTGGAAGAGGGAAAGAAACACGTGCTGCTGCCAGCCGTACTGCTGCTCACGGCTGCTCCACCAAAGCTCGGTGTCGCCATGCCTGCAAAAGCACGAAGCAAAGCCACTGTGGCTGGGGACAAGCCTCCCAACACACTCCCCCCTGTTCCCCTTCAGAACCAAGGCAAACAGGATTTGAGAGCAATGAAGGGAGAAAGAATCTGCAAAAGGTTTAGGCCATTGGTCACTTGACTCCTGTTTGAAATTGCCCAAGACAAGATGTGGCAGCCAGCAATAATTCCTTTTCTTGAGAAAAGGAATTATATCTGTTGCTCAAACACTTGCCCACCATCACTTTTTGCAATGTATCATAAATTATTCCCTTAACAACATCCAAAGTCTGGCAACCTTGGAATTACACTGATTACCATACTAAAGCTGGCTACAAGTGGGGATTTGAACAAAGTCTCTCTCTATATATATACATTTATGTACATAAAGTGCTTGTCACCACACTGAAAAACATTCTTTGGAACCACTCTGAGGGCAGGGGTAAGAACAGGAGTCGGCCTGTTAGTATCTCAGCACTCCTGTTTCCAACCAATTAAAAAAAAAAAAAAAAAGAAGAAGAAGCTGCAAGACTTTGTGGGTCTGGCAGAAGCATCTGGTGCAGTTCTGCTAGAATGGCATGAATCTGTCAACCATAATGTCTTGAAAATCACTGTAACTTTCAGCTACAAGTACCCAGCAGAGCTCCTTGCCAGAGTGGAAATCCTTTCTGCAAGAGACCGCCAATGTTCGACAGCCTGCCAGGACATGATATGGATTAGCTACTTATGTGCACCAGGAAAGCATGGAGGTAGGTCAGACACACAAAACACTTGGTGAGGATATAAACTTATATACGCTAAAGCAGCATTAATTTCAAGTCAATAAGCAGGAATTCCATTAAACGGGACACTCCCTATGATTGTCTCTTATGGTACCCCATAAAGCAATTGTTTTTGTCTCCAGCAGACAAATTAGATGGTCCATCAATCCAATTTTATAAAGCAATTTGTCTGTTCTTATCTGCCAAGGAAATTTTTATGAGGGCTGTCATAGAAACAACAAAAAAAAAGGCCTCTCCAAAAAAAGGCCTCTCCAAGTGACAGACTATTGTGTTATAAAACCAAGCACTTGGTTTCTGTGAGATTCAGCCTATTATTATTATTATTATTTTTCCCTGTCACCTCTGATAAGTGACAGCTGCTCTTCACTGGCGGCTCATTGCAGAGAGCAGGACCATCACGCGATTTAGCGTTGCCAAACAAGGCATTATTAGCCACTCTTGACTCACAGGAGAGAAAACCTTTTTTGTATAGACCGAAGGTGTTACTTTAACCCCTATTACTGGGGGCAAAGGAGTAAATACAGACAGGGGAGACAGGAGGTGAAGCAAGAAATGCTTTGGCTTTGATCTGGAAGGAGACATCCAGCAGCCCCTTAGGAAGGGCTTGCTGCAGCACAGCACATCAGGCACAGCCGCCCGTATGCCTTCCTCTGGGCACGGTGACCGCCTCCACGCTGACCCCATGCCACCCTCCCTCCTCATTTAGCTCGGTGCTTCGGGCATACTCTCACCGGGGCTTTGGCAGCATCCGGGGATCTGCTCCTGCACGCCTGCTCGTCCTGACAGCTCTGCCAGGCAACCCCAGGGACTGCAGTTCTGTTCCTGCAGACACCTGAAACGCGGTACAGCCAACAGTACGGCCTCTGGCGTACCTGCTTTGCACAGAATCTGATCAGGACAAGCTACATGGAGCAGCTGTTATTGGAAAGGTGTGTGCCCTTGGGAGTGCTTGGAGATCGAACTCAGGATGTAGGAACATCCATGGAATTTGGGTAGGGACTACTGCTGAGCAGCGGTGGGACAGGACAGCTTTGTGAAAAGCCTTGAATCTTTAAAATGAGAGCTGACTGCAGTGCTATGCTGGGCATAAGAACCAGATCCTTATCCCTTCAGTATTCCTGCTTGGGCTTCATCCAAAATCTGGGGAGATCAGACGAATTTTTCTCCCCACCACAATGTAGGAGGTGATAGCTTGAGGGAAATGGGCGTTTGCTTTGCAGTCGGTGAGAGGGTAGAGCAATCTTCCCTGACTTGCGGGAGAAACTCTTCTCAGCTGGCCATGGCAGTGGCTGTCTGTTCGTTATTTTCCAGCTGCTAATTCCAGGTGTGCACTTTGCATCCAAACTTCCTGTGTGAGGTTTGGGGGTTTTTCTCCCTCTTCTCCCTCTGGGTATCAGCATGAACAAATCTGCTAATTTTTATAGTAGTGCAAGAGGATGGTCTCTGATGCTGGCCCAGCTGCATTCCCACTTCTCAGGGCTTGATCTGGATCTAACTGAGAACATTTCCATTTATTCCTTTGAACAGACTTTCTGTACTGTTTTCAGCTTGAAGAGCTAACTGCTAATAATTCTATTCTGCTTCTCCTTCCTGAGCTAATTTTCTGACTCATTGTGCATTTTTTCTGCTTTGCTTTTCCTCATCTAGTTGGCATTTTGTGGTTTCTTTGTTCATTATGTGGTGGGGCTATATAAGGGGATTTGCCTCTGGAATTCAGGTATCCTCTGCACTGTGTTCTCTGTTATCGCCTTCATCAGCAACTCTGCTGAAGGCAGTTGGATACATTTGGCATGAGCTAACATGAGTAAATCTGGGTTGTTAATCACTCAGACATTTCCCTGTTGAATCTTTGCATACTGATTTGCGTGTGCTCGGGTAGTTCCTGTGGAGCAGGCTCCGGTAAGTCGCTGTCTTAGGACTCTGTCCTCCAGGCTCACCCTCGGGATCTTGCCTCCCACAGCGATACATCTGAGTCACCTGCGTGCTGGCGAGGGCCACAGCCAGGGCAGCAGAGGCCAGTTCAGCCTGGCAAGGGACAGGACAAGGGCTTGTGCAGCGGTTGGGCTGCCTGGGACCACTCTGCCCACTCCACAGCAGCCCACCCCACCATCCCAGCTATGAGAGCGTCCAGGGCCAGAAGGGCCGCGGGGAACTGACGGCACAGGTCACACCTACGTTGCCCATCCAGGTGCCTGCAGCAGCCACAACCAGCCCCCGGCAGCCTGCTAGGGCAGCAGGGGGACAGGAGCACCCAGGAGAAGGACTGGCCACGGCCGTGATGCAGCACACGCAGCTGCCTGGGGCGCCGTTCAGGAAGCCGTTCCCACATGTGAGCGTGTGTCTGAAGACAAAGTGTTAAGCACTTCAGCATCTACTTACCTGCTGAGTAGGCTCAGACCCTGACACATTTTAGCAAAAGCAGATTTCTTAAGTTTTTTTCTTCTGAACATTGGCCAGGTAAGCCTTCTAATGGTAGGAGCAAGCCTTGTTCCTGCATTTCAGCGGAGGTGCACCCTCTTGCCCCTCAGTCACTGTACCTTCCGAAGTCAAACAACATAGCTCAGCTTTCCTCCTTTTTTTTCTTTTTCTTTTTTTTCTTTTTTTCTTTTTTATTTTCCTTTTTTTTTTCCTTTTTTTTTCAAGTCATGCATCCTAACCTTTCCTTGCAAGCTGATTAGCCAGTGCATCCATCCTCAAGTGATATGAGAGCCCCTAGGTAATGAGTAAAGCGTGTGAGGTTTTGAATCTCATTCAGGCATTGATAATTGTCAGTCCAGATAGCAAAGTCATTACAAAGATGCAATACAGACAGCTCTTACATCATGCCCATTTAGGGGAGAAAAATCTCAGCAATAAAGACATGCTACAGTTTACAAATCTAAGGAAAAAAGCTAAGTTACTTTTCATAGCAAGAGACAGCTAAATGCATGGCAGGAGGACTGGCAGGAAATCAAGGCATGAACAGAGACCTACTTTGGACTGAGGTCTTTGATTCCTCCAGTAAAAGATCATGAAGCCATTTAAAGATAGAAAGAAAAAAAGAAGAAAAAAAAAAACAACACTAATAAAGATGGACTTGAGACAAGCTTGAGAGATTTCTGATACTCCCATAGCCAACAGAAGTGACAGGTGCTCCCAGACCACTTCTTGTACCAAGAGGATGCCAGGCAGGTACGACCCCAGGGCTGGCTCGCTGCTCCCCAGAAGTGTGGTTCTTTCCAGGGAAATGGGCAGCCAGTCTGTACCAGCACTCTTGGACAAACATCACAAGAAAATACAGAATTACAGTGAGAGCCATGTTTCTCATGGAATATATCATGTTAATATTGTTGCTATGGTTATTCCATAGAAGCCTGAGATATACCATGAACATTGAAAGAAAATGTAGAAAGATGGATCTCTTCGAAACCATGTGTTTTGTGTGCACACATGAAGTGGACTATGAAAAGACATACTGAAAACAACTTGCAGAGAGCACAATGAACACATTTTTAGGCTTGGTTTAAAGGTTCTCTACTTTAGAGCAGTGCATTTTGTGGGACTATTCCAGCCTTTCTTGATCTCCAGTCTTGGTGCAATTTATTAGAGGGGTGGCATGATGGGGAGGGGACAGCTCTGGCTAGGTCAGAAGCAGATTCTGTTCCCAATGCCCAACCACTGCTCAACACTGCTTGCAAAATCACATAGCAAATCTGATTTCTGTCTGCCTCTTTGTCTCTTGTCCTTGTCTTTTTCTTTTTTTTTTCCTCTCTCTCTCTTTCCTTTGTTCCATCTTCTTTTCTTCATCTACCTCCCAAGCACATCTAAATTAAACTATATTTTTCCCAGGATTGTAAACAAAGCTTTCCCTCTTATTCTGAGTCAATTCAGCTGTCTAAATGAATTTCTCTTACAACAATTAGTAATTATGTAGAATAATTTCATTCTTCAGTTAGTGAATGCTACAGCCCTGATGCAGTATTTTGTGGCCTTTAGTTCCTGTGTAGGTTTATTTGATGAATTAATGGATTTATAATAGAAATTAGAAGGAATCCTTACTGGACTAAATGAAATTGTGTCTAATTATGAAGCACAGCTCCAGTCTAAGCCGCAGTGTGGGAATGATCTCTTCCTGCTCACCGGCTCTGCTCCCTGGGTGCCACCGAGGGTGGAGGTTTGGTTGCTCGGAGCTCTGTGTGCTGGACACGGCACGTCGCTCCATCCACTTGTTCCTCTGGAAATCCCATGCTGCCAGTGTTGCCTGCATTCATGCCCTGCCTTTCAACACAGTTATTCATGTGGCTCTAGCAGCCAAATTAAATTCTTCCCTTACCTTTACCCGCATAGCCCTGCTGGAGCTCTACACCCCCTGGTAGTGCCAGCAGCGCCATCCCGCGCTGCTCCCGCTGGTGCCCCGCTGCCTGCTCACGCTGCTGCGTGCTCCCAGCCCCACCAGCACTCCTGGGAAGTTTCCATCTGTTTGCTCTGCAGATCCCAAAGCAGCAAGGGGGTAGGACAGTGCCAGGGAGGAAAGAGCAAGGGGAGGAAGAGCAGCCGTACTTCACATGGAAACCGCTGCTGACTTACCTTACCCTTCACTCCGCTGGGAGGCTTTGGTATAAATTATCTGGCGAAATCATCTATGGACAAAGTCTACCTGGATGTCAAAGTCCTTCCTTCAAACACGTCAAAACCTGCACACTTCTGCAGCTCTGCAAAGCCCTGCTGGTATCACGGCACACATTACAGGCTCTGACACAGACCAGCAATGCGGGAAACTGGGGTCCCACAGCCTGTGCTGTTAAAATGATGGGAGCCCCCTGGAAAGCAACCACCCCATCCATATCATCCCACATCCCCTGCATGCTTGCCTGCTCCTTGGACCAGTTTCAACTGCGGGGTTGGAGGGTGTTTGAAAGGCTGTGTTTCCACAGCACTGAGTAAAGCGGGTACTACTGTGATACCAGTAAATAATATGTGAAAAGCAGTAATAATAAACCAGAGCAGCAACACGGATTCCTGAGAAGAAACAGGGAGATGCCCTCTGATGTCCACCAACCAACTCACCTCTGCCCTTTGGCTCACAGATCGGTGTTGGCTGTCTGGACGTTGACAGTGGAGCAAATAGTCTGGGAGGAAGGTCCCTTCCTGCACCTGGCCTGCTCCATCCATGCCTCTCGGCAGGACGTGATAACAGGCGGCAGCACGTTGTCCCGACGTGGAGGCACCTTCTGGCACATGCAGAGCAGGGACTTGAGCTCCGAGCGGAAGCTCTCGTTCAGCCAGCAGTAGATGAAAGGATTGTAGCAGGTGCTGCTCATGGCAAACCAGTGCAGGGCAAAATAGAGGGAGTTCTTCGTCTTGATGCCTAGGCTGGAGATGAGCACCACGTAGCAGTTGAGAGGGAACCAGCAGACGGCAAAGACCACTACCACCAGCATCAGCATCTTGATGCTCTTCTTCTTGTTCTTGTGGTGGGTGATATACTGCTGCGTGGTGATGTCTCCAATGGCATTGCGGAGCCACAGCTTCTTAGCCAGGCGTGTGTAGGCGACAGTGATAATGAGCAGGGGCAGGAGGTAGAGGAGAAGAAAGGTAGACAGGTCCAGATACTTCCAGACCAGTTCTGCAGGCTCAGGAAAATCGGGGACGCACAAGCTCCGGACAGTGGCTTCCCTTGAAAACAAAGAAATATGTATATAGCATGTGGACATTGCTTTGTAAATGGATGCTGCTAATTTGGCAGACCATAGTGGGGCTTTCACACCACCCACAACCACATCCTCAGGCTTCTAATGCTGACAGAGGAGGGCCAGATATTGCTAATCTCAACCAAACAAAGCTTACTCAAAATTGCTTATTTTCTGTTTCCCAGAAGGCCTTCTCTCATGATGTTCTCCACATCTTTCTCACTGAGGCTGACTGGCTACTGTGTATTTGTATCACCTTTCCTCCTAAATTGTCGTGTTGTCTGATACAAGAAAGTCTTAGAAAGACAATGTGGAGTTTCTTCTTTGAAGCTGCAGTGGATTTTAATTGAATGAGTCCCCTTAACATGGCAAGAAGTTGCTCCTGAAGGCCCCTTTTACAAAAGGGGCTCCTGTGGAAGAAGCACTGAACTGATCAGCCCTGCCCCTTCCCTGCGCGTGCCTGGGCACAGACACAGCAATGTCACCTTTCTCTTCCTGAAAATCCCAATGCAGGAGGAGAGGGAATAGTGGGCGAGCACCACTGAACTCCCTGCTCTTCTCCCGTCTTGTATGTGATTCCTACACACCAAGGTAAAGCACACATGATGCCCAGGTTTCCCTAGACGTGTCCACCCAGAAATCCAGCCCAGGATGCATTTACTCCTATTGCGGATGGCCTGTTCAAACTGTTGTCTGGCCACGCACAACTGACCCGATACTACTGGGACGCAGAGGAGTTTCAGGACACGCTTGGGTCATCGCTGCAGCCTGCTTGCCCTAGCTCTGACTTGTCTTTGCCACGCTGGACCTGCAGCCGCTGCCCACACTGCTGCAGCCGCCCTCCTGCCCAGAACCCCACCGCGGGCAGCCGGGGCTGGAGGCCGAGCTGCACCAGGGAGCGCTCAGGTGCCCCCTGCAGAGCCATCTGCACCCCCGACAGCACGGCTTCATGTCCTGCCTGTCATGTTTCCTCCAGGGACCTTACTGCTGCCTCGTAAAACAGGCACAGTTACTGGAAAACGGGGTTGCTTAACGTGGGTCTAACTTAAACACCACAGTTTAACTTCTGGTGGCTAACTAACAAAAATAAATAAATAAATAAAAACAATAATTAAAAAACAAATAAATTTTAAAAAATAGTTTAACTATATCTGATAGCTTAATTCAACAGAAATTAACTAATCTGCCAAATTCAGCACAACAGACACATGCTCTGTTAGCATTTCTCTCACTGCGTTGCTGCTCTCAGCACACGTACCTCAACAGCCCCTGCAGAGAACCAAGTGTTCCTCCACACGGCACAGCAGATGACTGGAAACAATAACACCCTAAGAGGAAGGGCCACTCAGAAATTTATTTCCTGTGGATGTTCTCTCCTTTTCTTTCTTTTTTTTCCCTGTTTTTTTTTTTTACTCCATTTTGCCCTTTTCTCTTCAAACCTTGTCTTCTGTTCACTTGTTAGCCTCCATCAAGCCACATTATTTGCTGCAGTATTGATTAATATCTTTAATATCCTGTTTTCAACCCTTGGAGTTGGCTTTTGTGCCACAAATAGAAGATTGCTTGGAAAAGGACTTCAGTGAGCGGAGCTGCGCCTGTGAAGAGGTAGTACGAAGGGCAGGGGAGCAGAGCTCCTCCGAGCGGAGCCACAACGGGCTCCGAGGATGCTCGTGGTAGAGGAGAGCAGACGCGCTTCCTCCTGCGGGGCATGGGGAGGCCAAGCCATGCCCTGGGGCTGCCGGCTGGCCTGCAGGTGGTGCAGCCGTGAAAAGCAGCTCCCGCCTGCTCAAGGACGGTGGCTGGCAGAGAGCAAGGCTGGAGAGGCCGCTGTGTGTTGGTGGAGCCCAGAGTCACCACGGATTTGGCCGCGCCACCGCACGCCGCAGCCAGCGGGATCCGGCGCTGCTGGAGCCCATCCCCTGTTCCCACAGGAGGAACAGCTCCCTGCTCGGCTGTCACAGGGGCTCCTGCCCCACAGGACCTATTATGGGCGATATTACAACCGGGATTTTTATTCAATGGAAAACAGCGATGAGAATAACATGTCCTGGAAGTCCTTATATCACCGAGCTGCCTCATGCCAGCTCGAGGCTAGGTTTCCTCTGGGCATGCTAAAGGACAAGCAGAGACAGGTGCAGTGAAAGAGATAGCGGCATTTGTTCATTCATAAGCAATTTGTTCAGTAATAGCCTGAGCGCAGCTGCGAAGCAATGCAAGCACTGGAGTAACCCAGCACTTTGTTTACAAAGTCTAAGCAGTTGAAGATCTTATATCGCCCCATAAGGCATCTCTCAGCAAATAAATCATAAGCACAAGCAAGAAAGAGCTGTGAAAGCCCTGATTACTCTCCTATTTTTTATAACCTCCTGTACGCAAACAGCTATAGAAAGCCTGAGCGAATAGTTGAATGGTCTTGTCACACTGATAGGAGAGAAGTGGCCGCACTGTAGGAAGAAAGACGTTTGTCCTTTATGCAGAAGCTCAATATCTACAACAAAAATCTTTCTCTTGCTGTCTTCTTACTCTGCTCCCTGGTACTCGGCTCTCAAGCCAAAAATTCCAGTCCCTTGGCCTCAAGCCCGGCATTCCTGCAAAACGCAGGCACCAGCAGTATGAAGCGGCACCATGAAAACCACACGCAGTGTAGCATTATGGCCTACTTTGTGGCCGGGAGGTAGCACTGACACCACAGGCGTGCTGCGGGTTGTGGGTTCTCCTGACCTATGTTGCACACCCAGGGCTAAAGTTTAGCATGGGTCCATAGGCATTCCTGCCAAGTGCCACTCTTGAGGCTCATGAGGACAAGAAGAGCACAGTAGATTGGATAATGTGGAGGAACAACAGATTGCAAGGGCAAACCCAAACAAGACTTCTGATTCTTTATTTCTCCCTAGTAGAAAGGGTGGCTTCCTAATAATGAAAGCCCTCACTAGACTAACAGGTAGATGAGAAGATAAGCATATTTTTTATTTTTATTTTTTTTCTCCAGAGCAGAACCTTCACTTTCTTCTGATACTTCAGAAGTCTTCATGTGGGTGTGAAATTCCACTTTACCTTCTTTTAATAGTTTTTGTTGTAGTGTTCAGCCAAGCAAAGAGCCCTCTTCATTGCTAGGGAAGACAAAGAAGCATACTAGAAACAGTTATCTAGGTGGTTTTCTGTGTAGTCTTGCTAAAGCAAGTACCAGATGTTTACGTGATAGGTTTTATTTTCTTTCTTTTTCAAACTGCTGCACCTGCTCTCCACTTCCTCCTTGTCTGGGTACTGGGCAAGCTAGATAGACATGGTCTTCTTGGAACTGAAAAGCTGAGTAAGTGTGAGGAGGGAAGAGGAAGGGCCCTTGGGAGAAGAAACTGGGGACAGACCCCACCCTGAAGGTGTGATGAAACTCAAGGAGGCCCCAAGCTGCTGTGCCCCAGTGGAGCCGCGCCGCCTGCCCACCTGCGCCTTACAGCCTACCACCAGCACGAGGCTGCACAGGTGAGACTAACCCGCTTGTCCTGATTTTTGGGAGATGAAAACAAACCGAGGTCCTGAGCACGTATGTGCACTGAAGTGAGCCAAGAGGCTCTTCACAGCGGCCACCTCTGCTGTAGGAAGTTAGATTTTATTCACACACAAATTCCCGCTGATTCCACCAAGTTCTTGCCTTCCCCCCCGAACCTGGGAGTCCCTCCAGGAGCTCTGCCTGCTACGAGCCACCACTACTGCAGCTGAAGGCTGCAGGACGTCTTGCTTGGAAGGGGTCAGATGTGCCAGGGAGTAACTCACCTGTAGTTATACTGGAAAAGCTTTTGATAGATGGCATGTGGCAGGGAGAAACAGGTTGCCATCAGCCAGATAACAGAAATGCTCAGCGCTCCTTTTGTTAGTGACATCCTTTGCTTTAGTGGGTTCAGAATGACCTGTAATAAAGACTTCACAGTGACTCTTATCTCATGGGAAAGCAAAGTCCCTCCACCAGTACACACAGCAGAGGTATTTTTCACATGATCTAATGCTATTAAGAAAATAACATCCATGATTAGGAAAATGTCCTGCTTATTAGAGTGACCTAGAAAATGGCAACCCTTCAACTTTTCAGAAGTGTTTTCAAATAAACTTTTTCTCTATTTTCTTCTGAGAGACTAATTTTCTTTAAATTGTAGGTTACTTTAAAAAAAAAATCTACACAAGTCTCTTCAATAATGAGTACGTTCATTTATTCTATACGAATTACATAACGAAATGTCTTCTGTACTAGCTAAACCTATCAAGCTGAGCCCTTCTCCCAAGTTTTGAGGGATTAACTCACCTTTTACGAAATTTCCTGAGTTAGATTAAAAGATAAAGAGCTTATAAAAGCTCAGTCTGAAGAATATAATTTTGGCTGATAGGTGTATATATAATACAGGAAAGGAGAGTGACTGCTAGAAATAAGCACTGGCCCGGTCTACCTCCTCTTTTGTCTACTTGCAGTACATTGAGTATTTATTACAGTAAGTAAGCAACTGATGCAGCTTGGCTGTAGGCAGATGGCAGGAAAAGTCTTCTCACAGCTCCGACGTGTCCTCCCAGTGTTTCCAACAGAAGTTTCTCACTCTGCCACTCCCCTTTATGGTCCAGCATCAGTCCCACAGTTACACTTCAATCCTCTGCTTTAGAACTTTAACATCAGGATTGCTTTTTACTCACTGCTACAGTGAGATGAGAAATGCTACCAACTCAATCTGCCCTGCAACTTGATGATGCAGCAAATGCCCAGTGGGAAAAGAAGAACAAAACAACAAACAGGTGATGAGGTCAGAATTTAAGCTCAGGATGATACAGACCAGTGTTTTATGGTTTTAGGGATAGAAAGCTGAAAAACTTGAAAAAAATCCCTGTATAGCTGAACAAATGCGTTGCATTCAGCAGTGGCTCTGCTGTCTTTCAAGGCCCCCATTTAAAATAAAGCCTGAACCACCGGCTCAGCCAAGGCTGGCAGGGGCTTGGGAGGAGCCTTGCAAGGGAAGCGCAGACAAGCAGTGCCTCACCTGGTGCCTGTCCAGGGCGATGGCTGTTAGAGTCAGCGTGGAAACGTGGAGCGAGCAGTACTGCACAAAGCGGCTGATGTGGCACATGGCCTTCCCAAAGATCCACGTGCTGTTCACAAACCGAACCTGAGGGGAAAACAAGCCATCAGTAAGCAAATCTGTAGGGAAAGCCCCTGGACAGCACCCGAGCCAGCACATGCTTTTTGGTTGGCCGTTTGGGCAGCCTCACCTGAAACCCAACTAGCTATGTTGGATTTCAAAACACTTTACAGAAGAGTTTATAAGGTTAAAAAACATAGTTGAAATGAGTGGTCCTGTTGCAGCCCTCCTGGCTTAATCACATAAACATCATTTGTGAGCAATGGTAATAACTTTTTGACTATACTTGGAAAAAGTGGACCATGGTTTGCTCACACAACCACTCCCTGCAGGTCTGGAGAGCTTTCACTAAAGACTTTACCCAGCTGGTAGATCTGAAGAATTTGCCGTCTTTCTTCCAGTTACCTAAGTACAACCAGCATTCAAGTTGTTTTGACCCACTAAGTCTTAAGTTTGACCTTGTAATTCCCCAGCATGTATGTTAACGTCACATACATATCCAGACACCTATTCTCCATTCCCCAAACTCTTCTAATTTGTGTCAGTTCAGCAGCATACCTGGAGAGACTTCAGAGTCTTTTAGGAAATACAGAGTCTGGAAGAGCACGGGGAGTGCACAGTTTGCTGACCAGAGTTTTACTTGCCTGGCATAGTTGTCTATCAGACTTATTTCTGTTGGGTTCATGCCTCAGTCCTAGAATAGCATGCACAGAGAGCCTGAAACCACTGGACAGAGCATTTCCATGAGACTCCCCTCCTGGCTGAAAGGACAACACAGCATGCCACTTACCAAGGTAAAAGGCGTGTTGAGCAGCGTGATCATAATGTCAGAGACCGCAAGATTGACAATGAAGAGGCTGGTGGCTGAGTGCATCCTCTTGTTCTTCAGCACCACGTGGCACACCAGCATGTTCCCAAAGAGAGACATGATGATAATCACCGAGTATGCCACGATAAGGAGAGCCTTCACTGTTGGCTTCTGGGACTCTGGCTCATATTTAGCCAGCTCAGCAAATTTCTCCCACTCCACAATGCGGCTGTCTGTCCAATTGAAGGTGGTCCTGTTAGTTGCTTGGTAGACTGACATGAGTTTCACCAAGGAAGAGTAATGGTCAAACTCCTCAAGAAAACCCCTCATCTGTGGCCCGTACGACCGAAGCAGGGAGTGAGGCATGGCAGGTTACCCAGACCCTGATCACTCAGGGCAGCTGGGACCACAGCTCTAGCTGACATAGCAAGTGATCCATCAGCTTCAACTGCTCGGTTCCCTAGGAAGCTGATGAAGATGCAGTTGGCATTATGAACAATACCTTTACGTGCAAAGCCAAAGGGAGCCTCTAAGGTGTGATGGGTTCCTCAGGGGCAGAGGCAGCACTGGGGAGCATTTTCAACAGGCACACTGGAAAGGGACTGGTTTGGCACTGCACACCCTCAACCGCTTCATATATCAAGAACAGTAATAGCTCCACAGGTTGGCTGAAAAGAATAATTAGTTATTACGTGAAGCAAATGAAGGAAAACCTCAGATGGAGCTTGAAGTTGCTTTAATTCCATGTCAGCTTGTTTTAATTTGTTCTCAGCTGAGTACACTTTTCCTCCAACTTTCAGAGAAGGCTGCTCAGTTGGTGCTTTCATCCTCTACTTCAAAACACCTGGTTCTTTCCTGTTGAAACAAAGACAGAGCCATTTGGGATACCATTTTTGAGAGCACAAGAAGCTTTTGTCTGCATCTAACCCGAGCAATTATCCCGAAGTGGTTCAGAATGTGGAAATCACATCAGAAGTTGACTTTGGTCTATTTCATATTTTCTCTTCTAAACAACAGCTGAATTCTGCTTACAGCATTTCATTTTCAGTGAGAAAATGGTCTCTCCTGCAAAAGGTGAGACTTAGCAATAAAAGTGGCATGCAAGTTCCAGACTATATACTTATACCATATACAAACCAGTATATAATGCTACATGCACCAGAACAATTCATTAGACAAAAAAAAATCTCTGCTTACTCACCTTTAGGCCTCCTTTTACTGTGTTTACATATTTCTGATGATTTTAGATTGCACTGATCTGTTGGTGTTGGGTGGAACTTATGAACCACGCACACCAGTATTTCTG
This sequence comes from Cygnus atratus, assembly GCF_013377495.2. Taxonomy (NCBI): domain Eukaryota; kingdom Metazoa; phylum Chordata; class Aves; order Anseriformes; family Anatidae; genus Cygnus; species Cygnus atratus. The sequence goes on from NC_066374.1 coordinate 20,885,370, forward strand.
GATATGCTGCATACAGGAGGAGAAAGTTGTTTAGAAACTCTTTCAGGTTCTCAGAGAGGAGAGCCTGTTTTTGTACATGCAATTCCCGTCAAGCTCCATGACTGTGTGCACAAATCAATGGACCTCATACGGAGTGCAGGATTAATAATCAGTGCTTTCAGATCTCTAAAAGCTCCCTGAAATACCTCCCCACACAGCAAACTGTCAGGCTGCTGAGGGCAGCGAACTCGCTGCGTAGCAGGTGGTGGGCCTGAAGCAGGCTTTCAGCAGATCCGGAGCTCTAACACACTGTCTGCTCGTGCCTCTGGACCTCAGCTGCAAATATCACTGAGCAAGAATCAGGGATCAACAGTTTTCTTACAGAAGTAAGCTGCAGGAGACTGCATATGTGTATTCATACCCATACATTCCCATAATAACCTCTCCTTTTGCTTGTCTGCTTACACTGGTGAGTGTTGTGAATACAGAGGACCTATGAGAAGATACCTCTCAAAAGCAGAGAATGTTAAACAACTTGGGGTGGGAGGAGGTGGCATTATGCAGGAGACAAAGAGAAGAAGCAGTTTTGAATACAGGCAGTGGCTGTTTCCCGGGCAAATTTATGAGTGAAATAACCCTGAAAGGACAGGAAGCATGACAAATGCTCGTGGATTCTGCTACAGCAAAGCATCTGTAACGCAACAGGCAGAAAATCAGTCTCCACACCTGACCTCATTATTCTCTGTTTCAGTATCTGCCCAGCCCTAGAGCAGGTCCTAATCTGACTTTCTCACAAGACATGGTGCTGGGGTGCTGCTATGAAACTGAAATGAGAGCTGCAAGTGAGGAAAGGGATCATTCATCCTGTTTGAAGAAGATGGCTGGCACAGGGGACTCATTGCAGCGACACATCTCTGAGACTAGGAGCTTGGCACAACTCAGAAAGGACTTGATGCTCACACCAGAAATGAGAGCATCCAGAACTACATTCACCTGGACTTCTGCAAGGGGAGAGCAGACAGTCTCTCTGCTTCACTTGGGGTGTTAAAAGACCTGTGAGGTTTATCACATCTGGGAAAGGCGCACATGGTTCTCCATGCCTCTTTGCTGTCTGCTGTGGTATACGCTGAGGCGATCATTCTTTATGGTGCACGGCTGGGCAATGAAAGGAAGCCACGGTGATCTGTAGGGATAGCGCAGTGTACGTGTAACAAAGACAGACAATTTTAGTCAGCTCCAGCAGAACCACTTTCATCTTTGAACAAGCACATCTGGGATATTCATGCTGCAATGAAATGCCATCACTGAGCCTGAGAGATGATGCTGTGGTATGACAGATGAAAACACCTACTGCCTTCCCTGCATCTCATGTGTACAATTGTCTTTGCTACCCTGAGAGAGAGGCTTTTAATGGAAGCTGAGTTTCAAGAAACTACTACAATACATGGGTCAAACCAGATCAAGAAAAATCTCATGACTGATTATTTAATTTAAAAAATGTGCAGACAGGTTTTCTGAAGTGCTCATGTGACTGAGAAGCCTGTTTCTCATGCACTACCTGCACTCTAGGTAGTTCACAGTGATCAGGGAGCCACGGCCTTAAGTGTGGGTAATGAAGGGGGACTTGGTTACTACTTTTCTTTCGTGCCTATGTCTTGGTACCTGTACAATCAAATCTGTTTCAGCTGTTCCAGCTGAAAATTAAATAAGCAGCTTTTTCAGCTCGATCAGCCTTCTGACCTGGCCCACTCCATGGCTGAACCTTATTTCTTCCAAGGAAGGCTCTAGGAACAAATAGACAAGGGGAATGGAAGAGCTTAAAAAGATGACGGAGCTACAACTTGATTTTCTGACATGGAATTTCTCCTCAGATCTTTCTGTATCCACTAAAACGTTATTTGAGGTGATTGTTAAAGCTGTCAGCACTGGCTGTTGCTTTAGACCACAGGTGCAGCAGAGATGGCCACCGTCTTCCTGAGAAAGTGTTTAAATGCAGATTACCCTGATGAGTTGGAACACTATGGCTCCATGCAATATGAGAGTTCAGCTTTCAACTGAAAATTATACAACTATATAACTTAATATAATCTGAAGGACCGGGGAGGAAGATCCCACCTCAGTTCAACTTTTCCTGGCTCTTCTACTATCTGGTTGCAAGAGGCTGGCTAAATACACCTACATGCTTTAGCAGTAATTTCTTCCTGATGCAGAAATATTAACCCTTCATTCCAAAGAATTTAAATACATCTTTCCAACCACAGTCTGTCAAATTACTTGAATTCTCGATATAAATCAACACTTCACTCCCTGCACCGGATAAATCTTTAAAGGAGAGCACACACGTTGCAAGCACAAGTTATACACAGTTCCCTAACAAAACCCTAAAAACAGGAGGAAACAAAACCTAATACCCGCCGCCACTTACGTCCCCTCGTGCCATCCTCCCGCTCGCATCCTTTCCTCGGGAAGCCCCCGGGCCTCGCCAGGCGCCCCTGAGGGTCCTGCTGCCGACCCCCGGAGCACGCCGGGCGGGGGCTGCGGGCTGGGCCGGCCCAGGGGCTCCGCTCCACCCCCGAGCAGCCGCGGAAGGCTGGAGGCGAAGCGAGGCCGGCCGCGAGCTGCGGCGCTGCTGCGGGGGGCGCTGCCGAAGCCCCGGAGCCCCCGCCCCGGCAGCAGGCGGGGGGGCGGCGCTCCCCCACCGCGGGCAGCCACCGCCACGGCCCGGCCCCTCCCCGGCCCCGCCGGGCCGCAGCCCTGGGGCGCGGGGGGCGCCCGGGAGGTGCCAGGGATGGATCGGGCACGGAGCTCCCCCTCGGAGCGGCCCGAGGGCAGCTCCCTCGGCCACGGCCATTCCCGCAGCGGGCGTGAGCTGGGGGGCTCCCTGCCGCCGGCTCCCGGAGCTTTTACCGAGGGTTTGCTCTGACGGCAGCCCCCGGCTCTGCAGAGCGTGGCTGCCAGGAGGACCCGAGCGCCGAGGCACACGATTCATCTCCCGGCATGTACGAGTGGAGTTAGAGAGCAACGCCGGGGATTAGCGATTCTTTGGTTTATTCTGTGCCGTGGGTTCGCGTATGCTTTACAGGCACATAAAGGAGAGGTCCAAAGACAGAAGTTTCCTATAGAGAGAGCTCTATGGGAATCACAACTCACATGTTCCTCTGACATTTTAGAAGAGTGAAAAGTGCTTTACAAGGTTCATGCTATTCTTTCACTTTGAAAGCGTAAGAAAAAGCAGATAGGATGCTTGATACGTGTAGTAAAATTGTCACTTCCTTTTGAACAGAAGCTGTTCATCAGTTCTTGTGAAAAAAGAACAAGATTCTTTTCTTCTTACTCCAAGAGATTTGGTTGGTCTCAAAAGTCATTTACAGGAGCTAGAATGGTGCCTTGGTTTCTCCTCTGTGTGGGCTGCCAGAACACGCACACCCTGATGCCAAGGATAAAGCCTGGTCTCCACCACACATTAATTCCCAGACCAGCTGGCACAGAAAGTTAGTGCCTATGGCACCTTTCTGAAAGGAAATTGCCAAGAAGCTTGACTGGAAGACCAATGAGCTCAGTGAGGATCTTTGCGTTGTCTTCACTGGGCTCTGGATCAAGTCCCCAGGCTGGGAAGCACGGGGCCAGGCTGCGTGCAGTCCCGGCGAGGACACGGCGGGTGCTGCAGCGCAGCCTGCGGCCAGGCTGCTGGCAGTGGGCTGAGGCGGCGGGCATGGGGCCAGCGGGTGGGCATCGAACACGGACAGGGTCCTTCACTGACCTTTTGGTATGGAGCATCTGGCTGTGCAGAGATGCTGGCAAAGTAATTAATGGGAAAGGAAAAAAAAATCACAAAAATCTTCAAGTCTGAATTTTTGAAGTGGGGCTCTTAGTGGATTTGCAGCACTGGTGCATTCTTCTTAGACAAGTGCTTTTTCCCATCTCTGGAACCCTCTTGACAGATTTTGACACAGATTTGCAAAAACACAAAGGCAGCTTAGGCTTCAGTTAAAGATTTTAGAAAACATATCTCTGAAGTGGAGATTACTGTCTTTCTCATTTTCCACCCTGTGTATGTGTGTGTAGCTCACACCTTATTAAAAAAAAAAAAAAAGGTTTGGTTTTCTGTCTGCTTCCAGTCTCCCCTATGATCTGATTCTGTCCATGGCTGCTTTCCCTCCTTTCCCTCTGCACAATTTTTGCTTCTTACCAGTGTTGTTTTCCTTTCCATAGTCCACCTCCCTTTTCCTCCCATCTTGGTCTCCTTGGTGCTATCACTGACCATTTTGTTGTTAACACATCTTTCTTTCTGGTCCAGAAGTTTAATTACAACACAACTCCTTGGTTGCACTAGACTTCTATCATACACAGTGTAATGGTTTTAGGTTAAAAAAACCACTCAGTTGTATAAAGATACATGAAAACTAAAATTAAGTTAGATGTCAGCCATCTAACTGTAGGTGAACTTTGCTATCTCAGCTGAAGGAAGCTGAAATAATCTCGACACAAGGCAAACACCAGCCGGGCCTGACAAGCCCTTTGGGTTCTGCATTACACGGTTGTTAGCGAAGCTGTGGTCCTTCGCTGGTGATGGCACCTCGGTGCCCTAGCCACAGGGCTGCTGCCTCCCCCGCCGCCCAGGGATCTTCCTCTCCCCAGGTTGCCAGCACCAAGCACAGTCTTTTTCTCTTTCCTAAAGTCAGGCTTTCTCTGTGTTACCATGCAATGGAAGCTGGCCATGGGCATGCTACCTAATTCACTGCCAGCTGCCAAAGCAAGTAAACAGAGGTGATCATTTAAATATTTTTACTGTTGTTTGCAGTTTGGATGTCTGTTTGTTGAAAGTAGACCGAGCATGCCAGCATCTGCTGCATCAGACTTTTGAGAGACTTTTTGAGAAACCGGTGAAGAACTTCCTAGTAAATAGAAGAGAAAGAGAGAGACACTAGGCTAAAATAGGAATTCCTCCCATGAGAGGAAAAATGTGTATATTGGATATATGTGTTTCAAGGGAACCAGTTCTTTGCTCAAAATTTATTATTTATTGCTTATGTCTCAGTGCTGCTCCAGTCCAAGGCTGTGACAAAACTCCAGTTGCTTTCAACTAAAGCTGGATCTGGCTGAAGCCTAGTACTTACTATATTTTCTTACCTGAGGGGTGTAAAAAGGACCTTCTGTACACTTATTATCATTAAAACAAGATGACCTTGTACTCTTTTTTTTTTTTTCCCAGAAGTCATTCTTATCAGGACTGAGGGATTTCCATGCATCTCAAGAGCCATTTCATTATCCTCTCATACTTGTCTTACCTGACACATATTATTACTTGCTTTCTAACTGCAAGCATGTTCAAAGATGAAAGCTATGAGTTCAATCAAGTTCCCAGCGGAATCCCAGGCGTATTATCTTTCTTCAGGTACAAATTATTTAATTACAGGTATGTGCTAGAACCTCTTGAAACAATCTCGCACTCATTTGCTGAAGAATGAAAACCTGATGCACAACAGCCACTGTCTCCAGTATTCCTATTACAACAATAATCCTTGTTAGCCCTCCTGACTGGGGACAGTGACTTTCCCCTTTGCAGCTGGCCCTGCTATTTTCTACTTATGCCTTACTGCTTGCTTGCTTTCTACATTGAGGATGGGCAAGAAGCTGGATAATGCTTGCTGCTCTCCCTGGCCTTCACTCTTGCCCAGGATGACTGCCCCCTGCTTGGTGAAGGGGGAAGAGGAAGGGGTTTGGCCAGAAGCAGCCCACCTTCTCCACCCCACTCTCTCTGTGCGCTTCCCTGATAGCTAACGTCGACATGTCTAGCTCAGCAAGCCAGCACACAACCCACAGCACGTCCCTGTCCGGAGTCATTTGGTAAGCTGACTCAGTAGAGCACTTGTCCATGGCTTTCAGAGCTAGCACAGGTTTTGGTGCTCTGCTGCTGATGATGTTCATGCATGTGCCTGAACTTCTGGATGAACTGAAGGTCTCAAACTGTTTGCAACCTGAAATCCAAGTGGAGACTAAAACAAGTCAGCCATGTTTCCAAAGGCACTGTTTAAAACATTTCATTTAAATCATGTTATTTTGAAATAATTCATATCAGTGCAACTTGTTATGTTCTGGCTTTAAGGTTCCTGTGTTTTTTTTCTTCACAGCAGCTCTCTCCTGGCTCCTGTGCCAGCCACTGGCCCCATTGCCCCTCAGGCACCCTGTGGAGCAGCCAGCCTTTGCTTCCATGTCATTCTGACATCAGTCTGCTTCTTTGCCTACCAGAAAATATTTTAGGAGCAGGAGTGGCTGTGCTGTGGAATAAATTTGCTTTGAGTGTTCTGCATTTTTTTCTTGGGCAAAATTCAAGTTACCTGCCTGTCTGTGTGGAGACTTTGCAGACTGAAGATGTTAAAGATATTCAATATCTTTCCTTCTGGTGTCTTACTTTTAAATGTCAGAAGGTCATTTTGTCTCCTGGAGGGCTAGATGCCCTCTAGACCGATGAATTAATGATACACAGGTACAGAGGCATTGTAATTTACCAGCATCAGGAAAACTCCTTTTGCCCTCAAATATTGATGTCTGCTCTGTTATCATCATCATATTTTGAGGCACAAAAGGCATAGCCAATTCCCTGAAATATTTATCACCATGCACGATACCTGCATTCACCTTTTAATGTATACAGATGGGCAACACTTAGGTCACTCACCCCTTCTCTCTCATGAGACTTGCATTTAAAAAGCCAGTTCAGGTTTACGTAAGGTGATGGCAGCATAGCCAGGGAGTGAATTAACAAATTCTGAACTGCAGGGCAAGATCTTCTGCACCGGACCACTTCCCTTCAAATTACTGTTCCATCTGAGCTCAACTCACAAAGCAGGGACTTCAAGCCTCTCTCCAGATGGAGCTGTGTGGAGGCTTTGCCTACCTGGGATAAAAATGTCAGATATCTAAACAACTGATATTTCAAATTTAAAACAGAAACTATAACCAAATTTTAAATTCATTTGCTGTCTTAAGTCAAATTAAAATTCAGGTGGCAAGAACTGTAAGTTAAACTTCCAGTGATATTCAGGCACAGTTTCCCCAGGGTCAGAGTATGATCCAGCATTAGCTGTCCATATAAATGGGAACAGTGCTTTCATACATATTATTTCAGATTAAAATTTTCCATTAGCATATATTTTAAACAGCACTTACATTCATCATAAGCAAGTGGGTGGAGGGAAAAATCTTATAAAAAGGGCTTCAATAGGAAAAAAAAAGAAAAAAAGGAAAAAAAAGAAAAAAAAAGAAAAAAAGAAAACAAGAAAAGAAAACAAGAAAAGACCAATAATGCAATAGCAATTGCATTTGATTTTCTGTGGACTGTTACAATTTAGACTTTATTATTCAAAACACAAATGGCAAGTACGTAATAGCTACTAATAATGGAACTTCAGAGTGGCTGGAAAAGAAAGGCTTTAAAATGGGTTTGATAGTCCTTGAATTTTCAGCTGAAAGATTTGGGTGACAGAACAAAGAAAACCAATATGACACTGTAAATCTTCCCTCTCCCTGAGCTGATGGGTATTGTCTAGCTAGTCCTCTTGGGTCTGGATCTTGAGCCTTAATTTTTTTTCTTTTTCTTTTTTTCTTTTTTTCCTTTTTATCTCCTTAAAATCGCAGAGACTGCCACTGACAGTGTGTTCAGTTCCCATCTGACATCTGGCCACATGATATCCATTGTGGTATGAAACCAGCAGGTAACACTGACAGACAGCGAAGTCCTGTTGGAGTCTCTTGGTACGCCAGCACGGCTCACTGTGCTGGTAGGCAGTCTGCAGTCCACAGGAAGAGCCCCATTTCTGGGAAGAGCAGCCACCCTGACGTTTCTGAAGAATGCAGTTTCCTTTGCTGTGGTAGACTTTTAGCTCCAGAAGCCTCCAAGCCTTTAACACTCCTTAGGGTAAGTTTTCTTCTTAGGTAGGTGCTAGATCTGGTCATTCTTCATAATCTCTGTTGGAATATAGGACAGAAAAAAGAAACCCAAACCATCTTTTCCTTAACTGAAAACTCATTGCTAACAAAAATGACTTGACGATGAATGGAGAAAATAAGCAATTTTTCATGTGTCATGTACATATACTGTTACTGTACACATTTGCTTCTTCACCTCTGAAAGCAGTCTACTCTTTGATGCACCAACCTGTGCGTATTGCTTTTAGTCTGTCTGTGAAAATACAGAAACCGTAAGCAGGAGACCCTCAAGTTCAACTGAGACCATCCAGAAACTGCATTTAGAAGCATTTAGAAGCACACTTCTCTCTGCATTCACATGGAGTTGTGTTGCCTTTGACGAGAAGTTCAAAACTTGTTCACTTTTCAGTCTTAAAAACAAGCCTATCTACAAGTGCCTTGTGGATCTGAGGCCAGAGAGCTGCAACTCTGCAGGCAAGACTTTGTAACGGGAATCCTGCCACCCTGAGCCCTTCTCAAAGCATTAGAGATTGGGAGACATGGCAGAGACCTCTCATTTACACCTCTCCACTCATCATCTAGGAAGACAAGTTGATTAACTGGGATTTGGATGCATTTGACAGGGTGAGAAAAATTTCAGTAGCACCTTAGCGTTTGCTGTACATTTTCCTGCCTTTAAACAAGGGCATCCTGCATTTGCTCATCATTTCTGCTCCTGGATTGATTTGAAGTTGTGATAGGTTTGCTGGGATAACTCACATACTGAGGAAGCGAGGAATGAAGGAAGATGAGGCTTGAGCTGTAGTGGTGAAGTGTGCTTTCATTTCAGGTCTCTGTCTCTTTGTGCAGCTCTGAGAAAAGGAAGAGAGGTGACAAAGAAAAAAACGCATTAGCTTACAAAGGATGGTCCCACAGAGAAGCTGGCAGTAATTAGTGTCCTTCCAAGCTCTGCTTGGGCAAAAGCACCCCTCGGGCCCCTGATTTGGGTACCTGAATACGGTGACAAGTGTACCTGTGGGCAGCTGTGCAAGGAGCTGCGGCTCAGGAGGGCTTTGGACAGCAGGTGATGCCTGAAGCAGCCACAAACTCGTGGGGAGAACAGGCAGCTGAAAGCCTCTGCAGGTCTGAAATTCAGCAGGGGGGGTGCGTAGTACAGCTCTCTGTGCCTGCAAACGAGTGGAAGCAGAAGCAAAAACAATCGGAAAGGGACATTTGTTTTTGTCAGTCACTCTGACGCATTTATTTTTTAGTTTTCAGTTAATTCAGGCAAAAGAGGTTATGAAGTTACAATAATGAAATCTGAAGAACATATTCCAAACAGTACTTCCCCAGAAGGTCTAAAGTGCTCAAATACAAAAACACTAATTACTGTGCTTTTTAATTTGTAAATTAAACCTGTCTTACCACCAAGGGAACACAAAATGGCAAATGTGGCATCCTTTCTAAAACAAGAGCCAGGGGCAATCCCAGTCACTTCAGATCAGCACATCCAGCTTCCCTCCCAGGCAGCCTGAAAAACAAAATCAACACACATGTGGAGAAAGGTGATTGACTGGAGGAAATGTCTGATGCCTTGGTTTTAGAGAAACGTTCTTGCTTAAAGGAGGCAGTGTGGACAAGGAGGACCCACTACATACAGCCAGTTTGGGTCCCCAGAAAGGTTTGTGCTGGATTTCTCACCAAAGGCTCTTGAAGAAATGAAGCCGCTGTGTGATGGCGCGCCCAGTACAGCCCGGACAGCCCAGGGACAGAAAAACCTGGCAGCGAGGTGAATTCCTCAGGCTGCTTTGCCTGACCCAGGGCAACAAGCAGGAGACCGTGTACAGGACACGGGCAGACAGCAGGGCTGCAGGCTGAGATGTTCTCCACAGCAGTCCAGGAAAATACTGCAGCAAAGGAGGAATGGCTTAACTGATCAGAAGCAGAGAGGGGCATTTTTCAACGTCAGGGAAAGCCTCAGGTTTGCTGAACAGTGCTGGGACTTACTTGAAGGGCTGGCCTTTAGCTGCTGAAAAATACTGCTGTTTCAGACATACAGCTATGCCGCACCATACTCACATCTCTACAGCTTTAAGCAGGCAAAGAATTCAGGGGCTTGAGTGTGTTTGCAAAATGCAGTGCTTGGGCAAATTGCAGCCTCAAAATCTCAGGTCTAAGGAGCTAAGTGAGAGCACTGGAAAACGACCTCTGGACCTGGGACCAAGCAATACAGAAAGATTTCCAGAGCTATTTGGAGACTGATTTCTGTAATACTTTGTGGTCAAGGTAGTAATTTTCCATTTTTTCCTTACTGATGCAGAATCATCCAGTGTCCTAAACAATCCAGGGAACAAATAAATAGGCAAACCACCCAACTAGCATGTGGCTGTATGGAGTGGCCAGCCAGCATACTCTGTGAAGACTGTTCCAAGTTTCAATTACTGGGCAAAACATGTTTACATGTGTAAATTTAGGCTCTTTTATCTGCAATAGTTTCTACAACTTACTCAAATGGAAACTCAAATACTGCTTCTGTGGAGTTAATCTTAAATCTTCCGGAACCAGGATTGTGGAACGAATGCAAAGCAAAAGGAAAATACATGAAGGTTTACTGCCTGTTACCTGTTCGCAGTGCTTTCATCTCAGAAGAATTGCCGAGGCTTCCCCACCTTTCAGGGATGAAGCAGCTGCTGATCTCCAGTTCCCAACACAGTCTCAGTTTGTCCATGGCTGTTGACGTGAGCTGGGGCTGTGCGGCTCCACGGGTGCCTGCAGTGACACCTGAGTGTCCTGGGGAGCAAAGCCCAGCCCCTGACCACTCAACCTGGACGGGCGCTCTGGGCATGATCCTGCATGCAGTGCCTGCAGATTTGTTATCTCCAGGGAAATGTCAAATGAAGCTTCAAAATGTTCTTGAAACTCTCTGATCTTCCTCTGGATTGGGGGGGGGGGGTGGGCTTTGCTCAACTGCTGGGTGTCGTGCTTGACAAATCAGAGGCTGCTAGTCCTGTCTGAGGCTGAGTAACCTCGATACAAGAAGATGTCACAGGAAAGCTAATTTCCTGCTTCCGTCTCTCTTTCTCACTTGAGGGACTGATCTAAATCACAGTCCTGTAGGGTTCCTCCTTTTCTAGATGTGAGAACAAAACTTAGGAAACTCTTTCTTGCTTTTGCAACATTTTGCAAGCCGCTCACCAGAAGAGACGAGTCACCTCTGCTGCTGCTCATGGCACATCCCGTCTTTCCAGGGAAACTGCCCGGGACATGGGTGAAGCAAGAAGGGGCTGGGGAGGGGAGGCTGCCCCACACTCCAACCTGACCTTCCCCACTGTGCGCTGCATCGCACGGTGCATGCCTCCAAACACCTAACCCACAGCTACAAAATATTTTATGTCAAAGCGAGGGAGAGCCATGCCATATCAGGATTCAGATACAGATGCTAAGTGAAGGCTTTTCCCAAGAGGAAACATGGAGCAGGATTTCAAAGCTTTTGGTCGGCTTTGTGCTATCCATAGTAGAAGCAGAGCCAAGGCTAACACTGAGACCTGTGGAAAGCCTGCCACATTGTCTGTTCATCTGGCCGCTCTGGCAACCCACTGCTCATGTCAGTGATGCTTAATTACACCGGATGATGGATTAATTTGTGTATTTGGGGCTTGTCCAGCCTGGAACTTGGGTCCTATCCATTCTTCTTCCAGTTTTAATTCCTGTCCTTGCTGGTACTAAAATGAGAAATGTCCCTTCTGCTTTTCTCTCTCTAGTCCAAGGTGTTTAGTGTCAAGTGGCCATGGGTATCAGGTGGATTTATCTTTCAAACTTTTTTTTTTTTTTTTTTTTTTTTTTGTGTGTGTGACTATGCAGTGCCTGGGATTAAAATGCGCATTACTGTTCTGTGTTTTCTGTTTCACTGATTAGCTTGGCAAGCACGGAAGCCAAATCTTTCCCAGAGGCACATGAATGGCTTCAGAGGAAGAATACCATGAACCTCACTTTGCTATGTTCTCTTTGTTTGCTTAAGAATATGAACAATTAAAGCTGAAGAGACAGGCATTTCCTTTTTATATAGAAAATTCACTGCCAAATGCAGAGTCTGGGGAGCAATTTTCCTCTTTCCATTCAGTTCATTTGTGCTAATGAACAGGGTATAATTTAAGTGGGAAAAAAAAAAAAAAAAAGTTACTCTGGTCACTGATGTGGCTTGCTGAGATAGAGGGAAGCCTGACTCAGACCAGCCTAAACTGATTTATGGAATTGAACCCTAAAAACCTTCTGTTATGAAAATAGTCATCTCTTGTCAACATTGGAGACCTCATATAAGAGCACAGATAAATCTCTGGGCTATTGCCATCTACTTATTTTTACAGTCTAAGCTCTCCCATTCTGATTCAGGAACTAGTATTTGTTTATCTCAAAAAAGAAAAGGTGCAGAAATGGCTGTTACAGTTGCATGGGGCTGTGAACAAAGACAGGCCGATATTCTGCTTTGCCTGCATTTGAAGTGATTGTGAATTGACAACTTCTCTGTGTGTGAGAAGTTCACTGTCAGAAAAGATATGCTAAAGCTGCAGGTAGCTTTCAAGGTAGCTGCAGCTCTTCACCTCTCCTACTCATGCCAGCCAGAGTTTACTGCTCCAGTCAATCATCAGCACTGCAATAAAGTGATGGAAGTGGCCCACATAAGCACCTGGGTACCTCCCTTACCGCAGCAAGCAGGACGAGTACCTTAGGTCATGAGATTCTTCTGCAAGGCTGCTCAGCAAGTGATTTCCTTTTGTTTCTGTTTAGTATATGATTGGGATCCTCCACACTGAAAAAGAGCTTGAAAAGAAGACTTCAAAAAGAAAGGAAGTGTTGTGTGAATGTGTGGGCAATAGAAAGAGCAAAATAAATACCATTCTATGGCTTAAAAATATTAGTTTTTCTTTGCTTCTGAATGACCAGATGCCACAGACCTTCTGGCAGCTGATCTGCTCCACAGAGAGCCCGCTGTGCTCCAGGAATGGCTATCGGTCAGTTGTGGCTTACCAGCAGTCCTTAGCTTCCTGCAGCAAAGCTGCGAAGTATCACAGCTTCAGAACACTGCGTTCACCCCAGGCTCGAAGCTATTCCAGACTCATCTGCAATTACACCCACAGGAAAACTGCCTTGGTGGAGTGCTTGCTAGGACTGCACAGCCAAAGACTCAGCAATCAATAAATGCCAGAGTAAAGACTTCTTGTGCAACATGAATCCATGCTGCTTATGTGTCTGTTTCATGATAGTCTTCATCTATGTAATCCAGTACTATCTCTCCATCAGGGCTTCTGCTTCTTCTCCACCAGAGCTGGATAATGTTTATTTAATGAACACTTTGTCAATACACAGTTGCTTTCTGGAGATGAGCTGCCAGGTCATGACGGAGTCTTTCTACTGGTTGTTCTTCAAACTTGTTAGGCTATTTTTTTATTTTTTTTTCCCCAAAGTATCTAGTTTTCTAATAAAACCTGGGACTCAATCTGTAGCTCTCACTACTGGATGTTATCATGGAGACCCTGGTCTGGTCTGGAGATAGACAATAAAGATTCAAAACTTCAAATCTAGATTAAACACTAGTTTTTCTCCATGTTAGCTCATACCTCCTTTTGAGAAATCAATGCATTAAAATGGAAAGCTGTTAAGTGTAATTGTACTTCAAAGAACTTTGAAATCATTTCAAGATAATGTCAATTCCAGTCCCTGGCAAGCATTTGCAAATTCCTCCCTTCCCACACACCTGGCAAATGCCCGGCTGAACCAGCTTACCCTCTCTGGCCCAGGTGTAATTCCTCATTGCTCTCTGCTCTTGCCCATCAGACTGCTGGAACTGCTCTCCCAGAGTTTTGATTGATGACTGAGCTTGGGGGCTGTGAACAGTGCAGCTCTTGCAGCTCAGAAACGTTCACAAAGTGGTATTTTATTCTCTTGCAGAAACACAACTATATTATGAAATCTTCTTCCTCTACCAAATGCTGTATATTTTATCAGAATAATATAACGTCAGCTTTGATGTTGCTATCTGGGTTTGTTTGTCTGTTTCTCAAGTGCTTTGAAATATGTGAGATCTTCCTTTATAGACCACATCATAACACTCCCATTTCCTACAGGGCTCAGCAATTAATATTTATCTGAACGCTCTGACAAGTATCGAACATAAAAGGGGACCAGAAGATACAGGGTGGCTCTTCAAAGGCTATGAAAGCATTTTTTGAGTTGCTGCTAGTAAACTCTTTCTGGGTTCTTAGGATGCTCAGAACTTTGGTAGAAAAAAGATTTCCTGTGAATGTCCCAGGATAGCCTGAATATTCATGTCAGTAAAATGCCAAAAAAACCCCACCATCCCAGTTCCTATATGCTTCATCCTTGAACTGTACAAAAGGACTGTCCATTTCTTCACAACCTAGGAGACAGAAAAAAGTTTTCTTGAAAAATCTATAAAAATACGCAAGAAGCTCACACAGATGACCAAGTGGGCATTGTTAGTGACATGAACATCCTGGACAGGATGCAGAAAGGGAGGAGGAAACTGTACTGGTGATGGGGAGTGCAGATCCTTTGGTAGTTCCCTTCAAGTTTAGCCATGAATGCTTCTTGCCTTCTAACCTAACTTTCTCTTTTTTTTTTTTTTTTTGATTTTTCTGTATCTGAGCACATTTTGCTTTTACTGCTCTCTTAGTTATTTCTCACAGAGATTGATGACCATGACTTCAAAATTCAAAATTGAGGGTAACTGCAGGAGAGCTAATCTGTGTATTCACCAGAATGCCCTTCAAGATTGCAGACCATATATGATTTCCTTTGAGGGCTGCTAGAAACAGGATATTTTCAGCAATTTTTATTGTCTTTTAGGGTGGTAGGCAATGGAGTGTAACAAATTTTTAAATTCACACCTCTGTTTGCAAGCTATTTCACTACTGAAGCAAGATCATAGCAGAAACAAGGAAATAAATACCAACCTACAATTATATTGATTTTTTTTAATGCAGATCAACATCTTTAATGTTGGATTAGTTTGAATAGTTTTCTGCTACCTTTCCCTGTGCTATCTCCACTCTTACGACCAAGCCAACACATTCTGCTACACTCTACTCAAAATAGTATGGCCCCAACGCTGGAGAAAACAGGAAATGGATGGTCTAACTCACTGCACCATTGTGCTCCTTGCCACACAGCAGCTCAGAAATAATGACGACAGATCATTAGGGGAGAAAAATATTTTGGAGCTGTTGGAGAATTGTTGGAGAAGCAGTTTAGCAGTTACTTAATTCTCAGAGAAAGCAAAATTGCTCACTTTGTTAGACAATCTTTTGTCTTCTTCTCCTGAATATTTACAAAACACAGAACAGGGTTATTTGAGCAGCTGCTGTTAAAAGCCAGAGCCACAAACTCCAGATTCAACCAGGAGTCGCAGAAAACATGAGGCTTTGTCTCCATGAATGGGAGCTGATGGGAACCTTCAACCCAAAGGGCTGAATTTTCATGAGTTCAGAACCAGCACTTTCAAGCATCTCTACATAGCACCTTTCTGAGCACTGCAGATCATTTACTGGGGTAATTACTGATGCCAGCAGAGGCAAAAAGGGTGGCTTCAACTGCCACAACATAACCAAATGCCATTGAATTCTCAGAGTACAGCAACCATGCTCAGAGAAGTCAGAGTTGTGAAACTGCCTTGTCACTGACAGAGGAGTGAGGTATTACAGAAGGATTCATAGGAGGAAGAAACCACTTTGTGACTTTGAAAAGCAGATAATAATAGGCAATTATACAGGTAGCAAATAAGGCTTTTAGTTGCAAAGTGAAATCTAAGCTATTAAAACTCTTAAGTGCTTCAAGATGTGGGGACTGAAACTTGAGTCGAGTGGCTCAAAACCAGAGCCACTTGAAAGGTGTGGATACAAACCTGGAGAAATCTCATGCACAAATCCCAGCACAGCTGACAGCAGGGAACACCAAGGGGATTCACTTCCCTTCCTGTTCCCTACCCTTCCCATCTCGTTTTCCAGTGGTGTAGATAACACTCCACTGAGAATGGCTCAAAAGCTGTGCAGAGGAAAAGGTTCTGGGGGTGCTGATTGATACTCACCTGATCATGAGCCAGCAGTGTGCCCAGGTGGCCAAGAAGGCCAACGGCATCCTGGCTTTTGTCAGGAATAGTGCAGCCAGCAGGACCAGGGAGGTGATCGTCCCCCTGTGCTCTGCTCTGGTGAGGCCACACTTCGAGTGCTGTGTTCAGTTTTGGGCCCCTCAGTACAAGAAGGACATCAAGGCTCTGGAGCGTGTCCAGAGAAGGGCTACGAAGCTGGTGAGGGGCATGGGACACACATCCTGTGAGGAGCGGCTGAGGGCACTGGGCAAGTTTGGTCTGGAGGAGAGGAGGCTCAGAGGAGACCTTATTGCTCTCTACAACTACCTGAAAGGAAGGTGTGAGGAGCTGGGGGTTAGCCTCTTCTCACAGGTAAATAGCAATTGGACTAGAGGGAATGGCCTCAAGTTGTGCCAGGGGAGGTTCAGGTTGGAAATGAGGAGACATTTCTTCTCAGAAAGAGCAGTCAGGCATTGGACCGGGTTGCCCAGGGAGGTGGTGCCGTCACCGTCCCTGGGGGTGTTCAAGGAGAGGTTGGACGTGGTGCTTAGGGACATGGCTTAGTGGGTGACATTGGTGGTAGAGGGGGTGGTTGGACCAGATGATCTTGGAGGCCTATTCCAACCTTAATGATTTTATGATTTAAGCTCCTTCTGGTATTGAAGCTTACTAAACACTAAGACAAATATCTTTAATCTACATCATGTTGTTCAGTGTAAACCTACTTACAGATTTTAGGGCCATCAAGGAATTATCTGACACCCAGGAAATCTGTACCTAGTATCATTTTCTATGCCCCTGTGGCATATTGCCCTCCAGTTTCCTGCTGGTATGTGCTAAAATAGAAGGGAAAGAAATTGTTTCCTCATGAATCAACACAAGCAGTATCTTTTGCTTGTTTTATCTGGCTATTTTCTGCCTGGGAGGGAGAAAATTGTGCCCATGATCCCATGAAACACCCATGATCCCAGTCAAACATCCACAGTCCCCAGGCAAGGCGAGTAACTCTGGGCTTGGAAACTAAATATCAAGACAATTTTCTAATTGTTCTTTCCATCTCCTAGCTTTTGATTAGGCCTTGCTGACTGCTGAGCTGCACAGGCAGCAAATCCCACAGTCTCAGAGGGAGCAAAGCACCATGGGCTGCCCGGGTACCACCTTGTCATTTTATCATGTGCTGCTGCTCTTCATGCTCCTGCTGCTGGAGCGTGGCCTGCTGGTTGTTGCCGCTACCAAGCAGTGATGGTGAGCAGAGCTAATTTATTGGAACGAGACATTGCTGCTCTGCGTGTTCGGAAAGTGAAGGGCTGCTGCGGAGGAATAAACAGCAGGATGTGACATGACAACTCCACTGCCCATGACCTTAAAAGAGACTTAGCTTTTTATCAGTGAATTAATACAGACAAATGCTGTTTTCCTGCCAGCAGCTGTCTGTGTGTTTTAAAGGCTTTGTGTGCGTAAGCCAGGCAGCTATCTGTCCAGCTTCCTGGGGAACAGGAAGGCAAGGCGACGGATAACACAGTTTCAGGCCCTGGGTCCAAGGCGTGGAAGCTCTCTCCCTCTTTGTGTGCCAGTGCTGCTGGCGGGCGTGCGAGCAACTCCACGGGAGGCTGCGTCGGCCACGCTGGAGCGTCCCCTCCACTGCCTGGGCGTCACGCCGGGGCAGCGCCCGGGGCCACGGGGCCAGAGCCAGGGCTGCCGGAGCTGGCAGCTGTCCCGTGCCCATGGCGTGCCGCAGCAGCAGCTGGGACTCGGGCACCACAAAGTTTCCCTGAAGGAGGCCTCAGCACAGCGTATGCAGGGCCCCATGGATCTCTGCTCATGGCGAAGATGGGGCTTTCTTCTCTGCCTCTGTGGAGATCTTCGGTGACTGAACAAGGGAGGTGGTGTGTCGTTGTTAAGAGTGAGCAACAGAAAATGTTTTCCTGAAGCAGAAGGGATAAGGTCAACAGCTCAGCTGATTAACATGCTTGGAATCTCCTTCCCTGTCTGCCGCAGCGCCGGGAGCAGAGCTCGCTGCATCACTCTGGGACTGCGGGACCTGGCAGGGCAAGCATGGCAAAACCCCCTGGCACACACTGGCCCTGGTTCCTGTCGGGCACTTTGGTGGTGACAGCTGGCACGAAACACAAAGAGGAATAAAGGAGAGGCACAAGTTTGAGACAAACACAGGTTGAGGGTTAGGCTTAGGTTACATCCTCGCTTGCTGAGGGGCTGGTAGTTCTGTGCTGCCTATGGCCTGAGTCATACGCCAGACTAGTCAGTTCTGACTTCGGTGAAAGTCTGGATCCTGAGCCAAAATTAGGAGGAGAACCGAAACGGGCATTAGCAGTATTTTGCTCCTACCAAATGCACATTTTGCCATGGCATGCCTCTGCTACTTGTTGCTGGAACCAGGGACGGGCTCGGGACACATCCTGCCCCTCACAGCACCTGGCACTGGCCTGACCCAGGCTGCTGTCCCCCGCGGAACCACTGCCAAGCGCTCTGGAGGCATGGACCAGTCTCGAGCCAGGGCCGGCTGGGGAGGGCACTGGTCCCTGGCCCCACAGGAGGACCCTCGGGGTCTAGTGCCAGTCTCGGAGCTGGATAGCAAGTCTCCTGGCAGGAGGCAGGCCCTGGGCCAGGAGAACCTTTCCCAAAGCCCCTCGTGCCTCCTCCACGCCAGTGTCACTGCGCGACCTTCCCAGTTCCCCCCTCTGTTAAAAGCTTGCCGTGCCGAGCTGTCCAGTTAGTGTCACCTGGGTCACCGGAGTCCCAGCCGCATGAGCTGTCTTGCTGTGGTGCTTATTTGAAAGGTCAGGATCTGACTCACGACTCTAGTATGATGATATTTCTGGCTTTGTTTTAATCAGTTTCTCTTGTATGTCTCATGCACTGCCTGCTAGAACTTCTTGTCCTCCCAATTATGGTGAAAATAGATTATTAATAATAGACTAATTCAGGAACTACTTCAGAATTATTGACAAACACACAATCTAGTCCAACAATACAAATTCCTCATTTATCTTCCTCAGTGCTGGCATTGTTATAAACATTGGATGAGGCTTTCCAAATTATGGCTGGGGGTAGAGAGCAAGGGAGATCACTTTTGTCTGCTGCTATGAATTTTTATCTTAAAATCATTAGGTTTAATATTAAACTTGCCAGCTCAAAAAGGAACACAAAAAAAGCACCCATTGCTAGGATCCTTTACCTAAGGATCCCATTAACTTGAGGATTTCCTTTCTATTTCCAGTGAAAGAATTTACATTTTTTTGTACCCTGAAGAAAACCCCACGCTCTTACTGCTTTAGCCATAGGCATTCCAGTCCAGATTACATGAACTCCCAAATGTTTTTGAGATCTAATTTTTATTATTCCTCAGTCTAGACCCATCATGCCCAGCTATTTCACTCCTGAGATTCCAACAATTTAAAAAATGCATTTCCTCTGCAGCAATTTTATTCCACATTTATGTCATGTCTTTTATATCTCATTATTTGGCAAATGTTAATTCGTGCCCAGCACTCCTGTGAAGCACAGAAATCGCTATCGTTAAACTCACTTTACAGAAAGGGGAGAGTGGAAAAGTAAAGTGATTTGCTGAACACAAAGAGGGAGAATCAGTCTATGTGGGAGTACGAGCTCAAAGGTCCACCTCTTGCCAGCATCCCAAGCCCCAGCTGTCCTTCTCCAGGTAGCCAACACAGTCCCACACCACATTATATTCACTTTTTTTTTTTTTTTAAATTCGACACAGTCTTTTAAAAAATAAATTCTGGGATTCTTCAGGCATTAAGACAGTAAGAGAAGTCTTCCTTCCCTCCCTCTTCTATCAGGCAGACTGGTAGCAATGTCTTGAGACTTTCTGCATTCAATGCCCCTTTCCATCAGTCTGAAGACAACACCATGCCCCTTCTTGGTGAGAGCACGCTCTGCCTGCATGGTCAGGCTCCATCTCTAACATCTTTGAAGCGGGATGGGTGCAGGAGCGTCTTGAGCAGTGTGGGCTACCCAGCACCTGCGTGGCTCTGCCTTCACCGAGGGTTTTGTGCACTGTGGGAGCAGGCTGGTGCAAGCCCTGTGCACAGTGCCAAGGTGCAATGATAATGTCATTCCCCGACACAGTCATGGCTCTGACATGCAGAGATGGTATCTGCCGGCTTCCCAGAAGCCAGAGCTTTCTCAGCTGTTTTTATTTTGCTGAGTGACATGTTTGACAAATAGGAGCAGTTAGCTGGTTCCCAGCTGTCATGCAGCCGAGTCGCAGAGAACGTGCCGACAATGCTTGACACGGGAACAAAACAAGTGCTGCTTCTCAGCAATCGGCGTGTATCCGTTTTTAATGCTGCATATACTGGAAACTCATATCTCAGCTCACAGGAGACTGGATTGCCAAAATTTAGAACTCAGCTTGAGAAGGTGTCAGTAAAGATATTTCTGAAGCTCTGGACAAGCTCAGTCTCTGAAGTGCAATAACCCTGAAAAACTGTTTGTACAACACATTGATTTTGTCACACACATAGAATGCTGCAGCCTGCAAATATAACCAAAGTCAAAGAAGAGTGTACGCAACAGTTTAGGGTACACTTTTTTCTGTCATTAATGACAAATTTTTATTCAGACTTAAGAAAATTACCACATTGTACAAGCAAGCCGCTTAGTTTTTCTTTTCTGTTCCTCCCATTTTATTTCAGAGAGGATTTTATTTCTCTAATGAATTTTGCACTTTTTGGTGTGTGTTTATTTTTCTAAGAAATGCATCCATTAAAAGAGTTTCCTTGTAGCCTGAAGTATGACTTTACCAGTAAAAAAAATCTCCACCATAAAGATGATGTTACTTGATTAACTGATTGCAGAAGGCCAAGTGGAATTAATGAGACTTTTCCTGATGACTAGGAACAGACTGGACTGGGGTCATGTTCCCAGCCCAAGTCTATAACAGTCAGGCCCAGAAAACATTGAAGTGTGTTTTTCTGGGGTCCATACCTACCCAATGTGGAGATTAACTTCAGATAGTTTGTACCTAATGCAACTTAGCTGCTGCTGGAGGAAGAGAAGCAAGAACAGAATTGCTCACTGCAAAGCCATGCATTCGGGAAACAGGAGAAGTGGTTCTGCCTCAGGAGCACAGCAAAAGGAAGGTCCACGCTGTCACCTTCGGCCCAAAGAGGCAAACAGAAAACAAATAGCCTCCACTGGTTTTGCACCAATCTTTTCTGACAAGGTAGAAGCAGATCACGGGGTCAATTTGGGAGCACTATCAAGAGGAAGTATTAAGACATTAAATGCTTTTCTGACATGGAGTGAAAGTTAAAATTGCATTAATAATTGCAGAACTGGGTTACAGCAGGCTTCCATTCACAGGCTATCAAGAAACCCAAACATATAATTCATATCGCTTTTGGTGTCATTTTCAGATCTTTAACTTTTGTTAAGCAATTTGCAGAAACCTGAGAAAGACTCCAAGAAAAAAAAAATCTTTCTGATTATTCTCCAAAGCCTGTATTTTTCTTTGACTGTTTTAATATTTGTTTGTATTTTAGCAACTGCATAACCAATCCAAACTTGTCTCCAAGTTGACAGAATTACTAGGATGTAGGCAGTTCTAACAACTGCTTGCTAAACATTATACAAATATAGGGGGAAACTATGACAGAGAGTGCAAGTCTATAACTTGCCTCCAGCTCTCTGTGCCTGCACTACAGGCTATGCTCAGTTGAACGGGACAGGCCAGGCAGCAAACAGGAACTCCTGATGCTATCCAAGATGCTGCCTTTGAGGCTGGATGGAAACTTCCAGAAGGAAGTCAGGATTGCACACATCTCAGCACCTGAATAAACCCAGTTTTGAAGAAGCGTCTGGATCAGAGCCTGGGAAACAGGGAAGCAGGAAACCAACAAATGGAGAGCGTGGAGCAGGGAACCTGCAGATTCTGTGGGAGATGCATTCGGTCCGAGAGCTCCAGAAACGGGATGGGTTAACAGGCTTGGTCTGTTCAGCTCACTTTCGGGGTGGTTCCCCCACCATCGCAGCCCACGGGTGAGCTCCTGCCAGGCCCCGAGGCAGCAGCGGAGCGGCGCAGAGGTGACACCTGGTGGCCGGGGAGCGGCGCTCCAGGACGAGCGGCGGCGCCCCGCGGTGGGCATCGCGGGGGCAGCCCGCCGGGCATCCCGGCCCGACCGCGCACGGGGAGCTAAAAGGCTGAGAACTGGCTGTGCGACGGGGCTGAGGAGCCCGTTCCCCGAACCAGCACGAATCCTCCTTGCTGCTTGCTTGCCAGCTCTCTCCTCCTGGGACAAGTGCCCAGACACTCAACTGGGACAACCAGAATAGAAACTCCGGAGCTGGGTTTATAAAAGCAAGTCTTTGTATGGTCCCTGCCAAGGTCCCAGGCATATACCACGCACATTCCTGTGCAAGACTGTGTATTTCTTAGTGTTGTCCCCACCCCTCAGGCAGCAGAGGAGATTAACTGCCTCCAGTGGAGATGCTCACAGGGCTCAGCTGCACCAGCTTGGAGTGGGTGCATCTCTTCCTACTTAGGTGGCCATGCTGATAGATGATTAGTCCTCTACTAGACTGCTAAGTAACTGATTCATTTTTAGATGATTTTTAGTTTCCACATAAAGTAGAAGAGCTTTCCACAGGAGGGTCTGTCTCAGGCAGTCTTCCTGTGTGGGCGTTTGCCGGAGGCAAGGGAACTCTTCAAGGAAGCAAGGTTCGCAGGCCAAAGTCTCCTTGGGCTCGGGAGGAGATCTCCCCACTGAGAACAACTTCCCCTTGCTGGGCAAATGATTTAGTTACACAGTTTGGGTACGAGTGTAGCTGTGATAATCACTCCAATTCTGCCTGCAGACAGCTGGTGTGCCTTATGAAAGCTTACCTGACCAAGCCGCTCAGAAGACACCACTGAAAAGAATCTCTTTTCTGTGTCTTTATTCAAATTACCAATTTCCTAAGTGTACTACTGCCTCTTTTCAAAGTGCATGGCTTTCATGTGCAAAGCACATGGCGAGAGGGAGGAGGGGGACAGCACTGGGGTTATTGGGAGAACCAGAGAGGCATGCTCTACCACCAGAGCTTTTGGGGTTTGCTTCTGCTGCTGCAGTATTCCCTCAAGATAGATGAGGACACATGCATAACAGTGTCAGCCAGTTATGCTCCTGGCCCTTTAAGCCTCAATCTGAAATGTAATACTTCAGGAATATTATGGTTTAAACAATTTTAGTCAGTGAGTCAGTTCTGGATTAGCAGCCCACAGAGGGAGGGTAATCACTCTCCCTCATAAATTAGCAACCAACAAGCACTTTCCTTTGATGAATGTTGTTTTAAAGACTCATCTCACTTATTAGCTCCAAGCACACTATTAATCATGGCAAAGGAAAAATGCACCCTCCTCCCCCTCATGGCTTTGTTCCTAGGACGACTAGCTCAGCCTCACCAGGAGACAAAACAAATAGGAAGAAGAGACCAGAAAGGACAAGGTCCCACCAGTCACATGGAGAAGTGGGGATCATTATGGGAAGGTCACCTCAAGTAATGGGAAGGATGGGAAATAGCACAAGTGCTTGCAAGACTTAGACCTAAAAATATTCAAAAACAGCTAAACCTTTGCCTGTCTTCAGAAAAGATCCTGTACCAAAATACAGGCAGTTCCAAATCTGGGTAGAATAGGCCCTAGTGGCCTTATCCTGACACCAGCTTATTGATTGCCACACACCCTCTCAGTTTCACATGACCCATACTTGCTTTCATTGACTTCAGCTATTTTACCAGTGATTAATTCCTTCACTACTTAAATGAGCTCTTCATTTTCACTACAAATCTGTACCTGTAGTGTTCTAAGCAAGCTGTGATTTACTGAGGGGGAATAGCAGTTAAATAGACCATGACAGCAGGTGAAGCTGCTAATGAGCAGAGAATTTCCTTGCACCTGGTTTGGATTTCATTTCTCAGTCTCCAGAAACTAAAAAAAAGATCTGATTATCCAGTCTGGGGAGGGAGACTTTAACTTGGTGATACCACTGAAGAGCCTCTGGGTTTGACTTTGAGCAGAAAGTCCCAGATGGGTCCATTAAGTGTGTATTTATTCTAACTTGCAAGGCATCATGGAAGGGTGGTAACTGCAACAAGTGCCAAAATGTGATCCAATCTCATATAAAATCTTGAACCAAATTTGTGATCTAATTCTGCTAGTTTCTGCAAACTTAGAAAAGGTCTGCCCCTCTTATTTGTTTCTATGAGGGACATATTTCAAATGAGGCTTTTATGCTTATATACATATAACCATGTGTATATACACACACATTTTCAAGGGGGAATAATGGGGAATCATGCTTTCTAAAATGTCGTGGAACTAAAGAATTATGTTGCTTCATATCTGATTCAGAGCACGGGGAAGAATTCATGCCTGGTTTAGAAGGACTTATGAAAATGCCTTTTCTTTTTTCCCCTTGCCTGATCTGGCAGATGCTCAGCCCTTTTAAGAACTACACTGCCCAGATGTTCTGCTCCCATTATGATGTGAGTAGCAAAGGAATGCTGGTGACTCATAGCTGATTGCATGCTCACAGCATCATTTCTATTTATTCCTCATGGGCTTCTTGCCACCTTAATGTTGTTGCAGCTTGCACTAACAAACACATGCTTATTTGGAACTTCTTAAAAAAAAAAAACCTCTCAATTCTTCCAGGTGACATCCATCTTTCTGGAAAGACTTTTTTTCTGCCTACCCAGTAGTGTCTCCAAATGTCTTGAACCCATTCTTCTCTACTGAGACCCCTTTCTAAACTGGACTTTCATTTGGAGATTGATCATTTAAGATGCTAGGCAAGGTTTTAATGTTTACAGTCAGTGCTAATCTTTTAGACTTCCCCATTTACTCAAGAGGTTGAAGACTCCACCAACAACACTGCTTCTAGAACTGCTTATTATTACTTCAAACCACTGCTTTCTTCTTACTAAAATTTAATGACTGGCAAATCAGTAAGATACATTGAAAAGGGAAAGTAAATCTTCACATTGCTTATGTGTCACCACTATCAGCAGAGACAGGATTTCAGTTTTAAACTTCATATGAAGGGATATTGCTGCAGCATCCTCTCCTCCAAAAGGACTCAAAACACATTAACCAAGGAAATTACTGTAGCATGTATTGGTTAAAATGAAGTATCTAATGCCTGCTGACACTCATAGCAAGGTGATTCCTCTTCTCCAATCCCATAATCCCAGAAAAGTTTTATAAGGATTTTTAAATCCCTGTTTAGAACTCATTGATATTTGTTTCAATAGGCTTTAAATCAAGTAATAAAAGATCTGGCAATCTTCCCATGAACAATCAGGGCCACATGGGATGGGGCTTTGAGCAACCCGATCTAGTGGGAGGTGTCCCTGCCCATGGCACAGGGGGGTTGGAATTAAATGGTCTTCAAGATCCATTTCAAACCAAACCAAACCATAATTCATTGGGCCTAGCAAAGCACCAGTAGTTTTGCAATCCTTTCTTCACATTGTTCCAGCATTTTACATTTCAAAACCTTTTCTTGGGGCCTACATTATTTTACAAAGTGCTCCCTGAAGAAGTAAAAGAAGAAGCTTATAGGAGATCATACTAGGCCAGCAGGTTCATTAGCACAGGCATTAAAAGCAAGTTTGAATGTTTCAAAATCAATATAACCAAACTGTTGTCTCTCTCAAGCCTTTAGCATTGTCCATCCATGGGAAGAAACTGGGGCAAGTGCCTGGTTGCACAGACTGCACCAGAGGAAGCAATTTTCCAGGGGACAAGAACAGCAGAGGAGGAACAAGGTGCATCTACAGCAGGGATTAATTTATTTCTTTGTGGGCATGCTAAGTCAGTGAAAAAAAATCTTTAAACTGGGAGTGATGAAGTTGGTGAGATGAACCCACAGGTGGGTTCAGGCCACAGCAACCTGACAGGAAGCCTTAACACAGGCAGTCAAAGGACAGACAGGGAGAAAAATTATGGCTCTTCAATCTCTGTGTCCTAATGAAAGAAACACAAGCTCTTTGCTTAGAACAGCAAGAGATTCCTATAAAAAAAACTTTTCAAGCAGAAAACAAGGTGTCCACAATAGGAAATTATAAAATATTAAGTTTCTTATAGAAAATTTTTCACCTGAGGTTTATTCAGTTTAAAATAGCTTAAAATATAAACAAGCACTATGTAAAAAAACCTTGATTTTTACATGGCAGTTGATGATTCCTTTTTCTGGCTAGATCTCCAGTGAAACAAGTTTTTTCATAAAACATTTTTCAAGTCTTGTGTGACAGACAATTCGTATACTGGCTTCATGTGCTCTTAATACTTTCATTTCCTGTCTTAACTCCCTGTGACAAGTTATCCCAGGCATTTTTGGGAAACTTGCAGGAAGTTTGCAGCAGCAGAGGTTAATGAGGAATAGCAGAAACCCCTGGGATCCCTACTTTTGCCCCATACATTGGTTATAGATCACTTCATCTCTAGCAAGTGATGCCAAAACCAAAATCACCAGGTCCACCAGCAGCACAAGCAGATCCAGTTACCATTTGCTAAAGGTGCTCAAAGCCACTTCTGCCACAGACCTGCTGGAAGCCCTGGGCAGGGTAAAGTTCTGTACAGATACCACTGTGTGGACATTAGTAAATAATATGGCCTGAGATCTTATGGCAAACAGCATGCATGAACAGCCTAACATAAAAATAATGGGCTTTACAGGAAACATGAATGTCTTGCTATGCATTACCTTAGTGAACAGGCTAGAGTGATACTGGGGATACTTGCCTCTTCAGGTAGCCACAAAGGTACCACAATGATAATGGAGTTAGGGAGGGTGGGGGGTGAGGGGAAGTGTTTTAATAGACAAGTATTTATTATCATAGGAAAGGACAAGATGATACAGTTCGTTTGAAAATCTTGGATCACAAAGAAAATTGAACCAACATTTATACACACACATTAATTACCAGAGATATCAGTACATCACAATGTAAATTTCCTAGAGTGAGAATATAATAAAGTGCATGTTCCTAGGTACCTTGCTTCAGGAACTGCCATTTGAAAGCCCAGCCAGCTCCAGCAAATTTTAAAAAGGCAAAAAACAGATTTAATCACAATAGTGATCGTGTTCACAGTCAGGCTCCAGAACTGCAAAGGCTAACATACAGATTTAAAAAGCCTTCCAAGAAGAAACATCTGGGGGGCAAGAGCTAAAATTTTTTTCCTGTTAAAAGAGGAATGACAACTGAAGCAAAATTATCACATCAACTTTCAGTCTTAGCTGTGAGCCTGAGGGGTGGAAGCCAGCTCTTCTTTACAGATCAAGCAAGAAACAAAGACTCGTTTCTAGTTACAAGAAGAGGTTTCCCAGAACACATCTAAAACCTGCTCTTGGAGGCTCAGGGCAAAGCAAACATTCCTTGAATTTCTGCTACCCAGCTG
The DNA here is from genome assembly GCF_013377495.2 of Cygnus atratus. NCBI lineage: Eukaryota > Metazoa > Chordata > Aves > Anseriformes > Anatidae > Cygnus > Cygnus atratus. Next base: position 20,912,783 of record NC_066374.1, read on the forward strand.
TGCCCAGGGTAGCAATTCACAGTGCCCAGCTTTCTCTAAATCTATGCTTCCCCAGAATTCCTTTTGGTACCTCTCGCAACAATACCCAGAGGAATCTGGTTTAACATCTGCTCTTTTCAGTTTTCTAAGGCAAACTCATCATTGTCTGTTCTCCTGCAGGGTAGGAGACCAACTCAGGAAACTGGAAGAAAGGCACAAACAAAAGAGTCATAACAAACCACACTGTGGCTACAAGCTCACCCTTCTCTAGCAGGGCTGGGCACACTAGGCTTCACTGCCTGCTGGGAGCAGCAGGAACAGGGCAGTACTCTGAGGAACAGGACCCAAAGGAGCTGTGGGGCATGGGATCAGGGAGATAAGCCCTGGCTGATTGGGCAGTGGTAAGGTGCAGCTTGTTTGGGGGAAACACACAGGCCCACCTGAGGAGGGTTGCCACAGTCACAGCTGATAGCTGTCATCATTGGATCAGGTAGGTAGGAAAAGGCCCATAAGATCATCAATAAGATTTGATTCCTTTTCTCACGTTATTTCACAGCATCCATAACCTCACTCTCCTGCCAGCATTTTGTGACCTAAATGCACAAGGCCCCTCACTAGAAGTCCACTTTAGCTCTGAAGTGCATTGGAGGTGAGAGAAGAGGAACAATTCTGGGACTTGGACAAAGTTGTTCCTTCCTGTAAAGCTCTGGCTTTAACCTCTGAGCCCTGAAGCATCTCTCTGAACAAGGATTGCAGCCTGGGTAAGTGACTGTGAGTAATCTTGTTTGGCTGGTATTTTTCTGAATTTATCAACTTTTAACTTTTTGATGACCTTCCTTCCTCCCCCTGTTCCTGAGTAAGTACAAACATTGTAAATTATATGACTCTTAAAAGCAGGAGCTGGCAGTGTGTGTTAAAGCAACTGTCAGGAGTGTCATTTCAACTCAAGATGATGACAACCTCTCAGTATTCTTAATAATGCTCCTGAGGTTTTTTTTTTTTCATTTTTTTTCTTCTTTTATATAGAAATAACAAAGGAGGAAAAAAAAGGAAGAAATACGTAATGAGAATTGTGTAATTTTGCTTTTACAAAATGCTTTAGTTGAAAGCTTTGACTTTTTTGTACTATATGAAATGATCAAACATTGTCGCTTGTGTTAATGTAACAAGAAGGGTGCACTGCCCCAGAAGATTAGTGGAAAGACCCGACCCCACAGCTGGAAAGTCAAAAAATAGCCTGGGGGCATATAAAGCAGGGTATTATGGTGGAGGCATTAATGTAGCCACTAAGTTTGTGACCAGTTTTTTAGTCCTTTCCCAAAAGCTGTGGAAACAATTCATGGTTCATAGTAATTTATGTATGGTCCGGTTTTGCCACCTTTCCACACACAGCGAGCCGTGCCTAATTCTTCATCCAGGGCAGTTTTGTGTTGAGATGCTCCTTACTGCCTGTCAGTAAATGTGGGAGTATCTGACTCTTGTCTGGCTCTCTCCAGGTCGGCAAAGGAGGAGAAAGAAGAGCTAATGGCAAATAATAGCAGTATTCAGTACTTCAAACATTTGTAGAACTTTTGCAAATATTAAGAAATTGCTTACAATATTGAGGATGAGTAGGTGTTAGTAAGGTGTGGGTTTGATCTCTGCTGTACTCCTTCAGAAAAGCTTTACCAAGGCATTAATTCAAAATATTTGACATGAAGTTTATGTCTTCAGCTTTCAGATGCTGAAACTGGGTGAGGGAATGAGATTTTGATGGATGTCATAAGAGAAACAGGGAGGTGGGCAGGTGGGCAGCTTCTGTGCGGAGCTGAGCCTGGCTCCCCACCCTGGCTGGATCTGTCCTGCCCAGCACCTCGGTCTGCCCCTCTACCAGAGGGAGTAACGGCATCGTGACATGTGGGGACAAACAGGTGGAAGATCCTGCTAGGAGAAAAGCTGGAGCAAGGCACACAAGCCTTTTTCTCCTGTGGTCCCATCCAGCCACAGGCTGGCCCTTTCTCTTCATTCTGCTCTTCCTGAGTTAGTCCAAATTACTCATTCACTCCTGTGATGAGGAGGGACATCACTTTACGTTATTATTCATCCACAGATTTTTTTGTAGTTATCACTTTTTAAAATTGTTCTCACAAGACTAAGCCAATACCTCCTTTCTGATACTTTCTGCATAACATTATGTTCTTAGTGTCCTTTTTTCTGTCAACTGACTGATGGAAACAAACCTTGCGTGCATTGTGCTTTCCATATAAAAAATATGGATGGAGTCTTGCGATTTTAAGACTAATGTAGAGGACTTGGGAGAAGAGTGGACAAAAGACAGCGTGTCCACTCGTAAGAAGAAATGGAGAAAAAAATGGCACATTGTTCAAAACAGCCTTCAGAGCAGCAATCAGGCTCTGGAAGACATTAATAAAAGGGGGGAAAATCTGTGGGATTTCTCTGTTTTAACTTCCCCAGGGCAACTGTTTTCCAGTCATGGGTTTTGTGTATGTTTAGATGCAATATTATTACTAGCAAATAGTCAGCAGCTGGAAAGGAGATATATTTTTATGTCAGAGGACAAAACCCAACGCTGTCAACATTTGATTCAACTTCACTGCAAATTTGTCACCTACCTTGTCTTTTTTTGGAGGGGTCCAAAGTTTTAAATTCAATGTGTCAGTGGTATTTGGCTGCTCTGTGCTTTGGCTGACCATTGTGATTTAGCTGTCAGGGCCTATTTTTAGCCATATGAATAATGAAGAATCCTTTTGGAGTGGATCCCGAAATGTCCTGAGACTCAACAAGAATGCGATAGTGGCACTCAGTGGAGCTTACTTGCAAGTGGCTTATTTGTTCATTTGCACAGTACCTTTTTTATCCCAGTGTTTGCAGTGAGTCACATTTCCTCTGCCCACTGTTTCCTTGTAAAAAGTAGTATAATAATGAGGTACTCTTTTGCTAACTTAGTATTCAGTGTAGGTCCAGGAAGTTAAGCTTTTCTATTGATTGTTTTCTATGGTTGTAAGTACAAAAGACTCTGCCAAAGTCTCCTCTGCCAGGCTGGCTTGTTAAGAGCCATCGGTGAAGTGTGTTTTGAACATAATTGCTTCACTTCCTTTGCTATCTGCGCTATCACTTCTGAGAACTCGGGACTCATTGTAGTTACCCAGCTGGGCTGCATTAGGAACTCGAGGCCAGGTTACCTTATCTTATTTATTTTAATGTGTTCTTTTAACTTAGATACAGAACTCCTCAGATATATGTTATGTCTGAGGCCCCAGAGACCTGTGCCAAGGCAGTAGGCAAAGCTCCAGAATTACAGCACTAGCATTAGCACCAAGTGATTTAAACTGAGGCACACCATCAAAAAAAGGATGGTTGTCTAGTATATCAAGACCTTAGGTTTCTTGAATTGAGAGTGAACTTCCAGGGACATGCATGTGCAACCACAAATAACCTCTTTACAGAATTTGTTTCAGTTGTTCATGTTGTAGATGACTGAAATGCTCAAAGTAGGTGCCCATGCTCATATGGTATTTCTTAAATCTAATCCCATTTTGATATGATTTTAAAAATTCTGAGTGGAGAACTACTGAAAAAAAAACCAGCACTTTAATAAGATGTCTGTGTGTATGATAACCTTCATTCTACTTTTCATTCCCAAAGCAGACTGAAAAGTAATAAAATTGCCCATCTCAGGTCAGGATTTGGAGGACAGACTTATCTCCAGAGTAGGACAGCCCTTGCTGTCTATTCCTGCACTCGCATCAGACACCTCAGAGGAAGGCAGCAGCAGAACCACTTCTCCTAGATGAGGGTAGCACCAGGTCAACTACTTGAACAACTTACAGGTCCCACAGTCTGCTGCCATGTGGAAGATGCCTGTCAAATGCTTGACATTTATTTTGATTTTTCCTGACCTTGCAATGTTGTTTCAGTTTTACCCATGTCTAACCTCAGCCAGCAATGCTTCATCAAATGCCATTTCAGCCAGACTCCAGCTAATACTTTCAGCCCCGCTTGATGAGTCACACAAGGAAGAGCTGTAACAAGAGATTATTCTGCAGCGTGCTGCCTCTGCGTGGCCTTCAGAACAAGTAAACAGCTTTCGGTGCTTCTTCTTTGTCCAGCAAGCTGGCACTTCTCCTGGGACCCGCTGGAGCTGCCGTTCCGAGCCAGCGGAGGCACGGCGGGGCCGCACCCGCGGGGCATCCCCCGGCCTCCCCCGGCCTCGCCGGCGGCAGCGCGGTGTCGCGGCGCCCCCTGGCGGCAGCGCGGGGGGGTCCCGCTGCTCCCCCCGGCCCCTGCCCCGTCCCCGCCGGCCGCTGCTGCGGCGCTTCCCAGCGCACGGGGCTCCGGGTGCGGCGCCGGTGGCGGACAGAAGGTTGGGCACGGGGCAAGTAGAAGAGGGGTAGGAGCCGCCCAGTCAAATGGAAATACAAGAAGAGTGTGGGGAAAAGCAACGGCATTTCTGGCAACCAACTCTGGATGAGGTTATTCATCTCTGTTTTTCTCGGGGGTTTTTTTGTGTATATTTTCTTTCCTCTTGCTCTTTCCTCTCATGAAAAGCAAGAGGATTGACAACCAATGGTATGTGCTCATGAAAGAAAATATTTTAAGTGCAGCTCTTACAACAGCATAGCTTTCAAAACAGCACGCTTGAATTGACCAGGCAGACCCAAGTTTAATTTTATCCTGTGGTAGGATCAGAGCTAATTCTAAGCTGCCCCACATACTGCAGGAATCCATGCAGGCTATATTCCCCTGATGTGTTAATTCTTTATCTGATGAAACTCTTCCGACCTCCTCGTTCCTTCTTGCCAGCCATCCCAGTGCCACAGGGAGCTGACCTGGCACTGGTGACACACACTGCTCCTGCGGGACTCAGAAGTTCTCCCTGCTGGTGCCGGGCAGCTGGCGAGGCAGGGGTCAGAGCCCTCGTGTTGTTGCAGTGCTTGCAACACATGCATTGGCAGACACCTGAAGGTCTAGCGCAATGCTGCAGCTGGCAGTTCTTCCTTTCCCTGTCTGTCAAGCAAGAGCAGAAGAAAGCAAGTGCTGATGGTGGGGCCCTCCACTTCCCTGTCCCTCACAGCACTTTCAGAGGCTGCAGCAAAGCTTGAGGTATAAATGTTATTCCAGGCTTTGCTCTTCTGTCTGAAAAGCATCTTTCACCCTAACCCATAGTTATGGATCATGGTCTGTGGATGCTGTAAGATGGGCGAGGTACACATTGTGAAATCCCCACCACAGCCAGGAGGAGAGTGGCCAAGACCTCAGCGATGTGGAGAGAGCAGGTGGGGACTGAAACGCCTTGTCCTGCAGGCAGCCAACACAGACTCACACTCTGAAGACTTCCAATGCCAAATACCAATTGTCATTGCCTCTGGAAAAGCAACTGGCATTTGCTACAGAAGGCTTGAACCTGATTAGGAAACTACAAGAATAATGGAAATTTCTGGTCCTTTAACATAAGCAGTGAGTTGTCAAAGCCACCTTGGTCTGAACCTCCTAGCATTTTTCCTCCCCTTTGGATTCCAGGTACAGTAAACACAAATACGATTTCATGAAACAACATTTTTATTACGTCTTTGCCTCTGACACTGTTTATAACATTCTTGCTTTTTCTCATTTCCACTCTGCTCTAACACTCAACGCCAGAGTGTTGTGTGGGTCCTGTGTGCGGATCCAGGCACTGCGAGAGAGCCCTGCGCTCTCCCCTGTTGAGTCATTCACTATTCCAGGAGGTGCAAGTGATTCTTCACCACCCTGAAAACAAATAAAGAATTTGGAACAAGTTGAAAAGTTAAAATGTAACATGGACATTAGTCTGCAGTAGAACTAGGGATAACACAAAAAGAAAGCTGCTTCCTCTCACAAAAAGCTGTGAGAAAAACTATGTCTCTTTATTTACATGGTCCTTTAGTGGGAGTACTTCAGCAGACCACACCAGCAAGGTAGATAAGGTGACGCTTCACAGCTGGGTGAGCAGGTGCTGAGAGCCAAAGTCATCAGCCCAGAGCTTCCCGGTATGATCGGGGTCCCTGCCTGAGCCCAGCCTCCTGGGGAGAAGCTGTTCTCTGTCATTACAAACCTGCCTTTGCACTCATCCCAAGCTATCCGTGGCTCCTTGCAGGGAGGAAAAAAGGTGTTTTTATTTTATTGGGAAAGCATCACTGGAATACTTCTGCCATTGCCTTACAGCTTCTAACACGCTCCTTTTCCCCAGACAGGAAGACAAAGAGTCTAAAGAATATGAAGTAGATGTAAGATTTAAGTTCTGACTGAATAATTTTCATTTTTCACAAATTATCATTTTGTCAGGAAAATGGTTTGTCAGAAAAGCTCTGCCAATTTGGTCTCCGCACAATACCCTCCCCTGCCTAAGGGCATTATAGAGCCAGCTGTCAAGTGATGATTTAATAGACCCAAGGGACATTGCTAGTGGAGGAAGGTGACTTTTTCATCTCTCATACAGGGGTGGCTCATGAATATATATGCCACTTGTACACAACCTTTCTACTCTAAAGAATCCACTCTTCAAGAAGGGCAGAGTATGAAGTCAAGTTGAGGGGCCATTCCTACCAAAGGAAGCAGAGGACTGGAGGACTCTCAAGGAAAAAAACAAACAAACAGGAAAACGGGGAGGGAAGATTAATATTCTTGTGTTAACAGGATGGCTGAGCTCTGGGGCTTATAGATCGAGGCTTTGATTCTGTGAAGCAAGAGGTGGGAATCCAATGCAGAGAGAGGGTGCAGCTGGAAAGGATGGGGCTATTTAGCACAGAGGATGAGGAGTGAGAGGAGAAACCAGAGGCAGTGGGAATACAAGAAGTGAGTAGGGGCAAAAAAAATAAGCTTAGCCTTGGAGAAGCTGAACTGAGAAGTGATTATTTAAAATAACAAGTTGTAGGTGAGAGACTGAGCAAGGAGAGAGAACTTGATGGATCCAAAACCAGACCTGGGTGTCCTGAATACCAGTAAGGCATGGGACCACTGAGCGAGAGGGGTACAGCAGAGGTTAGAGTCTATCCGCAAGAGTGAAGCACAAGGGCTGCAGAGTGACTGCATAAGGAGAGCACAAAGGGAAGCTTGGTTACCTGTGCTAAAGTCTCATGAGGGCTCTGAGAGAAATAAAACAGGGGAGGAGCCTTTTGCCCTTCACTGTGAGGGGTCGAGGCAGGTTCAGGGGAAAACGGGCCGGAGCTGCATCGGGAAATGAGTCACACACAGCCTTTGCTCTGAGCCCAACTTGACATGAGCTGATAACACTGAAGGTAGTGGGGAGACCAAGTCCAAATCACTTTTAATCTTCAAACTAGCAAGACAGACATCTTTTCTCACTGTCAGAGTCTGTGAAGAGAAGAATGAGCTTGAGCAGTAAGATTTTAAGGATGTTTCCTTCTTAAATTTGTCTGTAGTTCCTCCAGGTGGGAGTCGTGTGTCTGGCATTAATCATGCAGGATCTGGGTGCACTGTCTGAGATGACAGCTGCCCCCCTCTGTGACACCAGCCCCCGAGAAGCTGCTCCTTCTGTTCCACAGGTAGGACAGGCGATTTGCTGGAGGTGCCTGTCTCCACTGACTACGGCAGGAGGATAGTTTAAACACCTTATTTTAGAGATTTAGGATGGAACAGGCTGCATTGCTTACATGTATTGTCAGGCATGCTAGTTTCAGGTCACAAAACCCTGTATCAAGGGGAAGACTTCTGACAACCTGTAGGCTGAGATAGAGGCTTCAGTCTGAGATGGTCCCTCCCGTAGCAGATGGGCTGGGAAGAACTCATCAGGAGGTAGCAACCACGCACTCAAATTTACTGAAAGAGAAAGTGAGGCAAAGCCATGCTGCCTGCATAAGCCACGCTCTCTGAGCTGCTTTATTAAGAGGCATTTGAGATGTTGATACAAGAAAATGGCCTTTTCACAGGTACCAAAGGAAGGGCTCAGTCCTGAGCAGGGCCTTGTCAGAAAACTTCAGTCTGCTCAGGATCCCTGCCAGGCTGTGAGAAGTGTCACAGGCTTTCCATCAAGGCACCAGTAAAAGTGGTTTCTAGGCTGTGAGGGAGGCAGCAAGCACTTTATTAACAACATCCAGCAGTAACAAGAAACAACATTGTCCTGGTTTCAGGTAGGACAGAGTTAATTTTCCTCCTCGTAGCTGGCAGGGTGCTATGTTTTGGATTAGAATGAGAAGAGCGGTGATAACATGCTGATGTTTTAATTGTTGTAGAGCAGTGCTTACACCAAGCCAAGGACTTTTCAGCTTCTCGCTCTGTCCTGCTAGCGAGCAGGCTGGGGGTGCAGCAGGAGCTGGGAGGGGACAGACCCAGGACAGCTGACCCAAACTGGCCAAAGGGGTATTCCATACCATCTGACGTCATGCTGAACAATATATAGGGGTGGCTAGCCGGGGTGGGGGGGCCGGCTGCTCGGGGATAGGCTGGGCATCGGTCAACGGGTGGTGAGCAATTGCATTGTGCATCACTTATTTCGTACACATTATTACTATTAATACTATTATTATTATTATTATTGTTATTATTTTTCCTGTCTTAATAAACTGTCTTTATCTCAACTCACAGGCTTCACTGTCCCGTTTCTCTCCCCCATCCCGGAGAGGGAGGGGGGAGGGTGAGCGAATGGCTGTGTGGTGTTTGGCTGCCAGCCGGGCTAAACCACAACAAACATTTAGGTCTTGTGCACAGTGGTGCACTAAGAATTTTGACTGTCGATACACTCTGTAATTAGATTTTGATTCTCAGGACCAGAAGTGTCTTTTGGATTTTGCATTACAAGGTGATAGTGGAGGAATCAGTTCCAATGTACATTGGGGTAAAGGTCAGTAGGACAAGTTACACAGCAGAGCTGAGCTGAGATCATCCCTCTTTGGAAACCTCCGCCAGGAGATACTAAAGACATGGCCTTCCTGTTCCAGGCTAGCTCTAAGTGGGTTATTTCTGATAACCACCATCGAAAAAAGGGGGATGGGAGGAAGAAAAGCAAGTACCAGTTCCTTGCACAATGGGAGAAAACTCACAGCTCACTCTGGTTTCAATGAAAGGGGGAGAAAATTGCTTCTTGAAATGCTTTTCAGAAGGGGAGAGAAAAATCCTTCCTATCGCTGCAGACCAGTTTAAACACTTAAAAAGATATTGACCTGATATTATGCGATTTCCTTTGTTCCAAGGCTCAAACACTAAATGCACATGAGTATCACTGGGAACATTCTGAAACTTGTCATTCTGCTGGCTGTTGTGCTTCTTGGTGGCTCTGAGTCAGAACCACTCTCTAATTCTTAGTATCTCAGCTCTGGTTTTATGGAAGCTTTTATGTGGATAAAACCAGCTTTATTTTCATGCTTATTTAATATAATGCTTTCCTTGGGAAATAAGGTGCAATGTGAGTTTTGAATCAGCAAAACATACAAAGTTACTTCCAGCTACAGATCATTCAGCAACTTTTGAATTGGTAGTGACCCACACCTCACAGTCAGTTTTTGTCACTTGAAAAGTCTGTTCTATGCCTCATCAAAATGTTCTGGAATAAAGCAAAGCAAACCAGGGGATATAAACCTCTGAACTTTAGCAAATGGATAGAGGTGTCATCTGAAACTGCAGAATGCATTTATAGAAGTAAAATAGTTACAGTGTTGGTAGTACCAACCTTACAAAGAATTACAAGACCTTCAGTGAGGTCTGGACCTCGGTGTGACACATTCAGGCTGAAAAATAGACTTCAGTCTTGCAGGCCTTTGGTTTTGAAGTGGGTGAGAAGTGACACGTACCGCAGCATGTGGTGTGTGTCACCTCCAGGTCCTCAGAGCTTTCGTGAGTTCCCAGCACATCAGTCCCCTCCTGGTCCCCATCCTGTCTCTCCTTGCTCTGTCCCCATTTTTGAGGACATGCTTTTAAATCTTTGTTTGTGGTTGCATACCCAAGAACAGCATCATGTCAATAAACAGCCTGTCAGATTTTAAGCAATCAATGCGATAGCTTCACACCAGATTTCTGTGAGTTGAATGTCAATAGAAAACCCATTTACTCTTGTCCACTTGTTGTCAGAAGAATATTAAAAATGAAAATGAATTAGGGAAAGTTTAAGGGTCAGCACAGATACTGCAGATGAGGATTTTCCACTCAATAAAGCTGAAGAAATTCATTCTAGGAAAAAAAAGAATGGGTTTTCATTTTGTCATGTAAAATATTGGGTTTGCTCTTTCGCATCTTCACAGACAACAACGTCTGCGCAAATAATGGCTTTGTGACAGTTATACCTCTCTTGTAAAGAAAATAAAATAATCAACAAGGAGCAATTCTTGTCTGAGTCAGTGACCAAAAATTTAAAAAATGAACAAAGTCCTCAGTAGAAATAAAGAGTTGCTATTAGTTTTACCAGCTTAATAGTTATACAGTTAGCTAATGATTACTCGACTAGTGAACTTCTATCCTGCACAATTAGCACTGGAATATTTAGTAATAGCAATAATCCAAAACTGAGTCTAAACTCAGGTTACCAGTCTGACAACTTCATAGCACTGTGACTGGGAGCATTTTCTCTTCCTTCAGGAGAAGACGAAGCCTACAGCCTTACAAGTGAAACTTCACATTTCTTCCTTTCACAGTTACAATGATCCTCTATGGATGGATGTATTTCCCCATTTCCCTTGATTACATGTAGCTCTGTTTCTACTTCTCTGTTTCTCTAAATAAAGGCATTTGGTCTTTATTACGGGAGAACCACAGTGCTTTGCACTGTAATGGTGCTGTAAAGTGAACCCAATTAATGTGCCCAGGTCTAACAGCTCAGGATGTGACTAACCCTGCTCGCCCCTGGCATTACTCACATCCTGTACCAGAAGGTGAGGACACCTCTTTGGCCTCTCCCTCTGCGGCTGGGGGCAATTCACAGAGAAATGAATTGTCCTTTGTGCCCAGGGCTCGACGCAGACCTGCCTGAAGTTAGTGAGGGCTCTTCCATTAAGGACTTCAAATCAGGTTATGTAGGAAGGAAAATAAGCAGCTTTTTGTTGCTTTTAGCTTTTGCTAAAGGAGTAAAATACAACCATGCGAAGAAATTCAGACCCCTGATTTTTTTCAAGTATTATATAGAAAAGAAATAAGGTAATTTCTACAGCATAATGTGGTATGGCACAGACTATTAGCACACAAAAAGGACAGTTCCATCTTCAGAGAAGTTGCTTAGTGCCAGACATGCTTTGCCTGTATTACTGAGAAAGACGAGTATTTCTGCTGTGCCACATGGCAATATTGTTCTTCACCAAGCTTTCATAAGAGCATGTCTTTTATTTCCAAGGAGAAAAATTTATAATTTTCCCAGAACCCCGTTTATAGAGATCTTGCTCTGGTTTCACAGAGTATTTCACACCATCAAGCACAATTAAAGCCCTGCTAGGTGCTATGAAACACTGAGCCACCACCCAGGCCCACAGCTCCTGGCTGTCAGCTGCTCCTCTCAGTGCAAAACAAAGCTGCTCGCCTCCTCCTGTGCAGCAGCAGCACAGGGCAGGCCATGCAGCAGGGGCCCGGCTCTCCCACCAGCTCTGGCCGCAGGAGCAGGCGCTGGGCTGCAGGCGCAGGGGCGAGGTGCCTGAGTGTGTTCGTGCCCAGCCCCTCTCGTGCTGCATGGCTTGGGATGGGGGTCCGGAGCAGGCAGTGCTGGCCCCTGTCTCCTGGGGAGCTTGTAGTCTGTATCGCATCAACCCTTTCTAACAGGGCTTTGCAGTGGGGCCGAACAGAAAGGGACTGGCCTTGGTGCTGCCTCAACCACCTCTTAGCAGCAACAGCTGGAAAAAAATATCTTGGCTTTGCTGTTGGGTAGTACACTGCTTCATAGGGTCAGGTCACCGTATTCAGTGAATTACTGTATTTACTGCTCACCTTAACAATGTTGTATTCAGTTGCTTTATGTTTTTGTTTGTTTATTTGTTTTTAACAACAGTCATCTTGTTTAAAGAAACACTGCAGACAGTTACTTGATAGAAATGCCATTTGCATTGGTTTGAATTCCAGCTTTTCCAGAGAACTTAGTCATAATATCAGGTTTATGCTTCTTAGTTGTAACATAAAATGAAAGACTCAGATGTCTGCCTCCACTGTGCCAGCTCCATTCAGAGCTCCGATTACACTTGTTTATTAATATAAGTAATGTAAGCGCTCAGATGATAAAGCCTTCATGAGGAAGTCTGTCAAACACATTTCTTGTGGGTGAATTAGAGAAGATATCTGAGTCCTGGGTGCTTGTTCTCTGAAGACATTTTTTAAATTCAAGTTCCTTCCCTAAGTGCACCCTTCTGCACAGTAATTCCCACAGACATGACACTTACAAGGTATTGCCATTTGTAAGAGGCGAGCATTTACTTAAAGCACTAGAAATGGATATGCCAGTGTGTTTTGCAGTATCCCAAGTGATGTGTCATCTCTGCTCCTTGTCTGGTGCACCGCTAGCCTCTCCCCTTACAAATCTTACAAGATTTGCCTTACAATTACTCCTCCCTCAGCTTCACAGTTTCCTCATTAGATGCAAATACAGTATCAGGCCACATGTTAACAGGCTCTGTACCTATCAAAGCATCTCGATTTCCAGAAGTATATTGTTTTTCACTCAGACTCACACGTTCCCTGTGGCCAACACCTAGGACAGGTTCCTAGTGGCCAACACCTTCTTGGTCTTCATGTCCATGCTGTCACCGCAATTCAGACTTTACCACCTCTGTGTGCTTGCATACTGGTTTTATTTTTAGCCAGGTTTTCATGGATAGCTCAAGAGAGCCATATTTCTGCATGGACCTTACAGCCCATACATGAGTTTGCAAGCCTCCCTCTCTCACACCTGGAGCCACCCCCCCCAGTTTGCTTGCCTACAGTTAGCCAGTGTTCAAAGCACAAACTGGTCACAGGGCAGTTCCCAACTGATAAGTGACAGGACAGTTAAGTCACCACCCATGATTTGGAATATGAGGTAGGGGTGATAGCCTCTGATATCACCAATCCTTGGAGCATACCCAACGAGCTGTCGTGTTCCAGCCTGCGGAGCTGCCCTGGAGTCACCAGCTTAACCTGCTGGCACCACTGGGAATGACAGTCTCTCTATGAGGCTCAGGCTGGTGTCTGCACTGATCACTGGCACACAGTCCATAAAACGATTTCCACCATCAACATTTGACTTCCAATTTAGTATCGCCTATGTAGATAATAGAAAGACATCACAAAAGAAATGTAGTAGAAAGTGCAAAAATGCAAAATTATTCTGAAACCATTTATTTGGCTTGCAGGTGGTGTTTGGCGAGTGGGCATTGGATCACTCCTCAACAAAATGGTATGTGGTATGTGTTTTAAGAAAGGATTGGTTCCTCAGCTGGCTAGTGCTTGATAATAAGCTCACTTCCATAATTTCTTTCTTGACCAGACACTGCAGTTTAAACAATGTTTTGTGGTAACTAGGAGTAACCTTTACAGAACAAAACAAACAGTTGAAAGAAGAATGGAGTAACTTTTTTGCTGTCCTGTTTCTAAGTTGTGTTCTCATTGTGATTTTTGAGATGTTTCCTCCTCTACCAGGAAGCACATCTGTACATGGTACTGGCATAAACACTTCTGGGTCACAATGAATCAGATGAGCAGAGCTGAGTAATTTGTATAACAGCAGAGTAAACAGGTAAGATGTTGTGGGTGGAAACTTGCGGATGGCTACAAATATTAATCTTAAATAAATTGCAAATAAATAAAAGGGTGGAATCAATGCAGTGTTTCTATATGCATAAACAACCACCTACTTTAAAACAGTATGCATTAGTTCATGTCTATAGGTTCTCTTCATTTGCTCTGGCTATGAAAGATTTGGTGTGCTACTGAAGAATTTTCTTAATTTTTGCTGACTGTTTAGATGAAAAGTTCACTCTACACACTTCATTCTGGAACCCACATATGAGCAGTTCATCCCCGGAAAACCTGACTGGACAAGGTCCCAGTTAACCCAACTGAACTTTGAAGTTAGCTTGTTTTGGGAGGAAGGTTGGACTAGATGATCTCCAGCAGCCCTTTGCAATCCATTTTTTCCCTGTGATTTTGCAATTATAACAGAATGCTGCCTGGCCATCAGATCAAGGGTTTAGTTTTCTGCCACAATTGGCTGAACACTGGATATGTCTGTCTTTGCAGAGTTCCTCTGGGAGGTTGCCCTTGTTTTCTGGCAGGCACTGCCTCTCTTATAATGGCAGTTCTCAACCCAGGCATGCCTGAATGGAGGGGAGATGGACTGCAGAGCATGGCTCTGGGCTGCACTCCTTTGCCGGCACACGCACAGCAAAGACTTCAACTCAGATCTGAAGCTCTCATTCAGCCAACAGTAAATGAAGGGATTGTAACAAGTGCTGCTCATGGCAAACCAGTGAAAAGCAAAGTACAGAGCATTGCTGCTGTGGATAGCCCTACAGGAGATCAACACCACATAGCAGTTCAGGGGGAACCAGCACACTGCAAACACAATCACCACCACCATCAGCATTTTCAGCGTCATCTTCTTTTTCCGCTGATGTGCATAGTATTGCTCCATCGTGATGTCCCCAATGGCATTCCTCAGCCAGAGCTTCTTAGCTACCATGGTGTATGTGATGGAGATCACAAGCAAGGGCAGGACATACAAGAGAACAAAAGTAGTCAAGTCCAAATACTTCCAGAAAAGGTCAGCAGGAGGAGGGAAGCTGGGTAGGCAGACCATTCGTATTGTTCTGTTCCTGAAGATCAAAGACATAAAAAACCATTAATCCCTCTGCCAGATGCATGCAACACCTGGAGGACAAGCATCTTAAGTGTTCTTGTAGGTTTCAGTAAAGGCACAGAGAGCAGAACTCATTCAGTAACACAGGCAAGGGCCTCTTTCAATTGAGAACTTCACATTAAGTCCGACCTTTGGCTCCAGTGAAGGTATTTTAAACACATCCCCAGAAAATAAATAATCATCCGTATTAACAATTGTTCATGTCTCTTCTGTGCCTGCTTCAAATGACAGCACTGAATCTCCGAGGCGAAATCAACTAACAACAAGCCTGAAAGCAATCTCATTGATTTTCATTATCCTTTTGAGAGAAACTCACTGCCTAGTGAAATATAAGGAAGATTTCTCTGCTTCACCGTACTTTCTATTTTAATAACACATATGGAGAAATGCATGCATTAGAATCTGTGGGACTTTCACTGAGCTATGTCATATAAAAAAGCACTGTGTAAAAGTCTTACCCAATATAAAATCTTGTCAAGGTCTGATAAATGGCATGAGGCAATGAGAAGCAGCTGGCCAAAACCCATATGATAATGATGCAAATCCCTCCTTTCACCATGGACATGCGTGGCTTGAGAGGGTGCATGATAACCTGAAGAGAACAACCAATCCAGAGGATTTAAAATGTCCTCAACTGATAAAAATGAGCTGCAAATTTTAGAAAAAAAAAAAGTGCACCTTTGCTTTATCCATGTCCAAGAGTAAGCATTTGACACTGCACTCTGAGTAAAAAGCAAACAGTGTGTGGGCTTTCCAACACAGCAAGGCGTACTCAGCATAAAGGGTGGTAGAAGTTGTAAGCCAAGAGCCTCTTCTGGCTTTCACTACAGAGGGCACAAAATGTCTCTTGATTACTATAGAAGATTACTATAGAAGAGGTCTCAAATACAGATGGCAGACCTGGTATTCACAACTTTTGGCAGTTGATGGACTTGCAAAAATCTGACATGGTGCCTAAGAACCTTACAGTTAAATGTAATCTTTGACCAACATAGCACTAATCAACTTCAAAGCTGGTTTCTTTTCTGTTCACAGTTTGTCCTGTGCAGTACTGGCTACATTGTGGTGTATTGCATGTGTGCTTGCTGCTGAGGAGGGCTACTTTGTCTGGTGATGTCTTGGTCACTCTTTCAGCCTCACATTGCAGTTTGAGATGCTGCAGCAGCTCTGCATCCCTCCAGTCTTAAAAGCTGGGCAGGAGAGTGTGATCTTAAGGGACTTCTGAAAGTATAAGGGCTGGAAAATGTAAAGAGCTATGTGAGCATTAAATGCTGCTGCTGGCCTGGTGCCCTGAGCAGAAAAACACGTTCAGTGTCACCATCAACTTGAATTCAGAGATCATGAAAGTTATATGTCCATTGAGCTACATAGCCCACAGATGATTAGGTTACACAATAAAACAATAATTAAAAATAGACCTATCATGTCATCTACATGATTTCTTGGCTGATGAATTTTTTGACATTTTTTTCTGCATCTTTTCTTGTCTCATTATAAATATTGATTTAATTGAGCTTCTATAACTCCCCTGGATCATCTGTCTGCTCTGATACCTCCCAGAACTAGCAATATTTTTAGAGTCAAGTGTTGCTTTCTCTTTGCTCAGTGACATCTCCTTACTTCTATTTATAGCTCCTTGGGCCATGCCAACTAATTCCAGTTCTGAGGAGCTTACTCCACTGGGTTTAACAGCAATTATTGTTTGCTCGTAGTTAAACCAGCATTTCTTAATGCATAGCCATGCTTTGCCATCAACCCAGAATCTGCCAATTAAAATGCCTCCTTATTGGAATACTTTGCTTTCAGGAGTTGCAATGTTATTTGTAGAAGGGACAGACTAACAAACTTTTTGTGGTATAAAAGACAAGAGCGGATGTCACTTATCATGTGCTTTTCAGTAACAACCATTACTGCAGGCTCCAGCACTGCAAGGAAAATACACAGTAAGCCCAAAGAGTGTACCTTGCAGAACCTGCTCTCCCAGTGCACAGCATCTGTCAGCCTTAGCAAAAATGACAATTTTATTATCCTTCAAGGAAAACCCTGTTTGCACTCATTGGTTGGCCTATGCAGTTTTTATGGTTGGTATTTGCCAAGAAGTATCTTTTTGCTGGGGAGGGGGACAGCGCAGAGAATTTCTCATCTTAAGCTGAATGTACTAACACAGTTCTCTCCACTGTCAATCCCAGGCATCCCAAAATAATGAGGCAAGCCTAAAAGTTGTAAGAGTCTTCATATATAAATGCTGAGATAATGTTTGGGCTTGCTGATGTTTGAATATATTCATGCCACACTTTAGGACACAGAGTCACTGAGGCAGGAAGGGACCTTTGGAGACCACCTTGTCTAACCCCTGCAGAAGGCAGGGCCACCTGGAGCATGCTGCGCCAGACTATTTCTGGATGGGTTTTGGATGAAGGCTCCACAACCTGTCTGGGCAGTGTTTGATCACCATCACTGTACAAAAGCAGTTTTTACATCCACCAACATAAAAGCTAGAATCGCTCCCCTTCATTCCTTAATTCCCAAGACAGCAGAGGTTTCCAGGCCCTGGGACTTGAATGGGAAAAAAGCTATATGTTTGGTTCACTATTTTCTAGCAAATACAGGTGTGATGTATACTGCATACCTGATGCCGATCCAGAGCAATGGCAGCAAGGGTCAATACAGACACGTGAACGGAACAGTACTGAACAAATCGGCTTACATGACACATCAGCTTTCCAAAAACCCAGGTACTGCTTACAAACCGCACCTGAAGAACAGAGGAAAAAAAGATTAAAATTGTGCATTACCTGAAGTGTCACCAATAGGCTTCCTGGGAATATTTTAAGGAAGAAATATTGTGATACAGTTTCCTTATCATTTGTAGATGTATTATTATACTCAGATTTTTGGGGAAATAATGACTGTGCAAGAGGCTCCGAAAAAGAGGTGAGATTTATTATATTGAACAAACAAATCCACTTGAGTACTGCTCTGTGTATGTGTGTTTGTGTGCGCATGTGTACATGTAACGTGGCTATTCTGGAAAACACAAAGAAATCTTCTATTGATTTCTCGATGAGTGTCTGCACGTAAAAACATTAGCTTGTCTCCTTAAAGACAGCTGCATTTTTGTCATTGTTAAAATGTTCACGTTTGTGAATGCCAAAAGTTGCATGGGTTCAAAACTCAGTGAGATAGATTCATGAAAGAAAAACTCTTTGAGGGCACAGAAATAGAGAGCTAACACCCTTGAGCCAGGAGCATCCCCATGTACCTGCCCTGTGCTCTTACAAGTTATGTACTCAACATACAGGATACCCTCTCAGCAGCAGCATACAGAGTGGGACAGCAATGTCTTGCTCTCATGCTGATCTCTGAGCTTGGCTCTCCTCACATCGCATTGTTTGTGATACACCAACAGCAATATCAGAGGTGTCAGCTAGCTTAGACAAACAGATACGAAAATTTTCCCCTCCAGATGAAAAAGCAACTAACACTTTACAAGCTGGGTTGCCTTCCTTGATCTGACCTCTGGTGTACAGTTTATCTCCACCAGGCATGAAATCCCACTGCCCTTGGGGAGACTGTAGTCAGAGAGAGTTTAAAGCCTGCCCTGAGACCAGAGTGGAAAGGGCACGGTGGCATATCTTAGAAAAACCCCAGAAAGGTGTTGCTTCTTGCAGCTTTCCTACAGAGGCAATTATCCCAAATAACTTGTGGTTTTACTCCCTGCACACACAGTTATTCCTTACTGTGCAATGTTTAATATAACTCATTTTGGAAGCAGATGAAGCTAATTTGAAACAAGGCACATTTACTACAGAACATATGTCCACACAGAAAATTAGTCAAGACTAGCTAATGTTTTCAATTAGTCTGCCATTTTAATCCTAATTAAATTCCCATAGAGACAATTCTAGTAGTAATGAGCCTGTCAATGAAACTGTAGCATTTTGTCTTTCTTTGAAGTTGATGTAAAGCTCTAATCTAAGAGGGATTACAATAATTTAATTATTTGTTCCTAATAATTAACTATTGTGCAAACACTCAAGAGGGCACTATCCTTTTCCCTAAAGATGAACAGATGCAAATCCAACCAGAGTAAGGCAGTGAAACCCCACCAAAGGAATAGGGTCAGCGTAGGGAAAGGTAAATTCAAACTGACAATGCAGCAAATGCTTCTGGAAGGCAGAAGAGCACCATGGACAGCTATGGGCAAGGACAAAAGCAGGAGCATTTGGGATGCTTTTGAACCAGAGGATTTTGCAAAATTCAGCCATACAGACAGTCCTACTTACACATTGTTTATAGACTGTGGCAGTCGGGCAAGAAGTGCAACAGTTTATTCTTCCCACTTCACTCTTTATTTTTCTTTCTATAGTTAGAATTATTTAATAACTAAAAGTAAACAAAGGACAGCCAGCTCCTAGAAGCACAGTTACAGCACCCCAGCCACACCAAGCTGGCATGGCTCAGCGAGGACCTCACGTTTTCTCCTGCAATCATCTTCACAAGGAGTGACCCTGCTTGCATCGTTTCCACAGTAAATTGACAGCTAATTGTGCTTTCTAGAGTCAAACGTGTCCTCACTTCGTTCCCCATCAAAAGACCAGCAGAACAGACCTGTCTTGACACTGTCCTGAAAGGGAGGAAGAAAGTAAGAGAGGAGGGATGCCCCCCAGCAGGTTTTGGGAGGTGGGAGCATGAACGCCCCGGTCCGTGTCTGTGTGTGAGGGGCTGTGGGGGATAGAGGGAGCACAGCTGCAGCTTGTGCAGGATACAAAAGGAGCAGGGAAAGAGCTGAAAAGAAAGTCTGAGTATGAGCCTGGTACTAACTGAGGCAGTACACATGCACATGGCCCTGACAGGCAAACACAGGCACCAGCAAACCCCGTGGGGGCTAGATGCACGCCCCCGAATTTGGATGTGCGCACCCGTCCCTGCCTCACAGCCAACCTGCAAGCAGCGGTGAGCCAGAGCTCAGCGTGGGGTGTGTGTGTGGGGACAACTCCCTGCCTGCCCCACGTCCTCCGGCCGCCCCGCAGAGCCCTGCGCCCGGCCCCTGGGGAGCTTACCAGCGTGAAGGGCGTGTTGAGGGTGGTGATCATCACGTCGGCAACGGCCAGGTTGACAATGAAGAGGCTGGTGGCTGAGTGCATCCTTTTGTTCTTGATAACCACGTGGCACACCAGCGTATTTCCAAAGAGGGAGATGCAGATGATCACTGAGTAGGCTACTATCAGCAGCGCCTTCACCGTCCGGCTCTGGGACTCGCCCTCATACCTGGTCCCACTGCCAAAGTCCCCCAGGTCCTCCAGGTCCAGATCGCTGTGAAAGAAGGATTGGTTTGGGAAGCCGTACAGTGTGGAGAAGAAGCTGGTGGTGTGATTCTCTGCTCTCCAGAAGGGCTTGGAGATATACTGCAAAGGGAACCACATGTGTCTACTCATGGCTTGGGAAGCAAAGCTCCAGTGCTGCCGGTGTCCCTGGCACCCTGGAGAAACTGGGGTAGGCTGCACGTTTCTCTGCCCTCCCTCCTTCCAGGGAGCTCAGGTGCTAAAGTCAGCGGTTGCAGGGGGGAACACACATCCTTGCATTTTAAAAATATGCCCCATAGTTGCAAACTACATAGAAGAGCTGATAAATGGGTCCTTCTTCCCGTGCTGATAACGTCAGCTTAACTCCAGGGACTCTCCAGCTGCTGTTCTTCTTTTCCAGTCCCATATGTCCTGATACAGGAGCTGGTTCAGATGCTGAAATATCAGAGATCCCCAAACACTTTCTCTCTGCACCTAGGAAGAAATCCTAGTGAATATTTCCCTCTGGACACTGTTCTGCTCCTCTCCCACAACTTCTCCTTGGAAAACTGCTATATTGCTTTTCCACATAATCCTTCACCAATCAGGTCTTTTTCCCAGCAGTTTTCAAAGCTTGTAAGAGCTAAAAAAGCAAGGGAAGCCTTTTCCATTTATTTCCATCCTCAAAGTATCTCTGAGCTATTCACTGGAAGCAGCTTTGCTCAGAGACTGAGTGGTCCCGGCTTTCCCTGTGATATATGCAGCCTGCCAGATGACACACTGCATATGAAATAGCCAATAGTGTATCTCTTCCTAGCTTATCCTGAGATGGATTGCAGCCCCACAGCTAGATGATGGGAGAGTGTGACATTTGCAGATACTAGCAGAGCAGCAAAATACAGAGTGGATGTGCCCTTATCTTCCCTGTCTCCCCCTCCTCCCTTCTGTGTACCCAGCACAATAGCTTTGTGGGGTGAAGCGTCTTTACTAAAGTGCAGCACCTTTCTCAGCCTTCTAGAGTTTCTGCCTCCAGAGAGCATCTGAAGATTTCTGTCTTCAGATTTCTCCTCGATTTGTGCCTGGCATTGTCCCCTTCTTGGTCCCCTATGGTGCAGAGCACAGTGTAAAAAGTGAAATGCAACGTGAAAATGAGTACAGAAGTTTCAGGGTGCTGCTGGTGTCCATGGAGACACCTACCACAGCTCAGCCTGCTGCTGTGCATTAAGGCAGAGCAGGGGGAGAGCAGGAGCAAAAGGGTCGGAAGTAGCACAGGCAGAAATCCCTTCTTTTCTCCTTCCCTTCCTCTCCAGGCAAAGTCATTTGCAGAGTCTTTTGCTGTAAGTGCTTCTGCCATGTGTCCTGCCACTGGGACTGAGCTTGGCATGCAGCTGGTTCAGGGCACAAACCTGCAGGCAGGCTGCTGCATCTTTTTCCTCTTAATTTCTGCTGCGTAAGGTCACTAACCCACACAGGCAGGATTTGATTTGGAGGATGATAAATCAAGAATATTTCCTTTAGAAACAGAAAGGTGTAGAGATGTGCATGCATGAGATCAGAAGCTGAGCTCCTGTTAACAAAGATGAAACAGCCACCGCTTCCCTGCACGCGTCCTCGTGAGATGCAATCTGTCAGAAATTGCTGCTTGTGGCTTGGCGGCGAGCACACACCTGCCGGCACCAGCTCTCATTGCTCTGCTGCCCCCAGCAGCTCCCCCGGCGATGGGGACAGGTCAGCAGCCGCCAGGGTGATGCCAGTCCTCATGCCTGCATCTCTTACATTCCACTGGGAAATTTTCAGGTGTTCAGACTCAAATAGCTGGCATTGGCTGTTGGCAGTGAAACTTCATTCCTCCTGTCCTCTTAGAAACCTGTTGCTAGCATTACTCTAATCTCATTACCATAAAATCAGAATGACCTGACGGGAAGGTCGTTTTCCCTACATCTGGTGATTCATCTCTAAATCTGGTGGTTTGTCCAGGACACTGAATGTCACTGTTACACACGCTGTAAATTTCTTGAAGGCTGAGACAACTTTTCTTTATATATATGTATGTGTTTTTGTGCACCCACAGGAGTCTCCACTGTGACACAGCATAGGCTGGGGACCTGCACTGGGAATAGACATAGAGTTTCACCCTCAAGTGCCTTCAGCATGTGACTGTGATGTGCCCATTTCCCGTCATTCCCTTTTATTTTCTTGTAATGCACTAGAACAACTTACCATAAGGTCATTTAGGTACACATTTGAAAACAGACCATTTGAAATGACCCAGTGTGCCAAAGGCAAGCCTTTCTAATACTAAAGTATTCTTTGCAGAACTGATTTATTCTGTCAAAGATTCGAACACTTAAGCAATCACATGCTGTTTTGCTGCAGTTATTATCCACTTACAAATGTTCTGAGCTGCATCTTAGTGGACCTAGGTCTATATCATGCATCATTAACTTAGCATTTGTGCTCCTCTGAGTTAAGCGCAGAAGGCAAGGGAGAAATGTACTTTTTCAAACATATTCTCTCTGTACCTCTGCTACTTTTGAATTGCTCAACATCCACCTTTATTTCTATAGAAAACTTTTGGCTTTCTCATTTTGGCACTACTTGAGTCAAAATATTTTAAAACTTTTTATTTTCATGAAGTTATATAGCATTTTCATTTTTAGTTATTTCTGGTGTCTGAAAGAAATATCAAATCATTGGAATTTCAATTGAGATGAAGATCCATTTTCTGATTAGATCTAATGTAGGACAAGTGATGATGATGGCCAAAGAAATCAGAGCTATGCTATAAAAATTCAGATCCTTATTTGGTCACTAGTCTAGCAAATCTAAAAAACAAAGAATCAAAACATCAAACCACTTAAAAAAAAAAAAAGTTCATTTTGTTATCTGAGAGCTAAAATAAGGAAAGGTCTTAACTTCCCAGTTAAAATTTTCCAATGCTCTGCACCAGGTGCTAGTCATAAGACTCATGCTGTTAGCATAAGTAATCTGGTTCAATTCCTATTGGTAACTTTGGAAATCTACCTGGGAATGGAAAAGTGTGTTTTTTAAAAACAAGTGTTTCACGTCTGACCAGCGCAGCTGAACTGCCTGTTAGAAGAGTAGCTGTGTTTGGATCTGTAAACTCTTCAGGATTTCATCCCACTTGGGAATATTAAATCACCAGATAAGGAAAATTTCCACAAGTCATTGGTACTGCTTATTTTTAAATGGTCTTTTGCTTGCTTTTCACCTTTCTCACTCAGTCCAGTCTCTTCTGACAGCACGATCTTTTGGGCAAAATTACCTTTGCTCAAAGAGGACGAGATCAGCTGTCATGAGTGAGTCCCTGCACCTCTTGGTTTTGTGATATCTTCTTCCAGCCAGGAAAGGTCATGAGAGCTGTTAGAAAAAAAAGCTGCTGCTCTGAGGCTGCTCAAACTTTTGAGACATTTCTCCCTCTTCTTCATGACGTGCAATGGAAAGCAACAGAGAAACCTAGGGAGAAACCCCGGGGGAGAGCAGGCAGGGTCCTCAGGGCACTGTGATGCAGCAAGAAAGGAGTCCAAGACCTGTGCCTGGGGTGTGAGACAAAACAATGGCAAAAGCTAAAACAAGGACTTCTGGTTTGAAAACCAAATGTCTCTGCTTTGCTATTCAGATCTGAAAGCAGCTGGGGTAGATGCAATGTTTCATTCCTTGAACCTGGACATGAGAGAAAAATACTCAACAGTTAAAATTCTCAAATCTAAATGAGAAAAAAAAAAACCATTCAATATGTCTGTTGCATCAGAAAGCTTTCTGAAAGATTGCTGTTCTCTAGAGAAGCTAACAGTTTGTATTTTTCTATTTTAAATATACAGCTTGAGTAAGGAACAGAAACAATGAGAGCTATGTATCAGTCCCTTGATTTTTTTCCTTCGATCAAAAAGTGTGTCATGAGTAAAAGTTTGCATAGTCCTTGAAAACCATGGTATGGTGATATGGGATTTTTTTAATTATTATTATTATTTTAATTTTTATATTTGCTTTAATGTGCTAAGGACACTGTATTCCTCTT
The DNA here is from genome assembly GCF_013377495.2 of Cygnus atratus. NCBI lineage: Eukaryota > Metazoa > Chordata > Aves > Anseriformes > Anatidae > Cygnus > Cygnus atratus. Next base: position 20,936,862 of record NC_066374.1, read on the forward strand.
CATTTGCAATGACTAGTACTGCTTTTGTGAGTCAGAAATGTCAGATGAACAGACACAGAAATCTTTCAGGACATTACATGGACTTGATGATAAACCCACCATGTTTGGTCATAGCGACTACCCCAGGAGTGAATTAAAGAATGCAGCTCTGGAATTCAGGCAGACCCTGACAACTCAACATCTTAAATGTATTAACTTAGGAGTTGCCTACTGTGCAGAACAGCTTCATGTGAAGCCCTCAGTGGACTGCAAGCCTTGGCAGCGCAGAGCCGCCGCGCAGCAGCTGCCGCTACTGGTCCCGCTGTGCCCCGCTGCTGGCAGCCCTGCTGCAGCAGTTCCTGCGCGAGGTGCTCAGCACCCTCCAGCAGCACCACGCTGTGCTGGGCAGCAGGGCTCTCCGAGTGCCCTGACCTGTGCCTTGCCACTGGGCACGCAGCCAGGTGTGCCTGGTGGTGAGGGAAAGACTTGCTCAGCCCACGGCACTTGACAACACCAGCCTTGGTCTGCGTATCCCTTCATCCCCGCTGACATTATTCATCACAGTCTTGCATTCCCCTCTTGGTAAGCAAGATCCATTGCAGATACAATCTGGCTTTTACATAATTTTTTTACATATTTTTTTAGTTTACTGAGAGCAGACTTGTAGGCAAAATCATAAAATTTGCCACTCTGAAATAATAACAGCTGCTAACATTTAAATTAGAAACACTCCCTGACAACTAATTCCTTCTATATCTGCTTCACAGCAATAAAGTTGATGGAGGTGTTTGGTGCTGATAGGGTTTATTTAGGGAGTCTAGTAACTCTGCAGTCTGATCTCTCCACTGTGAACACTTGAACAATTCAGTGCAGCCCCAAAACGAGCCCCTTCTGTTACTTGCAGCACCCTGTATCCCCTGTCAAAGTGATTCAGTTCAGACCCAGACAGACCCCTGCAGGTGTGACCAGAAACAAGGCACGTCTGGACGCCTACCTGGGCAGCCTGCTCTAAGGAACCTGCTTTGGCAGGGGGGTTGGACCCGATGATCTTTCGAGGTCCCTTTCAACCCCATCAATTCTGTGATTCTGTGAAACAATTACACATCCCACCCAAAGTCTACTGATTCGTCTCAGCATTCAATTAACACCACCTCTGATGATGTGGACACTAAAATAAAGCTCTTCAATTGTTTAGCATCAGCCAAGGAGGCTGCTGGCAGTACCTTTGGCTTTTGGGACTATGCTCAGACAGTCCGGAGCTGGGGGCCTGGAGAAGATGATCTCTGCTCCAGGCTCCTGACCCATGCGTCCCTGTCCTCTCCAGGCAGAGGAACATCACTGCAGAGAGGGGTAGCCTAATGAGGAGATGTCAGAAATCCTGGTGGAGAGGGATTCTGCAGAAAGGAGAGGGCACTAACCACAGAGGCAATGAAGAACATTTAGCTTCAATGGCTGCTGTTGCCTGTGGTAACATGCCATTACCTAGTGCCAATGTCACATCCAGCATTGTCACCGACCCGCTAAGTATCACGGAAGTGTCACAGTGTGAGTGAATTGGCTCTCATGCACTCCGCTTTCCATGCACTCCACAGACAATGCCTTACATCACTTCTGCTTTGTTTCAGGTTCTTTCAGCCCCAAATTTTAATGAAATCAAGCTACACTTCTGTCCTCCCTCTTCTCTTTTCTTGCTCATGCGCTTAGGGTAACTCTGCTGACTTCAGTGTGACCCTGGCACAACCCAAGAACTTTATATGAAGGGACAGTCTGTGAATATTGGCCTATGACTGAAAGCCTGGATGCTTGCAAAACTGAGGAGAATTATTTAAGACAATTGAGTCCTTTGGGCTTTCACTTCTGAGGGAGATAGCAGGAAATAAAGCTCTGTATCTCTCTCCAAAAGACCCTCCAAGGCAGGGACTTACTGCAGAGCATTACCATCCAGGAGCTCATGCCAAGTCACTGCACGTCCACTGCAAATCTTTCTTCCCAACTATTAGGTTCAATGAGGAGATGAATGAATTTCTTTCCACTGCCTTTAAATGTACGTGGAATTCCTCGATCCTTTATTGCCAGACTTGTCAGTGATTTTAGTAGGGGAAGAGTCCATTATTAAGAGAACACATAAGAACTGAGCTCTGAAGGAGAAGCAAAACCTTATTCCAACCAATTACCTTGAATTGAAACAGAGTTCTGCTTCTGAGAACAATGAACAAAGCTGAGCTGGGCACTAGTCCTCTCACACCTGGCTGCTCAGGCTAGAGAAAATGAAGTGTTGCTTTCATATTCATTTCCATCTCTTCTCCCACCAGTTTTTGCCTCCACATAGATGGAATTACAACGCATGATGCTCCCAATGCTGGAAATTGTGCCCAAAGGCCAATTTCAGCTTAAAAATTCCGAATGCTACTTAGATCACTCTTTGATCCAAAGCCGAGCCCTGGTGCAGGCCGACCAGCTCTGCTGGGAGCACAGAGGCTGGCCCAGGCGGGCACACTTTGCTTTGCACTTGGGGACCGGGGGCCGGCAGCTCCTGCTCAGCCCAGGCTGCCGCGGTGCTGCACAGCAGCACCCACACCCCTCCTGCAGGGGAGATGCCTGCCAGGCATGGCTTCAGGCAACAAGCCCACAAGCTCTTACACCTGCAGAGAAGACAGCAATTTATACCTGCTTACTCCTTTGAAAAAGTGGCATCAGCAAACAAAGAGAGAAGTGAATCACATAATGAGAAAGTGCTCAGCTGCAAAGGGAGTGGGCGGAGTACAGCTTGTTTATTTAACCATTCCAAAGCAAATGTCACTAATTAATTTCAGGTCCTCCTTGTAGAGCTATTCTTTCTTTCAGTGGAATGAATTACTTGGAGGTGAACAGACACCATATGCTTTCAATGTCTTTTAAATTCCTCTCTGTGAGGAAAAACGTGAAAGAAAGGTGCTGGGTGCAGACTGACCATCTGCCAAGGTACCTAATAAAATCTTCCTGAAGTAGCATTTGAGTTTTTATTTTCAGCTTTCCTGGGAAGTAGTGAAATCTTTATCCCATATTGTGGGAAGAATAAGAAGGGATGATCAGATGACCTATGTGGGATTAGCCAGGATGCTTACACTTGAGTAAGGAGCCAAAAATACTTTTTTCTGATATGCTGGATCAGCTTTTCCCTAGAGAAGACTGACATACAACCATCCTGTAAAAATATCCATGGTGAACTGATGCTTGGTGTTGTACTACATGCCCTTGCAATCCAAATGCTGCATTACCTCCATAGCATGGACTGGATTTTGCAAAGGTAACTAAAAGGAATCCAGCACATTTATCCTGCATACTATGAAACATCTAAAATATTCAGCTCTAATACCTGGAACTAATGCAAATCTTTATAATATTTTGTGCTAAAGCCCTTTGAGTATGTTTGCTACTTTCTCTTTGTAACACCACTTTAATTCAGCACTACCCTTTGCTATTGATCAGGAAGTGAAACACCAGGTGTGTTCAGTAAACTAGTTCCAAGTCTGGCCCAGGTATTAGAGACAGCAATTTGGAATACGTACCAATGCAAACAAACAGAACTGATGGAGCCTTATATATTGCCAAGCTTTGCCAACAGAACTCCACGCACTTGCAGCCAACACCATAGGCAAGGCAAAAGCTTCTGCAGCCTCCTCCCAGCACCTCTCTGAACCCTGTGAAGCCACTGCAGGGGAATGCAAGCTCCCAGGCATCCGTTGTCGGTCACCCACAGCAATTCAGCTGAACCATTCAGTTCTGCTTGGAGACAGGGCAGATGTGTATGCTGCTTCAGCAAGCACTTGAAGAGCTTGGTCCCATTGTTCTTCAGCACCTGTTGGTAATGGCCATGAGGGACCCTCCTCATCCTGCCCAGACAGGGATCTTGTCCCTCTCCAGGTGGGTGCGTGAATTCCCACCACAGTATCTGAAGTTCATGGGGAGCCTCCAGCAGCACATGGCAGAAAGGAGGCAGGCAGGGGCAGGGACCGTCCCTTCCAAGCAGCCTGTGCAGCCATAGCACCAGCCAGGCAGAAACCATGCCAGCCTCTCGCTGATCCCTGTGCGCACGGAAGTGCCAGCACTGCAATGGGCCTTGACTGACTTCCCCACAGACAGCATGTGGGGATTAACCCGGGGTGCCATTTTAAGGCACAGCAAATACTCTTACCAATGGAGCCCTTTCGATACTGAGCCTGCGGCCGGTTCTGGGGAGCAGAGCGGGGCAGGAGGGCACTGCCCGGGGCTGTGCTGCAGGGCTCTGGCACAGCGAGGGCGGCTCTGCCTTTCTGAGGCTGCAGCAGAAAACACCGGCTCCAGGCGATGCCTCAGGGGAGGGCATCTTTTCCAAAACAGTCAAGTCTAAAAAAAAAGTTAGGGCTTTAAAGTGATGAAGTGTCAGATACACAGTCCAAAACAGTCTGTCAGACAGGAAACTATGAGGGACCTAGGGAAGAATACTTGGTACTACGCCTGAGAGAAGTAACAAACAGATGTGAACAAGGGCATCCTTCTTCTCTAAATGCTGTGGGCTCATGGAGAAACAGTCTGAATTCTCATTCACATTTTGTGTACTGCCACAGAGTGTTTTTCTTGCTCATCTCTAGGGTCATATCCAGCTATGATGTGCAGAGAAACATGGTCACTGACCCTGAGGACCAGGGACAAGACAGAGACAAGTCTATGTCCAACTAAATCTGCTGTCCACTACAAACCTGAAACTGCACTAGATTAAAAAGAGCTTTGAAGTTTCTGAAATAAAAATCTTAATTGATTTTATTAAAAGCTAAAAAATATTCAAACATGAACTGAGAGTCCTGTTCCTTTAATAAGAAGATAGAAAAGTAGAAGATAAAAATTGAAAGGAAAAGAGAAATAAGAAGCTTCGAAACACTTCTGAGGAAACCCTGGAGGCAAGGATGACATGAGCCACGAAATACACAGCTGCAAAACCCATTCTGGAACATCACATTTCTTTTTCAAAAGGTGACTAGAGAATAGGTGCAGGTTTTATGTTCTGAAAATGTTGATTTTAAACTGAGAAGCTGAATGATGGACACAAATGTAATCAAAAGCAACCTGAAAATTTAACTATGGACAAGAAAAATTACCCCGTAATAATGATAAAAATCTTGTTTTCCTTCAGAGTTAAGTATTTTTCTACAAAAAAAAAATATATATATGTTTTTCGACTTCAGTCTCTCAAAGCAGACTACAGTTACTGAGTTTATGTGCTGCTAACCCACAAGAGTCTTTTTACAGAGCTAAGAGCTGGAAGAATCAATGACTTAGGAGGAAACAGCCCTGTGCAGGGAGTACATCTTTCAGGGAGGAAAGCCACAGAAGAGGAACAGTGAGACGCAGAAAACTGCCTTGTCTTGGATACATGGACGCTAGCTCTGGGAGAAGCTCACCCTGATGCATCAATTACTTTCCTTCATCCAACTAGCACTCATCTACTTCATAGCATCCTCTTACATCTCTTCTAATCCTGACATTTCCCACTGGGATACTTTTGTCCTTATAAAATTCCCAGTCTCCCTCAATGGCTCTTACTCTTTCTTTGTTGTTTTAAACATGTCTTGAAATATCTATGTTTCTAGGGGTAGTTTTTTGAAACATCAATGACTAGTCCTGTTGGGGTTAGCTTGCATTCACATTACAAAACAAACAAACAAACAAAATCTTGCATGCAGTCTCTTCTCTCTTTTCAACTGCATTTCATTCAACTCTCCTCCAGTAATCACAAGAAATGCAAAACTGACCGATTTTTGCCACATCCCCATCTGTACTCACTAACATTCCTGCATTTCAAGAACAAAATCTACACCTACTACTTCCTTTAAACATTAGATGCTTCATTCACATTGCTGTGAATGAAGGCTTATTAAGCCTTATTAAGCCTTCCTGATGGCTTATTAAGCAAGTTGGGCTAAATTAGCCACTCATAATTTGTCACTGATTATTTTAAGGTTGATCCAGTGGGTCTGAACACAGAGGTCCATCCTTCCTGCTAAAGGCAGGAGATGCTTTAGTGCCACCCCTGCTAGGGCAGCAAAAGAGCTGGTTAAGAAGTGTCTCATTCTGTACAAGACATTTCAGAGGCAGGCCTGAATTCACAGAATGCCTTGACTTACTTTTTTTCTACCCAGGCAAGTGCAAAAATGCATCCTGTGCAACACCAAGCAGATGGAGCAATGCTCAGATCTGGAAGAGCAACCTGCGTCACCTACTGCTCCATGGACCTCCTACCTGAAGGGACAGTCATGCTCTAGCCAGTGCATCTGATGGTTGTGCTCTTGCAAGCATACTTTTCTTAGAGACCTGGGGCCCAAAGGCAAAACTGAACAGCAGGCATTCAGGCACACAGGAGGTTACTGCAGGGGAGGGCAAGGCTGGAGCCTTTCCACTCCAGAAGCATGTGTCCCTGATGGTCAAAATAGAGAAACAGCTCTGATATTTTCAGAGTACCACCAGTAATTTGATGTGGTGACTTAGTGCAGGCATGATTACAGGGTGTATATCTAAAAAAAATTACTTCATGAAAGTACCTTCAAGAAAAGAATGTGAATGGCTGGGCCTGATCCAGCTCTCACTTGTGCCAGCTGTATACTCATGAAAGCCTTCTCTCAGCTTCAAACCTTTCTGCAAGCCCACCGTGCAACTTGGGAAGTTGCCCCTTTTCCAAAAACTGCATGGATGGGTTTTCTCCTCAGCATTTGAGAGAAGTAGCTTGTGAGTGAAGGAATAACAGTTGAGAATCTGTGCTTATCTATTTCTCTCAAAATGATTTACAAGAGCGTGAGTGCCAAAAAGTCCCAGAAGCTCCTCTATACCTGGTCCAACTGAAGTAAGGCACCAGAACTTTTTCACGTTGTGTTACCTGTGAATCAGTAGGAAGACAGCTCAGCAAGAGCCGTTAGCAAGCTCTGAACTACCCATTGTCCTGGAAACTAATATAATAACAGCAAAAATGTTCAGAAAGTTAGTTAAAGTCATTCCTTTTCTTTATTGGGCCATTTTGAAAGACTAAGGATTGAGTCACTGAAAGCAAGACCTCATTTGTACAGAGATGCACATATTAGGGAAAGAAATATGAGTCAAACTGTCCTAAAGATTTAGCTGTATGATGCTGTCTGACAAGACCTCCTGTGCCTCCAAAAAAAAAACAACCCCCTTTTTTTTTTTTAAAACATGGTGTAACTCATTTCTTTAATACTGGTGAATTTCAAATGGAAATGATGCCAGTGGGGCCGCAATCATCACGTTAAGTAATTTCCTACGAAGGCTACAATTGTGTGTAGAAATTTAGGAGGCTATCAGCTTGGAAGAGATTCTTGAAGGAACTGTAGAATAAGAGAAAGAAATGAAGTTTGATATTACATTACATCTTTCCTAACACTTAGGGTTTGAAGAGAGAGACAAAATCTCTGGAAAAGCTCCTACAAAGAAGGTTTCCAACACAGATTACATCTTCCTACATTTTCTCTCTTCTGCTCTGTATTGCCATTAGTTATTTAAACTAAGGAACTTCTTTTCAGGTTGGACAGACTCAGGCATTAAACAAATACAGAATGCTTCTTCAATATTTTATATTTCCATTGCAGCACTCTTGAAACCCACAGGGGAAAAAAAATCAGCTTGGGGGAGTCAAAGATAGCCTAAATTGAAGATTTCTCTCCCCATCCACTTTATGGCTTTTTAGTTTCACTCATTACAAGTTTACCATGTAGCCTTGTGGTGACTTTGGAGTTAGTGCATAAGAGAAATAAGGAATGAAGAAGAGCTACGTGCTACTCACTTTCCAGAGAGCTGACCTTGCTGTGTTCATTGCCTCCCAGCCTCCAGCTCCCTTCAAGACAGCAAGAGAGAATTTACTTTCAAACAAACAGTGACCACGTGATTTATCTTGGGAAAGAGGGGAGAGAAGGAAAATTTTTTAAAAAATCACAAACAAGCAAACAAAAAAAACCCCTCTCCTGTAGCCTGAACATTTGAAGAACTGCTTATTAAAAAGCAAGGCTTCTTTTATAAAATCATAAGTTAATTATTCATCTCCATATAATGAGCACCTGGGACTTTGTTTAATGTCTCAGACCAAGAACAGCTGTGATTATATTGACAACAGCAAAAGTGGCTGTCCTAGGGGAAAAAAAAAAAAAAGAAAAAAAAAGTGTTGCTTTAATACTTCTCTGTCGCTAGCACCAAGGAGAAGGTTAATAGAAGAGGGATCTGCTGGAGGAAGGTGATTTATGTACTTGCTGTTGTGTATTGCATTGTTGGAAGCACAGCTCTACTTTAAATGGCATCCCAGCACCTCAAAAGATGCGAGCAAAGACTAAGCCAAAATAAAGATGCACCTAATTTCTCAAAAGCAGCTTAGGGGTGAAAAAGGTTATTTTTATCTTTAGTTTTAATCCTGATCCTTTTGAAATGAATAGCAGTCTGTGTTTTCTTAAAGTTTCCCAGAATTTAGCCACATGAAAGATCAAAAATAAAAATCTGATTGGGAACAGGATGTCTTATTTCATACTCTCAGAACAACAGCGTCTCTAGCACTATCCAAAAAAGGTTTTATGTGGCTCACCACCAGTGTATCTCTGATTTGCACATAAATCTTACCTCCAGGAGATAGTAGGAATTTTTAATTATAGACAATGAAGCAAAGAAGCCCTGGATCACATCCAAACTTTTCCCAAGCTGGGCAGAGGGTTCTGCATCTGGCACTTTTAAAAACCCCGTCAGCCAGCTTAACAGGATAATGCTCAAACAACCTTGAGAGTCTTGAATGAAAGTGGCTATCAGTAAAAAGTTATTATTATCAGCAGAACCATCTCAAGTTGCTAAATCTCAGATGCTAGTACAGAATGTCTCAATAATTAAATATTGGCTCTTTTTGAGTCACTTTGGAACATTTGCTGTGACTCAGCCTGAAACAAAACAAGAAGCTTCAGAGGTCTGCAGGCAAAGGATGCCTTTTTCTTCCCAGGATTTATAGTTCTGCCTTGACATGTATTGGATAGTACACTTCTAGAGCAAATGCTGAGCAACTAGAGTTGCTATAAGGTAAAGCAGTAATAATCATGTCCTAAGCAGCTGGCCACATTTTCAAGAAGACTGAGAAGTCTCCTACATGTGAGGAAAAAAAATAAATCAAAGACAGTGCTCCTGCATAAACATTTGGTTTAGGACGTTTTTTTGTTTTAGTTCCATTTCTGTTATAGCAAAAAAGCAGGCCAAGTGGAGACAAAAACAGCCCTGAATTTCCAGCCTCCAGCTTGGTCAATCTGTTACTAATTAACATCTCAGACAACAATGATTTTTTCCCTCTGTTTTCTACGCAGTTTCTGATAGCTGAAACACAGGGCTCAGAAGGTGTGCTGATGTCTATTCTGAATGCTTTGACAGCAAAGAAAAGCATGTTGCGGAGTGTTAGTGAGGAATATCCGTGCAAACCGAGACATTTGACAGCATATTGGAAAGGGCTGGACAGGGGTTATTCAAGGCTGGAACAACAGTTGGACCAGAAGCACCAGACTGAGGTAATCTGCCACAAACTTCTGACAAACGGGAGAGAAGGTTAATGCTTCCAGGCCAGCAGATGTTGGCTTGGAGCCTGGGTGCAGAAAGTCAGGAGTGAGATGCGATTGAGGAGCTTTTGTGGACGACACTCAGCCAGAATAATGGGGGCTCTTCCTGGTCTGCATGGAGTCTACTTGGCAGAGTCGCAACATGAGTCCTCTATTACTGATGCCTTTGGATGATTTTTCCTAAATGTTATTTGAAGGGTTAGTAATGACATTGAAAGTTATGCTATCTGGCTGAGTGTCTGGGGTGAACTCCGATTTTCTTTTCCATGCTGGCTGCTTGAGTGAAATAATGTAGATAATGTTTATATAATTATGAAAAAAAAAAAAAAAAAAAACACAAACCTAAGTTAAAGAAGATTGCCTGGTCTAGAAACTCAGGGCTTATATTTGATGGTGCTCAGAGAATCAAAAGTATTTCCTCCGTGCTACTTCAGCTCTGAAATTAACAGCTTTGTGGGCTTTTCAGTGACTTTTGTCACTGCATGCAAAGCTCAGCTCCCACTGTCTTGGGCTGCAGCTGTGCACACTCTGGAAAGCAGCCCCAGCACCAGGGGCTTGCAGAGAAGGCTGGGCTGGTGGCAGGCTGCTCGCCTGGCCAGGCAGAGCTGGAACTGGGACTGGAGGCCAGCTCTGGGCAGCAGTGGGGACTGGGAGCCTCTGCTGGCGGCTGGACTCCGTCTGAGCCCTGAGCCTGGTCCTGCCCAGCCACCAGGCAGCAATCATATCCCAAGGGCAGCTGCCACCTCCAGCAGCCAGCCAGGTCAGTAGGGAGCTGCTTTCTATGCCAGGAACATGAGTAGGGGTAATGCTGCAGAAATCAAGAGCTTACATGGACATTTCCCATTCTTCTGTTTCTTGTAGCACACTGCACAAGAGGAACACTTCATTGTAAGCAACAACTTAGTACTGTCCAGGTTTGTGTGGCATGGGAATTTTTCCCTCCCAGTCCTGCCTTTCTGCAGATGAGCTACCTCCTCATCAATATGTGACTGTGCCTGAAAAATACGCTTGCCAGGAAATATCTTGCACTTGCCCATCCAGAATGACTTATGAGACACCTTATCTCTGCCAGACTTGAATTTTATTTGTATATTAGAGAAGTTAGAAAATATATGTAGGAAGGAGCTAAAACAGCAATCTGGTAGACCTTGGAATACATGATAAGTTGCACACCTTATCTAAGCTATGTTTTTTTTTTCTTGTGATATTTATCGAGATGCTGCCACCCATCATGACACAGGGAATCAATGTTTCGGTTTCACTCAGTGCCGCAAGAAATGCGAGTTGGGGAATTCAGCAGTTTCTCTTAACTCTGTTCTGATAAAGCTCCCTGGAGCCTAGGAATAGGATAAAACAGTTTTTCTAGCACACATTCCTCAATATTTCAGTTAATATGATGATAAATTTTATCTTGTTCCTTGACAACTGCGAACAAATATATATTTGTAAAGTGATGGCACATTTTGACTAGCTGCAAGAATCCGTAAGTTCTTTTTTCTCTAATCACAATCTTAGTTAAGTAGAAGCAGTCTATTCTTAATAAGTGTAATGAATGGTCCCCACTTGCCAGACCTAGAAGACTCTTCAGGAGTAGGTTGAGTACCAACCCATGTTGGTAGGTGAGGGGTTTGTCTTTCCCAAGCCACTCACTGGTGTCTGACTACTTTCTAGGAGTCTAGTTTTGAAGAGGAATCCTTGGCTCCCTCCATGCATGGTTTGTTAGAAGTTTTGGGTACTCGCATCTGGCAGCTCACCACAATTTGCCAGCAGACAATGGAACCATGGGTCATCATGTAGGTCTCTCATAGAGGTGTGAGATAAACTAAGATCACTGCTTAGGAGATGTCTACTTGGAAACCACTCAGATGAACTGCAATTCTGATTTATGACTAGGTTTGTTCTGGGAGCCGCCTTCCCTGACACAGACGCTGAAAACTTTCATGCAGGTAATTCTGTGTTGCCTCACTTAACTATGCTCTGCAAGTTTAGCTAACCACATTTTGTCATAGCCAGCTGAGTAGTGCTATAACACATAACTGAGGGAATACCAGGGAGGAGCTTCCTCAGGGACAGTTAAATATGTCATCTTTGTATTTTCAGGATGTTTTAGCTACAAAAAAACAAATGCCACAGGTAGATGACCTGTTGGAAAGATTCTTTATCACCTAAAACAAATTATTTCTTTTCCAATTCACAGAGTAGAATCTCTTTTCCATTACTTTAAAACAAAATACACAGGAATCAGCTGACTTTCCTCCATTCCATTTAGTAATTTGTTTATCTTTAGCTTGCAGAAAACTGGGCAATTGCTTTCATCTTGCAGTCTAATTATAGACCCCAGAAAGGTGCGAATGCACATATGTAAACCTTCAGGTGGGGTTCATCAGACTTTAAAATGCCTGATTTCCTTCTCCCCTAAACTACATTTGAGTGAGCTTTCATTTAAATTATTTTGTGTAGAGCATTCATATCCATGGCTGGTTTAACAGGAGGTGCGTACATGCTAGTTTGTGCAAGTAAGATGAGTCCAGATAGGGCTTAACATGAGGATCATTTTTAACGTATTGGAACAGAAAATTCCAACTACGTGGTTATCTTTTTGGTAGCAAGTATTTTCTACACGTGTTTTTACAGACAAGCAGAGTGAAATCTCAGCTGCCATCAGACCCTGGAAGTCTGTACAATGCCTTACATGTGCATGTGCCTTACAGTCACAGCCCTATTATACAGCACCTGGAAATGGTACGGGCTGAGCAGACAGGAAAGTCTCAGAAGCCATTGCTTTTTGAACTTTTAAAAGACTCCTTAACCACAAAGAAAGAGCTCATAACTTGTTGCATAGCTCTTAGCAAAAGGAATTATTTCTGACATACTCATTTGCGGAGTTACCCTTGGGCTGAAATGACTGAGAACAAGCTGAAGGGTCCCAGGCTTCTCTGAACATTTATAAATGTTTCTGCATGGAGGGAAAGTAATCTAAAAACAAGTGCCAGAATAAGTACGTATGGCTTCCAGGTGAGCCGATGAACACTCACAAGGCTTGCAAAGCAGTGAGGAACATGTGAGAAAAATGGCTGTTTATACATCTAGTACTGTGGGAGAGAGATAAAAATGGGTAAGTGAATGAATGTGGGGCTTCATCAATCCAATCTAGATTTAAAACTTTCAGTTTAAGTAATAGCTAGATAAGGACTGAGAGCTTAGCCACCAAGAGGTGACAAACTGTTTACTTTGCAGACACAGGAAACAGAATCTGTATCAGCAATTGTTTCAGTAATTGCTAGAAGAGTTAGTTGTTCAGGCAGAAAGTGGTTCTTCCCTATAGCAGCCGTGGCACCTTTCTGGAGTACAGGTGTGGGTGTAGGACAGTCCAGTCGGGTATGTAATCGAGTAATACTGGTAGAGTGCTTGCAGACCTTTAGATAGAAAGCACTTAAATAAATGTTATTACTGTAACAATCACCACGAATGTTACCACAATGCTCTTCCGAAACATGAGAGGGTTGATGTTATCTTCAACACATGGCCTGAGCTCCTGGCAAAATGGGGCTGAGGTGACTGCATAGCGCACATACGCTGAAGTCGGCCAAATCTGACAGTAAAGTGGGAGACTCAAACCCATGCATTTCTTACCAGCATTGTGAAAATAAGGAGGTGGGCAGTGGAGAGAGACCCTCTTCACAGGAGCACTAAGGAGAGGCCAGGTGTGCTTGTCTGCTGCCTGCCGGGCTGTGCCAGGGTGGGGAACGCCGGAGGGGCTTCATGGAGGAATGGATGCTGGGATGTGCGAGGGAAGGTGTCCCTGGAGGGTCTGTATGCCTGAGGGGAGCTGGAGGGACATGCTCTCCGCAGAAGAAATGTCAGGGGAGGCAAGCGGGCTGCTGAGCAAGGTGCATTTCCCGGGAAACTGCACCCTTCAGTTCACACTGCAGGTGCCAACTTCCAAAAAAGGCCAGACACTGAGCCAAAAAATTCAGTATAAAACTCAGTAGAAGGTGGTCTGAAAGAGAGGCTTGTACTTTTTCATAATTTAGTTGATTTCTTCAGAGTTGGCAGTATTCATGGCATAAATCACCGATCCTGATTTCTCTGAACATGTGCTTTAATGCCTTTTTGGACACCACAGCAGCACACGAGCATGGCCTGTTCCACCCAAGCATCATTCCACACCACTCACTCCAAACCCTCTCAGTTATACGAAGGTGTCCAGTTGTGAACAGGCACCTAATACATAATGAGGTCAGCCTCATTTTCCCCTGATAATAATATACACTTCCCAAATATTTACAAGACCCAGATGTGGCATTGTCATGGCAACACACCTTTAAAACAAATACACCGTTTTTCTAAGATTCACAGTTTAGAGAGAAGAGGCGTTAAAGCTTGACATTACAAATCACCCAAAGGGACAGTTCAAGGTGGAGGAGGACAGGGAGAAGGAGAGGGAGGGAGGGGTAGAGAAGCAGGATACCCTAGGAGCAGTGGTCAGTGAAATGGGTCCTGGTGGGTATGCAGGGATGCACCCAACAAACAGCTGCACTCATGAAGCAGTACTGACACAACGGGGGGTTGGAGAGTCAGATAAATAAAGCAGTGGAAAGCAGCCTAAGAGAAAAGGATTAATAAGAAAGCCATAGTACAGCATCCTTGCATAGCTAGAGAGCTGACAGAGACCACAGAACTATTGAAGTGGTTGTATGGATCAGGATATGGGTATTAGCTTATTGCTGAATTGTTTGCAAGACTGATTAAAGATGGGCAAAATCTGAGAAGGTGTTTGGTTTGATCAGGTTCTATTTGGGCAAAATGGAATTTTGAAAAATTTGGAATTAAGAATGAAATTCCTGTGTGTCACTGAAAAGCCAACATCACCTTTTTCTATTTAAATTCTTAGAAAATCATATAGCTAGCAGCAATTTATACCTGAAGCCTTTTGTAAGCTCTCAAAATGATGGCTGCTTCCTTATAGTGCCTTAGGCTATGGTATGTAGGCATTAACTATGATTTTATCTCAACTGGTGCCTTTGAATGTTTCCACCCATTGTATTACCTTGGCTGAGCTGAATAATTCAAGACTCCTTTCCCCACAAACCCTCTAATTCTAACGTGAGCTTTGTAAACAGTCTTCAGTTTTTTAACACAGATCTGAACACGGTGACTTACCTTCACAGTGATTTATCTGAATTTCTCAAATAGGTGAAATATGCAGCTGTGTCTCATATCCTGAATCATTGCTGACAATGATTGGATGGTATGATGGATGATGGGCCTTCCGGGAAAGTGTTGGCTAATGAAACATGGCAATCGGTTTTATCAAACCTTTGTACAGCTTCACCCGAGGGAAATCACATAACTCAGCCGTGACACCAGCAGCAGATTTCCCAGAGGCCTGCTTATAAAACAACAGTAAAACCTGATATTTATTACATCTACAATTTGCAATTTCACACTGAACCCTCCAGCCTGTGGAACCCCTTCATCCCAGGAAAAGAGCACCCACGAGGAAGCCATTTCTGAGCTATATATCTGCAATGGCATCGAAAGCATCAGAGCCATGATTACAATAGCTGGAGGCATCTCATCACACACTGGGCTGCTCAGGCTGGCCATTAGCATTGCCAAGGGATCCTGGCTGGTTCTTCCAGCCTGACTCACAGAACACTTGCAAGCTGAGGATCTCTAAAGTTTGCAGAGAGAAAAACAAGAGTTATGAGCTATTCCGTTAAAAAAGCTTGCAGCCAAGTCTTTAGACGGAGTGTAGAAGGACAAGGAGGCCTGTAGAAGCCAGAGGAGGTTTGGGCTCAGGAGAAACTGGAAGCTGTTGTGCTAAAACTTCGAGATGTTCCTTGGCACTTTTCGGAAGGCTGTCTTGATTCAGTATCAATGGCTGCAGAAAAAGGACCAACTCCAAGTCACTGTGGGTTCTAGTCCTGGCCTGACCAGTTCACTGCCTCTTTGACCTTGAGCAAGTCAGGCATTTGTTCCTTTGTAATCTTCAGCTATTTAGATTGCTAGCATTTTATAATAACAGATAAGCTTACTCTGTAAGTCACAGATGACAGGAGGGATTGGGTAAATCTCCTGAAATGCAAAGGAGTAAGAGATGGTGCGAAGAACTTGCATCAAGACTGTATGATACCGTTTTTTGAAGAAACAGTTTCAGTTATACTTTGTAAAAAATATATTAAACATTCTGGTAGCATCAAAACATCTTTGGAAACTGAAGGAATCATTTCCATTTCCTGTTGTGAACAGCTCTTGAAAGAGATTTCATGGTTGTGACATAAAATTATCTATTATTTTTTTCAGAAATCAGAACTGAAATGCATGTTTCAGTTTTATTGAAGCAAAAACTTTCACTTGTGTTTTTTTTTTTTTTTTTTTTTGTGGTGGGGGGTGAAGCAAAGAGATTGCAACTTAAAATTTTGTCATGTCCTGAGAAACAGATAAAGGTCAATGGTCACCATTTTTCAGCTTTACACATAGCTGCTTTTGTAACAGCATGGCAAGACAGAAGTTGGGACCTTTTCATATGAAAACTGTACAATCCTCATGCAGGGTGGCAGATCCCCCAGTGGACATGGGGCTGGCAGAAACTCAGAGGACAATGAGAATCCCCCTGTGTGGCTACACAACTGTTTTAATAATACATGCTGTGCAAATGTTGAGTGGGCTGCTGCAAAATGTGTATTCATAAGCATCTGTACATTCATTTACAGATACAATGTTGAATGTTTAGGACAAATTGCAGATTAAATTAAAAAAAAAAAAAAGACCCATCCCCAAAAGGATTATTTCTTTTGCAGTGGGAAGAAGAAGCAGAAGGGCAGCTTTGTGGGGTCATGTGCCAGTCGTAACCTAATTATTGTCTGTTCACAAAGTATTGATGAAAGGAGATTGACAAATACTTCAGTTCAATGCACCACAAATGAGTCGCTCTGGATGCGCCAGAGCACTGCGGTGCTTTCAGTGAAGTGTAATCCAGCTAACAAGTCACACATTTTTAAAACCCATGTCACTATTACATTTTGTGTGGTTTTGTTTTTTAACAAATTCAGAGTCTATAAATTCAGAGTCACAACCCCTATGTTTAGTCTTGTTCAACACATTAACGTTTGAACAGACAACTCAAATTTAACTCTAAATCATTCAACCCACCATCTTCCAGCCACGGCAATAGCCGAGATCTGCAGAACAGCTGACCTGTACACACCAGAGATGAAGTTACCAGAGGGACACACCAGTGGCCCCTCCAGCGTGGCGATGTCTGACATGGGCCCTTTCCATACCTTGCTCTGAGCAGTGGTGAGGCGCTGGCGGCCCTGGCCAGGCAGCCCCAGGCAGGAAGCCCCTTCCCGCAGCACTGCTGCAGCCCCTGTGAAGGCGCGCGGAGGGAGGTAGATGCCCTGCCAGCACCCCAAGCTTGTTTGCTGCTCATTTTTTTTTCTCTTGGAACAAACCAGTCTGACCAAAAGCAGGCTGCTGCTCTGTGCTTACCCCCGAAATTCCAGCTTTCGTTTGAATAAAATAAGCCCTAAATATGAAAAATAGGGATTTGATAGGGAAGTGCCACAGGCAGGGTGTTCTGGAAGCTCCTTATGACAGATTCCAAAACTTCCAGCCACATCAGTGTTCTTCTGTACTGATAGAGATGCATTTTCTGTTATTCTTGATGATGCTGAATAACTTGAAAACTGTTCTTTCCTGTGCCCATCAGGCACGCTGCCAGCAGCAACATCAAAGCCATTTAACTGTCCCTTATCCAACATCCCATACTTTCTCCCACTAGGCTTACTCCTTTACTATTCATTTCTGGCTTATCACAGAGCAGGTGATTATTTTTTTCTCTCTCCCTTCCCATGGATTAAGAATGCAGAATTAAAGCCATCTCTCAAGAACACCAGAGGATTTGAGGTTTATAAAGAACACCTGCTGAGTAATAGATTTACTTTCTCCAAAATAGGAACACATTAACAAATTGATTTCCAAGACAGGCTGTATTTGAATTTTAACACCACAAATGCTAATTCCCAGTAAAAGCTGTTTCATCAATCACATGCCCAGTCCTGCTGTTCTCACACTGCCAGAATAGTCTGTGACTAAATTCATCATTTCTGAGACCGCTGTTTTGGCAAGTTTGGTACCTTGTGTACACATACTGCGTCTCCCTTTTTCTCCCTTCTTCCCTCTGCAACTTTATTTAGCAAGAAGAGGTGCAAGTTCAAGCAAGTTCAGTTGCTTTTTTGGACACTTTGGACATTGTGCTCCTCCACACAGCCCTTCCCCAGACTCTATTGCATTCTTTCAAAGGTAGCTTCTCCACTGAAGCTGAAGAATAAACTTAAGACCTAGCATGCATTTTGATGGCATCTCCTTGCTTCACTGCGGTGTTACTGTGCTTATTCTGCCTTCTCAGCTGATCCCAGGCAGCTTCATTCTGCATATAGCACCTTGGTTCACAACAAGAGATTGGTTCAATGAAATTTCTTGCAAAGCCATAAGAAACATGAGTTTCATCTACAGTCTGTAGCAAAAGGCTTTTTTAAGTATGGGGAGTCTGTGTAACCTGCTGTTTATATCCAAGAAAATGTATCCTCCTTATAGTAAGGACAGACAGATCACCCAAAGCTGGACAATCTGGTGATTAGCCCTGACTTGTACCAAAAAAGACTGCATGAATATGGGAACAGAGAGAAAACACTCCCTGATGTAAAAGAAGTGAGCTATGCAATTCAAAAATGACAACAAACAACAACAACAACAACAACAAAACAAAGCACAGTTCAGGTCAGCTTTATTTTAATGGTCACATGCTACAAAATAAAAAGATACAACATTATGTTATCTGAAAAACTGCAGAAATTAATGTTCATTTAGGCATCGAGTTTTATTTCTACGCCAATAGAGTTTAAAATGCTTCCCAAAACAAAAGCTCAGGCTGATCGCACACCCTCATGCCCCAGGATGACAGGTGCTGCCCGTCATCGGGACCATCATTCACCAGGTGTCCCCCAAGAGGACATTGTAGAGCCCAGAAAAACTCAGAGGAGCACCAGCTGAAAGAAGAAAGGTACCATCATGATGGTCTTGGTCAACATTTTCTTCTATTTCTGCTTTTCAACCAACAATCCTAGCTGTCGTCCTCCTTTGCCGCTGAATTTACTTTTTCAAGCTAAGCTTTCTTGGAGGTGCTGTCTTTAATCCTAATGCATTGCCATTCTAGAACTCCTCCTCCTCTGGATTTGCATGGACAGGTAACTACAGCTCTTGGAATTCCCATTGAGCAATAGGCAAGCACTAGGGAAAATTTAAGAAGTGGTTACAAGAGAAGATGACACTGTAAAAAGGCAATTTGAAGATAGTTTTGTTAAATCCTCTGCTGGCAATTGTAAGATTGAATAGGAATAAACTGAAGGCCAGCTTTTACCTTTACTCAGATCCATCCTCTGATCATAATCTTGCAGATCGCTTTGTTTTGGCAGCTGTTGTGCTTGAATTCCTTCCCCCAGGCTTTATATATGCACATAGCTCTAGGCTCACAATTGTTCCTATAATTTGCTGTGCCAACAAAATTATAACCACTGCAAACAGTCCACATGATGACTATATATTACAAAGCAACTGCATGTTAAGCCACGTTATTTATTTCAGAACCAAAGACTGCATTACACCTGAAAGACACTCAAATCTTTCTCAGACAATTACCACTGTTAGTCTTATTTTTTATGGTGTGCCACAGGTTAATTTGACATTGACTTCTGTGTTTTGAGAAAAAAAATGAAAACAGCACTTAATACTTCCATTTGCAAATCCCAAAGGTATCCTGCTCTTTGACTTGCGTATCTCTCATGTTTGTAGTGTAAGTGGGAGTATAAAGGAAAGTCAGCTGGAACACTGGCCCTGGCACTGACGTGGAACACGGCAATAATTGTCCTCCCACTAAAGTACCATAGGGTTGATTATGCCTCTTACTGAGCAAGATGACAGCACTAATACAGGGCTTTTCATTTCAGCCCTCCTGCAAACGTCCAGCAGCTGCCATGTAAATGAGTAACTCTGCTTTGCAGTCACCTAAGACTGCCTGGAAGGGGGTCAGTGACTTTAACAGGTGAGTGGTCATATAGGCAAATGACTGAAAAGTTTATCAAGCCTAACTGGGGCCTAGGAAGGGTAATATTAGAGCTGCAGACAAAAAGCACTACTGTTAGTGAATACAGTATCAATCCCATACAAAACTTGAGAGACCAGCTCTTTCATGAAGCTAGAACTGTACTGTTCTCATACTGGCAAAATGGTATGATGGGGGGGTTATTTGTTTATTGTTTTGGTTTTTGTTGTTGCTGTTGCTGCTGCTTGTTTGTAGTAAGCTCCCTAAAGCGGAGTATTTCATTCTGTGCTCACAAGCTAACAGATTACATGAGCACTTCTAATGCTTTTCTGTGTGTATTATCTCAAATCATGTGTGTAGTCTCCCTCCGTGGAGATATGAAACACCTGCCTGGACATGGCCCTGGGCAACCAGCTCTAGGTGGCCCTACTTAAGCAGGGGATGGACAAGATGATCCCCAGAGGTCCCTTCCAACCTCATCCTATGATTCTGTGATTTATGTCGAACCACTACAGAACAGTTTTCCTTAGCTAGTTTATTTTGCACTGGGAAAAGTAGTGGGAGCACCCCCAAGATTACTGCCTCAGCTCTGCAGGGGAGCTATTGCAGGGCAATTGTGCCTTACAACTCTGTCACCATTTTTAGGAAGGCCACACCTGCAGGTCATCCTAGGTCCTTCAGGTTTAACCACCATTCACACCCAGAACACTTTGTGGAGTCACCTACACATGCTCTGCACAATCACGGAAAGAAAGACAAAAACACAGAGAGCACTTCTCTCATGATATTTTTAAAGAGCTCAGAAACCATTAAATTTTACATTTTGCTAACTTGTGCAGAAGTAGAGAAAAAGAGGAATGTCATCCCTGTGTCTCTCCATGGAACAACAGCATTGAGACTCTGTTCCTGCCCTCCATGCTGTCTTCTAGAGAAGCTGACTCCTGGGTAGTCGTATGTGCATCAGGGATAAGCATAAACAAGATGCTGTAGGGTGCTCAGATAGAAGGCTTGCTGCCAAACATTTGCTCACGGGCTGCAGCTCACAGTCACCAGAACTGTGAAACATCTCTCCTCCTCCTCATCCTCCCACCAGCTGGTAGAACCAACTTATGATCAGGGGCAGTTGTGAAGCTGCTTATAAACTGTTCTTCATCACACCGGGTTTTGTTCCGACCTCTCCTCCCTCCTTCCCCCAACAAAAAGCTTTGTCAAAATGATGGGGTTTGTCCAAGCTTTCTCTTGAGTTTTCTCAGTCTGGGGTGAAATTGCTTATCAGAGGACACAGTCCTCTTCAGAAGAGCCACGCAGCTGAGGGCCTCTCTAGGGTGTGGGCTCAAGCCCGCCCTACCAGCCAAAGCTGGAGACCTCCACCACTCACGTTCCACGTGGCCCAAAGCCCACCGTTCACTGGAGAAGCTCTGACAGCCCCCTGTTCAGGACGTACACGCAAGTCCAGACATCCCGCCCTCATCCCCATGCTTCCCTGCTTCGGAGCCAGCACTGACCCCCAGGCCTGCTGCTGTCCAGCTTAGGGGCCTGGCCCCCAGGTGTGGGCCTGAAGAAAGGAGAACTTCCTCCTTTCTGCTTCCTTGAGGAAAGTGAACGGCCTTTAAAATAACTCCTTTATCTCAGAGTGGGCTGAGAACATTTTATCTGTTTCTTCACAAGATGGGATAGAGGTGGAAGGTGGGGGGGGGGAGGAGGTAAAGGGTTCCTGCCCAGTTCTCACTTGTGAGCTTCTGAAATTTGCCTAGGCGTGGGGAGCTTGAAAACCTCTGGTCTGCAGCAGCAGCTGAACCAGGGCTGACAATGAGCAGAGCGCCCATGTTCAGAGCATTCAACAGCCCTCCAGCCCTTCACTAGTCTTAATGAAGTGTAATGAAAGGAAATTAATGAGCTTTCTCCCCCTTTGCCAAAGTAAAGAGCAGCTGGAAATACGCAGGGATGCAATATGAATTGAGCATGATTAAGCACGTTATAACCATTGCTCTGAATAAAACAGAGCTGATACACCTAAAGAGCCTACAGCAGTCTCTTGTCATTAGAGCCATTTAGCTAGCTCTGCTTTAATTGCCTTTGAAAGCCACACAGAAAGGATTTCTTTTCTACCCTTTCCAATTTAAAACCAGGGACAGAAATACGTAAGCACCAACCCACACCCATTTAGACAATGGGTCTCAGTGGGAGAGGCAGGCAGATGGGTACTTCACGAGGAACCGCTTGGTGCCTGATGTGCAGGGTAGCGTGGCTGTGCTGCGTGGGCACGGCTGCAGCTGGGGGACACGATGAGTGCAGAGCTCTGGGCTCCTGGGGGCTGTGCCACCCCCTGCAGCACTCTTGCTTCCAGCAGGCACCAGCCCGTGCGCTTCCCCAGGCTGGGGGGCACCACAGCCCCAGCCCCCAGCCCCTCTCCCACAGGGACCAGCAGCAGCAGCATGTCACTGCTGTCCTTCACCTTGGGGGGAAGCATTCCCACTTTTCTGCCCCAAACACGAACTGCAGCTCACACAAGAATTTAGCTCAGCTCATGGCATTAACTTGGCAACAGCCGAACTCCTGAGATAATTTCAGTAAAATGTATTTGAGAGAACAAACCACATCACAGAACACCACAGCACTCTTGCTCCTGCTGCACAAGGAGCTGTACAGATGCTGAGGTGCAGCACTTCACTGGCAGAACTGCAACACAGGGAAGTCACCGGGATGCTCTGCAGCACTGGCGAAGCTTGATCTCCCAGCACAAGGCACAGGACACGTGGTATCAGAACCCATCACCCGAGGTACTGAGAGCACAAGGATGCATCAGTGAGGCTGATGGTGAGGCACAGCTGTGGTCATGCTCCCCAGTGGAGCTCTCGCAGACACTGTGACATGCACTGCCCTGAATTTACATCTGTCCAATTACTCATCAAAAAACAGCAATTCAACTCTAAACTAACATTTTCTCTTCTGCGTTCTTACTTGATTCACAAAAAAATCACAGATTATTTTCCCCCTTCAGGTTAATTAATTTAAAGGCTCACAGGTCTGTTGCGAGACAATATCCGACTCGGCTTTGGCAAAGGAGCAAGACTGGAATCTGGACTAAGCTCTTCTGCTGAGAAAGACCAAGTGGAGTTGTTCTGGAGTGAAGAAAATATGGGAAATATTTCCTCTCTTTCTTGTGGATAAGTATTTTAGAAGGACCTTTTTACTCCTTTTGCTTGTCTTGAGTTGATTGAAAGGGTCCTCAGGTCTCTCCTGGATAGATATTTTCATTACAGAGCAGAGTGATGAGGAAGATAAACAAAGAGGTCAGGGCTCCAGCTTTCCCTCCTTAGCTCCTAGAAGTCTAGTGTACAATGGAAATGATGCCCCAAAATCTTTGTTGTAGACAATGACCCAGTCTCTGCTCCAAGCACACAGCCAGAAGTTTGTACAAAGCTTTTATAGCCCTGAATTCTTTTGAGACATGAGTTTGAATCCATCATCCAGGATAGACCTCCTGTTGCGTCTTAGCCTCCTTTGCCTCTCAAGGTAGATGACAACTCCCAGAAGGACAGCAGCAATCAGGAGGAGGACCAAGCCTGCAACAGCTAGACAGATGACTGCAGCTTCTACCTGCCCTACAGGCAACTTAGCTCCAAAAAGCCTGACCTTCTGGGACTCATCCATATTCTCCAGTGGTGTCCCTGAGAGAAAAAACAAAAAGATTGTGCCAGTGAAAACCAGAAATAATACAACCGAAAAGAAGCTAAAGAAAGACCCAACACAATCAAAGCAAGTCAAAGCAGACCCAATCACTGTCCATCCGACAGACCCTCATCTCTCAGGTCACACAAATTTGAGAATAAATGGTTCTTTTCCTAATTCACTCCACCCCAAGACCTCAGAGCTGTTCAGCCCTATCAACTAACCACTGCTAAACCCACCATAAAGGAGGTGGTCTAAGGTTGTGTGAGGAGTCAGTGGCCAAGCTAGGAAAAGAACTGAGAAGAGAACATGCATCCAGACTGAGACTGCTGCGAGTTTCCCACCCTGCTCCAAGCTTCCCTCCCCCAGCTTCTGCAGTTGCCCAGGCCACCACTTTCCAGAATGCACTTGCTCAGCCACACCAGCAGTAAGTCACTTCAGATCCTGAGTTCTTAAGCTTCCACGGTGAGGCAGCAGAAACCTTTTGAGAAAGGCAGCTATTTGCCTGGATAACGGCTGTCAGTCAAGGTTTTTTGCTTCGTGAGCACATACATGCTGATGTTCAAGTAGAGTGTAAAATCAAATTACTTAAATATTGTCAGTACTGCTGTGACATTTCCTACTCCTCTTCTTTACACTCATTTTGAGTGAGGAAAACATTGCCGAGAAGAACACGGCAGAACTATCAGTGGAGAGGGACTGAAGACTTGTAGACAGATGGTTGTGTTTCAGCTGATCTAAGCTGGCTCTGAAATCAGCTCAGATGGATTTATTCAAAGCAGTTGAAAAAAAAAGGAGCATTTGTGGAGACAGATGAAAAGTCATGGGAAGAAATCACCACTATGATCTCTTCACACTTCTACCTCCAGGAAATAATCTAAGACGCCCCCATAAGCTTTGATTGAAAAGCATAAGAAAAATCATCTCCTTTGCAACATTCTCCTTTAAGACCCTTTGAATCTCTGCTTGTATGATAAATCCATACACAGAAGCACAGCAGGATGCGAGGACACTAGACTTTTTGACCTGACAAGGCCAAACAAGCCTAACAAGTCTGTCTTAGTTTTATCATCAGAGCACAGACATTTAGAGGACAGATAAACAAACTCACCTGGAACCTCCCTGTTACCCATCAGTAGCCAGGCCTCAGGCTAACACCCTGCCCAGCATGGCTGAGGAGAGGCTGTAAATGGTGGTTGTGCTTCTCCCTCCTCATCCTACAAATCTAGATCTCCATACTGACAAGAGTTCTCTTCCTCCTTTGCCACACACACACGCACACACACTTTTTAGCAATACAAGGTATACTATACCTTCATTGTAGTTTAGAACTTCAAGCACTGGCTCTGAAAGGAAACAAAAAATGGGTGACAAGGTGTTGGGCCGAACAAATCAAGTCCAGAACATGGCACTTCTGGCAAGGATCAGATCCAGATGCCAACACGGTTTTCCAAGGCTTGTATGTTTTCTTTTCTCCTGTCAATGTTTTCCCTCTCCACATCACACCAAGAGTGTTTTTGCATTACCTGCTTCAAGAGCAGACTCCCTCCCACTGCACAACCCTCTGAGAAAAAAGCACAATCAGTGTCTTTAAGTGTGGGCTTATCCCGGCTGGCAGGGTCATTTGGTCCCCCCACAGCAGGATGGGGGAGAGGACTGGAAGGGCAAAAGTGAGAAAAAACTTGTAGGTCAAGATAAAGGTAAGTGAAAGAGAAAACAAAACAAAACAAACAAACAAAACAAAACAAAAAGATCCCCACAAGTGGTGCAAAAGCCATCACTCACCACAAGCAGACTAATAGCCAACCAGACCCTAGGCAATGGCTACTTTGGAAAAACTTCCCCTCGGTTTTGTTACTGAGTATGATGTGCTACAGCCTGGAACATCCCTTTGGTCAATTTGGGTCAGCTGTTCCAGCTGTGCCCTCTCCCGGTCTCTTGCCCACCACAAGCTACTAAGAAGTAGAGAAGACCTTGATGCAGTGTAAGCACTGCTCAGCAACAGCTAAAACATCAGTGTGTTATCAGTGCTGTTCTGGTAACAGCACAGTACAGGCCGCTACAAAGAAAATTAACTCCACTGCAGCCAAACCCAGAACAGTGTCACTTATCTTTGAACACCTTCCATTGTTTCCTGGTGAAATGAGAAGCCTTAGGACATGCATTCAGATCACATGTAATATTCTTAATAACAACAGTTGCTAGCTGACAGCTGAACATTGCTTCCCAAACTCAAGCTAAAATAAAACTCATAACACCACCCTAGGCAAAGTAGTAACAAATTGGTTTGCAGAGTTTAACTCCAGCTGCAGGTGTTACCATATTCCAAAGGAATATCTTAAATTAATAGCAATTATCCACTCAATTAACTGGCAGTTTATGGTATGAAAGAGTTGCTAAGTATGATGCAAACACAGGATTTAGTAGCATTAGTGGAAAGTGCTGTTATACATTTCACGGTAACAAGCAGCAATATTTCCAACCTGGTTTAGGCAAGACTTCGAAGAGTATCTCCATGCCAGCATGAATATGATCAGATACATGACAGTGAAGCAGCCATGTCCCAGGGTTCCCAGCCAACATCTCCACCATTTCAAAGGTCCCAGGGAACAGATCCACAACATCTGCTCTGTAGCTTTTGCCATTCTGCCAAAGGGAAGGGAGACTGTTAGCATGCAGCGCTCTGTACGTCTCTTGAGTAATGAAGGATTCTGTTGGTGTCACTAGAGATCACGTCAGTGCTACTACAGTTTATAAAAGTTCTACACCAGATTCATAGAGCAGCTCCAGGGCTGCAACTGTGAAAACAAATACAACCTGGTAATGCCTAATCCTGAGAAGGGTTTAGCTAGACATATCAGCACAATACAGAGGCTCAGTCAGTTGGATCTGGATGTGTAAAACCACATCCCTTTCCTAGCTGGGTGAAGTTGCTGTGAAATCATTCACGAAGTTCAAACCAGAGTCACACAAAAGGGATGATATCAGTGGCCAGTCCCCATTTCATTATCTACAGGATATTCTTACCTTGTATATGAAGGTCTCAGCATGAAAATGGACTGTGTGGATATCAATCTCCTGACCCATTCCCAGCAGGTACCAGTTCACCCAATCTCCTTGGAACATGGTCAGCCCAGGCAAGTTTGCATAGAGCCTCCCATTGATCGCTGTGCAGTGAATAACATGCAGAAAGTAGAAAAGGCTGTTATTGAAATGGTAAAGATGCTGAGCCATCTCAGAAGAAGAACATGCTAGACAAGTTAGATGCTTCAAAGCTCATCTAGGAACTAGTGCATCGGTGTTTCATGTCTTCCATATGACAGTCTCCCAAAAAGTTTGGCGGTCTTTTTACAGCTCAGCTACTTATCCACTTTGTTAACAGAAGACATGACTTGCATACAAAGCCATACTGTAAGCTCATCTCAAATAAATCTCGAAAGCTACTTGCTGAAAACCTGGAGTCAGCCAGCAGAGAGAGTTGCTTCTGGAAGTCTCGATGTGTAAAATAGCTTTGGCTCAGTGCTAGGGAAATATATGTATATACATATATACACATAAAACTCTGAACCATTTGCTTACTGAACAATGAAAACAGGTAATTTCTGCCAAAAGGCAACCCTGTCATTATATATGTCTCATGCTGGCTGCACACATTATGTGCTGATCATTTGAAAAATCACTACATGGTAGAACTTCATTTCATAATTAGCACAGCAAGAAGGAATACTGCTTTGACTGCAAATGCAGGAAAGGAACCAAAACAGTGAGTGAGTTGAATGACAGAGCACACAGGGAAACTTCCATGTGTAGATGGCAGAGGGAAAAAGATGGAAAGAGACATGATCTGAGGACAGGAACGCCTGTGTTTAACTCCCAGGTGTGCCATAGGCACTTTCTGCAGCCCAAAACAAGCATTCAGCTTCAGTGTTGCTTTTGCTAGCTATTATAATAATTGAGTTGACAAATATAACTTAATGGACATGAGTATTTGGGGATTCTTTGTATCACCTACACAAAATAAGGAGTAGTAATAGCACATATAACGGAACTCTCTGCTCTTCTCATCTCATCAAGATGAACCCCTTGGCATTTGCAGAGAATATTTTAGGTAGATCCAGACATAATATCTAGGAAAATCAAACACCACATGAATTTAGAAAAATCTGTTCATTCTACTATTGCAGGAATAGTTTTCTTGAAAATCAGCTAAAAGAACTAGCCTGTGTATTGCAACCACACAGCCTGGTCAATTAACTTGAAACCTAACATATTGTTATGGTCCTAAGATGAACAGAATGACATCAGTCTGACATATTAATTTCACATTTAATATTATTTCCTCTCCGGAGTCACTCAGACACATTAGATATTAACCTCTCTGCCCCATGTCTTGCTATTCCTCCTGAGAAGGACAGCCATAATGATCAGCCTTCATTGTAGATCAAACATTTGTGTCATGTATGTGCTATAATACTGAGAAATACAGAATTTAATTATGTTTTTGCCACTGATGAGGGAAAAGAGGGATGGCATTTATTTTGAGTCAGGCTCTTGTTTTCTGGGCTTTTCTGACAACTTACAGAAGTCACAGAGTCAAGTTCAACTTTGCATAGATAGCAATTAGTGCTTAGGTGCCTAATAGACATTACCATGCATTTTGTTGCTTTCCACAAATCTTTCATCCAGTAGGTCAATATCCTTGTGATTTCCCTTACTGTAACGTTGCACATTCTCTTCCAAGTACCAGGACTGATTTTCATCAAAAACCAGGAACAGCAGAGCAAACTCCCTCTTTACATCCTTTCTGACCCCGCCAGTTTGCAGTGCCCCTTTCCGGCAGACCTTCAGGGGTCCAATCAGACCGCTGTACATATCCTAATCCGAACAAAGGATAAAAATCTAAGGCAAGGATCTTCTCACCCTGACTTTTGTACACAGCTCTTTGCCCTTCAGCAACCATGTTCACTGTTCCCTGCATCACCCCGCTTAAAATAAACTGTGCTACTGTATAAGTACTCTCATTGGTGAAAATCAGCTAGCAGAGCACAAGAGCAGTGACTATACATGCTCTTATGAATGCAAATCAAAAAGTCATAAACATGAATGATATCAAAATACTCTTCACTCTGTGGCTGCAAAAACATCTGCAACTTGAGATAAAAAGACAATGATCTCTGGATTTAATGTGATGCTTTACTGCAGGATCCATCAGGTTGTTTCCCTGTAAAATCAGTGCTACGACAGTAGAACCTAGCAATGCTCAAATCTCTCTGTTTTACTCATATGGCCTAAATTTGGATAATTCCTGCCTTTCTAAATTAACCCTGTTGATCTCACCAATACAAGCCAGGACTCACTAGGAGATGTTCCCACATCCTGCAAAAAAACTGAAGGAAGGTTAGTTTCAAGGTGACATAAAATTGCTTCATGCAGGTTTGCATTAGGAAAAAAATAATTGATAAACATAACAAATTTGGAGGATTCCCTCTCCCAGGAGAATGCTAGACTTATCACTAGATGGTTCTTATACCTCTCACCTGGGTCAATACCTAAACTGTATTCAACTCACATTGTTTTCTAGAGGGGACAAAAAAATGGTCTAAACATGGTTTTCTGGTTATAGCTTCTTCTGTTTTACCTTTACTGGGTCCACCATGGAGTAGTAGATCCAAGGGATACAGGCTGAATCATTTGGCCCTGGACCAGACCTCTCAGGAACTTCCCATTGGTATGTCACTATGTCACCTGAGGGACAGAGAAGCACCGTTAACACCAATGTGATAAACCAAGTTGCCAGCTTGCTGAGCAGCATGCAAAGCAGAACAAGAAAAGACGACCCTGTCTCAGAAGTGTAAATACAATTCTGATTTTGTTGGACGTTTCTCTTCCGTCAGGCACTGAAAAGCAGGATGGAAGCTCCCCTCTCACAAATGAAGTAGAGGGGTGACAGGAGGCACACACTAATAGGAGTTGGCACAATTCTGTTTTATTTGCCATGTTTGGAACTAGACCAGACCAAGGGAATTCTGCCTCTCTTCAGTACCAATGGAGCTTGAGATGATCATTCGTCTCTTTGAAGGATATTTATGATGCTCATTCAAATTCCTTTTTGAAATTACTGTTTTGCTTATTAGTAATACATTTCAGAAAGACAGGGCCCACCTGAAAGCCTGTCTGTTGCAGAGGCATAGCCTGCTCTGAAGAACGTGAAAGTTGAAGGGGACCAAAAGATTAAATAAATTCGCATCCGGAACATGAAAGAAATTGGTGACCTCAGTCAGCATTCTGACAAGCAACCATGCACATCACAAAACACACAGGTCATAAGGAAAAGAAGCAGATTTCTCCATCATGGCTCATCAGCCATGGGCTACTACCAAGAACTGACTAAGCTGTGAGCAGTGATCACCTTTCTCCTTCTTACAAACCATGCTCAGTATTAAGAACAAGGCCGTACAGAAAACCCGTGCTATGCTTATCCCAAAGTCACAGCAGAAATATGAATTACCCTGGGCTTCCCACACAAATGATGATCACAGAAAAAAGAGTGAACCTGAAAGACCAGTTATTGTTCAGTTCCAGGTCTCCGCCAGAAGAAAACAAGTATCTCTAAGCCTATTTAAAGAAACAAGCCTAGCTGTAGGCTAAAGTTAGCTTCCTAAGTTTGTACAGGAACAAGGCTTGAGAACATGGTGACTTACCAGGGTTTGCTATTTGTGGCTGCCCTGTCTGCCTTTCCAGCACCCCGTGTGCATGAATGGAGTAGGGTCGTGTGGCATTGTTCTTGAACACAATGTTAAGAATCTCTCCCACTTCTGCCCCCAGAAAAGGACCTGGAGACAGCAATAATATGCTATAGCAATAATATGTAACAGAAAAAACTATCAGTATATCTCCTAAGAATATTCGTACCACTTTTTCATTCTCTTCTCCCCAGAGATCTTCCCTTACAATATTTATGATGCTTCCTCTCTCTCCTCTTCCTTAATTTCTGAATACTGCTATACTAAAGTTTGCAACATCTTTATCATCCCATGGCGCTAGTTTCAAAAAAGACCAGTAATATTCAAATTGACTCAACAATGTCACAAATCAGAGCTGCAGCCTATTTCAAGTGACACACACTGCCTCAACTTTGCTGCTCTGTCACCACTTAAAGTCCTGGTTTCATAAAACAGCTGTCTCCATAGACTTCATCAACATTGCAGCATGCTTGTCCACTTCCCAAAGCCAGACTGCTTTTATCCCAACTGCATTTCTTTTCACAGCTACAGATTTTCACCTACATCTCTCAGACTGCTCTACAGAAGGCAGCAGTTATTTCTTCACAGCTAGAGAAATGCTGTTGTGAAAAATGCTTTGCTTGAGACATGGAAGAAATCTGGCAGCAAAGGCAGGCTTAAGAACCCAGCCTTCTAGGACAAGCTGTACTCAGGACCCCCTTTACTGCTTTCTCCATGGCTGGCAGGCCTGGACAACAGACAAGTCTGAATTTCTCCTCATGCTTGCACACACAGCAGATGTCTGAGTATGTGGGAGGCCTTCAGATTACAGCCCTTAACCACTGAATCACTGGCGTCCAAGTCCCACTGCTGTGTGAATGGAAAATGTACCCCTTGCACACTTCCTTACCTAGTATCCCCAGGTGTTCATCACCATTCATCCTGGCCTTACGAGTCTTGAAAGTCCCATCAGTGTACTCCCTGTAAACTGCTTTCTTGTACCGGGAGCCAAGCAGCCCATTCTCGTTGTTCAAAAATATATCGGCGTAGCTGAGAAATGCAGAACGAGTGCTGTGTTACTCAAATGCTCATGGGAAATAAACAGCTAACCTCTGGCAGGAGTTTTGCCAGCTGACAGTTTTCCCAGAGACCTGCTGCAGCTGCAAAGGTTGAGGGCAGCGGCTCCATCAGCACCCAGCAGTAGCATATGCACAATGTCACACCTGGCCATGTTGCCCTGACTGACTTTACCAAGGTCTACCGAAAAATCCTTGCCCAAGGCATCCCCAAAAGAGGAGCTGTACCTCTCTGTGGAGTGGCTGTGCCGCTCCCTCTCCCAGCTCCGGTCCGGCGCGTAGTCCCACTCCACCTCCTCTGCTGCGATGTAATAGGTGCGCACCCCCCTGTACGGAGGGGCAGGAGCCAGATCCCTCTTGCCGCACTTGGAAACGGAGTAGTGTTCCCTCATCCCAGCCTGGTAGTGATTGCTCGTCTGGCAGTAGATCTCAAAAACCCCTGAGGGAGGCAGCACAAACAAGGAAAACAGCTACTCTTAAAGATCCCAGGAAACAGCTGCTTCCCACGCACAGCTTGTGACATGGCTGACATCGGTATCTGCGCTGTGTATAGCTGAGTGTTTGTGTAGGGAGCTTGGTTGCCATAGGCTGAGATTAAAAGGGGTTGTTAGAGACACCAGTGAGGAATGGCACAACAAAATCCTACACAAAAATCATCTTGGGAAGCTGTCTTACACACACTGTAACCAGCTTATTAGATGTAAAGAAACAGATGAGGTAACAATTGTGCTACCACTGCTGGTTAAGTAAGAAGTCAAGCCTGCAAATGTTAAGGGGAGGAGAAAAGCTGCAGCAGCAGAGGCCATCACATTGCATGAATGAGACATGGCATTGCGTGTTTAATCCCAGACTGGGAAGACAAGGGTCTGAAATTAACGTGAACCTCTGCAAGCCATGGACAGCAGAACTGCACCGACATCTCTACTACTTGATTCTGAAAGATGTGTTTGCATGTTTCCATAGACAACAGGCAGCAAAGTCCATCAGGGCTATTACTACAAATATTTAATAGGAAGAAGCAGCAGACTAGAGAATCAGCCTGGGACAATATAGAACAAGATCCTGTATCTCCTGTTCTTCTCCAGAAGCAGATGCAAAGATAAGAGCTTTGGGGTTGTAAATGGGGCCAAACATGATCTAAAGCACAGCTCAGCTTGTAATGCTTGTAACACACAAGTTCACATCATGCTAATGAATCAGCCATAGGAGCAAATATCACAACTGGAGACTTTTCCTGACACTAAGTTAGATACATAGACACTTACCCTTGTTATCAGGTTGCATGAAGGCAGTAGCAAATGTGTGGGGGAACAGGCTGGTTGAATCTCTCCGCATCCCATTCATCTGCAGGGTATTTCCCTGAAACACAGCTCCATGTACATCTGCTTCACTGCCCAAGCCCAGAAGGTGCCAGGACACATTGTCTCCTTCACAAACATCCAGCCCAGGCAAGTTACCAAACATAAATCCGTTGATGGCTGCAAAGGAGAAAACAATTTACTCTCTGCAGGTAGACATCCGCCTAGAGATTCATTCTGTGTATATACTGGGACAGGGCAGGCCTGCCAGTGGAAAAGCATCTTCCTTGTAATTTGCCCCTGAATACACTCAGGACAGGCTTCCTGAGACAGCGTGTTTCTTGTCCAACATCCCACCCGCTCTGTAGCTTCACTTAATTTCAGCCCAATACAACACACAACCACTCCAGCATCCCAGCTCTGACTTAATGTGAATACCCGGACGTGTTTTACAGGTTCAGTCCCACTGTCCACAGAACACCATCAGGCCATACCATGCATCCTGTTTGATTCCTCAAAGCCATCATCCTTTTTCACAGAAGTCTCTTCCATCCTCAAATAGTACTTTATGTTTGCATTTAAATACCAGCTGAGGTTCTCATCAAACACACTGAAGAGAAGGTAAAATTCTTTGTCGATACCTTTCTAAGATACAATCACAATGATGGCTGTTAATTTTTAAAATCAACTATCCTTGCAGATAAAGCTGTTTTGTCTGGCTCTCACTTTCGTCTTTATCTTCTAACTTGGCTCACAGAGGGCCAGGGCTCTGTCCCTTTACTCAAATTGAATATTTTATCTTTCATTTCACAAGAGGCACCATTTATGCATTTGTCCTGATATTGCTCAAGTGAAGTGATCAACACGTGCCCAAGAATATTACTGCATTGTCTCCTTCCCCCACCACCCTTACATTTAGTGTAGGTTTTACCACCCACCCACATCAGACCTAAAAACAGAACTTGGCTGGTGGGGCAGGCTGATGACTATGTTCCACCCCTCCTTCCTCCTACCACAGGCCTGAATTTGTTTTTTGTTGTTGTTTTGTTTTTTTATTACCTTAAAATCGTAAAAATATTAATTCTCCTAAGAAATGCATCCCATATGATGGTGCGTTTCCCCATTAACAGAACATCGACTGTGCTGTCCAGATGCTCATTTTGGTATCAGCTTCCTTAGCTGTACCCAGAAGGACACCCTGCAGAGAGGGCTAAGCATTTTCCAGTGGGGCACAGAGGCATGTGCAGAATGGCTGTGCACCTGTCCCAATTAACCATTCATTAAAGGGTTGCCTAATATTATGGAGCCAGAACTGCTACCCCAGGTGGTTTTTCCCTGTCCTACCTTTCCAGACAAGTCTGTCTTTGTTTTGTTTACACCCTTTTAATGCCTGTAAGTGTTTCATCATTACCACAGCTCCTTCATGTAGTGGGCTTTATATATCCTTGATCCTCTCTGAAGATTCACAGTTCTACCCTAACGAACATGCTGATCTCTTCTGAACTCTTAGTTTAGCTACAACACGCCACCAGTGAAAGCAGGCAGAAAGCAAACTCCACTACAGATGCTCAGTAGAAGCTATTTTCAGATTTCTCAGCCACTGCCTGATCTGAACTGCTATGTAGGTAGGATGACAGTAGGCTATTTTTCTGCCACCTATTGTTTTTCACAACAAAAGTCTGTTAACATCTTGCACTTCCCCGGTATATTTATTTAGATTCTTCCCAGGACTTACTGCAATGAGTAGAACATCCCCGAATAAAATTCCAAGAGGAAGTTCTGGTCACCCTTCAGATTTCACCTATCTTTCATCAAAGCCATAGAACAAGATGGATTTTCATATGCTTCTTTTGTAGTCAGCTATGCTTGAAAATTAGCTGACCTTGCAGAATAAATAAGGCTCACCCAAACCTCAAAGCATCATATCATTCAAGCACACCATGTAGATTTTCATCTGTAAGCACGTCAAGATGGCTTTTTTGGTGTTTCTGAGATTGCAATGAACATTTCACATGCCTCTGAAAAAAGTACTTTGTTTTAAAGCAAAGCCCAGAAACTATTTCAAGGGCAGCCCTTGTGAGTCCAGAATGCTAGCCTTTCCCACCAGAACTGTGGCACACAAGTGCCCTGATGTTAACATGTTGTTAACATGACGTTAACATGATGTTAACAGACTTTAATTAGACTCTCTGGACTCACACTGTCGCACATTTGTTTTCATTGTGTTCCCTAATGTTTGCTGATGTTTCCTCTCTCTGCCAGGTTGTTTCCTTGTAACAGTGCAACAGGAAAATCCTTTTTACCTGTTTGTTGTTGTCATCCAAAGTGCCTGGCTTGCAGATGACCAGAGGGCCTACCAAGCCTGAACTGGAGTCTTTGACAGGGTCCACAGCAGAGCTGTACAACCAGGTCAGGCAGGGAGGGTCACTGGATGTCGGCCCAACATGCTTTGGCACAGTCCATCTGTATGTAAAGTTCTGCAGAGGTGCAACAGAAACACCATGCTGGGACAGACCTTTAAAACAGAGATTGGGGTGGTTATTCTCAAGGTCCCTGTACAAACTAGTTGCATCTTCTCACCAGTTACATTCACACTTGGCTTTCACTCATGTCACCAAAACAGCAGACGTCTCGAGGATGGAAGTGGAAGTATTCAGAGGGCACACACAGAGCTGCTCTCAGTATCACTGAAATTCCTCCCTGGTGTCAAGGCAGAGATGGGCATGGTGACAGCAAATAACAAAATGGATCCAGCTGCATCCGGGATGATGAATGTTGGAAGCGTGTGGTTACCTAAGCTGGAGTGCATTGGGAATGCTTCCCTGCTCACTGGGGTCTCAGACAGCTAGAAATGGTTTGAGCTTTGGTTTCCCAGTTTCATTCACAAAAATAGCACCCCTGGAACCATGCTCCCTCAGACACCCTCTCTGGGCATGAGCTTTGCAGAATGACTCCTCTTCTGAGGCCTCAGGCAGGCTCAGAGGACCAGGCAGGCTCCAGAGCACACCCAGTCTCTCCTGGATGCAGGAACTTCATAGCACGGAGGAGACATAGGCTGTGGAGCTCCACCACCAGGATTAGCATTAATGTGGTGGTTTTACCCTGCTGGGCAACTAAACTCCACGACAACCAATCTCTCCCTCCCTCTCCTCAAAACAAGAGGAAGAGAAGAAAGTATTATGTGACAAAACAGGTTCATGGGTTGAGATAAGGATAATTCAATTAAAAGGAAAATAAAGAGGGGGGGAATAGAAATAATAATAATAAAAAAAAGAAAAAATCAAGCAAAGGCCTCATGGAAGCAAAGATGGGACAAAACCAGTTACTCTCTACTTGCCATCAACAAGCACTGTTCTTCCACATCCTGGGAAGCAGGGCCTCAAAAAGTGTCTTGGTTGTATGGGAGGACAGAAGTCTTCATAACAAGAGCCCCTGCCTCTCCTTCTCCTTTTCTACCTTTTATTGCTGAGTGTGATACCTTGTGGTACGGAACATCGCTGTGGTCAGGTTAGGTCAGCTGCCCTGGCGATGACCCTCCTCGCCTCTTGCCACCCCAACACCTACTGGCTTTAGGGGGTTTGGAGAGCACCTTGATGCTGTGCCAGCACTGCTCAGCAACAGGTAACAGTGGTGTGATACCAATGCTGGTCTTGCTGCAAGTGCAGAGCACAGCACTATATGGGCTGCTGCAGGGAAATTTAACTCCTTCCCAGAGAGACCCAGCACAATTAATTTAAAAATGTTAGCCACAAACCATCATGGTACCGCATCCCTTCCCATGCCTTCCCATAAGACACTCCATGAGGCTGGATGCTGAACGGCCAGGAGGCTTTGTTAACAAACATCACCAGGATGGTGTCACCAACTTCAGCTTTTATCACAGGACCTACACAAACACAGAGAGTGAGTGTCAGCAACAGAGCAAATCCCAGGACAACCACATGAACCAAACAAGGCAGGGCCACCTTTGATCCAGGGCTGATGGGAGAAGATTCAGAGCAGAGGTAGATGGGGGATCAGGTCAAATGAGTTCATGCAGCTCCCCCTGTGGATGTTGCTTATTTATCTGACCAGAATTTTTCATTGATTGCTCTTTCAGTGTGTTTAGTTTAGTAGAAAAGAACTGTAATTTGTTTGTATGAAGTCATATCCAAGAATTCCCTCATTTGTCTTCCTATAGGAATGTGGCTGTTGCTGGCAACCCTAGTCCTTTTGTTTTCCCTGGCTCCCAGGGTCCAGCAAGACTCACAGTTAGACTGCATCTCCCATTCTATGTATAATTCCACCACTTAACTTATATTCAGCTGCTTAATACTTCCTTGTGTCTCTTTCCCCACAAATCTGTATATTAATCCATGTGCTCTTTCCTTCTGTAGCCTCTCCGGGTATCGCTGTTGCTAATTTCTGGTGTCATTAGATTATTAGTCACTGTTGATGCAGGGAACTGGACCACACCTATGTGCTTCTACTGTGTATGGCACAGCCTTCATATATGATTCAATTCCCTCTGAAGATTCTCTATTTTCTTCTCTCATCTTTCTTTACCATCTTCACTGATACCTGGCTCTAACAGAGAGAGCCCACGTGGGAGAGGAAGCTTTCTGTGAGAAAGTGGGGTTTGTACTGTGCCTTGAAGATAGTCAAAAGCATAAAACTAGGGGCTAGTACTGTGACCTGTTTAGCTCTGGCTATAAACACTGCTTTGTAGCTCTGATTACTGTCAGAAATATACTGTGTCCCTCAGCCCTTACTACTGACCTCTGAAGACTGCCCCAGCAGAAAAGCAACTCCCTCTGCTTTACCATCTGACATCCTAGGCCTGTGTGCCTCAGTCTTAAGTGTAACTGCTGTAAAATACCTCACTACATCAAGAAACAAAGGCATAGTTAACTCCTGACATCAGCCCATTGTTCTCACTGGCACTGAAAGAGGGTTTGTGTTGCTGGATGATTCCTACCAAGTATCCCAAGGTGTTTTTCTTCTTCTGACTGCTGCTTTTCCTCACGGAAGCTTTCATCAGTATATTCCACATACTTTGCCTTCCAATACACTCCCCCAATTCGGTAGAGGCTACGCTTGAAATACTTCTCAGCAGGGCTAAAGGCAAAAAGCAAATGTCAGGTCATTTTTATGGAAATCAGTCTTTTCTCCTGCTTCCTCCCCACAGCCCTACTCCCTACAACATGCCCCTCTGGCAATGCCAGCAGCATCTCCAAATTAAGCAGCTTTCCCAGACAAGGGGAGCATCTCTGGTTTGGAATAAGCACAGCTCATCACTGTGAAGCATTTTCACCCTCCAGGCTCATGTCAGCTGTGTTCAGGGAGCACTGCTGGCACAGGGACCTCTCCCAGCTGAAACAATCAGGTTCAAAGGCACAGGTCTGAACAGCATCTCTCTATACGATATGCAAAAGAGGGCAGTGCAGTAAATGGGAAGATGGGACACAGCCCAGGGGACAACCGCAGTCATAACTGTAAACACACAACAGCTGTAAGGAGAGATTTATCTCCTTTGCCACCACCCTCTCCACCACACACACAGATGTAACCTGCCTTGCAGGAAAAGCAGCTTAGTTACAAGCACAAGTCACGGGTCTACATAGCTTGCAGTTCTATGGTCTGGAAGAGTTGCTGCATGGCTTTGGGTAAATCATTAACCTCTCTGCATTTCTACTTCAGTCTCCAACAGCTTCCCAGAGGAGGGAAGGGAGAGGGAGGCATGCCCTTCTTTCAGTTTCAGAAACCACTGCTATCACAATCATTTGACACATGGAATGGAAAGCTGTCATGGAGATCACTACATTTAATTTCCTAGAAATTGCTTGCCACAGCAAGGCTACACTGAAGCATATCTGCAGACTAGCTCTGCCACCCTGTGTCTGCTGCAAGACGCACTTGCTTAGTAGCTTATCAGATCTGTGGATTTCTTCCTAGGTCAGGCACACCAAGCAGAAATGAAGCCCAGAGAGAAAAGCAGCAGCTTATGTTCTACATAAACTGGGACTCTTGGAGTCTGCAGGTAAGGCTACAAAACACAGCAGCACACTTCCATGTGAAGTACCCTGAGATACCTAGTACTGCGTTTGGTACAGTCCAGCTACAGCAGCTGACATTTTTATTTGGGCTAATCCATGTGAATTGCAGATATGTAGTTTACTAAGAAGAAAATCCCACATTTTCTTCAGCAGCCTCCCCTCATACTAGAAACCCCCATCAGCCTTTTGCTTACCTGCCTGCCTCACTCAGCTGTTTCCCGCTGCTTTGGTCATGTCCTGAAGGTCCATAGTCCCACTGCAATTCCTTTGCAGCTATGTAGTATTTCCGAACTTTCCCCTTCAGGGCAGGTTCCAGAGCTTGCCGAGAACAGGGCCGGACTTCGTAGAAAGCCCCCATCCCAGCTGCCCAAAACATGGTGGAGGACACACAGGCTTAATGCCTCTCAGCCAGCAAACAGTCCCACCTTCCTACCACAAACCAGCCATTCCTTTTCTGTTGTCCCCAAAGGTACATGGCTGGGAGGTGATTAGAAGAATGATTTGAAGGTCATTAGAAGGTGATTTCCCACATAAAGGAGTTTTTTCTGCTGGTAAGCAGAGCTTCTTACCTTAAATATTGGACGCTAGATAAGCATGGACAGAGAGCAAACAGAGCCTTCTTCTCTCCTCAGATGTACCATGCCAGGGCCTCTTACAGGGACTACTGTTCTTAGGGCACTGCGTCATTTTAAGTTTCAGCTGTGCCAGTGTTCACCAGTGACCAACATGGAACATCATACAGTGGTATAAGTCACCCCTAGTAAGCTTGGCATATATATTAATAACCAACCCACCCCAATTTATACAAGACAAGGAATCACCCATTCAACTATGGACATTTTTAATGGGAATGCTGCCCAAGGCACTGTCCCCTACCACAAAGTACATCACAAGATCACACTGGGAGAAAAAAGGGAGGCCACCGTGTGGAACACATTCCAGTGTCTGCCTTACCTTGTATGTGATCATTGAGCTGACAGCTCAGGAGCCATCTCCCAGGGTTACTGGGGATCATGTCTGCTGTAACAAAAGTGGCTGGGAAGAGGCTGGCCACATCTGTCCTGTGGCCTCGAATGTTGAGTGTTTCTCCATGGAAGTAGGCTGTATGAACATCAATTTCATTGCCCATTCCAAAGAGATGCCATGAAACGTGATCCCCAGCACACATTGTCACCACAGGGAGATTCCCAAACACAAAACCATTAATAGCTGAAAAAACAAACAAGTCAAAAATCAGAGATCAGAAGAAGTGCCTTCAGAGCTTCTGCCTGCAGCTGACAATACAGACAGATTTGAAGGATAGACCTACCCAGAACTCATCCTCCTCTTCTTCTGGAGAGCTCAGTTCCAGAAGTCATTTCCTAACATGAAGCACATTCAAAATCTCCAAACAACTAAGAAAGGCTCACTCAAGCCAAAGATTAGATCAAAATAACATTTTTTCCCCTGGAGTTGCTCCACTGTCTCTATGACATCGTTTGCTTAGCACGTGATCTCAGAGCTTTCTACTATCCCTTTTGCCTCTACCTGCAGCCTGGTATACAATGGCAGAATGTGCGTTTCAAGATACTAGAGCACTGGCACACCCAGAGTATCTGGGCAAAGTCAGTAACTTCACAAAGATGACACTGACCGTGCATTTTGTTGCTCTCTTGGAACTCTTCATCTTCTTTGTCTACAGAGCCTGGATCTGTGCAGAATGACGCAATGTTCTCATCCAAGTACCAGCTTAGGTTCTCATCCACCACACTGAACATAAGAAAGAAATCAACATCCATATCCTGGCGTCTTTGAGAAGTGCCAGTCAGTATTCCTAGGGTAAAGAAAAGGTGAACGATTACCCATCCATGCAGAAAAGCAAACATTGGTTTTAAGGGTTTAAAACACCAACAGAAGAATAACTTCTTATCACACAAGTCAGAGACAGATGCTTTCCCCACCATTCTAGCACGGCTCACTTCAGAGTTCTAGCAATTGCATCCACTTCTAGTACACTGCTGCTACTGCATGTCTCAATCCTATGCAGCTCTAGCTCCGCATGGCTGAACTGCAACTCCCTCAGTGTTCTCACTTCTGCTGAAATCAAACAGTACCCCTAGTTTTTTAATATATAAACTAGATCTCATGCAAGATTCCCCCTCCTAACATGGATTTAAACAGCCCTCTCAGATCAAGAAGCCTACAAGCTCACCTGCCTGGCCACTAGAGGATAAAGACAATGAAATGATCAGAACCCAACCAGAACACAGGTACTGTCTTCTTCAGTCATGTCACATTTTCCCATGAGGCTGGGAGCTGCCCGCTGGAGTATCTTCTCATCCCATCCTTATCCAAGTCACCAGAAAAATCTTCATAAAATGAAACTCAGCTGCTTTCCCTGGGAATTTTTACCTTCTTTGCATGTAAGTAACGGCCCAATTAACCCAGATGCAATGTCCTTTGGCGCATCAATATGAGAGTGGTAGATCCAGGTCAAGCAGTTTGGATCATCAGCAGTTGGGCTGTGATCTTCAGGAACAGTCCAAGTATAGGTGTAATTCCCTCCTGGGGGGACAGCATCATCCTTCTTCTGATCCTGGGGGGACATATCAGGATACAGGGATCCTAGAACAATTGAGCAATCACAATATCCATTCAAGAAGAGCAGAGATGTCCAAACATGTAACCTTATACTGAGCCTCTCACACTCAGTAGATAGCTGTGTATATATATTTGGGTAGCAGCTTTCAAAGCAAGACTCAGCATCCCAAGGTTGAAATAGCACTTAATATCATTCATTAAAGAGAAACTGAGTCACAGAGCCCTTGTAAGGCAACATGTCAAGCAAACAGATCAGCACAGGCTCAAAGGTTATTCCCATTCTGCCTACTGCTACTTGGCCTTCAACAAGGCCATGTGTAGCTCTTTGGTCTCATACTTTGTCATTCCTGTGAAGCTCAATGAAGCTTATCACACTCATGGCTCTCATACTGCAACACTTTAAATAACGAATATAACATTTTCTATGCCACTTTCCCACTAGCAAGCCTTGGGAGCTCTACAAAAATCAAGCGATCTGGACCGTGTACTTTAATGCCCAGGTCACAAAACTCCTCCCAGACCCATAAGCCTACAAACCCAACATTGTGACTTCACTTAAAGACTGAAATACAGTTGCTTTCCAGCAATACAGCTCTGGGCTAACCAAGTCTGTGGATTCTTTACAGACATTTCTCCTCAGTGTATACTCCTCAGTTCCCAACCAGAAAAATCCATCTCCATTATGGCA
This sequence comes from Cygnus atratus, assembly GCF_013377495.2. NCBI lineage: Eukaryota > Metazoa > Chordata > Aves > Anseriformes > Anatidae > Cygnus > Cygnus atratus. The sequence continues at coordinate 20,978,613 of NC_066374.1, forward strand.
GCAGCTCATTTACCTTCAGAGTCCTTTTTGTAGAAGACACCATGAGGATGGATTGTATATGGCCGACTAGCAAAGTTTTTTAGGTGTACTTTAATGGTATCCCCCACTTCTGCTCGGATGATGGGTCCAAGGAACCCCAGCCAGCCAGGTTTGTGAATCTCAGTGGTGTAGGTGGAGTCTGTATATTGCTTGTACACAGATTTCTTGTATGTGCTTCCCACCCTGTCTTTGCCAGGCTGCAGGAACATTGAGGCCTTTCTGTTAAATTCAGAAAAGAGAAAGGCACCATGAGTAATGCATTATACAAAACAGCTTGTCGGTAACAGAGGAGAGTAGCGATGACACGTAGCTTTCTCAGGTAAGCCCTAAAGCTTTCGGCATCACAGAGAACCTCCCATGCTCTACCCTAACACACCCTAAGCCAGCAGCGAACTTTCTCTTCCCACCTATGGCTGCTGTGACACAGAACACAACCTATTCACGAAACAGTGAGTACTGGGTGATAGAACTGTCTGCTTTGGAGCACATGAAATATAACAGGACACTGGCCAGTTTATACCTTGGTAAGCCTGGGGCTAGAGCCACAAGTACAGTCAGATACCAAACTCCAGCTGATACACAAAGCCATGGCCTCACCCTCCATTTGTCATGAAAGGACAAAGTGCACCCCTGAACTGTGCAAACAAAGAATGAAAAAGATGGAGCTTCTCTGACAATCACATGTAAGTGACGTGGGAAGACCAAAGCCCTTCCCACTCCCGCTTCCGCCTTTGTCGGTCCTTTGGAAACTTATCTCAACACCTTTGTGGGGTTTGCTGCTGGATCACAAGAAGGGGTGAAAAAAGAATCTCATGAGCTCTGTCAGAAATCCAGACTAAAAGATGCTTTTCGACTCAACAGATTCTTAGCTACTTGTAGTATGACAGACAAGTCAGGCAGGTATGTACTCTGCACATAATCAGCTTTCAGAGTTAAAAACTCATACAGGTACTAAAGTTCAACACAGGAATATATTTGCTCTTTGTGACTATGTCTTAGTAGATAAGAGATGAGTCATGGTACAGGTATGAGTAGGACAGGCCTAAGTGAGAGCTCGGGTTACTTCTCTCACCCCCTTAGAATCAATCATGCTACAGCAACATACATGGTCCTGAAACAGAGGCAAACTCAACACATTGCTCCAGAAGACGAACAGTGGAGGCAAAAACCAATTAACATTGCCTTTGTCATTCATTGTATAGCTAGAGCCCAGCCCCTCACAGTCTAAAGCTCATGTTTCTGAGGTCATCCCTGGAGCCACTATTATCAAAGTGTATGGATAATTCGTATTTTTTTCATATCTGCCTCTTTCCCTACATAGTTCATTTCTTCCAAACAAAAAACATTCTTCAAGCATTTTACCAATTCTAATATTCATATCGAATCCTTTTCTTATTGCTAGCAATTTGACTTCTGCAGTCATTGTACAAGTCCCAATAACCAATTCTGTGCAGTGACAGTTTAAATACTTCAAATTTAATAGTCGTTAGCTTCATTTTCTTCTCTTCATGTATTATGAGAGAAAGCAAACAAAAATCACTGCATTCATTATCACTGCAGGAATTGGTGAAAACACCTTTATTTAGCCTGAATTTTGGGGAGTTTCCTTTTCTGTGAATAATTTGAGTCTATTCAGCATCTCCTGAGAACGGGGAGTTTCTCATGCTAAACTGGTGGCCCTTGTTTTTCCTTTGAACCCATCCTAGTCCAGTTGCGTCACTTTTGAAAGAAAATGTTGAAACCCCCGAATGTTATTTATTATGGCATGTGAGGGTAAACAACAGAGCAAGTCAATAAACACAGTTCATCATAGAAAAAGGAAATAACGCAAATGTCTTAAAAAAGCTGTGGAAAGCAAGACCAAAAAAAATCTAAACAAAACAACAACAGAAAAAATGTCTGGGGTTTTGAAAACCAGAAACAAAAACTGCTTTTGTAGTGACTCAAAGCAATTACTGCAGTTTCCAGATTTACTTTTCCCACAAAAACATTTTTAAAACAACTAAGGTTTCACTCACGAAGCTCCATCCAGTCTAAGGCTTGAAATCCCATTTACATAAGAACAAGCCAGCTTCATTAAGTCATTTACATCAAGGTGAAAACTCATCATGTTTCAGGATACATAAGCTGATCACCAGCTGGAACTAGGAAAATTAAACCTCAGGGCAGAGTATTGCACAATCTGTTCTATTATAGAGTGTTTGTACTTCCCTCTAGCATAACCAGCACTGGTCACTGGATGCTCCACTAAACTGACCATTCTTTTTCCCACTGGTACAGTTTCGTACGATAAAACAAGTTAACCATTAAGCTCATAAAGACCAGACACTTGATCCTGTCTCTTGCTTGCTTAGATGCCCCAGAATACTCGCATGAAGTTACCCAGAAAATTACTAGTTTAAGCTAGCAGACTTTAACCAGACTCAGTTCTTACAGAGCAAAACATACAGGCTATGTGCAATGCTTTGATTACTGAACATGTTCTTTCCCGTTGGAGCATAGTTCCAGTCCACCTCACGGATCCCCAGGTAATAGACTCGGGTGATGCCTCCAGCAAACGTGGGTTTTGGCAAATGGATGCAAAACAGCAACAACCAGAACAATTCCATCGTGGCCAGAAGTGAATACTCTTTTGGAGGATAAGCCTGTTTGGGAGAAAAGGAAAAACAAACATAGTAAAACAGAAGCAGAATGACCTCATAACTTTATCCTAAATTAGCTGGTTTGAAACTACGGGACATTTTGAGAGCGTGTGAGGACATCAGGTAGAAGTCCTGCTGTGGTCATTAAATACCCATGGGGTCTGAGACAACAAGGAAATCATCCCCATAACACACAAGGTGAATGGAGGTTATGCCAGTAAACCGTGCTTCTCTCATAACAGTTTAACTTATTGCTTTGTCTTTTGAACAATTTGGCCACATTACATGTTTCATAGCATTGAGGAAATGCTGCTAATTTGGTAAGATTTCACTCGGTAGGGGATAAGATGAACAGTCACAGTGTTTGTTAGAAGAGCAGGCACCCATAAATATCTATGCTGTGTAACCATCTTAAGGCCTGGGAGTCCTGAGCAGAACGCGCCACGGGCAGCGGAATTTAAAGTGATCAGTTTTTCACCAATACCGATGTCCCAAATCATCTTAAAGGTCCACGTACAAGGCAAAAGAAAATAATCCTGAACAAGAAACTTTATTGTTAACTGTTGCCTATATCCCTCTGCTCTACTAAGCCACCTGAGAAGTATGACTTAGTAACTATCAAGTAGTTGTAAATTTTAACTTTTTTCAAGATTGCTCTTATATTAACTATTTTCTCCATAATCTAGATCATGAAGTAAGGACCTCATAAAACTTGTGATTGACAACAAGCTTGGTGTATGCATGAGAAATACTCTGAAGACAGATCCAATGCAAGTTGCAGAAATTGTATGAAATTGAACCAGTATTCACAATATTTTATCTTGTTGAAAAACTACCTGCATAAAGAAGAAACTGATGCAATATGGAAGAGTAGAATTACACCAGAGGATAAAAAATAGCTTGTGAATAAAATGGATGAGAAAATAAATACAAATCACATGAAAATGCTTGTGAAAGATCTCATCTGGTGACGTACTTAAAGCTGGACGCAGCCAATAACCAAACTGACATCTAAAATATATGTCCAGCTCTTTATACACATAAAAGCAATCTTGAAAAAGCTCAGCAGAGAGAAACAGGAAATGTGAGAATAAGAAAAATGCGATCTATCAAGGATATTTAAGGTAATCAGCTTTCTTTAACTTCAAAAAGAAGGGGATGGTGACATAGCACCACATCAAGCAGATCGGGTTTTGTTTGCTTTTATAAAGAGGCTTGTCATTATTTATTCTCTTGTCTTTGGTAATAACAACATGAATTGGAGGTTTATTTGCGGTAAAAGTAGATATTCTGTAAGGTTTTGGCTAGCACGGCATCACACTCAAATGGCTTTCCCAGGGAAACTGTCAAATCTCTTACCAGATCTGATGCCCAATACATGTGATTCGACCCCAGTACACTCCAACGGACAGGACACCTATTCATATCACTTCCAACCCATAATTCTGTGATTTCCAAACATGCTGTCCTACTCTCAAAAGCTAATTATAATTAAGTATTACTGATTCCAAACATTCACTAAATTTAGAAGTTGAAAGAAAGCATCTCTCAGCGAGGGCTGCTCGGCACGCTCAGCCAAGGCCTGGGCTCGGGGAGCTGCAACCCGCAGCCAGCACCAGGGAGACCGAGCTGGGGCTGGGCGCCGCTGAGACTGGGCATTCGGTGTGGGCTAATCTTTACAGTCTCTGATCTTAACGGCTTTGACAGCAGTATCAAATCCTAGGAAAGGGCAAAGCTTAGACTGCATACCAAGAACGAGCAGTGACTCTTGGAGCTGGCCAAGAAACCTGCCTCCCGACAAGTCCCTGCTGTGTCAGCCCGCGGTTTCTACGTGACCGAGTCCCTGCCTGCCACACTAAAGTTCAGCACTGCATCATCGGTGCATTTATCTGATAAACCAGACTAGACCAGAAGCCATGGCAGGCTAAATGCCATGCGAATTTGCTCTGGTGTTGAGCAAAAAAGTCAAGGAAGAAACCTTCCGGACAGCCTAACGGGGGTTTTCGCAGCGGTCCCGTCCAGAGCTGGTGCTGGCGCCCGAGCACAGCGCTGCACGGACCTGCGGCACACTGGGAAGCGGTACAGCCTCGGCCAACCGAGACTCCCCAGGCTAGGCTGGCTGTCCTCACATTGTCCTCACAGCATCTGATCACCATCTAGTTACTCTGCTAATGCACGGCGAACAAAGTCAATAACCTTTACATTCTTCTTCCAGAAGTTCATTTTTCATTGAAATCTATGACAAGAAAAAAAAATAATCCAAACTGTGTGTTCTGTTCGTCAACGAACCTCGATGTTTTATAGCAGAATCTTCACTCCCAAGAGTTACTGCTGCTGACCCGTTAATAAAACCGGAGTGGCAAACAAATAGAAAACCTAGATTTTAACATGTTCGCTGGCCGATCAACCCCCGTTTCAGCGGATTAACTGTATCAGCCCGCGCGCTGGGCTCTCCCCCATTTCACCCGAGGAAAGCCACTGCCCAGGGGGACGCGCACCCAGCGTCCCGACCCGTCCCCCCCACCCTTACTTTGCGGAGCGGGGCAGGCGCGGGTCCCGACGCGGAGCCGTCAGCTGGGAGCCATTGCCCTGCCGCGCCCGCAGCGCAGCGCGAGCTGCCGTGCACGCACCGAGCACCGCCGGGGACAAAGTCTGGGCCGTAAAGCGGGGCGACGCCTCGCCGCGGGGGGACGGCCGGCTCGGGGCTGGGGCTGGGGCCGGGGGCACACGACCCGCCTCCGGGGGCCGGCCGCGGCGACCCGCGCCCGCCGCGCCCGCCGCGCCCCCGGGGCCGCCCCGCCCGTCCCCGCCCGCCCCCCGGGGCGGCACCAGCCTCCGGGACCGGGCCCGGGCCCGGGCCCGGGACCGGGCCCCGCCCTTCCCCTCCCGCGGGACGCGGCCCCTTTAAAGGCGCCCGGGGACGCCGCCGGCGCCGCTCCCCCGGGAGCACAACAAGCGGCACGCTCGCGGCCGCGGGGCGGGGCCAGGCCAGGCGGCGCGCACCAATGGGCGGCCTTCCTGCGCCCCGAGGCGCCGCCCCGCGTGGCGTCACGTCGCGGCGGCCGCCGCCGGCGGCTCCGCCCGGCCCGGCCCGGCCCGCAGCAGCAGCGCTCGGCCCGGCCCGGCCCCAGCATGCGGGAAGGGTCGGCGCTGCCCGGCGGCCCCGGCGCCGCCGCGGTGCCCGGCTTCCTGGCCAAGCTCTGGGCGCTGGTGGAGGACCCGCACAGCGACGACGTCATCTGCTGGAGCAGGGTGAGGGCGGGCGGGGGCCGCGGCCGAGCGGGGCGCGGGGCTCCGGGAGGGGCTCCCCAGGGGCGCCGGGCCGGGCCGGGCCGAGCTAACGCTGCGCAGAGCGCGGCGCCCTGGGGACCCACCCCCGCTGGGCGCAGCCGGCCGGGCGCGGCGCGGTGAGGAGAGGGGCCCGGGGCTGGCCCTCCCCGGGGCTGGCAGGACGGGCCTCGGCGGGCGCGCCTGCCCTCGGGCCCTGGGGCCCTTCCGTGCCGCTTCCCGGCGTGCGGCCCTGCCTCGCCGCAATTTTCACGCCGTGCGGCCCGTTCTCCTCGTCTTCGCCGTTGTAATTTAATATTTTTGTGCTTCGTGAGCAGCGCGAGGACCTGCCCGGTTCCAGGGCGCTGGGAGCCGGGAACGCAACGAGCCTGGAGCCGGGACGGAGCCTCCCCGCCTGGCCGGGTCGGATCTCGTAGCGGCTCCGCAGCGTTGCCTGGCTATTTTTAGCGGTGACACAGCGCGTATAATGGAAGAATCTTGTCAGGAGGCAGTCGAACTCTGCCCGGCGGAGATAAAAGCCCTCTAGTGGCATGAATGCCATCACGCTTGAGCAATACTTGTGTTTGCTCTGAACTGAGACAGAAGCAGAGCCATGTTTTTTTGTTTGTTTGTTTTTAGAACTACTTTTCTTTGGCTTAGGGTAAAGTCTTCGGGGTTCAAAAAACTACCCGCTATGCAAGAGGAATGTTCCACGTAACGATTTTTGGTGTTGTTTAGGATTCAAACTTGTTAGTACAGTCCTAAATGCTCTTAAATGACCACATAGACAGTACCCTTTTGCCAAGTGTTTTGCCCTTCCGTGTCATAGGAACCGTCTCCATCAGTTTACGGTCTTGGCATAAGAGCAAAACCTTAAAAATGTTGTGCTTGTTCTCTCACTGTTACTTCTGCTTGTTTCCTAGAATGGTGAGAACTTCTGTATCCTGGATGAGCAGAGGTTCGCTAAGGAGCTGCTCCCAAAGTACTTCAAACACAACAATATCTCTAGCTTCATACGGCAGCTGAACATGTGTAAGCATCATCTGTTTGTGTAATGTGTGTACATACATTGCCTGCATTGCTGTACTGAAACAAGATTTGTCACCCTGATGGATCAAGCTGGACTAAATCTCTCGTTTATGTTTTCTGTGCTCTACTTGTGAGCGTCTTGGGTCAATGGGTATCCATTATGTAACACGTGTGTAACTTGTACAGGCAAAGAAGCTGGAGTGAGGTGGCAATCCAAAGTCAGAGTACACCGCAGGGCTGCAGCACAGCAGAAATGGTTGCTTTGGAGTTGATAGTTTATGGGCCACGTGAAGGTATAAGCTGCACAGAAAACGGCTGCCTCCTTTAGAATTTCCATTTGGAGTAAGAGGGTTAAGCCATTCAGTAAATCATTTTCAGGAAAGGAGAGGATCTGAAAGATGATCTGAGTCTGCCTGTATTTCTCCCATGAACTGTAACTCTTTGGGAGCTAAGTGGCGACACCAAACTACAAGCTGTAAATAGTCTGCATGCCTTTACTCTGTTCAGTACAAATAATTTTTTTTTCAAAAATCCTCCTATTTCATTATGTTAGAAGCATGTTTGGCTCCAATGAAACAGAATAATAGAATTCATCATGTAGCATTGGCAAAGAAAGCTAATTTACAGCAGTGGATTGATAATAGCACAGTGGCTTACAGGGAATTACTGAGAAGATTTGGAGGAACTCTGTTCTCGTCCAGATTTCCTTGGTCTCTCTAGCCAACATCTGTTCAGATTCTGTGTTAGACATGACAGAGAAAGTGGTTGTATAGTATCCTTGTGCTGCTGTTTGAGTTAAGAGTTGAGACTCCATACTTGTGTGTCAAAGGAGAATGCAAACAAACAGTTGTCAGTTGCCTTGTAGTAAGGCTAAACGTTTAAAATGCAAATAGTCCAGTAAGGGCATGCAGTGTGATGGCAACGTCCTTTTCCTGCTGCACTTATCCAAAGCTTTGATTGAAGTTTTCTAATGAGCATGCTGTTGAGGTGCAGTGAGGCAGGAATACATTAACCGTGTTAAAAACTTGAATGAGGAGAGAGATGCATTGGTCTGTCAACTAATTTGCATCTACCCTTTGGTATTTCAAGCAGTTGTGGAAATTGGGCTGTCAATGTCTTATTTCAAGCGGGTAGTCTTTAATGAAAAATGTACTGCATGTGCGTGTGTTTCCATAGGTCGAGGACTAATTTCTCTTTGCATTGTTCTGTAGACCCTGGTGGTAGATGACAGCATTTGTTTTGATACGTAGCTGCCTGAGATTGTTAACATGAAAGGAGAGGTGCAACATTGCACTGCTTCCATTGGGATAATATTTTAGTCGTAATGTCCTAATAAATCTCACTTCTGACTGTCTTCTGTGATTATTTGAACATCATTGTCTTGCCATTGGATACTGGAAGGCCTCTGCCATGCATGCTGCTTGTACAGCCTGCAAGATTATTTGGTGGCATCGTAGATGTGTCCTCTGTCTGTGACAGTCGGAGCAGTGAAATGATTGAACACCAAAAGGAAGTTCCAGCTCCTATTAACTGTATAGCTGTAGGTATTTCAGTAGTTCTGGAGTTTTCTTTACCTATGTTCTGTAGCAGTAAGCTTTACACTCAAAGAAATGACTTTTTTTTTTAAATCCCTCTCCACAGATGGTTTCAGGAAGGTGATTGCTCTGGAGAATGGTATGATTACAGCAGAGAAAAGCTCAGTCATTGAGTTCCAGCATGCTTTCTTCAAGCAAGGGAAGGCACATTTATTGGAAAACATCAAGCGCAAGGTATGGTCTGTGCATGTATTTACTTTGCTTTTTTCCTTAGGAAAAGAAGCTTATCTAGAGGAAGTCTGGGGGTGTCAAACACTTTACAGCCAACGGATTCCACGTGAACTAAGGTTATGCGTTGTCAAGCCTTTGTAAAAAGAGTCATAGAATGAAAGAAGTAAAAGAAAATACATTGTCACTTGGTGGTCACTGAAAATTAGCAAGGGCAGCAGCAATCAGTTCATTTGGACAAGCTCATATGATTTGTATTGTTCCTCAAATACCATATCACCAATAAGCTACGTCCTTTTTTAGCACTTACAATTTTCTTTTGTACATTCAGGCGTTGTCTGACCTGTTTCTGCACAGATATTTATCTTGTACTTGCGCATTTCAGCCCATAACATCCTGGCTGCCAGAGAAAGACGCTATCGTGGTACATCATGTTGACATATGAACTTCAGTCTTTTCTTTGGAATGTTGTAATGTGGTAGCTACATCGCCCAAGTTAATGAAAGAACAGGGTAGGCTTGAGGATTAGCTGGAGAGCCATAATTGTGTTTTGATTGATTCTTCACTGTGCTGTCTCTGTTCAAAATCACAATTGGTCAGATACAGTTGCACGGTTGCTTCTCTGACACAGGCCGGTGCTTTTCCCAGATGCTGTAACTGCTAACTTGTCTTAGCTTGCACATCTTGCTTCCTGGTATGTTGAGACAGTCAGCTGCTGACGTTATGTATGGCACCACGTATCCCATGAGCATTGCACTGGGTGGGGTATTCTAGATGGGGAGACAAAAGCTCTAGTTAGTGCCAAAGACGTTCACACAAAATGGTTGAACATGCTGGTGAAACATACTCTTTGTTGCACAGGAAATGTGATTTTTGCAATGGATGAAATGTCTGTTAGCTTTTCTTGCTCTGTACTGCCTGGAATTAAGTAATATTTCAGTATGTGCTATAAACTGGCTTTCAGGCCTCCAGCAGGAGTTCAAGTTTGAATGCAGGGCTTCCTTAATATACTCCATTTTACTGTTAGGTCTAGGTTTTCTGCTGATACGCGTCAGTCTTGACACCCTTATTATCTAGCTACAGACTCTGAAAAAAGTAGTTCCTTGTACTCGGCAGAATGCTTTAGTTTGTTGGCTCTTCTGTCTAGAGGCAGGCCTACTGTATTTGAAATTTCTACCTTCTGTCTCCATCTTTTGGATGTCTTTGCTATGGACAGCTGGTATGCTGAAGTATGGAATCAGATAGTCTTGAATTTCATTTGGGATAAGCATTGTGCACCTTAGCATAAGGTATTATCTACAACAAACGGCAAAGGGTCTAAAAATGTAGACAGAGAACTGCTGGGCCATTCATTCCATCCTTTGTAACACTGGACCAGAGAAAACAGTTATTTCTGTGCAGTGATTGTTGAATATTATAATTACGTGTTGCTTCACCATGAAGTGATGGAATGTTATTTTATAACACTGTTTGTCAATTTCTGACCACTTAATGCACTGGGGAAGGGGGGGGATCTGTAAGCCAACCTGCATGGAAGCTATCTGACACTTCATTAGGCTAATCTCAGATGCTTCCACCTCCCTCTTGGACTTTAAGAGAATAATAAGTAAAATCATAGCATGCTGTAGGCTGGAAGGGGCATCTGATGGCTATCTGGTACAGCTTCATTTGATTTGTTTACGGTCAGTATTTGGCTGAATGTTTTTTAAAATTATGTCTACAAAACCTGTGCATACCATTCATATTTGTGATTTGTGAGACCTACCATTTTCAAAACCCTGAATTGTATATAAACCATTAATGCCATGACCACAGAGTTACTGAAGGAAATTAGAGAATTATGACTGGAAGTGTGAAGAGGCAAAACTGAGCTTTTTGCTTTCTGATTACTCTTCCACCATCACTTGAAGAGGAAGCATTTATAGATTTTCCTGTGGGTAGAAAAGCAGTTTCGACTCTGACTTTCTGGAGACAAGCCTCTGTAATCTTGGCAAGTCACCGAGTGGAACTGTAATAGAGGAAACAACAGCATAGGGATTTGTGGTTCAGCTCGTGTGGGACAAACTTTCCAATTAGGTAGGTGTCATGTAAGTAGACTCCTGTTTTTTCCCCAGTAACTTAATGGAAATTTGTTACTCCTGTGCTGGCAGATTTATCCACAGTTAAAATGAATGTGACCATACCCTCTTCACTACTCTATCACTTGTTTTGCTTTTGGCTGGTAGCTTACACTTTGGCACTAGAGGGCAAGCTTTCTTCAGACACGTCAGAGAGAACCCCTTATGAAAGGCAGTTTTCAACCGGTGGTAGGGATTTTAGCATGAGTTACAGTGGTGCCATTCTCTTGTTTTCATTGACATCTTGTTTTTTTCAGACGGTTGAGACTGTCCTAAAGGCTGTCATCTATAACAATTGTGGTGTTTTATGATACACAAGTTTTATATAATCTTACCTAATATTTTAATGGAGTTTATACCTCTTCTACAGACTAACTACACTGTTCATTTAGAAAAAGTATGAAAGGCACTGTTCTTAGTAAAGCATGTGTAACTTGATCCTATTTTAGGTATCTGCGGTAAGAACTGAGGATCTCAAGGTCTGTGCAGAGGATTTACACAAAGTACTCTCTGAAGTCCAGGAAATGAGAGAGCAGCAGAACAACATGGATGTCAGACTGGCTAACATGAAAAGGTACACTCTGTTTCAGAAGCACTTAAGCACTGAATGGGGTTTATAGCTAATAGAGCTTGACTCCAAACATGTGTTTGAATTGAAACAGGTGATGCTGTATTCTTTTTTTTAAGAATCCACATTCCATGCCACACAGCATTTTGAATAGTTTGTTTTCATAATTCAGTAACAGACCAGAAATTCAAACTGGGAGTTTCTTGGCTATCTTGAGATGTCATTTTGGTTGCCATCATCTATAGTATTTTTTTAGGGGTATCAAATAATTTCCTGTTCTAAACACAAAACAGGGCTGGATGCAACAAGGGAGAATTAATGTTTGGTTTTATTTCTGATCAGAAATGGACTTTGTGTGTCCTCATCTCTGTTCCTTCATATGCTTTTTGTATGGGCACTGGGAGTTCACTCAGATCACTGGCATGCAAGTGGGTGTCAACCAAAGCTCAGGAGATGTATTCACTCCCTCTGTTCATATTGTTTTGTTTGGTTTTTTTAATATTTTGAAACTGTTCTGAGGTGGTCTGTGTTACAAGTAGCCTGTTTCCAAACACCAAGTCTTAATTCTAACCTTTAGAGGCTTTGAAGGAAGGAATAACCTCAGATCAAGATTATTGATGGAGCAGCAGAGAATGAGAATGTGCTAATTAGTGAGCATTTGGTCCTGGTTGGTGGAGAATGGAGTTAGTTTAATCCAGAGCTTATATTAGTGGATCAGATTAACTAATCGTTAGTTATCCACAGAAGGAATGTTGCCATTGGTCCTGCAAGGTACTGTGAAAGTTTGAAAGCTGTGAAACTAAATCATATAAAGTAAACTCTGTTCATCCTCTGTCTTCTGATTTATTCTGCATTGCAGAGAAAATAAGGCCCTGTGGAAAGAAGTGGCAGTTCTAAGGCAGAAGCACAGTCAACAACAGAAGCTGCTGTCTAAGGTACCATTGCAGCATCTTCAGTGCTACCATCCTTATTCCTGCCTCTGTGATACTTGATGGCATTCTTTGCTTATGTAGAATGACAAATGACACAGAGCTGAACAGGCTATATTAATACAGCACAAAGAAAATGTTCACAGTTCCTGAGTGTCCAAGAAGTAGCACAGCAAAGAATCCCAAGCAAAATACTAAGGAAAATCTTAGTAAAAAGAATTTCAATGTGCTTGAAATCTCAGTGAATCTTATTTGGAGAGAAGTAATTAAATCAAGTTGACCTGGGGTAAACATGGGACAGGAGTCATGGTAATGGGCAAGATATTTCAGGCACACAGAATGGAGTCTGTGAAAGAACTAACCAAGGCAGACTTAGAACATTCAAGAAGTCACCTTGGAACCTGGAAACAAAAGGAGTTGCTGCACTGGATCAAATTTTCTCTGGTTTATCCCTCAGCTTTTTCTGGTCTGGAGTTTTCCATAGTGACTTGCGGTGTTATATTACATTTTTATAAAAATCTGTGCAAGTGAAATAATTTTTCAATGCCTTTTGCAACTTTTTTCTTTTTTAACATAAAGGTACAAATGGATATTTAAATTACCTGTTAATTTCAATCACAAAAGTAAAGTCTGAGTTAATAATTTAATATTCTGATTGCTAAGCTAATCACTTGGTTTTGGCTCTTTGTTTTTTCTTTTTAGATTCTTCAATTTATACTAAGTTTGATGCGAGGAAATTATATTGTTGGGGTCAAAAGAAAAAGGTAATTACTGGATAGGTCACAAACTAGTGTCAGATGTGCGTTATGGGGATGAATCAGCTTCTAGAAGCAAGATACTTTTCTCAAGGTGCATAATGAATATTTTTAAATAGGATGGGAAGAGAATATACTATGCATTTTGAGTTTTGAAGGGAACAGTTGCCAAAAATGGTAACTCTTTTAAAAAAAAGTGCCAGTGTTACTGACTTACCACAAAACAAAAAGTGTGCTTAGAATGTAGTCTGTCTGCAGTACGTTTAAATAAACAGTTTCAAAAAAGCCACTTTTAGAAGTCAAAGAATAGTTCTTACTGTTACTGCACATATTTAGCGTTGCTACAGCTGTTTACTACAGAAGTATACACTAAAGTCATACTTTGTCTCAGGTCTCTAACGGATGCTGCAGGTGCTTCACCTTCCAAATACAGCCGTCAGTATGTTCGCATACCTGTGGAGAGTGGCCAAGCAGTAAGTCTTTCTAGGGAAGGAGACACTGGGTTGGACAGGATGCTGTACAGTGATCTTGAAGTCTTCCTTACAACTATTAATATTCCGATCTTATAATCAAATGCACTCTATTTTGAAATGGGCTGATTTAAAGCATTGCTCTGTCTGCAAAATCACGCAAATCCGTACAACTTGGCATAGATGAAATCTGAACGGGAAATAGAAACTTCAGGAAGAAAGGAAATAAACATCAAAAAAAAACAGATTTTTTTTGGTTTATTCATTCTATTTGCTGTATATTGCAGATGGCTTTTTCTGAACATAATTCAGATGATGAGGATGGAAATGGTACAGGTCTCATCATTCGAGATATCACTGATACCCTGGAAAATGCCACCAGTGGTCTCCTTGCTGTGGCACACACAAGTGGCAGAGGCAGGTACGTATAGGGATGTGAAAGTTAACAACTGAAGCATAAATCCAAGTAGTTATGTTAATGTAAGTTACCCAATATGTTTTGGGAACCCACCTCTGAGTTTCTGCTCTATTTATACATTATAGGCCTGTTTGTAGGCTCTCCAGAGTAAAAAGTAGACCAATTTGGAATCTTTTAGTTCCAGAGACACAATATTGTGAGTTTCCCTTCCACCACATGTCCATGTAGTCTTATGCCATCTTTGGTCTGGCAGAATTTAGTTATGTGAAGTCAAGATGATCTTTTCCATATGTTCTATATATGAACTCATTATCAAACTGAAGAGTTATAGAGCCGGTGTTTGGTCACAGTGCTGGAAGAAAAAAACATGAGGTTTTGTTAGCAAATTTAAAAACAAGCAAAACTATGAAAATTGAACCTTTAAAAAAAAAAAATCACATTTTCTTCTGGCTTATTCTGCATAGCAGGTGTGAAATAAATGCAAATAAAAGGCTTAAAGGGGGGCTTTTTTCTGGAAACTGAGAATGCGTGACTGTCAGTATATGAAGGGGGGTTATAAAAAAGATGGAGAGAGATTTTTATCAGTGTCTCTAGTGGCAGGGCAGAAGGCAATGGTTTTAGACTGACAGAGGGTAGATTTAGCTTGGATATAAAGAAGAATTTATTTTGTGATTATCGTAAGGAGGTGCTGGAACAGGCTGTCCAGAAAAAATGGATGCCCCATGATTGAAAGTGTTCCAAGTCAGGTTGGACAGGACTTTCAAGCGACTTGATCTAGTGAAAGACATCCCTGCCTATGGCAGGGTGCTGGGACTGGATGATCTTTAAAGGTCCCTTCCTACCCAAACCATTCTATGATTCTATGAAAATGGGGCGTCCTGCTCTGATACATACTGTCCATATAAATTGTAACAGATGATTCTTCATCTGCCTTTAGGAAGGCACTTACATTCTTTTACAAGACCAGTTGGTTATTTGAGCTCTTAGTAGGCTTGACCTCACTAGGTATTAAGATGTAAAATAGTAAGCTTCCAATGAGCGCTAACACAGTTGATATTCTCCTGTGTCTTGTTTCTCCGTGGGTTGCATTTTAGAGAGATACAGACAGCTCTGGATCCTGGCTTACCTATTTGTCAAGTATCACAGCCAAATGAGTTAAATTGTGTAGAACCTATCCCTCCAATTCATGTAAATGATGTCAGCAAATCCAGTGAAATAGGAAATGTTGCTGTGGAACTCCACGCTGCACAAGCTAATGCTCCAGAAGACCCTGCATCAGTGATTGACTCCATCTTGAATGAGAATAACTCTGGAAACCAAAATGATCCTTTACTGGACAGGTATGCAAATCACTATATTCACTTATTTCTGGAGACTTATGCAGTCGTCTTGTGGAATCTCATTAAACTGTTCTGTGTCATAGTTTTAGACGATGTATCTAGCAGAACATAGTGAAATTGCTTTTCAAACATCTCTAATGAACTGAGTTTTCTCCCCCTTTTCTAATAGGTCTTGAAAAAGACAAGTGTTATCATAGACTAAAAGCAGGGCAAGTTCATCTGGAATTTGCTCTGTCAGCTGTCACAAGTTTGCCTTGACTTCTGATATTTCTTTTGGAGCATTGGTGTGGTTGGTCTGTCCTGTCAGCCCTTGTATCGCCAACTACTGACGTTGCCAAGTGCTGCCCAACAGCAGATCCAGACTAGAGAGTTCAGTAGGGAACTATGTGCTTCCTTGTTTCTTAGGACTGGATGTGGGGCAATGCCTTGAAATTTTACATTGTTTGTAGCTAAGTATTCCAATACAGGAGAGAGCCTGCAGCACAGTGAGAAACTCAATACTGGGTCACATGTGCAGCTTCCCTTCTACTTCATTCATTGTCCCTTGTATCCTGACCCCAGTCCTTCCAAATGCATGCAATTTGGTAACAATCTGGTGTTCCTGTTTCAAAATAGATACCTAGTGTTCTTTCAGGTGCAGATTATTTGTATTCCTTTGCTTATCATTTATTGTCCGCAGGTAAAAGCTTATGGACCTTAGCTTAAACAGATACTATTACATAGACTGAATTCTGAGAACGTTCAAAAGATATTAAAATGAAAGAGGAAATAGTTACATGAGGAGGATTGCTTTTTTGATATGATAGCTATTATAATACTTGCTGTACAGATGGTTTTCCTTGCACGTGTTTTGCAAAGAATTGGGCCATGGAAATTGATACAGCAGTGTGGTTTTGTTAATTTGGCAATAAGCTGTTCTGGATTGTGAGCAACCCTGTCTGGCTGTGATCTTGCCCAACAGCTGTAATAACCAAGCAACTAACGGTTTATAAGAGGTTTTTCCTGTCCTGTAGTGTAAAAGAAGAACCTAACTGCTGACTGTTGCTTATGGTACTACGTAATTTTCTCTTTTCAGAGAGGAAATTCAGGATTTTCTTAATTGCATTGATGCCAGCCTTGAAGAGCTTCAAGCAATGTTGTCTGGGAAGCAGTATAACTTCGGTTCTGAAGCTTTCAGCGATGTGAGTGTCTTTTCATTTATTCTGGTTTCTGAAAAATACAGTTTAGGTTGTGTTACAAGATTTTATGGATTTGTTCCGTGTTGTAATGGGCAAGTGAGAAGAAAATCTTGAAAAGCAAATAGCTATGGATAGAATTGTACATAGTCATCTGAGGAGTCTAACAAAATACAAGCTAATGCTGAGAGCCTTTTTTAGTTCATACGGTATTTTCATTTCAGATAACTTAAAAAAAACAAACAAGAAAACCAGAACCTTTCTCCTCCTTGCTGTTTATCATCACATCCTGATTATTGATCATGCATTGGGATGTGGAATTGATCTGAGCCATACACCTGGAATCAGTGAGGGGAAAAATGGTGTCCTTCTCTTCTCGTGTAACCTCAGTTTACTGCCAGAGGGTTAAAGTGTATTGCAGTAGGCCTGCAGAAGAGCTGCCATCCATGTGCTTCCTTGGGTAGATGAAGTAGGATCTCTCTGAAGTTTTTAACAACCTTATTATGTCATAAACTCTGCTACATATGGTCTGTTTCTGTTTTCAGACATTTAATCCTGAGCTGCCAGCTCTGGATATGAACTTGATGGAAACTCCCCCCGGTATGGAAAATGTAAGAGTAAGATTTGCTTCTGTGATGGGGAGGGTTAAGGTGATTCTGAGAGCTAAACTTTGACTGATGCAGTTTAAGGGTAGGGACCAGACTGATAGCACAGGATGAAACTGACATTTTATTTAATCTGTATGACTTCATGTTTTCTATTACTGTTGGTGTACAGGAATGTAATAAGGTTCTCAAAATAAGTTGTCTTATATTTCTAGCTGCAGTAACACACTCAGTGTGCTGATTTCAGCTGACGCTTTGCTAAGAATAACATATTCTTTGCTTTATAAATGTACCTGAGAGCATAAGGAAGAGGAAAACTAACTGGTGTTTGCTGAATCAGCTGTCTGCCTGCATTGAGGAACTTTTTGTACTGTTCCTGCCTATTAATTCTGTATTTTCTGTTTAGAAAGAGCAGGTTGGAAAATCTAGTCTGTTTTTTTTTTTTTGGTCTGTGTGAAAACAGTTTCTTGGCTTGTCTTTTAGCCAAGTAATAACTACACCTGGGATTGTAGTTCAGATTGTGCGCCTTCGTCTGCTGGAAGGCTGAAGAAAAAGTATTAAAGGAAAAAAAAATGTAATGCGGTATACAGTATTTATTCCAAACATGGCTGCGTAAAATTTCCTCAGAGGACAAGCTAAAGCTTAGTACAAATTTCCTTTTCTGGGCCCCATTCAATAGAATGTCTTATGTTACAAAAAAAATCTTGCAAATGTCATTTATTTTGTAACTCAGAAATACTATTTGAACTAGGACTTCTCTGGCATGGGAGCTTACATCACAACTGAGGTGAAATCCTGTTGTGTTTGAGCAGTGCTTGCAAAATTTGATTTTGTTAATGAAATCATGTTTAACTGTGTTATTCCAACAAAGCAGACCGTAATAAAGCTTTGGGTTGGGTAGGTAAACTGAATATTTGCTAATCATAAGATTGTTTGGCTCTGGTAAGTTAAGTTTGTCTGTATTTCATCTTGCATTTTTCTGAGAGTTCCTGTTTGCTGGCCTCTGTGGAATAATGGGTTTGTGAGGTCAGGAGTTTACATTACTCAGCAGTGTCATTCCTATTCCCTCCTTCTTTCACCTTTAATTATGTTAACCAGTCAGTTAAGAACTGGATATTTTTGTTAAGCATTCTGTCTTATTCTTTGTCCATTTTGCTTCAGATTACAAACTTGGCAGACAGCACTGAAGATCTAGGAGCAAGTGAGAGAGAAACAGCAGGAAGCAAAGGTGGGCAGGAAGGAACAGAGCTGTGACAATTCCAAACTCTTCAAAAACTATGTATTGAAATAGAATTTTTCTAGCTTGTAATGTGGCTTAATTCCTTCTTTGGCCTGGGCTTAAAAAGTTTTTGAAGACTGGGATGTTTCACTGACTTTAATGAAGCTGTACCTCAATCTTACAGGCCCCGTTCTGTTCACCATGTTGGTGTTAACCATTCCTCTTTTCTTATATGTGATGGGGTGCCACAATAAGGAGCAGAACTGCAGATGTCACTGTGGAAGTATCTCCTATATGGGCTACAACACCCACAAACGAAGTGCTACCCATTCTACTTTAGTGATGCCAGTGCATGCAATATATTTAGGGGCCTGAAGTGTGTTTTAGATACTAATATTAGCTGCAGGTCTTAGTCTTTTCCAACTGTAGATGTGGTCTTTCAGAGCTCAGCTGTGTGGTTTTCTTTAGTGAACCGAGTTTTGAAGCAGCTTTTCCAGTGTTCCTTGCATTGAATAAGAGCCTTCACTTTAAGTGTCATAGGATCCTGAAGTTTAAAATGTTTGTTTTCCCTCAGATATGCAGCTGATACAGTACAGGGCCAATCCTCTGCTTTCATTATTTGAAGAACTACCTTCCAGTGAAGCCCCAGGGAAGACAGAGGATCCAAAAGACCTCCTCCTTACCCCGCTGGAGGAAAAACCTGCTCTCCAACCTCCTTCAGGTAGTGAAACTGTCTTGCCATTAGCAGCTCCAGAAAACCAGGCTGAGCCCCTGGATGCTCTAGGAATGGGTGATCCACCTCTCCTCTCGGAAGATGGGAATGGAGAGTATAAACTGTTTCCACTCTTGCTCCTCAGTCCTGTTGCTAACTTCATAGAAGAGGCCTCTGAGATAGAAACTTCTTGAACTCATGCAACATCTATAACTGGCATAGTGGTGTGAAATAGACAGCAAGGATAAATGGATCAGCAAGAAGTTTGGTCTTCTCTCTCCTATCCTGCTTACTGGGTGTCATATTCTATATAGACAAGAGAAAGTTCTCTTTCTACAAGCAAAGAGTGCACATGGAAAAGCTGAAAACAAGCTCAAAGCTTGTTGATAATGGGAGTGAAGGCACGGGGAGGAGGGAAGGGCAACCTTTCTGTAAACATACCGCAATGTATTCCATAACTGTTTTTATCTGATATCCTTATTGCAAAAGGAAATCTGTTTGTATCCTGTTTGTAAAATTTGGCTGTTTTTATTAGCTGTGTAGTAATGTCATGTGTAATGTTTTAAACCTGAGTTTTACTCTTTCTGAGATGTTTCAAGAGGTAGCTTGTCTATTGTTTGGAATTAAGTTTTTTTTTAATTTGAGGTTTCTTTTTTAATAGTTTGTGGCCACAATTGTTTGCACCTGCTTATATTACTTTCCTACTCCTAGATTTGCTCCTAGGTACAGGGAACATTTTTTCCTATGGAAAATTATATTTTAACTCTGGAATATTACTTTTTAACATCCTAACACGCATCCATTGCCATGGATTGTAGGTGTTGCAGTAGGAAGTGCTTGCCACTGTGCATAATGCCGACTTCTCATGCACATTGCATGGCAGCTCTTCTAGGGTAACTTGCACATAGGTCATTTGTTCTTGAAAATTGTGAGTAGAACTGATTCATGAGGTGTCTAGTGAAGTCCAGCAGCTATCCTTAAAATGTCCTCAAAAAAAAATCCTTAAAACAAAAAAGTTATGGGGTAACTTGCGCTGACATAGGACATTCATTTTCTCTTCTGCTTGCAGTATGTACTTGTTTATCTGACCTTACATGAACAGTGGACCTTGTCCTGCATATTCTGCTCATGGGATTTTAAAGCTAAATTGACTAAAATCATTTGACTCCATTGACAATAAATGACAATGACAATGAATGACAAAACCTGGTGTCTGCTTAATTAAACTTTTCCCAGAATTCTGTCCTACACTGTTTTCCAAACTTCTTTGAACAGCTGTAATGTAGACATCAGCCTTTATCCACTGTTGTCAGTGGGACAGCAAGTGCTCTTTCACTGATACCAAATCTCTAACAGTATTGCACAAGCCCACACAAATCTGAAATTTGCCATAGCCATACAAAAGTGTTGGGGCTTGAAAAGGCCTGGAGGCAGGTAGAAAAACAGCTGTATAATGCCATATGGTATTTTTTACTGCTGCAATTACTTGGAAAAAAATCAGTTTTAGGAAATCAGTCTACTTACAGGCTTAAATCAGTCTACTTACAGGCTTTATTTTCTGAAATTTCTGAACTAATAGTTCTCTTATGCTCAAGAAACCAAGTTATTTTGATATACTGAAGCCTACAAGATAATGCATGTTATCTGTGCTGGCCTGGCTATATTGGGTTTGTGCTTCATTTTTAAATCTGTTGAGTTGACAAGGGAGGATCTTGCTACTGTGTGTGTGTGTATACCTGTAACACCTTCACAGGGTTGTTTTATTCCATTGTTTATAACTTCCTTGCCTCTGTGACCCTTCATGTTTATATCTTATGAATTGCCTTTTGTCAAGTATGTCTTATTCCAGCCTGTCTCAGTCTTTTTTTGCTTACTTTTCTTCCTTGAAACAAAGGGCTGAATGGTCTTAAGTTTTCCTGAGCTGAGGGAAAAATGAATTGGGTTCTGGTTGAGTTTTTTATTTCTTCCCAAAGGCCTCAATTTTGCCAAGAGTAAAACAGTAAAAAAAATTTAGACTTTTTTCTTCTGCAGTGTTTTGACAGCATAGTGCGAAAACAAAGTTCTTTGAGGGGTAGATCTTCTGTAACCGTTTCCTGAATAGGTTAAACTGAAGAGTAGTTCCTGTAATGGATTAATGTTATGTTCTTCCATGATGGAATCTGATCTCACTGCGTCTTGCCATCAGATGTTTGATTGAATTGCATAAGATTTTTTTTAACACACTTCGTCTCTTAAGAAGTTAAGAAACCAAGGCTTAAGAAAACTTCAAATAAAAATTTGTGAATCTGAGTCTAGTTTATGTACTGGTCTAGGAAAAGTATGTATTTGCAAGTTTGGTAACAAAAATTGCAATGAAAAGGGAAAGGTTGAATAGCAAGGAAAAAAACACCACCATGCACTGAAGTAATTAAACTATTGAATTGCAAAACTGTTACTGTGTTTCTTGTATGTTATTTTGACATCTGTTCTTCTTTGTTCCTCTTTCGCCAACACATTTCCCAAACCAGCTTACTGAACTATCTAGAAGGAAGAACTTCGATGCTCACTAGGCCATTTCACTATGCAGCTGCTGCTGGTTCAATAACTCATGTACTAAGGTTAGCCTGGCAGCTGCTTTTAGAGATCTGAGCCTGAGAAAGAAGGAAGTTCAGATTTATTAACCCCCTGGAATCAAAGTTTATGGTAGTAGGACTGACTGCCCCTCATAGTGTAAGGTCAGGTCCCATTTGTGAGTTTGTTCATTGCCTTTGTATAGTTTGCTGGGTGCCAGCCTTCACATCTAAGCAGTGAGGGGACCTGATAGGAAGTGATCTTTCATAGACAATGATTCTTAGGCCTTCTGCTTGTTCCGTCACCAACATAGTTTGCTGTCTCAATGGTTGGGATGATGTACTTATTAAGTGAGTTACAGAGTTCAATCATGTTTGATATTTGGGTACATTTGCAAAACAAAGAATCTTTCAACCCCTTGCAGAGGTGCATGGTCCCAGAGGATTCAGGATCATTGGGCTACTGTGGAGCAGCTGTGTACTGTGCAGAACAGAGCTGGAAGGACTTCAGCATCCAGGGATTTCCCCCCTCTCCTTTGAGCCCACATTGGTCCCGTGTTGCAGGATCACAGCCTCTGCCTCATACCTGCTGCCTGAAAACAGCATGCTGCCTGCTGTGCCCCAGGTGCTATGGGCAGCATCGTGCTTTCATCAGCATTTCTTGTTGCTGGCATACTTGCACCAGCTCTTCCCATTACTGAAAGCCTTTCGTAAGTCTTCTGCCTGGTCCAAGCTTTCCCACGCTTTTCAAGTACATTAGTAACCGCCAGTTAAAATGCCAATTGTGCTGAGTTATTCCTTTTCCCACCCATTTCTTTTGCAAGCAGTATTTCAGCTTGAGCGGGACACCTAGATAATTCTTCCCATTTACCAGCTCACTGAGGTCACTCAGACCAAAGGTTGCATGTCTGCCTCTGCACCTGTGTGTAGGGCCAGCCAGGCACCCACCCTGTATATTCTCCACTGTCCTTTTCCCTGAAAGGCATTTCTCATCAGAATTGTGCCAGCTATGCCAGGTGTAATGCACCACTGTAAGTGCTCATTACAGGTTCTAGGAGGAAAGGCCCACAGATTCCGTAAGATATGGACTGAAATACCATTTACTGGAACATAGGGAACAGCATAGGTAATTTTACATCACTTTAGAGATCAGCAGACCTCTAGCCTTGATGTGGCACACTGCTGATCCTATTTGTGCCACGGTTAACTGACACTGTGAAGAGTTTTTGTAGGATTTTTCCAGAAGTCAAGAACTCCGTTCATCTTTTCTACTGCTGAGGAAAAGGATGTTTGTATGAAAAAGTGCTGCTTCACTTCAAGATAAAGACAAGGGCTCGCCACTGGTGTTATCACTGGAAGCCACAGGCAGTCTATCTGCAGCCAGCTGGTATCTGCAGTACAGCACAGGCCTGAAAGTGAAACCACGTGTGCAGCACAGCAGGTGAGACAGTAGCAGATCACCAGTCCCTTGATGTACAAGCCTCGTTAGGACCACAACACCATTGCAACTTTATGCATAACAAGTTCGCGTTACCAATGAGCAAAGTTGCTTCGCTTTAGTGCAAGCTTCCTTCCTCCTCCAGCACCGATGTCCAGGGCCACTGCTTTTTTTTCTGGTTTTATTCTGCTATATCACACTGTTAGGGGAAGGAAGAGTTGCTGTTCCCTGCCTTGTCTGTTCTAAGAATTTACAGAACACACCTAGGCATGACAAGCACAGTGTAAGTGCCTACCACATGCTCCTTTCGGCATCTTTTCTCATAGTCTTTCAGACTAGCACTCCACACACAGCCCATTTCACCATAGCCATCCGTTTTTAACTCATGTTGCTTTGCACTTGCTAACGCAGAGCATTTCAGAGTATGAGCTAACCACATGACTTGCAAGAGGAAGGGTAACAAGCTGTGCAGTGCCTATGACATCCTCAACTTCTTGAGGAGAAACACCATAGTCCAATAAAACTTAGATAAATCCTCTTCTGGAGGTTCAGGCAGAGAGGTATCTCAGCTCATGATGGTCTTCAGATTTTACAGCAATGTACTGTGATTCCTGTCTCTCCTGAGCTGTATGATGGCACCTCATCCAGATCATGCTTAGAGTGTTGTGCTGTCTCCTAAAACAAGATCACCATTTTAAAAAACAGTATTTGTATTATTACACTTCCACAAAGTAAAAGCAAGAACTCGCTGCCAATGTTCATCTCCATGTACAGGTATCTATGCCTGCATCCTGTAAAGGACAAGAAATTTTTCCTGCCACTGTCTCACATAACCACAAATGTAAATGTAAGTATAAATACATATACCTGTTTTTTTGTCAGGTGGTGTTAGTTCACAGTCTAAAAGCTTCCAGTGTGTACCCTGCTAGTGGTAGGTTTCCTTACGACTTAATTTGAATCAAGCTAGGCTTCTGCCTTCCTGTCCAGCCAGCCATGTTCCCCAGGAAACAGTGCCATTAATCTGAAATTTAGCATGTTCCTTTCTCCTCCTTCTTTGAGCCAAGAAGTGTGTGAACGCTGCAACCTGCACAAGTGTTTCCTTCCTCTTCCCAGCTCAAAGGCTGCAGATTGGAATTGTATCTCATGCAAAACTAATAATGGAAGAATATAAGGCTACAAGGGAGGAGCATGTGAAATCAGGTCCCCAAAATCTTTTGAACTGCTGTTGAATCTTTTTCTCTGTTTTATCATGTACAATATTTTCAGAAGCATTTACACTTTAAGCTGGTTAGATGTCCTCTTTAATTGCAAGTGTAGCTGCAAATATAGTAGATGATAAGAAATTAGCTGAACTGATGATTCTCTGGGCTGTGACTGATGACGTCTTGTGAAAGAAAAAAAAAAGGATTTTTCTAACCTAATAAAGGCATGAAAATTGTGTATAAGAAAACCATCATCTTCAGGGAAACATAGATCAGAATGTAACGACCTGAAAAGAAACAAATTCAAACTCATACCAATAATATTGCTATTATTAGATCAAAGTCACAATAGTCAAAAATTTTTATATTCATATACACATCCAGGCTTTTAAGCACCAATATTTTGCAGAACGAACTATCAATGACTCTAAAATATGAATGTATGTAAAAGTAAGCAATCATATTGAAAGCAAAGACCTTGAAAGAAAAGGAACAAGATAATATCAGAGCTCCCAGGACTGCATACACAAATGTCCTGTTTTTAATGTTAAACTACATAATAATCTAATGAAGCTGCCCACAAATGATAATGTAGGTGGGGCTGTCTTTAAGCTATATATAAGACTACAAGAAATATTTTTTTCCGTATATTTCCGCTACTTCAGAATCAGGTATGCAAGGTTATTTGTGCTGGTATCCTATACCGTGCTTCTACAGATGCAAACACTGCCTTATTGTCATTAAAGGTGATTGTGTTTTAGGATATGGTTTAAGATTTTGTTGATTGTTTAATTATTGTGGCTACTTTCATTTGAGGACTGAATGTTGAAATTGGAAGTAGCAATAGCAAAGTGCTTACATCAATTTAGCTGAATACAATGAAGCATAAGTATTTCTGCCATTAAGAGGGTAAGTGAAGAGCTGTAGAAGACAAAAATATATTAAATCTCTTGAACATAATGTTTCCATATATAATAAATATTTCTTCTATACAGATCTAGTGCTCAAACTACTTAACACTACAGAGTGTAACTAGTACTATCTTAAATAATAACAGATCTCATTAAAGTTAAGAAATCATGATTTCTTAGTCTCAAAGAGTTTCTACTTCGGTAAGTTTCTTTTTTTTCTTTCTATGTATGTAATTGTTTACGTGTTTCCAAAGTAGTCCACAGGAAAATGCAGGTACAATGACCCTAATTCATGACATTAATTGAATACAATTAACCAATTAAATTAAACAGCTAAATTACTAATTAAATTTTACAGCTAAATTGCCAGGTGAGAAAGGACAATCAATCTGTGACATAGACTGGGATGGTCAAACCAGGTGTCTGCAATTCCTGGAAATTATGTGCATTCAGATTTAAATACATAAATTCCCCTCCTCTTAAATAGGTTCTTATGGTATTTTCTGTTTTGTGGTGGTAATGTAAAGACTGGGGGTGTTTTATGAATCTTTATTCAAAATACAGTTGTGAGTTTCATGGAAAAGTTGGTAAGAAAATGAATACTATGGATCTCGGTTTTTCATCTTCTTAACACCTCTTACTCAGCTTCTTAAGCTCTCTGAGCTTCTTGTGTGTTATGGTTACATTAAATTTATTACCTAGTAAACAAAGCAAGGTGAAAAAGAAGAGCAAATAGGTGCTCACAAGGAAAAAAGCAAACAATTATTTTAATTAAGTGGAATTAAAAAAAAAAAGTGGGAAAGGCATATGCAGTAGAAGATATGAAATAGAGTAGAAACAATTCTTAAATTTTCTTTTCACTGTCCAGTAGGACTTCACTTCAGCACACACCTCTGTTGCTAAGACACTTTTTTTTCTTAAAAAGAGGAAGGAAGCACCACCAGTAGCTGTTCTGGATTCTTGATGACAGAGTGAGCAAAGAAAAAAAAAAAAGGCACTCCTGATTTACCTCCTGACTTTGAGAGAGCAGACTTGTTCTACTTCAGGGGACAAAGCTGCAGCCCTGAAAGATGGGAACGCTGATTAGAGCAGCCGTGCTTGTAAGCCTGCTTCTGTTCTGCAACGGTGAGTACATGGGAAGGTCTCCTGCTCAGAGGCAGTTCCTTCCCTGGCACTGCTGTGTCAGAGCGTGTGTTGGTACAGGGGAGGCTCTGTTTCAGGAATAGAAATATGGCAAAAGAGCCCATGTTTTTGCATGGTGCTCACTCAGTGTTCAGCTGTTTCAAATCCAGTGGCTGCAGAGTGCAACAGTGCGTGAAGCCTATGGAAATGTTGTCCCTAGACTTACAGTACAAAGTTCCTGTGTATGTTGTGATGGATTACTTCAAAGAATGCAGAAAGCAGCCCAACACTGAGAGTCTGGTTAATCTTGTGTTTCCAGAGCTGGAACCAAAAAGGATGATGCTATGATGCTTGGAGAGATGCTGCTCTGATGTGACAGAAAACATTTAAAAACAAAAAAAAAGTTTCTTCTTTGAAACACTTTTCTTGCATCTCACTCGTTGCTTTCCTGTATTGTGGAGAGGGCTAGCAAAAAAGAATAAACTAATGTGGTAATGTGGTAGATTTTGGAAGGCCCATGGGGAGCCTATATAGAGAAAAGCAACATAGCTAGTGAAGGGATTAGAAAACAAGACTTAAGAGGAGCAGCTGAGGCAATTGGGTTTGTTTGGTCTGGAGAAGAGGAGACTGAGGGAAGACCTCATTGCTCTCTACAACTACCTGAAAGGAGGTTGTAGCAAGGTGGGTGTCAGTCTCTTTTCTCAAGTGACAATTGATAGGATTTGAGGAAATGGTCTTAAGTTGTTCCAGAGGAGGTTTAGATCAGATATTAGGAAGAATTTCTTCATGGAGAGGATGGTTAGACATCAGAACAAGCTGCTCAGGGAGACAGTGGAGTCCTCATTCCTGAAGGTATGAAGAAATGTAGACGTGTAAGAGAAAGGTACACGTGGCACTAAGGGACATGGTTAAGTGACAGAACTCAGTAGATCAGGTTGATGGTTGGACTTGGTAATCTTGAAGGGTTTTTTCCAACCTAAATAATTCTAAGATTCTACAACAGTTTTCAAACAGCTCAGTGTGAAAAGAAGCGTAAATAGCTGTTAAATCTGGGCCAAGTGGCAAGGAAGACGGTTATTGTTGTAACCACAAGGCTTGAAACACAGCCACACAATTAATTTAGGTCTGACCCTGGTCTATCAATTATCAGTTTTCATGAGAGAAGGAACTTGAAGGCTGAGATTAGATTTGTTGAGCCCTGCAGTTTGACATCGTGTGTAACATCTATAGGATGGCAATGGCAAAGAGGAAGTTTGGAAACCAGGAGGAAAGGGTAAAGAAGTATCTCTAGAAACATTGGTTCAGCCCTAACAGTAATGAAAATGTTCTGGGACGATAGCAATGGACCTCTTTTTTACAGGAAAGTTTAAAGAGTTTTATATGTCTTCGATCCATTGCTTAAATTCAGATCAGCAAGGAAAAGCAGTGTCTTTCAGAAGAACAAGTAGGCATTGGAGGAGAGAAAAACATAAAAACTGTGGTTTGCTGTTAATGTGCAGTGCTTCCCAAGAAAGCCCCCAGAGTGACACTAGGTGAGAGGGGAGCTGCATAACTGAATGAATCAAACCAATTCCCTCAAGTCTGAACCTCTTCCTAATTCTGATCTGATGCTCTGTGTGGTGCTTGCTTACTTATTTCTACTGAAGGAATAGGCAGGTAAGCACCAGGCAGAGCATAAGACCAAATTCAGCACAGACAGTTCTGACAATCAACTGTCTTCCATTTGCCTTCCTCATAACATATGGCTTTTCTGTTACCTCATACCTGAAAAGACCATCAGTCTCCACTTACACTGACCTGCCCACGCTTCTGACTTGGTGAATTCTACCTGCTGATGTTATTGCCAACCTTTAGTCATCCAGGAGCTGCCTTTACCTTAACTGCTTATTTTTCTTTTCTTTCTCCGTTTTTCCCTGCAGCTCTCCTGGACCTGACAGGCCCCAGTGAGATGGAAGGTGTATGGAAGGGGTCTGCTGTCCTGCCATGCACCTATGTGCCTGGGGAGAACTTTGTGCAGCACGCCCTTACGTGGTCTGTGGTGCATGACCAGAGTTCTGGTACTGTCTTCCGGAGGGATGCCTCTGGGGATCATGTTCTCCTGTCTGAGTACAGAGACAGGGTTGAAGTCCCAAAGAACCTGCCAGGGAACGTGTCTCTCCACATCTTGAAACTGGAAATATCTGACAGGGGAACCTACACTTGCCATGTCACCTGGACAGCCAGCAACAACAGTCAGATAGCAAAAGAGATCAGCACTAAAGTTGAAGTTGTCAAAGGTAAATCCAACAAGGAAACTATGCAAAATTGGAACTTCTTACTTGGGAAGGTTTTTAAAAAATTGAATAGATTGTGTGCCCAGTGCCCATCTGCTTCCAACGCAGGAGCGTTGTGTTGAGAAGTGTCAGATACCCCAGCAAAGCAGAAAAGAGGTCAGAGAAAGGAGTTCAGACCCACAGTACTGAAGCCTTTGGTTCAGGGGCTGGGGGATAGATTTGTGGCCTCTTGCTTACCAATTGTTCCCTGATTCTAACTGTACCTGACTACCCAGTGTTTCCGTGGGATGTGCACTAGAAGGGAAGTAACTGGGATATTGCATTTCTCCGAACATCAGTACATGCCAGATTTTCCTTTGCTTGGGCAGTGGTCACTTACAGAGGAATGGAGAAGGCAACAACCATCAGAGGAGACATTCAGCACAGGAGCTGCAAAGGGTGGCACGGTTGGCGCATGTATAGCTGAGCCAAGCTCAAACAGCACAGAGCAGTGGAGAGGTGGTGCTGCCTCTGCCCCTTCGGGGAAAGGGCTTAGGGCTAGAACATGAGCTGCCATGGGGCGAGGGAAACCTGCCCCCATCACCACCAGGGTCAGCACAACCCAGGTCCTGTCTGCTTTGTCTTCCAGTGCCAGCGACCAAGCCTACCATCAGGGCTGGCGCGCTGGGGCTGACGGTGCCAGCGGGAGCCAGGACCAGCCTGACCTGCGTGGCCCACGGGTCCCCACCCATCAGCTACCGCTGGTTCCGGGCAGTGCCAGGGGGGACAGCCCTGCCGCTGAGCAGCCAGGCCGAGCTGACGTGGGACAGCCTGCGGCCTTCCGACGCGGGGACATACTACTGCGAGGCAGAGAACAGAGTCGGGGCAGGGGCGGTGCAGCGGAGCGATGCCGTTGAGCTGGTGGTGAGAGGTGAGTCCCCAGCCTGCAGCTCTTCCCTCACCTCGGTGGCAGGAACTGGTGAGGCCAAATGGTTCCCATTTTCCCAGGGATTAGTCACGTAGCACCGAATGTGGATCGTGTCTGGATCGCTGCTCAGGAGGGGAGCCCGGCTCTGCCCTTGGCACTTCTCGCTTTTGCCTGGCTTGGAACTCAGGCAGGGAGTGCAGCAAACCGTCTGATGAGTGGTCTGTCCCACAGGGTCCCCAGTCACACAGCCACCCACGCCTGGGACCAGCCGGCACACAGGACCCCCACTCACCTCGGAAGGCAGCGAGGCTCCCCGCGTGCTGGGAGGTGAGTGACCCGGGCAGCAGGGAAGGGCTGGTTCCACCCTGCTGGCATGCAAATAGCACAGGCTGTCAGTGAGACGAGTCCACATGCTGGCCCTCTGGGGCTGCAGATCCTCTCTGGAGAAGGATAGAAATGGTCCCTCCTGTTGCCTGCAAGCAGGAGCTCAGACGGGAGTGGCTGGGGCAGAGCCCCCCGCCCCCCTAGACAGCAGCCGAGCCAGAGCTTGGAAAACCATGGGCTGGGAAACCAGGGGTCACACAGCCTCACCGGGAGTCACCCAGGGCAAGAACCCTGCCTTAGGGCTCCGTGCCCTGGGGAGCCTTAAGGTGCTGCTGCCTGTGGTGAAGCACGCCAGGCCAGCCGGGGAGGGAGGGAGTGGGGAAGTCCTGCAGCAACCTGGGTGAATTGCAAAGCTGAGCTGAAGGCAAAGCTGAAGCATCCCCGGCTGTGGGGTAGCCAGCCACAGCTGCTAGTGCCGAGAGCCACAGGGCTGCCATTGGCAGGGGTTGATGGCCAGGGAGAGGACAGCATGAGTGCCACAGGTCATGTGCAAGCCTGCTGTCAGAGAACATACAGGATGACACAGCAGAGAGAAAATTATGGCTCGTCAGTATGGGAGCAGGTGAAATGGGTGTTTTCTCTCCACGCACCTCAGAAGTGATAGCCTTAGATAATGCAGACTGCCCAGGCAGAGATCACTCCCTGCCTCGCTGCAGTGGCTTCACCAGGAAAAGGCTGCTCCGGCTGACACTGCAGGGGAGCTCTGGGACACCTTGCAGTGCGTTCACCCTTATGCCTTGGCAGATCTGCCCACAGCAACGCTATCCGCCAGGAACGATGTCATTTCAGAGAGGCCTCCCGCTGCCACAGGTGAGCAAGCCCCCTGGTGAAACACAAACGATTTGCACTGGGAGGGACAAGCTGGCAAACACTCTGCAGACCAGACACTGAAACTGGCTGGGTCCTGCAGCAACCTGGATGAGTCCCAGCGAGGCAAAGCTGAAGCATCCCTGGCTGTGGGGTAGGCAGCCACAGGTGCTAGTGCCATGAGCCATTCTTTTATTTCCCTTCTCCTCTTCAGAGGAATGACTCTTTCCTGATGCAAAAGACGTTTCTATTTAAAATATTCATATTTATTCCTTTTGGCTTCTTTTGAAATAGTTGTTGTCTGTGTAATGCTGACTCTCACAGTGGATTACTAAGGCAGAAGTACAGTAAATTTAGACAAGAAATTGAGATTTTATTTTGAATGTAAGTGAGAGGTAATTCAGTAAGTGGAAAAATTAAAACAGCCTTTGTTCATTATAATTTGCCAAGCATTTCAGGAAAGTGCACTGCACTGTACACTCTGCACTCCAGTAAGCCCCAGCTCTGTGGGTCATACGATGTCTGTCTTGTGGAGGGCTTGCTGCTCTCTCTGGCTGGTTACTCAGTTATCAGAGCCATGAAGTCAGTAATCACAGAGCCAGGCATAGATACCACAGTGAAATCAGTGACCTCTGGAAAAGGTGAAGCTTGCTGAGGTCCAGTGGTATGAAGGTTATGGCTGAAAGGAAGTAGCTGCAACTGCATGTAGGAGTGTATAGCCAGGTGATAGGAATTAATTATAGCCATTCTTGTCAACACTGGCAGCAGGCAGTCCCCTACCTGTCCTCTAGATGGCTGTTTTTTCATTGTCTTTATCCTGCAAGTCAAGAAGTTCTCTATTGCTGCATGCATCACAAAGTTGGCCCAACTCTTTTGTGAGCCTCCCTCTCTTAACTTGCAGATTCGCCTTCTCAGAGTGATGTGGGAACCTCGGAGACGGACAGCCCAACCACAGGTGAGGGGGCAGCAGTTACAGCTGACAGCAAGGACAGTGTCAGGTGGAGGGTTTGACCCCAGTGTTCAGCAATGGACTGTTTTGCTGGGGAATACACATTTGACTGTATCACTTTTTAGTCCATATGCCTTGGTTTTTAATACAGATGTTTCTAAATGTCTGCAGGGTTTTAGCTTACTCTTGGTGGGGGCAGGGGTGGAGGGGAGAGGTTCCTTTCAGCTGATATTGATGGATAAATAAATAGTAATAAAAATGTACTTGTATGGACGCTTAAAGTCAGTCCAAAAGTCACCAAGAAAACAAGCTGATGCCATGCCTGTAATCCTTCTCAATAGCCTGTGTAGGCTGTGCATTGCCAGTTTGGTCCCTGACAACAGTCTCTTGACAGCCATCTTTGGGAACACAAGCTCAATGATGTCAGCTCAAAACTGGCCCAAAGGATGGGGCAGTTTGCAGCAATGCATAAAACACATCTACAATTAGGCATGTCACCTCAGACTCCCCTTAGACCTCAGAAAGGACTGAAGAGAAACAACAGACACAAATGATACAAAAGCTGCTTCAAACATGACTAGAAGCAGTCTACTTACCAAGGACAGGTGTTTTGAGGAAGGACTTACAGTTTCCAATTCATCTTTGTGGGTTGTGGGAACTCGGAGCTGGATTAAAGTAGATCTACTTGTGGAAACTTAAATTCAAATGAAATACGACCCAAAAATTAATAGTGCCCCATCATAGCAGGTTATGTAAATCATCTTCAGCAGCTGGAAGCTAAGAGAAGATATTGACAATTGTTGATTGTATGGGGTGGGGGCGAGGAAAAAACAGCTGGTGTTCTGTGGTACTACAGTAATCTCTTGGACTCCATGGGCTTCCACCACTATTACCGGGGCAGGGGGGGAATGTACATGTGTGTGTATACGTATTACTTATTTCTAGAGTTTGCCTATTGATTGAAAATATATTGTGAGATTTTCATTCTTGTTTTTGTTTTGCAGATTTGACCATAACAGTAGTGAATTCTGAGAAAGGTGTGGGTTATACAGAAAAGAATTATACAACTCAGAGTAAGTGGAGAGAGAAATGAAACTAGGAACAAGATTAGGGACCCAAACTGACCGCTTGGTAGTCAGTATCTTCCACCCCAAAATTAGCATTCTGCATTTTAGCTGCAAATGGTATTATTAGCTGTTCTCAAGGGACCTGGATGTTTTACACTGACTCTTAAAATAAACTGGATGTTTTCTAGGGGGGAAAATAATTTCATAACTGGAACATCCAGGGCCCTTGTTGCATTCCCAAACAGTAATCCATTCTTGTCTTTTGAGTGTCAAAGTTGGAGCAGCAGCAAAGCCTGTGAGCAACTACGTCCCATACCTCATCTAGATATGCAGTGCCATGGTGGGTTTAAACGTGATCCAAATACAATTGGGCAGCATCCTTGAATGAAAAGGGATGATGATACGGGTTGAGGCTCTGTTTTATGACTTGCGCTGAAACTCTTCTGCCCAGCTCACAGCTGCAGCCTCAGTGTCTCTGAGTAAGAGACTGCATGTCATCTTTATGGCCCTAGCCTCTCAGCAAGATGCATGCACTGTAAGTCTGGCTGCCTGATCTTTAAGTCTGAGCAGGGACACAAATGTGTAGTACAATCTTGTGTGCCCATTTCAAAGGTTGGCTGAGCAGCCTCCAGGAGATGGTCAGCATCATGTAAGTGCTGCTGCTATTGCAACCTGGGAGGGCTTCTCTATTTGAAAGTCCTGTGCTGTACTCTTCTAGGTCTCCAGAAGACTCACCTGTCTCTGTACATGGTCATCCTGATTGCTGTGTTGTGTGGTGCTGTGGTTTTCCTCTTCATTTTCATTATTGTTTGTATTAGAAAGCCCAAAGAAGGTGAGTGGGCTGTTCTGGAGAACTTGAATGTATTGTGTGTGCCCAGCTTGGTTTTAACTTTGAGGGCTTTTGGGGCTGGGGCTGGTACAATGCTCACATCTACCTGCAGCAGCTCTGGTACCTGAATCGTGAAGACACTTAACCAAACCACACATAAATCAAAATAGGTGGAGGAAGACTGGAAAAGTCAGAGAAGTCACTTTTTCCTCAGGGGAAAATAGTCTCCAATGTCAGAAATTCTCCCAGATACCGAGGGAGTGAGTCTCCAGCGTGCCCTCCTCGGCCGCTCTCCTGTCCTGCCAGCTGTCCCTGGCTGAGCCTAGGGGCAGCAGTGCCCCAGCAGGGGCTGCTCCTGCTGTGCAGTGTCCAGCTGCTCATTCAAACAGGTTTCTTCAGCTCCATCTAAACGCTGTTTGGAATGGGGGACATCTCCATAACTTCCATTCTAGTGCTATGTTGGTGATGCTCAGCATGTTTCTCTGCTCTATCCAGCTTACATTTGAAATGGTTGTTTACCTCTGGTCCTCATAGATATCCTGTAGTTCTCAAACTTACATGCCCTATCAAGTTTTTTGATGAGATCTCAAGATTTCTGGTAGCATGTTGATCTTATATTCTGAAGTAGCAAAGGACCTCTTTGTGCCAGATGCTGTTAATATTTCTTCCTTAGTGCCTAGATAAAAAGAAGTCGTCATTAATTCTCCCATTCAGTATCAGTTATTTTTCTTCTCTCTGCAACAGTACCAGAAAATTCATGACCAAATGCTTTCTTAGTCTCCCTTCTCACTAATAACACTGAGGAACATACAGAAGACACACTGGGGTCTCTTTTAATATTAGCTGCCATGATTTTCTCCTCGTCCCTTTTTTTAATTACCCTCCTACAACTCCTTGATGCTAATTTATAATAATTATCAAATGCTTTTTTTTTTTTAAAGAAATCCAGAACAACGTCTTTCTAAACTATCATTTATTTAACTTATAATGAATAGGAAAATTGTGGGAACTGGGAACTTCTAGTTTCTAAATTCAACTTTACCTTTGACTTCTGGCCAGTTATTCTGACCCAGTTGTGCTCCTTCTCGGATACAAGTTGTTTTAATTTTCTTGGACTAAATCCTCAGAATAAGAATCATGACCCACTTAACATGATCTTTAAGGATCCCAACTGTATTCAGATCTCAGAGGTTGTCTTCTTATGTCAAGAAGAAACAAAGTAGAAATTTTCTTTTCAGAATACAAATGCAAATTGCTGACACACATTTCTAACTGCTCTTTTCCAGCTCAAGTCTATGAAGTAGAACAGTGAGTATAACCCTTCATTTAACATACAGTCCACAAAGATTCATCATTATCAGAGCAGGAAAAAACATTAATGCTACTTAGCTGTCAAAATGAAAATCCTCCCAAGTAGTATGCATGAAGAGGTTGAAAGTTAGCTCTGTGGTATGTTTTACTGATGATTTATGGGCTTTCTACATCAAGGCATAATGTAGGAAGAGATCTTTTCCTTTGCAGTATTAGAATTGTAAAAAACGAAGGAAAGCTGTTTATTAACTCCTCAGCCACATGAGGCTTATCAACGATCATTGCCAAGGAAAAATTCCCAGCATTCTTTCAAATGTAAAGAGAAGGAATTCCCATTCCAGAGAGCTAAGGCTTGTGATACACAGATTATACTTCGGTTTATCCCCAAAATATCCATGGCTGAATGCAACTATTTAATCATGGATGTGGCAGGAAGTTAGAGCTGTTTCTAAACACCAGCATACTGATCTACTTGTAACCAGCCGAACTGCAAAGACTATGAATGCAGCTAGAACATGCAAGGACTGTGTGACAACTAAAATAAATAAATAAATAAATATATATAATGATGATGACTGGAGTGCCGTGAAAGGACATGCCAACAACATTTCACAGATACTATACTGTGCCAGCACTCTATAAAGCAGCATGTTCAAATAACAGTGGAACCCTAAGCAACTAGAAGGTGTGATGGCACTTCTTTTCAGAGTATTTACCTTTTAAATTTTAAAGATAGTTGATATCATAAGTCCTATGGTGGATGTAGGCTGCATTCAGCTCACCGTTTATCATTCCTCTGGTGCTTTTTTAATCTATATCTACATCTTTGTTTTACAAACAGCGTTTGTCTGTTTGTGCCGTTCCAAGAAATGGTGGAAATCCCTGTGTTGCTTACATACCTTTTGCTGTCCCTGTCTCAAATCCAGGGAGAGCTTCAATGCTAATATGGTGCTCAAGGTTCTCCTGCCTCATGAAAGCAGAGGAAAAGATTCTCTTCTTCAGGAGACTGTCATAATCCAATAGCCAAGGTTCACATGGGTTTGAATCAGATCACCACCTTGCTTAAAATCTTCATTGTTAGGAGATGCTTTGTCTACTCGCAATTCTTTCATATTTTGTATTTTTCTATTTTCATTTCAGCTGTAACTCAATGAAAGCAGAGGCTTCTTCAAGGTATGACAGTATGGCTCATTATGAGGAACTGATCTCCTCCACCGAAAACAACTATGTGATGAAACCCATGAAAAATGAAAGAAATAAAAAAGAAAATGAATACAAGAATGTTGGAAACACCCAAGAGTCTGAATATGAAGTAGGGGATTCTAAATGAGAACCAACTGTTCTCTACATGTAGCAATCCTGAAGAGTACCTTAATCTAGGCAAAATCCTATTCATCTTTGCGCAAGCTGGTTTTGCTCCTTTATGTTTATTTGGAGCCTTAAAAAAATCTCTGTAGTTAAAATACAAGCCTCTTTATAAACTTCAGAATTATATATTGCTGTCTTTCCATTTTGCTTTTCTTGGTTCCCTTTTACCACTTCTGTTGAAGAAAGCCCTGTGAAAGCTGGAGCACGCAGATCACAGGCCCAGAGCACCGTATTGAACTTACTGTTTTATATGTCCAAAAGGAACTGCATCCTCTTTACAAACAGTCCTTTTCTGGTGGGAGTAGAAATGGCATGAAATGTTGCTAAACATCCCCCTTTATATAAGAAGTGCAGAAGGAAGCTGGTGTGGGAAGTGATGTTTCTATTCCTATCTGTCTGAAGTGCTTCATAGGTGATATAGTCCTTTTAAATGTGAGACAACTGTGAAAGATAACCTGAAAGACAGATTAAAGCTAGGATAAAACCAAGAACCTTATCACATTTGGAGCAGCAGAATGAAAGGAAGAAATTCCCCGTGAACCAACCGTGCTGTGTTCAGTATGCCTTCCTGAAGCACTCTCACAATAACATACAGACATGCTTTCTGTGACAAAGCAAATTCTGTCAGTTTTGGAGCTGGGCAGGTGGGGAGACTCCTATATTGCAACAAGGCACGTTCTTTCAGAAATAACATTCTCTATTCTTTCAATGGATGTTTAGTATTTCAAAGAAATTAGATACTTTTCCTTAAGTTTGTGAATTATTTCGATATGAATATTTTGTATGACTCATTCGTCTTTAAAATGCCAGCAAGATCATAATATTAACTTCTCCATAGTTACTCATAAAGTACTTTTCCTCACAGCTTAGAGAGCTTGAAGGATAAGCAGAGAGAAGACAAGCTTTCTTATCATAATTTTTACCAACCTAAGTAAGTCTGTAACTTGGATACTGAAGACTTATGGAAGACTCTTTTTATAATGGATGATAGGGCAATACCATGTCTGATGAAAAGCAGAGTGGACAGATGTAAAATAAAAGAGGTGCTCTTGAGGGGCAAGGGAAATATTGTTTGCATAGATGATGGATTTGTGGGGCTAAAATTTGCTGCTATCACTCGGGAAAGATCTGCATTCCGGTGTGCAGTTCTCAGTAGCATCAACTCAAAACTTACCAGCATTCAAAAAGAGGATTAGAAGCTATTAGGAAAGGAATCCAAATGCATTAGAAAACATGACTGTGAGACTGTAAAACCCCATGGAATGCTTTCACTTGATGTAAGCTTGCAGCAGACTTGCATCTGAAAGATACTGAGAACAGTAAAGGATGATTAGTGATATAAAACCCCTTCTGCACAAATGCATTATAATTTCTCAGCTTCAAAAAATAAAAAATAAAAAAGAGTAGAATAAGTCAGAATGAGCTGAGTGTACTAAGTCATGACCAGTGGGGAGAAGATGAATAGGGTCTGTTTACAGTTTCTTAGAATGGAAAATGAAGCAGACATTAGACAAAATTACCTGGTATAACTTTTAAAAAGAGAGAAGTACTTCTTCTATGCAATATATAAATAAGTTTGGAGCACAATGCTATTCATCAACTTCTATTAAAAAGCAAACTATAAGGAACTCCAATGAGTAACTTGATGAATTAATTATATAAAAGTTCTTCAGAATTCACAAGCCACCAGGGATGCTTTACAGAGGCTTACAAGTGATATTACACTTTCTCCACGGATTTGCATCACAAGTTTTATTTCTTGTTGTAAAGAATATACTTAAAATCCAGGTCTGGGAAACCTTGTTTACAAAATTAAAAGGGAAGAGACCACAACTTTTGTTGGCGATTATGTCTTGGAAAAAATTGTAGATGTGTACATGCAGCTTCTTGCAAATGTGGGGAATCAAATGAAGTTCATTAAACTTCAGGACTGCAGAGTTAGCAGATTTTGTTCTACTTCTCTATATTTTGACCATATGGATGTGCTTGAATGTCTGTGTGATGAGGCAGCATATAGTGTCCCTCTACTTAAAACCACAGGAATTATTGTGAATCTGTTGGAGCTGGGATATGCTTTGGATGTTGTGTTAAGTGATATTTGTAGATTTTAGTCAGCCACGGTTTAGGGAATAGAAGGTGTAAAAGTTGCTGCTAGCTAGTCCAATTTGAGGTTAAGAGTTAGTGAAAAAGAGTTATTTTAGCCTGTAAAAGAAAATGAGCTTTATTGTGGAGAGTATAAAAAGTCAGTGCAGTCTTATAATCTTTCCTTCTTCCTAAGGAGGAAAATGAGTGGGAAAGAAAAATTGTTGCAGTAATATTGCAAGACACACAACTATCACCAAAAGGCTTTTCCAGAGGATAACAGAAAAATCATGACTGAATAATGTGTTAAAGTCATGAAAAATTGACAGCACTGAAATTTTCTGGGGAACTCATGTTTTCTTAACATTTCAACTCTAGATGAGCTTACAGTTTTTGGAACCTTGCAATAATGTTCTCTTTTTTTAAAAAGGGAATTAAAAAAATTGTATGTGTGTGCGTGCATGTGTTTGGTGGAGAGGGGCTGGGACGAGAATGTCACAGTTACTGAAAAGCAGCCCACCCGTCTCAGGTCCATCTCAGAACTCATTGCAATGAGAATGAGGGGAATGTGGGGCTCCAGTGTTATATGGAGCAATTGGAAAGTTGAAGTGCTCCAAAACCAAGTGCCTGGGTGAACATCTGAGCAAAGAGGTGGGTATGGCCCGTGCTGCTTGGGGAATGAAGGAAAAAGAGCTTGCCCTTTCTGTAAGTGAGGTGGTGGGTATACATTGGTCACTTTGAGTTGAAGAAATGATTCTTGGGATTGTGTCAGACCCAGTGTGCAGTAGGAAGGTGGGTGCCTGTGTGGGGAAAGGCTGCAGGGCATTTTTCCTGACTGGCAGTGCAAGGGTGAAAGCAGTGGATTCAATCCAAAGCACTGGAATACAGGGGCACTGAAAATACATAGACATAAAAAGGTTTTTCTTCATGTGGTCAGATGCAAAACCACAAGGAGTGCCCCTGAAGAAATAGGCAAACCACAGGACTCAGGGAGGAGAACACTAGCAGCTACATCTCTGTCCCAGGGAGAAAAAGATGTCACGTAAATCACATTTCAGGAACTACAGTTCTTCATGTTTGGTTTAGCTAAGTAGTCAGCTTTTATCCTGTATGATTACATCTCAGGAAGTCTTGCATGTCTGGTTCAAAAAAATGCCATATCAGCAGTTCTAGCTTGTGTTTTCAGCTTGTTCCAGGGCACGTTCCCCAAAATCCAGCTTCTTTCATAGTCTTTTGAATAGGAGGTAGGTTACTAGCACAAGCTTCTATTACCAGTCATGGAAAAAATTGTGCACAAAGTTGGTTTAAAATCACCTCCCTGAAAATGGACTCATTCATTCTCGGAAAAATTGCCTGAATATTAACAATTGCTTTTTTATGTTTGATTGATTTTAGAGAGCACTCAAACATAGCTAGTGGCTTCCTGATGGTGGAGAGTGGGCAGATGGGGTACAGACAGAATGGAATGGTATCATCAGAGAAGTCAAGAACAAAAGGCAGCCCAAATCAAGTTTTCATTGTATCAGCAAGGACGTGCTCTGCACAAATGGATGGTACTGTTGCCTGTTATTTTGCTCAGCAAGATGACAGCTGGAGGTAGCTCTTAGCCTGGAGCCTCATAAGAATTTTTTGCACCAGGTCTTGCCACACCACATTCAGCTTTTTCCTCCAGGGTGCCCATGCTTGCCACAGTTTTACTGCAAATTGTACTGCTGCAAGTTTTACTGCAGCAATAAGCAGAGGTCAGCTGAAATCATATTCAGCAAATCATCCAAGTGTGGACGTGCCTCTGCCCAAAGAGTGAATGAAACCTGCACTGTTCTCATCAGTTTACTGACTTTGGAAAATGAAGACAGTCACCAGTTTTCATTACCTTGCACAGAAAAGGAGCCAGCCATCACTGTCAAACTGCAACACTTCCTGAGAATGGTCTGAACTTGGCTGCAGTGTAACCAGCTAAACCGAACAGATACCTGTCATGAGAGGCCAAAGCTGTGGTAAAACTACACAAAGTGCTGCTGGAAGCTCTGTTGGAGCTTCTGTCCCAGCTCCAACAGAAAATGGCTCCTTATATTTCAGACACCTGCCTCGTGCTCAAAGAAGCTATTCTGAATTTCTTGCAAGCCTCAGACCCCCCATATTGACATCTGTGAGAGAAGTATTCCAGGGGAGTCTGCTGTTTCTTTTCCTCCATTAGTCTTTTCTTTCGAGCCAAGAAGTCTGTGCAGACAGAAATCTTCTCCACTGACGCAATTATGAGGAATGGCAAGGGAAATTGAATTATTTCTTGGAAGCATTTCAATGGGTGGTGTTGAATGATGCAGTTGCTAAAACTATATGCTATGGCATGACTATTGTGTAAATATTAAAAAGTTGCTTTTGTGAATAATTAAAGGCCTACAACAGAATTCACTACGTCAGTAGGTTTGCTTTTATACGTTTCTTATCTTCTTTAATTCTTTCTCCTTTTGGTAATGTTAATCACATATTAAATTCATAATAATTCTGTTCATAACACCTATTAACTTCTGGATCTACTTTTAAAAGTGCCCTTACAGAGTGTGCCCAGAAC
Organism: Cygnus atratus; assembly: GCF_013377495.2. Lineage (NCBI taxonomy): Eukaryota > Metazoa > Chordata > Aves > Anseriformes > Anatidae > Cygnus > Cygnus atratus. Next base: position 21,019,432 of record NC_066374.1, read on the forward strand.
ACCTCCTAGATTCAAGTCACCTTCTCAGAAAACAAACACTGCATGTGCTTGCAGAGCACGAAACGTGGTAAGTATAATGGCTCAGGAGCTGGACAATTGCAGCAGAAATGTCTACCAAGATAATCTGTGATACTGTGAAAATGAGAGCACCAGGCAGTGACCATTTGCTCACCTGTAGATGGTAAAATTTTATATAACATTAAATGCAGATGACTCTAGGTTGTTAACCTCTCATTTCACTATGCACCTGCTCCATGTCCCTGGCAAACACAACTGCAGTTGCAGCTGCACTGCAATAAAGCACAGTTTCTAGGCAGGTAGTGGAAAATGCAGCTTTTGCAGGGAAATTCCTACCATAGTAAAGAGCAGGATGTTGGGTTTTGAATACTTCTCTGCACATTTCTGTCAAAACAGAAAAAAAACAGCAAAAGTGGCATCCTACGTTTTTCTGGTTTAAAAGGCTCAGACTTAGGCAAAGAAACTAAGGCTGTTTTTCTTCCTCACTCAGGCCACAGACTGGCCTACTCAGAAGATGCTGCAGAAGTCAGTAAATGTGCATGGTAAAAGAGCTGGCTGCCATCAGCAGGAGAAGACACTCAGGAAACAGAACTGAGCCACAGCAGGTTGGTCTCTGCCTCATGCTCCTCTATGGTGTTCAGTGAGTCAGTGCAGTCAGGCCTCCCAAATGAAGGGTACTGTGCTTTTCCACCTCTGGATGCCCAGTTTGGAGCCCTTACAGTGCAATGGAAAGAGGTGCTGAGCATCCTGCTGGGCCATACCATCACAGACAAGTCAGAGGTAACTGAAGTTTGCTTTCCCTTGCTACTGAGTACTTGACTATGTAGCCATCATAAACCTCTTTCATTATGAAGTGAATATAAATATGGAAGAAGTGAAAGAAAAAAAAAAGGAAAGGGAAAGAACAAATTTACACACAATTATGAGGAAAAAATAAAATAGAGTATTAGCCAGAAAAGTCAAGAGAATGGTAAGAGACGTGGGTGGGGACAGGAATATGAAATGGAACCAGAAAGTTGCTTACAGTCTTTGTTCATCCTTCACCCTTCACCTCAGCCATCAGTGAAATGGACTCGTGGTATTTCAGAAAGAAGGAAGGAAAAAGGGCAGCACAGCCTGGATCCTAGATGACACAGGACAGAAGAAAGGGAAGTGTTCATGACTCGTCTTCTGGTCCAAGGCGTGAGGGTGTCTGTCACAAAGTGCAGAAAAAGGAGAGCGGACCTGCAGTTCTGGGAGAATGGGAGAAGTGGTGTGGCTAGCGGTGTTTATGGTGGCTTCCATCAGCTGCAATGGTGAGTAAATGCTTCCTTGTACAAGAAGAAAAATCAGAGTATTAAGAGGGGAGGGAAATTCCTCTGAATTATAGTGTCTTATTTTTAAAAGTTGTTACATGTGGAAAGTCTTTAGTTTGTTGTTTGAAAAATAGAGCCTGACAATTCACAAGTCTTCTTCAGTATTGGGTACAACTAGGTGCTTCTGAGAGTGGGGCAGTATTAGGCAGAAGGTCAGCTCCCATGCACCAAAGCAAGAACAAAACAGCATTGTTCAGGACCGTTGGAGAGGACCTGCTCTGGTGTGGTGAGTTACCTTCCAAAGCTGTTTTTGTGAAGCTGGAATATGCACTTTCTTCTGGAATTTAATAATGCATCACCATTGCTCTGCTAGCATGGTCCTGGGAAGAAGAAATACAGCTATAACTGTGAGGCTAGATGTGGGCACAAACATGATTCCCCTTGGTTATTCCTGATCTACCGACTCCAGGTGCATTAGGGGAGGTGACAGCGGAAACTTGCTTCCATTCATACGCCTGTGAGGCACGTGTGCTGCTCCCAGGGCAACTGACACTGGCAGAGGAAGGTTCTGAGAAACCTTGAGAAAGGTGCTTTGACAAGGTGCGCACACAAGCGCAGAACTGCTCCTGATATTTAGAAAAACAGGTAGAAGTATGTTCCCCGTTTCATCACAAAGCAGCTCTGCAGATTTCTAGGATCTGTCTCTTAAGCTACTTGTTGTGAGTTAATGCAGTGGAACATAACCAGTGCCTTTCTGGGGAGAGAGGGGAAGGGGGAATGAGCTAAAAGGGCATAGACGGAGGTGAGTCAAGTCCAGCTAAACTCAGGTAATTTGCTACTTACATGAGGCACTTCCCAGAGGAGCTATGGTCTTAGTGGGCAGACAGCTGGACAGACTGGGAGAGTAAACTAGATACCACAAAATCCACACCCTCTTCTCCTGTGCCCACTTGAGTCTTTGGCAGTGTTTATCTGGTGGAGACAGATATGAACCAAGAATTCTAGGTCAGATCTGAACTCCTCCAAAGCTAAAGCAAAAAGATTGGTTTTGGTCCACTGTTCCAGTTCCAGGTCCAGTAATTCAGACCAGATACCTAAGGGTTGTTGCCTGCATACCACTTCCACGCCACCAGGAAAGCTGGTGCTGGCAGGCTAGGAAGGAATGTGATCAGCTCTTTTACAAAACGGACCAGAGTATAACAGTTTTTTGTTGTTGTTGTTGTTTTTTGTTGTCCTGTCCCGTTCCCCCACCCCCACCCCACCCTAGTATATTACAGGTAATACAAATCCCTCTGACCAGTCTGCTAATTTTAAATGTAGCTCTTCAGGTTTTTGTCTTGTCCAGCTCTATGTCCCTCTGCTGGGAGAATTCACACAATTTGTCTTGAAGTCTACATCCCAGTTTGATAAGTGTCACAGAGAGGAAATGTTTCTTTTAAAAATAGTGTCTCAGAGATTTTTATATTGCTGAGTTTCTCCCATTCCTTCAGTCAGCTCTCCTTTAAGGTCATCCTTGCTAATGCTGAATTTGGTCACACAGAGCAGCTGACTCCACAGGGAATCAGTGGATGCTAGCAGCAATTCCATGGCACACAGCACTGTAAAACAGTACTGAAGAGATTTTTAAACAAAATTCTGTCCAGATGAATACACTCAGTAGCAAATGTGCTTGAACTTGAGTGTACCAAATACCCTGAGGGTATTTCTCAGCAGTATTCTAAATAGCTTCCATCCTTGTTAGTTTTTTATGATGGGAGTCTGAAAAAAGGAAGAAGAGAAATGGAAAAAGCTTCAAAAGCTGATATATCAAGGAGCTGTGTTTGGGATGTGAGATTTGAAGAATGGAGCTGTGCCTGCCCACTCAAAGTCATATAGTAAAGGAAAACCAGTGTTCCATGTCAGAAACAAGCTTCCACAGTGCTCAACCCCAGCAGTCCCTTCAGCTGCTCCTGTGGACAGAGATCTACAGACCCTCTCCCCACCCTGCATGGCCCCTCCTGTCAGCTCTGGGACGTGCTGCTGCAGAGAGAAGTGCTTGCACAGCTGCACTGCTGGGTTCTGTGAGCACCAGGGAAGCTGTGTAAAAAGTTAGTGATGTTAACGAGTGCAAACCTGGAGCCTAATGAGCAGTGACACAATACATTTGATTTGTTCAGCCTTCTTCCCATACAGAAGGTACAGGGTAACTCTGCAATTATTGCTGTCAGAACAGTCAGTGTCAGCAGCGGGGGGAAGGCCGCTGCTGCTTGACTCATCCTGCAAGCATAAGCAGAAAGCCAAGCAGCAGAAGCAGGGCACGAAGTAGGGCTAGGGAGCAGGAATAAGAGATACTGCTTAAGGTCTTGTGAAGACTGTAGCTGTGATGCTGCTACCAGGAGCAGGATTTGTGCCTCTCGATACTGAAAAGGAATTGAAAACTGGCAAGCATCCAGAGAGAAGCAATAAAAATAGCCCTGAGTTCAAAGAAACTGTTCACTTCCCTATGCTCAGTGAGGCGGACACAGGCCCAGATTTAGCTGGCTGTGGGCTACAACATGTCTAAGATGCTGTCGCATGCTGGCTTTCACTGCCTGGTGATTCCTATTTGTCCTAAGGACTTTCCCCTCTTCTGATGTCTTCTTATTTCTTCCCGTCAACTCTTGTTCGCTGCAGCCCTCCTGGATCTGTCTGCTGTCCACCAGGTGGAAGGGGAATGGATGGGATCCACTACTTTACCATGTACTTACATGCCCTCAGAAGGTTTCACACAGCAAATACTCACCTGGAGCATGGAGCGAGACCACAGCATCTCCACCATCTTTCGGAGGGATGAATCTGGAGACCACATCTTGTTGGCTCGGTTCCGAGACCGGGTCAGTGTCCCAAAGCGCAGCCCAGGGGATGCCTCACTCCATATCACGAACCTTGAAATCCCTGACAGCGGACACTACACCTGTCAAGTCATCTGGAGGTCTAAAAATAACAGCTTGATAAAAAAGGATGTGACCACTACAGTTAAAGTCATCAAAGGTAAATCCAGCAATAAAGCCCTGCTCTTGTATAAACACTCTAATCCATGGAGCATGTAGGAGAAAAGGGAGCTGGCAGGATGTCTTTCACCCCATACTGTCTACCCATATCCAAGCTAAGTGTTGAGGTAGCTGGGTGGGAAGAGCCTCTCCTGTCCCTGGCTGTGTTAGTCTCTCTCACCTGCCAAGGAGGAACTGATGCTCTCAGCACTGTGGAGGGGTAGGGATGGATTGGGGAAGGGGGAGCAGTTAGTCAACATCCCAGTCTGGATCTACCAATGGGCCACTTGATCCACAGGTGTTTGACATAGCACCCAGATCTGGGTTTGGTTCTATGCAGATAACCAGTGTCTCTGGTTCTTCTGGCAAGTGGCAGAGCAAGCAGGTGTCATACTAGCCAAATGTGCCTTCTCCCCTTTGCAAGCATCCTCAGTGTGTGTTTAAAAAACAGTCTTTCTCAGAGGGGGCTACTGGGAGGGATGGGACAGGCCAACAGAACAGGCCTTCTGTGATGTAGCAGTAGCAACGGGTGGCAAGGCTGGTGTGAACCTGGCCTTAGGCCACTGTGTAGAGCTCAACCTACGCAGAGCAGTGGAGAGGTGGTGCTGCCTCTGCCCCTTCGGGGAAAGGGCTTAGGGCTAGAACATGAGCTGCCATGGGGCGAGGGAAACCTGCCCCCATCACCACCAGGGTCAGCACAACCCAGGTCCTGTCTGCTTTGTCTTCCAGTGCCAGCGACCAAGCCTACCATCAGGGCTGGCGCGCTGGGGCTGACGGTGCCAGCGGGAGCCAGGACCAGCCTGACCTGCGTGGCCCACGGGTCCCCACCCATCAGCTACCGCTGGTTCCGGGCAGTGCCAGGGGGGACAGCCCTGCCGCTGAGCAGCCAGGCCGAGCTGACGTGGGACAGCCTGCGGCCTTCCGACGCGGGGACATACTACTGCGAGGCAGAGAACAGAGTCGGGGCAGGGGCGGTGCAGCGGAGCGATGCCGTTGAGCTGGTGGTGAGAGGTGAGTCCCCAGCCTGCAGCTCTTCCCTCACCTCGGTGGCAGGAACTGGTGAGGCCAAATGGTTCCCATTTTCCCAGGGATTAGTCACGTAGCACCGAATGTGGATCGTGTCTGGATCGCTGCTCAGGAGGGGAGCCCGGCTCTGCCCTTGGCACTTCTCGCTTTTGCCTGGCTTGGAACTCAGGCAGGGAGTGCAGCAAACCGTCTGATGAGTGGTCTGTCCCACAGGGTCCCCAGTCACACAGCCACCCACGCCTGGGACCAGCCGGCACACAGGACCCCCACTCACCTCGGAAGGCAGCGAGGCTCCCCGCGTGCTGGGAGGTGAGTGACCCGGGCAGCAGGGAAGGGCTGGTTCCACCCTGCTGGCATGCAAATAGCACAGGCTGTCAGTGAGACGAGTCCACATGCTGGCCCTCTGGGGCTGCAGATCCTCTCTGGAGAAGGATAGAAATGGTCCCTCCTGTTGCCTGCAAGCAGGAGCTCAGACGGGAGTGGCTGGGGCAGAGCCCCCCGCCCCCCTAGACAGCAGCCGAGCCAGAGCTTGGAAAACCATGGGCTGGGAAACCAGGGGTCACACAGCCTCACCGGGAGTCACCCAGGGCAAGAACCCTGCCTTAGGGGGCTCCGTGCCCTGGGGAGCCTTAAGGTGCTGCTGCCTGTGGTGAAGCACGCCAGGCCAGCCGGGGAGGGAGGGAGTGGGGAAGTCCTGCAGCAACCTGGGTGAATTGCAAAGCTGAGCTGAAGGCAAAGCTGAAGCATCCCCGGCTGTGGGGTAGCCAGCCACAGCTGCTAGTGCCGAGAGCCACAGGGCTGCCATTGGCAGGGGTTGATGGCCAGGGAGAGGACAGCATGAGTGCCACAGGTCATGTGCAAGCCTGCTGTCAGAGAACATACAGGATGACACAGCAGAGAGAAAATTATGGCTCGTCAGTATGGGAGCAGGTGAAATGGGTGTTTTCTCTCCACGCACCTCAGAAGTGATAGCCTTAGATAATGCAGACTGCCCAGGCAGAGATCACTCCCTGCCTCGCTGCAGTGGCTTCACCAGGAAAAGGCTGCTCCGGCTGACACTGCAGGGGAGCTCTGGGACACCTTGCAGTGCGTTCACCCTTATGTCTTGGCAGATCTGCCCACAGCAACGCTATCCGCCAGGAACGATGTCATTTCAGAGAGGCCTCCCGCTGCCACAGGTGAGCAAGCCCCCTGGTGAAACACACACGATTTGCACTAGGAGGGACAGGCTGGCAAACAGTCTGCAGACCAGAGACTGAAACTGGCTGCCGCATTTCGCATTTTGCATTGCTGCTAGGAGCAAACCCCGGGCCTGTCAAACAGGCAGGAGCTGCCCTCTCGGCCGCCCATCCACAGGCCTTCCAGCGTTCATGTATTGCCTGATGTTTGCTTTCTGATCGCGCCTTAATGGGGATGAAAATGTTAACAACGATCTCAGCCCCAGCCTTCACAGTTCATCCGTGTTTTGGCCGCGGTTGAAAGTTCCACTGGGTCGTAAAGCAAAGTCAGCGGTTATTGGAAGCTTTCACCAGCCCGAGGGACTCCCGCTACCGGCGGTGCACGGAGCGGCTCCGGCCCGCTTGGCACAGCCCGGGCTGAGGTCCCCTCGCCCAGCCGCACCGGGGACAGCGGCGGGCGCGGCGGCCCCGCCGCGGTGTGACACCGCCGCCCCCTCACCGCACCGCACCTCCCGCAGGGCCGCCGCGGGCCGCGCTCTCCCCGCACCTCTACGCGCTGGCGGCCGCCATCGGCGGCGTGGCGATCGGCGGGCTCCTGGCAGCGCTGCTGCGCCGGCGTCGGGCCAAGGCGGGTGAGCGGCGGGGCCGGGCGCGGCCGGGAGGGCGGCGAGGGCGGCCGGGGGGGCGGCGGGGCGCTGGGCGGCGCTGAGCCCTCCGCGGCTCCATATCCCCATCCTCCCCATGGCCCCCTTCCTCCCCATCACCTCCGTCCTCCCCATCACCCTGCCTCGGCCACTTTCCTGCCCCAGCCCCAGCCCCAGCCGTTCTCCCGCAGGGAGAGGCAGGGTGGGAGGGTGATTCCTGAACGTGGGAATACGCGGGAGCAGCTGGGTTCGGTTGGTTTAGTTTTTTTGTTTGTTTCTCCCTGTGGCACATTAATCATAAAACGTATTGATACACATCTTTGATTATTTTTTTCCCAGAACCCATCTATGAAGTTGCTTTGTGAGTATAATTTTTTCATCTGTGATGTTGGGAAGACTTTGAGGGCATCATACTGACATTTGTTTCAGAAAAGCTTCTTTACTCAGTGAAAAGCCAAAGATTTCTTTGAACTTTTATTTATTGGGGGGGGGGGGGGGAGGGAGGGAGGGCAGGGGCAGGTACTGAATACCTTGACAGTCTAATTTATTAGCAGCATGAGGACATTAACATTTTAGTGCAGGAGTAGTAACTCATGCTAATCTTAACCCTTAATCACTTCATATTACTTTTCTATTAAGAGATATATCTTTATCTATATCTATATAATTACTTCTGATTTAGTCCTCCTTCTTTTTAATGTTTCTTTATTTCAGCCATAGCACTGCAGATGTCACAAGACTGGACACTGATGCAGAAGTACCTGTTCAGAGCCTAAAAGAGAAGATAAATTTGGAGGCTGAAACATCCTATGAAATTGTCACCACAAAAGACAACAACTACGACAATGTATGCAAGGGGAAAAATCCTGAGTATGAGACCCTTTTGACTTCCATGGAATCAGAATATGAAGTGCAAAACTTTTAGTAGAGTACCACATTTCCACATGAGCAGCTGTACAGAAGATGGGGCTGCAGATATTGAATGGTAAACTTTACCAAGGGAAACTATTCTTCCTGCCTGCCTTCTCCTCTGATAAATATACCAGTCTTGCTGCCTTTTTTTTTTTTTTTTTTTAAATCCAGGGGAACTGCATAACCTTCTTAGTCTTTGGCAAATGAGTTCCTTCCCATTGGTGCACAAACCCTCAGCCAAGTGGTTATCTACCTACCTACTTTTATTTTTTTATATAGAAAATCATTTCTGAGCAGTCTCCAGGTCAAAATGTTGCTGGGTGCAACACTGTTAGCTAATAACACCAGCAAGATGGACTCTCAAGTGTATGTTCCCCTGTTAGGACATGCCGGAGGGTGGGGAGCCAGGAATTGTGCTAGAAATGGACGTCCCCTGGATTTTACAGTTCAGCAAATACTGGTTGTACAGATTGTTTTTTTTCCTTGAGTCTTTTTTATTAGAGGATAGTAAGGGGACCATAAAGATGGTTGATATGCCAGGAATATCACTTCTGCAATCAAACTGGAAACGGCCCTGTAGGTGATGAACCTCTTAACTACCACCTTGTTTTTCTCCTGGTGTTGAGAAAAAAATGGTAACATTTTAATTTTCAATGTGGAAGACAGAGGCATGATTAAATAGAAGCATTGCAGAGAAAGATTTGAGACATTTGTAATAGTAGTTGTTCAAGGAACCTCCCTGGACTCAACAGACTGGCACTGATTTGCTGTGTGGGACATGACACTGGTTCCAGAGTCTGGTTACAACTGTGATAGTTATGCTGACCTACATTATGGGGATGCTGTGAGCATTCATGTTTGTAAAAAGCCTTGAAAAGTGCTTGGTTAGTGCAATGTAATTTCTTTCCCAGGGCAAATATGAAATGCTTCAAAGGATTTTCATAGAATCATAGAATATCCCAAGTTGGAAGGGACCCATAAGGATCATCAAGTCCAACTCCTGGCACCACACAGGTCTGCCCAAAAGTTTAGACCACGTGACTAAGTGCACAGTCCAATCTCTTCTTAAATTCAGACAGGCTTGGTGCAGTGACTGCTTCCCTGGGGAGCCTGTTCCAGTGTGCAACCACCATTTTGTGGCATATGGATTCTGACTTCCTTGTTTTACCATCCAGTGCCTTCATTTTTTTGATGCCTGCAAATTTATGCTTTTGCTCTGTCTTCTCGTTTAGTTCTGCAGAGCAGGTAGGGAGGGGTACAGTCATGGCCACAGTGTGACTTGGAACTCTGAGTTGAGTTTAACCTTTTAAACAGGAGAGGACAGAAGGGAGGCATCGAGTCAGCCCACATCAGACTGCTCTCACCACTACAACCCTCACCACACCCCAGAATGGTACATGTCACGGTTGCGGTGCTGCCTCCACGTGCACATTCACAAGCTTGCAGCCACCTACTGCTACAGTGTGAGCACAGTAGGGTACAGCAGCAGTCTGTTGGAACAGTGGTGACTGCAGACAGACCTGAAGCCAATGGAAGAACTCCCATTTCAGTGAGTTTGTTAGAACCAGCAATGCTCGAGCTGAGCAAGTTTAGGGCTGAAGGGTTTCCATTAGCGCTTTTCTTCCAGATGCTTCAGCTAGCTCTAGTTTTTTGGGAATGCACCACCCACAGTAGGGAGGTAAATGTAATGCTGCTACATCACTGTCAGAGGTTAGAAGGACTCTGAGGATGCTTAGTACTAAGTCATCCTTCACTGCCAGTGGAAGGCTGAAATACACTCAAGAGTCTGAGAAGAGAGGTCATCTAAAGGATATAAAAAATTGCCTGTGATTTAGCTCAAGCGTTAGAATCCTTAACTTTCATGTCATAGCATTGCTCAATACATTTGTCTGCTCTAAAAAGCAGTTATTTAAAAAAATGTTGTGCAGCTCCCTATTTATTGTTTCCTCAAGGACTTGAACATTTTCTTCCCAGCAAAAAACAGCTGTTTTCTACCAGTCCACACTGCAAATGATTTTCTTTGCCAAAGACTGAAGCCGGGGCGGGGGGGGGGGGGGTGGCAATCTGCTGCTTGAAGGCTTTAGAGCTGCTTGGCTAGCGACTCTTACAGATCTGCCGTGCTTCTGCTGCCAACTGCTCTAAAATCACAAGATCCACTTCAAAATAGGAAGTCCACATTCCCTACATTAGTTTTAAAACTCTTCTTAGAACGTGGATTTTGGCTTCTTTGTTTTGCCAGGTGGTTCCTGAGCTACAAGGCCATACTTTGCACTGCCAAGGCCTTCCTCTCAATCAGGAGGGCTGATCTTTGAGGTCAATCTTTAATGCAACACTAGCCAGGCTCATGAACTTCAGATTATGTGCAGCCCTGACAAGGAGCCTTTAGTCTATAAACCCAGTGCTAACGGGGTGTAGGCTTGGCTGTGGGGTGTGTGATCTCTTACCTGTGCTTAAACATACTCCAGGGCATTCCTGGAGCTCTTGCAAAAATAAAACAGAGGGTATGTGCCTTTTTACAAAGGCAGCAAGCTGCGTGCTTAGCTGTTCCTGACTTCAGCTGAAGCACATTTCCTGCAGGAAGCTTTGTTACCCAATAGCCTGGTTTGTTTACTCTTTGTTTATCATTAGCATCTTAAATGTACTGGCACTGCTGGTGTGCTGCCGTGGTGCAGGGCCCTCTGTCTGTCAGACACCTCTGGACACCGGCTGCCATCCTATGGACTTGGCAGGTGGATCACCAGCAGGGATGGGGATGCCGCCTTAAGGAAAGCAGATTTTTAGGGAGAGTCACTGGCTTCTGTTAAATCCATCAAAGCAGCTGGGGGAGCATGGGGGAAGCAGACAAGCTCGGGGACATGCAAACCCTCCATCTCAGCACTGACTGGAACCCTCATGGCTGTTGTCTCTGCTCACCCGGCTCTTCCTTTTTCCTGGGCCAGCAGCCTAAGAGCAAGGTCAGGCAGATTTTTATAGCCTGAGCGCTGGGAAGAACAGAGCCTTGCTTCTACCTTCAGTGCCCTGAATTACGATGACACATCTTTAGGACATTAGTGATTGTAAGACAAGATCAGAGAGAAAATTTTACTGTGCCTTTTGCAGGGTTTCACAACCACAGCAGCGGGCATTGAGGGGCAGTTGCGCTGCAGTGCCAGGCTGCTGTGCTTCCCAGCAGCAGCTGGTGGGGCCTGGCCATGACCCCAGGCTGCGCAGCACCTGCTCTGGGCTTGCATGCTGGTGCTGCCCTCCCACATGGCCAGCTGCCCTCTGCCAAGGACAAGCAGTGCTGGGACCCCTAGAAATATGTGTGAGGGGCTCTTCTGCCTTGCACCTGGGGCTGAAGTAGGCCATCCCTACATTGCTGTGTTTGTTGTAGCTCATGCATTCACTGCAGAGCACACCTCCCAGAAGCTGGCCTTGGAGACACCAGGTTGAAACAGCTGCTGTTGGCATTAGTGGTCTCAGGGGTAAAGCAAAACAAAAACAAAACAAAACAACAAAACCAACAAACAGGGGAATGGGGAGCTGCAGCTCTGTGCATGCAGGGTAAAAGCATGTGGTGTGAGGTCAATGTTATGTGGGAGAGGAACTGAAAACTTCTCAGCTTCCCCATCCTCATCACAGCAGATCCGGCCCCAAAATGCAGGATGAGACACTCTCTGCTCCCCAAATTCCATTCTCATTCATTTACAGCTAGCCTAATGGTTTTTGCAAGATTTGTTGCCTTTATAAGCTCGTGATTTCAAGTTCCATTATTATGTAACACCATGATTTTTCCACATTTTGGTTCGTCCTGGCACTGATCTGCTCTGAGGAGTTCCAGACAGTTTCTTCAGAAGCCCTGAAGTCTAAAAGAGGCTGCAGAGAAAAAAAAAAAAAAAGTAGCAGATGCCCCAGGTGAAACACATCTCAAGTACCTCAGTTGCCCTCTAGTTGGGGCAGCAAAACATCTTTGGTCATCAGCAACAGACCAATGGAAACAAAAAGCCTTTCTCCAGTGCATAGGTTGTTTTTCCCTATGCAGCGAGTGTGGCTATTTTTTATTTATATCTTTGGCATGTTTGGCAGTAAAAACTGTTGGAAACAGAACATTTTTCTTCTGAAAGCTGTAAAGGGCTTTGCTGTTGTGTACCTCCATCAAACAAGAGAACTTCTCCCTTCCTTGCACTGGTCACTCACTCGGTGACATGACTCATCCACTAAAGGCCAGCTCCACACCAGCACAGAAAGGAAACCTCAGCTTCCTCTCTGAAACTACCGAGTCTCCAGAAAAAAAAAAAAACACACACTATTTCTAGTGGCTAGCACATTGTCATGAGACTTGCAGCTCCACTCACTTCGAAGCAGAGCGCAGTTGCAGGGCTCATACAACCGTGGGGATGTTGGCTTCTAAACTGCCAAGTTTGCCCTGGATTTCAGAGCCCTTCTGTACCTGCCATTCTCAACAGGGAGAAAAGAGAGGAAGTCTCTGATAGAGGAATTTGTACCACTGTAATTTGGTATTTCCTGTAGAAGAGGAAGGGGTTAACTTTCTTCCCCTAAAAAGCAGAGGGGCAAACTTTTCTGAAAGTAAAACCATAAATGAGGAAACAACAGTGAAGAGCTTAAAAGGAGTGCTCAGCTAGCTGCTGTGCAGAAGACAGGCCTATTGAAACCTTGAGGTCTGTGAAGACAGAAAGGGTTGGGGTTGATATATCTGTCTGCTGCATTAAGGATCCACAGGAGACAAAGCAAACCCTGAAATAATAGACTTTGTTCTCTTTTCTGAAGCTGACCTCAGTGACAGAGATCAGGGTGATGTCCATGAGTCATGTGTAGGTGCAAGAGAGAGACCACGGGAGTGTGAGTCACAATGACTAGGACTGTGCTTGTCCAGAAGTGCACAATAAGCCCTACTGATAGGGCTTATTCAGAAAGCAGAACATAATTTGCTTAGGCAACGCCATATATTCATTGGTCCCAACTTTGTACAAACTCCAACTTCTAGAAAATATTTAGCAAGAAATAGTTGCAACAGCAACAAAAAAAAGTGACTTAGTATTAAAGTTTATCAATATTGCAAAATTTACTGGTGGTGCCGTCCTAAAAAAAAGTCAGTGGAGCATTGGGAATTTCTTAGTTTCTGAATTTAATTTAAATGCTTTCAGGGAATGTGGTTTGTCATACTGGGTAAGGCACTCACCCTCTGTTACCCCCACCCCAAGAAATATCTCCAGCTATATATCTGATATGTCACATCAGTCATTAAAAATGCTGACCGATCATTAGATCTTCAAGTAGATGACTTAGAGGGAATTATTTCATAAAATAGCTGAAATATACCAAAAGCTACAATAGGCAACCTTGCTGCAAGTGCTGACTAGGAATAATCAGACAAAAACAAGGTGTCTTCTCCAAACAACATGATTTCAAGAAAAAGCAATGGACTCCATAGACTTATTTAAAAACAGCTAGAGCAAACAAGCACTTCACACTGGCTAACAGAATAGGGGGAACTTAAACAGAAACCTCATTAATTTGTACTCCAGCTTCAATTAAAAAAAAAGATTCCTACACATCCAAAAAAAATCCACCAAAAATGATATTAAGGCTAATGCTTCCATCACCCACATTGGTATGATTATAGTTGCCAGAACCTTTATTAACCGAACAGCATATTTATTAACAACTTGCTAGCCAGTGCTGTGACATAGAACAGTGTTGGCCTTGGCTGTTTTCCCAACACAGAGGAATGGTACCAGCACCACTTCTGCAACAGTTTGCCGTTAGGATTACACCCCAACAGACACTTCCGAAATTGGGGTGGAGAGGAAACCTGACAGCATGGAATCAGTCAGGCATTCAGCAAGTTTGCTCAATACCTTGTCACGTTTACAGAGAGGATCAGAATACAGATGCAAAGGCTCCTGCCCAAGTCAAGGAAGGAGAGTCAGTTCCCTCGGTGTGCGGCTGTGTTGCTCAGCAAGTGCCTCACTTGGGGTATTTGACAAACTGACACTCTGCCAAACTGAGTGTCGAACTCAGCTTGTCAAATACACGCAGTGCTGCACTGCAGCTCTCTCCAGGCTGTCACAGTCTTCACTGAGATGCTGTCCTGGGCAAATGAAAAGGGAAAAGAAGGTTTGAACCTCCTGTTAAACTTCAGAGACTTTTTCCAGTTAGCAAACTGTCATCATCCCTCCCGCATTTCCCCCTCCAACGTTTTTCTTTGGGTAAGGGAGAACCACACAAGCAGACATTGCCTTCTGCTGAGGGAAATTTATTAGTTCAAAGGCTAAAGCTCTGTGGAGCTGGAAATGATGCCAAGTTTTAAACTAACCTTCTGCCTTAGCTATACATCTACCTTGGTAGCTTGAAATATTGACAAAAATGTCCATCCAAATGCTCACACATGCAATTTGGGTACGACATCATGAAGACCAATGTCTCTCTAGACACACAAAGTCTAGACAACGAACCTGAGAACATACTGCAGTGGAACAGTTCCGCATTGGTTAGAGATAAGGGCATGATAATCTAACAGACTTTTCACAGCTTTCATTTTTATCCTCCTAAATTTAAACAAGTTTTCCAGGCTTCTCAGATTTAATTTCTTTTATTTTGGTCCCTATGGTACAGGTTGGGGTGAAATCCTGGCTCTATACATGCCAAAGATGAAGTTCCTTTTGGCAGGAATAGCCTTAGGGTTTTACCTCTTATTGTACCTCTGATAGCTAAAACCAATCTTTTTACCTAGACCTAAAGATTTGAAGAAGGAACCCTTCTAGACTGTCAAAAAAAAAAAAAAAAAGTACAACTCTGCCCCTGTGCCTGCATGTAGAGGATCACCACTGGTTCTTCTGGAAGTAAGATCAGCTGCCAGCATTGGCTCAGAGTCCAGTGCCATGTGTGTTCACTTCTGGAAAAAAAAAAAGTAAAAAAAAGAAAAAGCAGCCACAGCGGCCTCTGGTCCCTGCAAACTTCAGTCCCAAACTCTGCCTGCCAGCATGAAGCTGCACTATTACATGTTATAAAGACTGTGATATTAAATAAAAACCAAAGCACCACACAGAGAAACAATGAACTTCTTTGGGAATGAAGTGAAACTTTCTCTTCCCTTGTCAAACCAACCCCCTTCTGCTTCATTTTGAGCTCACAGAAGCAGCCTCTCCTGCAATAAATGGAGTTTTTCACCCTAACACACTGACATAATCCACGTTCCTTTAAGTATGAATACAAGCTCCTCCTCCCAGTATTCCTTAGCACAAAGATCAGAAGATGCTGTCAACTCCTCTGTTCCTTTAACAAGAGTATTAATTAAATTCAGAAAAGCACTTGAATTAAATAAAATATATGCAAGAGAAGATATTGCTGAGTACTACCATGCACCGTGTCATTCTGGGATGTTGACAGTTCAGAATTTGAGTCTAAAAACAATCTGAAATTCTGACATGTAACTCTTGGAAAAATTCATCATGACTCCTAAACTGCACACATTTTGCATAACACTAGTTTAGTGTCATTCATATTCTCTGCAGGCCAGGCCCAGCTATAGCCTAGTTTTAATCATGGTGCTTTTAGCTTCCTTCCTAGTCCCCTAATCTTAATTTCACGTGACCAGCAGCACCAGTTTCTGAGAAAGCAGCCAAACTATCTTTGGTATCAAAATGAAAAACTAAAACGGTTATGCTAATTATATTTTGGAAGGCTGACCATTAAAGACATGAAAGTAGAAATCAGCTGCAGTATGCTAACAGCATTCCACAGAGAGCAATTTATTAAATCTTTTCTATCTGACTTCTGGGGCTCTATTTTAAAAGGATGATCATAGGATCTCATCAATATGAAAAGGGAATGTATTTTTGTTGTCTTTTTTTTTTTTTAAATGTAAAAATACAAAATAAAAAATGTCAAATATGTGTTCTTTATACGTGCTCCAAAAACAGCAGAGTAAAAAAAGGTTTAACAGCAAAGAAACAGCTACAACTTTGAAGATTAAATCAACTTCTAGATGAGGTTACTACAAAAGCTTTGCAATTCTTACATTCCCCCTACCCTCCACATTACACCTTTAGTGTGATGTAGATAGCAAATAGCCCTTTGTTCTGGCTCTTAATTTGGAATAAATTTCAACCACAGTAGATAAAAGTAGCATGTTGCAATGGATAAAAGAAGTGTGTGCATTTCATGAGTATTAGAAAACTCATGTCAGTGCTAATAAGCTGATTTAAGATCATTCTAGCAAAAGACTTACTGGTTTAACCACAATTCAAACTGATGTGTGGTTGGTCAAATTCCTCTCCTTCCAAATCAAACTCTGCAGTACCATGGAAAATGAAAAAAAAATGTTCTGAAGGGTTCACATAGCTGTTGTTGGTCTTAATAAAGCCAGGATGAGCTCTCTCTGCCTGAAAATGCTTTCAGTAAAGAGTTAGATACTGCATGCTAACTACTGGCAGCACAGAGGTAAAAGAAAAATAAACCTGTCCCCCCATAATACCTCCCAGACGTAGCAAAGTGTGATGAAGGGGCTGAGCTGCACAAAGAAAGACTGAGCAGGCTTTTCAGCAGGTATCAGTTACCAGACTTGCCTTAACTTCAATGCTGATTTCTAACAGTGGGAGATCTGACCTTGAGAGGAGGGAAAAAAAAAAAGGGGGGGTGGGGGGAGAGAAAAAACCCACAGCATTGCTTCTGCTATTGCAGCTTAAAATAATCCCCCATTGTGGCTTTCTGAGGGGGAAAACAGCCACAAGAAACGTTGCTGTCAGCAACAGATAAGAGGAGGGTCACACAGTGGAGATAATTCTATCAGCAGATGGGAACAGAGCTTTCTACCCCACCCTGTAATGATAGTATCTCATTTGAATGGATTTTTCATTGTCAGAGCTTCTGGTTTCAGGCTAAAATGGGTATTTCCAACTAAAGGCTTAGTGTCATAAAAGAGACTGAGCAATCAAGTGCATACTCTGGGGGAAAAACAAAGTTTTTCTTCCTGCATTCTCCAGTAAGTCCCTTACTGAAGTCAGAAAATGCTTCATTTTCAACCCCCTCCAAGCCCCATACCATCTCTGAGGGATTTTTACATGGCTGTCAGACAGCTCTACAACTTGTGATGAAAATAAATGTAAAGTAAAATTATTGCATAGGTTTGACTCTAAGCCTAATAACATGTGTAAACATGTGGCTGTGTGTTTTTCACATGCTGAGTGGCAATGTCCTAAGATGCAGATTGCAGCAATTTCAGGACATGCAGTTATTGTTCAAGATTTGAGCTGGAATCAAGGCCATCACTGTTTTCTGCTTAGTTAAACCCAAATGGCAGCCTGCATTGGAAGTAAGAATCCCCACAGATCTGTGGTGAATGGGGTCTGCTGATCCTGACCATCAGTAAACCTTGGGACGTGCTTCTCCTAGGAGCTAGGATTCTTCATTATAACCAAATCAAATTCAAATGAGTTTGCTCATGGCAGACTTCCATTGGCTGCCATTCTGATCCATTTAGGATCTTCTCATGCTCCCAACCCTGCAGCTGAAACTGCTGTGAGCTTTGCCTGACAAATTTTGGAATATTTGGCTCAGGAGGTTCAATCTCATCTATAAGGCAGGCTCCAGCAAAGCCTGGAGCTGAAGCCCAAGGGGTTTGCTTCACTGCAGGCAAGCTGGGCTATATATGCAAGCATATCTCCCTGTAGCACGTCTTCTGACTTGGATAAGCTAGTAACGTAAAAACAGAGCAAGAGGCCAAATGCTGCAGCCAGTTCATTATTAACTCCTGCTCTTTAGCTGGCAGGTCCTAAAGCAGCTCTAAGCTACCTGCTCTGCCATACAGCTCAGCTCCAGTCTGAGCCCATTGCTGCAAACAGCGCTATATTCTGCTTTGCCAGAGGGCTCACAGGGTTGAAGATGGAGCCTTTTCAGTGGCATATGAATTGCTTGCTCCCCAGGAGGAGCTGTGAAACTGCAGCATAGGGCAGCAGCTTTATGGACAGCCCCGTCCCTGCCCCTGCTGGAACCTGGAGGCCTTTTTTCCCCCTGGCTCTGCAGCAACTGGGAAGGCCCTTGCCTCTCCTTTCAGGGGTCTTTGGGCTGCAGGTTACTGGACGAGGTGGTGACCAGCTGCCTTGTCCTAAGGAAAATTCCTAGGCACTGTGACTTGGTGAGTACAGCCACTGACCCAGTTTTGGTGAGGACCTGGGTGAGAGCCTGAAGTGCATCAGTGAGGACTATCCCTAAGCAGCTGCAGGAAGCATAAACCAGCCACATGTTCCTGGTGCTGTCTTCCTGTGCTACCCTGTTACCTCTACCACACAGCCCTATGTACGTTGGTTTTTTTCCTTGCTTTTGTCAAAAGACTGAGAGCAGCCCCTCCTTGCTCAGCCCAAGCTGTCTGTCCCCTCTGCCTATCCCTGCTTCACAATAAACATCTTCTCCATCTTGTCCTGTGAATCTGACTTTCACTCTTCAAACTTGCTCCAAAAAGTGAAAAGCATAATCCAGCACTTTTTCTCAACAGACAAATTAGCCCCACTTCTAATGGGAAACTACACAGTCTCCTACCTTGTGCCTCTACATCTCCTTCCCATATCTTCCCTTTGTTTCCGCCGTGGAGGCTCTCCTGGTACCACTGTCCATCTGTCTGCACGCAGCACTGCGCTGGCGGGCACTGTCACGCAGGAGACAGCAAGGCTGCCTGCCCCTCTGCCCGGTGCCGCGCGTGACATGTCGGTGCTGTGTTGGTGCCCTCACTGCACGCTGTTTGGAGCCTTCCTCAGCAGGGCTTTGCAGAGCTGCATCCCTACTGCAGCAGTTCAGCGCCAGGCCCCGGTCCTGGACAGGCTTTCCTGCAGCACCGAAGATCAAACCCGCCTCTCCTGTCAGATCAGCACTCGTAGTAAAACCTGTCCAGTGGGACAGTGAGGTGGATGGGCCAACCCTGCTACCCCCCCTCTTCAGGAACAGGTACGCCCCTGGCAGGCACACTGCTGAGGTCTGGAACATTCAAAAGCAACCCTGATCCAGACCTCAGGCCCGGGATTGCTGTAAGGGACAGAAAAACAGGATGCACTGGCCCCCGCTCCTGTCTGCCCCACAGCTCAGCACACAGAGTCACAAGCACAAGGCACCATTCAAACACTCGGGTGAGGAGGTTGTGGGTTTCGCTTATGGCTGCAGGAACAGCTTGCAAGGGCAGGAACCAGAAACGCTGCAACCAGCACCTTACAGCTTGCGCAAAAGGACCAGGAAGGGCCTGATAAACCCATTACCTGGCATTGCTGGCTGCGTGCCCTCCCGCATCCCCCCGTACTCACCTTTGATCTCCAGCCCCTGCCCTGGCTCCTCCGCGGCGCTCAGAGGACTCTGCCTTCAGCTGTGAAGGGGAAGGAAGGAGGTGCGTGGGTGACCACTCATCTGACAGCCTGGAGTCAATGGGCAGCAAAGAAAAGGAGCTGAAGAGCATGGCTGCGCCTGGCTGGGACACCAGCTCTCCCTGGTAAAACCCTCCTCCATCCCACAACTTCCCCCACTCTTTGTTTGCGGTGTCTCATCTATGACTAATTGAGATCAAAATCTCCCTACAGCCAGCAACTCATCTGTAGCGTGTGTGCATGTAAGCCCAGTGGGAAGCACGTGCATCCCAGTACCAAGTAGGCTACGTATGCATCACTAATGATATAAATTGTCATTCTCATCAATGAATCAGGGTCCCAAGGACAGCACTGTCTGTCTGAGATGGGAGAAGTTTGCATGCCCTAACCCTGTGGTTGCAGAAGCATACACTACCCCACACCACAGCTCCTCCCCAAAGGGAAATACCAAAAAAAGCTCCTCTGGTTTAGGAAGATGGGCTCCCAACATGGAGGGGAGGCAACCTGAATCTGAGCTGGCTCCGGTCCCCTGGAAACTGGTGGTGTAATGGAGGCAGAACAGCTTTCTGTATTGCCAGGGATGCAGGCATCCCATGTGTTTTGGCACCCCATCACCAGTGGTCCACGGGGCAACTACCCCCAGGGACGATCCCCCCCCATCCCCAGCCACCCGTCAGCCAGCTGGATGGGGAGCTGGCACCTACCGTGCTGAGCTAGCCGGGACCCACCAGGGCAGGGGCACCAGCATGGGGCTGGCCCCAGTGGTGGGGGCACAGCCCAGGCACACAGCTCGTTTTTGAAGGGGCCGCTCCTCCTTCGAGAGGAAGCTGTGAATGGGGAAGATAAGGCTGAGGTTAGATAACAGGAAATGTCTGGATGTGAGTGACAACACGTCCAGGTTGTGAAAGCTGTTCTCCCCATCCCGCGCCAGGGTGCAAGGCTCAGAGCAGGGTGAGAGGCAGCTGGGACAGCCCTCACCCCGTGCAGCCATGTCACCTCAGCAGGCCTGGGCCACCAGAGCAGTGCTGCTTCTCTCTTCATGTCCCAGCTGAAGGCATTGTCCTGCCGGCCCTGGTATTTCCACAGGGAAGTGACCTGGGCAGCTGTGCTGGCTGCCCACAGCCAGCCACCCCTCAACTGCCCAGCCCACAGCAAATCCAGGCTGTGGGGGACCAGAGGAGCTGTGAGGAGGGCCACAGTGCAGGGCAGAGACTGCCAGGAAGGCTTTGGCTCAGGGTACAGGCTCATTGCCATGCTTGGCCCTGAGGGGTCTCTTGTGTCTCTTGGCTGCGTAAGGAGCAGGGACAAGGGCTGCCGAGGTTCATGCAGAAAAGTAAGAAATAATGCTTTGTTCAGAGTCATTTGGAATTATAACCAAAGCAAGATCCTCTGTTTCTCACCTCCTGTCCTCTCATGGCCTGCCTGCAATACTGGGTGCCCTAAGGTAGATGCGCCATCATCTCTTAGCGCTACTTCCATCTAACCTGCCCGGGAGCAAGGCCAGTCAACGCAGCTTGAAGCGGCAGCCAATGAGCTACCTGTGCTCAAACTATCAATACAGAAGCCAAACTGATTCAAGCAAAAGCAGAAATTTTAGAGAGAGATTCCTTAGTGTAGACAATATGGCATACTACATTTTTTCAGGTGAAGACTCATCAAAAAGCGTCACTTTGTGCCTACACTGTCGCAAGTGTTCGCCAACAGCTAGCAGTGCCGGTGTGATGAAGGCTTTGTTATCCTTCTTACAGGACTGATCTTCTCACTCCCAATGCTCAGCTGCTATCTTTCCTTTCCAATTTTTACCTCACAGGTTTCCCTTCCCAGCCTCCCCACTTCTGTCCTGGCTCTACAGCCAAACCGCACGGAGATCCTCCTGCTAATGCAGGCCCCAGCAGCAAATGCTAGAGGATCTCCAGCAGCTTTCAGTTACATTATCAGCATGCTTGGGCTGCAGCCACATATTTTATTATGCTTCTGCAGTTCTGTCCAAACCCCTGATCTGGAAAACACACACATCTGAGAGTAACTGTGTACTCTGAGTTCCTTGGGACTGCACACAGGCTACTTCTGAGCCTACATGTGGATGCTGGGGACACCAGCGTCCCTGCTAAAAGCAAAACTTGGCCCTTGTGCTGAGGGATAGTTAGATAATGAGGACTACAGTTACTCTCAAGTTCCTCTTTCATCTGCCTGTGCTTTAAAATATATAATAAAAGAGGAATGGAAAGGTCTGGTTGGTTTTGCTTCGGTTTTAATTGGAGGAAAGAAATAGGCTTGTTCATGTAGTTTTTATAGTTTTTTCCTGGGTTTCTTTTTCACTCTCCCTTTCTCCTGCTTGTACCCAAAAGGCTTTGAAATGGGTCACCTTTGAGGTGAACTTTAGAAAGAAAAAAAAGGCAGATATTTTATTTCCACTCTTTGTGGGAATGCAATACAGAGGAGATTAGGAGACTTACTGCAAGTCTGATGATTTTGTCCTGCTTATTTTTGTGTCACCTGGCTGCACCTGATAGCAAGCCTTGCAAATCTAGGAACAGAATCACCCTGAAAAATGCTCTTTGGATATTTCATGCTCCCCTTGGGTGGTTACACAAATTATTACTGACTTTACATGTCCAGAGCAAGAAACAGACTGATAAAAAACAGTAATGAAACTGAACCAGTGTGAAAAGCAGCAAGATCATTTCACATCCAACAAAAAGGCCCAAGGGCATGACTGCAAACTTTGTGTTAGGAGCTGGGATCCTTCGCTGCCAACCTGCAATGAATTCCCTGCCTGCACTCCATGGTACCATCCAAATCAGCTAGCTTGAAGTTTATTCAGTTATGTCAGCATGAGCTTCTGTCAGACTTCCTAGCAGATATACCAACACAGACCTTTAAACCTTGCAGCGGGTTGATCTAGTGCCCCTCTCCAGCCAAGATGCTCTTCTTCACGCTGCACCTAATTGCCGTGCAGTCCTGCAGACCAATATTGATATCTAAGGTGGATGTTTCACTGCAAAGCTGACTTCCTCTGCAGCTTACAAATGTCACCACACTACCCTAGTCAGTGCAATAGCCTTGAAATTGCACTCAATATTTCCTAATCAAGCTAGCTTTTTCAGTACTTTTACAGCATGCAGCTCTGTGGCCTGCTCTGGGAAGGGGAAGAAGGGAGGTAGAGAAGCTGGGCGGATTACAGACGGCCAACAAATACCATCTCAGAGGTCTTTACACGTTGTTCCCCAAACCACAAAATTGTCTTGGAAAACAACACAAAGTGGCTAAAATGGGTCACAGAGACAGTCTGATTAGCACACAGTAAGTTATTTTGCATTTTAGTTTCAAGTTACTGTACTTTTTACCTGTCATAAAATAAGCCATAAAGAATTAGCAGGTTTGTACTGGACACAGACACATTCAGGCTCATTCTACATCTGCACTGCTCTGTATTCATTAATCTTAACTGAGTTAATAAATGCCAGATGAATGCTGAGTTCGCACCACTCGTCAGTGTACCTTCACAGGACAGCAGGAGATTTTCCCTTGGGACAATTCATTGCATAAATATCTTCAAAGCCAACATGCTCCTCTTGATGAAGCAATTAAAGCTATATAGACCAAATCAGGCCTGATGACAATCATCAGTGGCTGCCTTTCATTTCAGTTTTCTCATACAACCCAGTTCTGCCATCCTGCAGCATCCAGAATTGAGACCAACAGTTTTTACACCACTACACCAAGTGATGCAAACACAAATCATTCCTATATCAAACAAAAAAATACCAAACCACTCTCCCTCAGATTCTCCTCTCATGTGAAGAGCAATATTTCCCCGTGCACTGGCTATTTTCAGTATCATTTTCAATTTACTTGCCTCCATCCATGGGTCCTGGGGGAGCTTTCAGATTAAATCCCAAAGAGCCAGTCACTGCTAGACTTTCTCCTGAGCTGTCTCTGAGCAGCAGTTGCTGATGTGCCCTGCCTGCAGCACAGTGTCAGTGCCTGAGGCTCTAAAGAAGACAGGAACGCACCCTCCAGCAGTCAGAGCTGAGCACAGCACTTGGTGATTTCTCCAGATGTCACCGAACTCTTACACTTCTCCACGTTACAGGTGGTGTATGGGCAAAGCTGAGGGGTCCAGTGTGAGCCTAGCATAAATGTGCACAGGGGGAAAAAAAGAAAGAAAAAACAGTACAAAGAAGGTCATTCGCATGAGTGACCATACCACTATGAGAGGTGAGGAGAGGAGGAAAAGGGAGGCCAGGAGCAATTCTGAGCCTTACATCTGGAAGCACTCATGGACCTGGATCCTCCAGGGAGTGGGAGGGGATGAGCACTGTCAATCTCCAGAAGACAGAGGATGAAGCCACAGCTTAGCTCAAGGCACAAAAAAAAAAAAAACAAAAAAAAAAAACCAAGCAAACAAAAAAAACCTACACCAATGCAGGAAAAAATGGAAAAAATGACAACTATTTCTTGAAGGCAGTACATGATGGAGGAGCTGTACATGATGGAGGAGCTCACTGGGGAGACCCTCCCGCAACAAAGGCCTTTAACCCCCGCAGCAGGCCTCGTGGGAAGAATCTCTTTGGTCAGCAAGCTAGGTCAGAGACACTGCACCCTTGCCACCAGTCTGCCTGTGGACATAAGACTTCACCACTAGTCTGCCTGTATGCTAGCTCCTTCTGCAAAACAGACACTCGGCTAAACTCTGCCTCTCTGGCTAACCTGAGCTTTGAGTCACGTGAAGATATTGTTTCCATTTTGAACCCTTACTTCATTCCGAAAAGAGAAAAAAAAATCATACCACATGGACCTTCCATTTTGTTGTAAATGCTATCTCCCTCCCTTCCTGCCCCCTTCTCAGGCAGGCACACAGTGGTAAGAGTCAGAGGCTGGGCTCTAGCAAATGGAGGATGTTTCTGTTCATGGTTGATTATGTGTTTGTCACTTTTATTTTAGACTTCTGGTTAAGGAAAGAGAGGGAGAGAGAGAGAAGGGCACAAACCAAGAGGCTCAAAGCTGTTTTTCAGATGGACAGTGACAGATAAGAAAACCCCACTAACTGTCACAGTCATTGAATGACCCAAAAGACATTCTGTACAGCATATACTATTAATAATAGTAGTATAAAATGAATAATAGCAGTGTAAGTATTGTAATTCCAAAGAAGTAGAAAAAGAATGTCAGGCAGAGGTCAAGTGGGTTCAGGTAGCTTGAGTCCATTCCTACTCCACATCAATTAGTACGCCTAGATTTTTATACGAGGAGAGGAAAACCAGACCGTCTTTTGTTTTCCCCAAGTCTGCCATCCCATTCAGCAGAGACCAGTTCTCTGTTCACGTGCTAAGAATCATAACCTTGCCTAGAGGTTTTGCTTCAAAATAAGCTCATATTGCAGCTATCTATCTCCTTAATTTCACCACAACATCGAAAAATAAAGCCATATTTTCCTGTATTTACTCCCTCAAAGGACTATGTTTTCTCTTGCAGTAATCTTGTTATGTGGCTAGGCAAAGAATAAGTCTTAATCTGGGTAAGACTTTGATAGACTCTCTCTTAAAGAAATTTGGATCTGTGAAGATCTATTTTATTCACTGCTGATGTCAGTGCAGTTACTGCATACACATTATCCCTAATAACAGAATCCTGCCCTAGAATACTAAGAAAACAGCCATGGATTCACCTTTTTTTTCTTTAATAGCAGAATTTTTTAACAAGCATGTAAGTCATAAAAAAGCCAGGATTGTGCTGATTCTCTCCCCACAAGAGATTGTGCTTTGGATGCTAATCATTGTCTTTTACTGATCATGATAAGTTACACCTTTCTCTGCATGCTATGTTCAGAAACAATGCATTAGCCAAGTTTCTCTGCTGCCAGTTTCTGGTGATCTTATCAGATGAACATCCTGGGTATAGAGCATGTCTGGTTGCTAGACGGCATAACAAGCAAAGGTCTGTGTTAAACTTGCACACTCTCATCCTGCGGCTATTGGAGGACCTGAACTGTACCAGGCCTTTTCTGGCATGGGAATGCATCAGGAAAAGCAGCTCTGCAGAGCAGTGTTCTGATATGGTCATTGCTCAAGAGGCCATTGCTGGCAAAAGTAATTAGAAAAGTCGGGAAAGAAAAATGCATCAGGACTTTTCAGTTCAGAGATACTAATTCTGAAAGGCTTCTGAGTCACAGATAACTGGAGAACGGGAGTGCACTATGCAGATACCAGTTACTCTGTTCTTCAGTTCTTTCCTTGGCATCTGCTGTTGGCAAACCCTAAGTGATAGGGTGCCAGCTTGGCTGGCCCCTTGTCTGACCTCAGGCAGATGCTCTGCTGTTCAGTTAAGCCTCAGACACAACTGCAGAAACAACACGAGACCAACAGTACCGGGAATGCCTGTAATACCAAAATGGCGTGTTTATCAGTCCTGCACTCCCACAGGCCTGCAGGCAGCCACCACAGTGTCACCAAGATGCCAGCTTTTGCTGTTCTTGGACCCTCTGCTTCTGGCTTCCAGGAGGAGAGCTGTGTAGCTTATCACTCACCCCCCCTTTTAGCACACAGAGGGCATTTCAACACTGCTGCCTTTGCTTGCAGAGTCATTGTCATAGGGAAGTATGTGACCGCTGGGCTCCAGCTCGCAGCTAGCATGCTGTGTTGCTCAACAGCGACGGTTGGGTTTACATCAGCCATCGCCCTCTGTGGCAATGAAGCGCTTCCCCAGCACAGAGCTGCTCTTCAGCTGCAGAAACCATTGTAACAGAACAAAAGGGGGGGTCGCTGTACAGCATACGTCTGTGCCTCAATCCATCAGGCATGCTGCTGGGCATCCCCGTAACCATTGGATCAAACTTGTCCTGCTTGGACATGGAAGGTCTTTGCAGCTGTTCTCCCCAAAGCTGTTCCTCTCCCACCCTACCCCCAATACCTCTCATATCAGGACCACCTGCTTCATCAGACCTCTTCACAGTGGGGCAAGAAAGACCCAAACAAAATTGTGCTGGTAATTGCTAACAAGTTTCAAAAGGGTAGGAGCCCTTTTTTATTGTATATATTTCCTTGACTGGCTGCTACATTTCCCAGCCTTCCCAAGGAGAAAAGTAGAGAAAGAAAGATCACAGATCATAACCTGGGCAGTCCTTTCCTTCCTTTAAGGCTCATAAGAGAATATTCATTAAATTGTATGCCTCCACACTATAGCTGACCCGGGATGGACCCACCAAACAGACCAAAATATCCCCAACACCCAGTACCTATTTCCAGCACATCTTTCCTTGTGTGATGGAGTTCTTGAAACATCCCAGGGCATTTTCCATGCCAGTGAAATTCCATCAGCACATCTCTTCACACTGGAATGTTTCACGGGCTATTGCCTACAGCAAGGATGCAGGCTGAAATGCCAGTATGTAGTAATCAAGAATTTCTCCACCTTTCCCAGAGCAGCTGAGTTGTTTGACATGATTTACTCATTCAGATATGAATCAAAGACTCCTTCAAACAACAGCATGGAAAATGAAAAGTTCTATTGAACCTAATGGCTTAATTTTATCCCATGATGTGAGTGCCAATGAACTTTTGAAAACCCCAGTCTGAAAAGTTCAAATATATAAATACAAAAACGACTCCTTTACAAGCAGCTTATGGAGCATTGCACAAATCCATCAAGGTATATAAAAAGCGTATTTTAAGCAGACGGTGATCTTACACAACCTTATCCAGACAGTGAACTTGCACATTCGGCAGCAAGAGAGACACAAAATTGCCCATCAGAGCACACTGCCTGAGCAAGGTATTAGTGTCAGAGCACCAATTACCCTGCTGAGCAGGTTACGATGCCACCAGGCAATTAGGCTGTCTGTAGACTGTCTGCAGGGCAGATTGGGAGGTCTTAATAGGGTCACAGCTGTTCTCATGGCCTCCTGTCACAGACTGGGTAAATATGAATGTTGAATCTTAAAACTGTTCTACTGAGTATCACTTCTACACATTATATTAAGGCTTTACCTAAGGATTTGTAGCTTTTAGTAGATACGAGGCCAAATCTAGGGTGACTGATACATGAAAGTGCCTACATGGCAGGGATCGTGCTTTGCACCCAAAGTCACTGCTCCGTGCTCACATTACTAATTGCTCTGGCCTCCTCTAGGATTGTATTTTCTTTGCCCTCCTTCTGTCTCCATGCCCAAAACAATCTGCTCACTGCCCATCCAGATAGCAGAGCTGTTAAAGCACACGGGGCCCTCAACAGCCCACCTTTGGCCGCCACCCTGCTCTTAGAGGTGGCCAATGGAAAAAGCACTCGCGCCTGAACCGAGATGAGCGGGCACCGAGAGGCGGCCAGACCTGCCCAGTGCTCACAGAGCGCTTCAGGAGGGGAGGCCCAAGACGAGCACGCTCCTTGAAAGCTCCAGGGAGAATCCGAAACGACCGCAACGGGGGCCCGGCGCAAGGCCCCTCTGCTCCGGGTGCCTGCGGGGCCGGAGGGCGCTCGCTGCCGGTACGGGCCGGTGACGGCGACAGGGCCCCGCTCCGCCGCGGGGTGGCGCCGCCGCCCAACGCCAGCCCCGCGCCCCCGCCGGGGGAAGGCGCAGCGCCGCGCCGGGCCGGGCCGCGCTCGGCCCTCGAGCGGAACGGGGCCGGCAGCGTTCGGCTCGCGCCGGTTTGGACCGGGAGGCAGCGGCCTGCGGAGCGGCCGTGCGGGGAGGCTGAGCGCCTGCTCCCGAAGCGCTGACCGGGAATTCCGTCCTCGCCTTCCTTGGGAAAAGAGGGAGAGCAGCAGCGTCCTGCCGGGAGGCCAGCCAGTGGCACGCGCCCGGCGCACCTGCCCCGCGCAGCTGCTCCAGGTTGCGTCGCGTTTCTCGATCTAAACCAGGTCCTGCCCCGCGGGCCTGTCTTTGTCAAAACGCAGCTGCTAAGCAGAGGCACGGGACCAGCTCTTCGCCTTTCCCATCCGGAGCGGGCCGCTCGGTGAGCGTGCCGAAGGAGCAGCCGGTTGCCTGCGCTGCCTCGGATGGCCTGCTGCTTGGCAGAGCCCCCGTTTCCATGACGGGTGGTGCTGTGGAAACTGCATGGGAACATTCTTTGCAATCCTAGGCTTACAATCTCTCCAGGGAAAGAGCTGCTGCTCTGAAAAATACAAGGGCGACTTTTCAGTCTGGGGGTTGGATTTTATTTTTAAAGTCCATGTAAAAATAATGCAAATAAAGGCTTGTGCCTGCTTGTGGAGCCCAGAAGACGGAGTGGTGGAGCAGTGGCAGAGACATTTTCCCAGGGAGCTTAGAGCAGTCCTGCTGAACAACCGCAACTGAAGTCAAAGCAGCAGCACTGAATTCTTTGCCCTGGGAATTGCCATCCTACCGGCTAAATGTGACCTTTAGTATTATTTTGTCAGCTCTAGCTGACAGTCAGTTCTACTAGAACTTGATTAAGAAGACAAAGAAGGGCCTGGTAATTACAGTAATCTTAGGAACCTGGTTCTTGTCAACATCCCAACCAAGCAATTATCAGAACCATCACAGCCAGCTGCCTGCCTCGTCCCTCCCAATCCCAACATCTCAGTTGGGCATCCAAGCACAGTGTGTTTTGGAGAACAACACTATTCCCTGAGCTTCTATGAGCAGAGATGCTGGCAGCCTCCCACAATGGACTGGTGTCTGGTCACAGGGTATGTTCTGTGTCTGCACAAGGTTGCCTTCTTGTCAAGCACCTGTCACCTCACTGAGCTGCTGCACAGAGGTAAGCAGCAGGTGGGTTTCTCAAGCACACAAGCAGTAGCTGCCTTCCTCAGCAGAACAGCAGGGACACCAAGACAGCAAACTTGCAGAAGCGGGCTGTCTGTTCTTCTGCACAGCTACTGTCTCTGCTTCATGTTGGCAGGTGTAAGGAATTGCTTCCTTTAGGGTTTAGGGAAGCAAGTCAGGAGGGCAGTAGGGGAGATAAAAACATTTTTGCTTCTTCTAGAAAATAGGTGGATACTAGCACTGCACCCAGGGGAAGTAACTGGAGATGGTCTGGCCTTATCAGCCTCTTGCATAAACTCCTCTAAGCCACCTAAGAAGGTGCTGTCCAGTGTGGCATAAGGCTAGTGAGAGTTCCAAGAGGGAACTCACAAAGGAAAAATATACCAGAAGACCAGGGCTCTCTCTGAGTCAAGTCTTCCAACTTCGGCTCCGCTGGAGATGTCTGCATTAAGTAGTGCAAGTGCTCTCTTTTTCTGATTCCTCTCTCTTAAAGAGTCCAAACAGATTGTGTTATATATTTGGGTGAGCCCTTCCTGGGCCCCTTGAGAGCAAAACATCTGAGACCTGTGCTTTGTGTGACACCCAGAGATGGTCTCTGCTTCATCATTAACTTGATGGAGGTTATGGGCAGGAATTCCTGCATGACTTTTGCTCTCAAGAAAGGGAAATGCACGTTCAACCTTTCCAACTTATATTATGGGACAGAAGCAAGCAAGAGGAAATGGACAGTCTTCACAAAGGACAGATTCAGGTGCAGGATCCATTTTGGAGGGGCAAAGCAGACTTCCAGCACATAGAGGCAGAGCAGCTTTGACCATCAAGACACAAAAATGAGCTCTACCATTTTCCCCTATTTGCTTAGCTCAGTTTCCTTCAGCCTGACCCAGGCAAATGTAATTCTCTTTATCTGACAGTTATAGTCCCATAAGTTCTGCAAGCATTTCCAGTATGGATGGGCACTGGAACAAGTTTTATGCTACTAGCGCCTCCAGAGAGGGAAAGTTTGAGGGGCAAAAGGGATAGGTGAGTGAAAGACCATGCCACACAGCCAACACTTGGAATGCAGATGAGGTGTCAACTGCGGTGTAATGTGTACTCACCACTGGAATGTCCTGCAGGAAAGGGGCCGGCAGTGGTGCCAGGGCAGAGAGTATGAGAAACAAGGTGAGGAACTGAGCTGATCCGCAACCTGCTCCATCCCAAGGAGGGAGAGCTAGCCCTAAGGGAAAGTAGTGCCCCCCTTCGGCTCTATAAATAAGTGCAATCAGGTGGGTTTGTCTGGGCTTCCGAGAGCGATGGCAGCTGGCAATCACAGAGGAGCAGGGGCCTTATTACTCTGCAGGGACACCTGAGCTGAATCACCGACAGTATCTGCACGTCAGACTGGGGATCAGAATCCATATGAGCGCGAGGGGAGGGCGAGCAAAGGATAATGCTGATGAAATGGCAGAGTGCGTTCTGTAAGCTGCAAAGCCTTGCCAATGCGTCATGCTCCTGCAGCAGACCCTGGAGCTCCCCGGCTAATCTGTGCAGGGCTCTAGCTCCCTTCCTGGGGTCCCACAAGCTCTCCTGCCCAGAGCTACCCAGAGGTCATCATGTATCCCTTCTGAGCAGTTCCTAAGTCATGCTGTGACTGGTGCAATTTGTCAATGAAAATGTTCTGCAATGTCATTTTCTCAGCGACAGAAACTCTTCGTTTCTCTATTCAGGGCCACATTTTTTCACTTTAATCAATCATTTGTTCATACTGAGTGGGGCATGGTGCTCCTCATTTCATTTACTCTTTTCATTTACTTGACAAAATGAAAGGGTTCTCCAGGTTCTATATATAACATTTTTCACTTGCAAAAAAAAAAAGGGAAGAATAAAATAAATGGATATTTGGGATACTTTTTTTCTTTCTGTTATTGGTTCTTTGCCTTTTGCATCATGTTCCCATGAGAAAATATAAAAATCTTTCCTTACTTCACATGCTCTTACAGTTTGTTTGCTTTTTGTCTTTTAAACCTTTTCTCGGTTCGTACACACACTTTCACAAACACACGGTGTGATCATAGTTTGAAAGCAAGTTTGTCTTCCCCTATGTTTTTTATTTTATATAATAAAAATTGGAAGCATTTCACTTCTGAAAGAATCTCATCTTCAGCATCTCTCTCAAGCTTACGGCGCACTGAAAATTTTTGACAGATTAGACCATGCTGCTCCTGGACCTACCACTTACGGTCAGTACCTGCTGCGCAGAACTGGCCATTGGCCTCTGTGCTGATGCTCAGCTCCCTCCGTGCAGCTCTGCAGAGAGAGCAGACGGTGCTGAGAGCACAGCTGAGAGTGCGAGTCCTCCAGCACCTGGGGGCCAGTGGGGCCAGTGAGCTGCTCTCCCACCTGTCCAGCTGAGACCACCAGGGGAAATTTTCTAGCAAGGAAACTCTGAACACAGTGCTCCTAAGAACTTTTGCATTTAGCTGTGGGCCTGATTTAAACATAGAATCATAGAATCATAGAATATCCCGAGTTGGAAGGGACCCATAAGGATCATCGAGTCCAACATACTAGCAATAAAGTCCAAAGAGGTCCAGTAAGGCTGAAGTGGCACAATGGAGCTACTTCCCAAATATGATTTCTCATTTTCTTTCATTCCCAGCTAGACCTTATCAGGCTTTAAAGGAGAGTGTTTTCCTTCCAAATGAAAAGCTTCTTTCCTCTTAATCTTGAACCCATACTGCAACACAGCAGTGTTCTGGGAGAGCCCCCAGATAACGCAGCCTACAACCCCAAATGCAACAGGCTGTTCTCTGAGCTTTGAGGCCAAACAGCACAGCTTTGATTGTGTCCACATAATGAAGTTCTTGGTATCTGGTCTCCAGCATGTGGAGGCCTTGTGGTCCTAAGACATAATCCTTAACTTTTTGTGTGTTTTCTTTCCAGTTCAAAGAGCATGAAAGAGCACATAGCCTGTGCTGCAATCCATCAGAGGAGTATTTTCACAGCATGAACCTGTACTGCCTATGCTGCCTTTTGGCAGTGCTTCCTGATTTATGATATTGTCCAAACAATGCTCAGGCATAATTTCAGAGAATATTAATTAGCAGCAGCTGAAACAGTGCCAGGGTGTGAGATAATAATTAAGCAGGACAGATGATCACTGGTCCAGTGCGTAAGCTCACAAGCTGACAATGTTTTGTTTAACAACATAAACATGGCCTGGCAATCAACTGATGGTGCAGGGATGTGATCAAGGCATCATGTATCTTATATATTGCTTTGCCAACTGGGACATCCAACAGAATCAGGAAACCTTGAGCCTTCCTAAACTGCTCTTTGTTTCTTCTTTTTCAGTGACCATCAGCTGCTATATAATGATTCAAGCCCTGTAATATGTGTATCTTTGCCTGAAGCATCACAAAATCAGTTTTACTGTGAAGTTTGTATTGATGCAAAAAAGAAGCGTGTGAGTGATGCACACTGCATGAGGAGCTCAGGCAGGAATGGGATGTTGTAGACATGCCAGATCTGTGCAGCAAGCCAAGGATTGCCACTTAAGAGAACAGGAGTGGGCTTTTCACCAAGGAGAGTAGCAACATTCAATTCATGCATCACATGTAGCACTAGTGGTGCCATGCTCAGGTGTTGTTGATACTAAAGAAACTGGGATCAGGGCTGCATGTGATGATGAAATGGTTTTGAAGGCGCAGAATCACACAGAATTGTAGGGGTTAGAAGGGACCTCAAGAGATCATTAGGTCTTGGCTGTTCTTCAAATACCCAGCAAGCTACTTTGCTCCCACTGTTAGTAGAGAACAGAAATACATGAGCAGCAGTATCAGGATTGGGAGAGAATCTTTGATTATTCCTAGAATCCAGGCTGGTCCACATGTGGTGGACAAGTAGTTAAAACTATTTCAGGGTCATTAAGTTAAAAGAAAAATCATTTAAGAAGAAAGACTTCTAATATGTTTGGAAGGGTGTTAGAATCTTTTAAATAGCTCATCTTCTCTTGAATGCACCAGGAGCTACTCATGGTCAGTAATGTATTCAATACAGTTAACCTTCTGTCTGCAACTTTTCCGTGTCCCCATGATATTTTCCCTAACTGACTCACTGTTTTAAATTATTTTCCTGTTCCAACCTGTGAACATGTCCTCCACTTCACAGGCAGCTCTCAGCTTGGATGTACTAGTCAGAAACTGACCTGCATTGCGAATACAACTGGCTCATACAGGGCCACTCTGCTTCCAGTGAGATGATCATTACCAGGGAACTGCCGTTTCTTCTGCCATTCCATAATTTAATATTTGCTCAGAAAATCTTTGACATGAGTTCATGTTTTCTTAGATGTTTCTACCAATCTTCTTCCAGGGAGCATTCAAGGAAAATGAGGGCAAAAGGAAATCAAACTCTATTTCAATTTCAAAAAGGAAGACAACAAAGAAACATCTGCACTCCATGGCATGTTTCAAGCCTCACGTCTGGGGTCAGAAGATATGTATGAAAGGAAAGGCACTTTGGCCCAGCATAAGTTGGTTTCCTGATGCACATTCCCTTGCTTACCAAGGCCAGGTTAACATGATTTGAGTAATAGGGCTTCCATCTCCTTACCTTGGGAAATGATGCAAAGATTTTACAGATCTTGCTGCTAGGACACTTTTCTAACTGGGTTTCAATCTTATATGTCCTTTTGCACAGTCTCACCCCAATGCTTTCAGATAGAGGC
This sequence comes from Cygnus atratus, assembly GCF_013377495.2. Taxonomy (NCBI): domain Eukaryota; kingdom Metazoa; phylum Chordata; class Aves; order Anseriformes; family Anatidae; genus Cygnus; species Cygnus atratus. The sequence continues at coordinate 21,053,293 of NC_066374.1, forward strand.
TAAAATTAATAAGAATGATATGAAATGAAGCCAAGGGAAATGCATTAAGTCATGTTTGCAGAGTACATTCAGAGAACAGGACAAAATGTCCTTGGGAAGACAAAGAAATCAATCATTAATAATACATCTCATGGTGCAGACACCAAAGTTTTACAGCTGCTGTGAAGTCAGTGTGCATTCACCGTAGTTATTGTGCAGTCCTGCAAAGTGAATATAGGCTAGTTGGGATCAAGGTAGACTAAGGTCTGTGATTAGAAAGTGTGCCTAGATCTTGTGAAACGCTGAACAGCTCTGAGTTCTGCCACTACACAGTAAGTGCTAGGCACCCACACAAAATCTCCTGGATCTGCTGGCTTGCTGGATACACACTGGGTAACTTTTAGGAGCAGGGCTCAAACTCAATAACAGTGCATTAATCTGACTTCAGGTGTTTGGTGAACTGTTTAATTGCATGAGAGTTTAATGTTAGAGAGGGAACCAAAGCAATCACTTCATTGAAAATGGATTACTATTCCAAACCCTGGGTAGAAGATCTGAGTCCAGCAACTTCTGACAGTAGCTGCAGTCATCCCATATATATTCTGCAACAAAAAGAGATCTTAAAACTGATTCAATCCTTCCCACTTCATGTACTAATCAAGTTCAGATGGGAGTCATGCTGTGGGTGGAAGGAACAGTCCGGGTCAGCAGGCCCTGGTATGCATCAGGAGAGAGAAGTAAGAAGATGGATGAAGAGGAGAGATTTGACCAGGAAGATGAACAACAAAAAAGAGAATACCGAAACTTAACAAAGACAAATTAAATGAAATGAGGATCTCTCAGTGAGTGGAGCAGCAGCAAGGCAAAGGCTACACATGCTGGAATACTGGACTTGTCCTGAACTCCAAACCATCTGAATCACTGTCAATGGTTTTCCTTTGACAGCTTCATCTACAAAACCACTGCCAAGGTTGAAGACCTGGGCAGGAATTGCAGATGAGGAGATCCAGATATCCTCACAGCAGGTACAGCACAGATGGCTGCAAGCTCAGTATCTTTTAGGCAACACATTGGAGTCCTAATGGCAGCAACATGTATAACAAATGAGGTCACCAGGACTAATATTATTACAACAAATTCCACAGGAATTAATCACGTTTGAACTATAACGATAACAGAGCGTTGGTTAGCAAATTATCTCTAAGTTTCCCGTCTCTCTGGCACTTGCTTGTAGTCCAGTTTCTTTAAATGGGACATGGATTGTTTTCTTTCATACAAAAGAAGTAGATTCATTTAGTTTAACTGAGGTTTATTCTCAGGTAGCTCAGGTTTACAGTGCAAGTCATTCTAAATCTGCTTTATGATATATTTTTGTGAGTTGTTTTTTTTCCTCCTTTCTGTGCAAAATACTACCAGGACCCTGTGCAAGCTCCCCCACCAGGCTTATGGCTTTGAGTTAAATGTAACCTCTTTGTAAAAACATACACGGATTACACCAGCCTGGTGCTGGAAGTAGTGTCTTTTTTGTTTGTTTGTTTGTTTGTGTTTTTTGTTGTTGCTGTTATTTAAAAGCAGGAAACTCAAATGAAAGACTGTTATTAGTCCTTGCACCAAAAAATTTTGTGAGGTCTCCAGAGGAAAATTTTCTTGAATAAATATATCACATACATCAACATAGTATCAATAAATAGAAACTCTTATGACCACAAGAGTGAAAAACCATGTAGTGGGAGCTGCTTGTGTGGATGTGAGGGAGATCATTAGGTCCGGTAGCTGCACTGACCTCCAGGATTCCCATCCTCCCTGATGCTGGATGGCTGACAGACTTTTACCAAAGGAATGAGAGAAATAAAATAAAGAGAAAGAGAGAGAGCACTTTGACCACACTTCTGGAAATCGGAGCAGTTGTTAGCCAAGTTGTAGAGCACAAAGAAGGTTAAAGTCAGGTTGGTGGCAGTGGGTTATCCAGGGGCTATTTTTCTCAATCTGGTCATCCCAGAATAGCTGCTCTGCTTCAGTTTCCAATACAAAAGCTGTCTCTGTTACTCACATGTAGTAAGCAGGAAACCAGCAGGAAAGAGTGAAGATTCCACAAAAATTCCACCTTTTCCTGTATTACTGGCTGTGCTGATGCTTTCTCTACTAAGCCCTTGTTTGACTCCTGGGCACCCATCCAGATTTACCCTCTGGCAGGAGACAAAAAGTGCTGTTCATAGACTAAAAATCGGAGCTTCAGTATTGAGAGACCATTTGGCTGACAGATGTTTCTGCTTGCCTGTCTCCACCATTATTTTTTTCTCCTACTAATTTCTATCCTAGGAAGTGTGTGGCACTAGTGCAAAGAAGGGAGGGGAAAAACCACAAAAAATAAAAACATTCAAAAAGGCTTGAGACATGAATTCTTAATCAAACACTGTAGGTCCAGTTATGCCTGCAGGGGTGAGTCTATACCTCTGGGTCTGGGTGGGAGTCTGCCTGCAATGAATACTTCATTCAAATCAAAGGGCAGAAGTTACACAATGTCTCTGAGCTTCCATTTCACAGAACAGGGAGTGTCAGCAGTCCAACAGTTTGCAGAAATGTCATCTTACAAAACTTGCAAAGTTGTGCCCCAGTCCTGAAATGGGTAGGGATACCTCTGCCTGTGCTGAGTTTGTAGTCAGTGTCAAGGTCTTAAGACCAGCAATCTTGCTGATGGATGTGTTAGAGCAGGAGGTCAGTAAAGTACCAGCTAAAGCTCAGGAGGACCTCTGCTTTCTTAATTTCTGGAGGGGATCAGATCTCATCTTACTTTTGCCCCTTCAGTGAGTCCTGGATGGATTAAACCAGTGCATAAAAAGGGAGCACAAAGTTCAGTACATGTTGTCTTTGGAAACCACCTTCACATGCACCCTCACAAAACGACCTGAAACCCTTGCAGTTCTTTGGCTGCTTTTCTACACTCAGCAATGGATGGTAACATCCATCCTGTTATTGGCTGCCCCCTGTCCTCCACTGCTTCTTTTCTTCTTGCCTTTAACCAAAGTACATGCTTCTGGAGAAACGACTGGCCATATCACTTCTGCTGTGACTAATGGAGCTACTCATGAATATTGTGAAATAAATCATGAAACTGTGTTTATAAAGAAGCTAAGGAAGAAAGGTGAAGTGTTGATTTGGAAAGTGTGGCCCTTGCAATCCTCTGCTGGCATAAGCATATCAAGTGATACTTTACTTTCTCTGGAAGTCTTTTGTCTGCAGCCACAGCTTTGTTGCAGTCCGTCATCTATGCAAGTCAAGACAGCACAATCTGCCAATGTCTGCTTGATTAGTTATATAAAATAGACGAGTGTTTGTCAGGTCATCCGCTGCTACACATGTATAAACATGTACCTATACTACAGCTAGGCAGAAATTGTCACTTTCCACAGTTTGTGGAGACCCTTTTTATCAGCACTAAATACATCCATTAAAGCTAGACTGTGATCTATTCAGCCTCCTACATCACCATGAAATAATAACTTCAGGACATAGATATACTTCAAAACTTGTTGCCATCATTTTCTGGGTTGGGTAGTAAAGCAGGAGAGAATGGCTTAGGATACAGAGTCATCTTCAAGGGATACTAAAAGCTTGGAAGAGAAGCAGGTCCTCTGAGCCTTTGATACTGAGTAAATTCAGGAGCAGGTTAGGTAAGTGCAATTGCTCATCACAGCAAACGGTGGAAACTATTTCACTGTTTAGAGTAAAAGATAATTCAGGAAGAGCTGTATTATAGCTCTGCCTTCTCTGAGAGATGGCTAGTTTTATATTTTTTTGTGCATGACTGTCTTCTCTATGTGAGCAAGGAGGCCACAGTCTTGACGATCAGGACAAGGTATTGAGTGTGTTTGGGTGGAGCAGGACATGAAAACGAAGGCTAATTGTTTGCCAAGCCACGTCTCCAGGCCCTGAGGACCTCCTGCAGACCTTATGGTCCCCCGCCATCACAACTCTGACACATACCTAGGGCAAAAGTTCTGCTACCCTGCAGAGAGCAATGGGAAATGCAGGGCTTCTCAAGAGAAAGTGAATACTTTAGGCCGTTGGTTTTCTTCTCATCTCCCCAAACAACCAATGGCATAGGATGGGGGTCCTCCAGCTTCCACAAGAATTCAAAGCAATGCCTTTTAAGGAGATGAAATCCATGGCAGCAAGTGGTGTACATGTGTCAGTCACCCAAAAGCCTGAAATGGTTTCCACTGTGCAGATCTACAAAGCCACTGTAGAGCTGTTACAGAAGATAATGCTAGAAAGCCTAGGGCAGTGAGAACTGAAACCCAGCAGAGATTACTGACACCTAAATTTTACCTTATGCCTGTACAAATCTGTCTTCAGATGTGTGTGAGTGGTACCACCATGCAGTGCCATGTAAACCACCCACTGCAAAAAATACAAATGTGTGAGGGGCATCATTACTCATTTGCAAAGATTTAATGATATAACTAAAAGCATGACAAAAGAATGAAGAGAGATGTCTGCGCTTGCAGCATGATATAGGTGCTGTGCCATGCAGCAGCTGGTTTTGCTCCCCACTCTCCTCTGCCTTTGCAGCAGAGAGCGAAACCCCAGGGAAGGCCACAACGGCAAGGCAGAGGGAACCTGGAGCAGGGCTGAAGCACAGAAGGGAAGGCACTTGTCTCTAACAGGCCCCCTCAGCATAAATTTCTGACTAGATGCAAAGGGGAAAGGGCAGAGGAAGAAGGGGTGGTTGGGTCTGTACACCATCCATCCCCAGCACCCCACAAGGCCTGAGGCTGCTTTGCTCCTGGACCGCACATGGACCCTGTACAGGATCCTGCAAAAAGGTAGGAGGCAAACAGTGGAAACTGGAAGAATTCACAGCAAGAATTCCGCTGGTCTGGGACAGGGAAATTGTTCTGTTTAGGACCTGTCATTTATTTTTAACACAGGCTCTTAGATTCATGCGCTGTTGTTACCAACTTTACAAAAGGAAGGCGGAGAGGTTTCTTTGCTGCAAGGCGTCTGTGTCTCACTGGGCACAGGATGGACTTGGGAGGTTTCTAATTCCAGGAATGCAACTTTTTATAGATCCTAATCCAGGAAATAAAATCACATGGCCGACTTCTCCCCTGAGGAACACACCATGCAGCCCTGGAACCCTAGGTAAAGAGTAACCAGAGGAGCAGAGGGACAGCAGAGGCACAAACTTAGTGATAGGAAGAATGGGGGGAAATTACATCTTTTGGTTGGAAGTCTTCAGCTGGGAGGACTATGAAAACTGTACAAAGGGAACATTAAACTAACTAGTAAACTAACGAGTAAAGCACCCTAATAGTGAGATATAAGCTCCCAAGGGAAATAGCAAATGCCTTTGTATTTTAACTGTGCACTTTTTATGTCATTGCAAGCCCTAAGTGATTTTAAAATCTATCTCTTGGGCCTTTTGACCCTATGCTAGATAAATCATTGGAGCACATTCTTAGAGAATCACAGAATGTTAGGGATCGGAAGGGGCCTTGAAATATCATCTAGTCCAATCCCCCTGCCGGAGCAGGAACACCTAGATCAAGAATACTGCACTAGTACTGTAGAAACCTACTACAACTTACTAAAACTCCAACTGAGACTAAAGGCTGGAAATACAAGTGTAGTGTAGAATTTTTTTCAGGATTGGAAAGAGTGGCCTTAGAGAAGTGAAACATGTTTGTGCTTGCACGCACACATATGCCCAGCATGAAGGGAAGATACATAAAAAGACAAAAATAGTGCCAAAGGATTTTGATTGGTCTGGGGTGGCCTCACAGCTCCATTCCACCTTCCCTCAAGCTTTTATGCAAATTGCTGAAGCATCTCATCAACTTTAATATGCTCAGGGAGTATGACAAAATCAAACCGTTCTAATCATCACCCTATTTCAGTAGGGCCTACTTTAATGATGGGTTAATTGCCCTTGATGAGACTTTGATTTTCTTGGAATGCCTTAGCCCTTTGTAATTTTCAAGTTCTGGCTTATTCACAAGCATCTTCATGAATAACTGCAGTCCTTCATGAGTAATAAAGGAAGCACAATCCCACAAGGGAATCTGAGCTACATATTTTCTATGTGTGCATATAAGATACCTGTCAATTTGCTTTTTTCAGTCTTCAACCTGCCTCCACTGGAAGTCAATCCAAGAAGGCCAACACCCACTCCAAACTGTACTTCTACATGGGATTTTTTACTCAAGAAATGATCCAGCTCAATGGAAAATAATCGTGGTGCCAACAGTTTTCACCAGTGAGCAAAGCCTCTGCTGCTGCTGGAATCCAAATTGGACAGCTTGAGGCTTTGGGGCTTTGCAACAAGCGTTCTTTAAATTAGAAATATGTAAAGATTTTCCTGTGGTTTGGCATATGAGTAGCATTCCGTTGATGTATCACATAAATTAAAGATAGAAAAGACCTGCTGGTACGTCTAATCCATTTTGCTTGGATAGCACAAAATTTGTCCCTATGGGACAATTTGCATTGTTTGCTTGAGAAAAGTTTTAAATTTCCCGGGTGATGAAGCTTCCACCAATTCTTTTCAGGAAACCATTAACAACCTAACACATCTCACTGTCAAGACATCTTTCTGAGACTCTTCCTACACTTTTTTTTTTACTATGTACAGCTCCTAGGTATGTCCTACTGCACTTTAATAAATGATTTCCTTTCCACCTGACTGCTTACGCTTTCAAATATTTCTGGTGTGCTGCATGAACTAGGCAGATTAGGATTAAACATTGTGATCTCCTTATTCAATCCTTTCTTGTTCCTTCATATAAGCTTTTCCCTCAAAATTTCCAGTTGGCAAATTGTTCTCTTCTAGATCCTCCCTGGCTGGCACAGTTTTGTTTTGTTTTGTTTTTTAGCAAAATGGCAATCGGGATGAATGAAAATCTCATGAGCATGGCACATAGCACACACTATTCAGCATTTTACCTTCCTTAGAATGAGTGTGCTATAGGATTTTTTTCTTGGGCTGTATACCCTATATGTTCCCAAGCCAACAGTCATATTGGCATTTCTTTTATCTTTGACCACAAGTATGTGTTTTAGTGCTGGAAAGTATGCCAAGACTTTAGCAACGACAGCACAAGCTCCTCCTCTTCAGTACTTGTTCTGGTCAAGTTCAATGCACAAAGGAGGTTTCACCTTGATGTTTGTGGAACACTTGCTCATGGAATCTAGCCACTCTTTAATTTGTCGCAGTGGATAAAAGTTAACACTGTAGCTCAGGAAAAAAAGCATTTTGGCAGAAGTGCTGGAGCTGGATCTAGAAATGGAGCAGCATTTAAGTGTCACAGTTGAAGAAAACCAATGAGCCACTACCTGAAATACCAAAGCTGTTGACCAGGACCAAGCTCATTGGTGGGGCTTAGAGCTGAGATAGCATTGCACTATTTAAACAGAGCTGGGTGAGCAGTCAGGACTGCAGTAAGATGAATGAGTTAAGAATGAAAGGATCTGGTGGAAAGCACTTGGAAATTTTAATATTTCAGTGGAAAACTTTCTGAGACCTTGAAAATACTCTCATTCATCTTGTTTCTTGAGACAAGGCACTCATCCACCTTCTCCCTTGTTCAAAACAGATTAAGATGTGCTTTGTTAAGTGCTGTGATCTGCAAATGAAGTGTGCTATTCCATTTTGAAAGCCAAATGCTATCCACGTATATGTAAACTGCAGAAATGATATTTCTAAGAATAATATTTTATTCCACCAAAGGAAGTGTCCTTTATTCCCTCACAAAACAGTGAAAGTGGAGTGGAACGGTGAAAGTGATTATGGAGTTCCGCTTGGTTCTGCTGCTGCTGAGTCTGGTGATGGGTGCTAAAATATTCTACAGCGAAGTTAGATGAATTTGCCTGGTGGGGCCAATTTTCACATCATCTTAGAATAGGCTTTGTCCTCTCAGTTATCTGGGGCCTCTCTGTTTGTCTGTTATCCTCTTCCCTCTATTTCCCTGTTATCTTGGGCCTCTCCATTTGTCTGTTATCCCCTTCTGTGGATGGTTTCCAGGAGGGAACAAACAGGAATAAAGCAGGACTCATGGGATTCCAGTTCAGTGCAGCACTGCCACCCAAATATGCAGCTACATGAAAACTGATAAACAAGCTCAAGACTGACTGCAGCCAAGAACATATACATTGAGTTTGTTTAATATTATCTTTGCCCTTTTTACTGATTTGTTTAGCCTAATGTAATTTCATTATGTGCACAGGAGAACCTGAGACTTCTTCAGTAGGATTCATGGCACTTCACTAGAAGTTCATAAATATTTTGACAGTTCTAATATAATTAAGGCTGTTTTCTATTGCTGTTCATACAGTGAACCTCACTTGTATGTACTCTCAAGTGATAGATTTATTAATTCTCCTTGGCACTTCCTAGAAATGAAGTAGCAATTCCTAATCTGGCTAGCTTGCTTTGGGACACAGAAAAAGCTTTTTCTCTTTCACAGAGATATCAAAACTGGATCAACCCAAAGCTGGGAACCTGCATAATCAACTTCTACCTTGATTTGTCAACTTCAGCCTTTCCATCAAGAAGACAGTCCAATATCATGGCTGCTATCGCATTCCCCCATTTCTGTTCAGTTGGTTCTTTTGTTGTCGTTGTTGTTTTTAAATTGCCTATTTAATAATGTTTTTAATGAATAGAATCAGAGTAGAAAACAATTGATTCAACCAGAGATGAAACTATAGCCTCAGCAGACTACCTTTTTTTCCTGTCACTTCTAGAGATGCTCCAACCATGCTCCAAGCTCAGGAAACCTTGCTAGAAAAGATCAGCTCAGTAGCAAAGTCTTCAGGATGAAAGGTAGAGAATGCATGTGCTGGCTGCCCACAGTCTCTTGTTTCAGATAAAACAATAAATAGCCTCCTACCTTATTTTTTGAGACTGGTTGTGATGTGAATCATCCTTGCAGTGGGCAGCTGAGTGCCGTCTCCTCCATCTGACAGGTGAGGAAATGGGCAGATGAGTGCATTCTCCAATGTCAGGTGCAAATCTCAGGCAAGATCTGGAGGAGAACCCAGGACATCTGTCTCTCTTAGGCAGCCAGTGAGGACAAGATGGTGTGAGGTGTACCTCATGCCTTTGCTGCCTCAAGTCTTGCCCTCTCATGCTATGTGCCATTGTTTATATGAATGCATATTATCATGCCCAGCTAGCCTGGAAACTGATGATTTCTTCCGGAGGGCCTTGTAAAACTGGGTTCTGTAAAGCCCAAGAGAAAATGAGTTTTGATGCCAAGAGTGGGTACCTTGTCCACAAAGGTGTATCAATGCTGACAGTGTAACCCAAGGAGAGTTCACCAGGGATGGGATCCCACTGATCTCTGTGTGAATACACTGTTCTGGGAGTGCTCTGCTGGGAGAGGGCCTGGACATGGCCCTCACACTCTTTTTGTAGGTTGTTGAGAGGGCAAAAACAGTGAGGCAGAAAGCTGGGGCCTGCAGCAGTGTGCTGTTTGTCACATCCGTTTCCCCAACACCGTCATGCTCACATCCTCTCCCCACAACCCCTTCCTTTGTCTGTGTCATTCTCCAAGTCTGTATTTCCTTCCATTGTTCCCCAGCAACTCCTTGGGTAATACTTGGCCATCCAGTGTGAACTGATGGGTGGGCTTTAAACAACAAAACAGAATAAACATTTGCTTCCCAAAAGATTTCCCCCTCCCCAGTGCTCACACACCCATGCACACACTGAAGTCAGATGTCTGTCTTCTCATGTTCATTGACTCAGGGATAGAGGTTGGGGGGGGGGGGAGGGAGTGGTTCAAAGAGATTCTCATATTGTCCTGTCCCCTGGAAAAGTTGCTCTCCTATTAGAGCTGCCACCACAGCATAGCTCAGCATTGAGGTCCTGGGCTGCACTTTCCCACTCTTCACCATTTCTTCTGAAACATTAGATGTGAGCTGTATTCACCAAGGTGCTGAGTATCTCCAGCCACATCCTCAAGGTCAAATGGAAGTCAAAGTACAGGAGTTTATTTCTCTTTTCTCCTCTGTTTTCTTCCTTTATCAGCAAAAATCATTATGCCAGTTGAAGACAGACAGAAGGAATCAACTCCCTGTTAACTCCTCAGAAAACCAGGAACACTTGTTCAAAACGAAATATTTCCAGCAACCAAAAACCATTTGTATCAAATTTCTTTAGACAGAAAAAACTGAAAAACTGGGAGAAGTCAAAAGACACTTCATTTTTGAATAGTTTTGTTTCAAGCTACCTAAGGTTAATTTGAAAATAAATAGAAACATACAATGTTTTTATTTGTTTGTTTCTAACTGTAAACAGACTGGAAGAAAAATAATTTGGTTTGGTTTGATTTGGATTGGTTTAGTTTCTGAAATGATTTGGCCTTTGTGCAAAAAATAACAAAACAAAAAAATACGCTGTTGTTTTTGTTAACTTGTCATGGGAGCCACAAAAATCCTTCGCTTGTTTTATTCCTAACTGATGTTCATTAACTCTATGGTATCCCACACACGATCCCATATAATGCTTGGGAATATGGGCAGCAGAAGAGCTGCTAGTTCTATCCAAATGCCAATGTGGTGAGGAAGGGTATCAACATGGCCATCCTGCCACACAAGCACTTATATTATCCATTAGACCCGATGTTCTGGCCTGACTGGTAAGATATTCTCTGCCTTGTGATGCCTCAAGACTCTCACAGGGATGCATTTTTATTTCCTCAAAAGTACAGTGGGTCTTACTGTTCAAGGAGGGATGCTGGTAATCTTTTATATGTGGTCATGAAACTTGAGCATCTTTGTAGAAATCTTCAAGGGATTTTTTGCTTCCTGGAGAGCTCTCAAAGCTACTTCACCTTTGAAACTGTGCAGGACAATGATGTTAGAAGAAGACATTAAATTTTTGGAGCTCTTCTGTGTTCTTTTAAAGAGTGAGTGAGTGAGGTCACAGGCAAATTAGCAGGTTGCTGGAAGGAGATCAGGACTGTTTCTGAACATTTACCCTTTTCCTACAAGGGGATTTTAGCATCCTAACAAGTGACCTCTACAGGAGTGGGTTGAGGGAAACACTTTGAACACACCTTCGCCTATCTAATTGCCAGTGATGCTTCGAGGGATTAGGCAGCTTTGCAAAACTCCTCCACCCAATTCAAAGCATTGTGACTAACCCTCCTGCATAGAGACCATTTCCTCAAAACAGCAATCAAAGGTTGCAGACAGCAGACAAAACCTTCCAGTGATGGGAGACTGTCATGCCTGAGTGATGTCCTCAATCTAACCAGTTTAGTGCAGCACGGTGGAAGGAGCATTAAGATGGGTGTGATACCGTGCCGAGGAATTCCAGTGTCACTAAGTAATTATTTGTAATAACTCAGAATAACAATTTCCATATGTAGAACCCAAAAACAAGAACTGCAAGTTGGGAGATGCCTTCTCCAGCTTGTTAGATGAGAGCAGGATTTCTATCTCTTCTAAATTAAGATCTATCCTGTTTCCTATTCTGCTCTCCATTACACCACCGACATAAAATCAGCTGAAGACAGATCTGTCAGTGAGCGGAGTTGGAATTTTTGCTAGAGGCTGGAGCGGGTGTTGGCATGGGATGAACTCTCAACACCATGATCATATTTTACTTATTAAGGAGCTGGGACAGATGCACCTTTCACTTCCAGTGTAGATGAGAATCTTTACGGTCTCCTGTAATATGGCAAGTTTTGCTCAATGAGACTGGGAAGCCTCTGAAACAACCTTCCTGTATGGCGTTTGTGCTTTTTTTCAGGTCTAGCCAGAATGTGGAAATTCTGAAACAGTTGGAAAGATGGAGGGGAGGTGGGGAGGAGGAACTAAAAAACTAGGACTGAGGGCTTACTGAGAACTTCCATCCAAAGAGGTCTGTGTGCTTCCCCAAATGGAGAAATGGGATTTTCCCTTACACATCCCTCAGAGAGCTTCTATGTCCATCTGCGCAGTAAAAGCTAGGAAGCTAAGGGTTAATGCTAACAAGTTTATTTAGCTGAATGGTGTCATTTTTTTTCCCTCCCCCCAATCCCACACACACATCGCTAAGCAAGAGGAAGGAATTCCCTGTGCAGCCAGATGACAGGACATGGGCCAGGGCCCCGTGACACCTCAGGCTGGTGCTGACCTCCTCCCGCTGTGCCCCCTCCTGCATCGGGAGCCTGGCCATTGGGACCAGGGACAGGCACACAAATACTCCTCTGTTCCTTGCCCACAGCCTCATCCTGGCTGTAGCCGTCACAAACCCTCTGGCTCCTAGCCAGGCCTCAGGGTTTTTTCCCCCTCTCTCCGCCAAAATAAATTGACTTCTGACACCTTCCCTTACGTTTTCATCCTTTAAAGGGTGGAAAGCTGAAAGCCTGTCTTTGCTGTACGCACTTCCATGCCTTCTCCTTACTCCCCCAGCCAGACATTAAATAAGCTCTTTCAGGGAGTGCTGGGCTCCTGGGTTAGTGGTAGGCAGCTCCTTGTGGGCAGGGGGAGTGCACATCCTGCACTGTGCCTGTGTCGGCCACAGCTGAGCCACGTGGTCCTGAGTGCAGCCCGGCTGCCCCGCAGCCCACCGCAGCCCACCACGGTGGTTGCCTCTGCAATGTCTGGTGAAAAGCGCTGTTTGGAGTGTAGGTGTTAGGCGTGGTGCCTAAAACTGACAGCAAGCAATGCTTCGATATCTAACTGCTTAGCATTTGTTCCTGCAAGAATCCATTGCCACTGTCCCTGTAGCAAAGCAGGTCTTGGAAAGACATTCCAGGAGAATCAATTAGTCATAGAATTGATTAGTTATATTGAACTGACACAGGACAAAGGCATTTTCTCTCTTTGCCTCTAAACATTTCTGATCCTTCTTTTCATGTTGCTTCCTTGTCATCTCAAAAACAAACAATCACAAAAAAACTTAGACATTTGGAAATTCTTAGAAATGCAAATTTACATTAAAATTTAAACTGTCCAAAAATGAACATTGCAGGAGCACTCAGACCTCCCAGTTTGATCCTGGCAAGTCTTTGCAGTGCCAATTCAGTAATCCTTACAGCAGGTGAGAGAAAAAAATTGTTTAGGACCTCCTTTTCCCACCAGTGAAATGCAGTGAGCTGGGAGGAACAGATTGTCTGAGTACACAGTGACAGCACACCCCAGCTCAGCTCCATGAGGAAGATACACTCAGGGCTGTGGTCAATTGCAGGCACAGTTTGTGGCATCAAAGTCTGTCCCAGAAACCTGTCACCCAAGGAGCTGATGTTGCTGCCCTAGGATTTATAAAGGCATTGTGTGATGGGGCTGAACTGAAGCCCTGCATCTCAAATGTCACTCAAATGATTGACTTCGTTCTGAGTTACTGTATTCATGCTTTTGACTTCAGCAGTGCTATTCTCCACATATATCATCACATATATCGTCACATTTCAGCCATTTCACGTGCCCATAAAACACCATTTTAAACCTCTCTTCTCATTAACCCTCTAGAAGGTGAGCTGGCTGAATTCACAGGGCTAAGACATCTAAAGGATGCTTTTTATGCCAGTCATCACTTACTTCTCTCTAATTGAAGAGACTGCTGCACAGCTGTGAAATAGCTGTTTCATGGGCAGCCATACCAGCAGGTCTCCAGCTGGAATCAATGACAAAGTTTGGAAGTAAATTGCTGACTGCTTAGAGCAGGAGAACCAGGAAACCCAGCCCTGCTCTGAGCTAGAAAAACAGAAACAGCCACCACCAGTCACCATGTCACATACCTCTCACGTCTATGCACTTCCTGCAGACCCACTGAGAGTGCCTCACTGGAACACGAACCAGTGCTCAGGGAAGCACAGAATTCACAGGATTTCACACACAGCTCAAGGAAAACTTAACCTGTACCAGTCATGAGAAGGGACTGTCTATTCCCAACCATGATTGCTTTTCCAAACATGAGCAGAGCAGCATTTCCCAGCCCTGGCTACTGCATCGGTTTGTTGCATATTTTACTCGGCATGCAGTGAGCTATTCTGAAGCAATGACTCTTACCCATGCTCCCCATAAATCAAATCAATTGACAAATCAGTCCTCTGAATAGCTATGGAGAGATTTCTTCCACTTTGTAATTAGCATCTACGATGGACATGAATACAGACTTTGACTGACAAAGCTCAGTTGACAGCAACTGTAGAACCAATCACATTTGCAAAGTTGCACCAGTTTCACCATGTCTGTAATATATTACAATACAGCCTATGTAGTATCTGTTCTTGGAGCACTTCAGAAGTAAAGGTCAGGCTTCTTACTGATTTAAAATGGTCTGAAATTGTAATACATCATAAAATATGTCCAAAAACTATAAATAGAATACTCTCTCTCCATGGGCCTTATTCCTAGGGAAACTTAAAACCCAGATAAAAGAAACCAACAGAGTTCATGCAGACGCTTAACAGACATCTCACAGTTTGTCTTTTATGAATAGCAAAAGGGATGTAGTTCATTGTTTCTTAGATACCTCATGTATTCTTAGTTTTGTCTTGTCTTTAAAAAAAAAAAAGTTATATATTTTTTTAAGTTTTGGAATAGTTTTCAGCTAGCTCTTTCTGGACTTTTGACATTTTAAGATAATGATGTTTCTGCAGGTTTGAAAAACATGAGGACTGAGGGTAAACAGGGAGAACTTAATGTAGCTTTCACTTCAGGAAAGTATGCAATCTGGTTCATCCCTTTTTTGACATAATAAAAAACCATAGCAGATTGTGACTGAGAGAGAAACCAAAATTATCTAGCCCTGTAGATTGTGGATCTCAGTGTCTTCTCAAAAAAAAAAAAAAAAGTAAACAAACAAACAAAGTTATTTATAACAATACTTTAGAATCTGAGATAAAACCTCATGCTGACAAGTGGATACCTTGTCCTATGTCTTTCACATTAGCAGAAACCTAATCTGCTTTATAGTCACCAGCCAAAGAATTATCCTGTGTTTCCAGATTATAGAGTGAAATGTAACAGTTTTTCCTCTTAGAAAGGTCCCACCTTGACTTAATTTACTAGGTCATTGTTCTTTTAGGCAACTAAAGGTTTTAGAGACACAGGGCAAAAGGAACCAAAATCAAGTGTCCATTTCTTTGCCTGTGTAGCAAAGAAGGCCAACAACATCCCAAGCTGCATTAGGAAAAACATCTCCAGCAGCTTGAGGGAGGTGATTCTTCCTTGCTGCTCAGCACTGGTGAGGCTGCATATGGAAAGCTTTGTCCAGTGAATGGCTCCCCAGTAAAAGAGAGACATGGACATACTGGAAAGAGTCCAATGAAGGGATACAAAGGTAGCTATGGAACTGAAGCAACTGATATACAAGGAGAGGCTGGAAGGGCTGGAGCTGTTCAACCTGGTAAAGAGAAGGCTCAGGGGGTGTCTTATCAATGTGTACAAGTACCTGAAAGAAGCATATACAGAAGACAGTTTCTTCTCAGCAGTATCCAGTGGCATAATGAGAGGAAATGGATACAAACTACTTGTACAAAGTACAAGTACAAATTTCTTGTACAAAGTACAAGAAATTCTACATGAACATATGAAAAACTTTTCTGTTGTGAGCATGAGCAAGCATTGAAATAGGATTCTCAGAGAGATTGCACAATCTCTATCTTTGATGGTATTCCAACCCTGACTGGACACAGTCCTGATCAGCCTGCTCTAGGTGACCCTGCTCTGAGCAGGGTATTGGACTAGTATGATCTCCAGAGGTCCCTTCCAGCCTCAGCTATTCTGTGTTTCTATGGTTTCCATGTGCAACGTGATATATGCTACTGGTTTTACCTGGTCTGCACTGTCTGCCAACAGCCTGCTTGAGGAGAGAGACAGTTTTGAACCCATTCCCTGAAAATAACCTTCCTGATTACCTAACTGTACACATAAGGCTTTAGACTCGGTCTGTACGGCAGGCTACATTTTTTTAGAGACTAGGACTATGAGAAGGGACCATTTTAGACTGAACTTGTCTTAAACAGCTTCTGTCAACATCTGGGAGAGCGAGAAAGGAATCATTCTCTTGATTGTGTGGAGCATTGAATGAAAACATCACTTGTGTGGGAGCTAGGCGATATTGGTATAGATGTTTGCAATTTGCAGTAATAAAATCCAGGTGTTACTCTTAACATTTGCAGTATGTTCACATATCACAGCACTCTCTGAGTTGCAGCTGTCACAGAAACTGCACACACAAAAGTTACATACATAGTGTAACTTATATGAATGAAGGCTAACAGATCTACTCATGTCCTTGATCATATGTAGTTTGCAGTAATTTTCCCAAAAGAATGAGAAAGGAAAAGGATTGGCCAAGAACTGAATGAATTCTGCCTCTTCTACTCTGTATCTTTGTCTTGCATGAGATTAAGAGGGTCTCTCTCTTGCTTTGTGCTTATGTGAAATTTAACACTGGCATTATCACCATCCAACGTAACGAACTGATTGATAATAAAGGTGATGTCAAAGCTAAATAGGATCATCTGACAATTTGTTTAGCTAACAGGTGCAAAGGAGCAAGTCCAGTGTCCAGTGGAAAGCAACTGTGAACGTATGTGTAATCCAATGAACTTGACCTTACCAACAAATCCATTAGCTTTGCCATAAATGTAATCAGGATTGTACTACCAGATCTAATACAAGGAGAACTAAAAAAGCACTGTTCGACAGACTAGCATGAAAAAATGTGTCTTGCCAGAGTCTGTTCTTCCTTGGTTTCTAGTGCAATTTTTCCTATTACCAAAGTGGTAACATTAATATTACAGTACTTAGCTGCACACCGCTGTGGTAAGGGCATCTCATCCCAGTCTGTAACAAGCTCAGGGCCCAGAGGTAATGCAGTGTGCCACAAAAGATCAGAATGTGTCATCTGGCCTTGAAAAATGAGAAACAAAAAGCTTAAACATATGCAGGGACCTCCACGTCTTCCTGGGACCACATAGCAAGAACATAAAGAAACTCAAACATACATGGAAAGGAATGTCTCCCTTCCTCCCTTTGCATGTGCTTCAGTCAGGATGTTTGTACAAGAAGAAAGTCAGTTGAACAATAAAACCCGTATGTCAAATGTTGAAGGGAAGTCTGGAGTCGAACATGCCAAAAAAAAAAAAAAAGAGAGAAACTGAGACCAGTTCATCCTTACGATAAGATTACTCACTCAAATATGCACATCACAGCATCTTTGCTTGGGGACTAAACTGACATTAGTAACCATGTGGTATTTGGTACTTTGAACTTTTCAACCAAGAATTGCAAAGCACTTTACATATGTTGACAAAGCCTAAAAATATCTCTCCGTGACATGAAGCAGGGAGGGCTCTAAAGGGATAATTTTGTTTATTTTGAGCATGAAAAACACAATTCCATTACAACACAAAACAGAAAGCTCTAATCCACCTGAAAATGGTGCTTTTAATGAATTTTAACGGAATTAGACTCCAAGGCTAGTGGACTTGAATATTGCTAGGAAGAGAGTCCTAAGACTCAGTTTTTGAGGAATAAGCTGAATCCAGGGCCAGACAGAGCTTTATCTGAAGATGGAGCTACTCCATGGCCAAATTCAGACCTTCACAAAGATGTGAGTGTGAAGAACTGGACAGAAAAGCTCATGAGAGCCAAAAGATCTGCCATGAATTCTTGATGGCTTCCTGCTGTTAACTATGGCCGGAAATGCTGCAAGAGCAACTTTTCTCAACACTTTCTTTGTTTGGGATTACGTTTACTCACTCCTCAAATAATGGAGCAGGAAGGGAAGTGTTGTGGTCTGAGTCTGGCAAGCCATAATTTGAAACCAGGTCTAGACACTGGGAGTACTGAGTACATCTGAGTACTTGATTTTTTTCATCAAATTTTCATCAGATTCATCAGTTTTGACTGGACAAATTTTGGCCTCTCATCTCTCTGTGTGGGAAAAGTTCTTGCTAACATGGTTTCTTTTAGCATGTAACCCGAAAGTAATTAAGCTCATAATTAAGCTTCCAACAAAGTTCTGGCAATGACAGTGCCTGGCAAAACAGTCAGCAGTCCTAACTGGATTTGGGTCGTTAGGCTTTTCCAGAGAACAGCACTGAGCATCTCTCAAAGTTCACAACAAGCCCTGCTCATCCTGCCCTCCCCAGCATCCTCTGGCTCCTTTTCATCTTTCTTGGCTGTAGGCAGCTCAAAGAGATGTTAATATCCTGGAAGTGATCCTGACGCCAAGTTTCTCTATTAAAACCAACTTCAGGCAGCGATCAGGTTTGCCACATGCCAGTTGTCCTCATCATGCTCAGGCAGTTTCAGTATTTCAAAGACTGGGGTTGGTTTCATTTCATGTCTTGTGCTCCTGCTGCTACAGTCCCCAAGTTCAGGAAGGGCTGTAAACAACGAAGGAGTGGGGGCTGCATCTTTATTTATCTCATCTGGCAGTAAATGCCTTGCAAAATGTATCAAGCCAAATAAGGAGGGGAAGAGGCTGGTGAGACAGACATGTGGTGCCTTTCAGATTCTGCAGTTTCCCTGATGCATTTCTTTTTCTTTTGTATTTCTATAGAAAGCTTAAGCGAGTGAGTATGGCCCTGGATGAGGAGTAAGCAGCAAGGCCTGTTACACTCCCTGCTGTGGCTCTGACCACCAGAGGCTTCTGGCTTCCTTCATACCCTTTGCCTGTATTTTTATACTCTCTTTAAAGTGGCATAATCTGTTTTTTCTGCCAGAAGAAGCAGTCCTGAAAAAAGAGTTTGCATGGTGATCCCAGTGTGGGATCTTACCCCAGCTCAATTTAACACAGCAAAATAATGTATATACGTTACCCAGAGATCAGTCCTGTAAGCAGCTGTGCAAGCCATCTCACGAGGACTGTGCTACCAGAGCATCTCTCAATTGTGTCGTGCTAGTCCAAACTCTTTGGGACAGGAACTGTGTCTCACTAACTGTGTATACAGCACCCTAACATGACGTAGCACTGATCTCAGTGGGATCCTTGGATCCTGTACAGCATCACCTGTCCTTCAATGGCAAGGTGCACCTTGCTAATAATGCACACCAATACTAAAGGTAAAACAAGGAACACTAGACCTTAAATAACGCATTGACATGGCCTGTTGGTAATGAGGAGTAGCAAGGAAAAATGTGGTTCTACTGCAAGAGGGCTTGTGACCCTAGCTATAAATAGCAGCCCCAATGAACACTGGTTCATTTGCTGGTCATGAGTGGACAGCGTTGGAGAGACAAAAGCGTTCCCAGCTGATGACTGGCACAGGAGCTCTTCATGGGGAAGTCTTGAGGCAAACAGTTCAGAGACACTGCTGGAAATGTCTTCTAGTCCAGTACAAACCTGTAGGCTGTATTTTATCAGAGTAAAGAAACACTGCTTGCCTCAAAATGTGCTTTTTCTATGGAAAAGATGGTTTATATGGGCAGTGCCCTGCTGCTAATATCATTCCTGTTCTTTCAGTCATATATCCTCCTATCATTTGTTTTTTCTGGGGTAAATTCCCTTGGCTCGCACATCCTGGTGTTATTTCTTTGACTGTGCTTAAGCTGTTCTGCCTTACAACAACTGAGAACTTGCTGCCACACTGGGAGATAATTTGGTGACCTGTGTAACATAAGCTGTTAGTCTCTTGTGGTGTCCCGCATAATTGGTCCTCTCCAGCCCTTTTGCCATCACCCTTAAGATGGAGATAAGTGCTAGACCATGGAGGCACTCCAATGTTTTTCTGTTCCCTTCCATACTCATGCGTTTTACAGATAAGGTAGATGTCACAGGAAAGCATGTGCTGGAAAACTCTTTGTCAAAGCTGCCTGGGCCAGACTTGTCCTGGCAAAGAAAAGTTGTTCTGTGAACATTTTCACAGTCCTGGAGCAGCAAAGGACAGCTCACCACCACATCTCCTGAGCCTGAACATGCCTCTTCCTCTGGGTGTGCAGGCAGGAAGCAGTAGCCTACAAGCAGGAGAAATTTGGGGTGAAGGTTTGGCTGTCCTGCATTGACTGTGTGGCTGCTCTCAGCAGGACTACTTCCACTCCAAATGTGTTATTGCAATGAATAAACGAGAGATGGGTGTGGTTGCAGGGGCTGTATGGACAATAAAAGGAAATGCCTCTGCTCTGCATATGCTCTGCAGAGGGAGGGTGTCTGTGTGTCCAGGAAAAGGGGATGTTGTGCGAGACAGAGTATGGAGGGGAGGTGTTTGCATGAAAACCAGAGGAGAAGGAAGTATTTGAGAGAGAGTGGGTGGGTGGGTGGTGGCCAGGGAGTGGGAACAGGACTAAAGAGTCTGTGTATGGCTGTGAAAGAAAGAGTCTGCTGAAAAAGAACTGGGAGCAGAGAGTTTGTGTGAGAGGACTGCAGAAGAGAGATGAGAGGCAGAATGTCTGTGGGTGGCATAGAGATGGGTGCAGTGCCTGCACCATGCTGCCAAACAGGACACCCTTTCACGGATGCTCTAGCTGCCCCTTGCAATCCCATGGGCTTATTTTGCCCCGTTAACACTCAGTATCATCCAATGTCCTCTTCTGAAGTTGGAAAATTCTTACAGGCTGAGGGTGCCAGGGTTCAGAAAGAGCTGTCCATCCCTGCAAATGAATAAGTGCTGCATCTTTTCAAAACTCCCTTGAGGGAACAGGGAGATTTTAGCGTCACTGTAGTGCTGGTGGATTAAGGATCATTAGGGAACAGCCCATCCAGAAATGCTTCTCCTGATTTTTGAGTCAATCTTTTTTGAACCATCTTCTTACCAAAGGCACTCTTTCATACAACTTTGTCATTTTGCAGTTCAAGGCTTTGTTTTGTCTGGTTTAAAAAAAAAAAAAAAGGCTTAGGGTTAGCACCCTGTGGTGCTAACTTCTCATGTTTAAGATTGGACACACCTCTAAGCCAGGGTCCTGAATCAGAGTTGGCATGTGCCAAGTAGATTGCTAAATAAAATTAACTCATTTGAAGCTGAGAGAGAGAGTGAAAATCAAGCGTGCTGATAAATATTCTGCAGAGAATAAAAATATACAAACAGTGAGGTAGAAGAAGGCTGTATTCAAAATTCCAGAGGATCATGGTAATCTGATATTTACACTGACATCACGTGTTTGGAGTCCTCCTGAAAAATCAGACCAGAGCAACACACATTTTATTTCAGGCCCTGCATGTGATCTCCATGCCTAGCTATTATGATTCCAGTTTGCAAAAGGTTTCTGTTTGTTCCCTTGG
Organism: Cygnus atratus; assembly: GCF_013377495.2. NCBI lineage: Eukaryota > Metazoa > Chordata > Aves > Anseriformes > Anatidae > Cygnus > Cygnus atratus. The sequence continues at coordinate 21,074,441 of NC_066374.1, forward strand.
TGGATTCTAATTGTTCTGGATAAAATTCAAATAGGAGGGAAAATGTTGGGAAAAAAAAAAAAACAACACAAAGGGAGTCTTCAAAGGTCCTGAACATTATGGCGAGCTGGTGATCTCATGGCAGCAATGACCTCAGAGGTGTGTTTGGCTTGGTTCAGATTCACAGAAGTAGCTCTTGCCAAAGATATTTTAACTGGGCCAAAAACATCTGTAAACACACCCATCCAAAAACACATGCTGCATACAGTCACAAACACACATCATGTATCTTGCAAAAACTTACGTATGCTCCTGATGGAAGACATGGGGTCTGCAGTCATAGTCAACCTGTCGCTGCTATTTATCACGCAGCTCAGGTGCCCCAACACAGTTTAAATGTCAAGAGTTCAGAGCACACAAGCTCATCAGCTTGTAACCCATGCTGTGTGGTACAGCTGTCTCCTGTGCAGTTCATGGCACTGGATCCCAGATGGGGGACTATCCCCTATTTCTGTTTGTCTTATTTTGGCTGAAAACCAGTTCTAGGATAAGCAATCTGAACTTCACTGTGCTCCTCACAGTTAATCCATTTTCAACAAGAAGGAAGGTGTTCCCAGTGGTCCATTGGGAACAAATCATTCCTTTCATGCTAATTCCCTTCATTCAACCCACTTATTCCTCTTTTCCCACAGGATAAGTGGTCCAGGTTCAACAGGTTCCAGATGTACTGCAAATGCCAAGGATGCTGCTTAAGGCTCTTTACAATGGTTTTCACCTAGCTGTTTCATATCAGGAGAAATTCTGTGCTAGCCATACAGAATAAAACTGATTTTGCACCCTTTTTATGACAAAAAGCTTAAGAACAAGACTTCCTAAATAATACATGTATTTCATTACCACAGCTTCACTTACATAAGCTATAAAACTTATATAAATAGTTCCATCAACTGCACAGCAGTTGACCCTGGTTTGTACTAAGTGAGAAAAGTAGGAAAAAACTCATAATCTGAATTCTGTTTTGTCTTACTCTGGATTTGTACAGGTTTAACCCCAGTTAAATTCCCAGTTATTCCAAATCCACATTTCTTTTGCCTAGAGCAGAACTTTGCTCTGAATAGCTCACAGAATACCAGCTCAGGCCCTGCAGCATTTAATAAGGCATGTGACATGCACATTTCTGAATTGTACCAGAATATTTTTTACCACTTAATAATCCCAGCCTACAAATTAATCCAGGTTTATAGATCCACTGCATCAACAGATTAATCAGAGATGAAACCAACAGAAGGCACACTAAACTTAAAGGCTCAAAGCTATGCAGTGAGAACCCCTGTAGGTATGTCTTTGTCCTGATCCTGTTCCCAGCATCTCATTTATAGTGGCCTTGCCCAGTTCGCCTGCTCCCACCTGTCTTCATACAGCATAGGAAAGGCAGAGGTACACAATGAAAGTTGCATGTCTGTGCTAGAAACAGATGATTTCTGTTAGTTGAGCAGACATCAAACCAAACTTGAAATGAAAACCATAGTCCTCTTCAGAGAAAAATGTGGTCCAACAGCCAGTCTCAGTATTTAATATTCATGCTATTAACTCCATTCACTGTTTTGTCCCTGTTGTACCAAATGTGGCAGACATGGTGAATGGTAGCAGCTATTTGCATATTTCTAAAGTCACATTTATACACATCTAAGTATGAACATGAACCCAAGTTCTTGCTTTGTGCATCCCCAAATTGTGAGGAATGCAGATATCCAGATCTGTATTCCCCATCTGACTTCTGTGTTCATGTGTTTGTAGCTCAGCAAGTTTGAAATGGCCCCACGCTTAGGAGCAAACAGTCCTACAGAAGCCCAAACTGTCACCTAGAGCCAACAGAAGTAGGAAAAATGGTGAGGCTCAGAAAATGCAGTACTCAAGAGAAGCTAAATCTCTGGATAAACACTATGAGATGATACTGTAGATTCAGTGGGAAATACTGGCAAAACACCATAGAACCATAAAATGATTTAGGTTGTCAGGGGCTGCTGGAGGTCATCTAGTCTGTTCTGCCTCTAAAAGTAGATCCAGCTAGTTCAGATTGCTGAGGACCTTCTTCAGTCAAGCTTTGAATATCTCCAAGGATCAAGACTCTAGAACCTCTCTGGATAACCTCATCTGTGTTTGACTTACCCTCACGATGAAAAAAATGTCAAATTGAAATTTACTGTTTTGCAGCTTATATCTGCCTGGCATCTGACCACTGTGCATCTCAGAGAACACTCTGTCTTCTCTATACCCTCTCCTTAGATATCATAATATTTAGGCAGTCCCACCCTCCAAGTTAGAAAATATGGAACTGAAATCACAGTAATGTGAAAGCAGAAAAGAAAGGAGCTGGAAGGAAGGTAATCAGAGCCTCAGAATGATCCAATCCTAGAAGGTGACAAATAGCGAAAGGAAAAGAATGGAAATCCTAGGCTTTTTTTTCTGAACATTGTGCTCCTCACAGCCATGAATGGTGGTTGCTTAAAACTGCAATAATGACTGGGAAAAAAAGAAAAAAAAAAGCACAGGTTGATCCCACAGGGAGCCCTCAGAGCTGTGCCTGCTTGACATTCTTGGTGCTCAACACATGCAGTAAATCGTTTTCACAAGCTGCTGTGCATTCCTCTCCAAACACACACCGGATGCGCCGATTGCCTCTTCCTTTCCAAAGGCTAAATCATGTATGCAGGGCCAAGGCTGGAAGTTGGCAAGAGGAACAGCCCTGTCTGCGTGGGCAGAGTGCTACCATGGCAAAAGCTCCTACTCTCAAAAGCACATATTTTCCCATAAATGGCCAGTCATTAAGACACACCATGAACTGATAGGGGCGTGGGGAGGAGCCTTTATGTCCGTTTATGATGAGGGAGCAGCTCTGTGACTTGCTTGGATTGTAGGTGGCTTCATAGCCACTGAAATGCACACAGAGAGAGCTTGGGGCACTGCAGCCAGCACACGGGGCTTGAGACTTTCTATCTGCCAAGTGTCCCCCCAGGGATGTGGAGGAACCAAACCACAGCCATCTCTGATACCAGCACTGTTCTCCCTGTGGGCCACTCCTGCTCACTGAGCTAATGTGTGTCAAGGCAGAGCAGATACCAAGTCTCACCACCTCCTTTGGGAACAGGAAGGTGGTAACCATGGGCAGCACCGCGCTTCTCCCTCCAGCTGGGGAGTACAGAGGAAGCAGGGCAGCTGGGCCCCAGGGTCTGCAAGCCTCTGGAGGTTTCAAGAGCAGTAGGTGCTTGGCTGGGTCCGAGTGGCACCATGCCCAGCGGGGAGCCATGCCCGTCCCGCCACCCCAGCCAGCCAGGGAGGGCAGCCAGGCCACTCAGGACCATCACAGCTACTTAGCACCTTGCAGGCCCTGGCAGCGTGCTCTAGCCAGTGGGTACAGGAGGTGGCTAACCACCAGGGACAGGCAGCATCGCGCTTACCATGCCGTGAGAGTAGCATGGGGAGGTACCAGGGAGTAATTCACACGCAGTCAATTTAGAGACCTTGTTTAGCGCATGTAGGTTCTGCAACAATGCCCTGAGTGTCCAGACTGAGGAGTGCACTCCACTGACTGCAGCACCACCTGGGTACTGACAGTATGGGACCACATCCCCTGACTTAAATGAACCACATTTAAGTAGATACAATGTACCAGTACACTCTAACAATCATAGCAATTATTTTAGAAAAAATATAGCTTTAACTGATCGCACTATTTTTCAAAATCTCTGGTGCATAGTGAGTGTTGAAAAGGCTCCCTTAACTTTCTAATATTCAGCATATTTTGTCTCAAAGTGGTGTGTATTTCAGTGTGTTATTATGGCAGATATCAGCCTCACCAAGACAAGGCTGCAAAACAATGCTCATTGTCATCCAACATTTGCTTAGGATGCTTCCATTGAATATTTGACCTCATATTTCCCATGTTTGGTCTCTCTCAATAGAGGTCATTTTGTTTTGAATCTGGGAACAAAATCCCAGTAGGTATTTTCAAGTTGAAGGAAAATGAAAAGAAACAAACCCAAACCCCCCAGTGTGCAATCCTCTCCTCTGGAAAAATACTGAGGCTGTACTTTTTTCAGACAGCCTCCAGCAAGGAGAGATGAAAGGTAGTTCTCAGGATCAGGCCTGGAAACAGTACTTAATCCAAGGCTACTACATCTTTCGTGCACATTACATTACATTGTTACATTGAGATGTTGAAGGAAAGGTTGGACCTGGTGCTTAGGGACATGGTTTAGTGGGTGACATTGATAGTAGGGTGATGGTTGGACCAGGTGAAGGTCTTTTCCAATGTTAATGATTCTGTGATTCTATGATTCTAAGAGAAGGGTGGAATCTGAAGTGAAATCATTACCAGTGCTTGAAAATTCCCTGTGAGTGTGTCTGTTAGAGTTTTGTAATGCACCTTAATAAAGCTTACTGTCCTCAGTCTTGTGGACCAAGTCACTACTGATTCAGGGCTCCTGCTGGGACAGTTTGCATGAAGAAGACTTCAACATCAGCTGCCCAAAGCAGAATCCTCAGCAGACCTGTCCCCAGGTCAGGAATCAAAGAAGGTCACTGGTCTCCCTGCATGTAGGGAACTCCTGCATTTCATCTCCATTCAACACGAAACATAAGAGTGTGAGGAGATAGACTGCTGGAGATGTGCTTGTCTGAGTGGGGAATCAAGCCCTGGATTTTTATCTTTTATTCTACCTGAGATAAAGCAGTCACCACATAAACAGACATATTCCTGTCCTTTCAAACCAGCTTTGTGTCAAGCTTTTTACAGCCAGGCAATAACAAGAGCAAGCATGAAGAAAGAGCCCTCATTGTGCCATCACTGTTAAAGACCAAATGTTCTCCAGTTCTTTCACTCTCCAGTCTCTTTGCACATCAGTGCAAGACTGTTTAGAAAATACAGCTTTTCTAATCTGGTGGCATTCTTGTCTGAATTTGCAGGACTGCAAATATGAAATAGAGGCAAGGCAAAGCCTAATTAATCACATTACATAAAATCACAGCCCAAAGCTCACTCAGTTTACTCATGTGATTAATGTTTCATTGAAACAGAGAAAAAAGGAGCAACCCATGAGTTATCCCACTGGTCATGGATATTTGAATGAGTATTTCCAGCTACTCTTACGCTTAACCACACTGGAACTGGCTAGTTCAGTGTGCATGGAAATACACAGGACAAGATTCCAGAAGTAACAACACCTTGGCCAAATAGCAAGCGCAAGGTATTTTCTAATCCTTTTTGCCTGTTTAATTGTGTAGCAAGGTACACTGAGTGTTTATATGGCAAACAGGAGCACAACTCATAGTAAGAAATGGTTTTTAAAGATCTTCTTGATGTCTCATTGTGTTCATGCTAGGAAGGAGCATGGGGGTGGTACCTGTGGGAGAACTTTAAATGTATTGTAGTCACGTTTTTCTCCTCATCTAAATTATCCCTTGATTCTTTTCTCCACTCACATTCTTGTTTGGGAAAAAAAAAAAAAAAAAAACTTTCATAAAGCAGAAAATCAGTCCTTTTCCTCTTGGCTTTTGCAGGACCCCTACAGACACATACACATACATACACACATCTAATATTTTAAAGTATATCTAGTCTCCATTCTCTCTCTGGCCCCACCTCAAAGAAAGAGGCCTCCAAAGCATCAGTCCCAGAGCATGATCTCTCCTGTACACTCACATAGGGATGTAGCTATATTTGCATTCTCCCATAGTTCCACGTACACTCCCAGGCACATTCCCTTACAGCATCCCCTCCCTTTTTATTGGCCATGGTTCTGTGTGAGATCACAGGCTGAGTGTAAGAAAGGGCAATGACTGGAAACTGCAAACCTTAAATGGTGTTTAATAAGACTGTGGCAAGAAGGGCTGTTATAAAACAGACTTTTTGCCCTGAGGAAGGAAAGAAAAAGTAGTATCTGCCCTTAGGAAACATCTTAATTCAGTAGCCTTCATGATCTTCAGACATGCCAAATCACTGCAGAGACATCCTTATGGTATTTTCAGCTCCAAATGAAGCTACAGGAGAAAAATGAACCAGGCAAACAGGATGCCAGCAAGTCCTGCTAAAGGAAACACGATGTAAATCAGGGAGAGGAATACACAATGAATATAGAATGCATTCTTTCTATAGCAGGGGGCAGCTAAACCTTTGGCTTGAGAACAAGATCCAGCCTAAGCAGCCATTTTAAACAACATTGTGTAGGAAGAAGGTGATGAGCCTTCATGCATCAAAGGTTATCATCAAAATTCAGGGCACAGGAACACAGACTTTTGTACAGATCTAATCCATGCCCTGGTTAACTCAATTTCCTGCTCCCAGTCACAGCCTATGACTTAATTCTTCAAGGGAAGGAGGAATTTCCCTGTGTTTCAGCTCACAGACAGTGCAGCACTAGACACAAACAAGTTTCTTAGGTGATCCCTGCATTTACTCTGTAAGCATCAAATACAGACTGATGGACATCAGTTCATTACAAATATAGGTAGCAATGTTAGCAGTATGGCAAATGGCAGTATGCAATAATGAGTCAAGTAGTATTTCTTCAGCACTGTAGTAAGGAAAGCACATCCAGGAGCACAGTAAATTTATTTGTTGATCACATGTGTTGGCAAACTCTTTCAAATGGCTTCTCAGATAACAATTAAAAAATAAATAAAATAAAATCCTATCTGTTGAGAAATTTACTTTTGGTCAGCACTAGCCTGCCTCTGGTTGAGTTGCTCATGCCATACAGACACTTCATCACATCTGCTCATGCAGCAGGGTCAAGAAATTTGGAGAAAAAAGAAGTTTTCAGCCATGTCCCATAAACTAGAGAAGTATTCCAGGGCTCTTCCCTGCCTTCACAGGAGGACGAGGAATGGACTATACTCTGTTTTGAATCAACTCCATAACCAGCAAAGGAAAGAACTGTATTGTAGTGGAATCCCTTGGCTGGTCCTTTATTTTGTAATGTAGATGGGGCCAGTGGTGTGGAATTAGGTCAGACTGAGATGCCTCCGATGTAATAGTCTATAGCTTGCATCTTTCCAAAGCACAACAATTTGGAACAACAGTTGCCAGGCAATTTCTCTTGAATGTCCTTTTGAAAAAGAATTCCCAACAGTTGCTGTTCGCTTTTTTTTGGTGTGGTTTTTTGGTTGGTTGGTTGTGTTGTGAATTGTTGGTGTTTTTTTATTTGTTTGTTGTTTTTTTGGGGGCGGGGAGCAGTGAATAATTCTAAAAACTTATTCTGCATTCATTTTGATCTTTTTGCAAATGGGCTTTTCTGTTGGAAAAGGCTGTTTCAGTGGTGCACTGACATTTGGTGCCCCTTTGAAAGACATCAGGGACCTAAAGATCATTGATGCTCTCAGATTTCAAAAGCTGAATTCCTCCTCAGAATATCCAGGCTTGCAGCCAATTTGTCTGTCTTGGAGCAGTTTAATCTTTAAAAATGCTTGATGTGTATTCACAATAAAAAAAAATACAAATACAAATACAAATAAAGGAAGAAATAGATTGCAGAATGATTCAGAAAGACAGGCATATGATGGAGTAGAACAACAAAGCCACATCAAAGACAACCCAAGAAGAAATGACCTTCCTTCCTAAATTCCATACCATCAGTTCTGCCTCTTGGAGAGAGTGCCTCAGCATTTGTATCCCAACATGGTATTTCCTTTCTCCATATCTGATCCTCTACACAGCTGCTGTGATATCATAAAACAAACCAGTTTGAGAAACCAGCAGGCTATGTCTGAGCCCACTCTTATGAAGATGTACCACTCTTCAGAAAATGATTGTTCTTGCATGTTTCTTGGGAAGGATTCTAAGGGGAGGGAAGAAGATCCTCTAAGTTTCCTTGAAAATTTAGGAGAAATGTTCTCTTGACAAACTTTGCTGATCTATAAGACACACATATCCTGAAATCCTATGCCCACGCAATGGAAGTAAAATAAAACATAGCTGAACTCTATTAAGCTACCACCATAAGTATAATAAGCTTAGAGGCTCTAGAGCACCTTTATTTAATATAAAGAGTGTTATTCAACTGAGAAGTCACAGGAACTTCCAACTACAAGGAAAAACTTTTATGCTTGCTCTATTAGGAAAAAGGTACTAGCACTTTGGAAAGAAATGCTCAAGAAATTTTTATCTGGAGATCTCCTTTGGAAAAGGCTGTACCATTTTAATTATAGCATTGTTGCTATAACAAGATAATGGGCAGAATTGTTACAGGATTGCAGATCCACTTCTATCAGACATATAAAAATATGAACGGAAAGCACTAGAAAGCTCTAGTATTGTTTGCAATCTTAAATTTGTCTGGCCCGTTTGTACCTTTTGGCCTACAGGAAATGCCTCCAAAGGTATTTCCCATGAGAACGCAAGCCGATAGGGAGGGATTACTTTTTTTTTTTTTTTTTGTAATACTCCATGAACCTATGCTGGCTGCCTTGTTTGTCTTTTTTCCAAAAGTATCCCTTGAGTATCCTATGCTGGAAAATATTTATAAGAGTTGTTTAGAGACAAAGTAGAGATGTCATTACGGAAAAAAAATCAACTTTTCAAATCTCGTATTCATAGAGAAAACATAAAGATCAGATCACAGTATACCTGGTGGCAAATAAAGCATTCCTCATATTTCTTTATAGTTTTTAAAAATCACTTGATTTTCCAAGACAGTCTGTGTGACTGAGATGTGGTGCATTTTTTTTAAGAGTTCAGTTTATTTAACACTTTAAGTATGTGTTTGCATGACTGAACTTTTAATGTGGAAGAGATCAAAATCTTATCATATATTAGAGCACATTCTCCCTCTCTAATGTATTCTTTTCAGTACATCTCCAGAGAGGATTTTATAGAACAGATACTTCCCCAAAGTGACAGAACTGTGAAAGTATCCACCCTCGGTACATGTTTACCTTGAAATAGCCTCTGAACTGTCTCAACACAAATAGAGTTCCCCTCAGAGACAAAATTTTCCTGCAGAGCAAATTAGAAAGCTTTCTAAACAGAATTTCCTATTTAAAAAAAAAAAAAGGGGGGGGTGGGGTTGGACTTGGTCTCTATTGCTTTTCATGTCTTCTCAGTGATGAACGGTCCCAGATACTTCAGCCTGTGAGACATCCACACGGGCAGATCCCACTTTAAGCAGCACCAGCAATGAAGGATGGCAAGGAATTTGGGCATTTACATACCTCTCAACTCTGTTTATGATGGCAAAACATTCCCATGACAGAATCTTTAAAAATCTTGGAGTAACAACTTAATAGAATACCTACTGGCTTTAGCTTAACTTTCAGCAGGACTTAAGTCCCTGCTTAACAGTCTCTTTCAAAAAATTCCAGCCTTATACATTATGGTAACACTAACAAATACCATAATGATAAAATCTATTATCACAATTGTCATTAACTTGCTTCCTTGCAGGAAGATAAGAGGTCAAACAAATATAGGAAGGAAGATAAGTAAGACTTTCTCATAATGAGATAGCAACTCTCCACCTAGGGTCAAGCATTAAAAGGGAATGATATAGGAGAAGCACATGTATTCAATCTGCATTGTGGTAGCACAGTAAGCTCCCTTTGCAAGGTTACCAGTCTTCTACCTTCTATAATGCACAAAGAGTTGTTTAAAATATAAATAAATGAGTACAGTTTAAAAAAAAATCATACGCAGTAAATAAATGACAAAATGTTCCAAGCAGATATTTAATAAGAGAGCTACAAAGGGGAACAATACAGGCTTTGCCAGCACACAGAAGAAACATGAAAGATCTAGAAGATATGTTGCTAAATGATGGTTTCCCACAAATATTCACCTAGTAATAATTAGAAAGGAAAAAGCAACAGGATAATCTAGAAATCTCTCCAGAACAAGAATCTGCATTGCTAAATGTCTTTCCTCTTTTACCAATACTCCCTTTAAGACCCATTGCATTTCTCATCCATCAGCTCTACCACAGTGTTGTGAACATTACACGTATGGTTGCTTCAAGTAGCAGGGAGGGTCACTGGATAGCAAGTTCTCCATGAAAGGCACAGAAGAGTGGAAAATTGGATGACTGCCAACATACGTTATTTCTGATCCCATAAAATGTGCTGCAGTCATGACTTTTGTTAGTACAGGGGAAGCTGTAGGAATCTCATATGCTTTCCATAGTAGTTTCTGCCCAGCAATCATGGTGGAATTACGGAATTAATGTATGGAATTTCTACCTGCTCAAGAGCCCAAGGACACTGTCATTTGTGTCTGTTTCTGTATGCCATCAGAACTGCCAGCACAGAGACATGCCCCTCATGGAAACATTATCATCATAGACCCTTGGTCTTCCTGACCAGACACCAGGCATCAGATGCCTTCCTTGAAAGTAGGAACCCACTCACAAGGCCTCCTGCATCTGACCGACCCCCAGAAAACTGACCCGGCCTGTACTCATGGGCTCTGGAAACACAAAGTTTTCAGATAGACAGCTGTGAAGCTGAGCTAAGCTGTCCAAGCCAAAGTCTTCCCTTAATGGGCTTTTGCCCGAGTTCCATCAGATTTGCCAGAACAAACATGTTTCCCCAAATGTGAACTATTCATCTCTTTCCACTGGGGAGAAAAAAAAAAAAAAAGTTCCACTGGAAAATTTCTGACCATTTCTTTAGTATTTGTATTGCAATAGATTGTAGACAGAATTATGACTGGTAGGTTGTGGTTGCAGTCTCTCCCCCAAACAGCCACAATCTAACTGGAGAAAAGATGCAAAGTGGAAAGCCTGAAATGAAAGAGGTGAGAAAGCTGGAAGGAGGAAGAGTGGGGGTCAGGAAAAGATCATGTCATACAGAGGAAATGGCTACAACTTGATGGTCACAAATACACTAATGTGTACCATTCAGCTGTAACCAAAATTTTCCTCCCAAAGGAATGAATGGACTGCTATGTTGGGCCAGATTTTGGGGGACTGTCTATGGAAACATGTAAGGAATGATACAGCAAAGTGGGAAGCTGACTGGTGTTACAAGCTGGAAAATCAGGTGAGCAAGGCTATTCCTGCTATATGGGCCAGTAGATCTGGACATGAAAGTGAAGGAAGAAATTGGCAATACCTTGTAGAGTTATGTTAATGCCCTCATGCTGAGGTGCCTGACTTGTAGGGACAACTGCTTTCCGGAACAAGAACATGACCATCTCTGGCCCCATCAGTTCTTGGCTCTTCTGCTCAGTATGCCCGCAAAAGCTGTCTGTTAGCATGATTTTCTGTGTAGCTTTTTCGCCGTATTTAGTCCCTGCCTCCACTCTTGGGCAATACCCACAGTGGAAAGTGAGTTTCTGCACCACTGGGGGTAGCAAAAACATCTCCTAGCCCGCGTTCTATGCCAGGTTCTCTTTGCGTTGCTTCGTAGTTTTCCAGCCTGCAATAACTTGTGCTTAAACCCTACCCAGTAACACTTACTTTCAACAAGCAGATCCTGCCCTTTTCCCCCAGCACGAGTCCTTTTTTCTCTTTTTTCTCCGCAATGCTTTGAGCAAACAAAGGACCCTCAGGTGAACAAGGAGAGGGGTGGGTTCATCCCAGCAGAATGAGTCTGGCACATGCCAACCCACCACCGTCTTCGCGCTGCGTGAATTTTCCCACTCGGCCTTCCCCCGTCGCGTTTCTCGGGAGGGAGCGCAGGCTGGGAGTGCCGGCAGACCTTGCTGCTGCTGCTCGCCCACGGACCGGGTCGTTCCCCCGGGCACCCACACCGGGGCGGGTGAGCGGGAGAGGACGGGGCTCATCCCACGGGGTTTTCCGCCTCCGCCGAGCTGCAGCCCCGCACGAGCGAGGCGCAGCGCTCGCCCCGCGTCCCCATGCCGCCCGTGCCCGAGAGGAGCGCGGCGCCGCCCGGCCCCTCCGTCCCTCCCTCCCTCCCTCCCTCCGCCGCCCGGCCCGCCCCGGCCGCCGCGCCCGGCCAATGCCGGCGCCGGGCGGAGCTGCCCCGGTCGCAGCGGCCCCGCGGCCCCGCGGAGCTCCGTTCGCCGCCACCGCCGCCGCCACCGAGCGCGCAGCTCCCGCCGCCGCCGCCGCGCACCATGCGGCGCGCCGCGCCCCGGCCGCGGGCATGACTCGGCCGCAGCGCCCCGAGCTGCGCCGCGGGCTCCGCGCGGAGCCAGGCAAGTACCGCGGCGGCAGCGCTGACGGCTGCCGGGGCGGCCGCCCTCCGCCGAGCCGGTGCCCCCCGCCGGCTCCCGCTCGCGCTTCGGGGGCAGGTCCCCGCCGGCCTCCCGCAGAGGTGCCCGCGGGGCGGGGGTCTCCGCCTGTCCCCCGGAGGCGGCGGCGTCCGTCGAGTGGGTGGTGCCGGGCGCCTTGGAGGGTCCGCCGAGCCGGGCGAGGAGGCGCTGGGGCTGGGGGAGCCGCCGGCAGCCGGAGGGGAGGCCGAGGGGCTGGCGTGCTCAGCCCGGCTGCGAAAGGGAAGGGAGGCAGGGGTAGGCGGGAGAGTGCGGGTGCGGGTGCGCACGTGGAGCCAGTGATCCGTCCGTCGTGGGACGGGTCAGGAAGGAAACAGCCGGAAAATTCCCGCAGCACGCAGTTTTGAGAGCGGTTTTGCTTGAGGCGTGTTCGCAGTAGGCTTCTCTGGAGTGGTGGCAGAATCGCAGCGCTTTTGCCTCTACGTGCTATTGCAGGAGACCCATCGAATGCGTTTTACGTTTGTGTCAGGTCATCGTGACAGGCAAAACAGCCCTTGTGTTACTGCCTCGTGTTTTTAGACTCACCAGAAGAAACTGCTGTCTCCTCTGGTGTGAAGAGCATGTGGCGCTGGCTCCAGCAAAGCAGAGAGCGTGCTGGTGGGGAAGAGATGCTCAGCCCGTACTGAATGGCAGTTGCCTCTAGTGATGCTTTTAAAAGCAGTAAAGTAAACAATAGAGTATCAAACTAGCTTGGAGTTAGGCTGAAATAATGGAAAATAAGGAAAAACCGTAAATGTTACTCAAAATGCCAGTTTGAAATTCTTAGAACAAATCATCCAGAACAAACAGTAGCTGAGTGGAACAAATTTCTTTGGAGGCTGTTTCCACTGGAATAAATAGCGAGTTCAATTAAACAACAACAAAAAAAAAGGTCTGCAGTTAGCTGGAATACTAATAGTGCTTGCCAAGGGCTGGAGAGTGCCCACAACCAAGAGGGACTTGGAAAGATCCATACAATCCAGTGAAGTATTATTGCACCTTTTACTGCCTGTTCTGGGTATGCTTGTAGCTTTTACCTACAAAGCCCTAACTGGAGCAGTTGAGACAGAGATGTCTGTTTTTCCCTTTCCTTCCTGTCTTCTGCTTTCAGAACATCCCTTAGCATTCCTTTTCTTAATGGGAGCCTCTGCTGATGCCTTTTGTGTAATCCAAAGCATTGCTGTGATCTATTTTACCTGCAGATACGGAAAGCAAGGGCCTCAAACAGTCTGTTCTTTGCCGCAGCACCGCAGCTGGCTGTTAGCTCACGCAGCCAGAGCAGTTGGGCTGTGGGCGCCCACTTCTGCAGGAGCACACAGCTCCTCCATGAATTGTGCTCCCTGGGATGCATAGGGCGCCACAGGGCACAGCACCCCAGCCTTCGCAGTGCTTTCTTCAACAACCTGATCATCAGTTTGTTCAGCATGGCTTTAAGCTAATTAAGCCACCATTACTCGATGGGCTTTGTATTAATGGCAGTGTTCTCTGTCACGGGACAGCTGCCCCATTATCTTGCTGACACCTGACACAGCTCATGCCCAGCTTCAGGGAAGTTCTGGGGTGCATTTCACAGGTCCCTGGGCTGGTGTTCTCCAGGACACACACTTAAAGAGAAGCATTTCATTTGTGAATATGAGAGAAAGTTGTCAGGAGGTCATTGTGATATGCACAGATGTTTTAACCCCTCTCCTCCCAGCAAGATTTGCAACTAAACTTTCTCCAAGATCTCACCGCCTATACAGGCAGTTGGGTTGATTGGGAAACCTATTTATTTAACGCCCTCTAGTGATGTTTTAAAAATTAACATAGATTCCTTTCAAGAGGAAAACAAATATTAAATTTTATTGGTTAAAACAAACTTACATTTGCTGCAAGTCTACTGCTTCAGGGAATCCCTATCAAACACGACACCACACGCTGGGTCGGTGTACAACCTTGTTATCGACAGGCGTCTCATGGAGGCATTGATAGTCTCAGCCAGCCTTGTAGACTCTCAGTGGTGATCAGTGAAGGTCTTTCCACCAATAGCATTGAACACAGTTGCTTTTTCTTGATTTGTCTTTAAGTGCTGCTGCATTCTAGGTTTTGGCTGAACCCACACACAAATCACTTAATGTGGCTAGGCTTGGTCAGCATGGATTGTCAGAAGGGACAATCTATGCTTCCTGGTGCTTCTGCTGTGTTCATTATACTTCAGCTGGCCCAGAAATGGGAAGCCTGTGGCCTTGTCCTTGAAGATGAGGCTCCAGGACCTAGAACTGTTCTAGACTGTAACAAGGGGATGTGACTCAAACATTTGTAGTCAGGCTGGTTTTACTTCATAGGTGTGTGAGATGCTGAGGAGTGTGAGGAGATATGGTTTCTCGTAGCAGTTTTAAGATCTACTATGCATTTGTTCCTTATGACTAGCCATGAGGGAACCCAGATTGCCTCTTGCTTGTAATATGGGAGACTCTGATTTTTTTTTAAAAAAAAAAGGGGGGGCATTTTCCTTGGTAGTTTGTACATCAGTACACCAGAGCTGTGAGACTGGCTTCTCAATATGAAAACTGTATCTTACTGTCAGAAGTGAGAAGTGAAGCTGCTGGGCAAATTTGCAGCTCTGATGATCCTTCTCCTGGATCCTTTCCCAGTCCCTCGTGGACAGTATCACACCAGTATGCTGTACTCTAACTTCCTGTCTGCCACAGGTTCACCACCCCTTTGCTCTGCTCTTTCACTCTCTTTGTCATGCCAGAACCCTCACAAACACCCCAGACTCCTGTATTTGTTGTGTTCAACTTCATCCAATAGTACTCACTACTCCATACTTGCTGGTGTAACCATCACAGCAAGTAGCACCCCAGTAGCACACATCTCTGTAAATTCCTACAGCGGCACTCAGTCACTCGTACTGTTATTGCATCAGCATCCAGCTTACAGCTGTGTACTGTCACACCTATATCTGACTGTACCCATCTCAAACAAACACCCTCAGCAGCCTCCAGAGCACCAGCAGCACATCACCTGTTTGGCAGCGCTGCTCAGGAGACAGCCTGTATCCTCTGGCTGGAAGCTGATATGCAGAGGTCATCTAGAGGAGTTACTACAGTATGGTACACAAGTGATCTGCATGGACACTTTCTCAGATAAAACATGGAAATCCAGCCTTGCTAGTTCCCCACCTCTCCATGTCGTTCTGGTAAGGGACCTGGCATCTCCTTAGGATACTCACTTTGACTTACCTGTGAAAGCATCTTCACTATGATTACTTATGCCTTGAACAGCATATAGAAAGTCTGCTTAACAGCACCTTCTCCGTTTCAGCCACAGACCAGGCAGTTGCTGTGATGAAAAAAAAAAAAAAAAAAAACACTTTTGTTCATCTTCTTCTTGGCATTTTCTCATGAGGGGTGTTAGAGCTGTGGGAGAAAGGACTGGAAGAGGGATGGGTGTGCATGGGCATGGGGTCAGTCCTTCTGTTCTTGTCCACACTGTGCTACCCCTTCTTACATTTCTCTGAGAGCAAATGGCAGGACAGATAATGACATGAAAGTTTCCAAAACCTGGCACTCATAGTTAGCCCCTCTGAAAACAGTTAGGGTGGAGTCCAGCTTGTGGCACGTGAGAGAGAAACTGAAGCAAAACAGGATGTTTTTGTGATTTAAAACTTATTTTTCATAATTCCTATTGAAAGGCTTGGTTTGGTTTGGTTTTGAAGTTGGCTGCAGTGTCTGTTGGGAATTTTATGAATGAAAGAGCTTTGTGCATGTATGTTTATGTGTGCATGTGTCTGTGCACATGTGTTTGCATAAGGAAAATAAATAAAGAGGCTACACATGGCAATTTTTTTCCATGAAAAATTAATGAAGCTGATAGGGGACTAACAGCTAAGTAGTGGAAAAGATAAGCACTATCTTTATGGCTCTACTGTAAATCCTGCTGGACAATTGTTTTCTGCTCTGGATTCCTCAAAATCAGAAACATTCTGTCAGATTATAAAGTATTTTTCAAAGACCCGCAAAAGCGCTCATGACTGGAGGTATGAGTTTACACATAAACCTATGTTAAACCCAAGTGATGGGGAATGAAGTATAAGGGGAAGGTTAGGAAGCTTTTGGGGTCTTGTGTGCCCTCTAATGTGCCCTATGTTTGTCCTGGTTTAAGCTGATAGAGTTTTCATGCTAGTTCCTGTAAAGATTAAGGCAAAAGTGAAAAAAAAGTACTGGGGAAAAACAAAGGTGAGGAAAAATATATGAATCAGAAGAATCGTCTTTAAATAGAATGTTTCTCGGAGTTTTCCACTGCCAGCTTCTTTAGGCTGCACCAGAAATACAGGCATAGAGAGTGACATGTCGGAAAAGCCCCACAGCCGCTTGCGCTCCCCAGTGCCACTGCAGGCTGGGTGCTACCTCTGCGTCCGCATGGCTACTTTATGCCTGCCTGTGCTACAGAGCAAAAATGCCTCCCTGACCCAAGCTTGTGCCCGTGCATGGGATATGCAGAGTCATTAATGTATGTAGCCTTTGTCTGATTCATTGGTGATGCTGTACCCACTCTTATAAATCGTAGCCCCTGCAAAGCACTGGCATTGTATCATGGACTTGAGTGGAACAAGGTGTTTTCTGCCTTAGTCATTTCTTCTCCTTGGCTCATCTATGACTTTCTGCAGTAGCCTGCAGCAGTTGCTCCCATGGGATAATTATTACAGCCTCGTGGAAGGTTCTTAATGGGAATAATTTCATTCCACTGCTTATCTTTTTCCATCTCTTCTGCCATCCAAAAACTGGAACACGTTCTTTAATACCACACAACTTTACTTGCATTGGTTCGTAGCAAGAGGTTTTTTTTACTGTAAGAATGTACATATTTCCTTGTGAGCCTCACTTGGCCAACCATCCTGACTACCAGGTTATTTGATCTCAGCTATTTGTCCTCTGTAATTAGCTTCTCTCCTTCCCTTTCTCAGTCCACTGACATCTCTTCAGGCTGTGTTTTCAGGCCCCTCCTTCACAGCTTCTTTTTTACATGTACCTTAGCCTGCCTTTCCATTCCTGATCTTTGCCTAGCTGCTCAGTGATGTCTCTCTTGGCCTTTTTCGGTGTTACACCCCTAACGTCTTCCTGCAACTACAAAAAACTGGCAAAAATGTGCAATTGTTCGAGCCAAAGTCTGCTTTTATTTGCCCAGCTCGTGTTAACTTTAGACTTGCAGCTCCCCTGAAATTCATGATGTTTGGATCCTCATTTTCATCAACTGCAAAATTCTGTGGGATTAAATCCTGCAATTCAGCACAAACCTAAAATGAGTTTTGAGGAGGGGTTCAACAGGGGTTATTACTAAGATATTAAGTGTGTTAGCCGTCCTGTTGCTGACAGGCAGATGAGCAAACAACAGAAAGCAGAAATTGCCTTTCATGGTGCATGTGCTAGAAAAGCTGTTGTTATTAGCCCATTTTTCAGCCACTCAGCTCTAAGAATGCCATTTAACAACTCCAGGTCTGTATAGTGCTAACAGGATACGTATAAGTCATAAAGGGATTAATGTTCAGCTCTCATGAAATCCAGATGCACAGAGCTGCCTCTTTTCAAGTTCTTTTCCAAGGCTAAGCTGCCAATAAAATGATTTAATCATTGTAAATGCATGTGAAACACCAGGCTTAAACTCACAGGCACCAAAGTCTGCTGGCAGTTACCTGTTGGAGAGGACTGTTACCCACTGGTGCTTTGCTTGCAACAAGATTGATTATTCATAAGGTGGGAAATTGGGACCTTTCTTGGGGACCACCGTTCATGCACATATTTTCATTTAGGCTAAGGGAAGGTGGCTTGGAAGTAAGCCTGCTTCTACCCCTAAGAGAAAGCTAAGGCAAATATAAAGGTGATGTGTGTCTGGTCAGTCTCTGTCAAGGATGTGTTGGAGGTCCAGTAAGAACTTGTCAGCTCACAATGAATGTGCGTCCTCTGGGGTGGCAGGCAGAAGGAGAGGTGCGTTCAAGTGGAGATGTGCTGCCTGCTCAATGGACCTTAAGCACTGCTGTCTCATAACTTTTTGTAGTTAACATTTTCACTTCCTCATGCAATTTGTATCTTCTTCTATCACCTGCTGAGAACAGGTACTGTGCATTTCAGGTGCTGGTAGATAATCTGGTCCCTAGTGAAGGCTGGGCCTGCATACTCAAGCTCAGAAGCTCTGCTTTGGAAAGGCTGAAGTAATTCTGTAATTGGGCAGATCCTGCTGTCTTTGAATTTTTAATTTTTAATATGGCAGGAGGAGGAGTTTTGAACCAGGAGAAGGAAAGAAAAAGGGGGCTATTTTAAAGACACGAAGGAATGTTTTACATTCTTCTGTTCTTCAGGTTTGGCTGCTCTGCAAGCTTTTCATTTTTCCAAATATCAATTCAGTGAACCATTTATTTGGTTCAAAAAAAAAGAGCCTGGTTCTTAATTTACTTTGGCCTCAGTGATGAATTTTTATGCTGTGAAATCCAGTAAGCTCCCTCCCAATATTATATATATAAATCTAACTCTAAAATAGAAACTTCTGCTCCGAATTACCTGCCTGCATTAAATGGTTTAAACGGCTTTTTAGAAGTGTGCACCCACTGATTTCCTACATGGGTCTTGTAGTTAGTCACCTGATGCTAGAGATCAAATGCATGTGTAGAGCTATGCAGAGGTTTTCCTTAGAGCTATAGAGGCAAGAAGGTGTTCTTAGTGAGAGGTTCCTGGGGTAGCTTTTGGCATTGATTCAAAGGAAGGAAATAGATGAGAAAAGAGTCCCTTTACTACTGTGAGAGATTTTAAAGTTGTATCAAAACATGTGAGTGAAGTCAGTTGCAGTGAGTTTTCACCATGGGCATGAGCACTGCAGGAAAACCCCAACAGGTGACGATGTCTAACCTGTTGTTAGTAAATATTTCGAATTTACTTAGCCCTGGACATCAGAATTGCTGCCAAACCTTCAGGACCTCCAAGAATAGATTAAAATATTTTGCAAAACAAGGTTTTACTTTTCCCACTACTTTTGGCCTCCTGAGTTGGTTACTAGCAGGGGGAAGTGCTTCCTCCAGTGGCTGTTAGTTTTTCTGCAGCCCAGATGCACAAAGTACAGAAACGTTTCTAAATCAACACTGATATCTATCGATCTCTTCTGTTTCCATCAATTAGCATCTTCTGTGCTGTGCTGGCTACGGAGAAGAGACTTGCATTTGTGTTGTTCAGAGCTTTTCAGATTTATATCAATGTGAAAAAAGGTTTCGTCCAAGTGCACCCTTCAAATGTTCATAGCCTGATCCTGTTGTAGGTGATGGCTAGTAATCATCCTCACCGGGACTAAGCATTTCTTCCTGCAGTGCATTTTTCTGTTGTTGTCACACAATATGTAGATGCATGCTCTTGTGCTGTACCTTCAGATTTACAGAGAAAAGACTGACAACAGATTTTTCAGAAGCAGTTGCCCATCATTTTCACAAATTCTGTCCACTGTCACTGTATCATTGGACAGGGGCTAGCAGTGTGTTTTTTTTTTTCATTCTTGTATTCACCAGTTATCACATCTGTCTGGTACTGGATACCATAGCAAGGAAGCACAGAACTCCATTTGGGTACCCAGGTGTTTACAGAGGGACAGTTTATTTTCCTGCTTAAAGCTTTTGGTGTCCCTTTTTAGGTACCTGTCCTGCAGCTTGAGTGGCAGCTAAGAGTTTTGCTTGGTTTTAGGACACCCTGGGCAGTGTTAGAACAAGGGACCAAAACCTTGTGCTAATCTCCATGCATCCGCGCTCTCTTGGTGGAGGCTGGCACTATGCAAGCAAGGCTGGGTTCACTAACTGGAAACACAGGTCCAAGCCTTGACAAATTCAAAGTGTTTTGATTTGGGATCCAATGCAGTGTCATTTAAGAACATGGGCCAATACATCCACTGTTCAGAAAGATCAGCTTCAGTCTGGAAGGTCTGTGGTGTTTCCATGAGGTGTCAGTCCTCTGTGTTTTTCAGGACATCCTCATTCTTTGTCATCTGCTGTAAATGTTGTGCCAGCAATCCTGAGGAAGGAAGGCCCTGCAGGCACAAATAGCCCATGGAAGCAGGGGGAAAAAATGAGATGGAATGGATTAGTGTGAGTCAAACTAGTCCCCAGTCACCTCTGGGTGGAAAACTCACTTGGCCTTTGGCAGACGAGAATTGTTTCTCCCAGGCCCCTTATATGGGACATTTAAAAATAAACCAGCAGGACTTCATTTCTTGGAAGGAAAAGGAAATGTTTCAAAGTGTGTCCTTGCAAACTGATTTAGTGCCATCAGGCCCTGCGTATTTTAAGAAATGTTTGAGTTTGTTTGGAGCTGCTTTTTAACAGTGAGGAAGAGGGAAGCAATTAGTGAAACAACATCTGAAGATGAACTTGTGTAAAACATCTCAGATAAATATTTACACCCAAATTTCATCGGTCTGAGTTCACGTTAAACTCTACTCCATCTCTTTGAAGGGACTTGCATCCACAATAAAATACTGTGCTGTGGCCACTCAACATTATTTTACTCTTCTTCCTCTGATTAAGCTAACTGTGGATCTAAAGTAGGTCAAAGGGTTAAAGTGGTGGCAGTGTTAATGCTTTACCATGTGCCCTTGCTGACAAAATTCACCCCAAAGCGATCATAAAACAGCTGCACTTCTATTATTTTTTTTTCTATCTTCTGTACCCTGAATTTTCACCCTGTTTGGAATGAAGTAATGTGAACCATTAAAATGTAAATGGACAGACAGGCATGTCCTCACCTGAGTGCAGCAATATGGAAAAAATAGGCTGGATGAACTGGAACAGTGTTGCATTAGCCAGAAAATGTAATGGACTGCCAGTGTCTCGGTGTCAGGAGGCACAGGGCAGTTAGTGTAGTGTTGAGATGTGTGCACGCTTAGAATTGCTCCTTGTTAGATGGAATGAGTCACCTCTGTTACGGAGAAACTTCCCCAGTATTAATAAAGGAGCCTGCTTCTTCAGACAGGTGGAGGATGGCAGATTTTTAGGTATCGGGAATTCCTAGTAATATGCCATGAGATTTGATCTGTTATGATTCTGTCTGCTCACAGATGTTGTTGGTTTGTTCTTTGGATAAGCTCCTTGGGCAGGAACCATGTAGGTCTTGTTTTTTCAATGAAAATGTCACAATAACAACTTTGGGGGAATATGTAACTTTTGATTTTAGGAGAAAGGAGATCTAGCTTTGACCTCTCCCAGAAGGAAGACCTAGCTTCCAAGTCTGGCTCTGTCAGTACGTTTCTGCACCACCGTGGATATGCTACTTAAGTCTTTGTTCTGAGCCTCAGTTGCTCCATTTTCCAAGCAGTCACTTTGAAGCTGAAGTAGACGTATATAGGATATGGGTAAAGAAGTGCTCGGCTGAGCAAAAACTGTAGTATGTTTTAGAACCCATGAACTAGAAGGAATCATGGTGAAACAGTTATATAGAGGGAAAAGCAGAAAGCCACTTTGCTAAGGACACCAGACACTTTGGAAAAGAGGCTGTGCCAGTCCTTGTAGCACTGACACTAGTCGCAGTCCTAAGAGAGCTCCTCACTTGGCCACTTGTAGCAGTAGGTATTCCTCTAGACATTCAGGGTTTGCTTCTCTTCCCCCATTCACCTGCCCTGGAGTGTATCTAGAGCAAGGACAAAGGACACACGCACTGCAGGGATGCCCACGTGGCATCCATTTGGGAGCTGGGCATGGGGTGGTGTCACGGCACAAGGTGTGGAGCCACTCCTACAGCTGCTGGAAACGTTTCTGTCCCTGGAATGAGAAGCTGGGCAGCTGGCGCGTGAGCACTATGAGCTGGATGTCTGAGCCTGCTTCATTTTCTCCTGGCTATTCTGAGTTGCGGGAAAAGGCTCATCTGGTATCTTGGGGTGGAATATATGACAGAGGTGTGAAGCTTGCCTGCAAAGCCCAGCTCTGCACAGAGACAGAGAATGTGGAGCAACTGCAGCTGTGAATAATAGTTGTAGAGGTGCTGTTGGCCAGGCACCAAGCAGGCAAAATACATTATTTTTTGGCTGGCTTCCTCTCAAAATGAGGTACTTGCTGTCACACTGAGGACTGAGAGGGGATTGCACCCTGAGGGGATTGCTCAGACCAACAAAGTCTGAGCTTATTGGTGGATTGCACCCGACTTGGTGGGCAGAGAGGTCTCAGCAGCTGGCGAAGTTGCAGTAGGCTCTGTAAAGGAATCCAGCTGTGGCATCTCACAGCCCTACTGCTGTGAAGGGTGATCCTGACACCCCCCTTGGCAGAAGATAGCCCACAGGTAGCAGAGACCCATTTAACACAGTTCAACCTAACTAGTGATGAAGTTGCAGGAAATAAACTGAACTGCACAGCAACATGTTCAGCTCTCTGCCCTGAGATTTCACGTGCTCCCTGGTGAAGCCAGCCATTGCAGTTGTTGACACTCATGGTCGTCATATGCACTCCAACTTGGGGGAGACTAAGGGAAGGACAGATACAGGAGGTCTTTTTTAAAATGTGCTTCTCCTTCCTCTAGCCACCACTTCCATGAATGTTTTCATCTCCTGCCTGGCTCACTTTGTCTGCATCTGCAGACTCACTCCCTGTTACATGCCTTACAGCATGTGCTGCAGGCACTGCTGATCCACCTTCTGACATCATTCCTGTTTGCTAATGTCGATAGGCACTACACTTCCACAGATAAAAAATGTTAGGCATAGCATAATTTCCGGATGTCTTCTGAAGACACCTACATTAAATGTGCGTAATGCTACTGACTACAGTGGACCAGAATTGATTTATCTCAGCTGAGGATCTTGTCATCTTTACTGGCCTCTGCTCAGTCCTGGAGATACTTAGCAAGGTCTGTGACAGTCTCCTGTCTTTCCATCTCCCTCCCCCTCCACAAAGCCCCTGAGACCTTCTTCACTGCAAACACCGGAGCTGGGGGTGTTTTCAGCCTGCCTCTCGAGGCCCAACTTCTCTGGGACCATTAGTGAGGTTACATTCATGCCGGGATGGTGGAGCAGGAGGCAGAGGAAGTCTCAGGCCAGCAGTCTGTGCAGGACACAGCTGGTCCTCTCAGGACCTCCAGGTTCACATGCAGTGTGTTTTTTGGAGGGCCTTCTCACTTTTGGCCGTCAGGCTGTACTGGCCTGCCTGACTGGCAGCAAGCTGGAAGGAAGCTGATTAACAGTGCCTAATCATGACCACCATCATAACAGATCTCTGCTATATATAGCATCTTCCTCTGACTGGGAACTGGTCAAAGATGGGGAAACCAGCACGGGAACCGAGCCGCAGCCCAGGCCTTCGTCTCAGTCCTAGGACTCCAAACACTAACCTTTTAAGGGATGCTTGGAGGAGAATTAGAGAGGTTTTATCTTATGGGTAGCAAGCTGGGCAGGAAATCAAGGCTGCAAAGAAAACAAGTCCTCTTCCAAGGGGCTGGTGGTATGGTGTAGGAAAGAGTGTGGCTTTTCAAGCCTATATCACCCAAGATCAGACTGGCAGAGAGTTGTATGGGCACACCTGGATGAGATGCAGAGCAGGAACACGTCTGAGGCTGCTTCCCAGTAAGGTGGTACTGGGCATCTTGCAGGGGATTTTGCCATCTAAGGGCAAACGGGGGATGATGCCAAGGCAGCAGCTGTTACAGCCCCTGCTAAAACTGCTCCTGGTCATGGGGTCACATTCAAGTCTGCAGTTTCTCAGGTGGCAGATAAAATCTGGAAACAAGGGGGAAGGACACAGCAGCTGTACAAACACAGTACACAAGAGGGTGGAAGGACTGCAGCAGCAGGTAGTGCTGGTGGTGCAGGGAGGGCTGATAGTACATGGCTTCATTTTCCTTCCCGCTGTGCATGGTGAATTATGCCAGTGGACCGCTCTGATGCACAGTGTTCCTCCTGGTCTTACACCAGTCCTGAGGATTGCGGGAGGATTTCATTTATAGAGTTATTAAACAAACACTTTTTTCTCTACAGTAATTTTAAATGCAAATCAGCATGATAAAATGACAAGCCTACTTCTTGTAACCTAATGCGAGATGTCCTTTTTTGCAGTGAGCAATCTCTCCTTCTCAATTCTTAATTCAATTTTCTAACTAGAAATGCAACTGCAGTATTATCCAGGCGCTTTGTAAATCATTCTACGTTCACATAAACAAGGGATATAACAGAGCTGAAGCCAGAAGTGTTTCACATTATCTCACATTAAGATACTTCTGCAGGAATGCTGCTGCTAACATAAACTCATTGGATGGAAGAGCAGCAGCAGTTTTTTTCACGTGGATGGATCTAAGCCCAAGCCATCAGTTAATTGTTTCTGCATTCTTAAATGGATTCTCTAATATTTTTTAGAGCTAAATAGCCATGTGCTACGTTTCTGCAGTAACTTTTGCTTTTATGTGCATTTACCAGGATCAGTTGATTAATAACAGAGATCAGCTATCTGCTCTAACACAACATACCAATACTGTGATGAGAGTATTCATAGGAAGAGAGTGTTTCACGAGATCTATCCAAGAATGAGAATAATATTGGTGTTATTGACTCTGAGCAATCTGTGATACTCCAAATAATCAAAGACATTGTGGCTGATGTATTGTTCTTTCTGACAGTGTCCTTAGCAATGTAAGCCTCCCTAACTGATCTAAATGTCAGCATGGAATTGATTTGGAGTCCACATTTATGAACACACGTATATATATTTAAGAGGATATGATACTCTTTCACTGTCTTCACAGTTAGAAAGTAGAATGTCTAAGACTTTGGAGATTGACATGGAGAGCCAAATCCTCCACGTGAAAAAGTAGCAGAAATTAAAAGGTCAGAGTGGTGGGAGAAGTGAGTTTCCTTTGGAACTGTGAGCTGGGTACCTACAGCCGTACTAGTGACATTTTGGTAGGGTTGCAATTCTTTTTCTCCGTTCAGCAGTATGCAAAGAACTCATGGTGAAACATCAATATGCTGAAAATAGGGGTAGACCTAAATTAACTATCTCCCTACATCTGATCATACTGCTTTTAACTCCGCTGAATACAGGAAAGCTAGTCCAGTGTCAGGTGTGAAGTTGGTCTAACTTGCATATGACGGTTTGTAATAAAATGAAGCTTCAAAGCTCTTTAAATCCTGCTTGTCAGTGTAAGAGCTCAATAAACAATCACATAGAAAGGAACAGAGGGGGAAATGGTTAAACTAAATTCAGAGCTCATTGGGGTAGGTGGACTGTTCATTCACAACAGATTAGACACTGATGGGTGAAATGTCCTGGATCTAAAGTTGTCTTAATTTTTAGACTTTTTAATTTTTAATTTTTAATTTTTAATTTTAGACTATGTCCATCAGTAGCAAGGGGCAACTAGTAAAGTCAGTGTACAATGCTTCCATTGTCCAGAAAAGGGAGGTGGTAGCTATCATCTTTGTTTCTGCAGAGAGCATATGGGATGGACATAGGCTAACTGACTGATCTTCTGCGTTCAGTGCTCATAAAGAACATGTTTCCACTACTAGCTGCAGGGTGGCATGGATGTACCAGGCTAGTTTTAAAGTTGCTAGCTAACCTCATGTAGTGGCAGAGACTCTGCAGAGCTCCATACTATTATTTCTACACTGCTATTTGTTTTCAGACTGGCTTGACAATCTGTTTTAGTGATGACATACCCCATGGCCAAAGAACTACCCACAAACTTTTCGATGGCATATTTTTTCCCTGGAAAATGCAGATTCATTGAAAACAAACACTTTTATGGAAACACTGCTTTGGAAGAGCCTTCCAGTAAAATGAAAGGAGGGCTCTGAGGGAACTCTTCCTACCACAAAGGATCTTAAAGCTTTTTGTCCAACATGTTTCTATGGGAAAACATCCTTGTTTTGTGCCAGCTTACCCACCCTGTGCCATAGTCTCTAGTGTTGCAGAAGCCCGTATTGTATGGTTTAACATAGAATTCAAAGTCCTGTAGATCTGCCACGTCTTACCATGCAGGTAGTCATAGAATGGCCTGGGTTGAAAAGGCCTTTAAAGATCATCTAGTTTCAACCCCCCTGCTCAGGGCAGGGTTGCCAACCGCTAGAGCAGGCTGTCCAGAACCGCATCCAGCCTGGCCTTGAATGCCTCCAGGGATGGGGCATCCACAACCTCTCTTGGCAACCTTTGCCAGTGCCTCACCACCCTAAGTCCTGGGCTTGCAGATGGCCAAGCCAACCCACTCTCAGCCTTGGCTGTCTAGCTCCCACATTCAGTCTAAAAGTAGGATCTCTGATCCATGCCCTCATAACCTACAGTCTTTCATAGCACGAGCAGCCTGTGAGTGATAGAGATGTGTTTCCCTGCTGCTTTGCACTGACCAATAGAGATGAGTCTGACCAGGCAGCTTCCCACTGCTGCTGGCAGAATGCACTGGTCTTGTCAACTTGCACCAGCTGCTGGGGTCCAAGAAAACACATGGTGTTTTTGTAAACATGCATCAGTGTTTCTGAAACAAATATTTTAATTTATGTTTTGCAGAGAAATTGAACTATTAAAAAAATTCAATTTCTGAATATGAACTAAACCAAATATGAACTAAACCAGACATTACAAACTTTGACCAGCTATCAAGAGAAGGAAAATCCACCCTGTACTAAGCAGGTGTCATTATTTTTCAGCTCCCTCCCACCTTAACTGTCTGAAGAATAACATTCAAGCACAGAGGTCAGGGAGGGGTGCAGGGGCATGGAATCTGCTCGTGCTGGCCAATTGAACCGATATTGCAGGCCTTACATGGGTTTGGAATGAGGGGTATTAGACTCACAACTTTCCCAGAGCCAAGAAATACACAGCTAAAATTGGCAGCTCTGAGATGAGTAATGCACAAACACAGTCCGGAGTGTTGCAAGTGTTCAAGCACTTTCAGAGTATGTTGGGTAAATGAGTATCTGTTTCCATGGTAACAAAACAGCACAGATTATGGCCCTTTGACGGTTCTCTAATTCGAGTGCCTGGTTAGTGTGAACAGAGTTGACTTCCAGCAAAAACACTCCCTGGCTCAAACATGATGGAGCACAGCAAAGTGTTCTCTTCATGTGAGAATACTGCTTTTGTGGAAATGTGTGATGCTGTCCCGTGTCCAGGTGAGCCCCAGCAGCTCACCAGCAGCTGCCTCCAGGCTCCAGCAGTTCTGGAGGGCAAGGAGGCCATGGCCATGTAGAGAGCTCCTGACTGAGACAAAGGCCTTGTGGTGTTTCATCCATGTAGTAAGAAGGGAGGCAGGTGCTGGAGTTGCCCGTCCCATAGGACGGCATTCATGGGAATGAAGCGAGTATCTGGGCCGCTTACCTGCCGGTCAGTGATGGCGATGCTGGTTCAGCGATTCCAGTTCTGGTTAGTGAAGAGCATCCGTTAAAGGCGGTGCAGTGTGATGCTTCAGATTTGTTACAGGAGTGGTCTCCGAGCTGTTCACGTGTATAGTAATAAATAATTAGCCATTAGTATTGATCACATTAAAGAAATACGTGACCTATTTTTCTCCTGTTGTTGCACCTGTGAAAATGTTTACATTGCATTTCAGTTTAATTCTTACAAATGATTTCTTGACATGTTCAGAGATCACCTCAAAGAGCATAGCTTACATTACCACCATCAGTTGCTTAAGTTTAATCACAACCGCATGAGGCAAATAAAAGTTCTGCTTCACTTGTTAACAGGAAAATGAAGGCACCAGGAAGGTGACTCTCCTTAGTCTTCTTACTCTCGTTAGCAGCCAAGCAAGAGCAAGAACCCAAGAGTTCAGCCTCATACAACTTTTATCTGTCAGTCCGTAGTGTCAATGACCTGTAAGACAAGAAGAACATTCAAGAGGTCCAGTTGTGGTACAAGGTTTCCCTTAGGGCTTTGGTGTAATGAAAGCCCAATCAGACTCCTGCAAAGCTTGAGGCTCAACATCTAGAGGCAAGACTATTCTCTGCAGCAGAGCTAGAGCAGAGATGCATGTACTGAATTCAGTGGCATGTCCTGTCCTGTAATCATGAGATTTAGAGTGCAGATAAATGAGATGATAGAGAGCTGTCGTGTGTGGTTTTTAATGTCCTTCCATTAGTGACATATGACAACAGATGTTGGTATTAAAAGTCATATGATATTTAAGCAGGCTCCAGAGCACTTTTTACATGTCACTGAAAGAACACGCAAAGTGTTAGGAGACTCTTTCCTTGTCCAGCAGCTTCTTAAAGATACATCATTTACTTTGGCTAGCCTATGCAAACCAAAATTGCGTGAAATGGGGTACATAGCTAAGGAAGGAGGAAGTGAGCAACTATTTAACCTTGCACAGCTACAGAAAATTTATTATTCCTCTACTAAATATGCAAATAAAGTATATTAAACGTGAGATTATGCCATTCAGCTGTGTCCTGTTCCCTCAGTAAGATGCCACTTGTGTGATCTTGTGGCCATCATCTCAGTGGTGTCCTGCCAAGGCTGCTCGACTGGCTGAGGTCACAGAGACTTTGGATGAGGATTTGGAAAGCAATTTGGTGTTTTCCCTAGAGTCTGTTTTGCATCAGACAACTGGACCTCTGTGCAACCGATGATCTCAGTGTTTTATTTGGAGATAGTGAGTATGGGGAATAACTTGTGTCTTGTAGTCACAACATTTCACAAAAAAAAAAAAAAAAGTTCTGTCTTGATTGAGAGGCTTTCATAGGTAGTCCAGTGCCTGCTAGAAGCAGTGCTAGTGAACAGGTCCTCAAACTTCTCTGGAGAAAGCATGAGCAAAGACAAGGCTTCTTGGAGGGCATTGCTGCCAACATTCAGATACAATCTGGAACCATTCCTGAAGGTCAGAAGAAGAAATCCACCAGTACTTTTTCCTCTATCAGCTGTATAGTAAATCCCGACTCTCTGATATCTCCCATGAAACGTATTCTGAGTAAAATGTCCTCCTACGCTACACACACATCATGTATATCATTGCTACTCTTTACCACCTTATACTACAGAGAAGACTAGTTTTGGGGTGGCCAAAATGATTGTTTTATCTACAGTGAGGTTATTACATGCCATAGGATTCTTCAGAGCAGAGGATTCCATCACTTGCAAAGTTTTTCTGCAGTGCCATTCAAAATGTTAAAATAAAGTCCCTGGCCCAGAGATGCATTAGATCTCCCTGCATGCCTGCTTTATTCATTCAAGAGACCTTTGCAGCTGACAGCCACTTGGGGTTTTCCACGAAGCAACCACGCCCTATGATATGACATTACTGATGCTTTACTGTACTATGTTTTGTAGGAACATTTTATCTTGTTAAGGCACCTATGAAAGGCAGATGTTCTCTTTCAGTATGGACTTTAAAACTATATACATAAAGTCCATACTGAAAATATATATATTCATGTTATTTTTATTTAGTTCTGTCTGTGAAACTTCCAAGGAAAGAACATTGTTTGGCAACGTCATATCAAGGAATGAGGGAGAAACTGCTGTCCATCTGTCCCTCAGTCTACATATGTACTCATACATAAGGAAATTACTTGGAGAGCATTAGGAATGTTGCAAAGCTGAGCATTCATACATTAGAAAATGACTTAATTAAATTGCACTTGTAACCCTACTCCAACTTTGAGTTATATGACCATACATTATTTTTCACAAAGCCACCTGTGCTTTGGAGGGCTCAGATGGACATGATCAGGTATTATTCAACAGTCTGTGTTGTAGAAAACCTTTACCTGTTGAGTTCCCTGGTGTCTTGTCACAGGAGTCAAGAAGCGTGTTGTATA
The DNA here is from genome assembly GCF_013377495.2 of Cygnus atratus. NCBI lineage: Eukaryota > Metazoa > Chordata > Aves > Anseriformes > Anatidae > Cygnus > Cygnus atratus. Next base: position 21,104,361 of record NC_066374.1, read on the forward strand.
TTAAATGGGATGTGAGTAAGCATGAGCCTTCCCTGGCAGCTGTATTCCACCCCTGCCTCTGCCACAGATTTTCTTTCTTTAGTGTAGTAAATCACTTCCACCAACTTTTGAAGTGGTTACTAATGTCTTGTTCTTAATTTTTGGGATTCCTCACGTAAATGCTAGGAGACAGACTTATAGATGTGCTGAGCCCTTGTAGCTCTAGCAAAAAATGAGCAGGGAGAGTGCTTCAAACAAACCCCCTAATCCAGTCTTTCTGTCTACGCAGAAAAAGCAGATCCAATGTGTAGAACAGTGTGCACCCAAATTCATTGTAATCCTTTGTTCTTGGCCTTTTCATCAGTGAAATGGGGACAATACCTTCCTCTAACATCATAAGAATGCCATGTTAACATGATTAATATAAGGTACCAAGCTCTAATAGCGTAAAATACTCAGAGATTGTACTAATGAGTTCACATGAAATGACTATTTCTACATTCAGCATAGTTTGAAAAGTATGTGGTTAATAAAAGTAACACACTTTATCCACAAGACCTCAACCAGCAATCCTAGTTTCTTTTATTCTTTGGATAGTCCATATTTTAATATGTTCAGAAGTCAAAAGATCAATAATTCTGAACATAATCTTAACCTCCTGGTACTTAAAGCTCTAGCACAAGCGAATGCTGAAATTAGATATGAGGTAAGGGAAAGATTTTCCCATGCTTACTAAGTATGAGCCACTGAAGTGCGGATTTGTTTCCCAGGCTAAAATATGGCATCTTTCTCCAGCACAAAATTCATTTAGCAACTAAAAGAAGACCCGTGACCTTCTGTCTGTATGTTGACGTATACTTATGGATGGTTATCATGTCTAACTCACAAGTCTCACCATTACAGTCACCTCATTTATGTGTCATACAAGACTGTGGCTAAGGCTGTTAAAAAAGATACAAGTGTCTCGAGGTTACATTACCTGGAGAGGGACATAATAATAGTCTATTTGATGAATCTATAAATCATGGAAAATAAAGAGAGAGAGAAATCTAATAAGTAAACTCATCCATTCCTTCAGCCCATAAAATATGGCTACCTATGGCATTAAATGCTGTCCATAGCTCTGTCCAGTCCAGTTTTAAAGGGGATGTCCATGCCCTTCCTTAAGACTATTCCACTGTCTACTAGATAAGAGTGTTAGGAAGTTTTCCCGACCTTCATCCCATGCTTTTTTCTCTGCCTAATTTCGTGTCATTATTTTGAATTTTGGCTGTGAAAACTGGAAGTGTTTCAAGGTAGGAAAGATTTAAGTGTCTCACATAAATGCAAGACTTTACAAGTGTTTGAAAAGTAAGTATGGAAGGGGAAGTGTCTCACATCATGGCTTTCAGTGGTGAGGTATGATAAGTGTTGGCAAGATAAAAAGAGAACTTGTAGAGTGCAGTAAGCAAATCTGCTTCCAAGGTGGCCAAACTAACTGGAAAATATTTTTCTCTTGCAGAAGATGAAGCCCATAGTCCAAAGAAGACGATCTACACCTTCTGCCATTACTAAAGCTCTCAGCAAGTCAAAGTACCATTCCAGGTAAAGGAAATAGCTTTCCAACTCCTTTTTCACTTTTCTGCCTATACAGGCTGAAAAGAAACTGCTTTTAAAATTCATTTAGCAGTGTCAAGGGCAATTGGTTTGTGGACAGATCTGGAAGATTTTCTTTTTTACTGCAACACACTTTAAAAATGCAGTGCAGAGGATGTAAAGTGCCAGACAATGACATGAGCTGCAAATGAGACAAACTTCCTGTGCCATTCTAGCTGGGCAGTCAATGTGTGTTTAGCTGACACATTCATGGCTGTTTAGTCTGCCGTCTAACCCGCAGCAAGCAGCGGTATGAGAAGGTGAACAGAGGTACCCTAAGAAATGAAACAGCTGATGTCTCAGGAAGTGAGACCAGTACACGAGGGCCTCCTCTGTTCAACAGTGCATTGCCGTGGGTGAGAAGCACAATTGCAAATTGTCAGAAAGCGGACTTCAGTGTAGAGAAGCTGCATATGGGCCTGCCTGTGTTCTGCAAATGTCCACTGATTTGGGAGAGAGCAGTCATCCCTGTCCCCTTAGTCCTGACTGCAGTGAGGGGCTGCAGTTTGGATTAATGGGGAAGGGACCATAAACAGTCCCCAACTGAGCAGGTGTGGAAGGAGCTGCTCCAGGGAGAAGAAGGCTGCACAAGCCACAAGTCTTTTCAGGAGAACAGGCAGCCCTGGGGACACATCCTGGCCCTGCAACCAGGGGGACTCTCCACTGGGGGACTCTCCACAGGAGACCTCTCTGCCCTCTGCTCTGCCTGTTGGACTGCCTGTGGGAAGGTCTGGCTTTGAGATTTGGCTCTGTTTCAGACACAAATTCACTTGGGAGTGTGAAGAGGCTGGGAGCTGCTTTGGGGAACAAGGGCAGTGCTGGGAAGTCTCTACGAGAACTGTGTGTGTGGCATCATCTCTGGCCATTTGGTGAGACAGGATCCATCCTTCCTCTAGGACAATCATGTCCCCTGTCAGAAGACAGCAGCTTCCACTTGCTACTAGCTTGGGTGGACAGGTTAACTGACAACCTTGACATGAAAAGCTCCCTCTCTTGCCTGCAGCTCCAGAGCCATCCAGTGTTGTCGTGATGGTTTGCCCGTTAAGATATAAAGCACCAGGAGTGTCAGCAGATAGAGCTAGGTACAAACATGCCAGACTTGCAAATCTTCCACTGAAATATCAAGTGCCAGCTATGAATTGAGCTCCTTCATCCTTACATGGGAACTGAACCCTAGTCAATGTCATGCTCTCTTCCTCCTACAGCACTATGTAACTACTAGACATAGCTAAGGGGACACCATGCTCCTTTCTGCCTTGCGCTGATAATGATCTTATAAATAACGCTTCCTGAGGTATCAGTCTAGTTTGATCTTTTTTTCTTTGTAAGAAAAAGTTGATAAAGCTGAACTGCTTTACATTTTGATGCTGACCAGCCCTCCTGAAGAATACACCTTTTATGTTACACCATAGGTAATTGATGCATAGTACATCCTGCTTTTCTGAAACAACCACCTGAGGTCAATCTTGCGGGATCATTTAAAATAAAGGTCAGGACTGATTTTCATTTGGTCATCTCCTGATCAAATTATGTGGCTTCTTTGCCATTCCTCCCTCCTTTAAGTTGCACTAAGGAAAAAAAAAAGAGAGCGAGAGAGACAAATTCTTGACTTTATTTGGCTGAAGAATATCCTTGTGAGGGAGGGAAACTTTAAGCATTTCTCATGATGGATTGTTGTGGAAGGAGCTGGTACAATGCCATCTTTGCTTAGGCCACCAGAATATCGGTGAGTTTTTTTTTGCTATCCTGCTGTTATGTTTACAAAGCTGTGTAACTCCTCCACCTTTAGGAAGTCCACTGCTGAGCTTGTGTGATGATGTGGCTCCCACTGCTCAGTTAATGCACATGGAAAGATTTTAATAGCAAGTTTAAAGGTGATTTAGCTTCTCACTTGCAGTGGCAACAGATGTATAAGCCAAGAATTCACTTGGTGGTGACTGTGGTGAGGAGGAAAGAATGTAGTTTTTCTGTAACTGGGGAATGATTTTCAAAAGCAGTTAATAGCTAGCTTTAACCTCACTCCCATGAAATCAGAGAGGCCTCATTATGAGATCGGTGGAAATTGAGTTAGACTAATGATGTCAAAAGTAGTACCCCTAAATTTCATATGTCTGATTTGCCTGTATAGAGACTGCCCTCCAACTAGAGAAGTATTGCAGAGGGGTGGAGGGATGGCAAGTATCTGTTTTACATGCACCCTTACCTGCAGGCAAGATGCACATTTTTGTCTGTGTAGAGACAGGAGGATCTCTGTTACTTTCGATCTACATAAATATAGGGCCATTTCTCAGAGGTTAGCTAGTTCAGTCGGGATCAGGTACACAAACAAGGTCTTTGAATAAGACTCAGCTGAGAGCTATTGCTTGTTAGTTCAGCACAATCCCACCTGCAGGGTGAGGGTAGACCCAGGAAATGATGGTGTGGGACCTGTTGTATGGTCAGCACTGCTGATGACAGGCTGTTGCAAAATAGTCACTAGTGTTCAGTCACAAAACCTTATGAGAAAAGCTGCTGACAGTCATATAATTTTTTGTCCTCTTCCAGGGAAACTACCCTCTCCTCTTCCCATTCAGACAATGGGCTGCCAAGTTGGATGTTCGGCAGCCCAGGCTCCACTTTCATCCTGGATGAGCGAGTACAGCTAACTGTGGGCTTACAGACCCAGGAGAGACATTTGATCTTGTTCAGTGACATGCTGATCATCGCCAAGTCCAAGTAAGGAATTTGCACTCAACTCATTCTCCCCAGTACGTGCTGTTGAAGCTAGACCCTGAGCTATCTGTGTAATGGGCATCAAAACAACTCTTCTTTACAAATGTGGATCTAAAATCCGGCATCTCCCCTTCCACCTAAAGAAATTCTTCTTGGTATTAATGTTTCACTATATTTTTCTGAAGGAAAAGGTAGTTTTTGCCCTATTCCTCATGGGATTTCTTGAAGAAATCACATGAGGGCAAGAGACAGTAAGTACAGAAAACTGATTCTTGGTCTCACTGTTTCTGCCACAGTTTTATGTAACACATGGTTACAACAATATTTAGCCCAAATCATTACCTGCCTGTGACTGTAGTGAAACACATTGCCCTAAGCCACAAGTGGAGCCGCCAACACCAAAATCCACTTGCAAAACTCTCCTGCAGTGCCTCCACATGCCCAGACATTTAGTTTTGGAGGACTGTTAGTGTTGCTGCATCTGCAGGACGACGGTGGCACGAACAAACGTTGGAGGCATAGTTGTTAGAATATGGCCTAAGAAATTCATAATTTGAATTGCAGGTCTTCTGCCAGCCTGAAGCTGAAAAAGCAGGTACATCTGAGTGAAGTGTGGACCGGCACCTGTCTCAGCGAAGTGACAGAGAAAAAGATGAGTCCTGAGAATTCGTTTGTCATCGGCTGGCCTATCATCAACTATGTTGTCACCTTCAGGTATCACATCAGACCTCTCTCCAACCAGGCAGCTGCCCAAGTCTTCCATGTGTCAAGAGAAATGATGACTGAGGATGCAGGACCCTGAACTCTACCACAGCCATTCTCCCCATTGAGTGCATGACTCATATTAGGCAGTGTGGTAAAAATTTAGATCTTGGGAGACAGTCGTATTTTAAAAGTATCTGCAGGCTAGTCCCTGAGAGACTTTTAAACTAGAGGACCATGCCTTGCAAGTGGTGTTGTAACAAAGGCTGGCCCTGCTGCAGAACGTACTGGAACATCGCATCCAAATCAGCCATAGCAAACTGGCTTGTGCCATCATGTAACCTACATACATGTTGTTTCAGCACCTGCCAGCAGACATTTCATAGAATCATTGAACAGCTTGGGTTGGAAGAGACCTTAAAGATCATCTAGTTCCGACTCCCCTGCCATGGGCAGGGACACCACCTACTAGATCAGGTTGCCAAGGGTCTTGAACACATCCAGCCTAGTCTTGAACACCTCCAGGGGTGGGGCATCTACTACTTTTCTGGGCATTTCTGTAGGAGATTAATCCTAGTTTGGGAATTTTTCACTACAAAGGATGGTTTAGTTACATTAATGAAAATGCCAGATGGCTTTGTGCAGGGATTAAATTCCTTTACCCACCACTAATGTGGCATGGGCAGCTCCTGGGTAAACCTTGCTCCTGGAGTCATCTTCCAGGATGTCTCGTGCCCACAACAACAGTCTGTAAAGATGACAAGGATTGTCAAGATAGGTCTGCACAAGCAGCACAGTCCAGACCTGTTTAGTCCTTGCTAACCCCAACATCAGAAATGCAGGGGAGTGTGAAGCAGGCTAGAGAGAAGCAAGATCATGTCCAAATGCCATCTGAAAGGCTATTCAAGTGTTGCTCCTGAGCTCATAAAGCTCACCAAAAAGAGTGTGACTTTTTTTTTAGCTTGAGCTCAGTCTAGCCTGGCCAAATTGAATCTAGAGCTGGTATATCCACAAGGAGCTCAGGTCGCTGCTAGCTCAGGCATCTCTGCTTCACAGTTGGTTGCGAAACTGGGAGGCCAGCAATCTTCAAGGGTCATTCTGACCTTAGGGGTTCTGCTGACTTGGCTAGAAAGGGCTGATCTAGCCTGATGCTTCTCCTTTTGTGGGGCAGCTGTCCTTGTGGGAAAAGAAATGGGAACCATACCCTACTTTTGCACTTGCTGCCTCATAATTTCCAAGGGTCAGGATGGTCTCTTCTGGGTGATGGATTCCTGGCCTTAGGACTCATGCTCTGACATGGAAGCAGCTATTTGTGTCTTAGTCCAAACTCAAAAACAGTTGCTATTCCTTCATGTCACTGAGACCTGGGTAACCCATGTTGGCAGCAGAAGCTTCTAAGAACAGCAGACATTGGAAAGGAAATAGTAGTAGAAAGAAAATTGTAATTAAAGGTCACCACAAAAATAATAAAGGCCCACAAAATGAGTTAACTCCAGAACCACAGGAAGATATTTGTTCCTTATCTGAACACATGCCAGCCTGGGTGGGAAATGTAGTCTAGTTTGTTCTTGGGATTTTTTTTGTCGTGGTTATTATTGTTGTTCGTTGAAATAGGACAGAAGTAGGAAAGGACTGTGCTTTTGTTCCAGGGCTTTGCAGGAAGGAACTTTGACTTACAGCTATATATAAATGAAACTGGGTAAAGTTTCCAAAGGCTGTTACCCACTCAGCACTTGTTTGATGATCTGCCTCCCTTTTTATCTTCAGCTCAGCTGACGTGAAGGAACGATGGCTGTCTGCATTACTATGGTAAGTGACTCTCCTTTTATCCTTCTTTGGGGTGGTTCCTCTACAATACTCAGAGGAAATTTGTCATGCTTGATATCAAATTGCCCTCTGGTTTTCAGCACAGAGAGTGTCTAGCTACTGTTTGAAAAATCTACCTTTGAAGCCTGATTGTAGAATCCATTGGTGAAAGCAAAAGTAGTGTTTACAGTCCAGAAAAGATGAACTCCACTAGAAGATATTATTATTGGAGCATCTTTATTCCTTTGGTGCTGGAGGTTGGCTTTGCAAATCACTGTGGAAATGTCATACCTGGTATTGATTCTTCAGATGTTTTTTGATTTGATTTAAAGTTTGTATTTCATGGCATCTGGAGGCTCCAGTTGTTTCTTTTTAATGTTATGTTTCTATATGTCATTTCCACTAACATTCAGGCAGAAGTGTTTGTATAGATAGAGAGAGGGGGAAAAAGTTATCTCCTGATTCTTGGAGAACAATAATGATCCAAACAATGATGGAAGGTGTTAAGCTAGGCACGTCTATCTGCATTAGCATTGCCATGTGGGTTTTTCCTAGCCTGGGGCCTCAAAGAAAGATTAATAAGTTAGTAAGAGCACATGACCACTCTGTAAACATTGCATGTTATTATTACTGTTGTAGTTACTCTGTATTTGTTGCAGTGCCAAGGAGCAGGTCTCTTGCATCTCTTGGATCCAAACTTTAGGGTCCTTCTTGAGTTTGCTTAGGAAATTATATTCTCCCCTCTCTTTCCTTTGACTTTCAGGCATATCAGTGAGATAAAACAGAATGAATATCTGAAGAATCTAACCCTTCAAATCTTTGTGCTGGATGCTGATAACTGTTCTTCTGTAAGTAAAACTACAGCAGCTGTTGCTGCTACAGCTATCCTTGTTTAAAATTCAAGTCCCACCTGAAAAGGTTTTAGAGGGTGCATATCTATGCAGCTGCTCACTTCCTGCTGGAAGCCCACTCAGAGGGTTTTGGCTTGGGAAATCATGAGGTATCCAGACCCTCATCAAAGAATAGTAAAGTCTTAAAATTATTCTTGGCTTCTGGCTTCTGTACTCTTTTCCTTTTGCTTTACTTCATAATTGGCGATGTTTTGTGGTAGAGTGCCCAGTAATTCCTATTTTCAGTGCAGTAAGTGAAGATACTGATCCTGAAAGAATCACTGGCTTAGTCTCCTGAACTATTTTACTAGAACATGTCCTGGTCTCTTCATATTTATAGCACTCATTTCTAGGCTTCACACCAAGCTTGGTGGGTCACCTTTACATTTTAGCAAGCCCTCTCTCAGAGAGGGACCCCAGGCCCTCTTGATTTATTAGCTTTATGCCATGTTCAGCCTTTGAACTGACAATGGCACTATTGTCAGTCAAATACAAATGTGATCAAATACAGTATCTGAACACCACCCAGTTCCTTTGTTTTCTACAGGATGAAGCCTTTGTATGCTAATAAACCAATGATGGAAGTAGCTGACAATAGTTTTCACAATGTATAACCCTCACCTATAACAATGATTCCATTGTAGTTCAAATTAACACAACTGTTCTAAACATCAACATTTAATAAAGACAGCCAATAGACAGATGAGTGATATTTTTTTGCCAGATTTTCAAGCTACAAGAAACTGCAACCAATCTTCATGCCTTCTTAATGGCTTCCTACATTTTCTCTTTTCCTTTCTAGACCACTGCAGTCAATGTGTCCAATGTGGAAACTGCAGAGAGTGTGATGAGGAAGACGCTTCTACAGATTGGACTTCCTGTAAGTGACTGTTGCATAGGTTTGCCAGATCTTAGCTAGGGGAGCTGGCAACATCTGGGTTTTGGGACAGTGCAGATACGGAGAAGTCTACGTTTGCTGTAGTTAACCATTAAGACATTGATACTCTCTGGACTAGAAGGTGAAGAAATCAGTTTGTGTGGATGCAAAAATTTAGAAAGACACACATGCTTATGTTCCTACATTAAATTCAAACTTTGTAAAGTGATCCAGCATTAGGCTTGAGTCTAGCTTGTCAAAAAATTATTAATATAGCCATGAAACAGTGAACAAATCAGTGATGTTATCAGATGAGTCTTTCCGATTGCAATGGTCCAGCAATTACAGTGTTTGGTAGCTTTTACAGTGTCCAGTAATATAATACCAAGGAAAGGTGTGGAACACATTGCTAAAATAGTCCTGGGAAGTCTCATTCTCTTTCTGTAAAAAGGAAATCACTTCTATTGTGTCATATGCTTATGTGTAATTCTGTGGAAAAGTGTCTGGGCATACTCCATAGCATTGCAGTCTTAAGAGAGACATTAATATTTCTCGTCTTTCTTCAGCTTGCAGAACATGTGATGCCAATACATCATACAAGTATGGCAGTGCTGTGGCATGCTAGGGGGTTGGGAAGTAGGGAATAGCTGGGACAGCAAGAACCCAAATAGGCCAATCTGTAATCTGACCTGGCAGCAACACCTAAATGCATTGGACTGTTGAGGCTGAAAATGGTACTGCACTCTGTGTTCTCCATATACAGTGTGGGACACCAGCATTCCTGAAAAAGCATGTTGACTTGACTGGTAGTGCTTCTCTGGTTGTGTGTAGGGATTTCTTCACTCAGAGCCTACTGGGTGGACAGTCAGGAAACCATTACGTGGTTTTACAACCTCATGGCGCTCAGTCTATTCTTCTGAACCTTTTCCCTTCCACTCTCTATCAGACAGAGTGACCCAGAGCACCCATCCCTCCCATCCCTGTGTCCTGCAGTTAGCTATACACGTCTACTGCTTCTTGGCCTGTTCAGCCATTATCTCTGTCGTTTTCTGAGTAGAATGCAACCCCTTGGACCCTCATCCTGGTCCGCTTCACCTGATATTCTCTTTTCTGTTCTTCAACCACCAGGGCAGGACAAATGACCATCATCTCTGGGTGATCTCAGGAAAAGATGGGCCTGCTTACCCTCTCATTGGTAAGAGCTCTCCCATTTTCTCTTAATTCTAGCACCACAGAAGTAAGTGAAGAATGACACTGGTTTATGTAGCAGAGAAATATCTCAAACAGTGCATTCTTCACATAAAAGGGCAATTGTAGGGGGACCGTATCAAGCTGATGTAGAATGTCACTTGGCTCTTATGGTGTCAGGATACACATTTAATGAAGGTATGTTGACATGTTTGAATATCTTCACACTTACGTCCCTTTTTCAAGCAAATCTGTGCATTTCTGGATCTGAAATCATGACACTTCTCAGTAGACAAAGCAAATTTACAGGAGATTTTTAAGCTGGGTGAAGAATCTCTTTCCTTTCGGTGCTTGTGATGCGAGGGGCTGTAGGTAGGACATAGAAGAAAGCTTGCTCCTATCCCCCTGGCTGCTGGTATGAGCTTTCAGGTCTGTTTGCTTGGTGACTGGTCATTCTGTCCAGCACTTCTTGGAAGGCTTCTGCTCCTTACAGAAAGTGCCTGTGGTCTGGGGCAGCCTCTGTCTGCCTTCACTACCTGTGATAGAGATATCCACTGATGTCCATCCAAACATCATCAGGAGCATCTCCGGACACCTTCTCAGCATTTTGTATTGAGGCCCTATGAGAAGTAAAACAAGTCATTGCAGTTAGGTGGCCACTCAGCAGAAGCATGCTAGGTCCAGGGGAAAGCAGTTGAGCAGCTTTCCCCTGGACGTAACAGAAGAATGCAGAATTTTTAGGTGGATCCACTGGTGACTTGTAAGCTTTTTATGAAGAAGATAAGATATTTATCTAACTTTTTTGGTACTTATTTATCTTTCATTGCATTGCAGTTCACAAATAATGAAACTGTTTTATATGGAAGATCTTTATATGGAAGATCAAAGCCAATTTGTTTCATAAGGCTCCTTATAGTTGTTGTCCTCTGAATCTCCACTTTAATCCAATACTGATCTGATCTCACACAAAGACATGGGCTACCCAAGGCAATGCCCTTTGCAGGCTGTTTATTTGAAAAGTTTCCGTTTTTAACATTTTGTGTTTTGTTTATAGGAACTCCCAAAGCTTGAGGGAAAGCAGGTGTATATTTAGAGGGTTTTGAAGACAGTCACAATGGAGGGGAGTGATGGAAATCTGTAGCAGATGATACCAGAAAACAATAAATATTTTAAAATAAAACTCTGAATTTTGATTATTCAGTACTCAGCATCGATCACTGAAGCTGGAGTTTTCCAATAATAGTAATAATAATAATAATTTCCATTTGTGAACTGTTGGCAAAAACAAGACACCAAAGTGTAAGGTTAAATGCAAAATTAAAATAAGGCAGAATATTTAATTTGGCAAAGGATGCAAAACATGTCTCTGTTTTTCCTGTTGTAATACATAACAAATTCTATTATTATGTTTGTATTCAATGATATAACCATATTTAGGTATCGGCCATTAAGATAAATTAAGAATCAATCCCAATTTGAACTTTTCCTGAAATTCAGAACACTTTGGTTAATTTTCCTGGGAAAGGTGGTGGTGTTTTAGGATCATTTTCTTTAAATACCTTCTTGAGAGTTTGCAGTTCTATCAGGGACCGAAAGAGCAGGAGGGTCCTGTTCTCTTGTCCTTACTGCTAGGTGAGAGCAAGGTAGCACTGACAGTACTCATAGACAGCCCGAGCTTGCACTAAGCAGCTCACTATTTAGATTTAACCAGAGAGGAAGCAAAGATATCCTGTGATTTACCCAACATGTAAACCAAAGCTGTTGGATGCATTTAAACTGCTTCTTGTTTCTCTGACGGATGTGTCAGTGGTTCAGCCATTGCTCACAGTGTTGTCCTAGAGCATACTGCTTAGTTACACCAAACAAGTAATCTCTGCATTAATGCTGCATTATATTTTCAGAGATAACTCAATAAATATATCCCCAGGCTGTCCAAGGAAGTTTATGCCTGTTAGTTTATTCAGGAGATCTTGCTCTGAAGACCACATAGTCGTATTAAAACTATTATTCTGGTGTTCATTAGACTGCACGTTTGTTTATTTGTGGGTGCTTAAAGATGTTTTCCAACTCCTCATGCCACATGCTTATTTTTTGTATCTGTCCAGTACATACTAGACTGTCATAGGGAGCTGACTGCAGCACAGAGCAATGCTTACAGTATTTTGTTAGTGTAATGGGGTTCATAAGTCTATTACTGAAGACTTGAACCATAATGTTCTGAAGAGCTGCTAATGAAGAGTGACTGGCCAGGTTTAACTTGATGAACTTATTTGTAAAGCAATGATCATATATGCACAGAGGCACCCTAGCCTCTTTAGTCCTCAGGTGGAGGTTTTGAGCAACATTGCTTAAAGGCCCAGCTGCAGTGAGAGCCATTGGATGTGGCTGCTTCCTCTCGCCAAGGTTTAGATCTGTTTTCACATAAGTCTGCATCTTTACTTGCTCTTTACACACCTCTTTGTTCCACAGGGCACGAGCATCCTTTCAGCATCGCATTGTACTGTCTCCGAGATTCTGTTGACCAGCAACAAGGAACCAACAATAACACCCTGCTGGCTGATGGGTCAGAAACCTCCTTCCTTGAGCAGCTTCCAAAAGAAAAACAGTGTCAGTTTGTCCTGAAACCCAGGCTCCAAGTTCCATTGCAGCTGAAGAGAGGTAGGAGCTGCAGAAGTGCCTCACAACCAGACAGATTTTTCTGTTTTCAGTGGCAGTGCCAAATTCTTCCAAGCATTGTACATGTATCCCAGAGTCACTCCCATATCCTACTGCATGCATAGAGGATGGGATTGCAGAGGGGCTAAATTTGTTGGTGCAAATGTTCAGAATTAGCTTTCAGTTCCTGAGTAGCTTTCAACTGCAAGCTATTCAAACATTGCGTAGATGGTAAGGTTCCCTAAAGAACAGTGAATGAGTAAGAGTTTTGATGATGGTTGAGAGATGAACAAGTGTTTTCACTGCAGTGGTTTCTACCTGACTATCCCCTTTAACGGTGTATTTATTATCGATGAGATGGTAGAAAGTTCTTGTTTTGCCGGGAACTCTGACTCCCCTGCAGGTCAGTCACTGGCCAGTAGGAAGGACGATCACATGTGTAATGAAGGTCTGTTTCCTTTTAGAGTCACTGCAGAAACACACCAAGAGGAAGAAGTCCTTGATTGACTGGGCCCTGCGCCGTAGCACCAGCACACCCACAGACAGCCCTCCTTCACAGTCGCCTACCACCCCACGGAAGCTCTTTGGCCTGTCTCTATCCTCTGTCTGTCCTGACGGGATCCTTCCCAAGCCAATCATGGTAAAGAGCAGTCTAGGCGTTCATTCTGACATAAATGTGATGCGTTCGGTCAAGAATTTAAAGAAGACAACCAGCATTTGCCTGTGCTGTCAGTGGACTACATGCATCTACATTGTCTAAATCTCATTCACTACAAGAGTCCACTGGACTCTTGCTTGCCACAGGATAGGAGCACCCATGTGAACTGTACGTGCAACTAAGGTGACAGGCTCTTGTCCCTGTTTAAGTCATGACAAACCTCTTCTACATCTATCCTCTTCCCAGTGCTGACTAGGTCTTACACTAATTATATGTGAGGGATAACATACACAAACAACAGGATAAAATATTAGGTTCTTACGTATAACTGAGCTTTCTCTTAGGATATGCTGCTCCTGCTGTACCATGAAGGTCCCTCCACTAGGGGCATTTTCAGACGCTCTGCCAATGCCAAGACTTGCAAGGAATTGAAAGAGAAGCTGAACTCTGGAGGTGATGTCCAGGTGGACGGAGAGTCAGTCTTTGTGGCTGCAGCTGTCATCACGGTATGTTGGGCCAAGTAACTCAGCTGTCTGAGCTAATCATGCCTTCCTTCTTTTAGTAAGAAAGCAACATGAGTCTTTATGGGGAGGGATGATTCAAAGCAGGGAAGGGCAGGGGGGGTTGCACAAACCATTTCTAGCGAGGCGCATTCTCAGCTGACAGCTTTGTCCTCTATGTGCACAAAGGTATCTGTCTGACCCAGTGGTGGTTGCTTTAACGTGCAGGTATGTGCAGTGGTCCTCAGGCCAGTGTTTCATTTTGCACCTCCCTTGTACAAAACAGCCTTCACCAGCAGTTCTAGTAACATCTACCTCCAAAATAACCATGGCTTCTACGAAGGAATTATCTCACAGTGCCAAATACCATGACAGTGCCTGAACTCAGCAATTCAGATGCTAGACACAGCAGGCCATGAAGCCTTGTGGTGACAGCAGTGTAATTGTTTTTTGTCCTTTTTGGACACATGGAAGAGCGTGGAGGGAGATGTGGGAGGACTAGTGCCATTTGACTGCAACCACTCTGTATTCCCCACAGAGAGGCCATGCAAAGGAGATGGCTTGTACAATCTAGGCTCTGAGCCTTCACCCTCTAATCAGACAGCAAGCAAGAGGAAAACTGCTGCCAAGTCCAAGCAGAGGCATTGTAGTGAATGGGGGATGAAGCTTGTAATAAGACACAACTTTTGATAAGAAAAAGCCTATCTTTTGCATTGTCAATTAAATGTGGTCAGAACAATTCAGACACTAAAGTGCCAAAAACATTCCTACCTCTTGTTCTAGTTGGCCTAATATAAAAAGCTGTTGACTGGGAGGATATTCAGGCATTTTACAATGCAAAATGTATGTTAAGTTGTTACAAAGTCCTCTCATAAAAACAGCAATCCTTATTGATTAAAAATATTTCAGACAGAACTATGCATAACCTTAGATACCAGTCCTTGGCCTACTGTAGCAGAGATCAACCCTGTTCTGGAAGAGGGGCAGGCATGAGCATGTTCTTCTGCCATAAACTATAAACACAGTTCTGCAGTGCTGCAAATGAAGAGCTTGGTGGAAGTGGGGAGGGAAGGAGAAATGTATTTGTGTCGCATCTCATTTTATCTTCTTAATATGAATAAACACTAACTATATGCATCATAAAACCAAAACAAGGAATTCAAAACTGACCAGACTGCTCTGCATATATATATTTAATTCAGGATTTTCTCCGAAATATACCTGACAGTGTTCTATCCTCAGACATGCACGGACTGTGGATGGAAGCTGTGGATACAGAAAATCGGGCACATAAAATTGAAGCTATCAAAAGGTTTGTAAAAGCCTTTGTAAAAACTTTGTAAAAGCTTCTTTTGGTGGGAAAAGGGGAAACGTAGGGCCCTAATCATAGACTTCATCTTCTGGGAGACTCCTGTTGCTGCTCCAGGCCACAGTAGAGCTGTTGCTGGTTGCCAGTGTCACTGGTCAAAACCTTTCACTGGTCTTTTGTTAACATTTCTGACACAGAAAAAGAAAATTCTTTTCTGATGACCAATTCAAATTACCAGAACCAGCAAACTGAAAAACCACAGTAGTTCAGTCACCAGAAGTACATCAAATATTAGTGGAATTAGATCTTTAACAATGGTAACTTTTTTTTCTATGAGCACAAAATAAAGATAATCATATTGGCAGTTAGAAGAAATAGCCCTACCAGGATGGTGACTGGAACCTTGAAAACAGCTCTACTGCCTTGAAACTGCTGCCCCAAGCAAGAAAAGTGTATTAGGAGCAAGCGGAATAAGCAGTATATTGAATCTCTTCTTGTTAGTGGCTTTTGAACCTTGCTGTTTGACCTGGATCTCCTTCTTGCATTGTCTCTATAGCATAGGACACAGGCAATGGCACTGTCTCATGCGCTGCTGGCATGGAGCTGCATGCAACTCCTTTGGGTGGTCTTTATTTTGTTAAGACACTGTGGACTTCTACCCACAAGTTCTGGGTGTAAGTCCCTTGGTCTCCCCCCCCAGGCTTTGTGAACAGAATAGCTGGGCAATATGAATGTAAAACTGTGGCTCTCACATACTTTGAAGAGGGAAGTGTCTTACTTTATTATCAGATGAGAATGTCTCAGACTGGTTACAAAAGAGCAGAAGGGGACAAAAGCTTTGGGAAGCAACCTCCAATACTTGAAGACCAGATTTTTTACAGTCTGTTACATTTGCTGTTTTTCTGTTATCACTCCCTTAACAGCCTAGTCAATCAGCTCCCAGACGCCAACCTCATCTTACTCAGGCACCTCTTTGGAGTTCTTCATCACATTGAGCAGAATTCGGGTGTGAATCAGATGAATGCCTTTAACCTGGCTCTTTGTATAGCACCCAATATGCTGTGGCTACCTAGTCCCACTGGGCCTGAGGAGGAGAGCAGGTCTACAAAGAAGGTAATTTGTCATAGGTTTGGCCTCATGATTGTCTTTCCATTTTACTGCTTTTATGGGCACTGTATTTTGTAGACTAAATGGAGGCATAGTTATCAGTGATATTGTAAGCTGAGTGGCATCTGAGCTTCATCCTTTCCCCTGTGCAGTCATGCCCAAGCTAGTGGGTCAATTTAGCTACTCAGGTTATGTAAGATGGAAAGGGAAGCCATGGTTGCTTTACCAGATAAAGTCCTTTCTGGACAAGCATGTTCAAGAAAGATGGGGCAGCTGAAGTTAGACACTGCCAGTTCAGCTGGGTCTAAAGCTAGCCTACAGAGACAAAGTGAGCAATAAACATGATGGGGTATCAGAGGGGAGGAATGCTTGCTTGTGGTTTGTGAGGTGTTACCAATAGTAAGGAAAATCATAGAAAAATCATAGAATGTTCTGTATCTGGCTCACTTCACCAACGCACATAGTTCATATTCCTGCCCCAGGTGTAGTTAATAAATAAGTATTGCTGTATCCTTAACAGCTTTTTGAGCAAAAGATTCTGTAGGAAATTGCATCTTTGTCAAAGAAAGAACTTTTGGGGACTTATTTGATTTGCTATATATTCATGAAACTGACTGTAAATTCATGTCTTTGCCAGGTAGCTATGTTAGTGCAGTTTCTGATTGAAAACTCAGCAGAGATTTTCGGAGGTGACATTGCTTCATTGTTTCAAAGATCAGATAAAAAGAAGTCCAAAAACTCTGAGGAATCTCTGGGTAAGTTTGTGGTACTGTATCTTCAAGAAAAGGTTAAAATCTTTTAATAGATAAACTCTTCATGCAGAAGAGTTTTTCTCCTTCACTGCCAAAGAAAAGCACTGAAAAACAACAGGTTTGGATTTTCTTTCCCTGTAAGACATAGGCAAAAAGCAAGGGGAAAACAGAGGGCTGAGGTGTGACACCTCAAACGTGTCCCTGAATGATTGTCTTTCTCTGTGGCTGCTGTTCAACCTATTCCAACCATTCCAGATTAAAGCACTATCACAGGAGTTTAGTGTAGCCTTAGCAATGCCATGGTCCAGCAATCTTCCAGATTAGTTCTGTAGAGCTAAACCAAAAGGTTGAATGGAAAAAGATCCAGTTGTTAACAATCCTGGGTTGTCAACCCAGAATTTTTGGTATTGTTCCCAGTACTGTTCTAGTCCCTGGGAAAATAATAGCTCATCTTTGCTTTCCTGTCAGCAAAATGCAGATGATAATATTTCCCCTGCCTTGATTGTAAGGTGCTGTATGGAGTTGGGAGACATAGGTAGCAGATTAATTTGTGTTCTCTGCCCTAGGCATAGGCTTGGCTCAGAATGATGATTCCTCCGATGAGCTGGAATTTTCTGCTTGTGACCCAGAAAGACCAAAGCATTGCCTGGTACCTGAAACAGATGCCATTTTTGAACAATCTAGCAGCTTGTTACTCGATGAGGAGCAAGAAGACTGGGACTTGTTCAGTGAGATCACAGCCTGCTACCAAAGCAAAGCCCAGAATAACACCAGTGCGGATAGCTATGACCTCCTAGAAGAGGAGGGCTCCTTCTGCTCCATTGGCTCAATACGCTCACTCAGCCCAGCCAGGGACCGGTGCTCGTCAGAGCCCAGTGTCTGCCTTAGCTCCCAGCTTCCTGCTCAGAGCCATGAGCCCGTGGCTCGCCAGTCTAGCTGTGATGCGACCATCATGCACAGCCATACAGACTACATCCACAGGCTCAAGCAACTACAGGTGGAGAGCCAGAAGTTGATTGACGAAGGCCTAAGCGCTGGGGGTAATAAGGTCAGGCAGAATTTGTGGCAGTCACCTCAGACCAGCTCTAGGGTGAAGAAATCCAGCCTATCCAACAGGTCCAGCTTCTCTAGTCTGTCCTCCACCACCACATCCCCATCTGCCTCCTCACTTAGCTCCTTAGACAGTGCTTTCTCCTACTGCTCAGAGTCATCAGCTGTTAGTCCTACAGATGTCTCCTCCCTGCCATTCATGTTTGGCACGTCTGCCAGACTTCATGCTGTGTCTCCCAAGATTGCCAAGAGGTCCCCAAAAGAGTGGCACAAGTCTTTCACCTCTCCTATGCCTTTACATCTGTGTGACCTGGACAGTTTCCATGAGTATGAATCCAAGGCTGTAGACAGCAGCCATTTTGGGGGGGAGAGGAAAAGTTCTGCATCTGTCAGCAGAGCTGCAGTGGGAAGCCCACTAACCAACACTGACTGGGAAAAGGAGGAGAGACAGCTGAGTTGTGCAGGGGGCTCTGGTCCAGTGCTCAGAAGCCAGGATTGTGCCAAGGAGCTAAAACAAAATCCCGAGCCCTTAACTGGCAGCCCAACCAGTGAGAAATTCCCACCGATCAGCCAACAGCAGCACAGGGAGAAGGCGGTGAAGCACATTGAAATCAAAAGCGTTGATGACTGCCCTCCAAGTCAGGAAAGCCTGAAGCGCACCAAGATAACTTTTTACATGGCCCCAAATAAAGAAAGCTGTCAGGGGTCTCCAGTGGAAGAGGAAGAGGAGTGTTCCAAGGCAAACACCAACAGCAGCGACTCATCCAGTAGCAACAATGAGCAAAGCCTGTCTAAGAGCTTGCAGACTGTGAGAGTCCATATCCCCCAGACAGTTTTCTATGGGCAGAATACCCCCCTTGTCCTCCAGTCCACCTCCAGGCGACACCACCATGAACCAACAATCCTGTCCTTACAGGCAGAGCACAAAGAGAGTCCCCAAAGTGCCTCCACTCCCACTGAGCTGGAGAGCAAGCCAGTGGAAGTGGTGCAGGCACCAGCCCAGAGTAAGGGCTTCAACACATTCAGCCACACCATCCGTATCATCCTCCCTGCCTCCATTCGAAACACTGTCAGGGAATATTTCAAACATGATGAAACCAAGACCTGTCCCATGGCTGAGGCAGAAGCAGTGGAAAATGAACTTCTTCGGAGCAGGATGGAGTGGCTCAGGAGCCAGCCACTGGCAGAGGTGACCACGGAGGAGTGTGATGCAGTTGCATTTGCAGAAGAGACGTTTGTCTAGCGAGATGGCTGTGGGAGAACTGAATATTTTTTGTGTATATGCAGCAGAAAATATTCTGTAAGATATGATCAAGGTGTGAAGAATCTAGTGGGCTGCATTGGCAATAAGTGTAAAGTTACTCTAATGTGTATGTAATATAATGTTGGGGTTTACAATTCATTTTGATTGGGCTGGGGGGGGAGGGCATCTTGTTTTCCTTTACATGCTTTTTATACTTCAGAGACTTCACCGACTAGGTGTCAATTGGTCTGAATGCCACCAGCCTCCATCCCTGAATTAGCTGATGTACAGAGTCTGATCCATTTCTTTTTAAAGCAGGAAAGGGAAACTCTGCTTTGTTTTCTCCAGTCACCAATGTGTGTGGATGACTGGAGAACCAGGACAGCAAATACTGCATCAGCATTAGTTTAAAGAATTTAAGCTTGCACAAAATTCTCTACTATTTGCTGTTCATTGTTACATGAACAGTTAGTGCTGTTCATTCATCCAAAAGAAGACCCTTCACCCCCTATCCCACAAATCACTGCTTCCTTTTGTCCCCCCGTGGTTACAATTTGCGTTCATTACTGCTTGAGGCAGAAACACCAGATGGAGCCTAAAGCCCAGCTTTCACTGACAAGGCATGTGTGATGTTTAACCCCAAGATGTTTTTGTTTTTTTCCAAGTTTATATTGATTCTCTCTTGTCATAACTCCTCCAAAGCTAGCATTTGACAGAGCCACAGTTACTATAAAGGGCACTAGTTCTGTCACTTCAGAAGGGCTATGAATATTTGTCTTCTATGGTATTCTCTGGGAGCAGATGGTCCTTTCAGTCTCAGTAAAAGGTGACATTTTTCTGTGAATGATGGTGACATTTCAGACAGCCCTTTCCAGAGGCAGTATGAATGGGAATCCTAATGAAATCCCTAGTCATTCTGAGAAGGACTCAAGCAGTATTTGGCTTCAGCATGAAGTTAAGGAGCTGTGGAAGTAGTCAGGAATGTTGTTAAGTGGATGCTGTAGCAAAGTCCCATCTAGCCAGAAAGCTGACAGACACTCTATAGGCTGACTGTCCAGGCTTTGACAGCATTGATGCTGTGTTAGAGTAGTAATGAGATCCCACGCATCAAAGTGCATAGCCCATTGCAGTCCAGCAGAATTAAATATGGAAAAGTCACAGGCAGGGATGTGTTAAGAAGCCTGTTGTACCACTAAAGAAATGCAGCCAGTAAACTCCTGGAGCATCCCCATGATTCTACTCAAGACAATGCTCAGAAGGGCTTTTGCTATGATGTGACTTAGAGGATTTTGATGCTGCTAGCTACACTCTAAAAAAAAGCTAAGAGCACCACATTAGCTTGACTGGCATTAAGAAAATGATGGGAAAAGTCTCAAAGGTTAAAATGTTCAGAATGTTTCATTTGAAAGTTACGTGAGAGTTTTCTACAGTAGTTTCCTCTCAGAGAGAGACAGCCCTTTTACTCAGTTACTAGTGAATGGGTGAAGGACAAGAGAAATACATGAATCTTAGTGATCAAATGGCTATCCTTGTGGAGTAAGTGCCCCATGCAGGTTGCCAAGCGTATGCCATAGCCATGCCTGGGATTGCTTGGCATCAGCTGCGGTTCAGTCCTTGCACAGAGGGGAAATCACCTTTGTAAAATGATCCAGTAAGTATCTTCCAGGTGTCAGTGACAGTCAGTGCCTGTGAGCTGGCCCAGCACTCGAAGTTCACACCCCATTCCTGTAGGGATGGGGGGAGCCCCAAGTCTACTTTACCAGGTGTATAGAAAACGATTTGTCATGTTCAGAGTGTTTAACTCTCAGACGTGGCATTCTTTGTCCCAGCTCACCTTGGTGGCCCTTATATGATGAATGGTATATATAATTGTAGTACAAACCATCTGCCATCGTTTTCCACACACACAAACACTACAGAGGCATTCAGTTTTTTTTCCAGAGCTACGGTTGCAACTATTTCAATAAAACGAGACACAGTTTGCTTGTGATATGACGATTGCCTTTTGTTCCCTCTTTGCTCCTACTTTCCCTCTCTTCTGTGCTTGGGTGGGCGTGCTTGCAACCATGCCATGAACCAAACCATGCCTTGATACACGCACGTGCATCCCACTCGAGCTGTGAGACTGGGTCTTGCTCACAAGGAACCCTCTCCCAGCTCCCTTGCTTCTCTAGCCCTCATTATTTGAGCTCCCCTCCAGGGGAATACAGCTACCCACGCAGCATCAAGGAGAATGCAGTAAATAACATTACTGCTGTTTTAACAAAGTAGCCCACAGAAGGCTGTGGTTAAAGTACATGTTGGTCTTTTTCGGGGAGGTTTAAATGGATGTGAATACTTCCAGGTCAGGGAGGGCACATTGAGTACAGCACAGTGTCTGCAGCACTCTGCCCCGATAGGCCAAGCAAGTCCAGCTCATTTACCTTGAGGAGACTGAGTCACGCACTTTAGCCTCTTTTCAATTCTGTTTGGCATGTATAATTTGTTCCCTTATCCCTCAGGCTGACCGAAACTGATGGAAATGCCCAGGGGCAACTACAGTTGTTTATTTTAACTGTCTTAATTCCATTTCTGATATCCCAATAGAGTCAGAAAAGCCAGGTCTCTAGAGACAAATTCAGAAAGGATTCTACCCTCATCCTTTGCAGATAGCCCCTTTGTGCAGCATACTCACTGCTACCCTGTGGCAACTTTGAGGGTTAGACTTGCAGAAGGGAAGCACAGGCTATTTTTGCTACCTGCATTTCAAAGCAGCCTGCCCTAGAAACCTTTTCTTTGAAGGGCAACAATGCTCTGAAGAGGAATGTGACAGCCACTCAGACCTTTTAAGCCAGTAGTTAGTGCCTCACTTGCCCTCCCAACAGCACATGGCTTCAATGCCTCTGTGCAGGGAAGTGATGTCTTTCAGCCACAAACTGTGGTCCAGTTTCAGGCTTACAAACAGGAGGTGACTGATGAGAGGGACTGCAAAGTCACAAATCATCTCGGCTTTGCAAAGGGATAGTGGCAGAATCAGGGAGACATAAAGTGGTACTGAAACCGGTGGTTTCACTGCTTTCATTTAACCTCTTTTACAACTTATGTTAAGTCACAAGCAAGTGTGCAGCTCCAGAAAAATCCTCCCATTGTATATACCCTTGTCTTAGTCTCCCAGCATAAAATTTTGTACAGATTTTTGCACAGTGAATGGACCCGAGAGGAAACCAAAGTTTGTACCTGGGGATATACAGATGATTGTCACTCTTCACCTGTGAGCCCCACACTGACACTAGACCACACTTAGCAAGGCAGAACTCACATCAACATTACTTCTGCCCTAGGGAAAGGTATGGAGGTAGCAGCTGAAATCAAACCATGGATAACTGCTCTGAGCCTTCCAAGACAGAGCTAGTCATGACTCAGTGTAAGAGATTGAGGAAGGAAGAATAGAAATAAGGCGAAGTCAAGGAAATTCAGGTTCAAGTCACGTCCTCTTCCCTTCTGCTTGCTGTTTCACGAGCTGCTGATGTAGGGAGAGCTCCACCTGGTGTCTGGTTGAAGCCCTAAACCGTCGTCATCCCTCGGCCCCTGTCGTTCAGATGCAATCTGACACTGTGAGACACGTTGCACAGTGTTGGCATTTGATGCTAGAGACTAAAAAGCTGTGGGAGGGGAGAAGATTATGTTCTCGTTTTACTGCACTTTTCCAGGTGGATCCTGCCTTGCAAACCAATAGCTCAAACCTGGAGCGTAAGGAGGGAAAGCTCCAGCAGAAGGCAGAGTTACAAGGCCATCCCAAGCAAAATAATTTAATATACTTGCAGAGATCCTGGCCTTTAAAAATGTTTTCTACTCTGCACCAGGATGCTTAAAGTTGCCATATGTTTTCATCCAGTTGCTTCAGCAGAGCACTTAAGCAAACAATTTAAAACACATACGGAGGATCCTAGCATCAAGCTTTATTTAAAGAAGAGATTTGCTGAACAGTTGTACATACTAAATCAGACTTCCATTGTCTACTGCAAGCCAGCCCCAAAGAGCACCAGCGTTAACCAAAAGCAAAGTGCCCTGCCACACCTAAAGGAAGTGGGTTGGGCAGGAGTTGTTTCCAGTTACTGTTTGCTTTGCTTTCCGACCTCCAGCTGCCTCCTGATGTCTGATACCTCCATGGGGACCTGCACTGTCAGACCATCCATCGACTTCTTAATGCGCACCTGGCAACCGAGGCGAGATCTGGCAAGAAAAAGATTAAGTGAGGTTCATCAGTTCCCACAGTAAGGGAAGAAATTCCCAACCCACATTAGAATGTCTGGTCCAGGCTAACTTTTCATAAAAGTTCCTGTTAAAGATAAAAGACCCAGGAGAAAGCAGCTCTGCAGGCATAACTGCAATACAGGATAAATCCTGTCTCCTTGGAAATAGGTGCTGAGATTCTGTCTGAGAGGTTTGAGTATCTACCGCAATCAGCAGGGATGCTTACGTCTCAGTGAGTCCATATGCCAAGTCCAGCATGTCCATCTCTTCATCTGAGATGGCATCCAGCTTTTGAAAGGCATCCTTCTCAAAGACAAGGTGACAGGTGGAGCAGGCTAATGTCCCTTCACATGCACCTGGTGCAGAAGTGGGGGGAATAACAGCAAATCAGAAAAAAAAAAAAGGTGGTAAATGGAGATCATCTTTGGAAATACTGGGAGAAAGTGTCCTTTAACAGATCTAGAGCATGTCAAAATAGATGCCGGAAGACAAAATAGATGGAGGCAGACTTCAGCCTGCCTCTGCTCTGGGAGGATCACATCAGTTTTCAAATTCATACTTCAATTCCAACCAACCACAGTACCACTGAAATCCCAGCAGCCACAGGGTTGAAGTCACACTGCCACGTCAGTGCAGTAAGCCAGCCCAAGCAAACAGCTGTTGGGGAAGAGAAGCTTGCCAGTGGGTGGATACAAATTAGGACTCCAAGTTTAAGTAATTTGAGTAAGCTGACTGAAGAGCAAAAGTGCTGATGACCAAATTAGCAAAGGAAGCATATGCATCCTCCCTGTGCTCCATGCTCTCACCAGAGCACAGTAGCATGTGTACAGTTGTACTCTTCCCAGGTATTCACTGGTCACAGCACGGACACAGAACTCTTAAGAGTACGTACCCTTCTGCAACACCTACCAAATCCATCAATGGCCAAGTTTTGATTGACTACCACTTCTAGCAAACTCTCCCCTTCTTTGGCTGTGGTTGTAAGTCGCTCTCCATCCCGATTTATAAAATGCACTGTCACCTGGTCTGCAGAGCTGTAATAAAAATTTGCAAAAGAAAAAAACATATCAGAGGAACCTACTTTCTTCTGCACATCCACTGCCAAGGTCTTTTGTCTGAACACTAGAGCCATGGCATTCAGAGGGAAATGTGTGTACAAATACTGTTTCCAGAAGGATTACGCTACATGTGCTAAAAAACATTAAGGTTGTTGGTTCCCAGTGGAAATGGACAAACTAGAACAGTTCAAATATGAGCTGACCAGAATATTTTCCATTTTACCAAACTTCCCTCAAAATACATGTTGGCTGTGAGTCAACAAGTGCAGATGTTCTGCACTGCCTCTACTTGGTCTGGCTGGCAGAGGAAGCATTTGTAGACAAGGAAAGCATTTGCAGCTCCTGGAGCCTGGGATGTAATCCTGGTTGGAGTAATAAAAAAGTCTTTAGGATCAGGTACTAATAATGAAATAAGGGACGCTGTCATTCACATGGTGTTTCCCAATGGGATTACTTGCTGACTGTTCCTTTTCTGCTCTTTGTTCTTTCATGAAGTGCCCACTCCTTCCCCGAACTCAGTCTCAGGGAGCCTTGTTGTGATGAGACATGCTCAGCCCCAGTTTACAGAGCAACCATGTTGAATAACCTCCTCTGAGCTAACACAATCCTTGTTTGTGAGAAACCACTAGTTGTATTGACAGCCTGCAGAATTTAATCTGGTGATGTGTTAAGGACAAGGCCATCAGCATCACTCAGTGCTGACTTGCAGAAACTGTATCTACAAACAAGAAGGAAACAGCATCCACTTCACCTCCTCCAGACTAGGCCCTCCCTACCAGTGTGGAGGCTGCCACCCTGAAGAGCAGTGCCAGGGATTTCTCAACAAGACTGTGTATTCTGAGACTATCTGTTGTATTTGTCATGGAAAGCACCAAGCAACAAAACAGCAGTCTTTCTTAGTGCCCGTACCCAAACGGTCATGTAGGAGCAGGAGGTCCCAGTTATCCCAAACCCTACCTCCTGTGCTGACACTGGGCAGCACCCCAGCAGCAGTGGGTATTTTGTTCAGTATCTCTCAATGTGGCACTGCCCAAGTGCCCATCATCTCAAAGTCCAGGACACTCTCCAGTGGCAGAAGCTGGGCCACATTCTTCCATGAGGCCAGCAATGCAGACCTGTCTCCCAGATCTCTGGAAAGAGCCATAGCTCTCCCCCACAGCTCTGGTATGCTTCTGAGGACTGGAAGTGTCAGTGCTGCCCCACGGCCTTTCTGCTGTCATTTCTGACATCAGAAGAAAGAACTATAGCCTTGAAGGTTCACAGTGAGAACAGGCCAAGTTCACAATCCCCTGATGTCCCACTTATAAAAGGTTGAATGAGGCAACATCCACTTTTTCCAATAAAGGTGTTGCTTGGAACGCTCAGCAAAGCTTGCTAAAATTACTTTCCTGGAAGCCCTGGGGCTACTGAAACATGTAGCAAGTGTGGCTCAGAGCTCTGAGAATTTCTAATATTATGGCCCGATTTTTAGCAATGCATTTGATGTACACAATGAATACAAGCTGTCACTGCCAAAAAAGACGTTACAGCAAATCCTCTGGCCAAGGAAGCATGACAGCACCTGCACTCCTTGTGCTGAGCATCCTCATGAAAGTCATAGAGATTAGGAGGAAGAATTGGTTAAATGGGATCTGTGTCTGAGGTAGCAACAGCAGCAACTGGAAGGACTTAACCTGTCTGCTCATCCCTCTCTGCTCTGAGGCAGATGAAAATGAAATGTGCAGAGATCTCTGCTCGTGTAAGTTAAGAGAGAGCAAAGGAAATTGCTCAGACTTGATTCTTATATATTTCTGTACTTAAAGGAAATCAGCACAGTTAGAGTACAGGGGATGTATCCAGCTGAACAGGACACAGGAAAGAAATCCTGTAAAAATTTAATGGAGAAAGGAGAAGAACTATTTTCTTTCAAGTTTGCAGGTCAGTTCATCCCCCTTTCCATAAATCACAGTCACCATCTAGATCTAATCCCCTTTACCTGCCAACAAGTCATTGCAGAATATCTCTGAGTGACTCAAGATGCCATCACTTAAACTGTTGACATACAGATTGTATCAGCAAGCCTACAGGAGTAGAAAACTTCAAATAATTCTCTCTTTGGAAAGGTGGTCCCTCTATTTCATCAAAATTTAGAAGTGGAGAAAAGAGATTAATATTCATGCCTTCTCTGATCCTTTTTCAGCTGTGGCTTGATTCAGTTAAAAGGAACGGAACACAGGGGCCACTGTACCTTCATGTGAGGAGATCAGCTTCCTGTTTTTCAGAAAGCTTAGTCAGAAAACAATGCCTGGGCCATTGGTCTGTGACAGGGTCCCCTGGTTATGAAAACAGCTGTGAAGTTAGCACTAAAGCCATGCTGCAGAGGGAAGTTTCCCATGCACAGAAAGAAAAGATCATGTTGCAGTCACATGACCAAGCAGGACCCCCCCTATTTCACAAAGCAAACAGCCAAAGAACATCTCCAAGACATTTCAGTCTCCTTCATAACAAGACCCACAAACATTTCTCTGTAAATAAGCAATTTAAAGATTAGTTCTCAATTGTCAAAACAAAGCAAAAACACCCTTCCTCTATTTTGATGAATTGGATCCATTTATTTTTATTTGTCTGTTTACTTTTAAATGGCAAATATCCAGTTTTCCCTTCAATGTTCGTTTTACAGCTATGGGTGAAATAATTTGTTACACAATAGATATGGTAAAGTTATAGGACTTCACTTAATGCTACAACTCGACACATTCATCATAAGGATTATAGAAGACAGCTGCCTGCAAGCACAGACTTCTGGATTCAACAGTCCCCAAAACCGCACAGAGACTTATGGGTAGAAAAACCCATTCATGTTATCTTGGAGGCAACCTGAATCTTGAGCCAACATCCATGCCAGAAGAATCCCTGCGCTTGGGCTCCCACAAATGCTAGGGGAATTCATTCCCTGCAGTTGCAACAGTTTTAGCTGTTGCCACCAGTTAAATGAGCCATGAGAGAGCAGAGTTGCAGCCTGGGAAAGCACACAGGGTATTCACTTAGATACAAGGAAGTACAGATGCTATTGTCATTGACCCCCTGCATGACTTTGGACAAGCCTGGCTGTAACAATTCACCATTTTAGAGAACAATGTAGGGATGATGACAAACACTCCTAGACCATTACATAGAAAGCACCTGTAAGCATCTTCTCTTTATTTGCTGGCTGTAGGGGAAACTTAAGTTGCTTGTGTTCTAAATATAGATGCCTCTGTTGGGGGCATAAACCCAACCTGATTAGTCCCTGTTTTTACTGTTATCTCCTGTAGATCCACTCATACTGGCCTAGCCATCTTCATATCCCCTGAACTAGCCCCAGTCTCAAGTCTCCTCTGGTGGACTCCTGCTTTGGGCAGCCAAGGTTTCAGGAGAGACAGGAAAGAAAATAGATATCTTTTGTTTTCTATTTAGCATTTGATTTTGTTTGAAGTTGGTTTCAAAAATACCAATAAAGAAATCTTGAAGAAAAAAAAATCCTTTCACATTTTGTTAATAATTTTGAACCAGGATTCTGAAAACAACTCAAAATTGATGAGACTGACTTTTGCTTTGTTTAGGCTGAACTATTTTACAATGGCATTACTGTCACACATGTTCAGGGCTTTGGAAAGATGTCATCCAGACACAAGCTCAGCCCTGCAAATTCAGCACATGCCAACTGATTACTCCCCTTTTAAAAATCTTAAACTTTCTGTGACAAAGGGAGCTAGTGAAGGGGTTTAAAGATGGTGTTTCTTCTCCTTGACAGTCTTTTTCCCTAAAAGATACTCTCCATATAGGCCATACACTGCCAGCAATAACTTCATATGCAACAAAGAAATTAGAAAGAAAACCCATTGATAATGAGACTTCATAAACCCCTTAAGTAGCATCATCAGCATAATTTTTCAGGAGGAATGTGCCAGAAAGGCATGAGAGCTTACAGTGGGGCTTCTAATGACCTAGAGATGGTGTTTTTGCTCCCTGGGACTGCAGAAAACATTAGCTCCCCACTCCGCCTTTCCAGCAGCAGGTACATGAAACCTGAGAGAATCTGCAATTCCCAGAGTAACCCAGAAGTCATCCCAATTTCTGCCCAGATGACTGACCTGCCATGCCCACCATCCCCATTCCTCAAAGGCTCATGACTGGACCCCAGCAGTCCACAGACTCATGTGTCATATTGTCATCTCTATGCCACCAGCTGTAGCCTCTGTGGCTCCAGTAGCAGGGGAGCTGCACCTCTCACATCAGCTCCCTGTACCATCTTCATCTCATCAGCATCTGCTTAGCCTACACTTCCTCATTCACTACCCCTTTACAGGTCATGTTTTGTACCAGCCTCTCCTCTCCCTTCTGTGGGGTGAGGTAGAGGTCAGTGCATTTCCCTCTTGAAAAGGCCCTTCCCAACACAGTGATGTATGGTTCATCCTTTTACTCACCTTGACTCCCTGGGGGCACCCTGGAGCTTGCACGTTGAGCTGAAACCCCTTCTTGACATCTGCTTTGCTGGCACACGATTCTGTTCTGTCACCCCACAGAGAAAAATAAAGCGAGTCTTGCTCACATTCAGTCCACTGCGCAAGGGTCGCATGAACCCCAAGATGCCTTGAGCTATCATGCTACTTAGGTCTTGCTTCGTGTCTCCTGGGCTGTCTTTTGTTGCAAGGCCAGCTAGATTAAGAGTTATAAATATGGCTGAGAAGGGGAAGAAAAAAAAACAACACGAGGACAGCCTCCCTGGGGGTGGAGGAAGGGAGGGAGGAAAATGAGGGATGGATAGTGGGATTATGCTTTGATCTTGCTGCAGTCCAGCCCACTTGTAGTTGTATCAGGGCACAGGTATTGAGAAAATTATGGTAATAAGTATTGTCACCACATACCTGCCCCCAAGCCAGACTCATCTTGTTTTGCCTTACAGACTTCCCTTTTAGGAACTAAATCTAAATACAAGTTTGGGGAGCGATATTCAATGCAATATCTAATGACAGAAGGGGTTGCAAGCTGAGGATTGGTAGAGCAGACTAACAGGAACACTGAATGCCTGGATGACGCCACCTTGTGAAGGCAGGTTGGGGTACCAGTTCTTAGAGCAACAGAGTGAGAGTTAGGCTCATGGAGTCTGCTCCTGACATAGATACCATCTGGCCACATCGTTGCCTTCCCCAATACTGCAGACTCAGTAAATATGTCCCAGTAATACTGCCTTCTCCAATACTGCAGGAGATGTAAAATGTGAATATTCACCTACTTTGCAGGACGGTCATGAGAAGCAGCCACTGTTTGTTCATTCATTAAATCCTGTTGAAAAGTGCCATAGATAAGTATCACTCATTTCAAGCTAACTGATATTTCATGCAAGTGAGACTTCCTCAGAAGAAAATACTTTATTTTCAGAAACACTGACACTACTTTAGCCTACACCCTCTGCCCCAGGCTAATTAAAATTGGCCCTGAGGACCAAAATGCTACAGTAGAGACAGGTTCACTTCCTGTTTTTTTGTGGAGTTTGAGAACAACTCTCATCTCAGGAGCCTTAATTGCCCCTAATACCAAATTAACAGCTCATATTTTGGTAGAATGCTTACACATACGCCCTGCCCAGTCTTGTCTTTACTTCTCAGGCACCATGAAGAGATGCAGCAGGCAGCTCAGCTATCCAAACAAACAAGCCACAAAGCATCTTATCTCTCTAGCAAACCTTGAAATAAGAGATACACTAGATATATGTGCAGCAGTTCTCACAGCAAGGACATTCATGTGTTTGCCTGGCACTGACTTCTCTCCTTGCCAGGAACTCTGAACACAGCAAGTGAGAGGTCAATGCCACCAGAGGAGAGCACAGAGAGGGAAGTTAGGTCAGAGATCAACACATCCAGTCCTGTAGGGAAGTGAGAAGCAGCGAAGAGGACAACTGTCCTCTGGTGAAAACAGGAACACCACCACTAGGGCAGGATAGAACCATGCCCTGCACTAGACTGATATGTTATTTTAAGGTCTTCGAAACAGGGCAAAGAAAAAACAGAAGTAAGGTCTGTCTTTCCCCCCCTTTTCTCCAGTTCCATCTAACAGCAAGCCTAGAAGTAAACTCAGCATTTCCAGAGTAAACCTTTGTTCATTTAGTCCAGGCCACAAACAGAAATCCAATCAAATAAGTATTCATCTCACAAAACATAGCAAATATAAATCTCACGTTTTGAAAAAAAAACTCAGAACATTGGTTTTTTTTTTTTAAAAAAAGAATTTTGCAATACTTTATGAGCAGGACAGGCAGAGCCGAAGTGAATCTTTAGCTCCATTTCATAGAAATTTGGCAGAAGCCATGTTTCCACTAGCAACCACACACAGACATGCACACACACGTCCCATCTCACTTGCCAGCAGGTCACACTGCCATCAATGCAGTGGCTGTGCTGACATGTTTAGTAATGTCTTAGCACACACTGGGAAGGAAGTGGTTTTCTAGCCTGAAATACATCACCCAGTTTCTTCTGCACCACACAAAGAACAGTTTCCCCTCCTCCCCAGTCTAGGGGCTCTCACAAAAACGGCCAAAACAGCTAAGAGGCACCATTATCCCCCTTGTCCCCGATTGCTACATAAGATGTAAACATATTAATATCAGCACAGGACTGGTCCAGCAGGACATTATACAGTGGTACTGCAGCCCTCCAGAGCCAGAAGCACTCAGACTTCCTGGATACCAGACCCAGCTCCTCTGACCACTGTTTCAATCCTTCTGTGGGCCAGTTCAGCAAATATGTATGCACAGTCAGCACAAGGTAGACTTGCATCTGTTCCCTTAGGCAGAAAGCACTCTGTGCAAACAACTCTAACCAAAAGAGCTCTTCTGCTAACTTTGCGGCTTCCAGGAGACCCTAGATGGATGGTTTAAAATTACTCTACTAGTCTGCTGCCACTCTGAAAGCACAGATTCACAGAAACACAGAATCATCTAGGTTGGAAGAGACCTCCAAGATCATCTAGTCCAACCTCTGACCTAACACTAACAAGTCATCCACTAAACCATATCACTAAGCTCTACATCTAAATGTCTTTTAAAGACCTCCCAGGTTGAAAATAAAATCATGCTTTAATCCTGTAGTTATTAATGTAAAAAGGCACCACAGTTTCGTCGGAATGAATCCACTACCATTTGAATCAACATTTGACAAATCTAGTAAATTAAGGGAGTAATTAGTCCCTCCTGAGGGAGTGGGAGGAAGAATCAGAAAAAGCAGCCTGTCCTGCAGCAGATCAGCTACAAAGATAGGAGAGGGAAGAGACAGAAATCAGACATGCATCAGAAATAACCTAGTCCCTACCCATGAACAAGCTGCAAGACACGCAGGAGTACAAACATCATCCAGGTCAGCACATCGGCACCCACTCGCTCCAATGTGCTCAACAGTGGAACAGGAAACATGTCTAGAGGAAAGAGAGAACCTGAGTAAACAGTTCAATAAATCGTGACAAAGCTGAAGGTCAGCACTCTGCTCCAGTAAAGAAGTGGCTCCGTTCATGTTTGGAGCAAGCAGGACTGATCCATGCTCTCCTCCAGGTTTGTGGGAAGGCAGGCAGTCTGGACATGTGTGAAGGCAGAGCTGGAAGTCTGAGCTGAGTTCCATGAAATGGGCCACTATGTTCCTTCACAACTGTACTGCCATGGAAGAAAGGCATCATCATCTGAGAGGTAAAACGTGGCACAGAAAAATGGAGAAAAAGATTCCTGGTTGGCCTCTGAGAAGCATGAATGAGGGATGATCGATAAAATGGATACCTGAGACAGAAATTCTCTTGCGAGAGTTGTACAGAGCTGCTCTGGATTAGTCCCTGCCAAGAGTCAGGGAGGGAGTCAGGCCTGTGCTGCTCCCACAGGTGAAGTCTCAGGGACTGCAGAGCAGCAGACACACAGAACCAGGAATAATGAAGGCTACCAGAATACCTCCTACCAAAGCCCATCACCTCACAAATACTGCAGTAAGGAAATAGATACAGGCTGCTTACACAGACAGAACTAAGTCCACTAAACAAAACTGAAAATCCTCATCCCCATCATCACCACAAAAACCCACCAATGACCATTTTCTGTCCCCAAACAAACTGCTAATAAAAGCAAACTGGACAACTTGTGCTTATCCTGCTTTCTCCAAGCCCACAGGACCAGGTACAGAGGGCTGCCCCAAAAGCGATGTACTGAACTCAGACCTGCAAAGTGCTTACATCAAGTGTTTTCAAGTCTCAGATACTGAGTGTTATAGGCTGAAAGGTATGTGGGAAGGCTTTCAATGTGCCTCAGTTTCTACATCTGTCAAATGAGAAAACCAATTGCCCACTCTGACCTCTCTCTAGATGTTCAGCAACCTCTTTAGTATTGCTATAAAGAAAAGGAGCAAGGGACAAATTTTCACCACCGGAAACAAGAGGACAGTTATGTTATCAGAGATGAGCTGACAAATTCGTAACAGGGCTCCTTGATAGCAGCCACCCCTGGCAGAGCAGCTGCTGCCTGTCTGGGTGAAGGCCACTAGAAGTTACGGTGCCCCAGTCAAGGCCTTCATTTGCAACTACAGCTGCTTCTCCTTGTCAGTCAAGGATGCTTCAGAGATGGATGGGAGGGCAGTACTGCTACATGTGGAGTATAGACAAGCTTCGCTGTAACCTCTCCACTCAAGAGCAGTACATTCCACATCCCCTTGACCCTTAAGTCAGTCTTGATGGAAGAGCAACCCTGGCTTTAAAAGAGCACAATCAGAGGCAATAACCATGATGAGAACTTGTAATTTTCCAACTAGCTCTGCTCACCAGCAAGCTGTATCAATGGTACTAACATCTATTCAGAGCAAAAGAAGCTGGAGGTACAGCCCCTTCCAGGAGTTCCCAATATTCCCTTAAGTCTCAGAGACACTCTTTCCTTTCTCCACCTTAGTCTTTCCTATTTTCTGTATACCAACTTCATCTTATCATCTGAGAATATCTATCCTAAAATTACTAGTAACTTTAAGAGAGCTATTACTTAGCACCAGATGTTTGTTTAGGCATTGCTCTGTAGTAGGAACCTGCATGCTTGTCCACAAGCTGCACTTAAATTAGAGCTGCAGACCAGCGAGACTAAAGCCAGCCTCATTTTAATGCTCAATGCATTGAGGTCCAACTCATTTTTCTTACAGATGAGCTGTATCCTGCTTGTCTGTTCACTGAGAATCTCGCACCAAATCACTTCCAGTCTGTCCCTGTTCCACAGACAAAAGCATGTGTCCCCAACAGTTGTAGGTGTAGCCTAGATTAGAAACGTTATCACTGACAGCTTCTGCTATTTGCTGTTCTATGTAAACTAGAGTTTAAATACAGATTTGATTCTAAACTATAAAATATCTTCCAACAGATTAGAACAATCTGGCATTTCTTTTACTATATGGTCCTGCACAGCAGCCTTCAGCCATCAGTGCAATTGCACTTCCAATTCTTCAAGCACAAATTTAGTATAACTATAGTTAATTCTCCAAAAAAGTAAACATCTTAAGTTTCCAAATACAGGCAAGGGAACACCATGAAAGCCACGGCATTCATGCAGAAGAATAATCTGACTGCAAGCAGAGTCTTCAGGAACTCCAGAAATGTAAGCACAGGTGGTATTGTTCATCTAGATGTACATGCATTAAAAGACAGAATCCCATTTGTGAGAACTGCATCCCCAGGCCAGCGTGCATTCCCTTGAATAATGCAGTACAGTCGTATTCAAGTAGATTTGTGCAGTTAATCCAGTGGTGTTCAGGTTTTTGGAATCCTGGAAGGAATGAGGAAACCCACCTACAGAAAACAGATCCATGTCAAGCCTGATGTGGATTGCAGAAGTCTCCATTGCTCCACACTTCACATTGTGTTTGTAGACAAGCTCAAGTTTCTCCCACAGTAGCAGATCTCTGAGCACTTACAAATTTTGACGAAATCTCTGCCTTACTTTACAATGCAGCAAGTATGAGGCAGCTTCTGCAAAGCCCCTCTTGACAACCACATGGAAAGCAGATACAAATGAAGATCACACAGCTCATTAGCAGAAAGGTGGCAGTAGCCTTGCTCCTCCATCACTGGGCCCTGTACTGAGACCTCATGAAACATGAAAGACGGGAAAAAATACCTGTGAAAAAAATCAGATTAAAATCTCTGGTACAAGGCTAGTCTTGGACAGACCCCAGCAGCAAGTCTGGGACATGCAGCAGCAGCACCGAGCCTGGCCACCCTCTTGTGTGCTCACCTGGTGCTGGATTCCTCATAAGTCAAGGCACAGCAGGCACTCACCAGTGGAAAACTACTGCAGCAGCTCTTCTTCCCCAGTTTGACAGGCAGTTTGCAAGTTAAACATGATACAAATATACACTCAATTTCTCCACACAGAAATCTGAATTCCAGTACTAGCTCCAGTCAGACAGCTGGGAGGGCTGGGAAGGTCAGAATGGGCATTACTTCAAGCAGTTTCTTACTTTTGAAGGATGCAAGTAAGATATCCCTATTTGTGAGAGTGATATGATCATGGCTGACCTCTCAGGGGCCACATGGCAGACCTCTAACTTGGAGACACATTGCTAGACTCAAAGCAAGCCTTAAGCAATCATCCAGACACCATCTGCTGAATTTCTCTAAACTTTATTGGCACTGTAGGAAGAACAGGGTATGGATTTTTAACAACTCCTCCAAACAGGGGAAAAAAAGCCTTAACATCAAGGTTCTCATTGCAGATAACCACATGGACCCATTAATTACTCCACAACCCTAAGGAATTGACATTTTATTATAATCCAATAAAAAGACTGGTCAAAAAAAAACACCATAATTTACAGCAACAACAACAAAGATGAAGCCAGGCAAACACTTGATAAGGTATTTCCCCCCCCACCCCCATTAGGAGTAGTTAACCAATTAAACTGGGACATGGAGAGGAAGAAAAAAATTCACTGTATTCTAACAGATAAAAAATGTGCCTACAAATCTCAACATAATACTGAAAGCTTCTTACATTAGTTTTCTTGCAAAATATCATTTCTTTACAATACAGTATACATTTCCAAGGGAAGGGGGACCATAAACGTATCCTCCGTCCCATGACTAATATTTTCTAATTGTGCATAGCTAGAAGTATTGAAATCAAATATCATTAGATACCACTGGAATATAATACTGGTTAAGAAGAAGAGAGGGCTGAAACAACTACAAAGAGTTAGGTGGACTCACTGGCACAAGCCGTTCTATTCCTGTACTGGATCTTTTGGAATTAGAACGACATTTAACAAAAAAAATCAAAACCCTATAAACAGAAGTCATGCCAGCATCATAACATGAGCTCAGCAGCGTTGTGTGACTCAAAGCAGTAAGGCTTACTAGTTCATTATTTGAACACATTTCAGGCACTGTGTATCAGCTTGTTAGGAAATTGTTTAAATGTAATAAGGGCTTTTTTCCCTGCAAATGCACCAATAGTTGCTACAGACAGAACAGAAGTGCTGAGAACCAGCTTTAAAGCACCAGAACAGAAGTGTAATGGTTGTCTGCCCTGCCAGTAATGAGACTCATGCAGAGTCAGTGCCAATAACCCTTCAGTACAGAAATACACAAATCAGTTCTGACAAGTTTAACTGCAAATCTTTCATTTGTGGCTTTCAAAGGACTGGAGCATGTGTTTTTGGCCAACCAAAAACTTCCTGTTTCCCCTGCCCAAAAGCATGTTGTATTCAGGGGAGAGAAGGGGGCTCTCACATGACTAATCTGGATGTTCAGAAGTAACACGCTAAGTTATGCTCCCAACAGTAGTTTGGTTGGTTGGTGTGTGGATTTCCACAGACTTGTGTTGATTCCAAAAAAAAGCAGCATTGGTGAGGTTGTTTCTAGCAGCCCAAGGAATTCTTGGGGAAATACTGCAGTTTGTTAACACTGACATGGACATTTCTTTTTGGCACACTCCCCCTTTGTCCTTTACTATATTTCAGGGAGGTGAAAATGCTTCAGCGTTCAGATACTTTCTTTCCATCACCATGAACAGTGACACCATACAGACAATGGGGGCATCCACAAAAGAGAAAGTCACAAGATTTAGGATCATGTTAGGCAAGAAAATAAGTCACAGGCTAGCCCAATGACTTCCTATAGGGACAGGCTAATCCAAGGAGGGTAAAGCAAAGGAGGACTCCATTGTAGATGGAATCCATTTTAAGAGGCCTCTTCTAAAGGTTAAGGTTTCCTTCCATGAAGGATCAAGGCAAAATCCAATTCAACCCTGAGCATACATGGCTGTTTTCTCCCCAGAAATGGGGGTGTGGGGGTGGGGCAGAAGCATGGGTAGGAATAGATAGCTTGGAAGACCGGAGGTGATGGGCATTAGAATGATGGATACAAATGGTTCCCAGGACCAGTCTCCCCACAACCACTAGTGTCCTGTTTCTAAGAGACAGATTCTGTGTTCAAAGCTATAACAGGGGCAAAGCATCCTTCTGGAGAAGGAAAACCATTTGAGCCAGGGATCTGGCAAAACACTATTGAAGATTAAGGCAACAATTGGACAAATATTTCATGACCCTCTCCCATCAAATGCTGCTGGTAGCCAGGAAGACAGCTACAGTCTTGTTTCTACATGACCCAGATACAAAAGTAGTTTTTGGTCCCCAGCTGCTAATCACTTTATGATTGTATCTAGTTTAAACAAAGACACCTGAGCTACAGTAGATCTATACACCATCATAAGGCACTGACAACTATGTGCTAAAAAGGCTTCATAGAAAAAACTGAAATCCCATTCACATGACTGAAATGAACTGGTTCAGCAAGAGAAAATATAGTTACAGGACTTTGTAGTCGTTTACATTTCTGCTTACCTCTTTTCATTTTCAGTGGTGACCCAGTAACGGAAGGCAGTGTTCTTTAGCTATCTCTGCCTCACTAGTTACATTCAAGTCAGACAAATGACAGTGAACAAAGCCATTTACCCAGAGGAAAACTTCTGTAAAACAGGGAATTCAAGGCTCTGATATACCCCTCATTAGTGGAAATACTCCAAAGGCCTCCATGTGACTAGGAAATTCCAAGTTTCATCATTAAATAAAAAGTAACAACAGCAGGAACGCCACAGATTCTGTTTGGTCTGCTTAAATTTAAAGGACAAAAGCTTTGGTCTTTTATAAAGAAAGTCCATATTCTACCTCCAACCCTTCTTGCCACACTCCAGCCTCTCCTTCTCGACTACATGATTCAGATCCTTAATGAAGTCAGAAATGGCCTCTAAGCTTAATAATGAAGCTTGTGCAAGTTAGTAGGAATGTCAAACTGTTAGCACTTTATGTAATTCAGTGAAAGTATCTGCTGGCCTCCCTACCCAATGGGAGAGGACAGCAACACAGCCATTTCAGTAAGCAATACAAAACTAAATGCAGTAAGACTTTACCCAAAGCCAAAGAATTTCGGATTTGCCCCAATACAAGTTTGCTTTCCCAAGCCACCCCAGGAAGGTGTTAAATGTTGTTCTTTCTTCTGTCGCTGAACTCCAGCATTTGCCCAAAACTCTATAAATAAGACCATGGTCACTCTTCTGTAGTGGTTCCAGCGCAGCACAATTACGAGTGAGTGATGGGAGAGGATGGGAAAGGGGAGAAGAGAGTGCAGGGCAGCAGGTGCAGAGGAGAGTTTACATGGACTCAAACTCATCAATGCGCTGCTTGGTGTTGCCCTGCCGAATCTGACGAAGGGTCTTGTACTTGTCTCGGCCCAGCCGCATGTTCTCAGCGTGGATCATATCATTGGCTGTCTTCTTGGTTTCATCCCGAGCATTTGCCAGCTCTGAGGAAAGAGCCTTTGTAGAAAAGGAAACAGACAGCAATGGGTTAGCCATGCCAGAGACTCAAAGCTAGACAAGGAGCTTCCTTGCTGATCCTTCTAAACAGGAAACAGATAAGCCCAACTGCATACAGTCCTGGGCAACCTTGTCTAGCTGACCCTGCTTAAGCAAGGCAGTGGGACTAGAGGATCTCAAGAGGTCCCTTCCAACCCAAACATTACTGTGAAAGTTATTAATATTTTTCCCTAACATTTGAAGGTAGAAAATTTCAGGCACTTCCACCTTACTTATCTTTGTCTAGCACAGTAGCAAAGATAGTCATCAGTTTATTTCAGAAGAAGAATGAGAAAGTCCAGTGGAGAAATCCCTAAAGACTTCAGGAGCATTTTGCAGAAACGAAGCAGTTACAATCTTCTAGCAAAGAAACTTGCTGTAGATGAAAAAGGGCATATCTCTGTCACTCTGCGTGTGCATAACCATCACAGCATGATACAGAACAAAGTCTGCCGCAAGCCAGGCAGCTAGCAGGCAGTGTGGGAAAAAAAAAAGACGAAAACTAACAAAAACACTTTGTAAGCATCAACACTGGAACACCGGCATTCCCATTCCTTACATGAAGGAGGTGCAGCATTGCTTCCCCCATGCTGAGCCCTAGCGGACTGCTCTCAGGATTTTGCAGTGAAGCCCATTCAGACAAGAAAGACAGTTACAGCCAGCTTCATGATAAGAACTTGACCAAGTCCTCTGACACATTGCAGCCAGGGCTATGAACAGCTGTCAGATGGCTGGCAAAACTTACACAAGCACAATACATCCAACAGATGCTGCTTCTTGGCACTGTTTGAAAACACTTTGCTGTTTCCAATGAAATGGACGTCAAGTGTCAGGAAACAAGCTATGCCCCTCTCCCCAACGGTAAGGTAAGCAGCTATCTGATAAGATAACAATCACCTTACTTCAACCACCTCTCACCCCCTCCTTTTTTTTTTTTTCCTTTCTTTTTGAGGAATATCAGTAAAACCTTCCAGCTGTATTAATGTCAAGAACAGAAGCAACACCCAGGCACACACACTCTATCCTGCCAGCTTCTTACCTTCAAGTGTTTCTGGACCCGTTCATTCTTCTCTGCTTCAGTGGTACGCTGCTCCTCACTGCGGTCCTTGATGGTGGCCTCTGATCGTAGCTCAGCACTTGCTTCTGCTGCATTCTCATCCTGTTCATCATCATGCTCATTCTCAGACTGCATGGGTTCGGTGACATGAGGGGTGCTCATAGCAGTCTTCAATTCCTCTTTGGTCTTTTCTAGGTCCTCCTGCACCATTTGTGCCTGCAGTAAGACATACCACAGTGAGTTAGTGAATGCAATCCTGAGCATGAGGGACTTCTCACACAAGTTCACAGAAGCACTACTTAGTGCTTATTATATCAAACCTTGTAGTTCTTGCACACTGAAATGGTACGTTCCAAAGCTACACAGACACAATCACTTGCAAAATTTTCTGCTGGCTAGCACATCAGAGATTTGAGAAATGCTTATAACTCATGGAAAATTAGCTATAGGTCTAATCAGTCAAATTGTTTCTAGATATGGGGCACTCAATCTACCTAAAAAAGCAAAGCTAGATATCCACAACAGCCTGAAGCTTGCAGACAATCAGTCTAGTATGGTACCTAGTGCAGTAGTTTAGGTCACAAAACAAAACAAAGATTAACCCCACAAAAAGTACTGCTGTTTGTTCAGATTCTGCTTTACCTTCTGTTGCCACTCCTGGGCCTCACTCTCTTTCTTCTGCCTGGCCAGCTCCAGCTGTGTGATCCTAGCTGTGAGTTCTGCCATCTCAGCAGCCTGCAAAGGAAAGACTTTAAGTGGGGACAAAACACATATACTTGCTAAATGAAGCATTAAAAAACAGTATCTCTCTAATATCGTTTGGGTAAGGAGAACATCTTTCTGTATACTTCAGTCCCACTGATAACTACAGGATTAAAGGGAAAAGGAAGTTAAAGTTTTGGGTTTTGTTGTGTTTGTTTTTTCCTCCAAACAGAACTGGAGAACTCGCTTCTTTGAATCCAAGCCAGGGAGAGCAATTAGTGAGTTCTACATGCTGTTCTCAGCATCACATACTGTTGAAAGCAAAAAGCACAACAATCCAAACCTACTGTACAAAAAGATACAAACACCTGTATTCAGATATAAGCTCATCTACTTGAGGATAAAAATTAATGAACCATACTATTCTTCCTTACTATGTTCGTAGCCTGGTTTGTTCTATGAGTTTAGACCCCTACATTGTCACTATTTGCCCTACTCAATTTTCAGCTCACCCACTTACCAGCTGTTCCTGGGTCTTTTGTTGATCATGGGATGCTTTCAGTAGGGCCTCCTTTGCCTCTTCTGCTTCTCTACGTTCTTTAGCCAGTTTTTCTGCTTCCTCTTGAGCTCGTTTTCTTTCCTGTTCCAGCTCCATGGCTCTGCGAGTCTGTTCTTCCAGTTCTGAAAGAGTAGCATAGTACATTCAAGAGAGATCAAGTAAAGAATGGCAGTAGAAGAGGAAAGTGTTCCTATCTCTACCTCCTGAATGAGACCTTTCCTTCAGAGAGACAAGAAGGATGCAAGAAACTGTCCCCTTTCTTCTCCTTCACATTGTAAATGGAAGCTGAAAGACCTGTTCCAAACCAGCAGATTACTTACCTCATTGATTTGTAGGGAAGTACCTATCCCAAAATGATGTCCTTAAAGACAGAGAAGCATACAGCACTTTGATTGGGCAACATTACTATGCAACTAGACTGTAAGAACCAGAGCACTGGCTGGTGGGACCCCTGCTACACTTTCTTACTCCTTCCTCTACAGGTGTGCTGAGATAAAGCTTCCAGTCATTATTTGAACAACTGCAACATAGTTTGGCTGCCAGAGAGGCAACTTAGCTGCCACCCACCTCTTTAATGCAAGCCATACTTTAGTAGGTGCAGTTGGAGAAGTTATATTCAGCTTCAGAAGGCTAAATTTGGGCCCTACCACACCAATTTGGGCACAATACCAGAGTCTGAATGGCTCAGAGATGCTTCTAGTTTTACTCCTTGAAACCTTCTCACTCAGATTGTGCATCTAAATGGAATACTGGAGCATTTCATCTTACCTTGCTGGGCTTTCTTGGTTTGCTCCTCAATTTGCTTGAGTCTCTCCATTAGCTCCTCCTTTTCACGTTCAATCTTCTCCTTCTCCTTTTCTGCCAACTCCCTCTTCTTCTTCTCATTCTCCAGGAGGGCTCTGATGATGGGAAAAATCATGATGCAATTTACAATTAACAGATATCCAGTCTGGAGTGCTTCCTAGTGAAGCTATAAGCACACAAGAGATGTGCACTAGATCACTCAGCTGATGAGCTTTACTCCAGCTGTATCCCTTTAAACTGAAGCAAAGAAACAAAAAGCTGTGCCAGCATTCACCTCAGTGGGAAGTTCACAATAGCAATGATACTAAGGGAAAGCTCCTTATATCAAGATCCAGATTAGTCCTTTCATATAGTCAGACACATTTTTAACTCCAAGAAAGTGGCAGTGGGTCACACTTGTGATGAATGCTATTTCCATCCTCCCATTAAATCTACTGAAGCAGAAAGAAATTTGCCCTGTTTTTGGCTCAAGCAGATTAGTGTGCTGCCAGCAATTTATCTAGCACATGGTGCTATCATGCTGTGACCAACCAAGTCCAGGTTACTCAGAATCCTACACCAACCTCTCCATCTGTTTCTGATGCTTCTCCTCCCGAGCCTGTGCTTTCATCTGCTGCACCTCAATGGTATCTGGTTTACGTCTGCGCATGTAGAGCTCATGGTTCCCCATGCAAAGTGCCAAGATTCGTTTGTTAATCCGTAACCGAGGGGCGTAGAATACAAAGTCCTTGGGACAAGGAAAAGGCAGCATTAGACTTGTTCCTTTCGCATAATAACCCCCTGAATATGCAATACGCTCCAAGACCCTAAGCTTTCTAGAACTGCTAGCCAGCTTTTCTGCTCAGCATCTAAGTTCGCTCTTTCAGGAGCGAATTTCAACCTGATAAACACAGGGCAGAAGTGCACAAGTCCTCGTCACAGTGTGCTCAGTTTCACTGTAAAGCATTTCTAGTACACAGAGTGCAGAGTGACTTGCTCCATTGTTTCATTGCAAACACAAATCAGGAGTTAGTTCACCACGCATATTGAGACTATACTTTCTCCCATCTTTCTTCCCACTTAGCTCTTTAATATAATAGTCTGGCCATCCACAACAAGTGTAATGCTTTGTCTGTCAGAAAGGGTGTTAAACGTTATGCCCTGCAGATAAATAATTTTGTTCTGTTAAAAACAGAAGGTATCAGCTCACACAGGAAATTAATAAGCCGTATAAATGAAACCAAGCTGAATTATGTCCATTAAAAATTTGTAAGAAAAAATGCTCCCAGTGTACCCTACAAAACAACCTGAATCTTCAGCTTCAAATAAGGTGGAAAACTGTGAAAGACATTCCACTCTACTAAAGCCAACAAGATGCAACAGAAGCTTTCAAGGTTAACATGGGTAGCTCAGACCAGTAATTGTATCAGAAAATTGGTATGGTCTTAGGAGAACCAGAAACCCTAAGCAGAAAGCCTGGCTTTCCCACTGACTTTAAACAAAGTAAGGTTACAATGAACAAATTTCTCCCCTCGTGGCCAGAACCAAGCTCCATCTATCCCCTTACTGTTATTAGATCCATTCTGGGCATACTGCCCCAAACATATCAGGTAGTAGAGCACTGCTTAAGTCAATGTTGACATTATTGATAAAAAGATAATGTACAATAAAATAAAAAAACACAACAAGAAAAAACAAAAAACTAACAATCAACTGATCATTCAGCTAAGAAGAAACTGAAAGTTTAAAAACTTTAATTTGAATGCTGCTTCTTACCGGTGCTTTCTTGTCAATAGGCTTGATAACAAACTTCTTGTCATTGAATGAGATGTTTCTGATCTCGCTCCAAGGGAATCCAATTTTCGGTGTTAGCCTGCAGAAATAGAAAGCAAAGGAGATGAAAGTCCCAAGTCATTCCAAATTCTTGACCTACAATAAAAAGCTTAAAATTCTGCCAACCCTGCCCTCATATTTCAGTATTCTTAGGTTGACTGGAATAAGCATACAAAAT
The DNA here is from genome assembly GCF_013377495.2 of Cygnus atratus. Classification (NCBI taxonomy): domain Eukaryota; kingdom Metazoa; phylum Chordata; class Aves; order Anseriformes; family Anatidae; genus Cygnus; species Cygnus atratus. Next base: position 21,147,703 of record NC_066374.1, read on the forward strand.
TAGAATCATTTAAATGAACTACAAACACAGGGAGTAGTTTTACATACATTTATTTATGGAAAACATAACTGAAGAATTCATCTGCATCATGAAGACTAAGGATGGAAGTAAAACCAGCTTGATAACATTTGACAATGTATTATGTTTTCTGGTCCAAAGCAGCGTGTTTTACGGAGCATTCTGGCAGCATCAAAAATACAGCCAAGAATGATACAGAAGTAGTAGAGTTTAGTACAAGACTAGAATCCCAGAAAAGACTAAAAGACTACTTTTACTAGAAAGGAGTTGAAGGCAGTGATTGGGGGGGGGGGGGGGGGGGAGAGTTAATTACCTGTCATTCTGCTCATAAATATTGAGCCCAAGAGCATCTACACCTAGCCAGAGTTCAGAGCCCTTTTTGTTCTTAATGCTGAAGTAGTTCACACCATACATTTCCAGATCCTGTGCAATTTTCAGGTACTCCAAGACAGCATCTTCTCTGCAGCATGCAAAAAGAAAGCAGATATTCCTTTTGAGTCAATAAAACATTAGATCAAGAAGGCGCTGTCTTCCTACATGGCTAGAGCAGTGATATGCTGGCAAAGATTCCAAGAACCATGCTTGAAGATAATAGCAAACAAGCTCTGCAAGCTCAGTTTTGTGGTTTGTTTTTTTTTGTTTGTTTGTTTTTTTGTTTGTTTGTTTTGTTTTGTTGTTGTTGTTTTCTACACTAAGGACAACCAGCTGGGCCTAGTTACTCCCAGCAGAATAACCTGAAGAACGCTAACTCATCCTGGAGTAAGCCACAGATTTTTATACGACTTCATACTTTACACACTAGCATATATCACAATACCTTAAATACAGCAGTTCCACATGCATCAGTTACCTAATCATTCCTCGATGTTCCTCGTGCCACACCTGGATCCTCTCCTCCCACTGGTCTTTGTTAAGCTTATGCTGCTCCAGAACTCTACAAAGAACACATTGGATGATTTAGACCAGCCACTGCATTTATGCTCACACAGTTGCATCACTCCAGAACAACACATTATTAAATACTCCATGGGCATCACAGTTTCCCCACAAAAATGTTCCAAGAAATAGAGTTCTATAATAAGGCTAGGTAGAGACACACTAGTCAGTGTTCCAGACTTCTGACAAATGACAAGCTATGTTCACCTTGTACCATAATATTTTTGTTTGTTTGTTTTGGAGCTTCTCCCACTACTTCCAATCACAGTTTCTTCAGTAGCAACAGGACCTTTAAGATTAAAGCTCTTAAAGAAATAAATACCAATCCTCATCCTCAGAGAGGCACCAGACTATTTTATTCTGAAAAGTGCAGTCAAGACCCCAAAAAACTGCAAACCTTTTAAGGCAAAGAAGAACTAAGACTGACTAAGTTCACTCACCTCTGTGGAAGCAGTTTGTCACTAGCAAGGTAGCCAGACTTATGCACCTCTTTGTTGAAGTCTCCATATTTTGACTGGACAGCATAGGAAGCCAGCAGGACAGCTGTTTCTGGAGGACAATAAATGTCATCGTTCAGAATTGCTTCCTTTACTTGGAGGAAGAATAGGCGCTGTGTGATGTCCTGGATCAGCTCTTCTGCCACATCCTCTGGGTAGAACTTGGCTCGGAATTTGAAAAGCAGAGGGCTTTCTTTGCGTACATCCTGTGCTGTTACCTGGAGCAACAAAGTTATTCTATTTTATAGCCCACATACCAAGTGAAGATGATCAGGTTTATGGACAGAAAAAGAAGACAAGCATGCATTTGAAAAATGTCTCCTTTCCAACCCAGTAGTGAATGGGCAAGTATTCACATGAGCATCATATTAACAGTTATTGGGGTGGGTAACAGATCTTCCAGGGTGGGGAAGATGGACTGAAGGAAGGTGGTACCAACTTGCTGTAATTTCAGGTGTTTAGAGAAGAACAGATCCCTGATCAAAGTACAGAGACTGAATCTTCAACAAAAGGGAACCAAAGATAAATGAGAGGTTGAAGCAAACATACCTTTTTATTTAATTTCAGCCATGTTGAGAATCCTTTTGTGTCCTGATACTGGAGTCCAAAAAACCAGACCTCTCTTAGACCAATTGTCTTGACGACCTGGAAGAAAGATAATTATCAGGAATCCCAGCCAGACAGGCTGATCTCACTGGTGGTGGAGAACCTGTCAGAGGTAAGAACACACAAGCACAGAGACGACCAGGGCCATAGCATTCTGACACCCCTGCTACTTTTCACAAACATAGATGACAGGGCAACAGAGGAGGCCCACGTGGAAAATACATTCATCCCTCTCCCTCCTATCTTTAAGGTTTGTTGCTATGTAAAAACAGCAGCTGGGACAGAGTATTGTTTAGCCACTTATAAGCCAATCTGTTGCATTGCATTTTAGCTATACAAATCTGACAGGTGTAATAACTTTAAGAGCTTCTACAGGAATTAACTACACCGATACAGGAGCTCTCTCCTTAGTCATGCCTCTAGCCCACCGTAAGGGGTGCATAAATAAGAGTTAAAAGTGTTTTACAGACATACTGTAACAGGAGACAAAAGCCTCATGGGGGGGCAAGACTACTGCAGTATTATGCTAGTATAAAGGAGGGGGGAAGTTTCTTTGCTGAGCCTGCTCACTAGCATGAGGCCACCGCTTTGTACTCTGGCAAGTCTGGGACCCGCCTGCTATGGGGTTCAGCAAGTCAGGGGAGGTTCAGGCTGGATATCAGGAAGAGGTTCTTCATCAAGAGGGTTGTAGCACAATGGAACAGGCTCCCCAGGGACACAGTCGCTGTACCAAGCCTGTCAGAGTTTAAGAAGCGTTTGGACTGTGCACTTAGTCACATGGTCTGAATTTTTGGGCAGACCTGTGTGGTGCCAGGAGTTGGACTCGATGATCCTTGTGGGTCCCTTCCGACTTGGGATATTCTATAATTCTAAATCTAGAAACTGAAGTTCGTCTACATCCGTCCTGACCTCCCCCCCCCCCCGAGTTGTTCTTATACCTGTGAATGAGGCACTTACCTGTAACCTCCAATACTAGACAACAGAGGAAGGAGAAGACACTTGTCTTTAGGTCTACACTGTACCTGGAGAACTGCTTTTAACACAGCTCCCACCCCTTGTGCTCCCTCACAGCTTCCTTCCTTCAGGGCGCAAGGACTTGACAAATAGCTGAGGTAGATTTAGCACTGCCTTGTCCCATGTTTTATATGATCTCTCCCTAACCCCCTACTTTCTTTTAAGTTGCTTCCACACTGATTCTGATTCCTAAGGACGCACTATATTTCCTTCTAATGTGGTCTCCAGATTTGTTGATATACAACATTAAGGACATAGGTTCCCTGCAAACACATTACTAGTTAGATTACTAAGGGCTTGGATCAGACATTTCTTCTGGCTTTACAAAAGCAGCAGTAGGGCACAAAAAAAAAAGGGGGGGGGGGGGAGTTTTCAGCAGAGGCATGCTATTAGTAGCACATACAAAACCTACACAAGGCCATGTAGTGTATATACATCATTCCATTGAAGTCCATGAAATTATTCAGCCTGTCCTTGCTTGAATATGGAGAACTGGCATTAAGCCCAGAGTAAACACAGGGATCTGTGGGCCTTCACTTACACATATCACATAGCAGGATGCCCACAGCTAAGGAGGCTTTCAGAATAGCATTAGAGTTTGCTGTATGTATTGAAAGCACATGGTAGGAGAGGAAGAAGGGCTGTCCTAGAGCCTAAGGAAAGCTCTGTTCTCGGTAACATTAACATTTGAATGGGATGGAGGCTCGCCCTCCACTGCTGCATGTGTCTGCTTGCCTCATTTTCATTTGTCAGCAGCTTAAGCCTGGGAATTCAACAAGCTGAACTGCCAGCAAGGAACTGAATGGCATCACACTGCGGCCCCGCACAAAGGGGCTTTTATTCCACAGCAGAGCAATAGCGGTGATAACAATGGCCCGGACGGGGCGAGAAGAGCACAGCACACATCATCACACCCCCAGATTGCTATTGAAATCAAAGCAAAATGCAGTGCAATTCCTGCTCTAGGAATTATGCGAGCTTGTAAAAAGCAAGGCATGTTGTGGCTTCTTAGCCTGAGCATAAATCGGGCCCATTTAGCCTTCATCCTGAAAGTAAAGACACATTATGATAGCCTCTGTCGAGTGGGGAGAAGGAAAAAAAGACAGTCCTCCCCACCTCTGCTTTAACAGTATATTTAGTTCCCTTTGGGAAAACAAAACAAAACACACCACATGCATGAAGAAGAAGCAGCTTTCTACATCTGCAAGGAGTCTGGCTAGCAGTTAGCAGCTCAATTTTGTTTGGGGGTGTACAGCATTTAGAGCCCTGATGAACCGTGAGATGTTCCAAAAAACAAACAGCTATTGGCCGTAGCTAGGGCTGGAAAAGAGCTGGCACACAGAACAGGAGAATACAGAGAGTACTGTTTAACACAGACCGCTATACTTAAATACCAAAGTTTACTCTCTCGGCTGGACAGTGACATCTTTTCTTTGTGCCACAGAGAACATTAAGTCAGTCCCAGCGTCTTGTTTAGCACGCAGTACAAAGTTTAATCTACAGTTGGCAACAGATTACAGGCAGACTTAAAATCCAGCTGTTGCACAAAACCTTGACCAGCCACAACAAGGCTCTTCATCAAGCACCTTTAGCTTAAAAGGCCACTTTTGTGAGCAAATTTGTCTCTCTACCTTAGGGTAGGTGTTGTATTTCTAGAGACAATCTAAGCGCACAGTACCATTCTTTACATATGTTCAGAGTAGAGACTCAAGGTCTTCCCAACAGCCTTCTCTCTCATTTCTCCTTACTCTACTTTTTCCAGGTCTGCATGGCTCCTGAACTTCCCCTCACCAAACACTAATCTTCCTCCCAGCTACAGATCTTGCCATTAAGAGCTGTCCCACAGCAGCAAGAGGGCCATAATAGGCAGGTCTCCTAAATGTAGATTTTAGCTTTAAGATGGTTAATGAAGATTGCCCTTTTTCTCAGCCCCAGGAAACATACTACCATACTTGCAAACAAGGGTGGATCTTGCATGAAAGCAATATCTACACAAAGATAACAAAGCATTCAAGCAGAAAGATGTTCCACTCAGAACAAGTTCCTGCTCCGGAGGCCAAAGCATCCTGGACTATTCCACAGTACATAAATCTGTCTTGAATCTTACTTGTTGTCCTGCCTGAAGATGAAGCAGGTCTTGACAGGCATGTCAAGTATTTCTAAGAGTAAGGCGCTAGCAAACAATATTGCTGGAGTAGCTCTGACCTGGTGCCACACCTGCAGTTTAATATGCCATAGTTATTCTGTTCAGGCTAGTAACCAAGGCACCTAGTGGATAAAGGTCACGTGATTATCCTGCAGTTACTGACATTCAAAACCTCTATGCCACTCCACAAGTGCCTTTCCTTGATTAAACCATGGATTAGGATTACCAAAAGATTGCCAGCAGGCCCAGAAATTATTTCATTTCATTTCATGCAGCGATTACGGTAGGGGAAGTGTTCTCTCAATTACTGTTCAAAATTGAACACAGCGTTGCCTCAGCTAGTGACTTAGGTGTTCACACCCGTGTCCACAATGAAGCACGAGTGCACAAGAGAATGGAATTTGGGAGGGGCGGAAGCTCTTTTTTAGTTCAATTGCCAATTTGGAATGGTTTATGAAATTGAACATATATCTAGTCCATAGGTAGATCACACTGAGATTCAAGTCATGTCTCTCAAGCAGACTCAAGTTTCTTCACCATGTGTCTTCAGTCTGGCTATGGGCACAGATGAAGCCTGCAGAGATTAATCCCAAAAATAATCCCAGGGATTAATCCCAAGAATCCCAAATCATTCAGTTCGTGCTACTGTCACCATGCTGGTTCTTTTCCTAGCCTTCCTACATCCAAACTGGCCATGCAAGATTACCATGCCTCAAGAACTTACATCATCAGATAACAAAACCATCTTAACGCTGAAGCCACCATCTCTTGGACTTCAAAATATCCAGAAGATAGTACTGGAAGGACTGAAGTTTACATGGTCAACTACGGGCTCAGAGAGCACAAAGCATGTAATCGAGAAGCAAATCTGAAGTCAGGGAAGTGGAGTTCATTGTAGGTTGGAGAATGAGGCACTGACTAAATAGTTTAGTAACCACAACTCATTGTTAAAAAATAAACCCTGATGTAAGGCCTATCAAATAGGTAGATCCTCACCCATCTATTGTACTTACCACCCAATAGATCTAGTATTGCAGACAGCTAAGACGCTTCTACAAAAGACTAGAAGAAGAGGCTCTAAAGTGGGAAGGAACAAGAAACTAACAGGATCCAAGGTCAGAAGTGATCAGAAAAAAAGCATTTGAGAAGCTGCCTTGTAGAAGCGATTGGGTACACAGAAGAAGGGAGTATGTCTTCATACCACAGAAGTGCGCAAAACAGATGAAGGTTCTGTGACTACAGTCTGTGTGCAGGCTGAGGAGCTTGTAAAATCAGTGTCCATTAAACCAGGGCATTTCTGAGAAAACTTTCCAGACAGCCAGCTGTGAAGCACTTGGGCCAGTGAATTACTGTTACCTCTCCCTGCCCAAGGCACAGGCTAGCCCCCCTGTCCCAGTGACAGAAGACATCTGCTAGAATCAGTTTATCCCTTCCCCAAAAACAGTTTGAGAGGAAATTGAAACTGGAGGGACACAACTGCAAAACAATAAGTAGCTACACAGTTTTACCACACACACACAAAAAATGTTATTCTTTCATAGAATATCCAAGCTGGAAGGGACCCACAATGATCATCAAGTCCAATTCCTGGGTCCCCAAAGGACCACCCAAAAAAATCTGACACTCTATGTATAGGAGACATATAAAGCAAAGCATTGCTTTGCTTTACACACTAGCCTCCAGTCTAACTGCTCTTCAATCTGATAAAGAAAAGGGTCAAAGAAGGAAAACAAGCAGCTATCACTGCTGCAGTACCTGCACCCTACATCCCAGGAAAGCGATATTCCAAGCTGCCCATGAAGTAACCAGAGTCATTCACTGCATGTAAGCAGCAGCAGATGTAAGCAGCCCTCCCAATAGCCATAGCCTATACTCAACCTTGGCAGAGCTGTTTTTCCTGGTGAGTTGGCAAGCACTAGAATCCAGCATCTGATGCTAAGAGGCACGTAAGCAGAGCTGCTAAAGGCAGGTTTGCATAATCTTCCTGTCTCAATTAACATAGGTTTTGTCCGTGTAAGCTATTTAAGATAATGCAATACAATTACAATCCTATGGGATGGGATGATGTAGGAAAACCTCTAGTATAAATCATTATGTTATTACACCATATGTCAGCTCATAAGGATATTTCTAGTCAGGTACCTTGGGGCAGAAGATGCCAACGCTACAAAACTTCATTGTGGAACTTAATCCAGCATGATAGAGGAAGACAGGACCTCAAGCCTGTTCACCTACTAATACTACGGAACTTTATCTCTAAACTCAAATTGTTCTTGCTCATGAAGCTACATAGATATAAGCTTTTCCAAAAATCCTTTGAATCCCATTCGGAGTAGGACAGAACTACATCTTGGATAATGAATATATTTATTCTACCTTTAGACTCAACGAGTGGAAACAAATACTGTCTAAACATTACTGAACAAAGCCAGCAGCATGCACTAACATAGTTGTGTGGCCAGAAACCTTGGTAAAACTTAGTAGCTTCCTTTTTGCCTAATTCAGAACTGACCGTGCATTCAAATTGAAAGGGCACTCTGGGGCAAAAACATTCAGGATCTCTAAAAATTCTTCTGTGAAAGAGTAAAAATCAGGTTTCACACCAGAAGGTCAATGTGCTGCAACAGCAAAAGCATAAACTTGCTTTGTAGAGAAAATTCCTACCCTCAAAAAAGCCCTCATGAAGGCAGACATTTTTTCAGAACCAGATTCATGCAAAAACCACTAGTTTAACACCATAAGGAGTGCATGATATTTTAAGGGAGCTAGAAAATATAGTTCAAATGATGTCTTTTAGGTATTTCCTAAAAAGGAAGGGATAGAATTGTCCACAGAAAAATAAAAGATGTGTTAAGAAATAATGAACAAACAGTCCAAAATTGAACTGCATAGTATTTAAATTTATTTGAACTTAACACACACTAAATTGAGTTCAGCTATAACTTTGTTCTTACACATCCCAGTACAGGACCCATGAACACCTCAGGATGGAAACTGAGATAGAGTGAGAAGATTATTAGTCAGACAGTCATTCCTTAGTCCCTATTAGTAGTGTCAGCATGGAGAACAGCTCTGGACTAGTCCTTTACAAGAACTAATCTACACAAACAGCTCAGCCATTTGAAATATTGAATACATGCCTGTTGACAGCAAAAAATTTTAAGAGGGCAAGCCAAAAGTGGCTAGACTACAAAAATCTCACTTTGTCTAAGTTCTCTTAAGAGTGAGGTGAACAGGCATTAGTTTTTGAGAATCAGTCATCAGATGAGATGATTTGGTTGCAACATATCAAGTGTTCTAGTATAGTGGACAGAAGTATTTGCATCACTGAGAGCAGCACTCCCCACTCATGCGTCTGCCTCCAGATGACTTTTGCTAGATAAAAGAATGCTAGAGGCTCCTTGTGATTGATGACCATTTCATCACTTTACACTCAGCAAGAGATTCCTCACATACTGATCAGTAAATTCCATAGCACAATAGTCCAATATGTTCAAAGCTCTCTCCCTGTATTAAAGGGAGTAAGTCTAGCTATGCACTGTCAGGTCACTATACGCTCTCTTGTTTTGATATACAGTTAGCTCTTTATGCACAGATCAAGAATCTGAGCTTGACTAACCACTAAGTCAATGCCTGGACATCTGCCAATGGTAAGGCTCTACAACATTCATTTCAGAATCAGTCCTATCAGAAACCAGAAGCACTACCTCTACAAAGCATATATGCTAAAATGCTAAACTGTAAAAAAATTAAATAAAAAAATAATTCTTATGACTATAGCACCCATCCACCGAGCCTCTGATATATGGATAGTATAAAGGGATAGTGTCCACCAGATCCTTTAAATATAGCAAATGTTTAACAGCTAGCTTCTGAAAGTTTTTTCCTCCCATAGTATTCCTTCTTCCAACTCTATCTACAACCCAAGTTAGCTGAAGTAAACAGTCTCATCTACATCAGCAGCTTCAAAACTTAGTTTTGCAACAGCATTTATTTTCTCCCTTCACTGAGGGTTTATGATGGAAAAAAACAAAACAAGACTTCTGTTTAGACAGGTGCTGTGTGAAACACATTGCACCAAGAAGAATGTACAGCTGTTCCAGAACATGACATGAAGGAGTGAAATCAATTACTAAGACATGAATTCCCATATGGCAAACATGATCAGATGCTTCTCAAAAACAGACAAGTTGCTGAAGTTCAAGTTTGACACCACAATTTCAGTTTGTACTCTATGTCAAGTGAGGCAAAACCTGCAGATGGTCTAGAGCTGACTGAAAAGTTTATGTACAGATTAAAAAGTATTACTGATTTCAGTAGTAACACTTCTTAGCACATGATGCTTTATCTAGAAAACATCAGACATTAGATAATGAAAAATAATCATAGAAAGCATTCAGCTGAGGAACATACTCTCTAAAGGAAAACAGTTCACCCTTTGATGAACTTTGGAGTACGTCATGTCAGCTTTATCAGAATATGGTTCCATAAACTAACTGTGGTGGAGCTCCATGTTGCGCACACACATTCTGGATGGAATCCAGCACTCACTTCCATTGAGCAAGAACTGTCAGACTTGAGACCACAAAGGGCTAAAATACATAGGACCTACTACGTAGTAACATGAAGACAGCTGAGAAACCACATTGCAGCACAGAACTTTCCTGAAAGCATTTTTTGCCTTTCCCATCATGAAAGGGTGCTCTTCACTAACCCCTACAATCTCTCTGTTCCACACACACACACACACACACACACCATTTCAGGGCTGGGCTACAGAGAGCAATACAATATCTAGTGTTAAATCATCCAGACGAGTATGAGAGAAAGCAGTAATTTGTGGTTAAACATCTAAAAAAATTAAATTTGGTTTGCTGGCCCCATATGAGACAGCTGACCTCTATGGGTGGGTCAGGCCTTAAGTACCTCTCTTCATTAAGATAGGCTCACTGTAGAGCTCTGAAGCACACCCATATCTGACATATCTGGTCTGACAGTTCCTTCATCCCGTCATTAATCTAAGATTCATCATACTTTTCTTTAAGCTATAAACTTACAGCTCAGATTACTCTCCAGTTTGGAAACACTTGATTTCTTCCTCAGAGTTCTGACAAAGCCTCCACTGTCTACAAGACAAGACTACATCATTTCCTAGTAGCAGATGCTTTGACTGATGGGGCAGTTGCCTAGATATGGCCTTTGGGATTACAGCAGAAACACATAGTGGAGCCTGTCGAAGTTTCAACAGCTGCAATTGATAAAAATCTGTCTTCAGCTGCTCCTAATTTGGAGTGCACTTGACTCCCTGCTTCAGTTTGGGCCAAAGTAGGAGGAAATATGCCTAGTCACTGAATGAAGAAGAAGGCTAAAACACCTAGATAAAGATGGCCTAATACAATACAGTACATAACTTATCTTAAAATCTCCCTCAGGCCCTGATGAGAGTATAGAATAACACTTGCACTTAAGAGTTGCAGCAATGTTTGAAACGCCAGCTAAAGCTCTCCTGTTCTACAGAACACCTATTCTTTGAAATCAATTACACAACAGTTGCAAGTAAGCCAACCAACAATAGCTTACTAGCTCCCCCAAAAGACCGATTTTGTGAGTTATGACTGCAGACATCTATCCCACCCATATTATGAGCTATTCAGTTTGTTAAAGGCAAGAATAGCTCCTAACACATTTCTGAAGCTAAAAAATAGTGTAGTTTTTAAAAGTGTGCCATTTCTTATTTTGCTGATTTCTCTCAGAATGGATCCACACACTGTCATTTAATCTTTGAAGCCCTTAAGAAATTGCTTGCTGTTGCCTTAACAGAATCACAACACCAGTATCAACTTTAGATCTTCTGCAGGTCCATCACTTACCTGATCAAAGAGTTGCTTCCCTGTAGTGTTGGGCTGGATGGCAAACTCCAGCTCAGCATCCATGGTGGTAACACGCACACTGATCTGGAAAACAGAAGAGACATCATTACAATAGATGCTTCAACTGACACTACACATAATAACAACATCATTTGCCTCCATCCAGGGACCTGCTCCCAGGCCTCTGTGAATTCCACTGCCAGTGGTTATAAAGTCATCTGCACTGCCAGTACAGCGTTCCCAAACCCCACCACTTCAGTTCGCTCACAAAATGTAACCTTCCTGTTTCCTAGTGTAAGAGTTTATCCTATCTGTTCCAATTTATATTCCCATCTACATACTGATACATATGAGACAACTATTTACAGCTTATTTAGTTGTATTTCTGAGTGTAGAACAACACCCTGATACCTTTCACTAAAGCAGAGACGTTCCAAACAGTTATACGCAACCAGACATCCAACTTCTTCCATATGAAGGATGAATGTCAAGAAGTCCCTAGATGCATTAACAACTCAGACTGCTGCAGAAGATGAGTGAGTACAGAACAATATTGTTCTAGTCTCCCTGGAGATTTTAAGAGAATATAAAGCACAATCCCTGGTATACTCTCAGGGCTAGTGGTACAAAGCAGACAGGATGCAAGGATGACCTCACATGCTAAGGCAAAAAGGATGCATACTGAACTAACACACACATTAATATGTGCAGGCACTTCACAAAGAAGTAGAAGTAGTCGTCTCTATGTAGTTGCCTACTACCACCCAGTTCTTTCAGGGAGGTGAAAGATCTCTAAACAATGAAGAAATGGTTATGTTTTCACTTATTATGCAGTCAAATTTCATAGCTGTAGATGCCTACACAAAAAAAGAAGTGAAATCATGAATCATCTTCCAGAAGAAATGGTATATGATAGGCTCTATATTGACAGAAGAGTCTCATTTTCCACATGAGAAATGAAAGTGGCAAGGAAATTGCATAAGGGAGCTTGCAGTTTCATTTCACAGAAGCAGGAATATGCCTGTATCTTTCAAAAATGGTTCTCATGGAACAAGTTAAACAGAGGCTTCTCACCTTAAATATTGGTGGAAAATATAGCTGATTCCATTCTGCAATTCCTGATTATTACCAGAAAATGTTATGTAGATCCTTAGAGACAGATACTGCCTGAACACAAATTACTTCACTTTTAACCAGGTAAACCAAAGCCTCCAAATATACCAAGCTTCCCAAGAATTTGTTTCTATTTGCATATCTATCAACTGAAAAATGATATTTCACAGTTTATGTACACAAGTTCCAAATATTTTAGAACCAGAAGTGTTTTAATGCTTTTCCATCAAAGCAAAAGTTTGAAACTTGAAGTTGCACAGACAAGAGATTTCCAGTGCACCAAATTCCAGCATACATAGTTCTCTTCCTTGCCAACAGCCATTCACTGTACATCACCAAATCCTCCTTTATTTGCTCTTCAGTGCAATCAATCCTCTTAACCTAGTCTACCAGCCTTCCAGTGATGGGAGAAGTATGCTGTGAACAATTTTAGCAAGAATAACCCTAATTGCAATTTACACTATAAACTAAGTGTGAAATTAGAGACTAAAAATGCTGGAGTAAGCACAGAAATATCCAAGGAACCACCCAAGACTGCTGTAATTGCAGCCAGTTCTGATCCCTGTTTTTCTACCAAGTCTATGGATAGATTTCATATTTCCCTTACGAAGACTGCAACAGCAGACTGCAATAGAGCTATGAACAGATCTGTTCACATGCAAGAAGCACTGCACTAGTTAAGTTTAAATCAAGTGCTTAAAGAGACTACCACATCCAAACGCATTTCGACGTTTCCCAAAAAGCCTTCTTGAACCTACTTGAGACTAGTCATGCCACTACTTGGTACTTGATAACCCTTGGTGATGAACCATGGAGTTTTCTTGTTTTAAGTTCAGTTCAAAATCTCAGTATATGCTATAAGAAGTTAAAGGTAGCACAGCAAAGCTGAAGTCATTAAGAGCTGCAGTGCACAAGGAAAGCTATTTAGACATTGCTGTAGCAAAGATCATCAACAAGCACATTAGGAATAAATTGATTTTGAAATTTTTGAACCTTTTGACACAAAAGAAGTCAAACTGCAGAACAACCATCCCTTAGAAGTAGTAAGGAAAGAGAAAAAGGTTGGTAGCTTGTGAGTTCAGGTTATTTAAAATTACCAGTTTTCAGCAGTATGCAGACGTCTTAGGTTCTCTTGCTATACCTTCCCAAAATCATAGAACGGCTTGGGTTGGAAGGGACCTTAAAGATCATCTAACTCCATCCCCCCGCCATAGGCAGGGATGTCACCCACTAGATCAGGTTGACCAAGGCCCCATCCAGCCTGACCTTGAACACCTCCAGGGATGGGGCATTCACAGCTTCTCTTGGCAGCCTGTTCAGTGCCTCACTACCTTTACAGTGAAGAATTTCCTCCTAATGTCTAATCTAAATCTACCCTCTTCGATTAAGACCATTCCCCCATGTCCTATCATTATCTATTTCAGTAAAGAGTCCCTCTCCACCCTTTTTATAAGACTTCTTTAAGTACTGAAAGGCCACAATAAGGTCTCCCTGGAACCTTCTCCAGGCTGAACATACCCAGCTTTCTCAGCCTTTCTTCATAGGAGAGACACTCCAGCCCCCAATCATCTTTGTAGCCTTCCTCTGGACTCGCTCTAACAAAAATCATTCTCCCTAGATTCTAGATAATTGACAATTCGTTATTTTCACAGTGCTTCGGTGAACCACAAATCCAACTGCTTGCTAGCAGGGCTGCAAACCCCCAAACCATCTTTTCTACTTATAATTGGAAGCAGTCTTTTGTACCAGAAGGAGTGCTGGCTTCTACGACTGTCTTGCCTAGGCCACATACCAGCAGCAAGAGTAAAGATGTCCATAAACCACAGCTAAGAGGGGTTAGTTAAACTAGTCATTAAGCAAGAATGTTGCTTTAAAGTCGCTCCTGTTCACCTACACCACTAATGTACCAGCTACCATGAAAAGAAATAGTCTTTTTGCTCCACTGTTTATGGGATTAAAAAAAAAAAAAACAAAAAAAAAACACAGTAGCTATCTTGGCTGATAATATCTGCATAAGTGATTGAATACTAAAGTATCTGAGCACAGTGGAAGCACCAGAAAACGAACATTTGTGGCAGCTCTTTGCAACTAGTGCCTGAATAACTTTAAAGCTCTTCATCACAAATTTTAAAGTAGAGCTGCTTCAGTAAGTATCATCACAGAATTGCATAATTCTTGCAGAATTATTTGTAAGATTCACATCTTTGTTAGCACAGTAAAATACGGACCTATACTACAACCAGTACACTGTACAACCAGCACAATTCCTCCACTGTCATTCACTTAAATGTAGTTAAGCTCCCTGACCAGTTATCCTTCAGTTAGTACATTCAGTAAGATGAAATGTACTTTTTTGCTTAGTAGAAGCCTTCCGTGCTCAAGATGAGTAGCAATCTAAGGTTTAGGAGTAGTAAAGTCTTGAATGGGGTACACACTTCCAATTTCAGGCTATGCTATTTTAGAAGACAGCATGAACTAAGATACCACAGGAAACAGCCTTGCTTTTTTTAAAGAACCACACCCCGGTAATGTTAGCTTCCCTGATCTGAACAAAGTTTTAACAAATTAAATAGCGGACTGCTGTTAAAGACCAGGGTGGTGGCACTTTGAAGCACGTCCTGGGATGTACCACTAACATTTAATACAGGGCTGAAATGCTGCTTTAAATTTGAGCTTTGTTAAGCCTCATTGATGTGGGGGAAGAAAAAAATTAAAAAAAAAAAAAAAAACACGTATGCTACCAAATGGAATTTTTAAGCCAGTTGTGAACTGGAAAAACAAAGTGAGATTTCCACCATTACAGGTAGTGGGAGGCACTGGTCTGCATTCCCAGTTAGCAGGTAAGAAGCCATTTATTCAGAGCAGATGCAGCTTTACTGGGGTGTTTTTTTCATTTCAAGAGCCTAAGTACTAGTACAGAAATACGAATTGGTTCTTCCAGTATGTAAAAGAGCCTGAAAAAACAAGCACCAAAGAAGCTTTGTTCTGAAAGATACCCAGGGATCACCCTACTCTCGGGCAGTTTCACTGTTCCCTTAATGGGTTCTGTCTGCAGCTCAGACAGAAGCTACCAGAGATCTATAGATTGCTATAACCTCTACCTGACAAGTAAATGCCAGGCACTACATGCTTGCCTTCATTCTCCTCAATCATCTGAAATACTAGTTTTAGTTAAACCATGTTACTGAGGCACGCACAGCTGAGTACTGCCCAACACAGATGTTGCGTACTCCTTGTGTAACAGTGCTATATCAGAAGAAAGCCAGCATAATCCAGTCCCATCATAATTTAGACTCATCTATTTGTCCTGTTCCTTGAGTTACCCTGCCAAAGTGCTTTTAAACCACTAATTTATCAGTGCTTACTCTAAGCAAGAAGAGCCTCAAGATTCACTAACATTAAGCTTTTATACTTTTATCTCTAAACCATTTAATGAGGTTTTATTAGAATAAATATCCTAGCATCTACGAAGCAATAAACATAGATGTGTCTCCTCTTGAGAAATAACTGTAGTGTATATATTACAGCTCTGTTCCCAGAAAAAAACAGTGTCTTCCAAGTAACAGTGCAGAAATGGTTAACCACTAGGCCTGAATCAAGACACTGCAAGGACCCTTTTGTCTACAGGTGCTCAAACTTTGCCCCATAAAGACATGCATGAAAAACTTAATTGCTTTTCCCAGGGGTGAATGTATCAAGACCACTAAGAATACTAGAATACTCTAGAACACAGTCAGTTAGACATGGAGACTGAACAAGACTGTAAGAGTTTGATTCCTCATCAACACCTTCATCTGAGGGGCAAGCACAACCATCGGTGTGCTTACTGTTCTGGCTGCAAACAGAATAAAATGCTCCTCAATAAGATAACCAACTTGGACTGCTGAGCATACACAGCTCTGTCACCCCAGACAGGCAAGACACATACTTCTTCGATGCTAGCAACAGGAGAAAACAGTGACAAAAAGATACTACCCACAACTGATCAGATTACAAGCAGAGTGGCAGCACTCATTCCCATTCCTTTTTCCAGAACTGACAGTTACTAAACTCTTTTCTTAAACTTTCAAGTTTCAGGATGTATTTTTAGAGGACTTACTGAATTTCATCATCAACCAATTTACCAAGAATGCTATCCTAATGCAGTAAATTATACTGAAGCTCTATTTAAACTAACTGAATTTTTATCATCTTAGCATATATAATGCACGCACTGATGCATCCAAGTGTCTGAAACCCTCAAGTTTTGCTTAGATCTTAAACTAGCAGAAGTTTTACCATGGTAGGTGGCCTCTGAATAGGCTTTTGTCTTTCCATTATAATTTAATAAAGTATTTTGTATACAAACAGCTAACAATATTGTATGAAAAGCTTCTAGAGAAGCCCATCTTGCACATTACAAGTTTAACTATTGCATTTCAACAGGCAACTTTACATTGACCAACATAAAAAATACTCAAGAAAAAAGCCCATATTTAACTGATTCATTTCATAATGGCTACAGGAAAGAGCTAGAAACCTAGCAACTCTTCCTCTTCTCTATTTGAGGAATTACCATTGTTTTTACCAGTCTAAGCACAGCTACAGATTGCCACTACCAAAGCATATTAAAGCACTTCCTGTAGCCAAGGACAGTGGCTCAAGGAAGACCCCCTGCACAAACAGAAGCTCTTGCATGGAAAAGACACTGTTTTAGCCCCAAGAGCAGCCAAAGCAAGCTCCTTTTGGTAGAGAAAAGCTTTCATAACAGCACCCTCCTCACATGGTGTCTAGCAGACTACGGGAAACAGACTTAATAGCAGTACCATGCACCTATTTGCAACATGTCTTTTCAGAAATGTTAACATTGCCCACCCATATATCCTCAAGTTTCACTTTTTGCCCCACTCAGATTCCCAATAAACTAGCAGCAATGATTATCAGTTCTCTTCCAGGTCTCTAAATGATCCCTACTAATAACCTGCTATAACTTCTTCCTAAGATGAGAGTTTGTAGTTGTATATGAAAGAACAAACAGGAAGGACTGATACCATCACACTAAATAACAGATGTATTACTTGTACTGACACCACAGTGTACGAAGCAGTGTAAGAGGTAGAACAGACAATTCTGTTTGTCAGACTGAGACAGGAACAGAGCACTAGGAAATTCACGTCAGAATAATAGGTAGAGTCAGCACAACAGAGTATCAACCTCTACAGAACTCTGACCCTGAGTTAAAGCTTCTTTCCTCCCTGGATTTCCTGAATGCAAGGAGGCTGTTACACAGTACTGGTCTGGAGACCTCAAGCTTCAGATACTGTTTTCCAGGTTCAAGCCACCAAGTGGTCTATTTCTGGATAAAGCGGCATAACTACAACTAGGGAAAAATAATTTTTTATTACTCATTTCACTGTCACAGAAAAGAAGTTAACAAGAAACTCCTGGCTAGCCAACCCTTATAGAGCAACTGTTCAACCAAGAGCTGATGCAAGTAACAATACTGGAACTAACACCATGCACTAGTGGCACAAGCTCTGGCTAAAGAAGTACATCATATCCATCTGAAGATGCAAGAGGAACTCAAGATCTCACAAGGTACCCTAGAAATCTAAAAACTTTCCCAGTTTTGGCTTTCAGCAAGACTAACAGCAGTCTAATAGGTATAATTAGAATCGTGTCACTATCTAAAAAAAACGAGTGTTTTTTTGAGGTGACAAATGCTTCTCAGGGCCACATATTCCACTCCCTGCTGCAGCCACCTAACATGGGCCCTGCCACCTTACATGCTTGTGGGCGCAGTGCCCTGCTGGAAGGACAGGAGTCACACGCCAATCCACATAGCACTTTGCTTGGCCTCTAAAGAGCATCAGAGGTAATGACCCCCACCTGCAGCACCAGCGATACTCACAGACATCTGGCTCTTTTCCAAGTACCAGCACTCTTCTGAAAACAGTCCTGGGTCCTTTGTGTCAGGGTGAGGCTGGATTCAGGTCATATGAAAGTGCTTGCAATTTCTAAAGGGATTACATTTAATTAAACCAGCCTCCTTCCAGCAGTCTTAAAGGGCCTTTTCATACCCCTAAATTCATCAGGAGCAGAACACCAGCAGGGAGCAGGCACACCCCAGGCACCAGCCCTGGCCCTGCCAGGCTGCAGCCCCCACTGAGAATTAACCCTGCAGATGGCTCCCCAGCACTTCACCATTCTCTCAGACACCTTCCTCCCCATTCAATTGGGAAATGGCACTACTCACTTGACTGGAACCATAGGGATCCTAACATGGCCAAGGAAGGTGTCCCATTCCCACTCCACTGTGACAGTTTGAATAGAGTCACCATAATAAAATGGAGGAAGCTTGCCCACCTTTGATGTACTCAGTGCCAGTGAGACTGAAGTACAGCTTACGTGCTACATAGTATGTGCTATAACATCCCAGACACCAATTCTGTCTTGGCCTTGTTTTGGAAGGAATTCACCCTTTAAGGGATTTCTAGTGATTTCAGAGCAGACTCTGAAGATAAAAAGCTGATATTAAAGAAAAATTCAGCTTACTTCCACATATCTCTTAGCCATCTCTGGGTAAAACTAAAAATAGACACAAGCAATCATCATTATCCAAAAACATTTCAACAGGTAAAGATACCACCATGATTGTTGTAATAGGAAAAAAAAAGTCCTTTCCCCATCCATCTTCTGTTCTCTTTCCACATTTGACAGCACAGCATGTAAGTTCATTTTACAGAAGTAATAATCAGTTAGAACTATTTTTAATGTCATTTCCAACAAAACCAGACAGATTTTGAGTTGACTGTACCTTTCAGTGATACACTAATTATAAACACATCCCAACTTCCTGCACCTGCTGCATACTAAGAAGCAAGACAGGACAGTCTTGCACAGTCAGACTGTGGCTCACTTTTCGGAAGGTACTGAGATGCCTAAGGATCTTGTAAGCATACTACCTTTCTTTAAACCACTGTTTAAAACTAGCTCAATATTACAAATTTCAGACTATTTTACACAAGAGAGATATAGCTGTCATTACTGCACTACTGTAAGAGTTGGACTCAGTAAGAAATAGCAGGTTGACACAGATCTTACAGGAAAGTTTCACCTATTGCTTTGCTGAATTCCACAGTACAGTGTTATCTACTGAGGAAAAATTCAGTTCACACCTACAGTAAAACTAAATTAAAAACACCTGCAGAGGGAGGAGTGGCTTCCCTGTAAGCAGCCAGATACAAAAGGAACAATGGACTACGTATTTGAATCTCAGTTAATGGGCTCAGTTGCTGTCCAAGTTGAATCTGACAGAGACATCAAGAGCTGTTGTCTGTAGGCTATGAAAGATGCTCCACTTACTACCTTTAATAACAGATATTTTGCTGCCATGTTACCTTATCCCCCACCACCGCCATCCTTGTAGGATGGAAGAGACCATACATGCAGTGTGCTATGAAACACATCACTGGGCTCTAGACCAAAAACATGAGAAGCTGGCAGCATCCTCCAGACCTCACTGGAAAGTGCTTATTGCTGCTGAGTGACCTAATGTGATCTGACAAGTCCTCAAGGAGAGTGCATAGCCACTGGCTTTATGTGCATAGCCCTGTGGTAACGTACACAGTGTGCTGCTGCTCTATCCTAGGTATAATCACAGAATCACGTGTTACATGTAAACACACGTGTTACTTAAAAAACAACACCTTTCTTAATTTGAAAATCAAATGGTAGATGTGCTTGAGTCCCTTCAATAAAATCTCATACTTAGGTCAGTATCTGAACTACAAATGATAAAAGAACAGATCATTTGAATTGCAGCATGATTATCATAGAAAAGCAAGTTGGGTGAATAGTAAACTGAGGAAAAGCTAGGAGAAGGCACCCCATGAGCTCACATCTCAGAAGGACACAGTTACTGGTAACTGTGGTACCCTCTGAAGCCATTGAAGGCATTGTGAGCTGTGTGCCCCGTCCCACTGCCATGCAGACCAGTCTGGAGGCAGGGAGGTTGCAGCTGCTGGAGCTCCATTTGACTGTGAAGACCTGGCCTCTCACAGGTGCAAGCACCAGCAGGCCAGGCTAGAGAAGTGATACAGATACATCTAACTAGATCTAGGCTCAAACAGTCCTGTTCCCTCCCCATGAACAAGCACAGCAACAAGCCAGATCAGTTCCTAAAAACACTGTAGAGCCACACCTCAAAGCCACATGACAGCTGCAGCCTCCCTCCACTCCTTCCTCAGTCTCCACTGAGGCAAGATGGCCTATATGGGCAGCAAGTTGCAGTTTTCACACAGATACTGAACAAAGTTGTTGAGAACAGCAAGACTATGAGGCTGCCACAGGAAGTGAGCTGCAGTGACAGCAGTGCAGATTGAGAAAGTTCACAGCTTTGAAGAGTCTACTTGCAGAAACTGAACCGAGAAAGGGTGGAGGAGGCATAGCCTGCGCAGGAGGAAACCAGACATGCCCTGACACAAGTACATGTCTGACACTTTGTCTCACTTCAGCAGAGACACAGGGGGAGCATGGCCAGCGCAGAAAACGCTCTCTGTAACTTCCAGCAAAATGCAACTTTCTGGATGGATTTAGCACCACTGGTGGGGCAGGGGAAAAAGCAACTTACCCTAATACAAACCCTGTCAAACTGTAATGTCACAGTCCTAAATATTAATTTACTTAGCTGTTACCACAAGAGATGATTTTTGAACCAATGATTAAAATTGCAAGTTGTTTGTCCACATAAACACGAGTAGAATTCTAGGATTATCCCTGCACCCTCCCAACCACCTTGGACTCACCAAGAGGCTTTGCAAGTCTAACTCCACAGAATTTATATGTTAATGACCAATGTTTACTGCACACTTAATCCCCTACTTGTCTACTTAGTGGAAAAAAACACTTTTTCAGCCCAGTTATTAATAATAATGGTACAAACTGCATTCTACCTGCATGAGTTTTGTCTCTACTCTTTATTCTACTCATTCAGCAGATTGAGATACATACTATAACCGATTACAGTTCATCATGTCAGCAAACATCTCTTCAAGACTTTTCTTGCCACATTATGGAACTTTCTAGCTGAAGAGCAAGGCCTCTATGCCTACTGGCCCAGCAAGTAGCCATCTAAGCTACACATTCATGAAAATACTTATTCACCACAGTATAAAAACACCTCTTTATTAGACTTATGGTGACAGGTACACAAGCTGTACACTGGAACTGAGTGCAACAGGCTTAAAAAAAATAAAGCACTGAAAATAAAGATTGAGTTACGTTAAGAGGCCTATCAGTAAATGCCCCATGCTGCCAGTTCTCAGCAGAACAGCCTCTTATCGGAGAAGGTCTACCTATCTTTGACACTGAGCAGTACTCCAGAGCACTAGCAAGAGAAACTAGTTACCATGACTGCCCTCATCAGCAGAGCTACAACAGACAGAAGAGACAGGGCACAGGGTTTTTTTTTTTGATCTTTTCTGTACCAATGCATAGTGATAGGTTCATGGACAAGATACTCTACATTTCAATTCCTCCTTCTCATGATCAATTCCTCACAAATCCATTATGCAAACGTTTTGACAATAAAGTGCAGCAATAAGCTGTACCTTACTGCATCAATTCTAGCATTTAAACACTTATTGCTGCTGCATTATTTCCATTTTCCATTATTTCCATCCTTTCCATTATGAGATGTGCTAGAGTGCTCATCCCCCAGTGATAAGAAAAGTAAAATTCCTCCATACAGCCAGGGGTAAACTTTTTTTTTTTTTTTTTTTTTTAAAAAAAGGCAGTTTCCTTGAAGACACCTTCTGCCATTGAAAAATTAATGTCTACAGAACAGAGCAACACAGCAGTACTTTGTTGCTTTTCTGGTTCTTGAAACCAAGTGTGAGAAGCCACAATTCACTTCCTGCTGAAATCCCCCTTCGAAACTGATCAATACCTGATATTCATAGGGTCCTGAGTACAGGGTAAAAAAGTTGAATGCAAGGAGATCCTCCCTGCAGGACAAGCCCATCAGACAAGAGATCAGTTACTCATATTAAATCAGGGAGTCTACTTCAGGCATCCTTATATAAGCTAAGGCTTCGCCCCAGAGTCCCCCACCCCACAAGAGGTAGAGAACCAAACTTACTGGTTCCAAACTTAGAGACTTACCCCCCAGGACAGTCTCTTCAAAAACTCAGGTCTTCTTCAAACCACATCCACAGAGCTCACAAAAGGGACTCAGAAAAGCTTCTTCCTTATCCAAAGGGCCTGGCATTTACAGCTGCCTTTCTTTAGAGGCTACCTTCACTGAACCACTCTGCCTCAACTTTTGTGTTTTCTCATAATCGGCATTTCAAAGTCCAGGTTTCTTACTACAGTGCTACCAAGCATGCACTAGAATGTGGGGCCATGCAAAGCCAGGGCTATATATCAATGCCTCTTAATGGGTTGGAGAACTTGGAATTTTAGAACTCTGCGGACATCATTTACCCAGCTTAACTAGTGATCAGATTTGGGCTCCCAGGGAACATTTATTCCTGAAAGAGTTCTATTTCATAAGAAGATTACTATAAAGTAAGTCATTCAAAACAATAAATAAATAAATTTAAAATAAATAAAAAAAATCACGCAGGGAATTTCCCTGCACCTTACACATCAAGTCTTCCAGAGTCATTAATGTTTCCAAGTTAAATCTACTTGAATATAATTCCTTCCTTTTCAACCATACAGATAGTAACTAGCTACATCCCACCAGTGGTATTTCAACATTGTGGCTGCTAATAGCCTGTAACCCTGTCTGAAGTGCAAACAAGTTTCAGTTTGACAAGAGGAGTTGCAAGATAAGAGTACTAAGCCAGTAAGAGAAGCCACGGGTGGATCCCCGGATTTGCAGTCAAGTACAGATGTTTGCAGGACATTTATTACACAACTTATTCACAAGTTTGTGCAATGGGTCAATTCCTCTGTTTTTGCCATTTCCTCTCGCATAAATAGATTCCTCACACACCTCCATTCGCTTTCCTGTAGCTGCTCCAAGCCATAATGTTGCCATTTACTATTCCTTTAGAGCTAGTTTGAAGTCAGGCCTTAGAACAACTATTTTTGTACCTGCTATTTAGGCTAGAGACAACATACTTCATTAGTCAAATCCAGAAGGAGATGAAAAAACAACATGGGGGAAAAAAAAACTTTCCCCTCATCTACAACTTTTGTATCAAGAGGGAAAACTCAAAGCAAAGTCTAGCCATATGCAGTTGCCATCATTCAAATTCTACACTCTGAGGTAGATTTGGGTTTTGTTTCACTTGTTTGGAGTGGGGGGAGTGTTGGTTTTTGTTTTGTTTTTTTTTTTTTTTTGGTGGTGGTGGTTTGTTTTAACACCCATTTGTTTTGTGCATGTTAGAAGGTGCTATTCTCTGGAGAAACAGTACATGCCTGTTTTAGCCTCTGTACCGTAATAGTGGGGTTGGCAGTTGTGCTTCACATGTCTGAGCTTAACCACATCCCTCCTTAAAGCTCTTCAATTTAACGGCAGTCAGCAGGACAGTGGGCATGTTCAAAATGCCAGCAGTGGTATGTGTGACATTCCTCACAGCTATTGCATGCACCCCCAGACAATCCTAATCACAGGTTACAAACAAGTATTTTGCTCCCTCACCACCACTGGAGTAAAATCTATGCCATACACTAGTGTTATGACCCTGTCTGTTACTGCAGTAACTTAACTCACAAAATAGTTCCATTACCCCACCCCACCACCATGGAAGCATATCAGATTTTCTGAGAAGACTTAGCAGCTTGTTCCCCCCTAAACTTGCTTAAGTCCAGTTCTTCCCTTCCAGCAGGGGATTTCCCAGTATCATTTAGCAGCTGCAAAGACACTGCAAGTGTTTAAAACAGACAAGCCTAGAAGTCAAGATGCATTTCCAAATAGCCAATAAGCTTTCCAAACCTAGCACCCAGTGGATACCTGCCAAAATTACAAGCAGCTTTCGGCTGGAAATAAAACAAGATCAAGACAGGATGATAACAATACAAGCGTGAGCTGTATAAAGGAATCACATGTACCATAAGTACCTGAGGTTCATGAGCTAATAGACTAAACAACTCACTCCCTATGTAAAGGTCTTCAAATTCACCTGTGGTTAAGAACTGTTTTAGCAGTAACTTGGAATTTAGGGCAGTAAAAAAAAAAAAAAGCCATACTCAGAAGCTCCACTTATCATTCAAGAGACTTTTCCACAGGGAAGACAGCACAGAGATCACTGCTGTGACTGAGCTCATCCTTCCAGAAGGATTCTCATGTGTGGATGAACAAGTCAGAAATGTGCTCAACTGTTTCACATGCTTCTCTGTTCTTCAACCAAGAGTCATCCAGCACTTAGGCTCACTGATAACAAGAAGGGCAGCTGTACACAGGGGCTGCCTTTTTCAGACATCCAAGGCAATGCCTGGGTGTGGCATTTCAAGTTCTTGGCCAGCTCACTGAATATCTGAACAATAGCCAGATTTCTAGGAGCTATAACACAGCCTTACTGTGGGATCTGACTGCCCAGACTATGAGCTATCCCTCCAAATTTAACTGCAGGCAGAGTCAAATGTGAGGTAAAGCTGTTTCATCATCCTGTGATTTTCAGTTTTATCATAGCCAGTGTGCTAGACAAATCCTGCAACTTCCTTTTAGTACAGGGTCTCATGTAGTCTCACTGCCTTTTCACATCTATTTAGGTCATGGTTCTCTAAAATACAGGATTTCCCTGGAACAGCTCAGTTTTACACTACTTTTTAAGTGTAAGTTCCCCCACCCACATTCACTTCCCTCTCCACCAACCTATTTTAGGTTTTAAATAGTTCTGTTGGGACTGCACATAGTTTATAAAAGACCAGTTTGTGATTGCTGAAGTACCTTTTGTTATTTTAAGCTCTGTCTAGTTCAAACACTTGAGTTTTCCTAATATAGAGCAGAGTAGCTACAGCACCAGGATAGAGAGAGCCCTGTGTCCCAGAAGACTCTCAAGTGGGTGTAGAGCTGCTGGCAGCAGCTTGGAGAGAGCAGTGCCAGCACGCTCTGGGTGTGGTCCCACCACCACAAATCATCCCAAAAGGCCTGTCACCATGTTGCACACTCCCACTGCCTTCTTTGGACCAGTATTAACACTACCATGACTACACAACAAGCAGGATCAAAGAGTAAGTCAGGCTGAGAATAACTTACCTGTTATTTTTTCCAGCAAGATCATTTCCTTGGTCCCATTCACTATACTGACACAGAGACACTGCTACTAGCACAGATGACAGGAAGGTGGAAGTGTAAGATGACTCTCTTTGGGTACAATTGGAGGAGATAATCGCTTCTTATTCCTCACCCCCAGGCAATCCTATTTTATCCTGTTTTATTGCAGAGAAGAGCAATAAAGCTGGTGAAGGGACTAGAAAACAAGACTTATGAGGAGCAACCAAGAGAACTGGGGTTGTTTAGTGTGGAGAAGAACCTGAGGGTAGACCTCATCCCTCTCCACAACAACCTGAAAGGAGGTTGCAGTGAGGAGGGCACAAGTGATAAGACATGAGGAAATGGTCTCAACTTGCACCAAGGGAAGTCTAGACTGGATATTAGGAAGAACTTCTTCACAGAGAGGGTGGTCAAGCATTGGAATGGGCTGCCCAGGGACGTGGTAAAGTCCCCATCCCTGAAGGTATTTAAGAGATGCATGGACATGGCACCGAGGAACATGGTTTATTGACAGGACAAGTTGATGGTTGGACTTTATTATCCTGAAGGTCTTTTCCAACACAGATGATTCTATGATCCTTTGTAGTGACTCAGGTTCTCATACAACCCCTTGCCAAGATTTACCCCCCTAATCAAGCCACATGCAAACTTGCCATTAACCCAGCTTTCTGTTGTGCTAGCAAGTCAGAACTGATTCACTGTTGAGTTGAACTATCAGAGCCAATGTAAGCCAGGACCGCACAGATGTGAGCAAAACTCTTCAGTGGCAACAAACCATCAAAGCTCTTAAACAGGAAACCAAGTTAATTGCAGCCTTTAATAAACTAGATCAAGGAGTTCACACTTACACGATCTTGAAATGCATTGCTTAAAATTGAGTTATTTGAAAAGAATGCCTGATATCAACTATCAGGTATCACTTTGCATTAGATACATACATGAAGACATGGCTAAATGCCTCGCAAACCAAATGGTCAAGTAAGATTTATTAACAATATGTCTTCCTTTTGAGTACAAGCTCATCACATACCACCTTTACTACATGCAGATTAAAGTGCAAATGTTAGTTGACATTTTATAGATTGGGCAGACACCACGGGATGCCATACTGGAACCACAGTCAAAAAACAGCTGTAGCAGAGGGCATCATTTCGACCAATAAATAGCATTCTGCATCACGTTGCCTTTCACAGATAGCCTGACTAAACAGCAGGAAAAAAAAAAAAAGTTCTGAATGTAAGAAAGCACTTAACTACCCATTCCTCTCCAGAGTATTTTCATCTTTAATGTTTCAGGGTGTTCTAGCAAAGCCTATTTAAAAAATGTTACAGTTACCTGAATAGTATTTGTATCTGGTAAACTTGATAAAGTCTAGTTGTCTCTACAGTTCTCTACAGAAACTGGATTACAACTTAATACAATAAAGCTTTAGACTCCCAGTGAACTGCTACTGAGACAAACTATTCCCAGTTTGCTACAGGGCCACATCTCCTGAAACAATGCTATAAGCAATGCTAAGAAGCTATCCTGCTCAGAGTTCTGACAGTTTAATGTGATCTCCTGGCCTACAATACCTTCCTGTGGGAAAGTGTTTTTAGATTACTGCCTGGACACGACCAGAGACATTGCATGGACCAACTGTACCAGCAAACAGAACAGATAAACTAGCCATACTCAGTAGTAACTGGGCTTATACTATGTATTTCTTTTAAAAGGGGTTGCTTTTGATACATTTTTGTCATTATACATGACTAGCTCCTTCACTGTCTCCACGCCTTTGCACTCCTGAAGATAAGGTTAAGAACCTCCAGTCACCGACAGAATATTTTGCAAATCCAAGTACTTTCCAAGCTATGCTTATGAACAAGTCAAAGTATCATCTCAATTCAAACAGCTCAAGAACCTGAACAATCCAATCCAACTTAGAAAATGATCCAACCTTGAAATCAGCCTTGCTCTGAGCATTGGGTGGGACCAGATTTCTTCTAAAGATCTCTCTTGGCTTAACTTTTAATAATTCTACAAGACTGCAGAAGTTGCTGCAGAGCTACCCTGTAATAACGCAAGTCTGTACAATGCTCATGGTGGAAACTGACTTATTGTAGCAAGTGGGCAGGAGCAGTTTCCTCATATGCTTTACAGTTCCAATATCCAGGTCTTTCAATTCTCCTCAGCAAACAGAGATGATGTGCACTATCTCCACAGTCAAACATATACAGTAGGAAGAAAAATAGCCAAACACTGAGCACAGCTCCTGCCAGCGTTCATGCAAATATAACTTATGAAAGTAAGCAGTAGAACTAACTAGACTAACCTGAGGCAAGGAGCCTGCAGAGCACCTTCTGCAAGGGACATTCGGAGTTCAACTTGAGAACTTAGCTCTTTATTCAGACCTGCAGTATAGGGTTGGTTTTTCTTACATTTTCAATTCCCACCCCACCCCCCATAAGCCAAGGAACAGCAGCAAGGATTTATAGGCAGTACTTCAACTCTGATCATAGCCTGGGGCTCCTTCAAGATTCCTGCATGCAGAGACCTCACACCAAACTGCACATCTTCAGAACACTGGAAACAGTAAAGCTGCCTGTTAACTACTACTCTTGCTCAGGCTTGTCATGAAAACAGATAGATCCACATGAATGCATCTAATAACCCTTCCTCCTCTAATGGAATGGCAGACCAACAAAATTGCTTGTTTTACAAGATTTTCTGAACCCCTTCAGACTGAAATTATTTTCAAATCCTTCCTAACACTACCACACTAAAGCTGCCATTAGAATATTATAAAAGCATTTCACTGAAGAAGTCCTTTACACCAGACTTTCCTGAGACCAAGGTGTTTGGACATAGTCATTTGAAGAGAGATGAGGAAAAACTTGAAAATACAGAGTAATGCAGCATATAGTAGCAAAATACAAAAAGAAAGTCATGTGACACCTGCCTCCTCCTCCCCTCACCAAGAGGGAGGGAATCAGCTTACTGAGAAGCAAATTATGATTGCAATGAATCCTAAACTCAAAATGCTTCATGCAAATTTGAAGGGTTCTATCCAAAAAACACCTGCAGAACAGCCTTTTTTTACATTATAATTTTACATGAATGAAAGACACTTTCATCAAAGCTTAGCCATGAGAGAAGTGGCTGGACATTTCATCTGCATTTGGTCCCTACTGGTAGAAGAGGCTTTGCACAGAGGTGAATGAAGTACAGAGAAATCAACAAAACTTATATATTGAATGCCAAAACTGAAGCAGCAAAAGAGAAGCAATCCAGACATCTGACAAATGCTGAATGATCAAGTAAAAACCTGACAGAACAAATACTAAAATAGCATCATATTTCCTGTGTATGATGCTGAAGCAAGTATTGTTCAGTACTGCCTCTCATCTTCAGTTAATCGTTCTGATATTTACTCAAAGTCCTTCCATTTGTTCTGTCTTTTGACAGAGAGATTCAGGACACACTACAGGGATATGTTCTTACAGCTGATGATGTTAAAGTGCACCCACATTTGAAAGAAATCTCTGTTCTATTAGGTGTGCAAAGAAGTATTCCAAGCATAATACATTACATTGCAGCTTGCAGTAGGTTCTCATCTTGAGATGTTAGCAATGAACCACAGAAACAAGATAAAGCAAAAGATTTTTTTTTCTGAGCTTCAACTCACTTCCGCATACACGTCTGTCACCACAACATCCTAGGTATACATTGTGCCCATCAGTATCTACTGATTTTTTGTAGCTGACAACACTTGCTCTTTTTTTAATGATATGCTGTTCCAAGAAAATCACAAGTCTTCAGCAACTTACTGTTAGAACTTACTGCTTTCAGGTTTGCAGGGGCTGGGTCAAAATTCCATCAGTTTGGGTTCACTTTAGTGTTTTATCCAAAAAAAAAAATTACTTCAGGAGACACTAGACACTTCTGGATTTTTTGAGCACCAAATACAGGAAGAGAGGTTCCTTGCTTTTTTTTGTTGTTGTTGTTGTTTGTTTTGTTTTTTGTTTTTTGTTTTCCTGAGCAAAACACTAACACTGCAGTAACAAGGAAAGCCTGTCATCCCAGGAAATAATATTTTACAGTCCAGCCACCATGACAAATATACACCTCTTGCTTACTTGCATAAAAAACAATTCACATAAAAACCATTCACTAAAGTAGGCTTATTGGTTGAGGGAGTTGTCATACCAAAAGGACTAACAGAATTGTTCTCATATAAGAGGACAGTGAATCATAAAGTATTGTGTGGATTTTGTATCACTACTTTTATGTTGAGTGACTTGAATACGTTGGCAGTAGAACTGCCTTACTTCTTTAGAAGGTACCTCCAGAACCATTTGCCACCATTCTGCAAGTCCTGGGGATTATAATCATCGTAAAACTGCAAGTTCTGAATTTTAATAGAGAAAAAAGTACAACCAGAAGCCTCTTGTCCATCCAGCCTGAAAAGGCACATAGTATATTGAGGAAACAGAATCAGACTTTTTTTATCCACTATTCCGGAATAGCATATTCAGAGGGTAAAAAAAATCCACTTCATTATTCTTAGACACATTATGAACCAAAAGCCACAACTCCATAGGGGAAAAAAAATACTGGTATGTGTGTTTGCTGAGGGACCTGACACTTCACCCTAATAATTTGTCTGTCGGCTCAGTTTTTGCACTATAAAAAAGTGCAGAATTAATACTGGAGAGCCAAGTTCAGTACAGTTTAAAAGCCATAGAAAGGAGATTTGGCCCATAATTTCGTGCTTTATTAGACTTACATAAAACCAAGTACTTTTATTAAATGGTGTGACTAAATGATTGATTGGACTGTAATGGCAGATTTTTTTCTCTACTTAGTCACTTCCCCACCTTAAATCCAGAGAAAAAGAAGGCTATGAATCATAAAGGCTTACTAACAAGAAAAGGACAAGTCAGTGATATACAGACAGACAAGAATGGCTCACGGCTGCAGGAAGACATCAGTTTTGTCTTTGAAAGAAAATACCTGGAGAACACAGGAATGCACACAATAGCAGAATTGCAGTTCTCCAATATGCTGTATGCAAGATTCTCTGACATTGACTTAATCTCAAAAAAAAAAAAAGAAGTGTGGTTTTGCAGTATTCACACTCCAATACACTATTGAAGTCAGTGTTCTTTTACGTAGTCTTTCTCTAAGCAACAAACTTGTTAGGCTTGCAAGAGAGAGCATAGATCAGTCCGGACCATGCGCACTCTGCCATTATGCTTCACTACTTCAGTTGTCCCTTTCTTGATCTTCTCAGGGATTTCCTTCACTCTACACAGAATTGCTGCTGGCAGAGAAAGGAGCCTGCCTCTTCCCTCCCACACCACCATCCAATTCTTGCCTAATCATGTCTCTCCACAGAGCTGATCAGCTTCAGAATTTTTTCATTCATTCCTCCTTTTGCAGCACATCTGCACTTTTGTCTGTAGCTATTAGTCCACCAACAATGGCAAAAGGGAGAGAAACCAAGTATGGCCAAATACTCCTATTTTTTTTTAGCCTGGGAATGGGATGAGAACAAA
Source organism: Cygnus atratus (assembly GCF_013377495.2). Lineage (NCBI taxonomy): Eukaryota > Metazoa > Chordata > Aves > Anseriformes > Anatidae > Cygnus > Cygnus atratus. The sequence continues at coordinate 21,178,650 of NC_066374.1, forward strand.
ACATCATTCCTCAATCCTAAATTTATCTTTTTGAAAACTGGTTCGTCAGGACAACTACAGCTTCAGAGATATCAAAACAAATAGGAAAAAAACAACACCTTGCTCATCATACCACTAAAAAACACTTCGGAGTGTTTTCTCCCCAGGTTCAAAAAGCTGCTATACATAGACCAGGAATTTCTGACAGCCCCACTACTCCACTGGAGGATCACAGATTTACAGAAGTAAAGATATCATTTCACAGATGCACAGGAGGGAAGCAGCACTAGATCACCTGCCCTTGCATCCATGGTTGCTACAGCCGTTAATTGCCTCAGGCAAATGTAAGGCCCAGATCTCTGCATTTTCAGATTTGAAACCTCCAAACAGTTGCAGTTGATCCTACGGTTTTATAACCACCAAGGCTGCCAGTGACTGTTTTTCTTCCTACACCACTGCCAAGTATTTGCTGCACAATCTATTACGTGTTACAGTAAGAGTCAGCATTAACTGTTGGAGTCAGAAGGATGGGTTTTATGCCCACAACTTCCAGAACACTTGAATGCTCCACCTAGACACAACTATAGGTGTTGTTATGAAGAGGTTTACCCAGGAGTAGCTTTCCATGAATCTAGACTTCAGCCTGCTTTAGATGTTTCAGTTGGGATTAAAAAAAAAAAAAAAAAAAAATTCTTTGATGCAGTAATATTGCCTGCACTACACAAACTCCTGCTGTTCTCAAACACCCCCAGGGAAAAGCAAGCAATTAACTGGCTGCATACTACTGCTCTTCATTTACATCAGTTAATTGCCCTGGATTATTCCCAGGCAGGGAGGGATTTCCTCTTTTCCAGCAATATGTCTACAACAGCAGGGAAACTCCTCACAGGGTGATGTTGAGTTCTAGTATCATCATCTAGCAGGCAAACAAGACACCTGGGGGAGGGGGGTCAGGAGTTAGAGCTGAGATCTTGGAACCCTTTTTGAAGTAGACCCCATTACAGTCCTCAGAACAATAATTAAGCACAGATAACAGTTTTATTGTGCAAATTCAGGGAGGCCCTCTTGCTGCGCAGAGGCAGAAAAACAAGTCAGCCAAATAAGGCTGTTTGAGCTGTACCAAGCCAGGAAAGAGTCCAGGAGATGACGTAGTTAGAGGAAGCTTTTAGTCAGTTTCCTTTATAACCTGGAGCAGGGCCAGAGCTACCTCTTCCAGACAAGTTTCTCAGTGAAGTGTCAGTTGATCAGAAAGGACATGGAGAGCCCAGCAACTCAAGAAGGGTCCTTTTCCCCCCTCACCCCAGCTTCACAAGAAGCAAACACAGAAGGTATTTGAAGCATTCAGTTTTGGTTTGCCAGCTGTCTTTCAGATAGCTACCTAGAGACTTCAGTGAGCTCTGCGCAAAGAGAAGTTCACACCAGCCATTATACATAAAACAACTGAAACAAGTTTCCTCTAGAGGCAGCGATGCCATTTCCTGTCAAAAAATGAGTCCATATTAAGACATCTTATGAAGTATCCCCTTGAGAAAAGCAAGAATTGTGATTAACATTCAGGGGTGATTAATCAGATGAGGCAGTCACCCAAAGGAAAGTGCTGCAACCCCTTGCAGGTCCAAGAAAGGTAGTGCCTGCAAATGCTAAGGGGACAGGGTATTTGCTAGAAGTGATGACCAGCCCCCTAATATTAGGCACTATTTTCAGCACAGGATTCTTATAGCAGAAGTAGCAGATCTAAAGCTTTCCTTAGGCTGCTTTTATTATATGCACCTCGCCAACCTCCTTCTTGCTCATCTGCCTCAAGTAACAAATCAAGAGGTCAAAAATGAAAAAAGGACTCAACTAACATTCAGTCCTATGGAACCTCTGGTACAACAAGCACTCTTAACCCTAATAATCTGTAATGTTAGTTTTACAAACTGGATCATGACTACCAATTCATATCAGGCACTCAGAATAGTTCTTGCTCACTACAGTTTAAAAACACTGTAACTGATGCCTTCTGCAGCGCACTGCCAGTTAGGTTCAGGGCTTTCCATAAGAGGGGGGAAGTAAAATTTTACAATTATGCATTAACTGAATGAATATAAAGTTTATTTTTATTCTATAAAACCCCTGTTTAACTTCAGCATAAAAGGCTCGGAAGTACTAAACAGAAGCTTTTGCTCATTGTCAGTGTTAATTGCTTCATCTGCACAAGAAGTAAAACCTTGCTATTCTTGCATAATCTAGGAACCAAGATGATTAATACAATACAAACTGAGGTGTAATTGTCTTTCCTGGTTTGTTACATCCCAGGACAGGTATTTTACTACAGGTAATTCATTGTACTCCAAATTGGTAGTTTACCAGGTTTCAGGGCACTCTCCGCATGCTTTGTAAGTTACTGTTGCTCCCGAAGTACAAACTTATCTGAAATTCACCAACAAGGGCAACACGGGCTTCTGTGTAAAGCAAGGTCTTTGGGAGCTCTCAGTCACACCTTTTTACTGCAATTCAATGCATGCAATAGCGTTAGAAGAAAGATACAAGGGATTAAGTTCGACCAACAAGCTAGCACTAGTGCCAGACCAAAGCCTGCCTAATTTTGTTCAGTGGTGACAAGTTTCTCAGGTTATACTGAGGGACAGAGAGAGGGAAATACAACATCTGAAAACCAACCCTTGGGTAAGAGAGAAGACATCTGAACTGTTCCTAGTGTTCCTTCATAGTTCATAGCACAAGATTCAAATCCTGGGCACCAAAATTACAGCATCCATCCATTACAAGTCACGGTTTGCATCACTGTCTACCCCTGTCCTTCCAGCTTTCAAGAGCTCTAGCAAATTCCACAAGAAAAAAAAATAGGAATTACTCAAACATAGTACTCTGTTTACAATTGTCATCTTGCAGTATTTAGTAGCAAGTTGCCACACCTCAAGAAACTAATTATCCAGAGGGTTCTCCTCATACTTGATCCCTAATCTCTGTTATCATCCTTCTAACCAGACCCATGCCATTCCAAAAATTAGAGGGACATATGCTTCAGGGACCTTTGGAGTCCAATGGGGAATTAGGACCATCAATTTTCACTACAGTGTCCTTGAAGGCCTTAATGGCCACCACTGCAATGAATTTTAGAAAATAGAGGAAAAAGGCAGCAGTAATGAAGAATTTTTAAAAATCTGAGCTAGCATAATAGAGCTGAAATCCACAAATCTCACTGTTCTTTTGTACTTGTCCAAGATTATTTTTTGCAGTAATACTTTGCCCTAGAAACCTGGAGACTTACGTTCTCAACATCTAGAGAAAAACTTACTTCTGCTAACAAGGTAAGGAGTCCAAACTTTACTACCTCAGTTTGAAGCTGTTTGTAACATTCAAGCTCTGATTAAATCCATTTCTCTACAGTGAGTGAAGGCTACATTACCTAGTACTGATTTGTTCAATAAGACAGTTTTAAGAGTTGAATACACACTTTATACAAGGCAGATGCTCACATTTCAAGTTCTCAGTGATATATCCATTCATATAGCCACTAAGCCAGTACATTCACAGGCAAAATAGTTAACGAATCCTGATATAGAAATGCTGCTTTTTCCAATAGCTAAAAATACACAAATATCAGCCCAGTTGTCAGACATGACTGGTACAAAATGGTGGCCTTCCCCTCTACTACTCTTCTCCAGCTAAAAAGTTTTTTGTAATATTAAAGTGATTAACAATGTGGCTTGTTAATGACATCTCATTCACCTCTATCAGGATTTGGAACAGAATGTGACATTCAGCTCTACCCATCCCAAAATGACTCAGGACCAGTCAGTGAGCATGAGATCAGAGCCTACTCATGACCATACTTCCCACAAGTGGGAGAGTTTCAGAGTTGACAATAGCTTGAAAGAGGTATCTTACCACCCAACTGCTTCCACCCCTTTGCAATACAAATTGTGTGTGGGGATTATTATATGCCCCCTTTCATGTGCACTTTAACTGTTTACATCCTGCAAGTTTTTCAGAATAAAAGTTACGAACAGGAGTTGGTTGCCTTACTGTAAGAGCACTCGAGATAAAACAAGGAAGCCTTCCTGTGGAGAGCATGGCAGGATAAGCAGGCTGATCTGTGATGGACTTTCTATAGTCTACAAGGCCTCCAACAACCAAACCCACTCTGACTGTGCAGACATTATGCTTCACAACAGCAAAATCATGTGCCACTAGTTCAAAGGTTACCAAAGTTAATCTTGGATTCCTATTAATAGTGCACTAAAGCATAGTGGCACTGAACAAATCTCATGTTACGAAGAGGCAATCTCTAGCTACATGTGTTAACATTTAGCCTAGCTTAACAAAGAGTAGGGACTCAGAACTCAACAGGTTTTGCTGCTCAAGCCACACAGCAGCTGCAGCAGCATGTTCTGTAAGCTTGGTGAGATGAATGATAAGAGCTACCAAACACTTTAGACACAAGTGTTTTTCCTGCCCAGCCAGAACTGTTCCCTGGAACATTTCCTCCATCTGTCTTCTTCACAATGGATTTATTTTTGTGATGAAGCCTACATATAGCTACATCTAACTGCTCAGGTTTCACCCACATTTGACCTTGATTAAGGAAAGTCACTTGCATTTTACTGTTTTGTTAATTAAGTAGCTATTAACAAATCTAAAGCTAGCACACTAGTAGTCATGTTTCTTTCACATGAAGAACTGATTACACAGTTATGCCAGCATTTCCTGTTCCTGCAAACCACAGCTCAAAAAACGATGTTTAAAATATTATTTCAGTTGGGTCTGCAATTAGGGCAGATGGGGCAGGAAACCAAAGTGGCTGATATAACAGCCACTCTCTACCTCAACAGGCACAAACATGTGAAGTGCTTTCTGCAGAATCTGCAACATACAGCAAAGTACCCGAATGTCTTTATTTGTTCCAGTTTTTAAAAGCTCTTGAAAGCAGAACTGCTCCATCATAGCCAGAAAGCAGCAGATTGTGAAAATGAATCCAGCCTAGGGTGTGTCTCCAGATTCAAAGGCTAAGAGTACCTTGTCATGCAGTGGCAGAGCACTTTGATTCAGCCTGTTAGCAGGGAATCCTGCCTCATGAGCCTCTCTGCAACATATTCAAAATTTTTTGGCTGATTCGTACTAAAAGAAGTCACTCCACAATTGTAAACTTTCCTCTGGCTAAAACATCTCAACCACATTTTACACAGGAGTTCCCTAATCTGAGCCACTTCTGTTTATCTTACTGAAATTGTTGCCTTTTTTTCAGAAGTAACTCTTCACTAATGGTTGCTGTTGTTTGAAAAAACACTTTCCAAAATCTTTAGAAAATACTGTCTTCTCAACCTTTAAGTGACAGAGTTTGATATCCTTTAAGATGATGTTTACAATTAAAAAAAAAAAAAACTACAATAATCTCAGATTTTTTGTCAGATATATTGTCTCAGAGAGACTGCATTTAAGACAGCAGGAAAAGCAGAAGTCATTCAAACAGACACCTAGTATCTAAAGTGATAAAATTAAACTACTTAAAAAATTGAGGGTGGATTCCATTTCAACTTCCACTTGCAGAAGCATGGGGTTTTTTTGTTTGGTTCTCTCCCACCCATGTAAGTTTAAAGATTAGAAGTGCTTAGGCAATTTCAGATCATTCCTAGCGAGGAAATATCTAGAGCCTTCCAGCCTGCTCCTTCCTGTGTTATCAATGAAGGGCGAGGACCCATTCTTTTACTCCAACCAGGAGAAATTAAGTTGAAAAAAAAAAAAAGAGCTCCTTATTAGTCACTGAACTACTACTGTAAGAGGGAGAGTCAAGTACAGACTTGAACAGACTTTCTGAAGTACCAATCTCTCTCTAGCCAAGAAATACTTCAAGTCAAGCTGGGACATGGCTCCCTAGCAACTCAAACTGACTAATTAGAAGTTGTGAAAACCCTAAACTTCTCTCTACAAAGCACACGAGAGGTAGCCATAGATTTCGAGAGGTAGCCATAGATTTAATTAGCTCCCCACCACGCTCTCAAAAGCTTCGTCCGACACGCTGAGCTCGGAGCACACGTACTCGAGCAGCACGCCCGCGTGCAGACTGCGGAAGACACGGGCGAGGCAGGAGGGAGGAGGAAGGCACCTCTTTATTCAGACATGTTGGGGAGGAGAGCAGCGGCCAGAGGGAGCTGCCCGACGCGCCGTTACTCAGGCAGCTGCGGCGAGGTCGCCGCGGCGGGGTCCCCCGGTCCCGGCCGCCCTGCACCCGGCCCGCCCGGGCTCCGCCAGGCGCGGGGATGCCGCGACGGGACAGGAAGCGGCCGGAGGCGAGGGGAGCACAAGATGGAGGGGCGGGCGGCTCCGCTCCGCTCCGCTCCCCCCCGCCCGCCGCATCCCTCCCTCCCTCCCTCCTCGTCTCTTCCTCTCTCCCTCCGAGGGTCGCGGCCGTCCCGCGGCTGCCGCCGGCCCCGCCAGAGCCCCCCGGGCCCCGCCGCCACTGCGCTGGGGCGGCCCCGCCTGGGCAGGGCGCGGGCGGGAAGGGAACGGAAGGCATTCCGGCTCTCCATCGGGCGGGCAGCCGCGGCTCCGCCATCCCCTACCGCCGCCAGGCCCCTGGGAGAGCTCGGGGCGGGAGAACCGCGACGCCCGGGCGTCCGCGGCGCGCTCACCGTTTTCGGCATCTTCCCGGCGGACTGGGCACGGCAGCTCGATCCTCCTGCGCTGCTGGGGCTCTCCGCACCGCTTCTAACGGGACTCCGCGCCGCGCCTCTCGCCCGCCTGCCTCGGCACAGACCCCGCCCCCGGCCGCCTTCCTTCGGGGCCGGAGCCGCGGCGCCCCCGCCCTGCGCGGCCCGGCCCCGGGAGCTGGGCGCGGCGCGGCTCGCTCCAGCCGTGCGGCGGCGGGAGTCGGGCCGGGAGGCGCCGCCGCGGGAGGGCGAAGCACAGACGTGCCCCCCTGCCCTGTCTGTCGGTCCTCTGCGAGGCAGGCTCGGAAGGGGAGCGGTGCTGATGGCAGCGGCCCGCCAGGGCGAAAGCCGCGGGGGCGGGGGGGTCCCGCATCCCTGACGTCGGGTACCCGAGAAAGCCCTGGATTCTAGAGCTTATTTACATACCAGCTGTCGCTGGGACTTCTGGTCCTTGCTAAATGCATTATTTTAAAAATAACCGGATTTTATGGGCGATTGCGCTCTTCAAAATAAGACCACAGCGCTGGTGCATGACAGATCCTTTTGTCTTTCATTTCGTCTGAGTCATGCACGCTGGGTACAGCTCAGCCGTGGTGGTAAGTCAGTGCTCTTCCCGGCTGATTGGGGCGTTTGCTGAGCATGCTGTGCTTTACGGGGTTTTCATAGCCGGCTCTAACTAAAAAGCACACATCCAGCTTCAGGTATTTGGAAAACATAAAAGACACAAGGGGCTGTGGCTGCCAGAAGCACAGCAGGCTCACCACTTCTTATCCTCAAGCTTCCTCAGAGGCCACCACCAAAATTACACAGTATAGAAGAGCAGTCAAATTCATGGACTGAAATAGGCTGAGGACCACTTGCCAAAGTTTCCCTTGTCATCAGTGTTTTGGAACCACTAACAGAGGGAATCAAGGTCCAACATTTTCACGGGGCTTTAAAGAACCCATTCCATCTTATTTGGGACTTTGAAAATAACTGTCAAACAGTGACACAAGTTCTACTTCCTCCTAGAAAAAAAAAAAATGTTTTTACAGTTAACAGCTTGGACAGCTTGTGTCCAGTAGAAGGAAATTAAATGTTCTCAATAAGCTTCATATCTTATTTTTTAAGGAAAGTAGAAACCTATCTTCCTATCTAGCTTGAATTTTATCTTCATGTCAAATCCACTAAATGTTTTCAGATCTATGTCTTTCAGATCTTTTGTGATGGGAAGACCATTCAAAAGTAGCTGTACTTCATACTCACTTTTTCCCTGCATATTAATAAATAAAGATTGTGTTAACATGAGAACACATGAATTCAGATATAAAATGGAAAAGACGCAAATCAAGCTCTATGAGGCATTTCAGCACAGAATTCTGCTGAGTAAACTGTTTTCTTGAATTTGATTACAGGATTCTACTGGGATTAATATTAAACTGAGGCACATTGGGAACTGATGTCAGATTCATAGTAACACTTTGTACATCTTTAAAATTGCACTTCATTCAAAAGCTCTTAAAATGCCTTGTAAATACCCATAGTTAAATCCTAACCATCTGAAAAAAAAAAAAAAAAAAAAAAAAAAAAAGGAATTTTCTCTTTTTTCCCCTAAGGAATAATATTGTTGTAAAAGCATATGTAATATAACACAAATAATTTTTAAACTAAAGGCTTGTAAGTTGTGTTGATTTGCTTTTCAATGTCATGTTTCCTCATCATACAGTATTATGTGGGGAAAAAAGACACAATAGTCTCACCCTATAAAAAGGAGGGAGGGAGGGAGGGAGGAAGGAAGGAAGGAAGGAAGGAAGGAAGGAGAAATTAAGTTTGTAAGAGACAGGGCCTTGCTTTACCCCAGAGTAAAATGGGAGTAATACTATTGAGAGCAATACCATTATACCTGTACTCACCTGGAAGGAGATGGGAATGAGGTTCATAAGCTTTGTTTACTTCATCAGAATATGCAGGTTTCACCTAAAGTAGAATCTCTATGCTGTCTATATACAGGGGGAAGATTTAAAAAAAAATAAATATATATATATATAATTGCATTTACACAGGTTTTTGTTTGTTTGTTTTTCCTTTTCTAATTTTTACACCGTTTCTTAGACTAGGCCGAACAAGACTGCTCTATGAAAGGGTCCCACTTGTTTCCCACAGAAAACTGACAAAAGACATCCATAGTACCAAAAAGACTTGCTTGTGATTTCGGCAAATGATAGAGGGCACCCACAGTGTCAGGTTTGGATCCAGGAACACTAAATGTGAGGTTTCCCACTGAATTCAAGTGGCCCTGTGAAAACTTCTTCATTACTATTCTAACAAAAATATCAATGATGGGGAGAGTCTGATTCTGCTTCTATTGGGACTTGTATTCCCAGGTTCCATCATGAGACCGAAGTTACTGTTTGGAGGATTTAATCATTCTTTTTCACACAGATGACAGAACTGCAGATGATAAAAGTATATTTCCTTGCCATATTTAAGGAGCTACAGTTTAACATCCAGGGAACTGACATTTTCTTCATAGTACTTAGGACAGGAGCCGTGATGCAAAGGAAGTCCCTTGCCAGTGAAACAATCAGATACAAAGCAGTCACACTCATGGTGTGTCAGGCATTGGCCGTGTGCACAGAAAGTCACAAACCATATGTCTTCTGTCTACAAGCAGCCTGAAGGGGTGAGACAAAGCAAAGGGAAGTCTCCAGCATGATAGACACTTCTCTTGTTGTTTTCTATTGCTCATAGCAATAGCTAAACAAAAAGCTATACATGCCACTTTGAAAGACAAGGGTTCCCTGTGACAGGCACATGAATTGCCAAGCTTTACTTCCTCTCCCGCTTCTTCCTTTCCTCTTCCCCTTCCCTGTTAAGCGGGAGAATAAGACATCTGAAAGGTCTGCACTGCAGGATGCTCCAGCTACACTGTCACCAGGAATTCCTGCTGTGGAAGTGCTGCACCAGGATCTGATTTCACCCACAGATCTCTTCTTTGCTAGCTGCTGGGGAGGGACTGCAGTATCAAGCAGTCCATTTGCGGAGCCATCTCTGCCTGTCCACGTGTGAGAACAAGCACAGCAGTGGATTCCTGGAGAGCCACAGGCAGGGGTTATCTCTCCTCCCCAACTGAAGGATGAGATTTCAAGGGGTAAAAGTGTCAACTGACTAAAGCTCCTCCTTGGAAGAGTCTGAAGTAACATTGCCCAGGGCCTCAAAAGTGCCATTACTTCCAGCCTGCTCAGAGCCTAAATAATATTCGAATATTTCAGAATTAGATTAGACCAAGATGACGTTAAGCATTCTCCTGGGAGAAGGCCTGGTATTTCACTAGGGATTTATTGCCTTGGTTTTGTTTAGATCATGACTTTTGTAGTACCTTCTTTTAGGCAGAAAAAGCACATCAATGATTTGGTCTGAAATAAAAGAATTATTTAGTATGAACTCTTCAACAGGAGCCATTTCTTCAGTATACAGTTTTTTTGGACTAATGCTGGGTGACTTGAACTGCCCTTCACGTAGCTTTGACAGAAGACAGAGTACTCCTTCCATCCACAATATGGCAATGTAACAAAACAAACAACAACAAAAGAAAAATTAAAGGTATTCTATACTCGAAGGTGTAATTCAGAAGGCTGAAAGAAAGTTAGCTTTGATTTGCATAGCCAAAGGAGGGCACAAAATGAAATTATTACTGTAGTGTGAGAACTACTCCTTCAACACACAGTAGTCCTAGATTATCCTCTATTCATTCCAAATACCCTTTGCCTCCTTAGCACTGATGCCTTGAGCATCAGGGTAATCTTTTGCAGTGATTCTCAAACTGGGAGGATGAGGGGGGAAGGAGAGAACACACCATACCTAGGGATGCAGGATTTGAAAAAGCTGAGGATAATTCCTTGCCCACTCAGCTTCTGGAACACTGCAGAAGCTGAAGGGGCCATCAGACATGTGGCCCCATTTATCCGATCCACTTTCCACCTCGAAGAATGGAGCTCACTACGGGGTGTGGTTCCAGCTCCTTGCTTGTCCATTCCACAAAGCAGAAATATCTGGATTTGACTCTGCCAGATGCTCTGTAAAGACCTAGTTCCTAGTTCCCTCCTGCATATATGACCCCCACTGCCAAGGAGGCCCCTGTAAGGAACAGGGAAGAAGGCAGGACTAGGGACATTCACTGTATGGCCCACATCACTTACCTCACCCTGTGTGTCTAGGGACATGCTGTGTTTAAGCAAGAGGAGGCAAAAGAGGAGACTTTCAAACCAGACCAAGTGTGTGCAAAGTATGCAATGACCATATGAAAAAAAAAATAAGAACCACACATCTGCTAGAATTGCCTCTTCTTCAGATGCTCTTTTTATGTACCTTATGGGAGTAAATGGTTATATGTTGCTTGCTTTCTGCACCTTATAATGCTTGCAGCAATGAGAGGAACAAAGAGAAATCTAATGAATATTCTGGGACACGACTCCAAATATTTACAGCTCAAATACTAGATAATATAGCTAGCAAGGACAAAACAATGAATGGGCATATACTTTGCCTGTTTGGGTGAAAGGTACTAATGTAAAAAATTCTCTGAAGCCTTTGTAGAATTGGAACAATGTGAGCTTTGGAGTCTGACACTGCCACCTTCTTCTCAGAGCAAGAAGTTGGGGATAAGGACTGCTGATCTCTTCCATCTCAAATTGAGAGAAATGATTTCTGTGGATGATGGGGAAATCAAGTTGTACTATCTTAACAGGACATTCCAAAGCTTCCTATGCATAAAATCTGGAGAATCTTTTATTCAATACAGCTCAGACCAGCAAGTGCTTATGTGCAACACTGACAGGCTTTGTTGCAGAAAGGGAGGTGACTTGGAGTCTTCAGCAAAGATCTTCCATTGCTGTGCCCTGAAGCAGAAGGCTCTTTGGGAGTTTTCTCCTCTCCCCCTCCCACTCTCCTGCTCTGCTTCCTCTCAGACGCTTGATGTGTAGCCAAGATGATAGTTCTGGTGTAATGACCATGTAGGGCACGTGGATCACCAACACCCACAGTGAGCCACCACAGCTGCTGTCAAAGATCAGCAAGTCTGAGATTCTAGTGAGGGCCACCAGGTGTGTCCTTCCATATCTCCCAGAGAAAGTGAGTGCCCAGTCCAACCACTGAGGCTAAGTACTAGGCTCCGGTTTGCTCTGATAGAGGTGACCACTGGATAGGAGTCTAACAAGAATGCATTTACTTACACTCAGGATTTCTGAAGGCTTTGAAACCTAGTAATTGGGAGTAAATGTGTACAGAGACAGTTCAAGAGGGTGAAAAATGGGCCATAGAGACCAAACAATCTTACTGAACAGGAACCAGGGAGAAGCCGGTTCTGAAAGGTGTTTTCAGGTCAGTAGGTTTTGGCTGTTTAAAACAAAACCACACCCAAGAGCAAGTGGATCACCAACACCCGCAAACAGATACCAGTGTTGCTGTCTCTAGTTGCGGAGAGAGCCTGATCATGACAAGAGATAGCGGAGGCAGGCCAGTGATGCTGTAACACATTGGGCAGGGCGTGGTCATTGCTACTGTTCATACACAAAGGTTTTTAATCTATACAAAACTCTGGAGACGGGCAGGGCTTTTTCTGTTTAGTTCATGGGTGACAAAGGAAGAGCTCTATGATCAGGAAGGAAAGAGGACTTGTGAAATATATTTGTCCTTTATCCTGTATCTCCAGTGGAATCAACAGAATTATATGAGGGATGAATTTGACCAACTGAGAATAATGAAGTGACAGCAAATTATTTTTTCAACTGTTGCTAAACTTATTAGAAATATTAGAGTTCTTTGCACAAGTGCCAGTACCTTGCCAGTCTTAGTTGACAAGGGGGATGCTTACGAGGTATAGACAGTGACTGATAGTCTTTGTTGATCTTTCATTAGACACTCTGTACTGTGACAAGATGTCAATGATCTTTGTGGCCCTAACTGATTCATCCCTTGTCAGCCAGAGAGCATGTCACAGATACTTCTTCATCCTTTACCCAACCATTCTATATAATGAAATTTCTTAAAAAAAAAAAAAAAGTGTTAAACTTCAAATTTGTCATCATCAGTTGAGGTATATCAAAGAGGCAGTATTTACTGAAGTATTTAATTTCCCCACACACATCCTGCCCTCTCCAGCTCTTCATTTCACAGGCTTTATCTTCTGGGTGATCATTCAAACAGTATTCTTGCACTGCCATGTTTGCAGCCGTCAGACATCACAACAGGAGCTCAATCTTACAGAGCTGTACTGCTTGCCACCACATCAGGACCAGCTCTTCACCACGTGGCTATCAATTTCTTAACTTTTGCAAGGGCTTGAGGAAATCCTGTATTCATTTCCCCTTTAGTGGTGGGTGAAACAATGAGCTGTCATTTATGTTGGTTACAAGGGCTATAAACTTAGATTTAGTGAAACCATTGGAAAGACAAACTTCTCACATTTCTGTTCGCCTTTTATAAATTATTTTTCTTGCCTGTCGCCTCTTCACAGATGCACATACACACACACACACATTTTCTTTTACAGAATTGAGTTTAAACTGGATCTAACTTTAACACCAGCCAGGAACATGATACATAGAGATGAGCAAATCACCAAGTGACTTCCTCAGAAAAGGCTACTGGAGGAGTTAAAACAGATCTAACTGAACACAAGCGCACATTCGATGCTGGTGCAGGGAAAGAAAAATCTACTGACTCAGCATGGTTCATATTCTCACTTTCACTGTCTTCACATTAGAGTGATTATTAAAACTTACTTGCAATTGACTTTGAAGTATGGAGACTGCTACCAATCAGTTAGGTAGCAAAGCAGCTATGCTGAAATGACAGTAAAATGGATTCTGTCTTGAGGCTGATGTCTATTCCAAAGAACATGTTATGAAAGAAGAAGCAATTTAAACAATTCATTCCTAACCCTCTTTTTTTTTTTTTTTTTTTTTGTTTCCCAGTCAAATAAAATTCTGGATTCTGGCATTCTCCTAAACCTCATTAAAGGTTTCCCTGAGCGTTGTACCAACATCCATTAAAGTGTCTTCAAAAAGCATATGACTGAGAATCTGTAGAAAGTAAAGGAGGAAAGGATGGGTGGACGGTGAAATTAAGATCCTGTTTTATGGGGATAGAAAAGAGTGAAGAGGAAAATGAGAGTTCTGCAGGGATGGCAATAACAAACGTCATTTCTTCAGAAATCCTGACACTGCCACAAACACAGGACCTGCCTATACTGTTCAAACACCAAGGTTTCTTTTTTCATACAAAAATGACAAATTTGCCTCTCCCTGAGTAAAGTAAAAGTATCTGAGGTACTTAAAATTCACACCTCCCAGTCTAAGAAAAATGGGGTTTTTGAAGTATTGTCCTATGGATTAGAGACAGAGACTAGAAGATAACTCTCCTCAGTCCTATGAGCTATGCCAGTGGCTACTGGATGATTTCTTGCTCTTTTCGATTAGCCCGGCTATGAAACTAATATAATAATATTGGTTATCTTAGAGGGGCAGACAAAATTGTCTTCAGGTTTTGGTCAATAGTGCAGATGCTCTACTTTGTGTTAATTATTTTTTAATAAACGTTTGTACATTATGTCTAAATTACGAATTTAAAATAATTAGTTCCTGAATATTTTTGAAAATAATTATTTCTCCAGAATCATCTATCATAAGCAGAAGTTATCTGCCCGGAAGCAGTAGCCAGTAAATAAGCTACGTGCTAACCCCCAGGCAGCCCTGCCTCTGAAGTTGTTGGTGGTTTGGGCTGCTGTGCATTCAGCTGCAGGCCAATGTGGTATTCAGGCTGTGACTGAGCTGGATTAAGAAGTTTTCACCCCTCCTATCATCACTACATATAACTCTCCTGGAAATTACCGGTTCCTCAGGCAACAAGGCTGTGTTGGTAAACTGCATCTACACTAGCCTTTTAGTTCAGATCAGGAGTTTGTTTTTGAAGTGACTTTCCTATTCACTGCACTTTGTTTCCCGTCATGGTGTAGTCTCAAACCTGGTGAACTGAATTCGATTTGGATGAAAATAAGCCAGAAGATGCTCTTCAAGAGTACACCTAACGTATTCCAGCTATTGGAAAGCATTTGGTTAACAGGACCGGAATAGAGCAAGTTCAAAGTAAGCTCCCTCTAAAACACATTTCATGTGAATGTTCAATGTTCAGCAGCAGCTGTTTTGTTTTCCAGATCTGCTCCTATTATACCACACTACTTGTTAATGTTGACACAATGACCTGTCAAAATGATCCCTGCTTGCTTGTGGGTCTATTGAACCTGTTCAAGCATTTTTAGCAGGACAGATTTTAACCTAGATCAGAGCTGGCAGAACTAAGCTAGGGAGCAAGGAGACATGTAGATTTACTGGCACCTCTGTGGGGACAGTAACCTCCAAGGTAGCCAGTCTCAAATGGAGACAGAATAGCACCTTCAGTCTCAGGCCAGCTGAGGCATAGCTGGGCACCAGGCTAGCCCATGGCACACTGACTGCCAAACTGAAGGTGGCACCTAAATTCTCCTTCCTTCTACAGAATGGCACAGGCTCACCTATGGACTCAGGCTTCACTAACTAAAGTCAAACTCCTCCTGGAACATCAGTGTGCACTTTCCCAGAGGTCTTACCCTTCAGTTAGCCCTAGCTCCCTCTCATTCGACCTTTTTCTCTTGCCTGCTATTGTGATTTGAAAGCCTTCTCTCCCTCATTCACAGAGTAGCTGCTTGTAATCCAACTTCCCTCTGCTTCTCCAGGGCTCCACATTAATGCAGTGCTCCAGGCATTCCAGCTCACACAGCCCAGGAGCAGAGCAGGAAGGAACTCTCAGTCTCTCCACTAATATTAAGTCAATTCTCCCCACTGTACTGGAACTTTGTCAAGTGAATCGATGCACTGGAACATAGGTCTTAGCCATAATGAGGAGAAAGAAAACTGGCCCATGTTTCCAGGTAGTGGCGTATAATGTGGACGATGATCTCAGCACTAACTGTTTCAGGCAAACCACCCTTTACTAGTTCTTTCCATCCAAGTCTTGGCTCCATTCATTTTGCCTGAGATTTAGATCTATTTTTGGAAGCCTTAAAAATATACAGGGAGTTGCCAACCGTTTTTATTCTAGTGCAGGAACATTATATACTGAAGACAGTAGTCTTGGCTCCTGCTCGAATTACATTTTTTTTTCCAGGTGAGCACCAAACCCTGACACATAACAATGTTGTTTAGTTAAATGTAGGTAAGCTGTTTCTATGCTAGGACATAGAGTAGACTCAAAACCAAAACCAAACAAACAAAAAACAACCACAAAATCCAGAGCACTATTTTGTAGGAGATGCCAAGGTCTGAAGTATAATCTGGGAATGTTCATGTTACCTCTCCCACCCAGCTGATTCACTCACAAGTGAAGGGAACTCCCTCTCACCCTGTTAACACTAGGAGGTGTGATCTACAGTCAGGGTTGCCTGGCTGTGAGAAGCATGCAGCCCAGGGCAACACTAACTCCCCTCCACATTCTGCAGCCAGTTCTTCCCTTTCCCGCAGCTGAACACAATGACGCACCACATAGCACACACGCGGACATGACAGATGGCATAATTTATTTTTCCTAGGTTTTTGCTAAATACTCCCTTGCCATTGCATCTCTGATCCTAAAATGCAGAGAATTAAGGCATTTGGGATATTTGCTCCAGAAGAGTGAATAGGTAATAAAAAAGAGGAATGGATAGGTTGGGTAAATAGATAGATAGGTGAATAGCAGATGGATAGGTAGGTAGATGCATAAAAACATGCATACGTACATGAACTGTTCTTAGCTATTCTCTGTCCCAGAAGTAGCTGCCATTCAGTAACAGACGTAAGGAGAATAGTCCTGATTTGACTGTTCTCTTTCACGGTAATTCTTCTCTCTTCATAGGGAGCACAGACTTACCTTTTTAAAATGCAGCCATAACATTTTTTCTTTGTGTTGCAACTTTTGTCTCTCACTCAACCCACTTCTGATTTGGAGGTTTCTGTTTGTTTGCTTGCTTGCTTGATTTTAAGAAAAGAAATCCCTTGAGTTAAAATGACAAGGAAAAAAGTCCCCGGAGTCAAAACTAGTCTCCCAAGCCCAAACACATATTTTGAGATGATCCCCAAGCCCAAGGCAGTCTTTTCCCACCCCCACCAGAAACCTTCACCCTCAGCAGCCCTGGAGGTAGGGAGGAATAGCTGGTGTTTGTACAGTGCTTTGAAAACACATAAATCCTCCGGATAATTCTCTTTTAGAAACCACACAGCCATCAGGATACCAAAGTTCCTCCCAGTGAAAGGCTAGTGCACAGCTAATCATTAAGCAAGATGGACGGCTCCTCAAGAGCACATGAAGTATCAGAAGTCCTCACTGCTGCCAAGGAGCTAGACGGTCTGTTCGAGGTCTGAGTCACAACATATCAAATTCGTGTTTGTGCATAGGTCTTCTGACTTTCTGCGATGATCTCAGAGAGAAGCAGCAGGGCTGGGTCAGGCTACCTCTTCCCTGAATCACAGCACAAGGCTCCACTAACAGGTCAACAACTCTCCCTGGGTTCAAAGTGCAGCATCCTTTCAGAGGGATGGCAGGGAAAACAGAGCATGCAGCTGCTTCCTACAGCACCAGTTACTGGCCATATCAGTGCAAGGTGCTAAAGTCTCTGTCCATCTGCAGGGAGAAGCAACCTGCCTCACACAGAGCTCTGAAGAAGACTACCCGAGAACACTTGCTGTCCTCTGCTGTAAGCTGCCAGGTGCCATATGGGAGATGGGCACCTAACCAGAATCAGTCAGTAGGCACCTGGTTTACTGGAAGGAGCTTAATCTGATGCTTGCTTATATTCCCTTGTTTCTCATCATGTCACTCATTGCAGGCCGTCCAAAATCAGGAAACTGACCTACATGTTTGGAAGAACACTGACAACTAGAGGAGTTTGAGATTCTTTGTTTCCTAGCTGCACCCAAATCACTGTTTTCATGTCTAATGAAAATGTTTTCGTGATTTTTATTACAGAAGAATTAAAGGAAAGGAAAGGAAAGGAAAGGAAAGGAAAGGAAAGGAAAGGAAAGGAAAGGAAAGGAAAGGAAAGGAAAGGAAAGGAAAGGAAAGGAAAGGAAAGGAAAGGAAAGGAAAGGAAAGGAAAGGAAAGGAAAGGAAAGGAAAGGAAAGGAAAGGAAAGGAAAGGAAAGGAAAGGAAGAATATGATATCCACAAGTAACCAGTTCCAGGAGCTCAGGTTCATAAAAAATGCTGAGGATATTAAAAACTCAAGATTAAGTCCTGAAAGCTGGCAATATTTCTTCACTTTAACCTAATGAATACCAAATTCTTTACTGGTACAGTCCCAGAGTTAAAATAACAGAAATTTTGGCTCCATATCTCTGAAAGTGTTTAAACTACCATTGAAGTCTAAAAGAAGCTTTAGTTCTAAACTTTATGCTATATTGGATATTCTCACTGAAGCACTGGTCCACACTACTGACGGTATTCAGTACTTTAAAACTACAAGCCGGTCTCTAGTAAACAATTAGGTATTTCATAAATCATGAGGTTTGGCTTTTTAAATAATTTTGTCATTTACTAGTTGTTTTTTCTCCCTTGTATGTGATATATATCAACATTATAAAGAAAAAACACATTTTTTCAGAAGTGAAGCTGAAGTTCTAATCTGGTCATAGGAGTCCAACGGGTAGATTTCTATTTCAAGTAAAGATTTTTATTTCAGATAAAAGCAGCAGAAAAAAATGAGCAATTTGTCTCCAGCTCTCCAAGTTATTAATCAGAAGTTTTTTATTTTGTTCACTAGGAGTTGAGGAATGATGTAGCAGTAGCTTGTTGGGTTGATACTCCTCCACCGTGACATTTATTTAAAATGGTGGACTTAGCAGTGCTAGGTTAAAGGCTGGACCAGATGATCTTAGAGGTCTTTTCTAACCTAAATGATTCTATGATCCTATAAGTCCACCTTCTGCTAAAGCTGATACCCGAAGAGCTAATAAACTTTCATAGGCCTTGTTTGCCTTTGGCAGCAATGAAACCCTAATGCAGCTGTAATGATAGGATTTCCCTCAGTTCACACCCTTGCTGCTTGTTTCCTCAGGGGATTCACACCAGCAAGGTTAAAATTGCACAGCTGAAATATACGAGAACCATTTCTTTTCTCTTTTTGTTTAGGAAAAATCAACAATAAGGAGAGCAGAAACCACGGTCCGTTAGCTCTTTCTTTGCTTACTGGCATTCACCCACATGGTTGTGTTTGCCTTAGATTATTCTGCAATGGGAGCTGCTGACAATACAGGTGGAAGCACAATGGGCTGCCCCACAACACTCCTGAGGTGAAAAGAAAAACTGAGGGTTGCCTGTGGTCCCAGTGAAGATTTATAAAGTTACCTGCTTTGATCACTGATGCATGGAAGATCTGTTTATTATGGAAGTAAATAATTTTCTTTCACCTCCATACCCACACAAAGTAGATTTCTTGTTTGCACTTGCAGTCATGTGAAGAGAAAGTAGGATTGTGAGGGGCCTCAAAATACCATCCAGCAGTACCTGATCCTTGTTTTGTGGACCACTGGTGGGCTGCAGAACATCAGACATGCACATGTTGCTTCACACAAAAGCAGACAAATTACAAGTAATAAAGGAATGTTCACAGTTGAGCCAAACTGGTACTTTGCTTTTGAATGAAAATAATAATATTAATAATAATTTAAAAATAAATAAATAATGGCAGCACAGCAAGAAAGGATATAGGATTCTTTTACCCTTTGATGAAAACAATTGAGACAAACTGATCAAATCCAGTTCTGTGCACTATGGCGGGATTAACTACCTACCTAAATCGTTGAGAAATGTAGTACTGACCCAAGGCTTCACAGAAGTGTTGCCAAAACAGATTATTCCAGCCTTAAGGAGTAGTTTTGCCTACATCCTCTGAAAGGCAACATGATATAGTGAGGGGCTGTGGGGAGGAAGAGAGAAGGTTAAAGATGGTGAGGAGGTCATAGATGTAACTACTGGAGACTGAGGCAGCTGAGCTTCAAAAGCCTTTCAGGGGAACTTGAGGTGGAAGACTGAAAAGTGTGAGTTAACAGATGGCCTCATGGGGATCGTTCCTTTCTTCATTCCTAGGACTGCCTCCTCTTTCATTCATTCCTTTTTCCTACACTTGTCACCCTTTATGGAGCCTTATAGACCACTCATACTGTGCCCCTAAAAGCTGTTGTCCTACAGGCAACAGAGGCAGTTCTGCATAGGATCTGCATCTTTCAGAAATCTGAGGATTCAGGAAGGTTATAAAGGAATTTAGGTTTGAATATTTTCAGTTTAAGGAAAGAAAAAAGAAGTATAGTGAGAAAGTCCACTCCACACTTAAGGGCAGGCTGGTCAATGAGGAGGTGCTAGAGGGCTACAGGTTTGGCCATGGGCACAGTTTCTCTCTCTCTTTCACTGTCTGAATGTCAGCATATTTCCACATGCATTGTTTTGTGAAGAAAAATGATGTAGTGAGAGGAGAGGACATTCCCTGCACTTCCCCGAAGGTAAAGCCTCTGCACATTGTGTGAACACAACTGATTTGCTCCAGATAGTTTTTCAGTTCTATATTGAAACTGGGGCATGCCCCATTCCCAGACTTGGCATGCAGATCCTGGCACTGCCACCAAAGGGAGGGGAGGACTGTGTTAAAAACTGAACTCACTTTGCCAAAGAGCTCCTAGGGCTTCCACTGTGCACTGCAGGGCCTTGCTATTTCATTGCCTGCAATGTGGTTAGCACTGTCAGAAAGATTGAAGTAGGATAGTTGAGCTTGCCTTACAGGTAGGAATATGTAGTAGGTAGCTTTCTGAGAGTCCATTCATGTTTTTTATTTTTTCCTATTACTTGATGCATTTGTAGTAGCTGACTGCCTTTCAGAAGTATAAGAAGTATAGGACTAGGATAGCACAGGGTAGAACAGAATAGCTTGGAACAGCACAGAAATAAGCCTGCTCTTATCAGTGGTCATCATGTCCTCACGCATTCATATTTGCAATGTCAACATAGTAATGATTTCAGGCAATGTCATTTCAGTAGGGATTTGATTTCAGCAACACAAACATGCTATTAGAGCCATTCCCACAACAACCAACGCAGGATCTGAGGGTACCAGCATAGCCTGCCTAGATAATTTGAGCTTTCTTGGAGCAAAAATATAAACCCTTCATTGCCCCACTACAACATGCAAAAACAGCAGTGCATCACTGCATCACGCTGTGTTTCATTAACCTACTCCTGAACTGACGCCTTCCCTCTGAAGACAACAGATTGCTTTGAAAGAGTGCTTCATTAGTTAGGATTACTGCAATTCTTCCTGCCTTGCTTCAGTTTCCCAATTAATGCTTAATTACTGGGATGCTAACAGTCCTAATTAGCAATTGCAATGCACTCTGAGGGCCAAGAGTGGGAAAAAAAAAAAAAAAAAGATGGCATTATTCAGCTTCCCAGGATTCATTTGTTATTGTGAGTATTCTGGGGGATTGACAGGGAGCAACAACTGCATTTCCTTATACAGAACTAGTTTATATCTTATTAGTCAAACCACTGGTCCCTGGGGAATCCTCTGAGCATGTGGGAATCTTATGGTGGGAGAGCGTTAAAAGCACTGTTAGAAACACTGCTAAGGACTTAGAGTAATCACAAAAGGTTTAACACTCAGATTTCCGCCCAAGATCCTGGATGCAGGGTGTTGATCCACTCCCTTTGTCCCAGCACTGCTGCTTGTGGTAAATAAACAGGGAACATAAAGCCTAGTTTGTCTGGACAAATAAAAATCAACAAGAAGAAAACAGATACTGATTACAAGTGGCTGGCTGACAAACACTAAGTAGCTGACAAACACTTTGTATTCAGAACAAAGATGGCAAAGGTGTATGCTACTTTAACTGCACATTTCTGCACTTTTGATGCTCAGTCCACATGTCTGATGGCTGGTGTCAATATTGTGCAACAGGACAAGGAGATTTCAAAATGGTGATATGCTCATCATGTGTGAAATTCATCCCATCTGGAGACTTTTGAGCCTGACTTTTGAGACCTTTTATTTTTGGCCAGAAGAGGCTGTTCCTTAGATATACAGAAAACATGCCAAAAAACAGTGCCTTCCTACTTTTCTGGAGTGCTGAACAGCTGATGTCTCAAGACATTCCTTGGTCTTGGAAAACCTGACCCATTTCTCCCCTAGATATAAACATAGATACTGACTTACACAAATGTTCTTGGCTTCTGACACCCACTTCAAACAGAATAAAATTAAGAAGCTGCTTTGGCCACCACACATGACCACAGAAAACTCTTTCTTTCCCATTTTTTTCCCTGTTTTCCATGAAGATGCACATCATTTTGTATTTGTATAATCTTGTATTTGTATAACTTACACTGCTACAGCTCAATAAGCATAGGCCAGAAGGCAAATACTTTGGGATATCATCAGAGGAGGAGGTGGTCCGTGCTGAAGAAGCCCCACTGTACAACAAGCTACCAGAAAATGAGAAGAAATATGCCCTGTTCACTGATGGG
Source organism: Cygnus atratus (assembly GCF_013377495.2). Taxonomy (NCBI): domain Eukaryota; kingdom Metazoa; phylum Chordata; class Aves; order Anseriformes; family Anatidae; genus Cygnus; species Cygnus atratus. The sequence goes on from NC_066374.1 coordinate 21,200,837, forward strand.
TCCTGTCGTATTGTGGGAAAGCATCAGAGATGGAAAGCTGCTGTATGGAGTCCTACATGACGAGTTGCAGAAGCTGCTGAGGGAGAAGGTGAATCAAGTCAGTTTGCAGAAGTGAAAGCCATTCAGCTGGCTTTAGATATTGCTGAATGAGAAAAGTGGCCAGTTCTCTATCTCTGTACTGATTCATGGATGGTAGCAAATGCCCTGTGGGGGTGGTTACAGCAATGGAAGCAGAACAACTGGGAGCGCAGGGGCAAACCCATCTGGGCTGCTGGATTGTGGTAAGATATTGCTGCCCGGGTAGAGAACCTGGTTGTAAAGGTACGCCATGTAGATGCTCATGTGCCCAAGAATCGGGCTACTGAAGAACATCAAAACAAGCAGCAGGTGGATTAGGCTGCTAAGGTTGAAGTGGCTCAGGTGGACCTGGACTGGCAACATAAAGGTGAATTATTTATAGCCCAATGGGCCCATGACACCTCAGGCCATCAAGGTAGAGATGCAACATACAGATGGGCTCGTGATCGAGGGGTGGACCTGACCATGGACACTATAGCACAGGTTATTCATGACTGTGAAACGTGCTGCAATCAAGCAAGCCAAACGGTCAAAGCCTCTTTGGTATGGAGGACGATGGCTGAAATATAAATATGGGGAGGCCTGGCAGATTGATTATATCACACTCCCTCAAACCCGCAACGGCAAGCGCCACGTACTTAAAATGGTGGAAGCAACCACCGGATGGCTGGAAACATATCCTGTGCCCCATGCCACCGCCCGGAACACTATCCTGGGCCTTGAAAAGCAAGTCCTATGGTGACATGGCACCCCAGAAAGAATTGAGTCAGACAATGGGACTCATTTCCGAAACAACCTTATAGACACTTGGGCCAAAGAACATGGTATCGAGTGGGTGTATCACATCCCCTATCATGCACCAGCCTCTGGGAAAGTTGAACGATACAATGGACTGTTAAAGACTATACTGAAAGCAATGGGTGCTGGGACATTCAAAAATTGGAATACACATTTGGCAAAGGCCACCTGGTTAGTCAATACTAGGGGATCTGCCAACCGAGCTGGACCTGCCCAATCAAACCTGTTACGTACTGTAGAAGGGGATAACATTCCTGTAGTGCACGTAAGAAACATGCTGGGTAAAACAGTCTGGGCTACTCCTGTCTCAGGAAAAGGCAAACCCATTCATGGGATTGCTTTTGCTCAGGGACCTGGATGCACTTGGTGGGTAATGCAAAAGAATGGGGAGGTCTGGTGTGTACCTCAGGGGGATTTAATACTGGGTGAGAATAGCCTATGAGTTGAATTGTAGTATGTTAATTATATATAATACTGTATGTCATCACTACCATGATTGCTATATACCATAAATGAAAATGATGATTAATTAGAATGTATTGGAAAGAGTGTAACTTGAGCATGACATAAATGGTATGGAATAAGGGGTGGATATCTGTCCTTGTTTCAGTTAGGACAGAGTTAATTTTCCTCCTAGTAGCTGATAGGGTGCTATGTTTTGGATTAGGATGAGTGCTGATAACATGCTGATGTTTTAACCGTCGCAGAGCAGTGCTTACACCAAGCCAAGGACTTTTCAGCTTCTCGCTCTGTCCTGACAGCAGGCAGGCTGGGGGTGCAGCAGGAGCTGGGAGGGGACAGACCCAGGACAGCTGACCCAAACTGGCCAAAGGGGTATTCCATACCATCTGACGTCATGCTAAACAATATATAGGGGTGGCTAGCTGGGGTAGGGGGGCTGGCTGCTTGGGGACAGGCTGGGCGTCGGTCAGCGGGTGATGAGCAATTGCATTGTGCATCACTTGTTTCATACACATTATTATTATTATTATTATTATTATTATTATTATTATTATTTTCCTGTCTTAATAAACTGTCTTTATCTCAACTCACAGGCTTCGCTTTCCCATTTCTCTCCCCCATCCCAGAGAGGGAGGGGGGAGGGTGAGCGAATGGCTGTGTGGTGTTTAGCTGCCGGCTGGGTTAAACCACAACAGTCTCAGGCAGCGTTCAGAGTTTTCTGTGCCACATGATACAACATATATCCTGGCTTTTCAACTTGAAAATGTTACAGATAACCCCTTCCAGCCCCCAAGACCCAAACCTGCATGGTCTAACATAATTTATTAGTCCTACAACCATACCCTGCCATACTTGTTCACTCTCTTCCCCAGGCCTCTGCAAGCCTGCAGCAGATCAAAACACAAACACATCTGTAAACTACAAAGACTGAAAAGCCAACACCTTCCCTGGATTTGTCTCAGATTACTTCATGAGATCCATTTCTTGGACATAGACATTAATTTTATACCTATCCACTTGTCAAGTGAATCTTGTCCATAGACTTCGGAACACCTAAAAGACCATGTGTGATAACTGAATCCGTGTTCAAATTACCTGAATCTTCTTCCAAACCCCATGAAAAGGGCCTTAATCAGGCACATCAATCTTCTGTTATCTCTCTGCTTGAATTTTGCTACTCACTTGTGTTCACATACCTAGACACAGAGTGCCCTTGGGGTTCAGGGAGTCACAGTTACTTAACATGCTTATTCAGAGAAAGACACTGATCTGTACAGCCACACCATCCAAACAGTCCAATGGCTCTCTTCTTAGGTAACAAGTGACTTTCTTTTCCCTCGTCTGTGATACCGTTCAATGACATTCACCATTTTGGATGCTAAGAACAAAATGCAGAGAAGGTGTCCTGCTTCCTGCTAAGAAATGTGAAAGCCAGAGACACAAAAATCCAGCTTAGTGGACTCTTTTAGTGAATATACAATACAGAAGTATAAAATCTTAAAATAGGCTCCTTTGGCAATATTTTTTTCTTCTTCTAAGTTAGCAGGTAGATGATGAAACAGCTTGAGAATGTTTTGCAGTTCCCTATTGTGACCTTTAATAATGTCAAACCAGCATTTACAACATTGTCTGGAGAAGTTCAACCCAAGAAAAATCTTGGCTAGCTTCTTCAACACAGCCTAAACCCTCTGGTTTGTGTGATGTTCATTCAAATGGATTTTTAGTCATCTTTTTCAGAGTCATATTTCCTTTCTTCGTTGATAGCTATGGGGTTGTCCCTGTATGGTGGTATACTTGAGGTGGTGGTATTGATCCCAAATCTGCCCTAATGTGAAGAATTCATATGTCTTTTTTGTGTCTCAGTGACTACATCATCAACACTGGGGCAATGGTTTTCACCGTGAGTCTTAGGGTTTCAGGAAAAAATGTACATTGAATGTTGAACAATGCCCAGACAAGCTGTGGGTGCCCCATCCCTGAAGGTGTTCAAGGCCAGGCTGGATGGGGTCTTGAGCAACCTGGTCTAGTGGGAGGTGTCCCTGCCCATGGCAGTGGGTTGGAACTAGATGATCTTTAATGTCCCTTCCAACCCAAATCATACTATGATTCTATTCTCTAGTACTTTCTGGTTTGCCAAACCACACATGTAAAGTGTGTCAGTTTCTCTCTGTTGCATTTTCTTGCAGTTTCTACTTTACAGTATTTAGAGGAAGTAGACTAACAAAATATATAAGGCATTTATTTCTTTTTAGAGGACTTCCTTGAACACAGGCTATGTTTCTGCAAACACTAATACCAGATCCACACAGTTCTGGATCACTGACAGTAAACCTTTCATCTGGAGCAGGCAAAGATATGTCTGTATGATTAGCCAGGTCATTTTGAGTTTTGCTGACTTCATGCTTTTATGCTAGCACTCTTCAGCAGAGATTATCTGATGTAAATCTACAGGTGGACAGGTGATGTTTGATCCATTTCCCTGGGACAATCAAATTCAGCAATGTTTTGTTGTTGTTGTTTTAAATAAATTTGAACCAGAAGCAAGACCTTCCTCTTGTCTATCTCTTTGTATCACCAGGCTGAGGTGTTTCCAGTCAGATATTACAGCCTTAAAACTGGATTTCCTGCACTGATGAATGACTGCTCTTCCAGATTCTCTTCCACTTTGTTTTTGCCTGGCTTTCCACAATAAATGGAGTCAAACTTTCCAGGATGATTCACCGTGGATATGAGCAGACATTATCCTGTACAAATCATTGGGAATCAAGCATATGTTGCTGTTCTCCGACCCTGGTCCTCATAGTACAAACTGCTATCACTTCTACTTTGTCATTGCTACTAATCTGCTCTCTACACTACTTTTTATTTGTCAGAAAGGGTCAAGTATTTTCATAAAGTCACCATGATATTATAGCACAGTACTCTCCCATTTTTATCTTTGTCATACCCAGGAAACATGGCATTGTGCCATAAAGCTGAAACAGGAAGTATTTATCATCAAAGGCTAGCTGTGTCAAAAACCTTGTGACACTAACTTGCCCTGCAGAGAACGTTAGTAGCCTGCAGTGAACACACACAAAGTGAAGACCAACGTTGTGTAAAGCAAGCCATTCGTGTGCTGTGGGAAAAAAATGAGAGAGAACCAGCCTGAATCTTTTCCTGCATGAGAAGAGATCGATATCCTAGAAACACACAACATGACATCTTAGATGAACATTCACACCACACCAAACTCAGCAGCTACCCACATACTGCAATCATCTGTCTATCATCAGGTACGCATCTCTGCTTCTTGTTCCTCTGCCATATAGCAGGTTGCATGTTTTCATATGACTCAGCAAAAATCCCTGAGCCAGAACTACTGCACGCTAGATCTGGTAAATTCAATGCTTAGAAGAACCATCCTCTCCTCCCCTGCATTGCCAAGCCAACATGACAACCTCAGTCCTCAGATGAGATACAGAATAATAGAAGTAAATTCATGGCTTCAGTGCTCCACAGCTATCACAGTGGTATCAGAACAATTTGCTCTCCTGGTGCCATGCTTCTGGGTTCCTAGCTCTTGATTTCAGTGGACACGGGGTCCTGTCATAACTGTGCATAAACTTAAGTTCACTTAAGTTCCCAGTGCTGCACCCTGCGGCATTGGCAATGAATAGTAAACTACTTAATGAGTGATAGTCATCTTGTATATATAGCTTTCAAAGGAGCTCAGCATGGTAAAGAATTGAATGGCTTGGTTCTCCTATCCAAAAATAGCGCATGTGGGACAACCCACTTTTTTATTCCAGTAAGTCCAAGCTAGAGTAATAACAGCAGAATTTATACATGGTTTTTATATTCATCCAGTAAACTGCAAGATCATTCTGTTTCTTTTTAATGTCAGTCCCAAGCATGCTTTATTTACTAGACTTGTTTTTATCATTCTTCTCTTGGCTGACTTTCTCCAGATTTTTAAAATCTACTTCACGGTAAAACAAATATAATTTGCTGATCATATTTGGCAGTATGGAATTAGTATAAAACCGCAATAAGAAAAAACATTCTATTCTGTAAGGTAGTGTTTCATTTAATCTCAGTGCCTCCATTTGTTTACATATAAAGTGAAAATAGTCATTTCTCCTGTTTCAAGAACAAAAGTTACACTATAATTATTGATGTTTGCAAAGCACTTGGCAGATGTGCAAGGGAGGGTATGAGTCTAAACGATTACAGTTATAGTACTGTGATTCTGAATTTTATTACCCTGCTTATGAAAATACAAATTTTGCAGATATCTCACTGTAGTCTTCCTGAAAGGCTGGCCACAGAAATTGTGGCTGAAAGGTGTGGTATGGAATCAGCGAAATTATTATCCCTCTCAGAAAAGCTGTGAGAACCCATCACTGTGAATCTGATCTGTTCTTCCTTACAGTGGTGCAGACTGAGAACAGTGATTCAGGATTAACTGTAACTGAGACAAAAATCTGCCCCTTTGAGTCAAATTCCAGGATAGTTCATGTATCCAGGCTCAGAATAGCTTGGCTCTTCGTTTTTCAGACAAATGCCTCCTGATGTAATGCACAGGAAAGGAGGAAGAACATTTCACTGGCAATCGCTGCTATATTCAGGGTTAGCTTCATCTTTCAAAGTGATCAAATTAATTCTGTATTGGTCTGTTTTATATAATCCACAGCTTTTGACCTAACTATCCTCGTTGTAGAGTGGAAATAGAGGTTGGTAGTATAAAAAGTGAATGTCCAGAACAATGAGCTGTCATGACTGTGGTGAGGGTGTCTGTGGAGGGGGGGGGTTACCTCTGCTTGTCCTCAGCAGAAAGCATTTACTATATTTCAGCTCTGCTTCTCAAGCAGAGCCAGTTCCAGGCATCAATATGTCATGAGGCATAAACAGTTCCCCTGTAGGAAAAGTAAAAGCAGTTTTTCCTGTTTGTGAAATCCCCACATTGCCAAGAACAAGAAAGCTTTCGAAACTCCATCTTTGCTGCTCACAGAGCTTCACTGCCTTATAGGGTCTGAATTCCCTGGATTCACACTGGGGGCGGGCTGGGAATGCTGGCTTTTCCTCCTTCTGGGTGATTCTGGGAGGCCCACAGATGATGTCATGGTACATTTTAGGCTACAATAACAGGAAATCATCAAGTGTTTATACTGGCAGACTGGGCTGTGATGTGATTTTCCTCCTGTTCCCCCCTCCTCGCATTGCCCCCACCATTGACTTCCTTGGTATATCTGTTTCCTGTGATTAAAATACTACAAGGTGACAACACTGAAGAGGAAAAGGAAAGTGGGGGAGGGAAATGGGGGAGGGAGATGGGAAGGCATATATTGAAAGGATGGTTCCCCCAGTATCACTTACACACAGAGCATTCCCCCCCCACACGCACACACTGTGTTAGTACAGCAGTCCCTCCACAAGTCAGAAACAGCCCGCTGAGGCACTAGAGGATACACCTATTCCAAGCTGCAGACACAAAACTCTCCCTTCCCTAGCACAGATGAGTCACTGAAGAGATCTCCTTGGCAAAATTTTGGTTCTGCATTTCTCTGTGGCTAGGGAAACTGTGCCACACAGACACAACTGAAAGTATATAGCACAGGCTGATGGACTCCAAGGAGGAGGAGGCTATACTTTCAGGGCGTGAGTCAGAGGAAGGATGCAAATGACCAGTACCCAGAGGCCATACCACAGCATGAGGCCCACATCAGTTTTTGGTCCGAGGTGCTTGAAGGTGATGGTTTCAGGCTGGGTTTCAGACACTGCTTGGGTCAGGGATGCACAGCATAAATGTTACATGTTCTTTTCTTTGCAGCTTGCTAAGACGGAGAGAAGAATTAGGAAGATAAAAGGAAATCCCAAAAGACTAGGGATCCCTGTAAGGACAAAGGGGATCACTTCTAGCACTGGCTTTGTGGCAGTTCAATTTTCCCCAAAGGATATGACATGAATATATCCTTCTAAATCATTTTTACTGCAGTGGACTAGCAGAGCTCACACAAACAGCTCTGAGCTGGTGGAGGAGGTAAGGGTGGCTGCCTCTAGAGCATATATCAGGATGGCTGGAGCTGAAGGAGGATCTATGAAGAGACAGGTCATTTACAGCAATGTGAAAGAAAGTCTGAGGTGAGAAAGATAGAAAATATAAAGAAGTTTCCTGTAAAGGAAGGTGTGTACAAGAAGCATATCTCAAGATAAGACTGTATGCAAACTTACCCTGCTGCAAGGAAATACTATAGACACACCGGAGCCTTGCTTGAGCTCTCCTGTCCCTTGGTTTTCCATGACACGGGAATTTCATGGCTCACAATCATATGAAGATCCTAGTGTGAGTCTTACATCTAGCCACCCTTGTGGCTAAAGGTCTTTTCTGACACCTTCAGCAACTGTCGTAGATTTGCACAGGGTTTGCTTTCTGTTCTAAAATCCTCATTTTCTGTGTATTTTTTTTATTATTATTATTTTTTTAGTGTGTGTTTGCCATGAGCTTGTATGACTACAGCCAAGGCAGCAGAAAAGGCATCCCCTGAAACCATATGAGTGTCCTCTCCATGAAACCCTCTGCTAGAGCCTAACTATGTACTTCCTAGAAACAGGCCCAAGTAAGTTGGGGGACATGAAAGTGGGACTTTTGCTTCCTTTGCAAGTAGAAAATTGCCTCCTGATTGAGGAGTGCATGACATCCGTCTCCTAGCTTCTGTCCTGTGGTAGGGTTTGCTATCTTAACTCTGGCATGAATTGTACTCAGCCCAAACAGTACTTTTTTGAGCTTGCTTGATCATGAAGTGGCACATCTGTTTATCCTTGCTGAGACTCTAAGTGGTTAATCAGGCCTCAGGCACAGCTGATAAAAATGAAGACAGAAAATGAACAGCCTATCTGAGGCCACACTTGTCCCAGCTGATGGAGGTCATGGAATCTTTGTTGATGCAATTGTGTTCTTCCCTTTTCTTCTGCATCTCCCACTCCTTTCTTGTCTCATTCTGCAAGGTCTAGACATGAATAGGGCAGAAAGAGAGAGGGTATCAAGTTAAACAATTTCATTTCTATTGTTTCTTTCTTTCCATTCATGCAACATCAGCAACACTGGAAGCTTTAAATCAGGCCAAGAAGTCTCCTAGATGGAAAAGCAAAAAGGCTGAGACAGTCACTTGGCAGAACTAGTCTAGGCTGCAGGGTCTGTCTTAGAGAACCATGGCTCTGTTTAGAGCACTAAGAAAGCATAGATCTTCAGTTCACAAAACTCAAGAGCAGAAAGACAGTAATATCTTTCAGAAAAAAAATATATATATATACAGTCCTTGTCACTGACACTGCATATATGCTGCAAGTGTAAGTAAGTGTGGTTGACAGCAGTTAGTGGAAGGAACAGGCAACATGAAGATGTGACTTCACTGTTTTAAGTTATTCAGATACTTAACTGCGGTCAGTGGTGGGATGATACAGCCAGCAGTAAAGCCCCTGGTGCTGTATCCTCATTAATGTTATTACCTGAGGCAGCTAATTGGAGCTGTGAGGGAAAGACCATCCCAGCAATGCTCACGCATTCGTTATCCTCCAGCATGGTCCTATCCTGATCTGTAATAAATAGGAAGCTTTTGCCCCAAGCAGACAGCTGGGATCTCAAGCCCACTTAAACATTTACTTCAGTCCCAAAAATGCTTAAAATTAAGCATGACTTCAAATGCTTTGTTGGTGAGGGATCAAGTCTTTCCTCTTTAGCTATCCCAAAGACAAATTGCAGCAGTTTACCACTGGCAAGTTGTATGGACTAATTAGCTTAACTTTAGGAAATGCTTTAAAAATGACACCAAGCTGAGTGTTGCAGTCAATACCAAAGAAGGAAGAGATGCCATTCAAAGGGACCTGGACAGGCTGGAGAAGTGGGCCCATGTGAACCGCATGAGGTTCAACAAGTCCAAGTGCAAGGTGCTGCACCTGAGCCGGGGCAATCCCAGACAGGAGTACAGACTCGGAGAAGAACCCATTGAGAGCAGCCCTGCGGAGAAGGGCTTGGGGGCTCTGGTGGACAAAAAGCTTGATGTGAGCCAGCACAGTGCGCTTGCAGCCCAGAAGGCCAACTGCATCCTGGGCTGCATCACCAGAGGAGTAGCCAGCAGGAGAGGTAGGGGATTGTCCCCCTCTACTCTGCCCTTGTGGGGCCCACCTGGAGTGCTGTGTCCAGGTCTGGGGCCCCCAGCACAAGAAAGATGTGGAGCCGTTAGAACGGGTCCAGAGGAGGGCTACAAAGATGATCAAGGGGCTGGAGCACCTCTCCTATGAAGAAAGGCTGAGAAAGCTGGGCATGTTAAGCCTGGAGAAGAGAAGGCTCCGGGGTGAACTCATTGCGGCCTTTCAATACTTAAAGGGGTCTTATAAAAAGGATGGAGAGCAACTCTTTACTTGCATAGATAATGATAGGACATGGGAGAATAGTCTTAAACTAAAAGACCATTTAAAATCTTAAATTTGCACAATAAGCTTTCACCAGTGATGCTGCCGGCAATATTCAGGGTAGCTAAGAACATGACTTGTTCCTCTGAAAGTGTTCTGAGCTGTCTGAGGCCCCTTTCATCCATTTCATAGGTACAGTAAGTCTGATGGCTTATCCCTCCTGTGAACTGCATCCTACTCTATAATAGCCTTTTAATGGCCTTTGCAGGGGAAGAGAGAGAAGCAGATGGGGTTTTGGCCTTCCTGTCATGAAGCACTTGACTCAGAAATGTCTTGCAAGGGACTTGTGACTACTTTGCCTAAGCCTTGGGGCAGTTTGGGTCCAATAACTACATCATGTTCAAAGCACAGAGTTGCTACATCCCCAGATGGTTCAGCAGCTTGGAGTATTTGGGGATGCTATGAAGTTAACACGGCTAAAACCACCAGAAATTCTGCCCATGAGGTGCAGACAATATTCAAAAACAGCTTATGGGATTAGGAGACTAAGAAAAGAGGGACAGGAACATCAAGATTTTAACTGCTTTCTGGCTGCCAGAGTCCGGGATGAAGGTAGGAGTTAGTATCATATGACAGTGTTGAATGGCCACTGTGTAGCAAGCGGTCCTCTGAAGTTTGGATCCCATTCATCTCACAACCTCTGCAACTGTCTCAGAAGACATAAGATCAAATTGCATCAGCTAACTTGCTGCCACTCTGTGGTGAAAGGGGCGGGGAGGTGTAGCATGAAACCATCTGGAAACTGATGTAAGAAAAGGGTGTGGGACATAGCATGCTTGCCTGCCTTGGTCAGGCTACCAGCTGCAGCTTCAGCAGAGCCTCACTTTGTTGTTACCTCTCAAAGTCTGACTTGAGCAAGAAAACTGGTAACCAGGATGGCTCATTTTGCCTTGGTGCAGAAGGCTTTATTCTTCTTTTCTCTGTTGCTCCTGATGAGTGGACAACACTAAGCTCGAAGTGCTTGGCTGGGACATGAAGCAGCCACAAAACACAAACTGTTATAAAGCCAGTTTAAAAACCTCACGGTTTTATAAAACCTCTTTACACTTTTCTTATTTGGAATATCATGTCTTTATTAATATATTATTGTATTTGTATGTTAACAACACGTGAGCATTTCCTCTTGTTTTGCCTTTATTGCAATGAAGTGGCTTTACCGAATCAAAACGAGACAAATAGGTATTATCAAAGTGAAATGTTTTATGATTTATATATTAGTAATATATAGAAAGCTGCTTTTTCAAATTATCTTCTGCTGATTGGACAAACCTCAAAAGAGACAACTCCAGCTTGTAGCCAAGATGATGATTTCTGTCTTTGTCACTTTGTAAATCGGCTGGATGATTATTCTCTGAAATTAACTACATAATTCATTGCACTGTTGTCTAAGTTAATCATATTTTTAAGTCATTGTTTTTCTTATATACATAGCGCTTCAACTCTCAGAAAATGAGACACTTTCCTCAAGGACACCATAATAACTACATTACTAAGATCATGAACAAGGCACTGAAATCTAACTAAAACTTGGCAACTCTTAATAAATGACAATTTTCTGTATGCTGCTCTTTAACTGAAGAACAAATATTGATCAAGCAACTCTGCTTGCCACCAACACCATGCAGTTTTTTTGAGCTAGTCTTAAAGTACATATTCTTCCTCAGTCAAACCAGTGCTAAATTCTCAGCAGGGATAGATTCAGGGGAACTACAGTGATCTCTATGTAGCTATCACATTGACTTTGACTTAACATTGCTGCTGTAAATTCCTGGTTTTATGACAAATAGGAGTAGACACTAACTGATGTGACAGGAAAGTACATTAGAACCTAAGTGGAGTTGTGTTACAGAGTGGTGAAATGCCCCATTCAGATGTTCGCATTGTGGTTCCTGTGCAGAAATGGGTCTGCAGTACATGTTTTGAGAGCACCCTCTCCTGGGGGCAGCGGTGAAAGCTGCTCTTCTCAATTGCAGAAAATCTCTCATAAAGCATCTGTTAAAAGATGGATGTACACCAGAGGAGCAGGACAAATGGAGATCAGCACTGCACAAAAAAATAAAAATAAAAAATAATCGCAGCACTCTGAACCACCTCCTAAATTTGCATCCAGTACTGTGTAATTGTCCCAGTGGATTTGACTTGGATTTTTAAAATGGGGTCATTGCCTATGTTTATACCATGGATCATTTCCCAGACTGCAGAGAGCTCAAGAACAGGCTTGGCAAACCTCTGCTAAACTTTCGCTATTAATGTGAATTTCTAAGAAGACAATATATGTCCATAGAAAACAGAACACCACTTTGATCCAATTAAGAACAATTCCTATGCAGCTTCATGTGTGGCTTTGCCCTGTTGGCCCTCTCTAGTTGGTGCACAGCAGAGGTGGGTGGAGAACACCTAGACCTTCCTTCCATTTACAGGGTGCTTTCAGCTTCTCGCGTGCTTCATGTTTAAATGTTTGCAGTGTTTTTTCCTTTTCTTTACAAGAAAACTAACTCATTTTAATTGGATTGGAGTAGGGGGAAGTCACCTAGTGTTTCAATTAAAAAAAAAAAATCTTTAAAATGTTATCCTGAACAGAAAAATCATACTGGCAGAAAAAAACTTAATATTGCAATTAAAATACAGTCTAAATGAAATTTACATACAAAACTTATTGTACATAGCAGTTTTTACTTACCAAACAATCTTAACACTTCACCCTGCTGTATAAACAATGAGATGTGGGTTCTTTTCCATACCTCAACAATATTTGTTATTTCAAAATAAAACATAGGTAACACTATCCAGTTAAAAGATAAATATTCGTAATTTATAGCTATGCCTTTATAAGGTAAATGACATTAAAACTGTACTGAGTAATGCAGATTATGTTCTTCTTCTTGAACAGGAAAAAAATAATTTTTATATATCCACAGATATTTTGGTTAATAGCTCAGAGATTTTGTTACATAAAAATCAAGTACTGAAATGAGTTGATCCACTGGAAATGGCCAATGAAATTTTGATCTCACTAAGGCCAAGAAAATGTTGCTAGTGACTTCAGCTGAGCCAAAAAGTTCTGCTGTTGGAGGGCTCCCTTACTGCTACCCAAATGCCACAGCATTTCCTGTGAGCATGCAAAGCACATTATTGAACAGTGCTGGCTCTCAGGACCACAGACAGTCAGTTCAGCCTACTCCCTTTACAATGGTGTGTGAGCACAGGCAAATCAGATGTACTGGCTTCTTTACTAAAAGGTAAAATGAGGAAACAGAACACTTAAAAAAAAAAAAATCCCCTTACCTCCTCCTCACTGTTAGAGCAGGACCCTTTAGAGATCTTTTCAGCATGCAAAATGAGATTATGGCCTGTCAGGCAATGGAGAATATAGGTAGCATCAAGGGTTACATGCCAGCTGAGAGACTATGCTGTGGCCCCACGTCATGGGACTGGGCTGTGTGATGCACATTCAAGCTGTAATGCAGCATCACAGCTTCTCTCCTCACAGCTAGATGAGAGAGCTCAACTGTGGCATATAAAAGAGCATGTGATGCAGTACTGTATGGGAAAGACACATGGGATTCAACAGGTCTGACCACCTGTGCATCATGTACTACAAAGTGAGGCCTCACCATTGGTTTGAAATATGCTAAGGCAGCAACTAAGTGCAGTAAGAACTATATGCTCTCCCTTCCTACCAAAGGGAATAAGCCATGCTGAATCTATTGCTCCACGGCAAAGGGGAACAGAGGTTCTGATGTCAATGGTGTTGATGTTTCTTGATCCTTTTCAGGTTCCGTTTGAAGATAGCAATGTCGTAATAGTTTTTAAACTTCACTAGGAAAATGGGGATTGAATGATGATAGTTAACTTGACCAATACTGCAGCTAAGGCTGCTGTCACTTGGCCAGCTGTGGTGAGAGGGATGACATCTCCATAGTCCGCTGTAATGAGTGTGATCAGTGCCCACCAGAAGCAAAGAAGAATGTTAGTGAAGTGTAGCTTCTTTTTGTAGGAAGGTTGACTACCCAGCAACTCCCCATAGAAAAAGAGAGAGACAAAGAAGAGTGTCTGAAAGGTCAAAATCATCAGCAGGATTCAAATCTCTCTGAGAATAGACTTGAGGGTGTAGCACAGAACTCTGAAGATCAGTGTTGTTTCTATCAGGTTTGGTATCTTCAGGAGTTTGAAGAAATGGACAATGCAAGTAAAGCCCAATCAAAACACCAGGCTTGTCATTCTCTGAATTTGCCCATCCACAAAGAGTTCAATATAAACGGGGAAGAGGGAGAGGAAGTCAACCACATTCAAGAGATTTTGGAAGAACTTCTTGTCTGGACAGAAACAAAATTGCACAGAGAACTCAAAAGTAAACCAGAGAACACAGAAAAGCTCCAGATGAACCAAGTAGGCAGCCTGGTGGTAATAGGGTTCATAGTAGTTGTGGGAGACCTCAGCACTGCTAACAAAGGTGAAGGTAGCAGTAAAGAACTCAAATTGTGCCTTGGTCTCCTCACAGAATATGAGAATTCCAAAGACGAACAGCAGAGAAACAAAAGTCAGGCACTGCAGAGGGAGGAAAGGGCATATGTGCAATTAGTCCAACAAACAGGTATCGCATAACTTCACAGCCCCACCACAACCCCATGATCCCCTCTACAGGCACAGTACAATTCCAGACAATCTTTTTCAAATCACCTGATCGGCACTGTTTTGCACACATGACATGTATTTTCTCCTTTCAAATTTGAAAAACCACGGAGAGGATTGGGTTCAAAGAAAAAATATACTTAACTCCTGTATCTGAATTTGTAAGGAAGGAAAAATATCTGACATGCTGGACTAATGCAGACAGACTTACACTAAGGGTCTCTCCAGGACAAAATATTGGCTCAGGATATGCCAGCAGTGCAGAAAAGCATCTTCTGTTGTCTCAGACTTGCATTTGTTGCTCAGCATACCTGAGGTTTGAAAGAGGCACAGGGCATGCATTTTTTTTACAGAGAACAGGGACAAGAGGTGAGAAAAATGAGGTGTCTGTTAATGAGAAGAGAGAGGTTTGTTGGTTTGTTTTAATCTGGTACTCCAAATATGGTTATCAAAGTCCCAAACTCATTAGTATTTTTCACGGACCCATTCCAGTAATCCCAAAGGGCACAGGCTGTGTGCATCTCCACATATAAAATTACTTTAGCACTGAAAGAGGAAAAGTTTTTTTCAAAGACAGACCAAATCTTTGGCTGCCACCTGCTTCTCCAGCTCTCTCTTCTTTCTGTCTGGACTATAAGGCACTGGTTATCAGTCTGTTCACTTTCACCCCAAATGTCCAACTCCTCTAACTGCACTTCTTTGTTATTCAGCTTCAGCCAGCAGCAGGATGCTACTTGTGCCTCCTTTATCTCCCCAAAAGCCAGCTCTTCTTCTAAGACTGACCTACAGGTATCTATGGGGCAGTGGAAATGCTTGGTCCTACAGTAATTCAATATGAGGCTAAAGATCTCAGCACTCCTATCAAAAAAGAACACTTTAATGGTGGGATCATAGTCATAGATGCTTGGGGCATGGGACTCCATGAGGCTGCACAGCTTAGTCCATGGAAAGGTGCGAAGGGTGCTGCTCTATGTCTCATATATGACTCCCCCAATATTCAGGATGATTTTTTCCTTGGAGTCATCTGTCTGTGAGGGAGGCATAAGTTGCCTCAAGCTTTTGTTTATCTTCAGTGAAAAAGAGAACACAAATTAAAAGTAAAGTAGTAAAGTTCTGGGGCAGGAAGGTTTTCCAGGATACCTCATTCCAGTGCTTTTAAAGCACATTTTGTACAGGAAACCTATATCTCCTATGAGGAGGAAAACCTCTGCCATTCCCCATCATATTCAGTGCCTGTTCCTACACTCTGCTCCATGGTTGTTTTGTCTAAGCACTTTTCAGGAAATGCAAGAAAGAAAATGACAAACATACGGCTTGTACTGCTCCCCCTCTCAGCCTCTCCCCAGGGGGAGAGAGAGCACAGAGTCCAGAGCTATATCACCTCTCCCTCTGCAGGAAGCTGCTCCCTACCTGGAGCCTTTATGCAGGACTCCTAGACTAGATAAAAATGATAAAAATGTAGAACAACATGCTTTCTACTCCTTCAGGGCTGTCTCACATATCTGAAGAGCATCAGAACCTACTGCCAAGGCCTCTGGCATCAGAAAGCACGTTCAGTTGCTTATTTCCTGTAATACATCCCTTGACAAGCATCACACATGTGAGGCTTGACCCAGCATCCCCTGCATTCAGTGTAGAACTTCTGCTGACTTCACTGAATGCAGGATTAAGCGTAAGGGCTACAAGGGTGCAGACATTGCTTTGTACTTGCTGCACAGGTATCCACACGTAATGATTCTAAGCAGGTTAGAGCAATTACTCATTCAGAAAATCTGAGCTACATTGGCCTCCGTTGCGTAGCTGTGTAAAGAACACAGTGTTATTTGAGATCCCTGCTAAACTTGTCTTTATCTGTTTAGAATTTCAGATACCTCTCACTTAGCATACTAATCCCCATGTGAGAAGTGAGCCAAGAAGTAGCATTTCATATTCTTACCTTCGCAACTCTGCAAACAGAGGAAAGGAGAAGAGACTGGGAAGAACAGAGACAAATTCAGTGCAAACATAATGTTCGGTGGCTAGTGTCCAAAGCTCAAGTCTCAGATGCCAAAAAACAAAACCAGCCAATAGCACAGAAGAGGTGCAGAGGCCCCAGTCTCTCATTCTCTGCCCTACCAGCAGTCACTCTCCGTGCTCTAGGGAATAACACACAAAAAAGAAGGCAACAGCTGCCAGTACAGATGCACTCCTGACTGCTCTGCCACCCACTGCTCTCCTAACAACTTCAAAGGGCCAGGGTGTTTGGTGAATACGTGGAGCTCAAATGTCTTACAACCAATTAGAGATTAAATTGTCAAGCCATAGAAAGGCAGATAGAGCATCATTCTTTCTTAGCAGTGCCTTATTCAAATTAAAATAACATAAAAAACAACAGAAGCAAACAACCAACAACAACAAAAAAGACTCAACCCACATCTTCTTGACACACTCCCTCCTTTTTAATTGGTTTAAAGGGCTTTTACTTCATTTCTGGGTACCCCAAAGCTTAATCTTTTGCACCCCCTCATTTTAAGTGCATTTATTGGTCATTGATTACTTCGGGAAGAAGTCTGGCACACAGTTGTTGATCCCAGTCAAAAAAAAAAAAAAAGAAAAAGAAAGAAAGCATTTGCACTGCACATTAAATTTCCTTTCTGTTGATATTCCAAGACTGTTTCTAGGTATCACCTCTGCTTATTTCAATCCCTCTGGAAAGAAATCAGGAAAAGGAATTTCCCTCTTCCCAGCCAGAGCAAGATTATTCAGAAAGGCTCTGGAGGCTTCTTTTTCAGTTATACAAGAGAAAAGCAGTTTCAGGTCCTTTTAGAGAAAGTATTATCACAGTTTACCTCCTGGATTTTCTTTATTTTAATCCACTACCTACATTACCCTGATACATTGAAATCTCTTTTCAAAGAGGTTTTCTGTCTAGGCCTTTTTAGCTAAACAGCAGTCTGGTTCTTCGTTCCTCACCGGTACTTCACCTGTAGGTACAAGTAACCACATTTGCCCTAACCATCCAGATTCCCAAAGTACTACAGAGACACCACAGACAATCTTGTCCTCTTCTCTCAGCCGATACCACATTAAGGCTGCAGAAACTGGTATAGCAAATTGCTGCCAACCTTGGGTGGGTCATTCAGGACAACAAGCCATCTTTGCCCACCACCTCCCAGTTTTGCACTGAGCAACCTCATGGCCAGACATCACAAACAAAGCAATAGCACAAGCATAATTCCCCTTTGATCCAGACTCTGAAAGCACATGAAGCATGTGAAATCTGTGCTAGTTCAGCCTTTGCTTCCATTTCCCTCTATTACAGACATCAAATTCTTCACATCTTTCTTGCTCTCCAGAGAGCGTAAGAATGAAAAATACTCCTTTAAATTTAATCTCTGATATGTCTCTGAGGATATGGAAGCAGGAACAGGTAGTCTGATCAAGTTTGATGCATCCTATCTGTTCCACAGCATTGCAGTATTTGGCTTTTACAGACTTTGCATTGCAGTTGACTTCTGAAACCCTGAAAGAATTTGGAAAGCAAAATGACACGATGTTCCTGTACTCTGAATAAGACCCCTTGATTGCAGTAAACAGCTTGTGATTTCAGAACATTTTTAAAGCAGATGAAAAGTGCTACTCCATTTCCAGAGAACAGGGCCCTGCTCCAATTTTTGTCCCTGTCTCATACCTTCTGAGATTTCACTTTCACTGCATGAGACACCGCAGGAGTTTGGCAACAAATGTCAAATCTGTTCCCTCAGCCTTACAGTTCTTCTGAGTAATGAAACTTTTGTTTCGTTTTGACCTACCAAAGAACACAGCAGACTTTTGGGGGTGTGGGCATGAGGCTGAACTGATATATTATTCAAACATGGCATTTTAACAGACCTCATTCAGCTTTGCTGGACACTGAACTGCTTCAAATGCTGATGACTAAATCCATATACTAATGAAGTCTGAGCAACCTTCTTATTTTCCAGTCCCAGAATTTCTGTAGCATTTCTGTCCCATAATTTTCTGTATTTAACAAATATTTTGTAATGGGCAGAATTTCTAGATTTGTTTTTCTATTGACTCACACTGAGAAGCACATGTTCTGAACTATGCAATCAGGTATACTCATGTTAGTCCAAAGTAGCGTAGGCTTCATTAACTGCACTTGTGCTAGAATATAAAAGGAATTTTAGCTTTCCAGTATAAGCAGAGAATGCTCATAAAAACCTGTTGAGGATGATTAACAGTTCTGCAAACAAAATCTTGCTTCTGAATATTGAATAAAAAGCTTAAGCTACCCTAAAATCCAGACAGTCTTGAGGAAAGACAGAACCAATCTACAGAAGGGCCTGTAGCTACTCAGAACAATCCTCAGTACTGTTGAAAACAAGGGTCTGAAAGACATCTCATCTGGAAGAAAAGTCCTTTTGAATATTTGGAACAAGCATATCCACCCAGTTTCTTTGGCCTCAGACATTCATTAAGCAAAACCGTTGATGGAAATTGTCTGTTCTCTTTCTCTTTCAACTTACTAACAGGTATTTAAACTCAAGAGGGTCACTGTTATTCAATATTTTCCTAGATATGGACTCCATACACTAAAGAACAATGGAGCAAGTAATCCTGGAAATCACTTCCATGCACACGAAGGACAAGAAAGTCATCTGATGTTTTTGCTTCTCCTTCTGATTGACAAAAACCAGACAGACTTCACACCTCCTCAGCCTTCAAGCTAGGTAGCTGATTCCTCCAGAGAAAGACAGACTGTTCTTCTGATTTGTGGGATATTTTCTTGTAAAGAAATTAGATATCCAAAAGTCTGACCTGTATGGTTAAGCAGCTTCAACAAGTTTTGGCATTACCTGCTTGTATTCTATAGGTTATATAGGAGATGGGTGAATAGGCTAAAATCAGGATAACATATTACACTTACCTTTTCTGAATGTCAGGCTAGGTAAAAATGTCCTTTTGTACATTGCTGTATGTTCTTCCTCAATAAGATAATATGCAAGAAGCTGAGGCACTAACTACAACATCAATTTGCTCAGGATCATAAGGCCAGATACCTCCTGTTACATCCAGCAACAAAGTCTAAGTCTACCCTTTCATCAGATCACAAAAGGTAAATATTTACATCCAGATAGAATGTTGTATTGTCACCCTTCACAAACATTTTTTTACCTCTATATAGACAGAAAATAGTTCTTTCAATTTTCTGCACAACTTGGTTTTATGTCAATGGGTAACATAAATATACAATAAAAAGAAAAGTATTTTCTTAGTATTTTTCAATTTCTATGCTGGCAAAAATTACAGATTCAGCTATTCCCCAACTTAATCTCTCAAATATGTTTAGAGAAGAGAAACAACGCAGCAGACAATGAAAAATTACCTACAAACTGTTTTTCAAAGAAAATGGTACACTACAGAATTTCATATAGGTGCAGCCATAAAATCAAAACTTTTACTAAAGAAGGGGGAGGTGAGTGGTTGTCCCCTTATTTTGGAAAATCCATGCATTTGTAACCCATCCATGCAATGATGATTTTGACCTCCTGATGTACTCAGCTTAAGAAAGGGAAGTAAATCTGACTGGAAAAAAAACAGGTGGATACATTAATCTAGGTTACATTACATAAACCATGACCTTTGATCAAACCCCAGAACACATCTAAAACTTGTATTTATAACACACACTATACAATTCGTTATGGACCAATGCAGGAAAGCAGCTGTACTGCAATCAGAATTTTACTGTATCAGCACACGCCTTTGTGTATTACTGTGTCTAAGGAGCACTATCTTAAGAGTTCCCTATCTGCTTGTTTGGATGCAGGTCCCTATTCCCCAGGCATGCAAAATGATTTTCCAAAGTGCCAATTTTTGCAAGTTACAGCTGCACGAAGAGGGCAAGGTGGTGCTCTCAGGAAGGTACTATCTGAAAGAAAATATTAACAGAAATACTTTTTCTGTGATCTCATTTACAAAGCTTATTTACCACAGTAGTAGAAGGATTGGATTTTGGTCGATTTCTGCTGTGGCTCAACTTCATTTTTATCCACTGCTTTTGCTTAGGGTCTTTATTCTCCTTAGTAACAGAAAATCTATCAATCAAACAAACAAACAAAAAAGTTCAATTTTTTATTATGATTATTAATTTTAAAATTGTTAAATTTAAATGTCATCTAATGTGATTTGACTCAGATCACACATCAAGCTCCTGGTAGGGCTGAAAACCCCCACATCTTGTGTATAATACTCTGTATTTTCCAGCGGGTCTTCCTAAGTAACCAGAACCTAAGGCTTAGCTTTGCTGCTGGCAACGTCACTGAGAGCAGCTCCCATGGGCTTCCAGCTCCAGCACGTTTTTCCCATCCCACCTTGCGGTTCTGTCTTCCCCTGGCCTCTAACATAAGCATATTCCTGGGCTCGCACAAACTGCCCGACGAGAATCATAGAATCACAGAATCACAGAATAACCCGAGTCGGAAGGGACCCACAAGGATCATCGAGCCCAACTCCTGGCACCACACAGGTCGGCCCAAAATTTCAGACCATGTGACTAAGTGCACAGTCCAAACGCTTCTTAAACTGCGACAGGCTTGGTGCAGTGACTGCTTCCCTGGGGAGCCTGTTCCAGTGGGCGACCACCCTCTCGGTGAAGAACCTCTTCCTGACGTGTAGCCTAAACCTCCCCTGCCTCAGCTTGACACCATTCCCGCGGGTCCTGTCACTGGTGACTAAGGAGAATAGATCGGCGTCACTGGTGACTAGAGAGAATAGTTCGGCGAGAGAACAGGCGATTAAAACAAACAAACAAACAAACAAACAAACAAAAAAAACACCACAAGCCCCACGACCCAGCACCCGCCCGCCGCCCCTGGGCAGCCGGAAGCGGCGCGCCCCGCCCCGGGCCGGGCCGGCGGAAGCCGGGCGGGGGGCGCGGGGCGGGCGGCGGCATGGCGGGCAGGCGGCAGTGGCTGTGCGGGACTCGCAGGCGGCTGAAGCCGCTGCGGACGGTGGTGGCGTGGAGGGGCAGGGCGGAGTGGGACCAGGTGATGGTGGGGCTGTACTGCGGGGACGGCCGGCTGCAGCAGGAGGCGCTGGATCGGGTCTCGGCCTGGAAGAGCCGGTACGGGCCGCGCGCCGGCGGGGAGTGGGAGCGGGGAGCGGCCCTGCGGAGCTGTCGCTGCCTCCCGGGCCGCCCCCTGCGGTCCCTGAAGCGGCCGTGCCGGCTGCGCGCCCCGGGCTGCTCCGGCACGGCCTGTCGGGGCCGCAGGGCCGGCCGCGGTGGCGTGCGCAGCCGCGGACGCCTCGCCCTGGGGGGCCCCTTCTCTGGGCAGTCGCCTTCGGACACACGGATGGCGCCGGTGATAGGGGGCGCGGGGGGAGGCAGGAGCCCTGCGTGCCCGCAGCTTCCCGGACTCGTTCTGCTCAGGACAGCGCGGCGCTCTGAGCGCGTCCGGGGCCCCCACGTCGCTTTACTCTGTGTTGCCTCTGCTGCACCGTAAAGGAATCCGGTCCAGTTATAGCGACTCGTGCTGTATGAGTGACATGAGTGCTGACGTTTGGCATGTCAGTAGGTACTCATTTAACCTGCCTAGGAGCAGCTGTTTAATCACTGTTCCAAATAAAAGTCTTCTGGAAGAAGCCTTACTGTCTGCATACCTGTTCTCAGGCTGCTTAGTACCACAAAGCACAAAAAGTATTGTGAAGGCTACCCTTTTTGTAGGGGGAGTGTATTCTTGTGAGGCTGCTCATCATTTCTTTAATTTCTAGGTATGGCCCCAAAATGCCTCTTGCAGTGGATTGTACTGCCGAACTGATTCGTTGCAAGGTTCTGGATTCATCTGGCAGACTGAGGTCACACGAGCTCATCCTGTCCTATGGTCTGGCCCTTGTAAGGTAGGACTCTGAAGGCCTCTGTCCTGCAAGGAAAAGAGAGATCTGGATAGAGAGCATTATTCAGCTGTCTCATTTCACTTTAGGTCTCTGGGACCCCAGTGTTATATGGTTTGTGGGGGATTTGTCTCTGGGGTTCCAAGTTTCTTTGCAGCTTTTGATAAACTTATTTATCTTTTCTGTAACCTGCATGCAGATTTGTCAACTTGATCACAGAAAGGAAACAGAAAATGGTCAGCATTCCACTGAGACAATTAGCCATAGAGGTAAATATTTAATAAAAGTTAACCAATAACTTATGTATATACAGAGAGCATGTACGTTGGCTATGAATAACATTAGGAGGAGTTGTCAGGGTCATTCTTTCATAAGCAAATAATGGATACGGATGCCTGTACACTCCAACTGCAAAGCTTTGAAGGTGCTTGATGTTCTTTAAAGTCACATTAGGAGTAACAAAGGCTGATGATGTTCACTAAAACATTTTGAATCCTGTGTGATTGAATCTTTAGATGCAAATAGTCCCACTTGACATACATGCCACCTGTTTTTATTACTGAGAGATGGAAAAAGAGCTAAATCTATAGTTTATAAATTCAATTCTTTGAGAACCAAGATAATGCATTAAAAGCACTTAGTTATATTTGCAGGCATTTTCATCTTGTCATTCTCAGTTGTTTAAGGTGAGTTTCTGTTTGGAGGATGGAAGATTCAAGGTGTAGTAGTAACTTGAGTCCTTTTATTGCCAGCTGCACTGAGCATCGTTTCTGGGTTTGAACAGCAAATTTTGATAGGGATGAGCAGATAGTATTTGAGACTCCTAGATATGCAGCCTTGTCCAATGACTCTATATGGGAATGGAGAATTGTCTTTTGTTTGTTTCTTTTTTAAGAAAAGTGCTGCTACTCACTTTTTAACACTGATCAAACTTGCAAATAGAGACCTTTAATAATTAAAGTCAGTTATCCATGGGAAAAATGCAAATACAACTTACAGTATATATGATTTGAGTATTTTGTATGATATGATCATATCTTCATTACAAACTGTCATCCAGAATGTTTCATTAGTTTAAATACAGTTTAACTGGTTGATACATCATTAAGTTATACATAGTGCCTCTGACTGAAAAGACAGCTGTTGTTGCAAGAAAAGTTGAAAAACTTAAACTGCGAAATCCAGCGTTTGTATGGATGCTAGGCCCCAGGAGGACCGGGGTCAGAGAGGAGGGGTCTCAGCCCACCCTTGAAAGGGGAAGCTAGAGAAGTGGTTCCCACTCGGGAAGAGGTTGTCTGCAGCCTTGCAGAGCTGCATACGGTTGGACCCGATGCCGTGGGAGTTGTGTGGTGATGCCTGTTGCTGCTTTTGCAGGTGGATATCCCCATCTGGGTCGTGGATCTCCGCCATGAGCTGACCCACGGGAAGCTGCCCCACCTGGCTCTGTGCCGCAAGGGTGAGTGCCACTGTCAGATGGTGTGGGAGGGCCTTGCCTGCAGTGCACTCGGGCAGCGGTGTCCCCTCAGGCC
Source organism: Cygnus atratus (assembly GCF_013377495.2). Taxonomy (NCBI): domain Eukaryota; kingdom Metazoa; phylum Chordata; class Aves; order Anseriformes; family Anatidae; genus Cygnus; species Cygnus atratus. Next base: position 21,224,662 of record NC_066374.1, read on the forward strand.
GCATCACAACAGGTACAGAGCCCTGAGGGGAGCAGCCCTCCCTGCTGGGGCCCTGCTGAGCGGGCTGCGGGCTCATCCTCATGGGGAGAGTTGTGGTGTGAAACGCCTGTGACGGTGTGCCGCAGCCTTGTGGGGGTAGCTGAAGCGTGCCCATTGAGGAGCATGCAGAAGAGGAGGGGAAACCAAGGCTGTGGAGGGGATGTTGCTCTTCACTCTGCCCTGCCTTCTGTTGTTGGGAGAGGTGGGGCAGAATCCCAGTTTTTGGGAAGGGGAAAGTGCAACTGGATGTAGCCAACGTTAGGCTTTCAAAAAGGACTGGAGGTTCTCTAACTTTGTGGGAAGGAATGACCTTCCATTTGATGGGGCAGGTGTTCGGAGACTTTCTCCTTCCCCTGAAAAAAAATACTGGAAACAGTAGTTCAGCCCTATTGTTTCTTTACAGCACATGAAGTTCACGTCAGGGAAGGAGGTGAATGCTTTTCCTGATGGTTTAGATGTACCCAAGACTGTTAAAAAAATCAGTTTAGGGGGAGATGCAGTAGGTAACGCAACCCTGAATAAATGACCAGCTCATAGTCTATGAAAGAATTCCTGGGAATTTGGGGTTAAACACTGAGGAGCCAGAGACATAACCTTCGGCAGGGTCCTAAATTGAACTTGGTAGCAAAATATTGATGGGATAAAAGGGTTTCTCTTTCCATTCTATCTAAGGTATGCCTACTGTAGTCTGCACCAAAAAAAATAATATTTTTGCTTTAGACATTGTGTTGATAATGGGGCTATAAAAGAATTGACTTGTTTTCTCATCAGAATGCCACTGCTGGGACTTAGTTTCCGCTTAAATGTGGTGTAGCTTGAGTAAGGAGTGTCCAATCTGTTTTGTTGCCAAAAAGGCAGTGGGTGGGTGTTACCAGGGCTGCAATACTGTGTTGTGTGGGTTTTTGTTTTGTTTTGTTTTTCTAAACTCACTCACATTTTCATTAATAGAATTGTATGTGATTTCAGGGTTTGTTAATGGTGTTTCTTTTCACAGTGCAAGTTAGCAATATGCCACCTGCGTTTTTTGTTAAATAGGAAAGTAAACCTCACTGAGAAGAGAGTGTTTTATGTTCTCCATTAGGTTGTGATGTTGTGCTGGACTGGCTACGAAAGACATATTGGAGCCGTCAGTTGGGCAATAATTTGTGTGAAGAAAGTGAGGAGGAGGAGGAGGAGGAGGAAGAGGAACAGGAAGCGATGGAAGCAAACACAGAATTGGACAATGACACATGGGAGGTTCAAACCCCACAGCATGAGGCCTGTCAGAAGCACAAGGAATTCCATGGTAGGTGTCCCTGGAACAATAGCAGATAAAAAGAATTAGATCTGTCCCATCCTAGCAAAACAGTGTCATCTTTGATCCCTGACAACGGATAAAGGTATACCTTCAGCTCATGTTTTGGGATTGCTTTTTGGATCTTGATGGATTCTGTGGTAACTGACTTTTCTGACCTAAGTTCACTGAATTAGTCGCATAAAATCTTTTACTTGTATTGAATATGCAGTATCGTAATCAGTAACAGCAGTGACACAGGGATGGTTTAAGACCAAGCATTGTGAAAGTTAATTCTAGTGTCGTGACGGCCATAATTTTGGGATTGAGATGGCTACTGAAAAAGTAGACTATGTTCCTTTTACAGCCCTCAAAACATTGTCAGTTCATAACTTGAGCAGGAGCAGAATAAAGGCAGTTCAGCTAGTTTCTATGTACTTAGCATGTAGACAGGAAATCACTAGCTGCCAGTAGTATGTTTAAAAAAAACAACACACACAAAAAACACAGGTGACTCAACCAGAAAATAAGCTGGTAAGACATAAAGTGCAAAAACAATGGCAGAAGTTTGGTAAACTGTTCCAGTGGTTGCTTTTTCATCACCAGAAGTCTCTGAACCCTATAATTAGGAGCTTTACTCAATAGATTTGATTGACTTACTGGAGGAAGCCTTCTAGTCTGTTTCAAGTGAGATTTTAGAGTAGCTTCTCTCAGGCTGAGAAAGTTGGGGTTCTTCAGCCTGGAGAAGAAAAATCTCAATGGACACCTTATAGTGGCCAATTTATGGTTTTTTTTTGAGCTGTCTGCATTTATCCAACTTGTCTTTGTCCACTGCTAGTGATAAAATACTGAACCCCTAGTTCAACACCACTTGATAAGATTTACATTGCGAGAAAAGTCTGGAAGTTGCAGGAGTCTTCAGAGTATTGCCTAAGACAGAGCTGCAGCTCACAGCTGTAGAACTGCAGAACTAAGCAGCTTGCCTATATACAAGAAAACATTGTATAGTTGATCCATTCCCTGTTTAAACTATATATTTATGCTTATTTCTAGAAAAAGTCAGAGATGTGCTGATATCCTACAAAGATGAGCAATTTCGGGTAAGGTGCTATTTCATAGAATCATAGAATATCCTGAGTTGAAAGGGACCCCATTAAGATCATTGAGTCCAACTTCTGAATTATATCCAAATTATGTCCAATGTTCATCACTTAAAATTGGGTTTAGAAGAATTTACAGTGTTGGTAGGTAGGTTGTTGACAGAATACAAACATCAGCAAAAAAAAAAAGTGTTAATTCCTCTAAAGGATAAATGTAAGGCCTGAAGTCACTGGAGAAATAACTTTAGCTTTCAATTCATTTCTCACCTACTTTTTGAATACTTGAGTGTAGGATTCTGATGGGATCCTAGTGGTTGCATTATTCAGCTACCCCACCACCACCACCACCACCAGCTGTTTTGTCTTTAAAGCTTTTCAAAATATTCCATCGTCACACTGTCAAGTCAGAATGGAGAGAGTTATATTTGCTTGCAGTTTGAGTGTGCTTTAAAGCAACTGTTCACAGCCAAACAGCTGTTAGATGTACAATTCTTTTCCTTGCCTTCTGAAAAAATATGGGGAGCTATGAGGGAATTCTTTTCAACCTGTATAGCTCTTTGGTTTGGAGGGCTTGTCTTTTCATTCATGCTTTCTTATTTCAAAGAAATTTAATAAAGTATAATTATAAAAATGACTAGGCATGTATTGGGCCTCTCCTGTCATCTTAGAGGAAAAAGTGAGAATTTCATTACTGTTCCTGAGCAGAAAAACTAATTACTATTTCCATAAATTCAAGGGTGTTTTTTATTTTGGTTTCGTATTTTTTGGTCATTTTCCCAGGATTACTTTGTTTTGAGGGTAATGCGAAGTAGGGGAGTAGGAAGAAAGATTGTGTAGAAGGAGAAAACCTGGGCTTTGCGTTATTCTTAAAACTGCAAATGATAAAAGTTCCTGCATTCTTCCCATACTAGCTTTTCTTTCTTCATTCTTTCCGCAGTTCTGGGTAAGTTAAGACATTTATAGGAAAAACACAATTGTAATCAAAATTAAGTTTGTTTTCATCCCCTGGCAATCATAGGAGCATTTAATGACTAAGGCTTAATGAAGTAATTCTGTCTGCAGTCTAGGGGTTTATATATGCCAATCTCTCTATCCCATTAACAGCTGTTAATGAAAGCACAATACCCTAAGACAAACTCAGTTTGAACCAAGTAATCTTGATTTCTAGGCCCCTGCTTTATTCTCTAATCCATATTCATTTATTAGATTCAGCCAGATAGCCTTCCTTTTATACTGCTACTGCATTATATTCAAGGATGTAATATGTTGCTTATTTTTAGAGACTCCTTGGTGCCACCTTTTTAATGCAGTTTTTTTTTCTGAGTATGACATGACTTATATTAATTTTTAATATACCCCTAGGAAAGGGAACTTTGTGAGTCTTTTTCAAGTGCTCTTTATGAAGTACATATCACATGGGCATCTGGTTTTCATAGCAGTGCCTTTCTGTTGACCATTGGAGTATATTTTCTGTTAACACTTGGATTTTTCCTTCACTCAGGTTATGCAGACAGTCCAGTCTGTTTCGAAGTCTCGAGAATTGTGGACTAATTCTTCTTCAGAGGTGGACTGGATTTTGGCTCAGATCAAAGACTTGATGCAAGAGAACAGGTACATCTCTGATAAGGAACTGAGGTGAAAGGTACAGTGCAGAGCTGAGCCTGTACACCTGTTGCACTACCTTTTCACTGTGTGTTGTTTAGCTGATCCTGGAAAAGGCAATTGGTTGATTTCCTCAACATCTTTGAGCACTGAGTTGTTAATCTATGTTAATGAATAATGTTTCTCATGCTAGATGGTCTCCTAAGTGTTGGGTGCTGTCTCTGTTTTTACTGTGCTGACCCTCAGGCATGTCAACATCTTCAGTGTCTTCAAAAGCTCTCCCAAGAACCTTGGATAGACTTTGATTTCACAGTAATCTTTAGAATTTTTCAAAATTGTAGGGCGATAGTCGGCCTCTTCTGTATTTTATATCCTTCTACTGCTACAGGGCCTATTGGACCCAGCGTGCTGACACTTTATTATTGCTGTATAAATTTGCATGAAGACCCTGTCCCACTTCAATAAATGTAATCAGTGTAACTCTAGAGGGGAGAGACAATCAAATTATAAACTTGAGCCATATCTTGTGATGTTTTAAATATAGATATATATATATGTCATGCAAGCTGCCGATTAGCTTAAGAGGTTATCAGATCTTGTGCCAAAACAAAACACTGAGAAAGAGACTTGCACCTTGCCCATCAGTGGCTGAGCGTGGACAAATGAGCAAGAAGGCATGAAGTTTCTATATCAAGAAGCATAACTTATTAAACATGGGAGTTCTATAACACTTAAACTGTTGCTAGAAGGTTGGAAGGTATTGGTGGAAGCAAGCAATTGCACCTATTTCTGATTCTGATACCCTTTCTCTAAGCATCCTCTCTGTTGGCCACTCTCAGGACACTGATGGACTAAAGTCTGGCCCAGTGGAGCTGCTTTATATGTAAAAAGATATTTGAGCCTGGCATCAGTTACATGATAGAGAGGAAACAGATTGCCACAATACAAAACAAGAATTGTGAAAGGTCTGAGTGAGAACAAGAGACTTCAATCTTACGTGAAATGGGTTTGGTAGGGTATGTTCAAGCAAGGGGTGTAATGTCTTGGTAACAGTTAAAAGATCTTAGAAAGACCCGTTTCATATAATGAAACTGAAGTAGTAAAGATCTTAAGGTTGTTATGTAGTTGGGGTTTTTCCACTGTTGCCTTGCTGGCATGCTCTCCTATTAGTTTATGACTGCAAGACTTAATTGTCATGACAGTACTGTCTTATAAGTATGTGATCAAGACAAGTAGTTCATTTGGTAAATGCCATGCTTTTGATTCACTTGCTGTGCACTGATTCTCAAAAACATGCTTTTGGTATCCTGTGAAAGTGCGTTGAATCACATCCTAGCAGTTCTGGTCATTAACTCTGTATGAACCACTTGTTGCACCAGCTCTTGCTATTTGTCCCATGCAGCTGCGCAAGCTGTATTCAGCCCTGATTGTGTGGATTTCCAAAAGAATCAAGAATGTGCTTCAACTATCAAATTAAATCTTCCCCCAGAATACTCAGAATCTAGATGCTTTTGACTCCATTTGTGGCCTTTGAGGCACCTGTGCTTCCAAGTAGTCCTAATTTAGCTGTGAAATACCACATGCTAGGAGATGAAGAGAGGAGTTGTTGTAGCTTCGTTTTTGAAACCCTTGGAACTGATGTGATATGTGAAGCTACAAGCACTTGGAATACCCAGCCAGTTTCCAGGGCTCTCCAATACTTGTTCTTTACAACCTGCACAGCCAAACCGTGCTAACATTTTTCCCTTTAAGTAATTTCAAGTTTCTGTGTCAAGTACCTCACGCTACATCTTGCTGTGAATTTCACAGGTGATTCTCAGAACTCTTTAGGCTGAATTCACCATCTCATCTGTTCTTAAATTGTTAGAATGGACAGCTAGTGAATGGGATGGGATTCTGAGGCAGGGCTATTGATTAAAACTTCACTAGTGGCTGGGCATTATTGGGAGGGCGAGGATGTGGGGAAGCTGCTTTTGAGTTTGTTCAGTGAAAGGATAATGGCATATGTGAGTATTATGACATGAGATCCTAATATGGAGATACCATTTACCCCAAATGTGTAGTAAAAAGAGGAATTTCCCTTTGGAAAGACGCGGAGTATTTCTCTTTGGAAATACTAACTTTAATAAAAAACACCACCAATGACAACAAGCTAATATCAATAGCTAATTTTCTTCTTTGCAGTAGACTGAGTATCTCTAGAGCGTTTTCTAACTCTTAAGATACTGGTAGCAGTCTGACTGGAGGTGGTGCTTGTGTACAGCATCAACAGTTAACCATAGCTTGTGGTAAGTAGCCTATCTGCTGATAAGGTTGGTTGTACTTTCCCCTCACTTCTGAAGGGTGCTCTCAAGCAAATAGCAAATACTCTGAGAGCAGTATGGCAGGAGGATCCCATGTTAGCCTGTTTTGCAAGAGTTTGTTTTCCTGCCATTAGCGTGGCACCTCTGAAACAATTTAACAGGCTTGAATTCAAGTGCTGCTTTAAGCTGTTTGAATCTACTTTGGTGGACTTCTGTTCTATTCAGGGTGATGTAACCAGAATATATATATAGCAGCCCTTTTTTGCATGGCTGTACAAAATACTCTGGTCTGGCAGATGTAGAGAAGACTTGAAAAGTAATCATCCCAAACCCAACTGCACCTCTAGCTTGGATGGAATATGTGCATTGTCATGTGCTGATGAGCAGCTTCTGTTTATATGCTCCAAAAGTGCATGCACATAGATCTGTTCTTCTGGAAAGCTGTTACTCTGGCTGAGCAGTTAAGATCCTTCAGTGTTGCTGTTGCGATGGCCACATTGCATCTGAACAAAGCATTTATATGCTACACTAGCTTACATAAAGAAGATGTCATTACCAACAAGTGCTAAATCCCGGTAAGAACAAGTTGAGCTTGTTGAACATGACATACAATCGAACAAATCACAAGTACATTCCTCTTATGGAGGGCAAGACAGAGGCTGATTGGAAGCCTCAGAATGGTAGAGCAAACTCTAGGATTTGTCACTCACTCCCCTACTTCATCCCTGAGCACCTACTTCATCTCATGCTATTTTATTCTAGCATCCAGCTGCAACTTTTAAAGAACACAAGCTGTTATAGTTAATGGAAGGCTGTGCCTATATCCATTGTTTTAACCACCTACACATTTTCTTTAAGAGCCTGGAATGATTAAAAGTAGTTCCCAGAAAGGATTCATACATGTGCCTTCTGCTTGTTAATCATAGCATGTTAACTGTATCAAAAATGAGACCCTATCACACTGGTTTCCATCGACCTTCATATTGCAACATGAATACAATATTATGTCATGGGGTTTCTCTTAAGTGCAGATTCATCTTACTCTAGAGGAAATTCTCCATTAAATGTTCGTATGGGAATGGTCACAGATTCACTTAGTCCTTCTGAAGCTGAATAAAAGCTCTGCTTCTGTAGAGCCCTTTGCTACCGGTCCGTTCTTCATTTTTTGCCACATGACATTTTTGTTTGAGAAGATGAATAGTGTTACGCTACCAAAGCAACGAGTAGGCAAGTGCTTATAATCAAGTCACTTTTTACTAAATAAAAAAGAAACTCCATAAGCTCTCAGCATGTGTTTCTGTGTATATTTTTATATAAATGAGCACAGTGGTTTTTAGAAGTTATTTATGAATACTGTTGTGGTAATTGCATCTGCTTTGCTTCAACTCTGCACTGAAATGCTGCAGCTGTCTTATTCATTCTGTCACACAGAATCTGTCGTGTCATGAATGCAGCTGGGTTTGTGGTTCCTCAGTGGCCTCTGTGAAGATTTCTGAAGAGTTTTCTGGAGAACTGACTGATGGTGATTTCCTTCTCAGCTGAAGATGGAGTTGTTCCAGCAGTCTCTTGTATTTCTGAAGATGTTTAAATTAAAGACCCTGAGAGCTTTTTGCTTTCATTTAAGAGAGATTTTTTTTTTTCTTTTGATCTTTCACTCCTGGGAAATAGACTAGCTGGGGAGGGAGGAAAGCTGATGTGGAATGTATTGACAATTTTGTGACTTCATTACGTTTGGAGACTTGGATTATGGACTCGGGGATAACAGAGCTTATGAGTTCTCTTGAATATGTCAAGCGACCTACGAAAGTAGTTTTCTAATTTAGAATACCTATGCATTTGTGGATAAAACCTTTTGTTTCCACTATCAACATATCCTGTAATTTGTACTGTTCAGAGGGCAGAAGATTCCTTTAACACTAAAGCACTATGAGCTAACTGCAAAGAATCCTCTGCTGTCTGCTTCAGAGAACTTACCCAGTGGACCTTTCTTAGTCATGTTCTTCTACTTAGATGGCTCTCTACTGAAGCTACTGTCTGCATGGATATAGCCTTAAATAGTTGGTGATGAGCCGTCATTGCATGTAGGAATAATGATAATTATCCTGGAACAGTTTCTAGAAAAGAGAAGGATTAATTCTTGATTTTGTTCTCAGAAACCAATTACATTCTGCTGCCTGCCTTCTGATCTCCCAGCACATTATCTACTAGTGACAAAGTGGCGTGGTGTGCGTGTGTTTTCTTCTGCACTCACAGCTCTTCAGCTTCTGTTTGTACCTATAAAAACATACATCGGATCTAAGTCATACCTGCATGTTTAGATTTGGAAATCATCCCTTTTGGAGGAGACAAATCTTCTCACCCATTCTATACCAAAATATGCCATGTTTGATACGGGTACTACCATTCCAAATCCAGTGATGCTAATGGCTTCAGCAGTTGTTTCTGTGGAATTAGTTCAGTGCCTGAAAATGGCTGTTTATTCTGAGAAGTGTTTACTTTAGCACTGTATCTTTGCTTGGATAGAAAAGCTCATGGATAGAAGATGGAAACATGAATGGAATAACTTAAGCATATGGCTGTATATGGAGGCAGTGGGAATTTTGCTTTTGTTCATTTTGTTGTGTTTTACTTTCAAGCATCAGTTCAGCTTACCTGGGTGGGTGTCCTCAGTTTCCCTCTTGTATTAAGCCAGCCTAGTAGCAAATGGGTCCTTTAGCTGGAGAATTCAATGTTGTCAGACTAACTGTAGTTCAAAGAATAGCTGTAACGGCAGGAGACGTTCAAAAAAGAGCTGTAGTTGCCATAGGTGAGAATAATTGTGACCCTACTGCAGTGAATCTGCTGAACAACTGTGTGAATAGGGTGTTAAGAAGTGCCCTGCCAGCAAGCCAGCAGGGTTGGGTTTTCCACTTAAATTTAATCTAGCTCTTTGGTCCTCGGATCTTGGCTGATCTGCTGGCAGGCAACTTGAATCATGCTTAAAATCATAGGTATTTCAGTATGATAAATGGTTCATGACAAACATTCCTGTACTATTTTTAAAATACCAATGGCAGATATTTCCCTCTGCACCTCAAGCAGAAGTGTTTTCTTCAGGGTTCTGGTTCTGCTCCACTTGGTGTAGTTGCATATTCACTCCAAGTCTAATTGGGATGTATGCAGCCCAAAACTGGTGTAAGGTTTTAGTGCCTTACAACAAACTACATCACCTCCACACAGCTTTAGTTGGCTCAAACGTGTTTCAGAACTAGTGTAAGTGGTGTTTTGATATGTATGGGACTAAATGGCATTAATAAGGTTCTGTGATTGCTCTAGGGAGACAGTGGCTGAAGTTCTTCTCGGTGATGGTTTTCTCATCCCAACAGTCGATTGTCTGAAGATGTTAAATATCAAGTATGAAGGTTAGTGTTTTGGGTACCACATAGCTTACATTAAAAGTGCATAGCCAATGTTATGTCCAGTTTTGTTCTTTTTTCCTCATTATATTGAAATCTCTAATTCTCTGCATAATTTCTTTTATTTGTCTGGGTCCTTAAACATTCTACTGCTCCCTAGACCCCGTTATGGACATGCTTAGTTATTGCTTTTGTATAAATCTCTTACCATGGAAGGATAGCTCTTCCACACTGAATGCTACTTGGCCAAAATGCCTTTCAAAGCGTGCATCTCTGCCCATATCCGTAATTGTTACTGAGGTAATGAACTCTCTCTAGTTTCTTTTCCACAATGAAGATATCAAACAAATATAAATGGTGGCTTTCTGAGCCTTAGTCACTAGTTGCATCTTAATTCCATGCTGCTGACCACTTGTGCATGGATTTTCTGCAAGAGAATTAGTTAGGTAGAGACAATGAAAAGTAACTGCTTGTTTGTCTACCTGAGAGCATTTAGGAAAAATAGCTAAACAACTTTCCAAGAACGATCCTCAAATTTCTGTGGACATATTACAGTTGTAAAGTTTTAGAAGCTTTTTGATTCTATGTTGCTTTGCTCAATGTGCTTTCTCTTTGCAAGAGAAAAGTACAGAATAGCTCTTCGTTATGTGTGAAATAAACTAAAACTGGCACGGAATTAGTAAAGCAGAGTGAGGTTTTCCTGTGGTTTACTATGTGATTAGATGTAGGCATTGTATTTTTTGCTTTCGTTGGACTATTGTATTTATTGTTGATTTGCTGCTTATCTTAGTTTCCTAACATAAGAAAATAATAACTCCACATTCAAGGGTGATCACAGAAAAAAACAGAACCAGTGATCACAGTACAAACTACTGAGAACAAGCAGCACACCAGTGGTTCACAAAAATTACATAACAGTGATTTTTGGCTTCTCTTTTTCCTAATTATTGCAGCAAATAAGGAGGTATGGCAATTCAGAATTCCTCAGACGTTTTACTGCTTCTGGCAGCCCTTGCTGACAGGCCTCCTTTCCCGAAGTTTTACACAGACCCTAATAGACAAAATGTTTATGAAGTTAAAGGAATGTTCTGACTCTTCAGAACTCCGTCCTCAGTTCCTGATCAACTGGATTTCTGAGATGCTGACTAGCATTGCCAGAGTAAACAGTGGTGAGTGTGTAATTTCTGTGTGAAAAAAAAAAAGTAGGAGTCTCTTCTGTACCATTGCAGGAATGGGGGGGTGGTGGGTACTTGAGATTTTAGGTGCAATAACATGATTAGTACATTTTGTCATGTTAACTTAGAGCTTTCATCGTTGCATTTCTTACACTTTTTAGCCTGCAGCTTATGTATGTTATGCATTTCTTAGCAACATTTTGAAATTACTATTTCTTTGGCAACTTGCTGTGGCTTCCTCAAGATACAAAAAACTAATCTCTCCCATGAAAGATCAGTCCAGTACTTTCAGGAAATAACAGTAACAGAAAACAAATAAACATGTTATGTTCAAATTGTTATGAGTTCCTTGTTCCCAGTTCTTTCCTCACTTAATATAAGCCTAGCTTTACAATATATTTATGTAGTCTTTCTGTCCTTCAGTCCCATCCCTGGATTTGTCACGCCTTCTAAACTTACACAAAAGTAAAATTAATCTTTTGTTTTCTGTGCCTAACTCCTTAGAACTGTTTAAATTGGTAAACTGTATGTTTAACTCCAGAGAGTGGCACAGAAGAGCTTTGATTATTTGAAGTGTGTCATAGGAATTCTGTTAACAGGACTTTTATACTGTGATGTGGTATATACCTGAAGGAGATTTCCAGATGGTTAATTTTGCTACCTTCTCTGCTGGTCTGGCTAGATTTTGCCATTATCTGTGGTAATTGAAGGTCCATGTTAGATGCTTTCAGTCAACACTGAGCATGTCTGTCACGTACCAAGATCCCTGAGCATTAGCAGTCCCCAGTTGTTAATTCTACTTACTGCAGAGCTATCTGGAATGATCTCAGATCCCAGAAACAGTATACTGCATTTACTAGAGACAATACTGTACAAACACAGCCCTGTGGCTTTCCTGTATGGGATGCACAGAACAAGCTTGGGAGACTCTGCATCTCACTGTTGTCATATCTTGTGAAGCTAATTTAGCTGTTAGTGCATTGGCAAGTCCCTTTTAATGAGCTCAACGTATTTAGTCAGTATATCTGGTCTTGGACTTGGTTTGGAATGCCAGCTTGTATAAGGATAAGAGCTCCAGTAAAATGCAAAGGGATAAAGTGTTTACTTTTATGAGTTTTTAGCACCTTGTTTTTGTTATCTTCTTTGAAGGGAAGAAAAGACGCCGCTGTAACAAACGGGTGTATGTGAAGGAGCTGTTCCTTCAAAAAGTTCCTTTGCAGTGGATAAGACTAACTGAAAATTGCTTGGAAGCTCCCTGCTGGGCAACCCCACACCTTCTTCAGCTGTAAGTTTGATCCTGTGACCTAGAAAAAGGACAGTGAACAATGTTCTCTAACAGCTTTGGCAGCTTCCCCGTGATATGCTGAGTTATGGCTATGTTCCTTTCCCTTCCTTTGCATCTAGTAGAAATTATGGCAGGTGTGTACTTGGAATACCATGTCCAGGTCTGGGGCCCCCAGCACAAGAAGGATGTGGATCTGTTAGAACGGGTCCAGAGGAGGACCACAAAGATGATCAAGGGGCTGGAGCACCTCTCCTATGAAGAAAGGCTGAGAGAGCTGGGGATGTTCAGCCTGAAGAAGAGAAGGCTCCGGGGTGACCTCACTGCAGCTTTTAAATACTTAAAGAGGGCTTATAAAAAAGATGGAGAGCGACTCCCAATCAGATAATGACAGGGCAAGGTGGGGGAGGTATTTAGATTAGATGTTAGGAAGAAATTATTCATTCAAAGGGTGGTGAGGCACTGGAACAGGTTGCCCAGAGCTTGTGGATGCCCTATCCCTGGAATTGTTCAAGACCAGGTTAGATGAGGCCCTGGCCAACCTGATCTAGTGGGTGGCAGCCCTGCCCATGGCAGGGGGGTTGGACCTAGGTGATCTTTAAGGTCCCTTCCAACCTGAGCCATTCTGTGATTCTAGGTGTGAATAAAACCCTGCTTGTTGCTGCTCATCTCCCTATTGATTCTACAAGGAGAAGGAGGCGAACTTTAAAGGATTGTGCCTTTGAAATGAAATCAGAAATTATCCGTGGATTTATTAAGAAAGCAACTTAGAGGAAAAGTGATTTAGTAGCAGAGATGTAATTGCTCATGCAGGTGGTATGGGTTTAGCACAGGTGGCACCTTTTTCAAATAAAAATAGCAAAGCACAAATTCAGTTAGAAGTATCCCATGTCCTTAATTTTAATCACAAAGAAGGAGTATTCCAGCAGCCACTATTTAGGAATAATCAAACTTGCCTTTTAGTGGAGATATATGAGGAAGCTCACACTTAAAAGGCTGCTCAGCTTGATAAACCTTCATTTAGAATCTCTTTTTGCTTTTAAAACTTTTACATTGCCCTTTTCCTGTCTAGGATCCTCACAAGCATGAGACCTCGTTTGCCACGTTCTTCACGGAAGAACCTTCTCTATCTCACATCCATTTACACGGAAGGAGGTGGTCCATTGTCCAGCCCAGGCCTCTTGTCAAACTACAGTGAACAGCCAATTTACACTATAGAGAGCTTACAGTGGAGGGCGAGGCAAGAAAATCAGGTTAAAAATGAAGGGCAGGCTGCAGAGAATCAAGAAGATGTGCTGGAGAAAGATGATGGTTTAGAGGAAGTAGAGGAGGAGGAAGAAGAGATGGTAACTGAAACAAATCATTTGGAAGGACTTGCTCATTCTGATAACGTGGTGGCTATTGCTGAGAAAAAGGCAGCACTGCAAGGGTCTGCATGGCAGATCACTGCAGGTAAAAAGAGTTTTTATAAGATTTAATATTTACAATTGGTTAAGATGGTCTAAGTGAAATGCAAAGGCATGTCAGCCCTCTGGGCCTGACCAGAACTGAAGTGTGCTTCAAAATAATTTAAATGCCAAATCCCTGAAAACTGCTTTTTTTCCAGTCTTCTGTTTATGTGCAATTGTCATCTCTCCCTAAAAGCTCTTAAAATACTGTGTTTTTTTCCAAGAGCACATTGTTACTTCTTCATTAACTTTTTTGTCAGGCTTCTCCAAACTCAGTGTTTAAAACTTCATTTTGATGGGACAGTGTATATGCCTGCTGTGAGTGGCAAAGAAAACAAAGATATTTCTTAACCTTTGTTTGTCAGAATTAGAGATATTTGAAAGCACAGTTGGACTGCATTTGAAAGCACCAGTCAGGTTCTCAGAAGTTCCAAGCTCCAGGTAAATTGCAATCATGACATGGTAGCAAGCAAGATTTGGAAGCAAGGCAAGAACTTTGTAAAGTGAATAACGATTTATCCAGTGTTCTCTTAGCTTCTAAACGGTAGCTATACTTTCATTGGAATGGAGGATTCAACAGCTAAGAAAATTTTGGATGAGTGTTTCTGGATGGACTTAAAGACAGGAAAAGGAGGTGGTGTAGAGGAGTTAGAGGCAAAGTGGTGTTTAAAGAAAGAAGAAAAATGCAGCCACTGGAAGACAATGAACTCTTGTACCCCACTCACAGGGAAGATTTCCCAAGTTTTAAAAAAAAAAAAAAAAAAAAAAAAAAAAAGGACAAGGGTAGGATGTGCCTAAACAGTTCAGCTTAGTTATGCTGATGTGAACAGCTTGTTAGAGATGGATGTTTTGAGAACAGAAGCAAAATTGTCCTCTACATTAATGACTTTGGTTCTGAGCAAGCAGATCTTTTGCCAAAGGAACACACATTGTGTCTTGAACCACAAGATTTTCATGAAGATTGCATTTATGTAGTTGGTTGTGGGTAAATTTAATTTCTGTTTGAATAACATCAAGGATGTGTAGTTACCGCCCTTAAACAAATTGAAAACTAAAACCACTGTAATGACATGGGATACATCAGCTATTTACTGGGTTGCTCTCCGAAGAGAAGGCTCAGCATGTTCATTGTATATAATTGTAATTTGCCTTACAGTTGAGTTGGATGTTATCAAATACTATTTCTGCGCTTTTTAAATTGTGAAATTATAACATTTAGAAACCACCATTATATGTCAGGAGGTTTAGTTCTATTAAATGCCCAGGAAAGACATAAAAGAAAAAAATGAATAAATCTGCTGGTACTTTAAGGCAAAGTCTGGGTTTCTGGACAGATGTCAGTTAACCAAAACAAATCGTTTTCGGTCAGAGAGAAGGGTCCAAGTTTTATGTTATTACCAGGGGTCTCAAATAGTATGTGTAATTATCGCTGGCTCTCTGGAGTGTCTTATCTTTTGAAGTCTTGTGTCAGCTGGTCTTCATTTTGCAGCTAGTAAGCATTCCAGAGATAAGCGTTCTGGTATAAAGAAAGCAAGTAGGTACAAGAAATCTTATTGTCAAAACAGTGAGACATAATTTGTATCTTTAATTTAGTTAGATGTGAAATCAGAATGAAATTTAAAAGGGAATTTCCCTGTTGGGAACTGCCTATGAAAGTTTGGCATCATGATGTAAAGTATAAAGGAATGGAGTCACTGATGTTACCAGTTGTGATGGATGGTTTCCCATTGTGCAGTTTCTGGACCTCATTGGAAACCAAATTAAAAAAATGTGAAGTCATGGAGAGGAAACAGCAGTAGATATCTGTAAAAACAAACAGCAGAATTTCCAAGACATTGTCATATTGTTTTCCTTTGCCATCTCATCACAGCCTACCTGCCTGCCCAGAATTGCTTTATTAGTTAATTCGGCTTCCCTAGCTTTCTACCCTTCTGCTTTTGTGGCTTCAGGTCCTCTTTAGTCAATACTGTTGCTGTGTAGCTGCTAATCTCAGTGAGTCCTAAAGAAGCTGATGTTCAGTTTCACTGAGGAATGATGCAAAGGTGCTGTTTTGTAACTCCATATGTGTGAAAATTGCCTTTTCCTTTTACAGGAGTATGCAGAGTGAATATTTTTATAAACCTTTTCAAAGTGAATTTTAAATTAGCATATAGTAATCAATATGTCGGTTTCAAACAAAAGTATGCTTTAATGACAGAGGTAAGTATTAAGGGTTGCTCTAGAATAGTGGGAGGTTTCTTTCAATGGACATTGCCTCACAGTGGTTTGGATAAGCTGTACTGCGTAGATAGCCTGATCATGCCTGACTCCAGATGTGTTCCTATTGTCTCACAAGGTATAGAGACTTTCTTTGAAAGAGCTAATAAGGTTAGAAAGAAAATTAGTTAAAACTATAGCTCAATCTTATTTTTGCTGAGTACCTGAGATTGCTCATGTTTGCTGAATTGCATGAGATAGTATTTTTGGATCTGGGGGGAGTCTTGCTTTTTGAAAGTCTCTCTGGTGAGCTCAGACTTCCTGTTTATGTACTGTGTTTTTACCCAGATGAAATACAATGGAAAGACTTTCCTCTTGGGAAACTCCCAGGTCAGACAGATGACCCTGATGGTCTCATGTTGGATAGTTATTCCATGATGTCTCTGCTTGATCAGCCAGTGAGAGATGAGTGGAAGTCTCCCAATACAAAGTGAGTAATGTTATGGGCAAGACTTTGTCCCTGAACTATGAAATTTATTTATTTCTCTGTGCCTTGTGCTATGATGTGAAAAATTCAGGACTAGTTTTCAAACTGTTACTTCTGTGATACTTTGACCAAAATATCTACAATATTTGTAATATCTGTTAACTGCTCTTCTCTCATGCATTTTTCAAGTAATGTGTGTGTTTGGAAGAACCTTTGTAGTGCTGATGTAATAACATAATAGTCTACTCTTCAAACTGTTTCAACTTTCACTGTTGTCTGATACTGTTAGTAAGGTACAGTATGCTGATCCTCAAGAGTTACTAACCTGCAAGTACAGAGTTTTTAAAACAAGCTACTAAGAGCTGGTGCAGAGTCTGCCTAGTGATACACTGGGATGAATAGGTTTAATGGGAAGAACTGTGGCCTTGCAATTAAAGCATTCAGGTCTAGAAGCCAGGAAATGCAGCTAAGAGTGTTAGCTCCCCAGCATTCTTACAGCCTGACCTTGGAGAAGTCATGTAGCCTTCCCCAGTGTCAGTCTTCCCAGACTAGCTAAACTTGTACAGGAAGGGGGAGTCATTTTAAAGTGTACAGTGGTCTGATGAAGCACTTTGAGGTGCAGTAGTGGGAAAGCTTGACAGTGAGGAGAGAAGGTTCAACAAGTCTTAAGTGCAAGCTGCTGCATCTGGGTCGGAGCAATCCCAAACAGGAGTACAGACTGGGAGAACTCATTGAGAGTAGCCCTGCTGAGAAGGACTTGGGGGTTCTGGTGGACAAACAGCTTGACGTGAGCCAGCAGAGCGCACTTGCAGCCCAGAAGGCCAACTGCATCCTGGGCTGCATCAAGAGAGGTGTGACCAGCAGGTCAAGGGAGGAGATTGTCCCATTCTGCTGTGAGGCCCCACTTGGAATACCATGTCCAGGTCTGGGGCCCCCAGCACAAGAAGGATGTGGATCTGTTAGAACGGGTCCAGAGGAGGACCACAAAGATGATCAAGGGGCTGGAGCACCTCTCCTATGAAGAAAGGCTGAGAGAGCTGGGGATGTTCAGCCTGAAGAAGAGAAGGCTCCGGGGTGAGCTTTTAAATACTTAAAGAGGGCTTATAAAAGGGCTTATAAAAAAGATGGAGAGCGACTCTCAATCAGATAATGACAGGACAAGGTGGGGATGGTTTTTAAACTAAAAGAGGGGAGATTTAGATTAGATGTTAGGAGGAAATCCTTCACAGTAAGGGTGGTGAAGGCACTGGAACAGGTTGCCCGGAGAGGTTGTGGATGCCCCATCCCTTGGACAACCTGATCTAGTGGGTGGCATCCCTGCCCATGGCATGGATGGGTTGGAATTACGTGATCTTTACAGTCTCTTCCAACCCAAGCCATTCTATGATTCTGTGAAGGTACCCTCAGGAAGTGGTTGACAGCAGATTACTTTTGTAACACCTGAGGAAAGAATTGGCTGTACGTTCTTTGGGTAGTGAATGTGCTTAGAGTTTGGCATCAGTGAATGCAAACCTGTCCCTCATGTGCTTGAAGTGAATACTGTAGTCCACTGTCCTGACTAAAGTTTATGTCACTGCAGTCCCAGTTATTCATTGTAGTTAACCCAACATGAAACACTCTCTTCTCCTCACCCTCCTCCATTGAAGTAAGAAACTTTTTTGCTTGTTTGTGTTGTGTTAGCCTGACACTGGGCTTGTATTGTTGATGGACACAGTGAGACTGAAGTAGCTACTGTGACAACTCACCAGTGTGGTAGGAAGTTACTTTATGAAGGTGTAACAGTCATCCTTCTGACCTGAGGGAATATAGGCAGCACAGACCTCTGTATTCATCTCCTTCATTTTTTACTCTCTTCAAATCTGAGAGCTGCTCATTATAATTACTGCTGTTATCTTTCTCTTCTGGGAATGTACTTTTGTTCTGCAGTCCTGGGGCCTTTTGCACTAACTGAAAGTGAAATACAAGTGACATCAGTGGCAATCAAAAGGTGATTTCCATCTTATCTTTTGAGGAAGCCAGCTTATGTTATCTTCTTTCCTGCTCCTGCTCTTTCTACAAGAAACCATTGCTAGGATTATGAGATACTGCTGCTTAGCGGTTTGGAGGTTATTAACACAGCCTCAGCAGGCTTCAAAACTCTGTTTCTGTTAATGGGGACTCAGATCCTCAACCACAGTATGTTGCCATTGCCCAGTGACCTTTTCAGAGCTCCAGCCAGTAATTTAAGTTGCAGATCTGACCTCACTGAAGAAAGTCAGGTTGCCATGGAAATAATGGTAGCATTCTATAAGGCTTTCATTAGATCATCGCTGCTACTAAGTGACACATGTCTAGTTAAACAGTTCCATTGAAGATGTTTTCACAGGGTCATTATTTCACTCTTAGAAATCAAAGGATCTTGAATGTTGTTAGTTTTCAAATAAATTTCATCACATACCCTGTAGGGGATTGGCTGTACATGTATTTTAATTTTAAACCAAGGAATGCTTCAGAATATAAATGGATAGCAGTTATTTTCTTAAGCACTTGATAGCTTAACTTCTTACTCAGTGATTCTTTCCCTGTAGTAGATGGGCCCAGTCTACTAGCTTCCAAAACAAATGAGAATAACAATCACAGTTACACAGTTTTCCCACTGCAAGGTTTTGCAGTGGGAAAAGCTACTGCATGTATTCATGTTTTCACATATTCTGAGTTGTCTTCAGATTAGTTTCCAGTTCTGAAGAGCAAGGTTTCCATTCTGTCTCCATTCTCTTCATCATCTTCCCCAGAACTAGTCTACTGTTTTGTCAGCTAAGGCCTGAAGTGTAGGGGTAGGCTGCTGAGAGGGTATTGTTTGTATTTGATGGATCCAATCAAAATGTAAAATTAAAATCTTGTAGATTGCTACATAATAAAAAAAGATATAATCCTTTTCCAGTGCTCCTCTTTCCGACAGTCCAAATAGTTCGTGAACTACTTGGTTCTAACACCTCTACAAAAGACAGCACCGAATCTGTCTTTCTGCATATCAAGAGGTTAAATGAGCCATCCTTTTTGAGTCCTTTTGAACGGTGTTCATCACTGACCCATACTTTGAGCACTGGACGAATTTCCTGTCAGACTTTAAAGAGAGTAGGTAACCATTTATCTCCTGATAGTTTATCATCCCCCAAAGAAGTGTAAATCTATAGTAATTGCAAAAAGAAAAAAAAAATAAAACACAAAGTTTTGATTCAGCAGAACCCTTTGATGTCAGTCAGCCATGAGTCATGTTGCTTGCAACATGTTCCATATTGGGAATAAGACAAATTCCTGGAACTTGCAGATCTGCTTCTAGTCTGCAGAGCCGTGGCATTCTCATTGTAGGCAGAAATGACAGAGTACTTGATCTCAGAGACTTTAAACATAAAGCCGTTTGGCTTAATGTTTAGGTAGTTGAGATCACTGATTTCAATACAGAGCTGCAGCAGAATTCGATTGACTGCAGTAATTGGCACCATTCGGCATCCAGCCAGCAGTCTCTGACAGGAGATGGGGTTTCTGTATTTGTTCCTCGTTGGCTCAGTTGATTTTGCTATGCACAATAGATGGAATCATCATTACGGAGGCTGTAATGAAGTGCATATGGAGTAGTATGATTCACTATTCTTGTTTGTAAGCTGCTACTTGAATCCAGCTGTAGCATGTTCCCTTTCTGACTTGGGTGTTGTAGGAGTCAAGTGTTTGTAATCCCACTATATTTCCTGGAGTGGTCCCTAGAGTAATAGAAATTTAAAAAACACCTAATGATTCCAGGTGCTGCTCTACAAGCAAAGGATTTCTTGCAGATGTAATCTTTGTATCATACCACTGGTTTAGACGTAGATGCTAGAACTTAGCCATGCTGCTGTCTGAAAATCCACAGCATGTATTAGTCAGTTCATTTGTTAATAAAAATTCACTAAAATTACGAATACGTGGGTTTTTTTTCCATCCTGCATTGGACATGAAGTAAATCCTTGCTAGTGTCAGTTCCTAACAACTGGAAAGCAGAATGATGAAGCAAGAACCATGAACCTAAGTGCACCTGGTCGTGCTGAAGTTTCAGTATTAGGTTCCTTTCTCCTTCTAGTTAGTCTTTGACGCTTGTAGCTACTTTTGTGATGCTCAGTTGTTGTAGTGAATCATATGAAGCAGTTCAAGTGTTGGCAGTTTTACAGTACTGGCAAGCAGTATTTCAGTGTTATGATTAAATGGTGACTAGGTAAAGTTTTCAGTCTGTCCTTGACATAGGCTGATGAAACATCACAAGTGACTTTAGAATAAATGTAATTTAATTATTTGGATTTGGAGGGCATACAATGGTAGTAGGAAAAAGAAGTTTGAGGGTAAAACTTGTTAGGATTTTTGCAAATCCATTAAATGTGCAAAATTGGAAAGATGTTACTGATTTTCTAAAACTTGCTTTCCTTGATATGCTTGAAGAGCAAAGCATTGCAGAGTCGTTAACATGGAAGCTGGAAATGCAGTGCAGGGGGTTAAAATGTTTGTAAAGATGCTTTGAGATCCTTGCCTGAGCTGTCTGCAAAGATACATATTTAAAGAATCTAAAAAAAAACAAAACAACAACAACAAAAACAAACACAACACACACCCACATGTCAACAAACGTATCTCACCACTTCGCCTCAGCAAGTTTCTGATTCACAAACTACTGGGAGGTAGGAGAATAATAGGGGGAAGACTGTTCTTCTGTGCTCATATGCTTACTTATGCATTTGCTTTTGAACACAGTTGGAGACTGGCAATTCAGACCTTTAATCTCAACTAGTCCAAACACTTGTGCGTGCTAGAACTGAAGTGCAGTTAAATCTGTGAACCTGACAGCATGAGGCGCTCTCTGGAATATCTCATAGGGATGCATTCAATCTCCCTTCTTCGTGAATGTTAGTAGTCTGGGAAATATGCATGGCTGTTATTTAAAAAGGCCTCTTCCTCATAATCAACTTGTCAGGGATGTTCTCTTGGCTTCATAGTGTAAAAAGCATTGGAAGATCAGATTTGTACTTGGTTATAAATAGCCTGCAACATGCAGGCTTAGAAAAATGCATAGCTATAGAGTTGCTCTAGTTTTAAGGATGAGAAAAATACTCATACTGCTAATTAGATGCTGAAATGGATTCTCATACTTAAAAATAAAGAAAATGGTTAATTTGTAAGCTGTTCTTTGAAATGTACTATTCAGTGATTTTTCACAGCAGATGAAACACCACTTACCCATATTTCAGGTAATATTCTCCAGGTTTTACTTCCCAGGACTTACGATTCCATTGCTTACAACAAATTAGAAGGGGTCCTTCCTTCCTGGGTGATAAAAGGAAGCGGCGAGTCACACAGAACAGCCACGGTTACAGGGAAATGCTCAGTCTACCTGTCTGTACACAGAAGAGCAAATTATGTTGCAGTAGGATAGAAAAAACTGTCAGCCAGTTGAAAATTTTCAAAGAGGTTCCTGACCTCAAGGCTTAGCGGAAGTATATAGATTTCAGCTTGACTTCGGACCCTTCCTCGACTTGGAGAATGCTCTGCCTGTAACCAGAACAGAAATGCTTGCCAGGGCACACAGCTCTTCTGTTCCTGGAACAGACAAACCTAAATTGTGTTACAAATTCTTGCTCACATATGCCAAAACATTCCTCTTGGGATCTGCAAATGGACAGCTGGAAGGACCTGGTTTTTTGTTTGTTTGTTTTTTCATTTTCTTGGTGTTTATTTCATAGGTAATGCTTAATTGGTGAATATATGAAAAAACAGGTGGTGACATTAAGGAATTTGTGACAGAGTGGTTGGTGTAGTTTGATTGTTCATAGTTCTATGGTTAGGAGATCACTCCCGTTTCATTTTATAGTGCAAAGTAGTAGGTTGCCCCAGAGAGAATGAGACCTGCCTGTCCTGCAAACAAGGGTGGAGCTACTGTGATGTTGCTTTGCAAATAGGCTTTTGCTGGTGTCATGGAACTAGCCATTAGTGAAACCAATTACACAACCGTTGTATAAACCTTGCTTAAAAAAAAAAAAAAAAGCCTGAACCACAAGTAAATAGCTTGCAGTTAAGGGTGAGGATGTCATTCAGGTTTTACCTTCAGTATTCTGTTCTCTGCGCATTCCGTAGTAATAAAACAGGAAGAGGGGAAGTGATGCACAGGATGCAGCAAACTTCATGAAGAAACCACAGCAGAGGTGATTTCTGCTGCACTGCAGTACCTTGTGATTATCTTACAGAAGTAGAATGATGTACTACATCTGGCTGGGATGGAGTTAACTTTCCCTGCAGCAGCACATAAAGTGCTGTGCTCTGCACTTGTAGCTAGAACAGCATTGTTTTGTCTGTTGCTGAGCAGTGCTGGCTAGAAAAGCCTGGGGCAAATTTGGATTATAGAAAGAGTTCTCTAAGAGGAGGAAAGAGCATGCACAGGTGACATTTCTTGTCCTTAAGAAAAGGGCATGCTAGGCATAGTTGCCATCAAATTTTTTGAGCAGGGTTGCTCTGAATTGTAAAGGTAGTTAAAGCTGAAGTAATTTGCCTAGAGAGGTTGGAGACATTCAGAACTCACTTGGATGCGATCCTGCACAACCTGTTCTAGAGGACCCAACCACAGGGATTGGCCTAGACAATCCTGAGAGATTCCTTCCAACCTCTGTGATTCTCTGAAAAGATCTATTGTCTTTTCTCTTCCTGCTTTATCAATTAAAAATAAAAATGTAATCGTAATAAACTGCAGAAGTAGATTCAGTAATAAACTAAGAACTGAGAAAAATCCTTTGCATTTAACCATTTTTGTCCAAAAAGAAAACTAGTTTGAGGTATTTGTAAGAACAGTAACACGATCTTGTGAAATTTGGTTAGTACTGCTTTTCAGTAGTATATTTGAGGACATATACAATAACCACAAAGAACCTGGGATTAGGAAAAAGCAATTTTGTAATACATATATTTTATTGTTTTTACCAAGTTTATGCTGTCTTCTGGAGCACCTAGTTCTGGCTACTTGGAGAGCAAACATGGCAATGTTTAAGTTGTGGGTTTCATTTCTTTGTGCAACTTCTTTTAACCTAACTGTATTTGGAGCTTTATAGCCTGCAAAAGAAACAGATATGTCTTTTATTTATTTTTAAAGGATGGGCGTTTCTTTACTAACTTCTGAATTGAAGATCTCTTGATCTGTGAAGCTAAGATTCACTGGAAAAAATAAATGTTTAAATATTTTTTTATTTTCATTAAGTGATAGAGTTAACATGATTAGCAAGTATTATGATGTCCTTTCTTCTCTGTGGTTGAGATTTCTTTCTACACCTGCCAGTAAACCATTTCAGCAAGTGTATCGAAAGCATCAAATGCTCTGACAAAAAAGAAGTCTGTCTCTGATGTTGGCTTATCAAATTCTGCAACTGTCTAGATCAAACTGATAGATCAATTAATGTTTCCTTCCCTTATCAGTCGCACTAGATTTCTTTGGGGGATGATGCCTGGACTGCCTTTTGAAGTATGATTTAGTCATGGTGAGAATCCAGTGTATATTGATTGCAAACCAAAGTGTTATAAGTTAGGTATGTACATCTCAGTGCTACATTACACAGACTCAGATAAGCCAGCAGGCATTGCTTTCCCCTGTGCCATCGATAATTGCTTTCCTTGTCACCTAAGATGCTGAGAGGAGCAATTGCAAAAGCTTTTTCTATACTCAGCCAAGAAGGTGGTTTTCTTTTTCTCCTCGTATGCAGCTCCTGTTTGGCTGCTTTTTGAACTAGTGGTGAGTGTATACTGTCATGCAGCTTATATGATTAGAAAATACCCATGTAGAAAATGAAAGTGCACATATCAGACCAAAAATAGCAAGTGTTTCTCCATCCATCTGTGTAGGTGAAAAGGAGCATAGAGTTTCTGGTACTCAGATCACAACCTGGCAGGAAAGGAAAAAGCTCAGAAAGATGAGGAAAAACTGATCTATTTCTGTAGCTGGGCCTGGAACTAATCTTAAGTTTTACCAGGAGTTCTATAACATTAACTTGCTCATTCCTCTTATTTCTCTTCCATTGTAGCTTCTCCTTTTGCCAAAATCATCTGGAAGGTTTTCTTGACTTGCCCAGAGGCAGAGGGGGAGCAGAGTTTCTTCGTTACTTCTCATGTATTCTTCTATTCGGAAACTTCATTCACTGCCTTGCAGCTACATGAGTTTTCAGCTTCCCCTTCAAATGGGTGGTATATGTGGCACGTTGCAGAAGGGGTGTTTTATATTTACTAATTCTCGGTAGTGTTCTCCAACTTCTCTGTCTGCAGAGAGCTGTTCTGACAAGCTTAGTGTTGTCATCATACACACAGTATGGTATGAGAGACTGAAAATGTGATGGTGTACTTTGGAAATATCTATAAGATGCTTGGAAAAAAGCATCTGCAACATAGGCAATGGGACACAGTCTTTGTAAAAGCTAGGGCCATCTTTAACTTTCTCTTTGGCTCCCCAGACTTATGGCAAATCAAAGTAATGAACTGCATTAAGGGTTTCCTGAAGAATTTGGAAAAAGGACTTTGGACAAGTCACGTAGTAGAAGCACAACCTTTTGCTGCAGCCCTAATTCACCAGGTCAGCAGATGAGAATGGAGCAGTACATTTAAGGCAGCAAATTATGTCAGTGTCTGTCCCCAGAGTCTCTGTCCTGGGAATGACGAGTGAAGTCATGAGTAATGAGCAGTGTACATCACAAAGGAGGAAGAATTATCTCATTAGCAGGCTGAATTCTGGGTAGTTTCCAACAGCCAGAGAAAGAACATCAGGTCATTACTGCTGGGTGTGATATCTGTGATGTTTCTGCGTTGACTTTTTTACAAGGTCCCTGGCAGTGTTTCATCTGCGCAGGGAGTGTCTAGGAGGTGTTTCGACACTAAAGGAAAAATTGTGTGTCCCTGAGGAGCTCTGAGCAGCAGCCTCTGCTATATTCCAGTTATTCCAGTACCGATCATTTGGAAAAGGCATTGAGTTTTTCAGTATATAGCTTTTAAGCTGCTGTATAAATAAAACTTTCCAAACATCTCAATCTTGTTTACAGAAATGGTTCTGGTTTAACATGAGACATAAGTTCCTGCGATGCTTAGATGCTTTGGAAAATCTTGTAGAAAATCTTTCCTCCCTGGTCCCAAAAGATAGTGTTCTTTTGTGGGTTTTCTGGTGTGTGCTTTGCTGTTATCAAAGTTTGTCCTTAGGGTTTGCTGCAGCAACCTCAGAAGCTTTGAATAGCTGCTGTCATCCTCAGGCAGATGTTTTGTTTTTGTGGTAAGCATATGTGCCTTTTGTTTACTCCCAGTGTCAGTTTTATGTGACAGCAGGGACAAAGCAGCAGTTGGCAATGACAGAGAGTTTCCTGAGAGTAGAGTTGCAGACCTGCAATTGCTTTAGGGATTGTATCGAGATTTTCACTGACATTTCAGAAATGGCATTCATCATTCAATGGTCATGGATAATGGCTGGATTTTTTGTCCTAAGAATGAGATGCATAAGCAGGTGGGTGAAAGAGGGAAATAATGTGCTGAAGGGTAAAGACCTTAAAGTGGACAGGTAATATATTCATATCCTGGGGGATGCTAGGTTGTAGCTGGAACTGCATGAACTCTCCTTGAGCATACATGAAAAACATGCAGATGCCGACCAGGTTTTCCCTTTTTCTTCTTCACAGTGTCAGATAGCAGGTTTCAACTGGCTCATTTATAAACATCTTATTTTTAAAATATAGCTTTTAACTTCCTATTCTCGTAAAATTGAATAAAAATGTTAAATCCTAGTCTGACCTACCTAACAACACAGTAGTTTTTTACGTTTCTTCACATAGTAAAGCTTTGGGTAGGGAATGGTTTACCCGTGTTCTTCAACTGCTCTTTGAACCTTGAGCTTAAGGGTGCCTTATGTCTGAGAACACTGGAAAAAAAAAAAAAAAGTATTTGTTCCTTTGTGTGCTGTGGTCATGAGTCATGGGGGACTCAGCCCTAACTGGGTAACTTCTGCAAGGAAAAGGTATTTTATGCCTGTTTGAGAATGAGCCAACTTCTGCAGTTAGAAATGACTTAGCATGCGGTCAGTGACACCAAACAATAACTTCCTTTAAACTTTTTGTAAATGCTCTAGATTCTGTGACTTCTGTGTCAAGCCATAGGAAGGGCTAGTTTCTGTGTGCAGACGTACAAGCTTTGTAACATTTATAACAGATTGTTTTTATGTCGGCTTCTTGCTGCATTAAAGTTTCACGTGATTACCTTGTATTGCTAGCTGCAAAGGACAGATGAGACAAGAATTGTTGTGTGGCCGTTTCTGCAGTCATGTCTCCCTTGCAATTGTTAGCAGCTGGTAATCTTTCCATTGGTTTGTGTTTTGGTACCTTTGGTCCTCAGACTGTTCCCTCTCATGAACAAACTGGTTAAAAATTAAGGGCATTCCATCAGTTAAATGATCAGAGCTAGAAATGAGAAATAACATTTTGGTTTGGAAGTAAAACTTCTTAAAAGTTTAACGTGCTAAGAAATTTACTTTTGTGATGTGAGTTTCTAAATCAGCTCAGTGCTTATGTGGTTTATTTCTCTTCCTCTCGCAGCTCTGCAGAATTGAATATTCCTGTGACAGGAGGATTGCTATGGACCCAGAATGACTTCCATAAAATAAAAAGTGGCCTTCAGCTTTTCTAAGACAGCAAAGTGCTCTGCAGCTTTCAGCATTGCACAAGATAAGTGACATAGAGGAACTAGTAATGGTGATATGGAAATAGCCACTCCAGGATTATTTTTTTTTTCATGAGGACTTAGTACTTTTTACCATGTAAAATCAGTATTTTATCAAAGTGTTATAAGTTCCGTGTATAGTAGCTATTGTCTGCTTAACCACTGTCATGAACTTCTAGCTCTAGTTGATGTTTATGAAATACAGTTAGTATACTTTGGAATCCCTCAGTATTGCTTAAATTTTTTTTGTGGTTAATAAATGTCACCAACTGAAGGCAAACCTTTCTTTTCCTCCTTTTTTCTTCCTCCTTTTCCGTCTGTCCTTATTGGCCAGACTATTAAACCCTTTCACTTTCAGTGACACTAATATTGTCATGTATGAGTTGGAATTATTTTGCCAGGATAAGACTGTGTTGCAGTTTTAATCTAGCAAGGATTTCACATGAAGCTCCAGGAATCAAGTGAGTTACAGCATGGCTGAATGCACTTCAGTGCATAAACATCTTCAGCTTTTTTCTTCTCCTAAGTTGTTTCAAGTGGTACTCTTGAGGTCATGATTTTGCTGAGGTTGATAAATAATACTGTGGCCCTTGCTGGAAGCTAGCATGATTACCGTAGAAATGGATTTGATTGTCATGCTAGAAAGTTGGTGAGAGCAAGGACAGCTATTTTTCTAAATTCAGCTTTCTTTACTTGTATTAAAGGTTCTTGGAACTTAGAAGCTTCTACAATTACCTGTCAACATATTAAGAGTTTAAGCATTTTTATTTCAAGACTTCTTGGTAATAATCTGTTGGATTATATCTGCTAAAGGGTAAAAAGAGCCTTTCTCTGAGTCAGTCTAGTAATTGGCAGTATTTAAAAAAATAAACAGAAGTAGGAAAATGTCAGTGCAATGTCGTGAAATGGCATCGTTTTAGTTCCTTGGCATTACTGTTCTCATTATATGCTAATAATCCATTTAAAGAGACACAAAAAGGGACATACAACTTTAGCAGTATATTGGACAAGATAGAACTACAAGTTTAGAACAGCAAATACGTGGATGCCTTGGGCTGGCTGTCAAGTAAAGGGTTACCTACGTGTCCATAATGTATTTTTTCTTTTCTAATTTTTTGTCATCCTGTCCTACTCCAGTTAGTCTTCTACCAGACAGCCAACAATTATTTAGAATGGCAGATGTGTCCTACGTTTCTTTCTCTAAAAACAAGCAGTACTGGTTTTACACAAAGCAAAAGAAAGCAAACTTCATTTTCTGTTATGGGGGATTTCTCCTGTAAGCCCTTCCTCTTTTTAGTATTTTAAGTTACTTCTTTTACTCAGTAGTTCCTCAAGCTTATTTAGGAAATATTCAGTGAAAAGGATTTGTGCTTTTATTACTGTACAAAGTAGAGTATTTAATTTCTTAAAGTGTACTGTGTTTGGTACTTCTGAGACCTGTCAGTGCAAGCATAACAGTTCAAAAAGGAAAGTACAGTGCTGGCAAATACTGTGCTGCACGTGACCTTTTTCCCCTTTGGTAAAGGTTTACTCAGTAAAGTCACGTCCTATTATAGTTTCTTTGTCAGCTGTAGTTACTGCCTTTTCTATCTGCCATCACCCCCACATAATGAATTACAGAATAAAGGTCCTGGGTTTGATCTAATTGCAGAGTCAAACAAAATAGCTAAATCCAGTGCTGTGAATAATTGTAGAAAAGAACAAAACTGCCAGCTGCTTTTTTTTTTTTTTTAAATAATATATATGTATATCAAGACTTAAGGAGAAGCTGTAGTAATGGCATGAATTTTAAACAGCGTTACTGATGGGAAGGGTGGGGGAGCAGGCATAAAACAATGGAAAAAAATGAAGTTGTGAATGGCTGGAGAAAAGAAACATAACTGTTTCAACTTCTATAAAGAAACAATAGTGTAAAACCTAAATAATTAAATGACAAAATTAGTATTAATAGCATATAATAAAATGCATAGATAATCTTTAACATTTAAAGCTGACTGGTTCAAATGACATAAAAAGCAAGTAAGGTAACAGTTAGTGTATTTGGTACTTCTGAAGTCAATGCAAACAACAGTATGAAAAGGGAAGTATGATGCTGGCAAATACTGTGCCATATGTCACTTTTTCCCCCCTTTGATAAAGGTTCTAAGTAAAATTTCTTTTTCAGCCTGCTGATTATTTTCTTTACTAGAAACATGTTCTGAATGGGGACAAGAAAGGCGGTGTTGATGTATTCCTGAAGTACTTTATTTTTTCCTTTGCATTGGGCAGGACTGCTTGAGACTGCCTTCTCCCTGTAAATTAATCTTTCCAGACAGGTTTTTATTGTCTGGTGAAAAACAAAAACAAAACAAAACAAAAAAAAACCTAACACCAAACAAACAAACAAACGAAAAACCTCCAAAGGGAAGCTACAGAAGGGACTGGAGATAAAGTTCCAGCTCCTATGGAAGACTGCTAGGATAAACCAAGGAAATAGGAATTGCTGAAGGAGGACGTTAGGGCCTTGGGACTACCACATTCACAGCCTGTGATCCCTCTTGTCCCTTGCCACCTTTTGAATTTGTTTTCAATGTAAGTAATTGGATGGAATAGTGGAAACATTAGGATAATTTATTCCTGGCTCTTCAAGTCTTTAATATTTTGTTTTGTGAATCCTAAAGGCAGCCACTCTCCAATTGACTTCACTCTAGTACAAAGGGTTACAGCTAGCTGGCCATTGTGGGAACAAACATGGCGAGATGTTCAAGCAAACCCAGATACAGATAAAGATCATTTTACATCATTTTCCTTCTACTTCCGTTAATTTTTTCACCAAACAATTTAAAGCATTTTTGAGTGAAAGCAGTTGCACATTGTATCACCTGTCACACAGTAAGGGAAATTATTAGGTGTTTAAATGGCCAAAGAAAATTTGTTTAATACAGAAATTGACAAGAGAGTGGGATCTAAATAGTATGGAGAGGGCTCTCTGCTTTTTGAAGTGAAACAGAGACCCTTATTCTTGTCCTTTTCCTACACAGATTTAAATGTAGACAGAAAAGCTAAGCATTATGTATGATTTCAGAATCTGGGTATTTTTCCTGTAAATCATCTAAAAAAAAAGAGAAACTGTTACAGTTGTTTTGGGCAAAACAGTTCTTCAGGGCTCTCTCCTAATAAGGTTTGAAAATAAAAAGCTAGAAACAAACCAGTGGCTCTCAGTTTTATTAAATAAGCAGGTTTTTATATATATATATATATATATAAAGTATAACATATTTCATATATATTAAATAGTTGTGCAAACCTTTTACACAGAGCAGGGAGGTACAGGTAACAGCCTGTATTTCTTTTGGATTCCTCTCAATAATTTCAGTATGTTTACATAAATACCAAAGACCAAAATCATAGATATTGTATAAGGGCTCTTCAAAGACTAAGCAAACACTGGCATGAGAGTAAGTAATTTAAGTAACAGTGCACTTGTATTTTTCTAGTTGAAATGTTGCAAGAAATACAATTAATAGAGCTCTGTCAAACAGACTGCTATGGGGTACATAAGAAGGGTATTAAAGCTGAACACTTACCATAGTAATAATAATGAGGTTTGACTATTCAAGTCTCACGATCTGACTAATACGAGTCCAACAGTAGTAGTGTTTTGGGTAAACCTTTGGCAAGTCAAGAAAAAGTAGTATTTCTGTGGAGCAAAGTGTCACAGAAATTATGTCTGTCCCTTCTTTTTTTTAGAATGGAATTTTTTTAAAATTACTGTAGTCAAAATATATCCCCTGAAATGTTCCCGATTCTAGTTTGGTATAAGTCACATGTATACATGTATGCCACCAACCAAGTATTTTTTTAAACAGACTTACTTGGATGGATTTATTGTTTGCATTTTCTGGCTTTATCATTAAGAATTCCAAAATGCCGTAATTCAGAGTCTGAGGCAAATTGGCTTTAAAACTATGTATGGAGGACTTGTCTAAATAGATGCTTTTGTGTTTTGTTACTTTTTTATGGAGAATTTTTCTGCTTGTTCTAAGCAACCATATGCCCACTATTTTTAAGTGTTCAAAATTTTAAACATTTTTACAAAAAGCTGAACATAAATAGACTCATGCTAGTGAATGAAATACATGCAGCTGCAGCTAGAGCATTGCACACTTACTACAGTGTTTTAGAAATACCACATACTGGTTTAACACCCATTTTTCACTCATTTTGTCATTGAGACTTACATTATATTTGGGTCAACCAAAACAACCCAAAGAGATTTATAAAATTTTACAACAATTAAACCATAATGTTTAATTCTACAGATGAATAAAGCCCACTACTGTAGCTCAATAAGACAACAACAGGACTAATGTTAGTCAAATATACTGTATGTACAACTGAATATATCACTAACATGTAATTCTTACAAAAACACATAAAATAACTTAGGCTGACATCTCATAAAGCATTTGATTTTTGAATCATGAATTCAACATTGTGAACTTAAGTGATAAATTATGTGAAAGTAATATAGCTAAAGATTAAAGATCAGTAATTCAGAACTCCCGAAGTACGCCCTGGCCCTGCTAAAGTCTACTGCTTGACTCTTGCCGATTGCAACAGGCCAGGATTTCACCTTTCTACTTTTTTTTTTTCCAGTTTCTCATCTAGAATTTTGTTAATTCTATGGATTTTATTAAAACACAGTTTCTAGAACTGTTCTCTTACAGTTTTAAAAACATTTAAATACCATGCTCTCAAAAAGAGCATTTATACAAAGTCTTATATTTACAATATAGACAGTTATGGTCATGTATTAATAAGATCAACTCTTCCATGTAAGAAGAAATCTAAGCTTATGCACTGAAGGTTAATTAATGTGTCAGTGTTATGAATTGGCTTGTAAACATATCTGAGAACAGATGTGGATGGCAAAATTATCACTTAAACTAGTTGATTAGGAAAGACTACATCACATATAAAAGTTTCATTACCTCTAAGGAGGACTAAACAAGCACAAGATTTGCAAATTATTTCCACAAGGCTACACTGCCTAGTCTATAACTCTATGCAGGATGGATGCAAATACCTTCTTAGAAAAAGACAATTTTGCCTTCGAAGTGCCTTTGAGAAATGGTATGCTGGGTTTGCAGTAGCATAGCATTCCTGTTGTTCAGGATAATTCCTTTTTATCAGTAAGACCAAAGTTAGTGAAAATTAAAATAACTAGACAAGTCCTACAAAAATGAGTTTCTCCATAAACCACCCACAACTTCATACAGTAACTTCTGCTCAGGCTTCCACATCTGAAAGCATCAAAAACACCTACCAAACCCTCTTAAGATAGCTTATCTTTATAATTGGAGAAAAAGGGAACAAACATTCTTCTACATACAAGTATTTAATTCCATGCAAGATGGAAAACATGAGTGCACAATAAACTTCATTTTAAACCTAAATAATTTATAAATGAATCTGTTAAGAATAAAGTAGTGTCTACAGCAATTATATTGTTACATTTTAAACACATGCAGATGAGCTAACAGCAAGATTTTTACATAAAGTTTAGTGCAAGAATGTATCTGCTTAATAGACTAAAGATAACCATGTAATGCTTTGAGGTGTACACACAGTTTCTGTGCACGTAATAAACTGGTTCTGAAAAGTTGTCCTTGTTTGTCTATAAACTACAAGTGCCCATTTTAAATAGAAAAGATTCATAATTACTCATGGGCTACTTCCCTGTGACACACAGTGTCACAAACATTGTGGTGAATATGTAATACTGAAGTTAATCTAGAGGTTTATGGGTTGTGGGATTTTTTTGGTGTGTTTTTTTTTTTTTTAAAACAGTTTTTATACAATCAAGAAAAAGAGATACAATTTGTATCAACAAACAAAAGGTCATTTCTGGTTATTTGAGGCACTGCTCTCAGCTGCTTATACCATGCAAGAGAAGAGAATAAGAATTAATTGCAAATTAAAAATGGAAAATGCTGGTTCTTACGAGAAACATATTTGAATATTGGTCAAGAATTTTCTGTTTTCTCCAACTATTGTAAGTGTCCAAAGTCTTATTTTTCCCATTAACCAACTAATTAAAACTTACTTATTTTTAAACATCAAGTGTGAATACAAAAATCACCTTCAAGTTAATTCAATTTAAATACATAATGACATAGTCATTATATATGTTACCTGTTCCAATGGAAGATTATTTATCATGTGTGAAATGGTACAGTTATCAATTATCCGTATGTTAATTGTCATTGCACCTGTTAATTGTTTTCTTTGCTGTTGGTTTGGTTGTTTTTTTTGACCTGACAGGAACACATTTTGCACATGATAAATAGCCTGCAAGATATCGTGAATCAAACTAACCATTAATATAGTAACGCAAATGGAGGAAATAATGTTTTGTTCCTCAGACAAACAGAGAACTAGAAAGCAGCATGCAAGCCATTATCAAAACACCAGAAACAACCCTGACTGCAGCCTCACGTTCCGTGTGTTTCACAGTAAGAAACATTTAGGCAGTGTCACACCTTCTCATGAAGAAACAAAAGGCCATAAAACCAGGCCTTCTCAACTTTCATGAAAAAAACTACAGTAGAAGTCAACAAGTCCTAGCTCGAGACATATCGAGTTAGTAATGGTTCAAAATGTTGAAATATACAATGGATTCAAAAAAGGGCGTTCAGTCAGTGCAGCTTAAAAAACAATAAACGCCTCTTTTGGAGACATTTAGCTACAAAGGTTCCCACCCTGAGCAAAATACCAGTTGCGCAAACAATGCCACACAAAATTATCTTACCTGTTGAAACAGGACTCTAGAAACCATCATGAGGCAAATGCACACCTTTGCGTGGAGCTGAAGAGCAAAACGAGGCCAACCTTGCTACAAGCCCGAACTGTAGCATCTCTTTTCAAGAACCAGCCTCTCACACTCCCTTCTCAAGATCTTGCATGTTAGTTTCACCCAAATACCATTCTTGCCTCCAGAAGGGCTTAGTTACTGATGAGCTTCCACATTAACATTCAGTTCCTGTTGCTTGAGTCTGAGTAATCCAATTTACATAAAACTGACAATTTTCTTTTGTCTTCTCTAATCATCTGGAACAGCAGCTGTTCACTGCACAGTTGACAGGCAATTCTGAAGAGGGAAGCTACAGTTAAACATCTTTTAGTTTACTGAATGGTGCTCGCGCCTTCATACTCCTGAATGTTTTGGTCCTAATTTAATAAAGTATTTGGCTTCCGTTGGATTGAACTAACATACTGGACAATAAACTCTTGGGGAACAGTTTTGAAATTTAAGCAGTACCAACAATACTGACATTCAGAAGCTGAAAGAGATTCAACCAGTTTATCCTTCTACAAATTGAGTAATTTTTGTAAAGTTTATTTTTTCGCTATTTGATGTACCAATAGGCAGTGTCAAATGGCAAAGCTGAAACCCTAAAAGTCATCTGGGACTGTATAGAGCATGCTTTGAAAGGCCAGTTAGGTATTTATAATCAAATTGAAAGTGTACACTAATACATGCAATATAATTGCTAACAATAATTTTGTATTAAAAGCTTTGAGACACTGAACGTGATATTGTAGTTCTTAATGAGCTATCCATGCAGCAAGGTATGCATTTCCTGTAAAATACTATTAAAAAATCCCTATATTTAAAATCTTAAAATTTACAATATAATCAACTCTTATATAGTGCCCTTATCTATATATCTATATATATATATATATATGATTGCTACTGTGTACAGGACTTTATACTAACTTATTAGAAAATATTTACAGTAGACTGGCCCACTCCCTTCTTCATTTTAATTCCAGTTCCTATGCGCTGTATAGTTTCATTTATCCAAAAGAGACTATAGTAATTTAACGCCCTGTTCTTAATTTGGCAACAATCATAGCTGCCAGCTGTTGTGCATCTGTCATGTGGGGATTCTTTTCCATCACAGAAAGGACAATACTTGGTGGAAAGATATTGCAGAGGTTCTTGTATGTTTGATACTGATGTTCTGGAATGATATGTGGTTCCCGTGGCTCACCACATACCCCAATCCATGGATTCCGCCAGAGTTGCTCCATCTTCTCAGGCATGCTTCTTACCATTACAGGTTCATAACATGGCTGCATGAGGTTGTTACTCAATGGATACGAGTGGTAAGTGTAAGAGTCTGATGCACATGGTAACGGATCCCAACTAGCATGCTGTTCTCGACAGAGAGGTGGTCTTCTCTGCCGTGCAGGATTACTTTCATAAAGCCGTGAGTCAGAAATACTGTCCATTCTTGTCATGACCAAGGCACGGCTTGGTTGTGCAGTTGATGGATGAATATTTTGAGGCACAGGGTATTCTCCTGGACAACTGGACCGTGCTCCAACAACTGGATGCTGGGCATGCAGGCCTAAGTGGGAAACTGACTGTTTGCGAAGGGATTGCTTAGGCTCTTCAGTTCCATAACTCTGAACTCTATTTAAGGCTTCATGGTAACCATGGGAAAAAGGCTGAAGACGATTTTGCGATGGCAGTCTGTGGATCTTCACATTGTCTTCTGGACTGGCATCTGCTACACCCAGATACAAGTCATTGTAAGAGGAATAAGAATCATTACTTGTATGGCTTAAGCAATTGTCAGGACAGGGGCTTGAGTTTCTAGAATACATCCCCTGGTCCGTATCAGCCCCGTAATAATCTGTGTTATGCATACTACTTACGCTCAAGTTGGAGAAATCACTGAGTAAGGAGTAATAGCCATGGTCCCCTAACGATTCGTATTTGGGATACTGGTCAGTATAACTAACTGAGGTGCCATGGCTATTGGTGACTAGTATAGGAGGATATTGCACACTGGACATGTGCTCCAGTGAGGATTTCTGATGCGTGAACTGTGAGGAACCTGGCACCGGACTGCTTGCAGAACGAGTATTTAATGCACCAGCTGCATGGCTTTTTGGTGGAGGGAGCGTTGGTACACTTAATGCAGAAACCAGAGACGGGACAGAGCTGGCCTCGGACTTGCGGGCTACTGTTAACTTTTCCTCAGGCTCCACAGCTACTGATCTAATGCTTGGATCTGACTGGCGTTTTGGGGCAATGCGTTTCACTTCAGAACTGCTCTCTCCTTTGGAGCTGGATGGCCCTGTGCCACATTTGGCCAAGGCTCCCTCACTCATAGTTTTCACAGCAGATAATTTGGCACTTATCCGAAGCTCATCCGCTACTGACCTTTGAGGCTGGTTTGCCCGTTCTGGGTGGTAATATTTACATTTGTGCCCATAGGTGCACTTTTTACCTGTAAGAAAAGTATTTGCAAGATAAATAAACCAGACGTTAATTGATACTACTATATTTCTCTTTCACTGTTTCTTTATTGTAATGTTTCTTTACTATAACTGTAAGGAGTAATTATATAAACAAGCAGTCAAACTCTGTTATTACCTATATCCACATCACTTTTCTTCCTACTGCTCATGATTTCAATACTGACACCATAATCAATTCTATATAAAACAAACCATCTCTCTCTAACACGGTCTGTATAGTTATGAATCTCCTTCCTTGAATAAAAAACAGAAAAAAAAATAGCAAAAAGCTGTGATATACACAAGGTATATCTGGTTAGCCTTAACTTTCTGCTATATTGTTTTTATTAATATTGGCATGACGGGTATAAAAATAAATACAGTGCTTGGATGGCAACAAGAAAAATTAGTTGTTTTTTTTTTTTAAAGTAACGAGATGATGTTAATTAATTGCTTGCCTCATCTATGTTCAAATACAGCATATCAACCTGACTTAGGCACTTACCATAAGGACACGGTTGTTTTTTATGTTCAGGAATAACTGGCCTTTTCCTTAAGAAATTTTCAAGGCTTGGACCATGGCGTCCTAAAGGATCATCAGGAGGCATAAATCTAATGCAAAATAAATTAAATGTGAAATTCAGCTTTTAACAAGGATTCTGAATTGGCAAATTTGCCTAACTTATGAAGAAAAAAACATACTTGTCATTCACAAAAGAATACATTAGCAGTCGCTCCTCTATGAACTTCTTCCACTCCGGTTTTTCGTTTTGAAGATCCCTATAGTTGTCATTTGATACAATGATGCCATCTGAGTCAAAAGCAAGTTTTACTATGAATCGGTCATCATAGCAAACTACTCTTCTTCCTTGAACTCTTCGAGATGGGGTGAAAACAAGAATTTTTTCTTTCTCCAATTTACGTAAGATTTCTTGATCTGTAAAATAAGTTTAGTCGAGAAGCTTCTTTAAAAGTCCTTTTTTTTTTGTTTTTAAAGAAATGCAGCCTTTGAAATATGAAATTTCTCTTCCTCTTTTCTGAAGTGGTATTTTGTAACTATGTGCATGTATGGTCCTCATTATCATTAAAAAAAAAGGAGAATGCCACTTTATTTCTGAGCTTTCAAAGCAATAGATGAATATTCAACATTTAAGCTTCGTAACTGCTCTGCTCCTCTGTAAACAACTATGTTCAGAAAGAGTGAGAAAACGTACATCTCAAGAACTCAGTTGTTACTGTCTTAAAATAACTTTCTTGTTAGCCTAGAGTAAAATATAAGTACTGTCTGTAGGTCAAACCACATTCTGCTTCTTCAGTGTTCAAGATAACACTATTAAATTAGTCCCTGGACTTATACAGCTTGTTTTTATACTAGCCCAGCAACTAAGAATCATTTCCTGTATACTAAACAATGTTTGCTAGTGGAAAAATTAGGAATACCTCACTCAACAGCATTGACATGATCCATAAATACCTACCATTTTTTGCAGATGCAAATACCTACCTAGTATGTGTTCTTCACCAGTGAAATTGTCATATTTTCAAACAAACAATTGAGATGGTGGGGCTCAACCCAGTTGAGTGTTGTCCACAACCCAGTATGTAGTACCCATTAGGAAGATGATGCAGTTCTGTTTTACTACAACACATTTATTTATTTAAACCAAGGGGTCAAAGAAAATCTTGATCCATTACCTGTAATTGGTGCATCAGGTCGAGACTGTTCTTTTCTCCATGCAGGTACAAACACAGTGATATCTTTATGTCCTTTTTCCAGAAACCAATCAACAGCTAGTTGGATTCCCCGACAGGAAAATCCTTCCTTATTTCCATGGCTGAAAAAAATGCAGAAGTCTTAGAAACAGCAAAGACAAAAGTTACATTTGACTTTGGGTTTTGTTGTTCTTTTCCTTTCAAAGCTGCTGTGGTCTAGGGATATAAAGGAAGCAAAGTTTGTAAAGATAAGTAAATCTTTTTATTAAACCAGCTTGTATAGCTGGAAACGACAGTTGTCCAGAGCTATTTAATCGTCAGATTACAACACTGATACTTAGGCATTAGAAATGGTGAAATTTGACTGCTTTTTCTGCTGGTGAAATTTCTGCTTTTTCATTATATTAGATGATCTGATGAAAAATTATTACCTCCCCCAACAAATTAAGCTTACCTTAAGTAGCACCATAAAAAGATAGTTATAATAAAAAAGAAATAAACTAACGATGCTGGCTGTCATGGGTAATATAGTTGCTTTTAAACATCTAGATTAAAAAAAGAAAAAAGTTTACAAAAGTTTAATAAACATCCTGCTTTTTTCATTACTTTATATATTGGTTTATTTCTCTCTCTTAGACAGAAATATTTAAGTTGTTGGAGTTCCTTCCTCTCTCCCCACCAAAATAAACAATTTGTTTTCTGAAACAAACTGGAGATTCTGAAACTGCACATAAATGAGAAAAGGGGGGGGTTAAAGTAGCTTTACATCACTTCATTTTGCAAAGTATATTTAGAGGTTTGATAGAATCTAGTTAAAATTTTATGTACGAATCTCATTCAGTCTACCTTATAGGTGCTCCTGTCTTGATTTGCTAAGCATAAAACCTGATTCTTCAGTTCATTGTAAATCCTCTCAGGAAATAGTTCAGGAACACCTGAATAATACATGAGTACGTATATTAAGAATAACATCCTTAGTATTTGGCCCCCCAGGAGGGCCAACCCCATCCTGGGGTGCATCAAATAGAGCACTGCTAGCCAGTCGAAGGAAGCGATTGTCCCGCCCTACTCTGTGCTGGTGCAGTGTCACCTCAAGTACCGTGTGCAGGTTTGGGCACCACAATATAAAGGACACAAAACTAATAGAGATTGTCCAAAGGAGCGCAACAAAGGCAGGGAAGGCTCTAGAGAGCAAGATGCATGAGGAGCAGTTGAGGAGGTCCTTTGGTTTATTCAGCCCAGAGCAGGCTGAGGGGAGGCCTCATGGCGGCCTGCAGCTCCCTCATGAGGGGAGAGGGGAGCGGAGGGGAAGGCGCTGAGTTCTGCTCTCTGGGGACAGTGACAGGACCCGAGGGAACGTCATGGAGCGGAGACAGGGGAACAGGGGAGGCTCAGGCTGGATGTTAGGAACAGGTTCTGCAGCAAGGGTGGTCAGGCACTGAAATGGGCTCCCCAGGGCAGTGGTCACAGCACCAAGCCTGACAGAGTTCAAAAAGCACTTGGACAACATTCTCAGGCACATGGTCTGATTTTTGGGTGGTCCTTTTGGGGACCCAAGGTTTGGACTCGACGGTCCTTGTGAGTTCCTTCTAACTCAGGATATTTTATGATTCTACTTATTCTACATAGGTAAGAAAGACATACAGATTGCATTATGTCTGGATTTCATATTTAGAACCAAGCCTGTTTTCTTTGCCCAAAAGTAGAGTGCATATATTGTCACTACATCATAAAATTGGTGGATAAAAAACACTTGAGGAAAAAAAATATAAAAATAAAAAATGAGTTTTACAAAAAAAAAAAAAAAACAACAAAAAACACCCCACAATCTTTTTTGTTATACTTTAGTTTGGTTAGCAAAATTAACTACTTCCGAATTTGCATTTGAAAAGGGTAGACTAGTAAGCCAATGCTATGCTCCTGGCTATACTTCTCAAAAGGTATTCTTTCAATTTTTTTCTTCTTCCCCAACACAGCTGCAGTTTTTCATCCACTATGATTGCAGAGAAGCTGCCCAGTTTGGCACCATTCATTATTTTCACAGAGGCTTCCATATTAATTTGTGAAGAAAATTACTTAATTTCTTCATATCTTTCCATTCATTGCAAAAGGTGCTAACTTGATCACATCAGTGATGCTGTACCGAGGAGCATAATCACCCCTACAGAGTGGCTGCATGGCCTGGTCCAGGAGGCTTCCAGAACACTGGAAGGGCCATGTGCAGTGATGACACCCCTCACCAGAAATAACCAGAGGCCTAGCTAGCAGTGCAAAATACAGGAGACGACTCCTCTACAGCAGCCCCACAGCATGTGGGTAGTCCAAGCAGTTGGCTGTAATTAAGGAGGCTCTGTGGCTCTATACAATGCCACGAATGCCTCCCACTACTTAAAGCAGTTGGCACTGGCTGTACGCGAAGTGGCATCCAGTTGCTGTACCACCCTGTTCTAAGCTGTCAGTTCTGTGCAGCATCCCCAAAACTGGGCAAGCAAATTTCTATACTGAAAATGGAAATGGTTCTTTCTAGACACCTTTCAGATAAAACATATAATTTACCTTCAAGGCAAGGCTGCCATTTACATCACCAATGACTCCAATATTTTTAAACATAAGAAGTATATCACCTTTTTCAGGTATTCTCAGCCTGTACAGCAATGTTGCATAATTGAGAGATTTGCATCTTATTGAAATCGTCTTTAGTATTATTCTATAGATTATCATTCAAATTTTACTTCAATAATCTCATTATTATTATTGGAAAAAAATCACAGATTACCAGAGTGTAGCAGGATGTGTGCTCTTCTTGAGCTCAAAATGTCATACAAAGCAACACTGAAATAGACTAAAGGCAGACAGGTGTCTAATACCAATGGTATAACTAAGGCCTATGGTTCACCAACATTTTCCAAATCCTTGCAACTTAAATTAATAATTTGTACAAAAGCAACAACGTTACTAAAACAATTTTCTTTAGATTTTGTACATTTCAGATTTTACAGAATTTAATATTCTTGTAAATTTTCAGATGCATATGCATTTTGTTTCAGAAACAGAGTATCAGTTCTAAGCTATGCAATCAGAGTATGTGCACACACTTTTCTCCAGCTGCTGTCACACAACATTCAGAAGTAATTCAAGCAGTACAGAGACTGAAAAATAAAACAAATGGAAAAAAAATACTAAATAATAAATTTCAAAAAGTTAAGAAAACCAATATTGGTGATGTTGCTTTACAGAGACATCTTTCAGATGGTGTTGTAGTTTAATACTGATAGGCAGCTAAGTACTACATAGCTGCTCTCTCACTCCCCCTCCTTAGCAGGACAGAGAAAATGAGATGGAGGAAATAAAAACCTTGCAGGTTTGATAGGAGAAGTTTAATGAAAGAAAAGCAAAGGACGCACAGAAGCAAAAGAAGGAAAAAAAAATATTTTCTACTTCGCATCAGCAAGTGATGTTCAGCCACTTCTTAGGAAGCAGGGCCTCAATACATGCCACAGTTGCTCAGGAAGACAAACGCATATGTAATGAGAGACACAGAATCACAGAGCAGCTTGGGCTGGAAGGGACCTTAAAGATCATCCAGTACCAGCCCCCTATCACGGGCAGGGACACCTCCCACCACACCAGGTTTCCCAAAGCCCCATCCAGCCTGGCCTTGAGCACTTCCAGGGATGGGGCATCCACAGCTTCTCTGGGCAGCCTGTGCCAGTGCTTCAATACCCTCCAAGTAAAGAATTTCTTCCTTGTATTTCATCTACACTCTTTCAGTTTAAAACTACTACACCATTAAAACTCAATACACCTATAAAAATTTGAATTTTCTTAATACATAGAAAAAGAATCTTAACACAAATTCTTTTAGAGCAAAAGGCTGATACTATAGGACATCTTCATAAAAAAGAACCTCAAAAGTCTTAATACCACTTATTCACCAGACAGAAAAATCATACTTTCCTCGATGAAAAGCAAAAGCATTGTCTAGCTAACTGTGTGTTCTACAGACATGCTCCTAAGTGGCATGGGACAGAACTCTCCTGAGCTAGTGTTTACCCAAACAGCCATGTGCACGTGTGCACACGTGTCTGAATTTACAAGCACCATAGCTGTGTGAGTCAGCATGTTCAGCTCATGCACAGCCCTGTACTGACACTGCTAAATTGCTCTGAATTCCGAGCAAGCTTGATCAGCAATAGTTCAACTTCCCTGAAGTCCACTGCATATCATCAGCATATACTGCATGTCATTTCTGAAAGAACAGGGTTTTCCTCTCCTATTCGGTTACCACTGGGTAATAAAGAGGAATAATTTTCAACATCATTCAAGGACTTAAAAAGGAATTAAACCCATCCACTCAAAAGCACAGCACAGTTAAATTGCTAGAACAACAGATTTGAGGGGAGAAGTTGGTTTAAAGAGGGGGTAGGGGGAACAGGGATTGCATATAAAGGAGTGACATCATATTTAAAAGCCTGGACTAAAGACTCCATAAGGAAGATTTCCTATCAGTGTAAATATACAATACAACTTAAAATGACTTTACAATCAATAACAATTCTGCTCAAAAATATTTTTGTGATTTATTCTTTTCAAATGTTGTGACAGGTAGACCCACCTCATAGCCACATTACTTCCATCAATGACGATTGGCCTCAAGTTATCACTGTTATCCAAAACTTCATCTTCAAGTGACAATTCAGGGCTTGCTATTTCCTTTGGACAAGGGCCTCTTGGCACCAGAGTGCTAGTGGTACTGCTGGCACTGTTCTGTCCCTCTGATTCATTTTTGTTGCCAAGTCTCACAAGTTCG
Source organism: Cygnus atratus (assembly GCF_013377495.2). Taxonomy (NCBI): domain Eukaryota; kingdom Metazoa; phylum Chordata; class Aves; order Anseriformes; family Anatidae; genus Cygnus; species Cygnus atratus. The sequence goes on from NC_066374.1 coordinate 21,267,507, forward strand.
GCCAGAACATCATTGATGAGCGCATCTGCTCCCAATTTATTCAGTACAGCCTGGATCTGATCTCCTGCATAACCAAGTTTTAAAGCAAAATCCATTTTAGCTTGATATTCCTTGTCCAAACTTGTTTTGCATTCATCTAGCTTCAGGTCTTGTGTGATACTGCTCTGTGAAAAACTTGGGCGATCCAAACAAGGGGAGCGACAGAGTGGCCGATGTGGTTTAGTGGAAACCTCCTTTTCTCTCCACTGAATATTGCTACAGCTTCTTCTGAAGTATGGTTGCTCAGGTTCACTTTCTGAGCTCGTCCATTCCTCGGATTCAGCACTGCATTCCCCAGCATCTTGTTCCACATTTCTGTCTTCTCTGGAGTGCCTCTTCTCCATTTTCAGCTTCCCTACCATAGACCAGGCCGTCATCACGTTCAGCTTCCAGCCAGAGAGCTCAGAACTTCTCTTTCATTTCCAGAGCAACCTGGAATTCATACTCAATTGCGTCGTGTTGGCTAGATAAAAGTTTACACAAGTCTGGAGCTATGCCTTGCTTACTATGTTCTGGCATAAACAACGCCAACATGAAGTTCCTTTAAAAAATAAAAAGACAAAAATTAGCTTTTGTCGAATTCTGCAAAATACTTTACTATGATAACTTTGTTTACAAGTCAATAGAGGTCCCTAGTCATTCAGATTTCCACATAAAGATTGATCATAATAAAGCATATAATTTTGTTGTCTCTCTACACATGAAAAATTTACTTTCCACAGTATTAATTACAGCTGTAATTACTGGAGTATCTTATTAATACTTACAGAGAAAAAAAAATGAAAAGGGTGACCCCTGACTTTCACTAGAAAGCTGTCTTTACAGCCTTCTACTGCAGAAACAGTCTGTACACTTCAGCACCAACTGTGTGGAGTTCCAGTACGTGTAAGTTCTACCACAAGCCATTTCAGTCTCTTTCAGTATGGTTTTACAATCAGAGGTGACAAGCCAAACTTTCTTAAGTTTAGTGTAAACTGGCTGCTAGACATGCAAAGGTAAATACAAACATGCAAAAACGTTCTACGCAACAATCATCTTGCGTTTTTTGTTTACTGTACCTACTACACTGAAAATTCCAAAATCAAGGATGGATACTACATTTTGTCAGAAAGTCAGGATACATGCTTATAATTCTTGTCTTATACCCGAAGAAAAAATGTTCAAGGAATCCTGTTGAGAGGTCTGCCAAAGTAGAAGATCAAGGTGACTTATGAAGGGCTGAACTGACGTCATGGAGACTTTGACAAATATTTTTTAAAAAGAATAGCAGAACATGTTTTAGAGAAAATGGTCATCTCAGACCTATAGATAAATACAGATAACTGGAGAAAACTAATGGAGAAACATGGAGTAATAAAAGGAATTTGTAAATTAGCACTAAAGGCATAAAAGGGATTTCAGCTTCGACCAGCAAAATTGACAAGCTGACGAAAGTAATTAACAAGACGCCTTCTTTCAGACAGTTACAAGCCCCACTTCCCTTTGTAAAACAGCAGACTGAGAAAACAGAATTCAGTGTGAGTAATGAAAAATAATGATTTAATTGTCATGATGAAGTCATTTATTTTAAATCCAGTTCCTCATTTTAAAAAATTTTGCTTCTGTTAAAGTAATCTCCTTAGGTAGCTACAGACAAAAATAAGAAAGAGTGAAAGAGAAAATGAAAAGGTACCCAAGTCTCAAAAGAGCATAAACTGTTTTAAAGCTACATCTATAGTAGAGACTTCTGTCAGCAACTGTGTAGTCTGAAGAAGCATGAGGAACATGATCCTGCATTTAAACACCAATCACAAATGAAGTCATAGTACTGACCTCAGTTTTCAAATATACTGCTGCCTGTTACATTTGTGTTCTGAAGAATTCTGTAAATTTAAGCTGTGGACACATTAAAAGTTCTTTCCCAGGATTGCTATGATAATTTTTGTGACACAAAATAAGCATGACTTTGGCACTGGAACACAGATTAGCCAAAGATGTCCTCCTCTAATAATGCACCTCACTGATGTGACTAAGAATAAATTTACATCTCTGTCACGCACTTTTTTCATTTCCTCTCACATCTCTTCCGCTCCTTCAGGATTCAGGCAAGCGTTAAAAGACAACGAAGCTTTCCTCCAAAAAGTACTCAAACAAGCATGTGAATCATTTATATACAAGACATTACCAAATACACTTGTATTCAAAAGCTTTTTAAAAATCTCATTCCTATCTTCCCAAGAGACCAAAGTGGCTCTTACTTAGTTACTGCAGTCTACCAAAACAGAAAGCAACAGGAAAAATACTCTGCTAATGTACGTCAAATGAGTTACTGTGCTGTACAGCATTGCTAAACCTAGGGTATGAAAACAACTACTGGAGTCTCCATTGGAAGGGAAAAGGTGCATCTAGCATGGCTAAAATAAAACCTCTGACACTATTCATTTTATTACTTATTTGATATTCTTCCTAAAAACAGAATCTTAAATTGTTCCACAGAGCAAAAATCAATAGACATTTAAATGAAGAGACTAATAATGGAAATACTGACATGCGTTAATATTTTAATTTGCTGAGATAGATATATATCTATATAAAAAAAAATCTTGCACACAAGGTATTTTTAAATGAAAAAATGGTTTCTACTTTTTGCTGAAAAACGAGGAAGGTTTACAAAGCATTACAAGACACAAAGAAAATGAAAGAACCAGCACCGTGCACGTAAATCAAAGATTATTCATCCTTAGTTTCATATCCTTTCACTTTTAGGTAATAAGATGCTGAAAGTCATAGCCCCCTAATATACCACTTGTCTCAAAAGGCTTTCCTCTTTGGCTATTTCTCTACACTAAATGGTGTTTTACTGTTGCTTATGAGAAAATTTCAGAGAAAAACAATTTTAGAAGAGTGATAAAATTGATGATCAAACCCACTGAAATGTCAAAGCATTTCCAAGACAGATCCTTATTGGCTTTAAATTGTTTCAAGGTGAAACAGAGTATTTGTCTATGGAATGTTTACACGGTAATTTTTAATAACCGTAAACAGGCCAAACAGTAAAAATCTACAAGACTGCACTCTAATTTACGCTCTTCAGTTATACATTTCACTTAGCTGTGGTAAATTTACATGCTGGTAGAGATGGGAGATATTTACCCAGAATACAATGAGCTTCAACCAACATTTCCAGTGACACCACCTAAAGTCTCAAAACACTTATCTACCTACAGACATTCTAGTTGTGATTTTAGACCTGAAAGGTAGGAGGTATTAAAGAAAATCTGTGTTTACTAATGAGCAATTATAGGCAAGTATCTTAGATTAAAATTTTATGATTGTGTGCTTTGTTTGGTTTGAGGAAAAAGTCTTTCATATCCTATTCAATTCACTTGTGACCTTGTAAAGTGGTTAAGAGGGAATTACTCCAATCATCAACCGTGAAATGAAAATAAAGGTTAAGAAGAAAAAAAAATAGCATCTTCTAAAAATATAGTCCTAGTTCTCATATCATGCAGAGATCAGTCAGAACGAAGATTTCCTTGGATGAACATGAACAGTAAGACTTTCAGCTATAACTGGGTGGTTCTTAGGTAACCAAGGAAAACAGGTGGCAAAGGTGGCTAGCTTGACTGATGACCATTAGCAGTCTCAAAATTACTCCAAATAGTGACAAATGTAACGACTCTCACTCATTCATGCCCTTTTTGTGATGCACATACACATACAATAATCCACTTAAACTAATTTTTACAGGACCAAATTTACATTTTCTTGTAAGTGCTTAGATAACTCTTTAAGCTGCAAGTGAAATGTTCCCACCCAACTGGAAGTGAAATCAACTGAATCCACTTAAAAAGAGACTGTGATTTTTTTACAGTCAAAAAATAATCTGCTTAGGACTGTCACTATCACTTATCACTATTTATTCCGCATTTAGATTTTTCAACTTTTTTTTTTTAAAGGCAACTGTAAATGTTTTGCTTTTTTTTTTTCCTCTTTCTTAGCTGGAAAACAGTATCTCTTGTCTGCACATATCACCATTTTGTTGCATTGTCCCAGTTAGATATACATATCTTTAATTTTCTGTTATTTAACATCATATAAGCACCTTATCAAAAATTTTATTTTTCCTTCCCTGAAAGTAAGCTCCTATTTTAACAAGAAGTCAACAGTTAGATCATAGTTAGACCTAAGTAATCCTGAATTCAAAAATAATTTAAAATATAAACACACAGGAAAAAAAAAAAAAAGTATGTAGGCATCGTAGCCTCAGGAAAAGCAAAAAGGTTTTCTCGTTTTCTTTAAACAACCAGCACGCAAAGCTGTCTTCTCAACATGCAATTTTTGTCAAATAGTTTAGATAACCTGTTCTAGCATCAACTGCCATGTTACCAGAAAATGAGGGAAGCCGTCTCCAGAGCCCATGTTTACGAACCTATGCACTTTTGTACAGAGAGCTCTTATGAAACCAGTCAGCTGGTACAGCAGTCTCTCTACCCTCATCCGGTCCCTTTGTCTGTGCAACTTAACTGTTTCCCTGCATCCACAGACTTGCACGTGGTAGAATTTGTTCCCAAATACATTACATCAAGATTCTCACACAATGACGCACCTCATCGTCAGGTCAGGGGTATCAAAACTAAAAATAAATAAGAGTTACTGCACAGGACCAAGCCCTCACACTTTCCCACTGACCACTGGGAGAGGGCACCTGAGAAGGGAGAAGCATTGTGTTCCTCCCCAGCCAGCAAACGTAGCAGCAAGAGGAACTGACCAAAGAGAAAGCAGCATCAGCATTAACTACCACTACTTCCTCACACCATCCAGATTAGAAGTCAGGCGTGTAATACCATCACTCAGCTACACAGAAAGCACCATGGTGTCTCCCTCATTTCTTTGCAGTCCTGAACAGTCTAACGTACACCTTGTCATGGCCCCTGGAACTCTCTATAGCCCACGGTTATTGGCATAGATTTACTGTGTTTTCACTAACTATGATCCAGACCACCCTCCCCAAACAAGCCCATTCTCAAGCTGAGACAAGGCACACAAAGTGACGATTACTTGTCCTCAAGTTGCAGAAGTTTTTTGGTTGGCTGGTTGTTGTTTTTGTTTTTTAAATAAATCTGTCATCTTATTCTGGAGCCCAGGATCACTTCAGTACAGACAGTATCTCCGCAGACGATGTCGGCTTTGCAGTAAATTAGTGTTTTGATCCAACAAGCACATCAGTCACTGTCATTGTCAATGTCAATGATCCAGGTTTAATCAGTACCACTATTCTGAAAAGGCTCAGATGCCCTATTCTTGGAAAACTGAGGTCTCAGCACTGTACCACCGTATGTCTGAAACCATATTTGGTCCCAGTTTAGTTCTGACAAACAGTTAAGTACCTCTATTCACCATCATTACCTCTCCACCTACAGCATGGCAAGCATTTAGTATATTATCCCTTCTTATTGGACCACATGCTTCTCCTTTAACTAAAGGAGTCATCTATTATGTTGGCCCATCAGGGAAATGATTTTCTCTTTTCTCAGTACCTTCAAAACACTTAAGCGCAGGGTGTCTTGAATTCACCACTTACGTCCACAGTACAACTGCTTCCTTTGCAACAGCCAAACTAAAGAAATTTCCGATTAAAAACAGTAAGTAGGAACTTACAAAATTGCTTTAAAAGAAGCTTGATGCTGAGAGGAAATAGAATCATAGGATCATTTAGGTTGTAAAGTACCCCTAAGAGCATCAGGTCCACCCATCACCTAACACTACAAGTCCACCGCTAAGCCTTGTAGCTAGCCACCACATCCACGTGTCTCTTAAATACCTCCAGGGATGGCGACTCCACCACTTCCCTGGGCAGGCTGTTCCAAGCCCAGCCACCCTTCCCGTGCAGAAATTCTACCTGACATCTAAACTAATCCTCCTGTAGTGCAAATTGAAGCTGTTGCCTTGTGTCCTAATAAATAAAGTGATAACATTTTCAGTCTCACTACCTCAAGTCCAAGAACCCAGAGAAGAGTTGTGGCCACCGCTGTTTATACCTTCTCACAGGAAAGGTGAAATGGTGTTAAGCAAACAGAAGATTAACATTTTTTCATGACATTAAGTCAAGTCTAAGTCCTCCACTTTTTTTTTTAACTGCTCTTACAATTTGTTTTGGATATTTTTATTAAGCTTTTCATAATTAGCTTGTCTTGCCTCCCCCTCACTACCTCTTCAACTGAGATCCTTGTTTCACCATGTTTGCATTTATTGCCATTGAAGCCTAACTTAATAATTTTAAGGCACTTTTATAGTTGCTAATGTTGTTTCTTGCTTCTCATGCTGCTTACAGGCTCCTAAATATCACTTGTCAAATACACACTATATACTGTACCAAGTAACCATGGTTTCTGTTCAGAAAACACTGAGCAGCTCCACAGCCCCAGCTACAACCAATAGCAAGGCTGATCATGTAATCCCAGTAGGCGAAGAGAGCAGGGCACAGATCTGCACAGGCAGGAACACGCAGCACTCTCACAAACAGCACCAAGGGCTTCACATCTTGTTGCCCTCCCCGTCTGATGTCAATTAAGGTTCATTAAAGGGAAATGCATACAAACATACAATGCGGATCCCTCCAGTAGCTGGGTTTATCCAAGAGTTGGCCCTGAATCGCCAACATCCTAAATTAGGCTGCAGTCCCACTCATTTCTGGTACAGACCCACAAAATCACACAAAAAAATGGTTGAGGTTGGAAGAGACCTCTGGATGTCATCTTATCCCAATCCTTCTGCTAGATGAAGTTGCCCAAGAACTTCTCCAAGGATGGCGATACTTGCTCATAGATGCGTATACCATTTTTCCTTCTCCCTACCTCTAGCACTATGGATGTTCCAGCAGCCGGGTCTTGTAAACATAGTCACACGCACCGAAAGGTCAGCACCCAGGCCTTACATTCTCTCCAACAGTTGGCCTGGACCTCTTGGTCCTTTTGGCTGCCAATTCTTCCTGTTGTCTCACCCCAAAGATACATGCATACAACTTGCTCTCAAGCCACTTAACCTATTTGTTAACTAGGGTGGCCTGATATTTGCTAGCGATCATCCATCAACAGGCATGTACTCCACTTGATTGCACCATGGACACAATGGACACACAGGTTCCTAGAGAGATGCCCTGCCCTCCCACCCCTCCCCGCACCAGTTAGAAATGTAATTTAACAAGAAGACAGGACAGAGTGTGCTGACCAGTTCCGGGACACAGACAGACAAGCATACTGATCAACAAACCCTTTACAGGCAACCTGTCCCTTTTAACCCCTTTCTATTTTCCCATGGTTACTCCTTCCCAAATTGTCTTGAAATCTCCCTCTCCCCCCTTCTCCACGCCACCCATGAAACACCTTTGGTTTCTCCCATAGACTGCCCAAGTCTCGTGCAATCACAAAATGTTGTTTCCTTGCACCCTGTAGTGTGTCCAATACCCCGAAGACAGTAAGCCCCCAGTCTGTGAGATGCTCCAGAGAACCTCTGGAGCATGGGGCTGACAGCTCTCCTGTGACAGCCAGGAGACAGCAGGGCTGGGGCTCCATTTCTCTGCATGTATTACTGGGATTCCCCTGCCTGCCACTGTGACCTTATGCTCCTTGTGGTTGTATAGACAAGCTTTTTATCATAAATTGTAAGTTTATTTAAAAAAAAAAAGCAAGAATCATTTATTATTATGTGTATATAGATACCTACATTTTTTGCTACTTAAGATTTCTAAGTATTATGAAGTATTTTCTAGAATGTTTTCCATAGAGCTGAATGAATTGTGACTGAGATGATAATCACACGATAATCTAGCAAAATAAACAAAAGATTAGAAAAGTTCAAATAGCAAAAGGTAGATCTACTACTAAACCCAACTCCTAATATACACAATACCATTTACATTGGAATGTTTAAATATTAAGTCAAATATTATTTGAATATTATACGTTTCACTAAAATTAAATGTTGCATCCAAAAATAACTGTGCCTTAAAATTCTTCTTAAAAATGACTTAATACAGTACCAAAAATATATATATAAAATAAATAAACAATTCAAAGAATGTAACATTTTAATATACCTTTGTTACTGAATTATGAACCTGTCTTTGTTACTAGTAATGGTACAAAGCACACATCTGTTGTGGTGCTCTTAAACCTTCCAGTTTTCGTAAAGGGAATGGCTAAGCCAATATACATTCAGCTTCTTTTTTAATAATGGCATCGGGTCTCACGTGATAATTGTTTGCATCATCCAAGCCACCAGTTAATTTTTCTAGAATAAAAGAAAGTGAGTAAGGACAATATCTGAGGTTTAAAATGATAGTCTGTATGTCTGTATGTAATATACATAATCTGTATACAGTCTAAAATATTGTTAAAATATATGTATTTAAATACATATAAAAGATCATTTGCTAGTTCGCATTTTCCACATCCATAAAAAAACAACTCCTGGCTATTAACCTTCCTGCTTCTTGATTTAAATGACAAAGTTCAGCAATTTTTGATACATGTGGCACTGAATGTAGTTGTTTTTACATCTCTGGGAGAGCTTCCAGTCAGCAGCAATGTATGTATGCAACCAACTTATTGGCATTTAGACTAAAAACTGAATGCTGTAATAATATATATATTTTTTTTTTCCTACACTGCACTTTTCAGTAATTCAAACACGTAATCTTATAGCGGAATACTGACAATATTATTTTATTTCTGATTCATTTTATCTATCGGGGATAGTACAGATGTATCTGGGGACCTCAGTCAGTTCCTATTCTATTCAAACCATGTAGTCCCTGCTCAGATAAAATATAATCTAGAATTATGATGACAAATTACGAATGAATTAAACAAGCGATAATTTGAACAGAAGAAAAACTACAAGGATCATTTTAGTATTGTTGTGGGTCGCTGTTTTTCCAGGCAGCTTTAGAAGTAGTACTGTGTGCACTTCTGGGCACCACAGTACAAAGAGGAAATGAAACTGTTGGAGAGTGTCCAGAGAAGGGCTACAAAGGTGGTGAAGGGTCTAGAGGGGAAGACGTACGAGGAGTGGCTGAGGTCACTTGGCCTGTTCGGCCTGGAAAAGAGTAGGCTGAGGGGAGACCTCATTGCGGTCCACAACTTCCACACGAGGGGGAGTGGAGGGGCAGGCGCCGATCTGTTCTCTTTAGTCACCAGTGATAGGACCCGAGGGAATGGTGTGAAGCTGCAACAGCGGAGGTTCAGGCTGGATATCAGGAAGAGGTTCTTCAGTGAGAGGGTTGTCGCGTGCTGGAACAGGCTCCCCAAGGACATAGTCACGACACCAAGCCTGTCGGAGTTTAAGAAGTGTTTGGACTGTGCGCTTAGTCACATGGTCTGAATTTTTGGGCAGACCTGTGTGGTGCCAGGAGTTGGAATCAATGATCCTTGTGGGTCCCTTCTGACTTGGGATATTCTGTGATTCTATGACTTTGCAGGGACACCAAAGGAGTCTAAAGGGGCAAGTGAAAAGAAAGCATGTTTCTTGTTTCTAACACACTTGTTTGCAGATACACACATGCACATCAAAACAAGCAGCTTAGGGCAAAATATCAATATGAATTCAGAGCCTGGATAAACAATTCGGTGGATTAACAGAAATGGAGGACTCAATCTCAGCCATCTCCCTGACCATAACACTGGGAAATCTTAGAAGTGGTCTGGCTGCGTGGGTCTAAGATAGACTAAGAAGTCTAAGAGGACTCCTAGATTTCAAGCCCACATATCTAGGAGAAATGAAAGCACTATTTCAGCCAATTTCAATTTAAGTTAGCGGCTGAACATTTATGAAGATTATCAAATTCTCCTCAAGCCACAAGTTTGAGAAAAAGGAGAGATCTATTGAAGAGAAATCTATGAATCAAAGAAACAGTTCAAACCACTTGAATTAACTCCTCAGTAACAGGGTACAGAATAAAAACTGAAAGCAAACTGTGGTGAGACTCTGTGGGACCCTTTACAAAACTAAGAAGGATGGGAGGAGGAGGAAGAAAGTGAAGAGAGAAAGTGGTATCATCTCAGTGCAGTATATAAAGCCTGCAAACACGATACATCTCTATCAGGACAGTATCAGACTCTGAACAGTAGAAGAGCAAACTGTCGATTACAATTAATCTAGTGTAAGCAATTCATGCATCAAGTAGAATAAAATGGCAGCTTTCAGGCAAAGTCTTTGGCCAAGCATATTTAAGCTGTGCTCTGTTTTTGGTAGCAATAGGTGCTTTGCTGAGAGTTCTCTGCTATCTTACTGCCTTTATGCTCACTTTGTCCTTACCCGCATAGAAAAAAGTTACTGGAAAAAAACATTAGTCTTCTGCCTATGAAACTCACCTTGCAGTTAATTTTCTACTTTTTTGTTTTGTTATGGCTTATACTGTAAACTTAGCACAATTAGAGTAAACTGCAAAGTTAGCACAGATGTATTAAGGAGTTATCACACGAGGTAAATTTAAAAATAAATATTCTACTCACAAGTTAAGACAGAACAAATATTACCCAAATAATTTCAACAACACTTGATTTTGCTGATAATTACTAAATTGAGAAAAGCCTGTGTGCCTCAAAATTTTCTCAAAGATGGAATAAAAGCTCATATGGATCATAAACAAGAACATTAAACAAACTGACATTTGAGTGGTTATTTAGTACAAGTTACATTCTCTCCAAGACAGCACAATAAGAACAAACATTTAAGGAGAGAAACAAAAGATACTACAAATTTCTCATCAGAACAGATTTTAACTATATATTAGAAAAGTATATACTGCAGCTTTAAAAATCTGAGTCTCTTGATGGTCATTGCTAAGCAACCAAGTTTTCTTACCTAAACACTTCTTTCAGCAGTCACGACCAACTAGTAGAATTGGTAACGTGATTCAGAGGACTGGTCAGGCAAAAGCATCTCCATATTTTGTTCATAAAGCACCAAAATGTAAGCATCCATTAAATTTTGATGGTAATAAAACATAAGGAAAACGTCTGCTAGGTAATGAAGTACTGAAATGTTTATGAAAAACATTTGAGAATTACTTAACAATTACTATTCAAATGACAATGACTATGAAAGATCTTGTGCTAGAAATAGCTCTACTCAAAGCCTGCTGATTTCAGCAGAACCAAAAGAAACAGAGAATACAGGGTGAAATAATTAACTGATTTTTTTTTTCATCCCTTATGAAACTGTATCTTTATCAACTCTGTGGTCTGAACCACAACCTTCAAAAACAAAGGGACAATTACATGATGCACACATCTAATATGAGGAACAACTTTTAAATGGAAAAAAATGTATTTCATTAACTCATTTAATCAACTTTAAAGCAGGTTTGCCTACTTTCTGTCGTTGCAGATACTAAAAAGCAGGGTTACAAAAACACAACCTGAGTATTTTCTCAAGTTCTCTCACCTGGAAAAAAAGTACAGATTACAATGATTCTGTAATGTTTATTTTACGAAGGGAGAGCAATGTGTGTTTTTTTCTTGTATATTTTGAAATATATGCCGTTAATAAATTATTTTTTATAGTACTTTGTGAAAAAAAAAAAAGAAGTAACCGAATAGTAACCATGTAAAACAGTAACATCTAGGGAAGTTCTATATGCACAGCGAGGAATAAATATTGCAAATTTCTCCTTTTATATTTCTTAAACTGTCAAATAAACATCTTCACAAGAAAAAAATATAAATCGTTAAAAATGAAGCTATTCCCTCCATTGCTTCATGATGAATTCTAATGTCTTAGTTTCTCTCTTCATTCTGCTATTGTTAGCGTGCTACTCTGTGCAGATTCGTCCCTGTAACACAGGCCTACAAGGAAGAGGCATCCTTCTGGAAGTCAGCCGTTCTAAACAACAGCCAAGTCTTCAATTACTGTGATTATTTCCAGATTATCAGAAAGTGACTGAACTACACAAAGACATAAATCCAAACTGAACATAACAACATGGACTTCAAAAGACAGTATAAACCTAGCACGATCGCAGGTTATTTATTCTACAGTGAATGACTGAAAACCCTCCTACAGTCTTCACAACTAAACGACAGGTAAGGGCAGGCATACTATCCATTTACTGCAACTACACCTTGTGATTACAGTATAGATGTCGCATAAGCCTGCTAACATAAAAACTTCCTGGTTACACACATACGAACTCCGGTAAAGTACGAGACTAAAACCATGGAAACAATACGAGTAGAGGTAAAAAGAAAGAGAAGTGTTTAATTACGATTCGGTGTTCAGAGACACTAAATCCAACAAGCTCTTCAATGCTGCAGCATGCTACAGCACGGACTAGCGGTTAGTAGAAAGAAACGCTGCCAGAGCACACTTTGGTCATTTTCCTTAACACTTGACTAATTGCCGTTTTGAAGACACTACAATCTGGGTCTGAAACACAAAACAAACAAACAAAACAAATAGAAACACTGGAACCAAAACACTGGCACAGGTTGCCCAGAGAGGCTGTGAATGCCCCATTCCTGGAGGTGTTCAAGGACAGGTTAGATGAGGTCCTGGGCAGCCTCATCTAGTGGATGGCAGCCCTGCCCATGGCAGGGCGGTTGGAGCTAGACGACGTTTAAGGGCCCTTCCAACCCGAGCCATTCTAGGATTCTATGAAATGCATTAAACAACAGTCTTCAAGAGTATGACAGAACAGTACTTATTATACAGCAGTGATTGCCAGAGGACATCTGAACTTGGAATTAGCTCTTTATTTTGAAAAATGCATTTCTACAATGCTCATGAAAAAGTGACAAAACTCAACATTGGTGTTTTCGAGACAGTGAAGAAACAACCTCCTAGTAATCTTATTTCAGCAGTGTAAAAATATTACTCATTACTTATTGTTGCTTTTAATATTTTTGGAGGTAGTAGATTATTGTATCTACTGATACAGACTTCACTGTCAGCTTTAAGCCACAAATAAAAATAAGAGCTTTTTCTCATTCTGGGTATATACTTTTACTCATCTGCTGGGAAAGATTCGCAACTGAACAAGATCTTAGAATATTCTAAAATTAATGTTTTGGTATTTCAGAATGTATTTAAAAAATGTAAAGAGTTGCACTGTGCGTACTGTGTGCACTTTTGGGTGCCACAACATGAGGGCATAAAACTACCAGAGAGCATCCAAAGGAGCGCTACAAAGATGGTGAAGGAAGGGTCTAGAGGGAAGATGTATGAGGAGCAGCTGAGGTCCCTGGGTTTGTTCAGCCCAGAGCAGAGCAGGCTGAGGGGAGGCCTCCTGGCGGCCTGAAGCTCTCTCATGGGGGGAGCGGCGGGGCAGGCTCTGAGCTCTGCTCTGTGGGGACAGCGACAGGACCCGAGGGAACGGCATGGAGCTGGGACAGGGGAGGGTCAGGCTGGGGGCTAGGGAAAGGTTCTGCACCCAGAGGTGGTCAGGCACTGGAACGGTCTCCCAAGGGACATGGTCACAACACCGAGTTTGGACAATGCTCTCAGACATAGGGTCTGATTTTTGGGTGGTCCTGTGTGGAGCCAGGAGTTGGGACTCTAATCTTGTGGGTCCCTTCCAACTCAGGATATTCTGTGATTCTACATTATGTGGAATTCTTTTGTCCCTGCTAAAATGAAAAAGGTGGGATGATCTGTAGTGTTTTGCTTGTGTGTTTATACACCTTGACCTTACTAGATTTCCATACTCATCCTTATTTTAAAGAGAGATGATAAGGATATATTACAGTTTACACATGCATACCATAATGCATGTGCTGTAATTCAGCAGGAATTAATCATTTTCACCAATTTATTTTTTGAATATTAGTAGTGAATTATTTTCAGCCTGAAACAAACATGGTAGGTTTAACATAGTTAATCTTCATCCACTGTGCCAAGTGTTGCAAGACTGTAGAGAAACAGGACAAAATAGATTTTGTACAAAAACTACAAAATTATGTTGGCCACTTTGAAATTAAAGTGACTACAAAATGCAATGCTTTTGCAAAAATGGAATCTTTGTTAATTTATAGTACAGTTTGAAGTGTAGCTCTAGGTAACGTCAACAAGATCACATGAATAAGCACTCAATGTATCTAGCAGGATTCTGCTTTTTTATTCTTTTTAAAACTGTGTTTTACACATTTTTATTGAGACTGTCTTTAGAGCTTTTGTAATTAGCAAATAACACTCATATAAACATCAAGCCATTCAAAGATGTATAGCACATATATTCTGATACAGCTTCCTTAAAAAGACTAAAATACATAGGCATGACTTAGTAAAGGAAAATTATTATGCCAGGCTTTAACCAAGGTAAAAGCATCTGTCTTTTGCCAGCATCAGCATTACTTACAGTACTTTCTTCAACAACGAGTGAGGAACCTTTGTTATTTAAAAGGGACAGTCTTACTGTAAAATACTTTAAATGAACACAAGTTCAAATACTTTTTATACTTAGTCTAATAAAGTAAACCAACTCACTCATCCATGAGAAGATATGGTAAAACATAGAAGAGATGGTCTAAACTGAAGACCTGAGCAGAGAACCGCAGCTCATTCATATATTTAGAGACATGTATAATCAGTATTCCCAGAGCATGCACTAAGTCAAATTGCATTTGTAACAGAAGTATTAAAATGGCAGATTGGTTTTCAGTCCTGCAATAATTAGAGCCATATAAATGACAGCACTTTGATTCAGTTTAATGGATTTTTTTTTTTAAACTTACTATGCAATGTCAGTCTCAACACATTAATGGCAAGTTTCAACACTGTCATTTTGATGGAGAAAGAAACAAAGTTACATGAATCAAAAGCCTAACACAGTATGGTCCTTTATCAAGCAAACTCAGAACAACATCAAGAAGCATATTTTACTTTTTGTACTCAGTATGATTTCTCTGAAATAAAACACTGATACTCATTGTCTAAAATAAAGTACTAACATGTAACAACAATAGCAAACGTCCTTAAAAGCAATACTGAAACCATAGGTGAAAAATAGCCTGCTGGCTATGGATAAAAATAATTTTTTTAGAAGCTTATTCCTTTCTGAATCAATTCAGATATAGTATTTAAAAAAAAAAAAGAAGAAAAAAGCAAGTTTGCATTTCTGTTTCACATTCCACATAAGGAATGTGGCTTAGCACACTCGTGTTAGAGGCAAAGAGAAAAGGAAGATTTTCAGTGTTGATTCACCAGTTAAGATGCACGTAATTATCATTACCACCCAACCTTTAATATTCTTTCTTAACAATGCTGAGGGAACCCTGGCAATGGTATAAGAGGTTCAGGTGTGCAGACAGGACCATCCATTTCACCATTGCTGAATGCAAGAGACTGGTGTTTTGAGCAAGGCATCGGAGTGACAATTTCATTCAGCACTGGCCAGACACTCAGATGAACATCCGAGAGCCACTACTTACTTCCTAATCTGTGAAAGATAATGAGCACAACCCTGAGACTTTATTGATCTTTTTATTTTGTCCAAAATTAGATGAAATGCCACAATTCTAGTGACCAAGCCTAAAAACAAAGAATTTTCCACACCTATTACTGAGTTTCAGTGGGTTCAAAGATTCAGATCTTTTTTAGCTGACCTTGATGAAAATTTCCTTGTCCAGCTTTGAGGAAATGGTAACGAGTTACAATTCTGCTCAACCACTCCATAGCAAGCAAGACACTAAACAGAACAGCACAATGCTCCTCCTCTGCATCAGAAATACGATCTCATAGAAGATGCTCAGAATTTCATTTTTCTGCCTTTGATTATGTATCTGCCTAGCAAGTTTTTCTGAAAATTTTAAAGTATATGAATGAAGATCTGTGGCTCTTTTCCATAGCTAAGCTTTCATAAAAGATTCAGAAATTAACCTAGAGGCAATGCCAGTAAAAGGAAAACATTACCCATTTAACAGACAACAGGGAAATGAGTAAAACCATTTTGATTAGCTAGAATTTTGAGAAACAATGGCCACTTCTGAAAATCCAGAGTAAAACCTCTTTAACAGGTCATGGCAGATTTGGAACACTAAATAAAACAAGGTATTCTTTGCAGCACAGATATGCAATGAATCCCAAGGCCCCAAAGATGTTATTTTGCTTCGGTGAAGATTACAGGATTTAATTCAAAACACAGGATAGAAACAACGCAGTAGAAAAGAAAACCTGTGTTAGAAGTTTATCCCTCTTCACATCATTCTTAGCATATTGTCGAGTTTTGTTAAACTGGAAAACTGTAATATCACTATAAACTATGCCTCATCTCAATGTCTGAGATATTTCAAATTTATTTCAGTAAGTACTTCAAATAATCACTGATCCCAGTATTAGAGTATACATAAAAGCAAGCTGTGTGTAGCACATCGCATAAAAAGAGGATTTGAAATTGCTTAAGAAGAAGGAATACACCACAAATCAAGTGTGAACTAAGAGACACAAAGTCAGCGTAGAATTTAAGCATCATACCTCAGACTTCATTCATTTTGTGACACTCCTAAGTATGAATTCAAAGGGGTAGGATGGACATAGTTGGAATTATAAATACAGGAAGTGGCTTTTTTTCATCTGTTTCTAAAGATACATGATTTGTGCATGGAGTCAACCAACTTCTTGACCTAGATAGTGCTGAGCACAAGACAAATATCAAGTACAGGCCTGACTTCTGGAGGGAAGGAAAGGGAGCATTTCTTTTGCACCAGGTACTGCACTTGACTTCTTAAGACAAAGAAAAAAAGACAGAAAAAAAACACCACACCCTAGACAGTACACATGCATTCAAAAAAAGGGTGTCAGAACGATACCTGGTACCTCTTTCCACCAATCTTCTCTTTCCAATAATCTTAAGTAATTATGGCTAGCATATTTGCTACTGAAAAAGTCTGTTGTCCCTACCAAGGCAACATTTACGCTTCAGTTGACATCCTCACGTAAAATACGAGAGCAGAATTATAACCCCTTAAAAGAGCAGTTGTTAGCAGTTCCTTATGAACTGAAATCATGGACTGAAATCTAAAACCAAAGCAATACTATGCTCATTTTCCTAATCCACATTCAGATAGGAGGCTGTTACCCCGCAGATCCATATGACTCATTAATGCTCCAGGAAGGAAAAGAAAACATAAAATTGTAAGTGCAGCGAAGTCAAAGACACATCAAACATGTGATGCATTCTATCATTTTAACTTATACTGACTGTAATTTTGTAATTGAATATTTAGAACTCTACTTTGGTAGACTAAACCAAATCCTCCTTTAACCAAAAATCTCATTTAGTAACAAAGCAATCTTTGAGAAACCTGAAAAACAAAGTGTATTCGGTTTCTAAAGGCCTCAATGTACTAAGTGGACCCCTACCTGCTATGCCATCCCACAGGAAGCGGGATGAACTCAGCAGCTAGCATATATGCTTCCTGATACACAACCAGCCTCTTCAGAAGCTACTAAAAAAAAGCATCAGAATCAGAGAGAGACACCTCATTGAGTTAGCATCAAACAGCACCTTTATAGAAAGCAGTAAGAAGGGTTTAAAAGTGTCTTGTGGCTAGAGATTTTCAGACTTGCTATGCTGCTTTTGCAAAAACAAGGTCAGTCACTAATTAGGTCTGCTTTAAGCAGAGTGTTGGACTAGATTACCTCCAGAAGTCCATTCCAACCTAAATTATTCTTTTATTCTAAGACTCATTCATTCCTAATATGACAACACTGTTCATTTCCAAGGCAAAGAAGCCTGAAAATCATTTTCAAGAAGACTACAGGAAAAGCCTACTGTTTTGCTTTCAAAAATGAAAACAGCAGATCCCTATGCTCTGGCAACTGTATCTTACTCTTTAAAGAGAGACGATCTACATGTGGACTAGGCCTGAGAGAGAGGAAGATTCCCCCCCAGTCAGGACAACCTACAAATCAGAAAAAAAAAAAACAAAAAAAAAAAACTTGGCAAAGAGTCTAAAATTAGTATTTGAACTTAGGAAAAAAGAAAGAAAAGAGGGAAGAGAGAGGGGTGATCTCATGGTTTTTAGTTTAAAATTCTGACCTACTTTTGACTTTGTATGATTTGGCTGAGGTGTCTGTGGGCTCGTTAAAGGAGCAAATATATCAAATTTCTTGTGGATGCCCTTACTAAAAATAATTTTAGTTTGATTCTTTGGCTTTAGCCTAAGGTTTAATATTCTGACTGTATTATAGCATTGCTCCCTAGAAAAATGAACAAGTAGACTCGGCTAATCAGAATTGATATTAATCTTGATGAGGGGACTCTCTCCAGATGAACTGAATGTGGAAAATGAGCTCTTATATTTCAGCTAGGTAACCAACAAGTACCTTGGCATAAGCTAGGATTTGTAAAAGGCTTACATATAGTGTACTGTTATAGCCTAATGAAATTCCAGAGGAAGCCCACAACAAACGATGTAAAGTCTAGATTTTATTTTGACGTGGTGATTCACCCTGGTTTGCTAGCAAGCAAAGTCAAAAATAACTCAAGTAAGAATATGAAATACAACAGCTTCCTTTAAAACTGAAAGATACTTAGCTAAAGTACTATTTAAATATAGAAACAATATATATATTTGAGTTGAGACTGACAGCTAATGAAGAGTTTCTCTTATTATGGCCAATTTCATGAACAAATTGCTCACCTCAGAGCAATAAAGCTACATCTTAGGGGATCCTATACTGATTAGCTCTGCACTTCCACACGTGTTTCCTAAATCTGAAACATATCAAACAATACAACATGTAATGGAATCAGTAAGCCTAGATTTCCAAAGCTGGCCATGGTATTCTTACTTCCAGATTAATTTTCTATGTTACCATAAAATACATCACATCAAAGATAGCTTATAAAAAGAAAAAAGAAAAAAAAGAAAAAAATAGGCAAAAAGAAGAAAAAAAACAGTAACAGATGGAAAGATTTTTTTAAAAATTCCAGTATTATTACTCAAACATGCTTCTCATTTATAATGCCTTGAAAAAACAGTCTTTTAAATTAACCCTACAAAAAATGTGTGTACATCCACACACACGCACACCTGTCCAGCCATGTACACATGGTTCCTCAAAGCCCTTTATGTCTAACAGATTCTATAATCAAAATAGGTGAGTAAGAAGAGCTCCAGTGCTTCTGCCCTTGATGTAAGTAGTAACAGAGAGCAAGTGACAAAAGCAATTTGTTTTATTCCTATTATTTGCGGATCTATAATAGAACTATAAATGTTTAACAAAATGACATCTCAGTTGCATACTGTAAAGTGGTTAGGAAAGCCAGAAACAGTAGATGACTACAATGGAATAATTTGCATTGGAAAAGGCATCCCAAAAGATCAAAGAACAGAAAGCTAGAACTTACTCACTGCAGTTGACGGTAAGAATTGACTTTCCTACTAGTCCATCCGCACATAAAGTGTCACTGATATCCATTCACCCTCTTAACATCTTTTGTCTCCATTCTTTTTGATTAGTGACTTTGGGTGCTGTTAGATTTTTTAAATACATCTTTAAGGGATTATTCACATGAAATTTAATAGCTTTACAGAAGCTTTAAAGACGACTTCCGTTAAAACTCAGTAACCATTAGAACATTTTAGAAGACAGGTCCAGAAAATATCAGCAGCAACAGGACCGATATATGGGTAATGTGACAGTGAAGAAAAAAATAACACATTCCAACCGCAGTTGAATTGTTCTAAATGTGAAAATGACCTTGACATCCACACTAACCCACTTTTCCAGCTAGACACAAAGATCATTTTGTAAGCAATGTTAGCTACACTTATAAAATGTACCTTTCAGTTCTACATACCATAGTCCATTTACAGAATCTGGCAAGTAAAAGACACATTTCTTTAACAAAGGGTGCTTCCTGTACAAAAGCGACTACTTCATAGACAACCATTTAAATGAACAAACGCACTGAACATATGAAATCAGACGGATCCGGACTGCTGCACACTCCCAGGCACACCAAACTACTGATATGCTCAGCAGAAGTTCATAAACAAGCAATACTTTCATTTTCTTTCTATTCCTCCTTCCAATTTATGACAGTACCTGCCTATCACTACAATACAAGGTTTAAAAAAAAAAAAAAAAAAGACAGTATATCACATGGAGGTCATTAAGTGACCAGAATATCCACATTTGTCAACTTAAGAAGACACAGTATAGCTTTTGCATTCCATCTGACTGCTTTGTTACTTGGGAAGGAAATATACAGGTCTTGTGAAATACAGTCTCAAAACAGAAAAGCAGAGAGCTACGAAAACCAACATTTTTAAATGAGCACGTTAGAAAGCTGCCTTAAACCTCACCTATCCTGCCGTAAGTCACCATCTCTCACTGACACTTGCGCTACAAAGAGAAACGGAAGGCTGTGAGCAGCGACCACCAGGCACCCTCTACAAAAGTAATTTCCTCATTGGATCACCTTGCTTTTATAACGCACGTTTCTCGCTCCCCACCTCATGCCCGGGCGCAGAGCACCTCCCCGAGCAGCGCACTGCCGCAGCCTTGCGCTTGGCATCGCTAAACGGCACCGGGCGCGTGTCCTGGTCTCGCAGCCCCCGCCCAGGCCCCTTCCGCCGCCACGCCACGGCGGGCTCCCGGGCCCCGCCCGCACTCCCGCGGCGTGCGGGGGCCGGCGGAGCACCAGCGCCCGCTCCAGGCCCCGCGCCCCCCGCCCGGGCACGCACCCGGCTCGGGCCGCGCGTGCGGACAGAGGAGGAGGAGGAGGAGGAAGGAGGAGGAGGCCGCGCTCGGCCGCGGCCCGGCCCTGAGAGCTCCCGTCGGGCGGCAGGGGGCGTCCCGCCGGTCTCGCGGGTCACGCAGAGCGGAGCATCCCCCCCCCCCCCCCGCCGCCGCCGGGGAGCGGTGCCCGGCGCCTGCTGCCGCCCCGCGCCCACCCCCGCCCGCAGCCGGGGCCTCACCCGCTGTTGTCGCTGCAGACGCCGCCTGCGGCTCCCTGCGGCGGCTGGCGGCGGAGAGTCGAGGGGCGGCGGGGCTCGGCGCGGCCGCGGCACGGGCCCCACTCCGGCCGCTCCCGCCGCATGGAGGGGGGAGGGCAGGCTGGAGCGAGGGGAGAGGAGCGGGGGGAGCGGGCAGCGAGGCCCGGGCGGGACGGGGCGGGAGCGGGCTCAGCGGCGGCGGGAGCGCGGGGGCCGCTGCCTCCGCCTCATCCCTGCCCGCGCCTCCGCCGGGCCAGCGCCGCTGCCCGGGCGCCGTCTCCTAGCAACCGCGCCCAGCCCCCGCCGCTGCGGGCGCCCGGCTCCTCGCGGCGCCCCGCGCGCTCCCGGTGGCAGCGCACGCGCCGTCGACACGCGGCCGCGCGCACCGGCCTTCCGCTCCCGCCCAGCGCCAGGGTGCTGCCGGCGCGTGCCGGGGCCCGGGCTCGGGCCCCGCCCGCGGCGCAGGAGCAGAGCCGGGCCGCGCGGGGAGCGAACGCCTCGAGGGCTGACAAAGACGGGGTGCTCTTAGGAGCCGAGGGCTGCGGTGTGGCTGCCGCCTGCCAGCGGTACTGATGAACGCCTCCGGCTTCCCCGGAACCCCAGCAGCCTTCCCTAAAAGTATTCCCCCACTAGTTGTAGGGAGGATTCCTTCAAATGTGACTCGAGTATGTTTTGAAGGTTCAGAAAGCAGGTGGGATACAGAAGGAATTTCTATTTTAAAAGTTCGGGAATTTGAAGTGAATTCCGTACCTCAGGATGCGCCATTTTGACTCCTCTGTTTTCTGAGGCTTGGCAGCGCCGCTCCCCGTGGTGCCCGCGGGAACGCCCCCAGCCCCGCGGCACGGCGGCCCGCGGTCGGGCCTGCTCTGTGTGTTAGCGGGGGGGCTTCTCCATCAGTCTTCCAGCCTGGTGTACTAGGCTTTCTGCAAGCGCAACTGCAATTTCTGTGCATGCTATTTCTTTCACAAAACGTGTTGCACACATTTCTTTAATGTCCGTCCGCACAAATTTTCACCTGCCTTCACATCTCCAAGTTTCCCTTCGCAGCTGGACGACCTTATAAACTACTAAATGTCTGAGTTTTATCTTTAAAAAAAAAAAGAAATGCTACAGCTTGGCTGCTTTAACTCACTGATATTTGACTAGAAAGATATTTCAGATGCTCAGATGAAGATAAAGAAAAGCTGACAAAATGTACAATATTACTGTATATGTCACTTGTTACATAACTAAATCTGTCACAGTGGCTCATTTTATAGAACTTCAGATAAAAGTTTATCAGGGCATTCTTTATAACGTGAAAACTTTTCTGTAATAATGAGCAATGTACACAGAATTTAATGGTATTTTTTAAATAGTTAAAAATAGTTTAAAAAGAAAATATATATATATACATACGTTAATGTGTTAAATCCAGCACATGCTGAGAAAAGAAAAAAAGAAAAAAAAATGTATCTTTATGTCCAGCCTTGTAGAATTGATTGTTCTAGGGGGGATGATTGCCTAGGGGGTGGAAAAGCCATTCTTGCAGTTGGAACTGTTCTGTATCAGACTTCTTGTCACAGTGGTATCAGTGTATGGAATTAATTTATACTAAATGGAAGTGTCTAATTTTTTTAAATGCAACAAAATTCAAACTGGTGCTCAGTGTGTAGGGTAGTACTTTGGCATTGAGTTCGGTCTGCATAATACTAAAACGTGTTTTGAAATGTATCTGCCTATTAGCTCTTGGTTTAAAAAGGATCAAATAGGAACAAGGATGAATTTTTCGGGAACAGACGACTGGGAGGTTTTTTTCAATGGCAGTTTGCTTTAGTCCCACATCTCCCATTGAAAAAATCTTACCTGTGTGCTGGGAGAAAACTGATCGTTATTTATATCCCACACATCAAAGTTTATAAATAGCAACAGGATAGACATGAAACATCAGTGCAGTGATTTCCGATCATTTAAAGAACTGTCAGACCTATTTTGTATACAACAAAAAGTCAAACAGCGAGATTAAGACACTTATCCAAACCTGTGAAAAAAACGCTGAATGGCACCAGTTTGAATGTGCTTGGACTGCCAGTATTAGCATCAGAGCTGAAAGAGTAATCCAGACCAACAAACCCTGGCCTTCTGCTCTGTCCATAAA
This sequence comes from Cygnus atratus, assembly GCF_013377495.2. Lineage (NCBI taxonomy): Eukaryota > Metazoa > Chordata > Aves > Anseriformes > Anatidae > Cygnus > Cygnus atratus. The sequence continues at coordinate 21,290,607 of NC_066374.1, forward strand.
ACGGCATGCCTCATAACGTACTGATTCTTTACTTTGCAATCTGGAAAAGGATTTTTCATCTCTATCTCTAGAAACAGTAGGGATCTCAGAGTGCACAATCAGGATACTGACTAATCTCTCCAGGGTACAATGCGCCTTTTGCTCACCTTGTTACCTCTGACAGCAGTGGTGAAAGTACATACTCTCCTCTTCCTCTTTTGTCACTTTTCTGAGTTTTCACTGAAAAAAAAAATCAGAAAAAAAAATTCAGAAATTTGGCAGCGATAGCAGAAGCCTCATATAAAGGACTGTATTCTTCATCAACGAAAAAAAAAATGCCACCGCATTTTGAAAAACAGTGTGAGCTGAGAGGATACAAAATGCCAAGCAGATTCACTGTACTTCAAAGGCAGCATAGGGAAGAGGGTACAGGATGACAGCCGTGCTGATTCCACAATCAAGGGAAGAGCAGGATATCTTACTGCAGCAGGCACTGATTTCATGTGGATGCTGAACTCAAGCTAAATGCATGCTCCAAAAGACTACTTACTATCTATCTAGAGCCTGACTTAAGACCTAGTGAAAGCAATGGGAATTTACCTACTGATATGAAATGGTTTTCCTCAGGCCTTCATTTATTTTGAATACTTCTAAGGATTATTTCTTCGCTTTGTTATTCTGCAGAGCTAATGGTTTTCAGTTTTGCACAAATGGTAAAGTTAACAAATTCCTACCATCATGTGTATAGCACACCTATATTTTTAATTGCTTAAAATGAGACCTAACATACCTCACGCCCACATGGGTGACTTTTGTGTATTGAGTACAAGTGGTATTTCTTTGACCTTGCTTTTATATAAACAGATTTGTGTAAATAAAGTAAGAATAAATACATTAAAAATAAGCTATATAAAAAAGTTAAAGTCTCACTCTTCTGGGAAAATGAAGGGAAGAGAAAGACTTGCATAAAGCATGTGCTAGTCCCAGGAGATTGTCTCAAAAATGCTCCAATAATGTTTTAATGGGTAGGGTATTAAAACAAGAATAGCGCAGACAGATAAGTGATCTGAATTTTAACACTGGAGGGGTGGATTAAAGATTCTGTCCTGGAGGTAAGGAAGAAAGGGGATAGGAATTGTTCCTCGGGTATTGTTTATCTAACATTAAAAGTATCCCTACATTATTAAAAATATACTTAAATCCACCACATAAATTCTTAAATCCACACTGTAAGTATCAACCTTTGTGACCACTTTGAAGTAAGTTAGAGCTGCTATTTTTTCATTACCTATTCCAGAACTATGCCCGCAAGAATACATTTACAAAAATTGGACTTGTATACTGCAAATAAATCCTCAAAATCATTAATTGGAAGATTCATAAGAGAATCTGAAATATGTTTTTTATAATGTTTGAAAATTTCAATTTATTTCTTAATTTATTGTCTAGTGGAATTGATAGAACAAGAATGTAGATGTTTTGTACAAGTCATCCTGAGTTTTTAACTCTCTTTAACTATTGATTATTAATTATTATTAGTGATAAACAGATCAGTAATCTTTTGTCTGAGAAGGCTGACCACAGCTGCCAGTTGCTCAGGCACAAGGTGAACCTCAACCACTGCTTATTGTGATGGCTAGTGCTCTCCTCTTTTGTTCATTGTTCTCTTTGTCTATCGTACCCACATGTTCTCTCTTGCCTTATATTTAGGTAAAGTATTTGGGACAGGAACCATCAGCTTTTGTCCTTGGATTTGTACATTGCTAATTATAAAGGTATCCTGCCCCATATCTGAAGATTGTAGATGCTAACATGCTGAAAATTCATGACAGGAAAGTCCTCACTGTTCAGAGATACCAACCATCTGCAACTTGTAAGACCTCACACCTGATAGCTCTGCTCTTGTAAAAACCATGTCTTGAAAATCAAATACCAATTTACCAATAAGTTGTAAAAATGTAATCAAACTAGCCACAATTGATCCTTGAGAGAATGTGTCTTGCTTCACATCCTGAAACAACCCAGGTGCTTCACTGGATGCTGAAAAACAACCCATTGAGGGATTTATCCTTATCCTTATTGTGGGTAAGATGATAAGAGAGTCCTGTCTTTTGACAGGACATACAAAAATCAATTCAGCTATTTTCCCTAATTATGTCTTTTAAGGGATCTCACTTTGGGGCTGTTTGCTCCAGCGCTTATACACAACTTCCTTGCCTCAGACTGAGGACAAACCTCAGTCATAACAGCTCAGCTCTGAAGTTTGTTCTCTGGATTTTTATTTCTTCCAACTCCATCACTATCATCCAAGTCTCCCCACACTTCATTTTATAACTTCCTTGCAAAAAAAGAACATGGGTAGAAAATTGGTAAAAGTGAATCGCAGCACCTTAAGGCCATTGTACTACATACATACTCCATATAAAATTCTGGGAACTGTGGCACCTGAAGAGATTCTAAGATCAATTTTTAGCTCAGAACCAGCTATTTTACTTGGATTGTCTGAGTTCAGTTAGCAGCTATTGCAATAACGCATGACATTCTGAGCTTTGTGTTGTTTTTATGACTTCATGTAAATTGATATTACTTCACAGGTGAGTATAAAAACGGGGTCCCTGCTCCAAAGCAGGCCAAGGACAGCAGTGTAAATAGAAGCAGCGGCAAAATCACTCAGAGAAAACATACTGTCACAGAGGACAAGAGAATATTAAAGACCAAGTTGCAGAACGCAGGTAAACCAAAGAGAAAAAAATATTCTGCTTACCTGTGCTTAATGAAAACCAATAATTTTTGCTATTTTTAAATAAATGGAGATCTGAAACTGGAGTCTTTGGTCATTCCAAATCCCCATTTACTTCACTAGAAACTAAAAGCATTTAAAAAGATGACTAGATATATTAATATTAGGAAAAAATAAGCAGGAAGCTGCAGTGCACTGGTTCTGATATCATCCATGAGTTCTGAAGTTTTTATGACTGACTTGATTTGCCGGATTGCTCATTCCCACTGATCAGTGAAAGCAGAGAAAAAAAAAAAGAAAAAAAAAAAAGGCCAAACTGCATCTCCAGTGAAGAGAGTTTCAGCTTCTCAGCTTCTCACACTGCCTGAAACAGGGTCTGATCTGCATCACATAACATTGATTATTCAACGTAATTTGCATAAGAAGAAAAAAATCCCACTGACAAACATTTGCTGCCTCAGTTACAAAAGGTTTGCTTAAACATCTTTGTTAAGCAGTGCAGGGCAGGGCAGGAGAGGTATATACTAGCATAAATTATTTGGAGACTGGCTGGGTAGCAGAATTCAGGAATTTAAGCCTATTCTTCCTTCCTGACAAGAACTCAGAAGAAGGTAGAGGGAATGTTAGCCTGTCACATTCCCTTCTACAAGCCTAAATCTCTTTTGTAATACAGAGCATTTTGCAGTTTTCTTGTTTGCTTTCATTTTCATGGCTGGTTTCTCATCAGGTTCTCTGTATTTGGTTCAGACAATGCACGTCATTTCCAAAGGTAGCAAGCGCTATTTCTTTTGACCTTCCAAAGTGTTGAGATATAACTGTTATCTTCATAACTTAAAAAACAATGCTTAATACACTACAGAAGCTGAAGAAAAATAATTGCCTGTCTGAGGAATGACAGTGACTCTATTCACCAACATGTGAAAAAGCGAAGTGCTCTGATATTCGTGGCTAGAATGTCCTTAGTATGGCAAATGGTCACTTTTCTCAATTTAGCTGTTTTATTTGCATTGTTATTCTTTTCAAAACTAAGACTGCTATGTATAGTGACAGAAATAAAAATGAAAATCCTAAAGAACAAAATGTATCTCTTCTGAACTCCATATGCACTCCTCATCACTCAGAGTACCTACAAGAAAACAGCATGGTAGTAGTAACGGCTACAGCATGTTTTTATGTTTTACATCAAAATCACAAACACATCCAATGATCTTAGTGCTTATTCCATAATTCTAATGATTTAATGAAATGCTAATTATTGCATAGACCTCAGGAGGTCACCTTTTGCTCTCTTTGCATTCCTAACAACCTTTGACATTAGGTGTGACAAATTGATTCAAAATGTAGTTGCAGGAAAAAGGGCAGGAAAGCTGTGCTCTGCCTTGTGGGTGTTGTAGTTTTTCTGCTGACTATCTGCCTAGTCAGAAATAGGAAGCTGGACTCTAAGTCCCATAGCTCCCACTAGAGCCTACTGCACAGGCTCAGAGACCATATGCTCGGAGGGGGTGACTACATTGTGTCTATTGTATGATTGTTGGTTTTTTGTTGTTGTTGTTGTTTTTGTTTTTGTTTTCCCTGGCATTTTGTACGTTTCACAGGAGGTTTAAATCGGGAGGTTTAAATCAGCATGGCAGATGAGCAAGAAATTATGTGCAAACTCGAGAGCATCAAGGAGATCAGGTACGTTTGCTTTGTGCCACATCAGTTACATGAAACAGCTTTCTCAGGGGAGTGGAGGAGTTGCATCGATCTGAAAGTAGCTATTGTGCTCCTGAGGGAAAGCAAACCACCCCTGGGCTTTATGATAAGAGCTGAAATTACATTTTTCTAAATAGGGAAACAGCATCTGCAACCGGGAAGTATCAGCAGAAGGTGCAGCAAGGGGCTGTGATGGTCATACATTTCCAGAGAATTAACTCAGTGACACCGTAACACGAGAGGGAAGAGTGTGGGGGTGGTGTTGGGCTGCAGGTGTTTTCTTTTAAGCTCTTTGAAGTATTATTTCTCATTCCTGAGTCGCTCTGTCATAAATCTATTATTTTGCCTTGCCCACTCCCATCATTCCCTGGCAGGAACCTTAACAAGCTGGGAAAGGAAGGGCAAAAAGCAAACAGAGCATGACAGCAAAAGCCAAGGATGGATGTGCCCCTGAGAGTGGCATGTTTAAGTGTCTGAGCAGGACATGGATGTCTGGGCACAGCCAGGCAGAGACCAATGGGAGGATGTGTGGCTGCTCAACTGCCAGGGTGGCCGATCTCCCCGGGCAGTCAGTGCTGGCAGTCAGCTTTAGCTGGGATTGCGGCCTGCGAGGGAGTGTGGAATTTGTGCGTGTGCTAGGAGAGGGGAGCAGCTGAGCCAGTGATGCAGCCAGTGTTTACCTGGTTTCTTTCTACTCTCCCTTCCCTGGGCAGAGACACGGCCCTCTACCCAGAGGCAGAAAGATGGCTAAAGTGGGCAGGGAGAGCAAAGAGTCTTTCTACCTGCTGTTTCTGGCCACCACCCTGAAGTGGTGAGCAGGGCCACATGTACTGGGGTGACAGAGTGCTGGTGGTGATGGATGGGGACACAACAGCATTGGCTTTTTCTTCCATCATCTTGAGAATCTGCCACAAGGCAGGCAGCTGTCTCTCTCCTGTTCTGTGCAACACAACACATGAAGAATTTGCATATAGTGTTCTTTGTATGGTGAATTGCAGAATGCCTTGAAAGAGGGGGAGTCATAAACAATGAACGGCACCGTATGTGCCCGTGTTGGGGGTATGTGTTTTTCTGAGCTTTAGGTAGGACATTTTCACTCTTTGACATAGGACACTGATATTCAGGATAGGGCCTGAGCTGTCTATATTTAGCAGGAATTCATGCATCCAAAAGCCAGAATGCATTACAAAGAAAGTGATTTGGTATGTAGCCAGGAGCTGAAAGGTGAGGTGGTGGGTAACCCCAGAGTGGAAGGAAGTGTTTTGGGGCATGGCAGCTGAAGACAGGCTATCAGTGGGGATATTTGCAGGAGAGGCAGGGGACAAAGGTGCTGCTGCTTGGCCCTGCACGCAGATGGCTGCAGAGACATCTTTCTGGCTGTTAACAGCACCTCTAGCAAGCACACTTGACCTGTGGAAAGAGGTGAATTAGGCAGCAATGTATGGGCCTTGGCCCTCTTCACTCGATATCATGAAGATGAACAAAGATCAGGCAAAAAAATTTATCTAACATCCCAAAACTACATGTAGAAAGAGATGGAATAACACATGCTTTTCAGAATAAGAACAACACTTTTCTATGGAACTATTATTGGACAGGCTCCTTTAAAATACAGATCTAAATATGGCCTATTACAGTTTGAGGTCCAAATATTCTAACACTGACTTTAAATATCTCATTAAATTATCTTTCCAGAGAAAGTGGTACCCTGTATTTGGAAATTTATGGTGTATTCAATTTTATGACAATATATTCAAATGGGACATTTAAACTGTAATTAAGACATTTTTTATATTAGTTTATGGTATAAGGTACTGTAAAGGTGACATTATTACCTTTATTGTGCAATGAGGTATCAAGAAATTTGCTTGAATATATTTTAATTTAAAAAATCAAAAACAAATCCTGCTTGCAGCATTCATGTCAATTTTGAGTCTCCTTTCACAAAATGTGGTCAGATAAACTACCTATTTAAAATGTCTTTTAATTCTATGAAAAAAATATCATTCAAAATTGCTATAAGAAACCCTTATCTTTACAGAGCAAACACACCTTTGATGGATCTGGCAGGCTTTATTTTAATCTGCATTCCATGTACTATTGTACAGGCAAAGGAAAAAAAAAAAAGCCCTCACAATTAAAATCAAAGAAGTTGCCAATTTCTGTAGCTGCACTCTATCATTTATTAAAGGCAGCTCAGCTGGGTTTTTGATGGAATTCTGGAATATGATTCTCAAAACTTGTATACATAGATAAAAAAAATACATAATTTGTAGCCAATGGAATTGCTGTTGTCAGTAAATGTATATATGTGCCAGTAATCCAAAAGTATCTGCACATGCTTATTGATATGCATTGAGTAGTTTCACAGAACTAACCCTAGTTGTAAAATTAAGCAAATACATAAAGACTGGACCTCAGTGTTCTAACTGGGAGGAGATCAAAGAGAATGAGAGTGAACTTACCCATGACAGATGCTAGTTTCACTGCTTAATGCCCTACTGTGGCATTAAGTAGTCACTTAGCGACTACTGTTACCATTGCAGTCTAAGAACTTAAACAGAAGGGCAAAGAACACGAGGGCAGAATTCATTAGGCAGTGTAGAAATCACAACTGCAGTTTTTGTTTCAAAACATCACAGCATGTTGCCTGATGCTAACAGAGAGTTCTAATTTGTATGCACTTTTTCTTTCCTATACCAAAAGCTAATCATTTGGTCTGAAACAATCCCCTGCAATGCATTCGTTGTGGCAATTTGGCAGAGCACAGAGGCCAGTGACTAGTAACAGTGAGGAAAGTGATCTTTTTCCATTGTCTTGGGTGAATACATTCCATAAATACAAGAGAGGAAACAGGGATAAAACTGGGGACAAGTACTCCCAGTTTCAGTAATCAAAGCTGCTATTGCTAAGTATATGGAAGCAATGAGGCTTGATGAAAACAGGAGTAGATGGTTGGAGGATACTTTTTAGTGGGATATTGCCACATTTAAAATAGAAGACAGAGATGATCTCTTTTACTGGTTTAAGTCCAATATTCATGTTCGGACTAGTAAATACTGTTCAGACTAGTGAGTACTGAGACTGAGGGACAACCTCATTGCAGCCTACAGCTTCTTCTCAAGGGGAGCAGAGGGGCAGGCGCTGATCTCTTCTCTCTGGTGACAGTGACAGGACCCGAGGGAAGGGCATGGAGCTGGGATAGGGCCAGTTCTGGTTGGACATTAGGAAAGCTTGCCAGAGTTCAAGAAGCATTTGGACAACACTCTCAAACATATGGTCTGATTTTTGGCTGGTCCTGTGTGGAGCCAGGAGTTGGGCTCAATGATCCTTGTGGGTTCCTTTCATCTGGGGATATTCTGTGATTCTAGGACGTTCCAGCCATCTGATAACTTTTATGGTCCTCCTCTGGTCCGGCTCTAACAGGTCCACATCTTTCTCGTGCTGGGGGCCCCAGAGCTGGATGCTGTACTACAGGTGGGGTCTCGCGGGGTCAGAACAGAGGGGGAGAACCAACTCCCTCTTAGTTCTGAACACATATCGGAGAAGTTATTTATGATACTGTTTTTATTTCTTGTAGCTTTATAAGCTCCTGAAGTGAGAGAGAGAACAACTTTGGCTATAATTCTTGAAATAGATAATGAGAGTTAGTTGTCCCAGGGACTGACCCAGCTTTCTGCCATTCTCTTCAGCAAATGGTGGAAGACTGTTGTGCCAGTTCCCTATGCCAGTGATGTCTGAGGCAGCCAGTAAAAGGATTAACAAAACCTGGGGCATAAGCGGTTACTGCACTCATTGAGACTGATTTGGAAAACAGGAACAAAGGATTCAAAGGCACATGCGAGTCTTCCCAAGAGGGAGGGTGACAGGCAAGATCCAGACAAACGGAAGCAAGAATAGACTCTATACAGACACTTGCCATATACTTTAAAGAAGAGTCCTCAGGCTAGCTCTAAAATTTCTTTGGGAATCTTGGTTGGAGCAAGAGAAAACAGTAACCCTGTTAAAGCCAAGTATAACAAGGAAGGCCAGAGGTGGTACTGTACAAATACCTGAAATGTGACATTGCAGGTTCTTGTTATAAACATTTAAGTGTTGTTGACACCTGGGTTATGGCATATCATATTCTAACCTAAAGTACAGGAAAAATAACTAAGACTTCTTGGTTAACTAAATCACAGAATCACAGAAACAAGACCAGGAACAAGAACAGTTTGTTTGGTCTGTTCAATGACTAGTACAACTGCTGAATCACAAGAGCAGTAGACTGTTCTGCTGCTTAAAGCTGTCTGATGACTGAAACTCACACCCCTTAATTGTCAGCTTTGAAGAGAGAGAAATGGACTGGGTTTCTAAACACTTTTGCAATGGAATGACAGATTGGCACTTTTTTTTTTTAAATTAGAATGCAGGACATTGGTAGAAACATTTACAAATATGTGAAAGGTACAAGATTTTAGCAAAGAACCAAGAACTTGTCATGGTGTACCTACAAATGGGATGTTGGTGGTGAATGTCATCTTGAGTTTTTACTACTCTGACATGTCATTGCTCTGGAATTTTCTTTAATCTGAACTTGAAGTTAGCATTGTAGCAGTTCAAATTACTGTCCACATAGTGGTAGTCAATGTATAGAATATTATAGTAATTTCCATTTAATTTTATGTATCTCCGAATCCTGTTCAAAACCTTTCATATTTTCTGGATTTCTCTACTTTGGAACTAGGTTTTAATCTCAGTAAATTGATACAGTAGAACTCTTAGTACAAATTCTCTGAATCTGCAGTAACTGTTACATTTTTACAATGTACTCTTCGTTTCATAATTCTGTATATGAAAGTTTGATATAATCTCATACATTAGAAATGCTCAGCAAAAGAGCTGGGATTAGAATTCAGTTCTGTCATTGCACCTTATGTTTTTTCAGGCATACGTAGTTTCATCCTTGCCTATTACTGCTACCTACTTCTTCCATCTATTCATCTATAAAGTGACACCTTGACAAATATTTTGCAGTGACTTACTGTTGTCCCTCTATATTTGTAATTATCACTGGGATCCAGGAATAAGACTTTGCAGATGGAAAAAATAAAGGCGCGACTGAAAGCAGAATTTGAAGCTTTGGAGTCTGAGGAGAGGCACCTGAAAGAATACAAACAGGAAATGGACCTGCTGCTGCAAGAGAAGATGGCCCATGTGGAGGAGCTGCGTCTGATCCATGCTGATATTAATGTGGTATGCAACAGTCCAGCTGCAGGCAGTCTAAGACAGTTGTATATGAATCAAGCCACAGGTTGTGGAATTGCACACATCAATGAACTATGATTGGCTGAATAATCTGGACTTTACAACACCATCCTAGGATCCTACAAAAAGTGCCAATTAAATTTACTTCATGCTAATTGTTTTTTTCCTGTCTGTGAAAGGTGGGATATTTTGTAATGTGAGCTTAGAAAGCATTTGGACCAAGGGGTTAGATTGCCAAGCCCATTCTAGCTACGACCTCACCATTAGTCATAGTAACATCATTCTGACAGTCCCATAGAAAACCATTCTTCCTGTTAGTCTCTTCTCATCCAGCAGCTGAAGGCAGCTAGCTGGGACTTTTGATTGCTTTTTGTTTTGGTTTGGTTTTTATGTTTTGTGTTTTTTCTGAAGAAAAGGGATTTGGGGAAAACATGATATTTATGAAGTTCTTAGCAAGAGTTTACCTTCATCACTGAGTAGAACCACCAAACATTACCAGAGTACAGTAAGAAGCACCAGCCAGAAGGAAATTAATACAATTAAAATTAATTAATTATAAGGGAATCTATTTCAGATGGAGAACACTATCAAGCAATCTGAGAATGATCTCAACAAGCTCTTGGAATCTACTCGTCGCCTGCACGAGGAGTACAAACCCCTGAAGGAGCATGTAGATGCTCTGCGGATGACTCTGGGCTTGCAGAGGCTGCCAGATCTGTGTGAGGAGGAAGAGAAACTGTCCCTTGAGTAAGTCTCCAAAGCAAACATTATCTGGGTTTATATTTATAATATAATAATCTAGCTCTTAATTTTATTCTTTGGTTTTGTCATTCTACTTTGTTTGGTAGGTGGAAGAAAGAACTTAAGAGGTATGCATGAAAAGAAAAAGTTATCAGAAAAGAGATGTGGGAGCACATGTATTTGATAACATTATTTGAATTTGTTGGAAGTTAGATTATTCCAAACTGCAAACTCTACATATGATATGTAAAAATTCAAGAGTTTGTTTCTCTAGATTTTATATTGTATATTGTTTTTTCTAACAAGGTATTTTTTTCATGTTTTTTTTGCTTGTTTAGCAGAGAGAGAAGACAATACAAGAAAGGCATACAAAGCAATTATTCTTCAATTGGTTTGTGGTACTGCTAGTCATATTTTTTCTTTTTTGCTGCATGCACATGGCAGTGCCATTTAGACATCTACCTGTGACCATAAAAACTAAAAGTTTACCCTAGATGTGGAATAGATTTGGATAATGACCTCAGTTTCATTTTTCAAGGCGTAACCTAGAAGGCAGCAGAATTAGCTACTATTCAAAGAACAGTGTCCTTTGTTTAACAGATCAGTTTTAAATGCAATTGATGTTTTAAGAAAACTACATTTCTTAATGCCCTGCACATTTGGCATCACTTTAACTGACACACAGTTTTCAAGATTTCTCTGGATTCCTTCAGAAATGCAGTTTTCCGCTCAAAGCAGCTTGACACTACAAAGAAATGTATAAATCTATTGCATTAAAAATATTAACAGAATAAAATATAGAAATAGAGAGTTTGACAGTGGTACATCTAAAGCTGTTAAAGATTAAGTATGTACACTATATATTTTCTAGCCTATTAGTTTTATATTTAGTTGTAAATCAAGATGCCTTAGAAGCTAACAATCATTTCCATTCTTCTGAAATCTGTCTGATGTGCTCAAATGTAGAGGAAAATACCAGCAACTCTATTTAAGAATTAGTCCAAAAGGTGTCTAAATGTAGGCAATTTGACTCTAATGGGGAAATGTGATAAAGAAATATGGTCCATTATATTTTAACACAAATTATCCCTTAAAAATAATGAAATAGTCCAAAAGGTGTTTATTTTTTTATTTTTATTTAAAATTTTTTTTTTGGTCTAGCTACTTTGAAAAGCAGAAAGCAGAATGGCAGACAGAACCACAGGAGCCTCCCATTCCAGAGTCTCTGGCTGCAGCTGCAGCAGCTGCCCAACAGCTGCAAGTGGCTAGGAAACAAGATACCAGACAGACAGCAACTTTCAGACAACAGCCACCTCCAATGAAGGTCAGGAGATGGAATGTGCTGTTTTTTCTCTTCTGTCATTGAAATATACAATGTTTATAAAATTGATCAGTATTTACAAAAAGTAAAAATGATGCGTCCTGATTCTGATTTTTTTTCTGCAGTTCATATCAAAAGCAATCCCAGCAGACTTAAACTAGTAGCACCAGTCATCAAGGGTTGACAAGGCTTTATTTTGACTCCTTTATGCCCTTAGAATCTCCATAGAGATGCAGGCAATTCTCACTCATTTTGTGTTTCATGTGAGAGAAAGGCATGGAAGAAAGATGCTGGGTAAAAGAAAGACCAATAGCTGGGAGGTAATCCACAATGGATACATATCAGAAGCAATGCACATATTTTATGAGGAAATATAACTATTCATGGTAGAAATTACCACAGAAGGTGATTGATTCTGTACTTCTTGGTATCTTCAAATCAAGATTAATGTATGGATTAGTTCAACCTAACTGTAAGCACTTAAGTGAGGTGTACTACTTTGAACAGTTATACTCAGCTCTTTCTGTAGTTAGTAGAAACAGAAAAGTAATTGCATACTATCCATCCCACCCTAGTTTCAAAGATTCACGGAGTAGGAAGGCAAACTGAGGTAAGTACATTTCATAGTTATGTTTTACTATCTAGAGTTAGGTCAGCAAAAATCCTTTCTGAGAGCAATACACGTCAGTCAAATGGAAGTTCGAGGCTGAGTATGGAACAAAAGGGTAGAGTGCTGTATCTTGTGTTAAATATGTAGAATTAATCTAATCACCCTCTCTGCCTTGAATGCTGTGAAATTGCAGTCAGACTTCACTATAACTTCTCTGACTCAGTGAGCTATTACCCTTGTAGACATCTTTAAAGCACATGGAAAGCTTAAAATGAAATGGAATTTAATTCTGAGATTATTGATACAGGCCTGAACCATGTGTTTGCTGAACTGTAGTTTAAATACAATGAGATTCGTTACTTTTTCCTTTGGCCTGAAGTTACTGTACAGTCTAGACACCTGGATATAAAATTTAGCATTGGTTTGCCCTTAAAGGCAAGAAGTCTTGTCTTGGTTATTTTTTTCAGTATTGATACTCAATAACCCATGTATCAATGCCACTTAAATGTTTATAACAAAAGGCTGCAATGTCGCGTTTCAGGCATGTTTATCGTGTCACCAGCAAATTCATCGGAATGCACCCATATGTCCACTCTGCAAAGCAAAGAGCCGATCTCGGAATCCCAAAAAGCCCAAGAGGAAACAGGACGAATGAAACCCAGAAGACTGACGAGCAAAATGTGACCTCTTCCAGTACCCTTCCAGTAGAACTGTAAATTTGGCCAGACTTTACTGAAGTGCAGACTCAAGTATGACCAACCCATTGTTTTCTATCCAATGCAATGTAAGCACAATGTTCCTGTCCTGTCTTAATTTCCTTCTGGTCCTTAGGATTTAGTTTTAAGAAAATAAGTACTAATGGTGCTACAATTTAACATTTCAGTCATTCCATCTTTTGGACTCATAAGCAACACAGAATTCTTATGCAGGTATCCTAAATGCCAGACTACACCTACTGGCCAAATGTGATTACTACAAATGCTTTTATGTATTTTTAAAAACAGATGTTACTAATAGATTATTCTTATTTTCCTATTTTCTGATAACAGGATACTATTTGAAATGCAGAAAAATCTGTTTGTTTCACTAAAGAACAATTTGTTTTCCATGCTGGTACGATTGTGTAGGCTTGGGTATCAAGTAGCACTTTTTTTTTTTTTAATATGGGACATGTTCAGGAAAAAAAAGAAATGGTTTATACAAGAAATCAGTGTATTAAGGACACAAGTGAATTTTGATTTACTGGAGTTTGATTGTATCATTCCATCAAATTTGTCTTAAAATTTGGAGGAGGGATCCAGTTATAGTCTGTGTGTGAAGTACTAAAAATGACATAATTTGTGTCATCTTTAACATCTTAATGTGATATTATTTTCAGCAGTCAGAAGACTAATTGATTTAAATATAAGGTTTAAATTAATACATTAGTAGTCCTCCTAGGCTCTAGGGCAAACAAGCTCACTGTAGTTCTCTAGGAAACATGCATCAAATACCCCAAACCTCTATGTCCACAGACTACAACAGCAGCCATTCTGCACGTCTCCCCTTCCTGGTTCCTATAGCAGAAATCTTTGGCAGACGTATCATCTGTTGGATCACAGGGAAGTTTAATAACATGCGCTGGGAACAGTGTCGACTAAAAAACGATGTATTTCACTAGAACTGCCTGGTTTTTTTTTTTGCTTCCTTTTTTTTGGGGGGGGGTTGTTTTTCTCCCTGACCAAAACTTCCTATTGTTGTATCTTTTAATAAGCCATTATGAAGTTAGTTTTTCATCCTGTTTTTTTTTTCTTGCTCTGCATGTGTGACAAAAGAACCCCAATTAGAGGATCCTGCAGACCCCTCCCTTTATCTCTGTCTTCCCTATTTCATCTCATGCAGCTGCAGTTTCTCCAACAGGGAGGGTGGCAGTGACCCAACTACAGAACAGGGCCTTCAGACTTACTCATTTCTAATTCCAGTTTTGTCACCAACTTTGTTGACTAAACTGATCTTAAGTATTATATATTCTTTTCACTAAGTTCAGGAGACAGGGACTGCCTGTTTGCATTCAGCCTCTCTTTTTAGCCCATGTTTTCTTCTACTATTATGCTAGATTGGATATATTGAGAATTTTGCTTGTTAAAAACGAAGGACAAGGAAGCCCCAAGTCTCTGGTCAGAACTTTGTGAAATGCTGTGGACTCTACAAATACACATAAAACACTTTTGCTGTCCAAATCTCACACATTGCCATTAATTTCCAAACTCATCCATAAAGTACATGAATATTTTATTGAATATAGCCTTATAATTTATGCCAAGTTCAGTCAGTATTCTCCCATTTTAACGTTTGATAGCCTAATAAACATCTGTCAACAGCAGAGGCAGAATATGGATTATGTGCCCCTGACAACATGTTAAAAAGCAGATTCTGTGAGCTGCATTACTGGGATTCAGTCTCTGAGTGATGATGGAGGAGAGCATGACCCTGTCCTCCCTTCACCAGATGGCAGTAGTGCCCTAACTATCCTTCTGCATGTTTCCAACGCAAATACCGCGTTCTGTTTTTAAATGTCAGAGAGGCCATATGCTGTGTATCCTACTCAGAGCAATTCCTACTGAGCTTAAAGGAAAACATACACAGAGTTAAAGAACAGCATATGGACTCTTTCCTCCAAACTGCATGCATGGAAACAGCATACTTTTATGGTAGATGTTGCTAAGTTTCAGAAGTAGTGACAATGGAGAGTGGGTGAATGGCTCGCAATGAAGTAGTGCATGAAGAGGCACAGATATGTAGAACTGACTTACAGTCCTGAAAGTCCCAAAATAGATGGGGTTAGTCCAAGCTGTTCTTACTTTGCTGTTACTTTGCCAGGTTCTTTGTTTCTTTGGAGATCTCTAGAGCTCTAAACTGAAGCATGCTTAATGATTCCTAACATCATTCCTAAACACCATTTCCTAACTTTGTATAACAGTTCTGTATTTTTACTTTTTTTTTTTTAAACTAGTCCTTAGTGCCCTCATGTTTAACAAGTTTTTTATTAATATTTTTAAAGAGAAAAAAATGTGTGTATGACATACTGTGTTTGTATCAATCACATACTAGTGTTTAGAAATCTGTTTTCACATCCTTTATGAAGTTCAGTCATATGAATAGTTTGTGTTGCTGAGAATGAGTCAAACTACTTCAAGGAGACAAAATCCATATTATTTAATAAGGGATACTGGGGGCATAGGGAGGGGGGGGAAGCAGTATCTTTCTTAGGGAACTATTAATATTTTCTCTCACAGATTAATTAAGAAAGTTAACTGAAGAGCTCTTCTTGTGACAGCCTTGGCCCTTTTTCTCCCTGCCACCTTTCTCAAGAGACTTGAGAGATAATTACGAAATACTGATTCCTTGTTCTGTTAGTCAGAGGAGGAAGCTGTCTGAAGAACAGTTTTTACTATAAAACTATAGCACTTCTGCACTGTGAAGCAACAATGGCCTCTTCCTTTGTACCTAAAGTTCTTTCAGGATATTTCTTCACGTGGCTTAAATTCATTCTTATTTAGCTTAGATTCTCTTGATAGCCACAAAGAAACCCCTGTTGTGGATGCTGAGAGGCTATTTAAGCCTTGAATAGTTTACAGGACATTTACATTACTAACCTCTGGTTTGACCCTGGCTTTGTCATTCCCTTTTCAATGAGTAATCAAACGATAACAGAATCACTGGATTCTTTTTGTTGTAGGTGGTTTCCAGGGCTGTTCCCTACTTCCTCACTTGCTTCAAATGGTATAGTCCTGTTCTTTTGCAACCAAGTGGCACAGAATTCACAAGCCACCGCCCCGCCATAAGATCACACTAAAAGGATGAGAGCATTGTACTGTGTTTAATGACTTTAGAAATAATCACACCGAGGTCAGGGTTGAGTAGTTGTTCAAACTTTAGTGCCAAGGACACCATTATCTGTGGAGAAAAGCCAAATTCTTATAATTGCGCTTACTGAATTTTAACTTTAGCTTTCTAAATGGCACACTTGCGGCTGACTGAACCTGCCAACGGCTTCAAGTTACAGAATCTGCTTGTGAAAGAATAGCCATTGAGGTGCTGTTCTAAATACCTGACTAACCAAGAAGTCAAGACTTTATTAGCACTTTAAATAAATAAATGAAAGTGCTTTCTCTTATTTTACAGTTTTCTAAGTCCTCCGACATGGGTTTTCCATTTTAGCATTTAGATATTTTAGCAATACCTGGAGTTTCACTGGCTTCTGTGTTCTAAATATTTTATTCTTCTGACCAGGAGTAACCTGTTAAAGTTGTCTGTACAGTTCTTTTTAATAAATGTTTGTTACATGTCATGCTTTCTTCATGCAGAGTATTTTCACAACTGTTATTTGCTTTTGCTACTGAGAAGCAGCCATATCCTGAAAGGCAAATCCCAGATCTCTAATTTTACAGTATGCAATTAGCCCCAATTCTGTTATACCTTCATAGAAACTTTATGGTCATAAATATGGGGAAAGAAATACCTGTGAGCCTAGAAAGTAGAAAGGAAAAGGAAATAGCAAGACAGACTTTAACCTAGCCAAACTTCTCAGTAACATTTCTTGAACACAAACCACTTTGTGCTTAGGCTCCAAGATCTCTGCATCTGCGTAACAGTCACAGAAACGACATCCGATTTCATGTTTGTTTGTTCTTTCTTCTCGGTCTCACCCACATGACCTTGGCTTGGCATGGCAAATGGAAGTGCTAAACCTTGATCAGGAAGGTGAGTGGAGAAAAGTTGAAGTACAGGGATGGTTTTTGGTTTGGTAGTCTATTGGTCCACCTCTGTGTGACTCTTCTTTTCAGGTGATGAAGAAGAAACTAGCGACATCCTAGTAGGTTTCTTTGGTCCACGTTGAGGATGGATTCTGACCCCTGAGAATTAAGTCAAGGGGCAAATACTGTGTGTGTTGGGGGGTGGTTGGCAGGGGGAGGCGGGGAGTTGCCTAGCAGTTGTCTATCTGACTTCAGCAACAGAGCAGGTCAGTTGACTACCGTTTTGCTTCTGAGGAGGGTGTTGCATTGGAAGCAGCTTGGCTGGCGTGCTGTTCCTTAGGAGGAACCATTCAAAGGAAACAAAGGAGAAAAAGAAAGGGGGGGAGGAGGGGGGAAGAGGAGGGGCGGTATTTAATCCCCACCAGAAGAATCCTTATTAGTTTGTGATTTTGATTGTTTTTCTTAATTATTATAGGGGGTGGGGAGAGAGAGAGAGAGAGAGAGAGAGAGACGATGCATTTTAAGCTTATATAAGTAATGGGTTAGTGATAGGACGGGGGGGAAAATCAGCATTCCCAATTAATCCAGAACATCTCTTGAGTTCTGTCTCGCAACAATTGTTGGATTTGCACCCAGATGCCTAGAAACACTGAAGAGGCGTTGTCCCCGATTGCTATTCCGTTACCAGCAGTAACTGTGTCTGGATTCTCTAGATTTCTAAAAACGACGCATCATACTCAGTCCTGGGCAGGAACAGATTTTGAAGTTGAGCTCCCTACCCATAATCCTGGCTACAACATAGCATGTTATCAAAGGTGCCTTTTAAACGACATTGATAGAAGCTCACGGGACAATAGTACTGACCCCTGGTGTGGAAATGTTATCCATGAAGTAGGGAATTATCCGTACTGTACCGAGTATGGTAGCTACGGGAATGCTAATATACATAACGCGCACCAGATACAACAGGAGAATCCCGTAACCGAACGGCCTATCCCAAATGGCAAGGGGTGGTACTGGCTATGTGGCAATCAAGCCAGGAAGATGTTGCCCCTAGGATGGAAGGGAGCTTGCATCCTGGGGGGCAATAATTCCAAATGTAACTATTATTGAAGACCTGCAAAGCCAAAGCCCCCCCAAGACTCTATGCAGAATTAAGAGGACTCCAGATGATCCTCTAGTAAAAAGAAATGGGGCATTTCACGGTTTTGCAAGGTGGTTTTTACCTTGGTTAGGGGTGAGTGAATTAGAAAAAGCTATTGTAAATATCTCAGTTCTAACTGAAGACCTAGAAAATAACACTCTGGGTGCAGTCCAGGCACTACGAAGGAAGGTAACAAGTTTGTCAAAAATAGTACTCCAGAATCGAATGGTACTAGATTTATTACTAGCCTCACAAGGAGGAGCATGCAATTAATGCATGTAATTAATGCTAGTTGCTGTATACATGTAGATCAAACGGGACAAATTTGACTGATCTCAAAAATGTCTGGGGAAAAAAAAAGAGATCCTACACAGAGCGGCTGAAGATGACGCTTCCTGGGGATTTAGAAACAGTTGGGAGAAACTTAACTTCATGGTTACCTGAATGGAATTGGCTCAAACAACTATTTGTTGTTATAATAATAACGGCATTGTGTATCTGTCATGGCCGTGACATCCAAAGAAAAATATTGCGCCCTAATGTTGGAAAAACTTAAAGGTGGGGGATGCGAAGAGGTGCAAAAACAACAGTAGGAGTAAGAAAAGAAGAGGGGGGAGTTGTGAGAAACAGAGTTGTGTTTTTGCAATAGAAGGTGGTTTTTTTGCAGTGGAAAATTCCACTAACCTTGCATATTCAAAAGTGATCGTGCCAGCACGACAGTAGCATAGCAGCGGGGAGTATATTAAGAAGATAAAGGGAAGGTCCCGCTGTCCCAAAATAAGGGGGATAGCTAAGGAAAACAGGACGAGCAGTGCAAAATCAGTAAAAACAAAAATCACAGGCCCTCTAGACACGAGAGAAGAAGGGGAGAAGAGAAAAAAAAAGGAAAAGGGGAAATTAATGGTTGATCAACTAAAATTGTACATCTAGGGTACGGTAGTGAGCGTCAAGTAGCTTGTGAACCTGCAGAACTCAGCCAAGGAGGAAACAGGAGGAATCAAGTGTCGGGTAATAGGGAATAATGCAAGGTTACGACATACTTGCAGGACGCCTGCCATTACAATGAGAGAAGACCAAGCATACCCGGACCTTATTAAAAAAAACAAACAAACAAAAAAGGCACCACAGGGGCAACCTCTGCCCTAAGTTGTGTAAAAGCATAAAGCTGTGAGTGGCGGTTTTTTTTTCTTTTTTTTTTTAGCTCGCACATCAGCGCTGCTCCAGGAAGCCCTGCCTGCCGCTCTGCTTCCGCGCATGCGCGGAGCCGGCCTAAGGAGTGGGAACCGGGCGGCACCGCAGGACCCCTGCCCGCGGCAAATTGGCGGCGCCCTTCTCCGGAGCGGGAGCCGCGCCGGGAGTGCTCTGTACCGGGCTGGGAACCGAGGGCGGAAGTGGCGTCACGGCGTGCCTTAACTGAGGGCGGAAACACTCCATGATTGGCTGGGAACCGAGGGCGGAAGTGGCTGCAGAGCTTGCTAGCACTATGGGCGGAAGAGGCCGGGCCGCGCGTGGCTCGGCTCGTTATGGAACGGGACGGGACAGGCTCGGGCCGGGCCGGACCGGGCCGGGCCGGGCCGCTGAGGCGCGGTGCCGCAACGAGGTTGGTGGTCGGTGCCGCCCTGGGGCCGGCCGGGACGGGCCGGGAGGGGGCGAGGCGGCGGGCGGGCGGGGCGCCACGCGGTCGGCGGCTTCTGCGGAAACGGCCCTTGTGCGGGGCGGGGGCGACGCCGCGCTGGACGGGACCGGGCGTGCGGCGGGGTCTGCACTGCGCGGGGCTGCGGGGGGCTGGGGGGAGAGGGGGGCGGAGCGGCGGGAAGCGGTGCGGGGTGGGGGGGGGCGGCCGGCGCAGAGAGGGTGGCGGGGGGGGGGGCGGTTGTGTGCGCTTGGCCGACTCCCCTCTGGGTTGGATGGACTGCTCCGTCCCGAGGCATGCTGGGAGCTGTAGTTCTGTGGTGCGCGGCCGGTCTTTCCCCGAGCCGGAGCTCGAGAAAGCCGGAGCCGGAGAAAGAGCAGCCCGACTGTCCCAGCTGTCCGGGTAAGTCGCAGCAACCTTTGGATGAAACCGAGGCGTGCTCGTAAACTTCCTGCAGCCCAGGCTCAAAGGCTTAATCGAATGTGCTGAAGCGCGAACTGCTCGGTGCGGGGAAGCGCAAAGGAAAGCCGCGTAGCGCCTGCCAAGTTGTAGGAGCTTCTTAGACCTCGAATGAATTGGCTTGTCGAGCTCTGTCTCTTTGTTGCTCAGTCTGTGGTACTAGAGGCTAAACTTTGTCCCGCCTCAGCTTTCAGAGTTGTCCTAGAAATAAACCGGTGCTTGCGGGGCTTTCCAGAACGCTGGTTGTGGTCGGTCAAGACAGACGTGAGAGGCAATTTCTTTCTGTCTGTCCGTCCATTGGTTATGTCCCAAGAGTTGTGCTTGAACTGTGTGCAATAAAAGAGGCCTTGGGCCTGTACTGAGCAACGAGAGAAAGCAAAACTCCAGGTAAGCGCTGGCCGTGGCAAAGTTGCTTGGGAATTGAGCGGCTGGGGGTCTTTCCAGCAGAACTCGATACGCAGACAGAAACGTGACCTTCGAGGTCCCTGTCTGCCTTGCGTTGAAGCTGTGGTATTTGACCCCTAACTGTATGGAGTTGCTAAATCCTAGAGGGGATGATAGAGACGTCCCTGTTTCAGCCTTTTTTGCCACAGTGATTGCAGAAATTTTGGAAAAGTGAGTATTATCCCTCTCCTTAAATTCACCTTTTAAAGTATTCTTTCTGCAGACTCCTGTCTATGGTTTAGGTACTTGATTTGCGTGAAACAGAGCCAGACTTTCCTATTAACTAGCGCCCCGATTGAAATTCCCTGTCGTCGGAGAACAAGAACTATAAATGGTGCTTGGCAGTTTAAAGTCTCTTGGCTTCTACGGAGGCTAACTTGCCAAAGCGAATAGGAAGTAGCCTAAAGTTCAGTAAAGGCGCTGAATAGAAAAGGTCCTCTTCTGGATGGGAAAAGAGCTTCGCAGAACATGAGCTCTGTTTCCCGTAGGGCTCCCTACTTACCCACCCGTTCAGCGATTATTGCAGGCTTTGACTGGTCCCCTCAGGTCCAGTATCGCACAAGCGTTGTGCCGCAGATGGTACCTTAGCTTACTTTCCATCTCGTGCTGCGTTACTTATACCCACAGAAGACTTACTTCAGCGTCGAATAAACCCCGTGAGAAGCGTCCCCGACTCATGCCGGTGGGACCATCGCGTTGTGGCTGGTAAAATCCAGGAACAGGACGATGCTTGGAAGAACGTAACCTATGGAGGAGCAGGCAACAGTCTCCTGTTAGGCAACAGGTTTTCGAGACTGGTTTTCCCACCCCCCTGTGCATTTTGAAGGAGGCAGTCCCTAAGCTGATGCAATCTAACTGCATCTAAGCTGTAGGTTGTTACTTCCATAAAGGAACTTAACGTGTTGGTTTTTTTGTTTGTTTGTTTGTTTTTCTTTTTTAAATCGAGGCTCGTGTGCGTGCATTTGGCTTGTCCCGATGGCTGGTGTAGATGATCGCTCACGTGCCCCAAAGCTCCTTGTGCTGATGTTGGATCTGCCCCTCGGCAAAGGACCGCATCCTGTGTGTTCAACTTTTCTTCCTTACCGTGTCGTATGTATGTATGTATTTATTTACTTTTCTCAAAGAAAGGGTGGATTTTTCATGGGTCTCTCTGTGAGCGTATCGAACAAGGCCGCAGTAAATACGCGTAAGCGAGTAGGCTGCAGCGCATACTGGACAGTATCAGAGCGCTACCCTGCTAGCAGTGGAGAGCCAGGTGAAGGTGTCCAGGGTAAGGGCTTGTTCTGCCTCAAGTGGAACGGAAAGTTTCTGAAGTTGAGCATCCCGGGGGATGTTTGTAGGTCTGTTGTTAGACAATAAAAGTCCAGATGGCTGTCGACGAAGGGGATTGTCCTGGTTACAGTTAGGACAGAGTTAATTAACTCTGTCCTAACTGAAACCAGGACAGGATTTTGTTGGCTCTTTTAGATAGCTGTTCCTACCGAAGATCGCATCGGTTACAAAAAGTAGTAGTAACCTCGCAGTCTCTACGTTCTGTAGCGTCTGTAGCAAAATAAACTGGCGGATGAATAAATGAGCAGGTACAAATACACGTGACTCTACAGCTGAGATTAAATAATGTGCAGTTTCTTCTGTGTTTTGTCTTTCAAAGCACATTGTTGCCGAGCGCCTGAGCTTTTTGCATGCGTTACTGAGAAAAGGAATGGCTGCGCTTCTTCCCCCCTCATTCATCTCTTTTTTTTTTTTCTCTCCTCTTCTCCCTTGATGACAGGGACTCGAAATGTTTTCCTCGGATGTCCACGTGAAAATTTAAAAAAAAAAAAAAAAAAAAAAGGTGACGGTGAACACTGACAGAATTGGGTGACTTTTTCAAGGTAGAGGGCAAAGAACGTGGAAACTTCTAGTACGTTAGTGTTACTCTGTTAACAGAACCAACGTACGCGCTGCTTGCTGTTCCTGGTTTTTTGGTTTGGTTTTCCTTTCAGCAGTCTCCCCAAAGGCTTTTCTGGACACGTTTTGTATCTTTTTTGTTCTTCCAGGATTCATTCGTCAGGAAAGATGACCATGAAATCCGAGGGCTGTGGACAACCATCTACCAGATGGTTGTTGCAGTTGCCTTTGGTCACGTCATTCGTCCTTTTAGCTCGCCCTGTCCTTTATCTTGAGTTGAATTTTTCTTGCAGTGCTATGTTTGCAGTGGTAACATTGCTGCCGAGGTGTTTTTTGACTAAAAATGGTCTTAACTGTAGTAGTGAATTCACAGAGTGTGGCTTTGTGTAATGACTCCCATGATCACAACTTTTTTTTTTCCGTTGTCACAGATAGGAGAAAAGCTCTTTCGAGAGAGATGGGGAAGGAATTAATTATACCTCTGCCTCATCCTGTGAGACCAGAAGACAATGACTCACTAACTGTAAGCTGCGATTCTCAGGAGTTGCATGGCTAAGAGTCTTGGGTTCCTTCTCTGCCTGCCCCCCAGGGCCTTAGGCATGAGAAATCTTAGGCTTAATGTTTTTCCCTATGAAATACTGTTGCGTTAAGGGGCATAGCTGACTAACTGTTACAGTTCTGGTCGGATTCAGGGTACTGAACTATCACGGTCATGGGTTCACCTAAATAACGTAGCACACCCTCGCTCTAGTCACGTTCAATGAGAACTGTCACGGCTAGGAACAGTGCAATGAACAGCAATTTATTACAGCAACAAGGACACAGGTTCTTTGGATCGCTGGCGATAAATTCACTGTCCACAAAAGCAAGCGAGCACGCTTGCTCAGTGCTCAGTGGTCGCACCTTGGAGGCACGGAGCTTTTGGGATGGAGGTGTGTTTTGATATTATGATGATACTAGAACGAGCAAAAGTTCCCTAGAGTACAGTGTTTTACAGTTGTAACCTAGAGTACAGCCCCACCACAGCCCCCCTCCTGGGAGTCCTGCACAGCAGTTTAATAAAGTTTGCTTTCAGGCCCGTGCCCCCTTTGGTGGTTGCCGCCCCGGTAAGTGGCTGTCGCCGTCTTTGTGTGGGTGCAGGTTCTGTAGCGGAGTGGGTGTGGAGGGGGCAGGGGCCGGGGGGGGGATGACCCGTGTCTGTCAGCTGGAGTGCGGGTCCAGCCCTGCTGGGTGGGGGGGCAGCTGCCTATTGTGGGGCCGGGAGGGCAGCTCGGTGCTGTCTTTGCTCCCCGGGCTGGGGGGGACTGATCTGTGTGGTGGGGGCTGCTTGCAGAAGTGCAAGTGGGGGGGGTGGGCTGGGGGTTCCCGGCAGGACCCCCAGGGCAGGGGATGGCGTTGCAGAGGCCGGGTCCCGCGGGATTGGCGGCTGGGGCAGGGAAAGGCCAGGCAGGGATGGCACGGGGTGGCAGGCACGGGTCTGCGGGTGCTGGGCTGCAGGTCGGGAAGCCCGGGGCTGGCTCCGCGGTGTCCGCAGTGTCAAGCCGCCAGGAGCACCTTCTCCCACAGCAAGCCGGGAGTTGTGGTCATTGGGCTCTGAGCTTCCCGTTGCCCATGTTGAGTTCGTAATTATCATCTCCCTGCCGTTTTTGTCCTGAAAAAAAATGTACTGTTTCAGCTTGCCGTCGCTCAGCTTCCCAGCCGTGAGCGGCACGTTGCCCAAGGCAGACACTTCCTCCCTGAGGCGGCGTGGGGTGTAAATTTCTGCTGTTTTCGTTTGTGCTTTTTCTGGGAAAAGGGTCTGGGAAGCTGTGCCTGCTGACCTCGGGACGCCACCTGCCGGGGAAAATGGGGTACTGCAGGCGCTTCGGGGCCGCGCATGCGCGGAGGCGCCCGAGGACGCCCTCTGCCGCCACCTGCTGGGAAAAGCGGGTACTGCAGGCAGCTCGGGGCCGCGCAAGCGCGGTGGCGCCCCCGGGCGCCCTCTGACGCCAGCTGCCGGGGAAAATCGGGTACTGCAGGCGGCGCTGGGCCGCGCATGCGCGGTGGCGTCCGTGGACGCCCTCTGCCGCCACCTGCCGCGAAAAATTGGATACTGCAGGCGGCGCTGGGCCGCGCATGCGCGTTTGCTCCCGTGGGCACCTTCTGCCGCCACCTGCCGGGGAAAATAGGGTACTGCAGGCGGCTCGGGGCCGCGCATGCGCGGTGGCGCCCCCGGGCGCCCTCTGCCGCTACCTGCCGGGGAAAATCGGGTACTGCAGGTGGCTCGGGGCAGCACATGCGCGGAGGCGCCCGAGGACGCCCTCTGCCGCCACCTGCTGAGAAAAGCGGGTACTGCAGGCGCCTCGGGACCGCGCATGCGCGGTGCCGCCCGTGGGCGCCCTCTGCCGCCACCTGCTGGGAAAAATTGGGTACTGCAGGGACCTCGGGGACGCGCATGCGCGGTGGCGCCCCGCGCGCCCTCTGCCGCCACCTGCCGGCGAAAAGCGGGTACTGCAGGCAGCGGAGCGCCGCGCATGCGCATTTTTTTTTTTCCTGCGCATGATGTTACTACATTGATTTTGTTTTTGGGGTGTAATCTGTTATGCTGCTAGATTTTTCTTCCTGTGTAGAAGAAAGGTTGAGCTAATTCCAGTTCTCCTGTCTGCACTCTGCATGCTGTTCAGATAAGCCAGAAAAAAATAAAGGAAAAAAAAAACAGCTGCTGCTCCTCCTGCTCTCTTTCTACTTTCTTGTGCTTTGCCCCTCCCCTTTCCCAGGTGATTGGGTTTGGGTTCCAGGCAGAGCTTAATGGTAATTGAGTCACAAGCATCCCATCAGAGAGCTCATTCTGCCTGGGCTGCACTTTGGGGTAAGTGCTTTGGTTTTCCTTCAGTCAGTTGCAGGGGTCTTTAGGTGGTTAAGAGTCTACAGACTGATGCGTTTCCAAGTAGAGATCGGTACGTCCTTCTTTTTGAGGTAACAACTAGTAGGATCTGTTAGAGGCAGTTCTGCGGAGAGCTGACAGAGGGCCCGAGACTGATTAAAGAGGCAGGATCCATGAAGTAGCGGGGAAGGGAAAAAGGTAGGCACTCCGGGTTTAGGAATTGATCCGGTAGCTCTGTGCAGAGACCAAGGTAAGAAATATTAAGTATTGCCTTGGGGGTCGGGTGAGACTCCGTGTGATGTGTGACTGAGACATACTTTTGTACGAAGCGAGTGTGGAGCGTCCTGATCCGCGGTTCCGTAGCTCCGCAAGGGGCGTGGCCGGAGACAGCCGAAGTGTTAGATAAGAGACAGAAAGGAAGCGTCTCGGGAAATTTGGTGTACGGTAGCCCTTGCACGGGGAAGTGCTTGGCAGTACACCCCCATTTTCCAGAATCGGAACGTTAGTGTGTGGTACCCTGCAGGAGGGAAACTTCTGTAGCAGCACACTGACAAGGGCTAGGAAAAATGGGAAATATGAGTTCCAGGGGACAGGGAGATATCCCTGGGGGAGTGCCTACCGACAGGTCTTCCTGAAGAATGATAAGAAATTGGAAAAATAATATCAAAATCAGAGGAGATGATAAAAGAAAGAAAAAAAAAAAAGGTTAAATATTGTGTATCTGTCAGGATAAATATTGTGTATCAGTCAGGACAAAAGAACCAATTAAAGAAACAGTAGTATTTTGGCCAAAATACGGGTCTGATGAAAATTCAGGCTTTAAATTTATATGTAAACAATAAGATTCCTTTTTCGGAGAAGGAGCCAAGTTACGCTCCCTATAATCCTAATATTGCACCAGTGGCAGCAGCAGTCGCTCCAGGAAGGGAGACAGGGACTGTAATTAACACTATCCCT
The DNA here is from genome assembly GCF_013377495.2 of Cygnus atratus. NCBI lineage: Eukaryota > Metazoa > Chordata > Aves > Anseriformes > Anatidae > Cygnus > Cygnus atratus. Next base: position 21,317,066 of record NC_066374.1, read on the forward strand.
AGAGAAGGAGCGTACTCTAGGCTCTGGCAAGAATTAGAACAAGGTAGAAGAGATGCTGAGAATTTTGCCTTCCCTGATACTAACAGTACTAACACTAACTGTGTATCCTCTTAGGTGAACTCCCCCCTCTCCTTACCGGCAGAGAGGTTAGGAGTTTTAAGGAGGAGACGAAGTCCTTAGTTGAGGACCCCAACAGGCTAGCTGAACTCTTAGACCAGTTCCTAGGACCTAACTTACACTCTTGTGGGGGAATTATGTCTATAAGTATGTTGTTTACAGGGAAAGAAATGGGAATGATCGGGAGGAGAGCTGCTATACAAAAATGGGAGAGAGCTCATCCTCCAGGACCAGGGGTAATACCGGCAGGGTAGAAATACCCACTTGCTGATCCTGGCTGGAATAATAATAATAATGGACAACACAGAAATCATATGAGAGATTTGGGGTCAGAATGAGAAAGTACTCGTGGATGAATCCCAAGGACCTGGTATCCCAAGGTCTCTTGAAAGTTCATTTTGTGATTAAAGCCTGGCAAGATACACAGAAAAAGCTCCAGAAGGTGGGGGGATGTAATGAACAGTCACTGTGGGGGGCCCTCCTGCGGGAGGCCCTGGAGGTGTATATCAGGAGGGGAGATGAGAAGGAAAAGCAGAGAGCGAAACTACTGGTATTGACGGTGTAGCAGGTAGTGAGGCGGAGGGTTGGAGAAAGAGGAAGAAAATCTTCAGGGGGAGTCAGGGCCAGGATGGAAAGGAGAGGAAGAGAGATGAAGGAATAGCAGGCAAGGAAAGCTCAGGGACAGGCTTTGAAGCGTGGCCAGGCTGGCCACTTCAAATAGGAATATGCGGAGTGGAAGAAGGAGGAGAGAAGGAAAATGGGAAAGTACAGGCTGGAGAAAGATAGAAGTGTTAAAAAGGGTTAGTGAAGGTGTTAAAGGTGTAATATGTAGTGTTTGACAGAGCTGTTTGAAGTTGAATGAGTAGGGAAAGAGGATGAAGGCATTATCTAAGTAACAGTCTAGAAGTTTTGGTATATTTGCTGTGGTGTTTAGTCAGTTTCCCAAGTACTGGGGGGGGGGGAGGGGCAGCCTGCTCCACCCCCCCCCCCCCCCCCCCAAACCTTGCTATGTGAACCCAATACACTGGGGCAGCTAGATCATTACTGGCTTGTAAAGTATCAGGGATTAAATTAACTAATGAAACCCTAAAAGTGATGGGGGTAGAAGGGGCTGGGATAACAGTACCACTTTTGGGGGATACCAGGCTGAGAGTAGGGGATAAAATGATCGCTGGGCAATTACTGTATGTACCAAAGGCAGGGACTAACTTGTTGGGAAGGGATTTGATGATGACATTGGGCATTCAAATGGCAAATTGTTAGACTGGAATAACAGTGTTATTAATGGAGTGCTCTCAGGCCCTGAGAGCAAAGATCTATTCACCTCTGACTGGAAAGACCCGGAAATGGGGGCGGAAGCAACAATACAGGCGGACAGTTTTACCTCAGGGGTTTACAGGGCCACCAATTTATTTGGGCAAGTTCTAGAACAGATTTTGGAGCAATTACAACCTCCCGAGGAGGTACTACTGTTACAAATATGCAGATGATCTTTTATTGTCAGGACAGGAGAAAACAGTTGTGAAGGAAGCTACTGACAAGCTATTCGACTTTCTGGGAAAGCAGGGCTTGGGAGTATTGAAAAATAAATGACAATATGTAGAAGGAGAAGTCAGGTATTTAAGGCATCTAATGTCTGAGGGAAAACGAAGAATAAATCCAGAGAGGATTCAGGGAGTTGTTGAAAACTAAGAAAGAATTAAAAAGTTTTAAGAGAGAGATTTTTTTTTTAAGGAATCAGGAGCCATGAAGTCTGAGGGAAAATGGATGCTCCCTGCTGGGAGAGAAATGCTGAATAAAGCACCAATGAGGCAAATATTAACTGTCGTACATCAAGAGAGTCATTGGCAGGTGCAAGCAATGTGTGAGGTTGTGCTAAGAAAGTATGTCTGTGTAGGAATATACACTTTAGCGAGGCAAATATGCAGAGGATGTACCATATGTCAAAAGGTAAATAAAAAGGTCATCCGTAACCCAACTAGAGGGGGACGGGCGCCAGGGATTCGACCTTTCCAAAGCATACAGGTAGACTTTACCGAATTACCTGAAGCAGGGAGACTTAAGTACTTGTTTGTCCTAGTTGACCACGTGACTGGATGGGTGTAAGCTTTCCCCTCGGTATCTGCCACTGCGAACACGGTGGCTAAGGTATCACCCGAGCAAATAGTCCCTAGATGTGGGATAGTTGAAAACATTGATTCAGATCAAGGAAGTCACTTCACTTCACAAGTACTGCAAGGGTTAATGCAGGCCTTAGAGATTGAATGGAATTTTCTCACCCCCTGGCACCCCTCCTCTTCTGGGAAGGTAGAGCGAATGAACCAGACATTAAAGAAGCAATTAACTAATTAACTAAAGTAGTGTTAGAAACCCAACTTCCTTGGGTAGAATGATTACCTTTAGCACTCCTCCAGGTTCAAACAGCACCGAGAAAGGATCTAGGAATTTCACCGCATGAGATGCTGTTCAGATTCCCCTATCTGGGCAGAAGGGATGAGATACCGCAATTCGAAACAAGAGAGAGTTTTCTTAAGAACTGTATTCTGGGGTTGTCCTCTTCTTTGTCATCTCTCAGTACCCGTGGGTTGTTGGCTCAAACCCCACCTTTGGAATTCCCCATTCTCCACCATCAGCCAGGAAATTGGGTCCTGATTCGGACCTGGAAAGAATCAAAACTCCGGCCTGAATGGGAAGGACTATTCCAAGTACTACTAACCACTGAAACAGCCGTAAGAACTGCAGAAGAAGGCTGGACTCACTATACTCGAGTGAAGGTGTCCGTCGACCCTAGTACCTGGGAAGCTCTTCCTACAGAAGACTTGTTGGAAGTTGAAATCGAAGAGAAAAATCTCGTAGCGGACTCTGAGCAGGATTAAAGCTTACAATTGTAAACTAACCTTTTATTTTCACAGGTAACTAATGAGCGTGACTCGTGATTGAGAGAAAGGACTGGCCTATGGCGAATCGAAGTGCTCCCAAGGGGTTTTTGTTCTAGTAGTAGTGTACATATATCTTACTCTTTGTATTGGTAATTATTTGGAAACCTAAGGGTTAAAAATAATGACCGGGAAAAGTCAACTATTAATTTTGTTTCTAGTGATTGTGGGCCTCAGAGAAGGCCTTGGTCAATTGGCAACTTGGAAAAGGTATGACCAGATAATAGTAAGATGGGATACCCCGTCAGAATAGGGGGTGAATGTGACAGAGGGTTACGTACCACAGTCTGTCATGTTTGATGCTTGTGAGGTGTTAGCTTGTGGAGATTTAAATGCCCAGTGACAATTGAGCAGAGAGAACAAATAACTGGGAGAGACCCAACAGCCAGATTGAGAACAGCTGTATGGAAACGATCCTCTATTGCCATCAGAGAAAGGGAGAAACTCAAGGAGAAAACAGGAGGCCCTCTTTGAAATGTGGCAGTTCAAACATTTGAGATTGAAACAGGGTATGGGGATGTGAATGCCCGGATAGAATGGGTCAAATATACTGTCCAGAGTCTCAACCATAGCAATTGCTATGCTTGTGCCTCGGGACGACCGACTGCCCAGACAGTGCCCTGCCCATTGGGGTGGACCAGGGATTCCCAGGGGATGCGATGTATGATTGCATTGTACCAAGAAAAGGCTGCCTGGGCTTGATGCGTTTCCAAGTTGAAAGAGATAAGTACATCTATTTAAAGTAACATCTAGTAGGATCATTTAAAGTAAACTAATCTATATAGTAGTAGATGCCTTTATTGCATGCAGCTCTTCTTCAGGTGAGTAATTCTTATAGTATAAGTAATTCTTTTCCCATGTTTTGGTCATGATGTTTGTAGCGTGCCTTTTTATGTGTGTGTTTGGCCTGGAGCTGTCCTGCCTGGCAATTAGTGATGGTAGCTAAAGTGGTGGTTCATCAGTGCAATAATACATTGTCCTGACTCTTTTGGGAAAGACATCTGGTCTGTCTCTGGGCGAATGCACAAGCTCTGGGCGAGTACTCAAGGGCAGCTGGCACAGAGTCTTTTTTTCTTTTTTTCCCAGCAGTAGGTAAACCTTAGGAGGAATTGGTCAAAGGAAACAGCAACTGTCAAGTTCTTGTTCGGCAACTCGGTGACTGATTTGATCTACTTCTCAGATGTAGAGGCAAATGGACTGCTCTTTTGAAATGATAAAATAAAAAACATGAAGTTTGTCAAATGTGGCAGTGCCTGTTTGCATTCTGTTTATTGCTTTTGCCAGTGGTAGATAACACTTATAAGGAATCGGTCAAAGGAAAGAGCGCCTTCTGGAACTGTGAAGCTCTGCTTTGGCAACTCGGTGACTGGCTTGACCTGCTGTCCATCATCAGAGGGAAGCGGACTGCTGTTTTGAAAATAAGAAATAAAAAAAAAAATATTAAAAATTAAAAAAAATTAGGGTGCCGCTCTGTGGCGCCTGGAAGACTTCCACTCTGTGTGGCAGTTAAAAGAATGTGATTTAGAGATGGAGAGCAGCAGAGGTAAAGCAGCTGGGAAGACAGGTATAGGTATTACAGTAGGTAGGCTGTGGTTATGAGGTGCTCAGGGTGTGCTTTTCGTCTTGTTTCTGCCCTTCCGTCGTGCAGCCTTGGAGAGGTGAATTCCCCAGGTTGTGGAGTGGTGCAAAAAGGTGAGAGGGCTGTCAGCCCGATCAGTTTCCTTCACCAAAGCTAAGGCAGGTCTTTCAAGAGAAACAGCCTGGTTGCCTGTGCTGTACTCTGCACGCTGTTGAACTAAGCCACACCAAAAACAGGGCTGCTGTTCCTCCTGCTCTCTTTACCTCTTGTCATGCATGGCCCCTCCCATTTCCCATGTGATTGGGGTGGGGTGCTGGGTGGGGTGCAATGGTATATGAGTTGCCAGCATCCCATCAGAGAGCTCATTCTGCCTGGGGTGCACTTTGGGGTAAGTGCTTTGGTTTTCCTTCAGTCAGTTGCAGGGGTCTTTAGGTGGTTAAGAGTCTATGGACTGATGGGTTTCCAAGTAGAGACCGGTACGCACATCTTTGTGAGGTAACAACTAGTAGGATCTGTTAGAGTAAACCAATCTAGTAATAGGTGCCTGTATTGCATGCAGCTCTTCTTCAGGTGAGTAATTGTTACAGCATGTTTACGGATAGGATGGCAATGTTACTTTGTGTGTTTGCTTTGTGGTTTGGGGTCCCTTATGATTTTTGCAGAATTAAGGCAAATATTATCAAAGTTATAACGTTGGTGGCAAAGTGATGGAGCAGGGTTTAGGAGATAAGTATCATCGAAGCTCCCTGTATAAGCATGTATCTGAAAACAGCAGCAGTAGGCGTGTAAGGTGTAGTCTTTTTCAGGGTTAGGGACAGTTTGTTCTATTTTTGGAGCTTTTGCCTGCGGTTTGGCTGGCTGTAGAGTCTTTAGACCTTGCAGCTTTCTAGATTTTAAGTGCTTGGAATTCACACAATAGAGGTGTGCTTAGGAGGTGTTGCTGGCTACCTTGTTTTTAAGAAATGGTGGGGTACGGTTCCTCGACCGCATAAGCACGGTAGTGTTACCAAGAGACTGAGCAGGGTCACCTTTTTCATCTGTAAAGGGTAAGTCTGTGATTGCTGCCGCCCGGGCACATTTTCGTGCCCATCACTACAGTTATTTTACTACATGAAATAGAGTAAAATTCCAGTTTCTCTTTTAGAGGTGCTATAGGTGGCTTCAGAGAACGGGTGGAAGCATCTGCTCTGTGGGGTAGGTAAGCAGCTGAGGTAAAGGAGCAGATGAGAGTAACTGTCCTAAGGGTGCTGTGGCTTTTGTTGCTGTGGTTGCTTTCTCTTCTGTTTATCAGTTGCCACAGGCAAGGTGGGCTGTGATAGTCTTCAGAACAGGAGCAAAGCAGGTCACTTGAATGCTGTTTGGTTCCTGAGACAGGTGTTGTAGAGGACAAAGGTTGTCTGGCATGGCAGTTCCTGATGGTGGTCTTCTTCAGTAGGTGAAGAGGTACCTGAAGCCCCATGCTGTGGAGCCTGAGTACGCCTCGCTGAGGATGAAGCCTGCTTTCCAGCAGTTCCCAAAACTGTGTTGAGGCTGAAATGCTGTGTCTGTGTTTGGGTTGGGGTTGCACCTTGGTGAGTGTAGGGATGGGTTTTAAGTCGGTGCAGCAGAGGGCTAGGCTCCAGTGTCCTGTAGTGTGTTTTGACCCATCAGCATAGCCTTTTGGTTTTCAGATAGCCTACTCAAGTACGTGATTTTTCCTGCGAGTGATGTAGTTAACATGCAATTTTTTTTTTTTGACGTGTAATCTGTTATGCTCCTAGATTTTTCTTTCTTTGTAAAGAAAGGTTTGAGCTAATTCCAGCTGAAAAAATTTCAGTTGCTTGCTTGGTCATATTGTCCTCTCAATATTCAAAGCTGCAGCAAAAGCATGGGGATTGTTGCTTCTAGAAACACCCCAGTTCTCTTGTCTGCAGTCTGCATGCTGTTGAGCTAAACCAGATTTAAAAAAACAAAAAAAAAAAAAAAAAAAAAAAAACCACAGCTGCTGCTGCTCCTGCTCTTTTTCTACTTTCTTGTGCTTTGCCCTCCCCTTTCCCAGGTGATTGGGTTTGGGTGCTGGGCGGGGCCAAATGGTATATGAGCCCCAGGTATGCCATTAGAGAGTTCATTCTGCCTGGGCTGCTCTTTGGGGTAAGTGCTTTGTTTTTCCTTCAGTCAGTTGCAGGGTTCTTTGGGCAGGTTGGAGTCTATGGATTTCTAGATTTTAAGTGCTTGGAAATCACTTACTAGAGGGATATTTAGCAGAGGTTGCTGGCTCACTTGTTTTTGGGATGGTGGGATACACTTGTGTTTTTGGGTTATATTTGAAACTCTAGATGTATCAAGCCACTTGTGTAACTCTCCAGAGGACTAAAACGAGCTTGATTACACACTACAAAAGGCTTGACCACATATTACCAAGAGACTGAGCAGGGTCGTATCAGAGTTACCTCTTTCATCTGTAAAGGGTAAGTCTGTGATTACCCCTGCCGGGGCTGCTGTGTGTGCATGGCTTTTTGGCATTTGTGGAGCTCAGTTGTTTTTTTTGTGTGTATGTTCTTTTTTTTTTTTCTGAGGGCCAAATTGTGTGTGTGCTGAGTGTGGTTGGCAGGAGGAGACGGGGAGTTGTCTGGCAGGGGAGCTGTTCAGGACTGGTAGGTTTGCTTTTGGCGCGGCGCCGCCCGGGCAGCTTTTGGCGCGGCGCCGCCCGGGCAGCTTTTGGCGCGGCGCCGCCCGGGCAGCTTTTGGCGCGGCGCCGCCCGGGCAGCTTTTGGCGCGGCGCCGCCCGGGCAGCTTTTGGCGCGGCGCCGCCCGGGCAGCTTTTGGCGCGGCGCCGCCCGGGCAGCTTTTGGCGCGGCGCCGCCCGGGCAGCTTTTGGCGCGGCGCCGCCCGGGCAGCTTTTGGCGCGGCGCCGCCCGGGCAGCTTTTGGCGCGGCGCCGCCCGGGCAGCTTTTGGCGCGGCGCCGCCCGGGCAGCTTTTGGCGCGGCGCCGCCCGGGCAGCTTTTGGCGCGGCGCCGCCCGGGCAGCTTTTGGCGCGGCGCCGCCCGGGCAGCTTTTGGCGCGGCGCCGCCCGGGCAGCTTTTGGCGCGGCGCCGCCCGGGCAGCTTTTGGCGCGGCGCCGCCCGGGCAGCTTTTGGCGCGGCGCCGCCCGGGCAGCTTTTGGCGCGGCGCCGCCCGGGCAGCTTTTGGCGCGGCGCCGCCCGGGCAGCTTTTGGCGCGGCGCCGCCCGGGCAGCTTTTGGCGCGGCGCCGCCCGGGCAGCTTTTGGCGCGGCGCCGCCCGGGCAGCTTTTGGCGCGGCGCCGCCCGGGCAGCTTTTGGCGCGGCGCCGCCCGGGCAGCTTTTGGCGCGGCGCCGCCCGGGCAGCTTTTGGCGCGGCGCCGCCCGGGCAGCTTTTGGCGCGGCGCCGCCCGGGCAGCTTTTGGCGCGGCGCCGCCCGGGCAGCTTTTGGCGCGGCGCCGCCCGGGCAGCTTTTGGCGCGGCGCCGCCCGGGCAGCTTTTGGCGCGGCGCCGCCCGGGCAGCTTTTGGCGCGGCGCCGCCCGGGCAGCTTTTGGCGCGGCGCCGCCCGGGCAGCTTTTGGCGCGGCGCCGCCCGGGCAGCTTTTGGCGCGGCGCCGCCCGGGCAGCTTTTGGCGCGGCGCCGCCCGGGCAGCTTTTGGCGCGGCGCCGGGAAGAGGGAGGTATTGCAGCAGGTACGCTGTGCCTATGAGGTGCCTCAGGGTGTGCTTTTTCTCTTGTCTCTGAAGGTGCCTAGTGCAGTCTTGGACAGGGAAATCCCCGTGTCACGGAGCAGTGAGGGAAGGTGAGCGTGTTGTCAGCCTAGTCGTCCCTTATCCGAAGGGAAGACATTCAGGTGTTTCCCTCTGAGGGTCTGAGGTGAGGCTGTTTGGGACAGAGGAGTAGTATGGCAGGTGGTCGCTTGCAAGCACAGTGGTCATTTTGTCCTTTAGTATTCCCAGGTGGCATGGGTGATGCTGGCTGTTCCTTTCGAGCTTGGATTTAACTTACAGGTACAGAGGCAAGTGGACTGCTGTTTTGAAACGATAACATTAAATATGGGGTCACTTCTGTTGTTGAGGGATGGGTGCTAATACTGGCAGCTGAATGTTTATCTTCTGACTGTGTTTTCTTTTGTTCAGGCTGAAACGCAGTGTGCAGTACAGGACATCAAGACCCGAGCTATCTCTGGAGTGACTCTGGTGAGTGAACAGAGGTAGCTGTTATTTTTGGCTGTGGCTGTGACTGCAGTTATTTTACTACATCAAATAGAGTAAAATTCCAGTTTCTCTTTTAGAGGTGCTCTAGGTGGCTTCAGAGAACGGGTGGAAGCATCTGCCACGTGGGGTAGGTAAGCAGCTGAGGTAAAGGAGCAGATGAGAGTAACTGTCCTAAGGGTGCTGTGGCTTTTGCTGCTGTGGTTGCTTTCTCTTCTGTTTATCAGTTGCCACAGGCAAGGTGGGCTGTGATAGTGTTTAGAATAGGAGCAAAGCAGGTCACTCAAACGCTGTTTGGTTCCTGAGGCAGGTGTTGTAGAGGAGAAAAGCTTTAAATATTCAAAGCTGAAGCAAAAATAAATAAACCACAGCTGCTGCTTCTCCTCTTTCTACTTTTGTGTGCTTTGCCCCTCCTTTTCACCTTTCCCAGGTGATTGGGTTTGGGTGCTGGGCAGGGCCAAATGGTATATGAGCCCCAGGCATGCCATCAGAGAGCTCATTCTGCCTGGACTGCACTTTGGGGTAAGTGCTTTGGTTTTCCTTCAGTCAGTTGTAGGGGTCTTTAGGTGGTTAAGAGTCTATGGACTGATGGGTTTCCAAGTAGAGAGCGGTAAGCCCATCTTTTTGAGGTAACAACTAGTAGGATCTGTTAGAGTAAACTAATCTAGTAATAGGTGCCTGTATTGCATGCAGCTCTTCTTCAGGTGAGTAATTGTTACAGCATGTTTATGGATAGGATGGCAATGTTACTTTGTGTGTTTGCTTTGTGGTTCTGGGTCCCTTATGATTTTTGCAGAATTAAGGCAAATATTATCAAAGTTATAGCGTTGGTGGCAAAGTGATGGAGCAGGGTTTAGGAGATAAGTATCATCGAAGCTCCCTGTGTAAGCATGTATCTGAAAACAGCAGCAGTAGGCGTGTAAGGTGTAGTCTTTTTCAGGGTTAGGGACAGTTTGTTCTATTTTTGGAGCTTTTGCCTGCGGTTTGGCTGGCTGTAGAGTCTTTAGACCTTGCAGCCTTCTAGATTTTAAGTGCTTGGAATTCATGTAATAGAGGTGTGCTTAGGAGGTGTTGCCGGCTAACTTGTTTTTGGGAAATGGTGGGGTATGCTTCCTTTTTATTTGGGTTATCTTTTAATCTCTAGATATATCAAGCCATTTGCGTAACTGTCCAGAGGCTTCACAAAGAGCTTCAGTATGCATCGCAAGGGGCTTGACTGCATAAGCGCAGTATTACGGAGAGACTGAGCAGGGTCACCTTTTTCATCTGTAAAGGATAAGTGTGTGATTATCCCTGTTGGGGCTGCTGTGCATTCATGGCCTTTTGGCATTTGTGGACCTGAGGGTGTGTTTTTTTTTTCTGGCTCTCGTCTCTGTGTTTGAGTCCTCTGCAAGGAGCTGTACTGTTTGCTTGTCCATCACGGATATGACCTTCTTGTAGCCCAGGGCATGGGCACGGACACTTGAATGAGGCACGAGGGTGAGTGGACGGCAGTGTGAGCCCCGAGTTGGTCAGTGGATTGTGTTAGTGTGCTTTGCCTGTTGGGCAGGCTTTGGAAGCACCTTGCGACAGCAGAGTACATCTCCTGTCACGTTCCTGAGGCGTGCCAGGCGTCAGCAGTTCCAGTTCCTGAAGTGCTGGAGATGCTCGGAGCGCAAGAGGAGCTGGGAGTGTGATGCACCTCGTTGGTATGTTAGGTGAGCGAAGCGGTGGTACTGGGTTGGGGAATGTGGGTCTGGGGCTTCTTGGCTGTTGGGGTAGGGGAGGAAGGAAGAGGAGTGGGTATAGGCTGTTTTGTGGATTGTCACATTTGTTTGTTCTTTCTCCTTGGTCTAAGCTACGTGACCTTGGCTCAGCGTAGTAAATGGAAGCGCTAAGCCTGGATCGGGAAGGTGAGTGGAGAAAAGTTGGAAAAAGGGCATTGGTTTTGGTTTGGTAGTCTATCGGTCCCACCTCTGGGTGAGTCCTCTTTTCCGGGGACGAAGAAGATACTGGGAACATCCTAGTTGGTCTCTGTGGTCCACCTTGAGGATGGATTCAGACCCCTGAGAATTAAGTCCAGGGGCAAATACTGTGTCTTTGGGGGTGGTTGGCAGGGGAAGGCGGGCAGTTGTCTAGAGTTTGTCTATCTGACTTCAGTAGCAGAGCTGAAGAGCTGAAACTGTTTTGTTTTTGAGGTGGGTGTTTCACTGGAAGAAGTCTGGCTGGTGTGCCAGTGCCTGATTTCTGCAGGTGAAGAGGAGCCTTATGCCGGAAGCAACGTCCTGGCTAGCCTTTGTGTTCCTTGATGAGGATGGAACCTGCCTACCATCATTCCCAAGCTAAGTTGGGGGGCAAGTGCTATGTTTGCTTTTGGGTTTTGAATGCACACATAGGGCGAGGGTCTGTGCTTTTAAGTCATTGCAGTGGGTGGGGCCTTTTAGGATTGATCACGGTCAGACAGAGTGTATGGAGGGGTGGGATTCTGTCAGGTACAGCTTGAGCATGTGCCAGGCAGGGCAGTTGCAGCTTGGTGTCTGTGTTCTGTGTTGTCTGTGCTGTGCTGTTGCTCTTGGTGCTTGGCAGGCCCTGGGGAAGCCATCTTGAGGGCGTTGAACCCTTGACCTCACTGGAATAATGTTGATGCTCAATTGGAAGCTGAGCATTTCTTGTCTTGCAGTGGGAGCCTAAAGAGATCATTTCTTCTGTGCACGTAATTTTTTTTGTATCAAATGTTTCTTGATGTGATCATGATATGTTACGCGCTCCTCAGGTCTTGATATCCTCATTGCCTTCTTCCACTGGACAGATTAGATGGGCAACTTGCTAGCCACACCAAAGGTCCTAAATGCTTGTTTCATCATCGTAGGGCTGATCTGAGCGCTTCTTGACTGGGAGTCGCAGCTTAAAGTGCAGATGTGTTTCAGGTCTTGTGCATCATATTCAGTTTCAGATCGCATCTGTTTCCATCCTCACTCTTGCAAAAGTCATGTGGGCTTCATCAGGAGCTCTGTCTTGGGAGTTCATTTCCGAAGCATTTTTCTTATGGGGTTTGCACTCCCCATCCTTCTGGTCTCTTGTCTTAAAGGCAGGCTTTTTATGCCTCCATCATCCCAGTTCTGGCAGTTGCTTCCAGTCACATGTTGTGACGTTTGAGTCTCTCCTTGGGTCTGCTGCAGAGCACCTGTTCTGACTTGCTGTTGCTGTAGGGCTTCCCTCTGGGAGTCTTTTTTTTTTTTTTTTTGCGCCTTGTGTTCTGTGTTTTGTTCGTAATGTTTGTAGTGTGCCTGTGTGTGTGTGTTTGGCCTGGAGCTGTCCTGCCTGGCAGTTAGTGATGGTAGCTAACGTGGCGGTCCATCGGTGTACTAATGCATTGTCCGGACTGTTTTGGCAAAGACATCCGGTCTGCCTCTGGGCACGTACTGAAGGGCAGCTGGCACAGAGTCATCTCAGTGGTGTTTGGCAAATGTGGAGGGGGAGACTCGAGCTGCTTGCAAGCAGCTGTTTGCATAGTGCTTGAATAGTGCTAGAGGAGAGGTCTGTCATTGAATCTTGAAGGCTCGCAGATGTGGAGCGTGTTTTTTTTTTTTTTTTTCTCCAGTCCTAGATAAACTGTACGAGGAACCGGTCAAAGGAAAGAGCTCCTTCTGGAACTGTCAAGCTCTCGTTTGGCAGCTCGGTGACTGGCTTGGTCTACTTCTGAGGTGCCGAGGCAAGTTGTCTGCTGTTTTGAAATGGTAACATTGGCAATGGGGTCCCTTGTGTTGTTGAGGGATGGGTGCTAATGCTGGCAGCTGAATGATTATCTTCTGACTGTTTTCATTTGTTAAAGCTTAAACGCAGTGTACAACCTGGGACGTCACACCCAGAGCTGCCTCTGGCAAGGTGAGCGATGAACAGATGGAGCACTTATAGTTGGGTTGCAGTTCTCACTGTCACTCTGTGTCCCCTCTTTTCTCTTTTAGAGGTGTTGTAGCTGGCTTAAGAGGGTAGATGGAAGCATCTGCCTTGGGGTAGGTAAGCAGGTGGAGGTAAGGCAGCAGATGAGAGTAACTGTCCTAGCCGTGCTGTGGCTTTGGATGCTGCCTCGGCCTATGCTTTTCTTCCTCTTTGACAGGTGTCTCGCAGAGGTTCAAAGGAGCAAACTGCATTCTGAAGAGCTGCGTAAGTAGGGCGGCTCATCATGAGCTGGGTTGGAGCGGAATGGCCAAGTAGCGTGAGGTGACTCTGAAGGGTCTCTGTCTTGCTTTGCAGGTGCCATGGCAGGCTTTCCACACAAGTGGCTGAGGACTTGAGATGAGACCAGAGAGTGACAAGGAGCAGCACGTGCAGGGATGGTTTCCAAGCGCTGCGGTTGCTTTCTCTTCTGTTCATCAGGTGCCACAGGCAAGGTGGGCTATAACATCAGTCTTTAGAATTGGAGCAAAGGAGATCACTTGCATGCCGCAGGGCATCTGAGAAGGGTGTTTTAACAGGAAAAGTTTGTCTGGCGTGGCAGTGTCTGATTGCAGTGCGTTTCCACAGGTGAAGAGGTGCCTGGAGCCCCATGTCATCTAGCCTGCGTGTGCCTTGAGGATGAAGCCTGCTTTCCAGCAGTCCCTAAAGCTAAGTTTGGCCTGAAATGCCCTGTCTGTGTGTCTTGGGTGGGGTTGTAGCTTGGTGTCTGTGTGATATGTGCATGGGGATGGCTTTTAAATCAGTGCAGCAGAGGAACAGAATCCAGTAACAACTGGGTGAAGAGGCCCTGGCTTCATCCTTTTCAGCCTAGTGTGTGCCAGGCAGGGCAGTTCCAGCATGTGTTCTATGGTGTATGTTTGTTTCTGTGTACTATAGTATCCATTTATCAGGTCTTGTTCCCATAGTTCTTGGCTTCTGCAGTGCTTGCTGAGCACCGTATCATGGGTCTTAAATGTATTGTCTGGTTGGCACGGGACTAGTAATGAAGTGTTTCTTGTCTTTCATTGGGACTTTAAAAGGCTGATCTCTCTCCAGAGCTTGATGTAGTCTACATTTCTTGATGGCGGCCATCATGGCCCTCAGTCTTGGGCTTGTGTATGTTCATGTACAGTTTGGGAGCATGGCTCCATGTGGTTTGGGGTCCTGGTTCTGTGGTTTTGGACTACTGTTTCTGGTTTGGGGGGGGCGGATGTGGGTGGCTCTCTGCATGGTGCTGCCCTGGCCTGCCCCACCGCCGTGTGGTACCGCCCCGGCCGAGTTGGAGCACGTGAGCAGCTGAAGAAAAAGAGCTAGCGAAAGAGAGGTATTGCAGCAGGTAGGCTGTGCCTGTGAGGTGCCTGAGGATCTGCCTTTTCTTTTTTTTTTTCTTTTGTGGGTGCTTCCTGCAGTCTTGGAGGGTGAATTCCCACATCGTGGAGTGCTGAGAAAAGGCGAGAGGGTCGTCAGCCCAGTCAGTGTCCCTAAGCAATGACCCCTAAGGCAAGTCTTTGAAGTGTTTCCCCTCTGTTTTAGTAGGTGCTGTTGCAGGCCTTCCTCAGAATCTGCTGAGGGTCTGAGGTGAAGCTGGGTGGGATAGAGGAGCAGTGTGGCAGGTGATTACTTGAGAACACAACGATCATTTTATCCCTTTGTTTTCCCAGGTGGTGTGGGTGATACCGGCTGTACTGTTGGAGCTTGGACTCAGAGAGGAATGGGTGAGCACAACCGTATGTTGCTTCAGTGATAGTCAGCATTGCGGAGGAGGTGGGCATCAGGGCCGGTGTGCTAGTGAATGCTGGAACACAGTTTTTGCAGATGATGATAAGCCTGGCAATGGGCTGAGATGTCTCCCAGTGGCTGTGCATTTCTTGAGGTGGAGGGAATTTACCATCCAGCAATCTGAGAGCTAAGTTTAGGGGCACCTGGTATTTGCATGTGTGGAGTGGCTGATGGGAGCTGGGAGCCAGAGCAGCATGGAGCCAGCTGGCTGAATATACTTGGTGCCACTGTGAGTGTGGTTCAGGCTGGGTCACCTTCAGGCTGCTTGAGGCTGGGTCACCAGGCTAATAGAAGGAGCAGGGGGTATTTTGTAGCGTGAGTGTATGTGCCAGGCAGGACAGTTCCCATCTGTCCATCTGTCTTGTAGTGCTGCTTCTGTAGCGTGTGTTCTGTGTTATGCGCTCCTCGGGTCTCGATATCCTCCTTGCTTCTTGCACTGGACTGACTAGACTGGCAACTTGGTAGCAGCGCCAAAGGTCCTAAATGCTTGTTTTGTCATCATGGGTCTGATCCGAGCACTTCTTGTCTTGCAGTTGCAGCCTAAAGTGCAGATCTGTTTCAGGTCTTGTGCATCGTATTCAGTTTCAGATGGCATCTGTTTCCATCCTCACTCTTGCAGAAGTCATCTGGGTCGCATCAGGAGCTCTTGCTTGGGAGTTCATTTCCGAAGCATTTTTCTTATGGGGTTTGCACTCCCCATCCTTCTGGTCTCTTGTCTTAAAGGCAGGCTTTTTATGCCTCCATCATCCCAGTTCTGGCAGTTGCTTCCAGTCGCACGTTGTGACATTTGAGTCTCTCCTTGGGTCTGCTGCAGAGCACCTGTTCTGACTTGCTGTCGCTGTAGGGCTTCCCTCTGGGAGTCTTTTTTTTTTTTTTTTTTTTTTTTTGCGCCTTGTGTTCTGTGTTTTGTTCGTAATGTTTGTAGCGTGCCTGTGTGTGTGTGTGTGTGTTTGGCCTGGAGCTGTCCTGCCTGGCAGTTAGTGATGGTAGCTAACGTGGCGGTCCATCGGTGTACTAATGCATTGTCCGGACTGTTTTGGCAAAGACATCCGGTCTGCCTCTGGGCACGTACTGAAGGGCAGCTGGCACAGAGTCATCTCAGTGGTGTTTGGCAAATGTGGAGGGGGAGACTCGAGCTTGCGAGCAGCTGTTTGCATAGTGCTTGAACAGTGTGCTGGAGGAGGTCTGTTGAATCTTGAAAGCTTGCAGATGTGGTTTTGAATTTTTTTATTTTTATTTCTTTCCCCACCCCAGTAGAGGGTAAACCTTAGGAGGAACCGGTCACAGGAAAGAGCTCCTTCTGGAACTGTCAAGCACTCGGTAGGCAACCCGGTGACTGGCTTGATCTACTTCCCAGATGCTGAGGCAAGGGGGCTGCTGTTTTGAAATGATAAAATTAGAAATGGGGTCCCTTGTGTTGTTGAGGGATGGGTGCTAATGCTGGCATCTGAATGGTTATCTTCTGACTGTTTTCATTTGTTAAAGCTGAAACGCAGTGTACAACACGGGACTTCACGACCAGAGCTCCTTTTGGCAAGGTGAGTGATGAACACATGTAGCAGTTATTTTAGGGTTGCGGTTGTCACTGCACTTACTTAACTACACAAAATACAGTTAAAGTCCTGTTTATATTCCAGATGTGTTGTAGCTGGCTTAAGAGAGCAGATGGAAGCCTCTGCCTCGAGGGCAGGTGAGGGGGCAGAGTAGGGGAGCAGATGAGAGTACCTGTCCTAGCTGTGCTGCGGCTTTGGATGCTGCCGCGGCCTATGCTTTTCTTTTTCTTTCGCAGGTGCCTCGCACAGACTCAGAGGGGCTAAGCTGCACTCCTGAAGAGCAGCACGAGAAGGGCAGGCTGGTCGTGAGTGGGGTTGGAGCAGGATGGCCAAGTAGCACAAGGTGACTGCGAAGGGTATCCATCTTGCTTTGCAGGTGCAATGGCAGGCTTTCCACAGAAGTGGCTGAGGATTCGAGAAGAGGTTACAGAGCATCAAGGAGCGGCACGTGCAGTGATGGCTTCCAAAACGGTATGGTCGCTTTCTCTTCTGTTTATCAGGTGCCACAGGCAAGGTGGGCTGTGACATTAGTCTTTAGAATCGGAGCAAAGCAAGTCACATGAATGCCGCAGGGCATCTGAGAAGGGTGTTTTAACAGAAAAAGCTTGTCTGGCATGGCAGTGCCTGATGGCAATGTGTTTCCACAGGTGAAGAGGTGCCTGAAGCCCCATCCTGTCTAGCCTGCGCACACGTCGCTAAGAATGAAAGCTGATTTCCAGTAATTCAGACAGCCAAGTTACATCTCAGCCTCGAGCATCTGGGGACTGTGCCTGTGCTTTTGGGCCTGTCTGTAGCATTTGGCACCTGCATTAATACTTTCTTGGCATATGTGCAGGCTTCTGGGGCCTGTGTCTTGGGGGGAGGGTTGGGGCCAGTGTCTGGGGGGGGTGTGGAGCTGCTTGTACACCTTCGGGGCTTGCATCTTGGGGGGTGGTTGTGAGCTGCTTGTACACCTTTGGGGTCTGCAGCTGGGGGGAGGTGAGAGGTGCTTGTCTACTGTAGGTGCCCATGTTGGGGGAGTTGAGAGCTGCTTGTACACTTTTGGGACCTGTGTCTGGGGGGGTGTTGCGAGCTGCTTGTACACCGTAGGGGCCTGCAGCTGGGAGGGGTTGTGAGTTGCTTGTAGATGCTAGGGGCTTCCCTCTGTGGGGCTTTGGGGCCTGCCTCTGGGGGGATGGGGGGGTTGGGAGCTGCTTGCACACCCTTGGGGCCTGCCTCTGGGGGGGCTTGGCGTCTGCATCTGGGGAGGGGGGCGTTTCAGTTCATGGGGGGGGGTTGGGAGCTGCTTGTGGACAGTTGGGGTCTGCATCCAGGTGTGGTTGGGGCCTGCGTCTGGGGGCAGTTTGGGGCTTGCTCGTAGACTTCTGCAGCCTGCGTCTGGTGTTTGGGGGCTTTGCTGTAGTGTTTGGGGCCTGCATTTTGGCTTTGGGATGTGCTTGGGGCCTGCGTCTGGGGCTTTTCTGTAGCATTTTGGTCGCGTGTTTGTGATTTGGGGTCTGTATCCAGGGTTTTGCCTTTTTGTAGTTTTCAGCTTTGTGTCTGTTTCTTTGTTGGTTGTGTAAGGAATGGTCTAGCAATTCGTGCCTAAGGGATTTGAAGGGTTAACATTGAGGCCTGGGTTTAGGTGATAAGAGAACAAAGGGATTTCTTTAGAGAAAAAACTGCTGACTCTGCACGGACGTGCAGTAACTTCTGACATCCGGCCAAGAGACCACCAGATAAGGAGGAAGAATATGAGCCTCCCGTCCGAGCGGCCCCCAAGAGACTACCAGAGACTGATAAGCAGGCGCCCTTGGGAGGACTTTGGATTCGGGAAACCAATTATAATAACCCTGCCTCTTTTTAAAGTAGTAATAAATATGAAGTAGCCTAGGAGTATAAAAAATCAGCCGTCTTACGTAACGGGTATGCGTCTTGGTGGAGCAGAGACTCCCAGCGCACCCAGCGCTGTTTGCTTGCCTCTATTCGTTTAATAAACTGTAAACTTTGATTGCAGGCCTTTTTGGGACTCAGTCATTATAACAGTTGTCTGGGGTTAGGGGCAGTTTGGGGTTTGGATCGTTAGTCAGTGTCATTAGCGTTGGGGGTTGATATGAAGGGTTAGGGTTGTGGTTAGAGTTGTTAGGGTTAAAGGGAATAAGGATTTTAGGGTAAGGGGATCAAGGTTGTGGGAATAAAGATGTTTTTGCACGGAGTTACATCGTTTAGAGAGGGAAGGAAGGTGGTATTGAGATATGCTTGCAGTGATAAGAAAGCTTAAAAGACAACCTTGTAAAATGCAGACAACCACAATCCTTAGAGCAATTGGGTGGAAATCCCAGTGTAAGAAACATACCCACCTCAAAGAGGAAAACAGTCAAGAAAAAAAGAAAATTGACTTGTAACAGGCCAGCAGCTGTGTATTTTCTGTGAAGCACCGGATAGATTGCGAACCTGGATTACCCAGACAATGGGGAAACTGGGGAGGGTCCCGGTCAGCGAGAGGAAAAAAAAAAATTATATGAACTGTGTTATGGAACTAGTAGGTGGCTTGTGGGACGCCTGCCATTGCAATCGTGAATAAAAATGCTACTTCACTGAGATCCTTGCCTGAGCCTGTGGTATTGGTTACAGAGTGTTTCTAACAAGGTGTTAGGGTTTTAAGGTTTTAGGGCTAAGGCACTAGGGTTGGGTTTCAGGGTTAGGGTTTTCAGGGTTTAGGGTTAGGATTTTAAGGTTGTTAGGGTCGGAGTTTTAATAGTTAGGGTTTGGTGGGGTTAGGGTGTTAGGGCTTCAGAGTTTTTGGGGCTTTAGTGGTGATAGGGTTTTTAGGGTTAGGGTCTTAGGGTTTTATTTGTGGTCAGGTATTTAGGGTTAGGGTTTTAAGGTTTTAATTTTTTTTCAGGTTAAGTTATCCAGGGTTAGGGTTTTGAGGGTCTTAAGTTTTTTGGGTTAGGGGTTTTAGGCATAGGTCTTTACAGGTTTAGCGTGGTAAATGTTATTGGGTTAGGGCTGTAAGGGTTTTTAGGGTTAGGGATTTTAGGGTTAGGTTCAGGGGTTAGGGTTAGATCAGTGGGGGCCTTAGAGTTAGGGGTGAGGGTTGATAGGGGTTAGGCCTAATATTAGGGCGGAAGGCCAAAATAGGAGAGTGGGGCCCCCCTAAAAAGATTGATGGGTCGAAGCCCCAAATTAGGGGAAGGAACCTCAAAATTGTGGGGTCCCCCAAAACTGGGCAGAAGAACTCTAATATTAGGGGGAAACCCAAAAAAGGATGGTGGGGGGACTCTAAAATGGGGGGGACCCCCAAAATTGGTCGGGTCCCTTAAAATTAGGGGAGGAAGCCCCAAATTAGGGGGGATTGAACCCCCAAAGTGGGGGGAAGAACACTTAAATGGAAGTGTGCAATTCCAGAATTGAACATGGACCCCTCAACTGGGGGGGACTCCCCAAAATTGGGGGGAGACCCCCCCCATAATTGGGGTTAAAGGCCCAGAACTCGGGGGGCGAAGCCCCAAATTAAGGGAAGGAACCTCAAAAATGTGGTGAGAAGACCAAAATTTGGGGAAATAACTTTAATGTTAGGGTGGCAGGCCAAAAAACGATGGTGGGGGACCCCAAAATTGTGGGGGGCTTGGAATCGGGGGGGAATCCCCAAAATGGAGGGGGAACCCCAAAACGGGGGGGGGCGAAGCCCCAAATTAGGGGAAGGAACCCCAAAATTGTGGGGAAGAACCCTGAAATGGAGAGGTAAAAACCCAAAATTGAGGGGAAAACCCCAAAACGGAGGGAAAAAACCTCCATAAACAAAAAACTGCAGGTGGAATGTAACAGAGCAAATAATGGCGTCCTACGGCAAGCAGCGAGGCTCAATTTTCCGGAGAGTGCAGGGAAATGTAGTTGTCAGGCACTGGACTTCCGGGAGGCCATATTGGTTTCCCAGAGCATGCCGGGAGATTTAGTTCTCGGGCACTGCGCTTCCGGCAGGCCATATTGTTTTCCCGGAGCATCGCGGGAGACGTAGTTTTCCGGCACTGGGCTTCCGGGAGGCCATATTGGTTTCCCAGAGCATGCCGGGAGATTTAGTTGGAGGGCACTGGGCTTCCGGGGGCCATATTGGTTGCCCAGAGCATGCCGGGAGATGTAGTTTTCCGGCACTGGGCTTCCGGGAGGCCATATTGTTTTCCCAGTGCATGCCGGGAGACGCTGTTTTCCGGCACTGGGCTTCCGGGAGGCCATATTGGTTTCCCAGAGCATGCCGGGAGAAGTAGTTTTCCGGCACTGGGCTTCCGGGAGGCCATATTGGTTTCCCGGAGCATGCCGGGAGATGTAGTTTTCCGGCACTAGGCTTCCGGGATGCCATATTGGTTTCCCGGAGCATGCCGGGAGATGTAGTTTTCCGGCACTGGGCTTCCGGGAGGCCATATTGGATTCCCGGAGCATGCCGGGAGACGTAGTTTTCCGGCACTGGGCTTCCGGGAGGCCATATTGGATTCCCGGAGCATGCCGGGAGAGATAGTTTTCCGGCACTGGGCTTCCGGGAGGCCATATTGGTTTCCCGGAGCATGCCGGGAGATGTAGTTTTCCGGCACTAGGCTTCCGGGAGGCCATATTGGTTTCCCGGAGCATGCCGGGAGATGTAGTTTTCCGGCACTGGGCTTCCGGGAGGCCATATTGCATTCCCGGAGCATGCCGGAGACGTAGTTTTCCGGCACTGGGCTTCCGGGAGGCCATATTGGTTTCCCGGAGCATGCCGGGAGACGTAGTTTTCCGGCACTGGGCTTCCGGGAGGCCATATTGGTTTCCCGGAGCATGCCGGGAGACGTAGTTTTCCGGCACTGGGCTTCCGGGAGGCCATATTGGATTCCCGGCGCATGCCGGGAGACGTAGTTTTCCGGCACTGGGCATCGGGAGGCCATATTGGTTTCCCGGAGCATGCCGGGAGACGTAGTTTTCCGGCACTGGGCTTCCGGGAGGCCATATTGGTTTCCCGGAGCATGCCGGGAGACGTAGTTTTCCGGCACTGGGCTTCCGGGAGGCCATATTGGTTTCCCGAAGCCTTGCCGGGAGATGTAGTTTTCCGGCACCGGGCTTCCGGTAGGCCATCTT